>NC_088104.1:43549287-44901074 GCF_036370855.1 Dromaius novaehollandiae
CAGGCCTTTTGTTAGAATAGCCAATGATTTTTAAAATGGCAAAAATGTTTTGAAATATCTTTCCAACAACTCAATTATGTGATTCCAGGGATGCAACAGTGCCTAGAGGACAGAGAAGTACAGCACAGCACATGTGGTCCCAAAACACGGGCTGTGTACTAACTGCACTGCAGGGAGAGCTCAAAGCAGTGTAGTTTGCCAACAGAAATGAGATATCTTCAAATTCCAAGGTATTTCAATAGTCATAAGACGCCAGCCAGTTTACCTCAACTTCTCTTGCCTACAAACAAAGGGCAGAACCCAGCATTACCTTCACAAGGGAGGAAAAGCACTGTCTGGAGCCAGCGATCACTCTAAGCATGGCTGACAAACTCCATCCTTCTGCTCCATCTCAAGATGGTCCATGAACTTCAGACATAACCTGCTGTACTCCTCCCTCTCCAGCCTGGATTTGCATGAAGCAGACAGACTGCTAATCTTACAAAGTTACAAGAAAAGTGCGAATTGGGTGAAAAAGATGACAAAAATGAGAAGGCAGTTTAAGACTATACCAAACATGAGCTGCCCAATCCATCTTTCCAATGCCCTGGTAATGGTCAGCTGCCCATGTGGAAGACCACTTAATTTTACTTAGCATGAAAATGCGCAGCCTCACTTCTTGCTGCTACATCCAGGTCTTACCTATTTAATCAATGAATACCGGTGATTTTGGATTTGCGTTTTGTTGCAGTTTCATATTAGTCTTCAAAACTAATTTTCATCCGGTACCTATTTAAAAATGATCAATATAGGTGGCCATTGAGTAGTATATCCAGCAGGTACTGCCACTAAATAGTAGGTTCTCTTGTTTCCTGGTTCCTTGGTGAACCAAACTTCACATAGGCAAAGTATTAGTAATGCACACATTTAATTGAAATCAGCATTGTCTCTCTTAAACTGATTTCTTATTTTTATCCCATTTTCTAACCACATCACACTTTCCCTGCAACTTTGTATAAGATGAGTAACTACTTTGCCCCAAACTGCAACTCAACTAATAAAAATCATATAATTGAAGGAATACTTCAGTTCTGCAATGGTGGATTAAAATTCACAGTCAGCTATTTCTGTCTTGACCTGTCCTCCTGACACATCTGGTGGACATGGTTTACTTTCCTATGTCAGGCTGAAGTCTGGAAAACAGATGATTCACAAGTAGAGGAGACATCCGTGCTTGGATGAGAAGCGTCTGGGCATATCAGAAGACCAGCAGAACAAACCCTAACAGCTATAATCACGCAACTTCACCTTAGGACAGATCCCAACCTCATAGGATCTGTCAAAAATTTTATATTCCCACAGCTTCAAAAATGATCAAAGTGCCAGCAACTAGGTACTACGTCCCCAAATCACTTCCTTTCCTCGGAGATTTGAGCAAAGACTACTACCCTCACCTTAACTATGAATATTCTTCAAAATGTGAATATTCTTCCTCAAGAAACCAAAAGAAACCAGACAGTCTCTCATACAGAATATCGCCAGCTTCACAGCCATCTTAATCATCAACAGCCCTTACCATCTCCAAGCTGTGTTGCACCTTTGGACAAAATAAGCTTGACTGGTTCTGAACACTATATATGCACCACACATTTGTTCAGTAACAGAATTTTTCAAAATAAAAATTGGAGGTATACTTGAGGCACTCAAGCTTCACTATTACAGTACCGATCCAGCTGCATGCAAGGAAATTAAAGAAACTGTATTAAATTGAGTTATAACATAAGAACGTATGGAGCGTGCCAAACGTGCAGAAGAAAAGCCACAAAAAAGCAGGTACAACTAAAGTAACATTCAAGAGATGCACAAATATTTCACCGGGTCTGAAGCCTGAGTTATAGATTCTTGTAAGTAAAGAAAAAGAGTGTCTTAAAAGAAACTGTTAAAGACCTAAATGAGGTTAAATGAAACTCCTCAGCTGATGACCTGGTTTGTCCCTTGAGAAAACAAAATCCATCTCTCTGGCACACTTATTCCTATGAGAAGAATATTACCTTTTGCCTTAAATCTGCTACTTTAGCAGTACAACTTATTGTTAATCAGACTGCTGCTGAACGCTTTAGTGAAAGAAATCACTTTCCGAAAAGCAGGTAAGTAGTCCTCTGTACTAGTGGCTAAATTCTGTGTTTGTTTTTGTAGTCTTTATGTGCATTTAGTTGTCTTAAAAATCAGTAACCTGCCAGAGTAGAAGCATCCTATAGCATTCAACATAAATCTCACAAAACATATAAGCCCCCCCCTTTGCACTTTAATCATTTGCTAACAGTTACAATAAGATTGTATTAAAAATTTAAACTGCTCTACTTAATGCAATTTACCTTCAAAGGTCCATTTCCAGAGAGTGAATTCGAATGATATAAATGTCGAACACTTGATCAGATTTATTGCACTGAAGAATATTTCTCTTGATACAGATCTGACGAGTGAAGGCTAATGGCTTTAGTTTTATTACTTTTTAAGCACTTAATGGGGAAATTTAGACATTTTCACAAGACTAAGCTTCAGCAAGAATGGTACATTTGCAAAATGACAGCTCAGAAGAAAGCTCTGCAATCTCTTTAGAGATGACCAGTTCAACAGTGTTATTAATGGAGAGATTAGCGGAAAGTATTTATCCAGATAATTCTTCACACAACACTTGGGCCCTCTTCACCCAGAGATAGGAAACGGAAAAGATAAGCAAGCGCCTAACACGACTGCCTGCAGCCAAGTTTGCATACTGAATTGGGGCCAAAATGCACAATCCCCCGGAAGATTTTTCTTCTTTTTAAATAGGAAAAAAAAGAGGGTATTCATATTAAGATTTTAAAATAAGGAACAAAGTGATACTAGGACGTGTACAAATTAACATGCTCCTAAAAGTGATTAGTGGCAACACGACGGTCACCCGAGCACTGGCAAATACAAAAAAATACCAACCTCCCACCTTTCCCTTCCAGCCCATGTTTTCCATAAACACGGAAACTACTTTCAAAATATTTCAAAGAGTTTTGCTTGTCTAGAAAGTTTTGGGGTTTTTTTTCCCTTAAACTGAAAGACAGCCGGGACTCCTCAGATTTCAATTAATGTCTAGGTACTTATCCAATCAATCACCAAGTGCTATAAATTTCCTATACTTCTCATTAGTTACACTATGGCGCAGCTTAAATATAAACAGACCTTTGCACGAGACTGTAAATTAGGATGCATAAGACACAGGCGACTGTATCAGTCATCAGCAGAGGCATAAATGATGAGAGCAAGGCAATTGTATACATGCTAAACTACAGCTGATTTACTCCTCACAATTTTTTTTGCACAAAAGCATCACCAACAGCAGCAGCACACTACATCTCTCGGGGTTTGCATACACGACCCGCAACCAGTAATGACCTGTCTCTGCCAATGTTAACAAGTTTTATGCACAAAATCCAATTTTCTGTGGGGAAAAAGAATATATATATTTCTTGAGCACCTGCCAATTATGTTCCTTCATTAAGGGTGGATAGGCAGGCACTTGTTTTTTGAAGCTCTAAGTTCAGAACGGTTTTTGCAACTTTGCAAACTATTTTGAGCCTTTTCAAGTGAGCTGCACGTAGTGAGACGGTCCAGAAGCTATGCGAGCGCACGGCATCTCATGCGTCCAGAAATTTGGGGATCTATTATACCAGAACTGCAAAAAACATGTATTTGCACATTTATTAACAAAAAAATCATTTTAAATTTGTGGCAAATGGAGCATCCCAAATTCCTTGCGAGGAGAGGCTGAAGTGGTGGCCTCGCACCCGGCGTCCCCCAGTCTCGCCCTGCCATCAGGGGGACAAAATAGCACCGTGGCAGCAGCTCTGCGGGAAATTAAGGCTTCCATCGTGCACGTATATATGTGTAAAATAAAGAAATTAATGCCAGTGAGACTAAATAACATGGACAGCGCAAGGGCTTTTTGGCAAGTGGTAAGGCCAGTTGAGTAACACCCGAGAAGCACGTATGTTTTGGCACATGTGTGGAAGCTGTTAATAAAAATTTCCAATTTCTCCACAGAGGTTAAAAAAATGTAAATTTGAAGCTGTGGAAATTAAAGGAAACTTTCACAAACCATCAAGAAAATGTGGCACAGTTATTCTCAAAGACTCTCCAAACGCTATTTTTACTTAAGGCGCACGTAGGGACCAACCACTGGACACCAGTCAAGGTGGCTGGAGCCCCCAGTTTCCCTAATCCCACCATGAAACTGGTTCAGCCGAATGAGACGCCATCCAAAGATGGAGCTCCACGTGACGCAGACTTAAGTGACATTAACAAACTTACGGCTCCCCTCCTATTATGGAAAAATGAGGGAAACGGCACACATGTACGTTTAAAACGGATGCGACAGCAGCTGCTGGCTCTTTCTGAGCATAGGAAGGAATCTGGGGAAACGGGGCCCACAGCCACCCTGGCATCCTACACCCACCACCCCCTCGCGCTCATGGGGGGCTTTCAAACTCTGAATACACAGGGGCTAATCCCAGAGGAGCAAGCAGCTCCCATCGGATTTGCATATGCATATGGCTTAGCTGAAAGGGAACCATTTGCAATGCATTTCGGAAGCCGCTTTTGAAGAAGCGGCTTTTCGAATAATAAACTTTGATGTTTAAAACATGGCTTTTGCACAACAGAAAGCATTACAAAAGGATTATGTTTATTACACGAGTTTTAAATGTTTGATAGCTCCGACATAAAAGCATCCCTTTATTATAAGGGGAAAAGCGTGCTAGTCTCTCTAAGAAATGTTACCGAACACACTGCAAACACCCATGAGTGGACAAAAGTTATAGAAACCAGAGTCATATTAAGGTAATAACAGTGTTTTCAGAGAGCTTTTTGCTTATTTTACAACTTAGATGAAAGCTTCAAAGTGCAGTATGCTAGAAAAAAAATACTGAAGCAACAATCGTTCTTTGAAACCTCCATGGACAGTATATATAAACCACCAAGGCATGATGCACCTTCAAGAAGAGCGCGGGCCGTGGTCTCTTCCCAAGCTGAAGGCCAATTTCTCACCAGACTCCCCAGACTTAGTAATGCCCATTACTTTGTTTGGAAAGCCTTTATTTTCTACCCTGAGCCCAGGTTTTATTTCCAATTTTGCTGATAGTGGCCTGGTGATGTCCAGAGCAGCCCGGTGTTATTCTTACAAACTAGCCATTTTACAGCAAGCAGGGGAGGGTTTTTTCCTTGCATCTGTCTGGAGACAAAATGCTTGGCAGGTTGCTCTTATTCTTTGATTCATCGCAGCTAAGCCAGCAAAGTGGCTTTGTGCTAACAAATTTAAAGCTAAATCCACAAAAGGCAATTAAAACCAATGATCAAGGGATGACATATTAGGGATAATTAAAGAGAGAAAGCTTTAGTCATTTGATACTGCCCTCTGCTTCAGAGCGTGTTGGATAAGCCGTAAGGAATACAAGCGATGAGACAACAGACGATGTGTTAACACATTTTCTTGAGAATTAATAATGAAAAAAACTAACAAAAATGCAGGTCAAGTGCTTATACCACAATATAGAGTGTAACAGTGTAGAGCAGGAACAGCAAAAAACTATGCATGGGACAGTCTATCCCCCAAAAATATAGCAAACGAGCCCCAGTTTAGATAGGCCTCTTAGGAACATGTCAGATAAGGAAAAGGTAGCCAGAGTGATTAAAAAAAGAAAAAAGTACTAAACTGCCACTTTAAGGGGCTTAGCCTCTGCTGAAGCCCTTTGGCCCTTATCTCACCTTGTGGTCAGCTCAAGCACCCTCCATTACAGCATCATTAGCAAGTGCAAAAGCAGGGCTAAAGAGTCTTGCTAACAGCTATTCCAAAAAGATGTGTTTTTTTTAATCCTAGCATTTGGTTACATCCCCTGCAATTGAGCACTCTCAGCTCAGTGCTGTTTCCTAGTTAGTCACGAAGCAAAGGTATGCACTCAGCCGGCTGCGCAGGTCACCTGGCTGGGAAAAAATTGCAGAAATGATCATTGCTCTTTTCAACTTCTGTCACCAGTTCTACTATGAAAGCAGCATTAGAAACTTTAACAGGGGATTTTTTTTTTTTTTTTAATAATTTAACCTCTGCCAACCCGACAGGACACCTGTCTTATTTCCATTCTGTATTTTCTTTTCTTCTATTGAGGATAAAGCTCTGGAAGATGCAAGACAATTAGCAGCAGCAGCTTTTCCCAAGGTGCTAATGCAACAGCAACCCAAATGTGTAACAGAGTGTAAAATGACAAAACAGAAATAAGTTAGAAACAGAAATAAAACCACACAAAAAAAATGAAAAGCATATGTCAGGATATTCAAAACAGCCATTTATTCAGAGAGGCTTATCTACAATAGCTTGCATTTTAAAAAGCAGTAGCTGATTGCTATCAGACTTGAAACGAATTTCACCTGGGACTTAAAAAATGGCAGCAGATCCTAGATATCCCAACAAAAGAGAGCACAGCCCGCACCTGCGGAGAAAGAACAGTCGCATTCCTCCAGAACAGTGCATGTTTCTGCATCAGCAAACTGAGCTCAAATGCAATCAATGGCTATAGATACTACTGACACACACGTGGCCAATAGTATTTTTTAAATTTTCAATGAAGGAAAAATGAATACAGTGGGACAATAACAACAACAAAAACCACAATTTATTCATGGCACTGAATACATAAGCGAACCATGCAGAAAACATCCAGAAGCAAATTCCCAAAGTTTGCATTTTGAGCTGTAGAAAAGGCAGAGACACTAAATCAGGAATTACCAGACCTTCTCCCTCATCCAGTATTTGCACTCACTTCGGTTTTTGGTGTTAATGGAAAATAACTCTTATTTGTCTGCAAGACGTTCCACAAATGCGCTTATACCATTTTTATGTCTCAAAGGCAATTTACATGATCCTATAAAACACGCTGCTTATGCCTCTCACCCTCAGGTCTATCAACACTAAAAGGCAATTGACCACCAAGCAACCATTACTCCTCCCGCCCCAGGATTTCTTTTCAAGTCTGCATTAAGGGCTATAAACCTACCGGACCAATCCTGAACCTTCAGTAAGGGAAATCTTCCATATTTTGATGAAATTTATCAACAATCTTCTCTCAATTTACTCTGAAGAAATTTCAGGTCATAAACTAGGTCCTTCATTTAGTCTGTTCCTCAAAAAAAAATCATCTACTCCGTAACATCAGCAATTCTTTACTACCACTGTGTTCTAGGTTTTAAGTAACATGCATATACTTCAAATTAAGAGTTAAAGAGAAGGCCGTAAAGCTAACCCTATAAAATTTACAAAGTACGTGAAAAGTTTTGCTGAGATTTTCACCATTTTCAACATTATAACCAAGCAAATAATAGAACTGGCAGCAATGTGGCATCCAGCTCCATTGTACAAAGCAGAGCAGCTCCTAAGTGACAGGCCCTGGACTACACCTCCTGATCCCACCACCTTACTGAAGGAGAAGACAAATGGATGCACTTATGTCGCCAGAAGATCTCTCTCTGCTTTCCTCCACCTCACTTTTGCATCCGCGGGCCAACTTGAACAAAATCTGATGGAGCAATAGAGCCTCAAAGATCTGCAGTTTTCATGGAGACGGGCAGCCAGGCAAAGGACCTGTGAGAGTCCCAACAAACTGAACGGCTGCAAGGTGAAATAACTGCCAAGCACGAGGCAAACCACATACGGAAGAGACCTTGCAAGTCCCCAAGCACACAAGAAAAACTTGAACCATAGCATACAAAAATGCAGGAACTCAAGTCAATCAATCAGGAGACAGAAATCCATGGGAAAGGGGTTTTTGGTAGTTGTTACAAGGCTCATGCAATCATTTGTCATTTTTCTAGACCGAGCCCTGCTGATGCTAACTGCTTCCCAGGAGGAAAACTTCTTTATATTTTTGCCGTTTTCTCCAGGAAGTGCCCAATTCCTGTAGCAGGATTTTGAAGGGAGCTATGTGATACTGGATAATCTCCTACAAACTGAGGGCCCTTCTAACGTAAACCTCATTTATGATACCACCATATCAGAACTCTTCGAGAACCTCCCATTTAAGAGTATGGGACAGAGGTCATTAAAATCAGTTAAGTCCTGGAAGAAGCTCTGTACAGACATAAAAACAGCCACTACAAGAACACTGATCAAGTAAAATTCTTATTTCAGACTTGCACAAACTAAATCATCTCATTCATTAACGGTGCATAAACATTGTGGGCAGTCTGAAGTAAGGGTGAATTTTGATACTAAAATAATGCCAAGTTCAGAATAACACATATACGCACAGAAGTTCCCACAACATAAGCTGTAGCAGATTTGTTCATTTATCTCTCTCTTCCACTGACTTTCTTTACTAAATCCCTTTAATCTTCTGATTCAGCTACACAAAGCTCAGAGGAAAAATCTGTAAAGAGAGTTCATAAAATATCTTAATACCTATGTAAACTTCACTGGATCTTCCACGGCAGTACGCAATGGGAAAAGCGAGAATACCACATTGCTCACTCTGAAGTAAAGAATTATTGGTCCTATTCTCATTTATCACAAGTCCCTGGAAAGGCAATTGGTGAACCAGAAGAGCCACAGACCTACAGCTTTGGGAAAGGGTGCAGTCAAGGAAACGATGACTCTCGGAAAGGATGATTCTGCTACCTTTGGCCAGTTGAACCCTAAAGTCCTACTTGCATGGAAGCTAAAGAGATGCACTGGGCTTTGGGTTGGGGGGAGTTGCTTTTTTTAAAATCCAGAAGCCTACAAGGCATGCTAAAAAACACGGTTATCCCACAGGAAACAAAGGAAAATCAAAAGTTTGGATGCCCTGTTCAGCACCAACAGCTTAAATTTCACTGTTGTTCAAACTTAAGTGCAGCAAAGTCTGCAAATATTGTTCATCAATATAAGAAATGAAGCTGATGACAGAGCAAGGTTCCAACTGTTCCTCAAGCAGTGAGCACGCATGTTCAAAAAAAAAAAGAGGGAAAAAGTCTGGCTTCCTTTAGCTCAGTGTGTTGCTCATGCTCGGAGATAAAATCCATAGCACATACAGCCTTTAAAAAAATAACCACCATCCAGGCTCTGACCTTCGGCAGGGTGTCCGACCTCATCTCTCTCTAGTTCTTTCCGTTTGTTCCAAAGGTGAAAACATTGCAAATACAAAATTCACAGCATTAAAAAATTGTATATTTAAAGAGAAGCATAAGTCAAAAGCACAATCCTAAGACATGGCTTGAATTTGATATCAAAGTAAATAATGCAAGACACTGTCATGACCGTATTCCTTTTCATATTTAATTCAGCAAGAGGCTCCGAAATTTCTCCGGATAACCTCGGTGTGCCGTAGGATTCAGGGCACTAAGTCGCTGCCCCGCAGAAGGCAGAGCGTGCTGTTATGCTGTTAGTCCCTCCGGCTAATTTATGAGCAGCGTTAACGGGTTACAACGCTAATTGCACCAAGCGGTGAGCCTGGAAGACCCCGGCTGCAGCGCAGGGCCTGCGGCGCTGAGCTTTTAGAACAAGGAAAGGGGCTGGGGGCAAAAAAAAACGGGTCTCCAGCAAAAATAAAGAACTGGGTGGATGTTATAATTGGATCTAAACCCCATAGCGCAGCGTGACGGGGACCTCTGCCTGCTTCTGCAGGGCTGCAGAAAAATGCATTCGCTTCTCCTGCCCTCGCCTCCCCCCCCACCCGCTCCTCCCGAGGAGCTGCAGCTTCTCCCCCCCCCTTCCCGCTTCTGTGTACTGCTGATCCAGGAACTTCACAGACTTTATGGAGTGTGTCTTATTGCAGGCCTAAATGGTCTCTTAAAGCAGTGTATTAGCTTTATGTCTGTATCCTCAAGAAGAAAAGGCGGGGGGGGATGGTGGAGGAAGCGGTGCAGAAGCCATGCTTGGCCACGGCGCTGTTGCCCCCTAGTGCCCTCTCCCTCACGTACCGGGGACAAAAATCCCCCGCCAGAAACATGGGACACGCAAAGCCCTGCCACGGCGAGGTATCCGCAACCCACGCAGGGAAGTAAATAGATTCAGCGCTTCAGCGTCCTGCGATGGCCGAAGGAGGCCAAGTACAGAAACCCAATGCCAACGGGGAACATTTTTCAAGAGCACCGGCTGGAAATACGGGAATAAAACTTCTTTTTACAACGTGCCAATTTTACATCTTGCCTCTAAACGTGTGCCAGCGCATAAGCAACTTATTAAATACACTATGCCATTCACAGAGCAGCAGCCTTAAAGCCTTTTGCAATGATACAAAGTAATTTTCTGGTTTAGGACCGGTGCCGGCATGCCTACTAAAGAAGCTCTTTTCCATAGGTAGCAGTGAGGAGCCTTCAGTTTAAGGTACCACCTCAAAGCGTCTTTAACCGAGCAGCAACAGGCAGCCGAGCCGGGGAAGCTGTAAATACCGAGCACATCTGCCCTTACAGATGTTTAACCCCGTGCCAGACATTAATCTCAAATACAGCCCGCAAACCAAGGGCAGCTCCTTCTCACCCTGTTTTATTTACATAGAAACGTTACATTAAAGTGTTAATTTTATGTGCATTTATATGCCAGTGGGTTCCTAAAACGAATGAGGTCTGCGGTTTGCCGCTGCAGGCTAAGCGGTAGTATTAACGACAAAAATTTTGCCCCTTTTGTTTCTCCTTTTAAAAAGAAAAAAGGAAAGGGAAATAGCTGGACCAAACCAAGCCCAAAAGATTTGTTTCACAGTACTGTTGTAGCACTGGCGGGGGGGGAACCAAAAAAATCAAAATTTTAACAGGCTGATACAGTCCATCTTTGACTAGTCTAACTAATGAGTAATCAGAGCTGCATGTCACTCCGGACGCGGCGCCGTCGCCACGAGCGCTCTCCCGAAAGGTCACAGCTGTACGTTATGGAAATCAAAGTAATTACAGAAGCCAGAGGACCTGCTCCCTAGCTCCGCACAGCACTTTGGGTCCGTGTTGCGCCAGCCTCCGACTTCCAAAGCGAAGCAGCCTTGGGGCCATATCTAGCGTAAGAGTGAATATTGCCTCTTCCTAAAAATCTGTCAGCATAATAGGGCTAAGACTTTATTTTCTTCCCATTAGACTGATTAACATTTCTTAATGAAAATGCATCTATAAAACCTGACTTGATAATACTGATAGCAAGTGACAGCCTTTCCCTGCAATCTAGATATACAAGAATTAATTAGTCATCTTCCATGCTTTAATGGAGAACTTAAACTCCAAGGTACCCCCTTGAAACAGAGTTGGCCAACACAACATTGAGCAAGATTTGGAAATGAAATGGATTTCTGATACGTGCTTATGCACAACAGACACACTCCAGTATAAAATATTAGCTTAATTTGCAGTATAACATGCAGAAACAATTGCAAGAGCACAGCACCAGAGCTCAAAGTCCCAACGGTGATGCAACAACAGCTTCCCCCGGCGCAGCAGTCTGCATCTGGCACAACGCACCTGAAGCTCCTGCTTCAATATTTACGGATTTATGGCTATTTTGAGAATTTTTAAATAAAAGTTCTTGTGTCACAGCATCCTCGCACAGAACAGGCTATGCTATTTGGAGTTCTTGTCTTCTCCTTTGTTTAGGACATGGGCCAAAGTACTAAAAAACCCCAACCTTAAGTAGTTCGTTTTTCATTAGTAAGAGATGACAGCTGTAGTGCCATCCAGGGTACCTGGGACAGCTAAGTCGCATCCAAAGACTTCCATCAAGTGGTAACTCATTTACAGGATCAGCTCTGATTTGTCTAACGATACCTTAAAGGAGGCTCTTAGCTTTGAAACTGCAAAAATTGACAATCAGCTTAGGAAAGCCCTCTGCCAAAATTAAGGCACTGGAAAGTTATAGTACTAAGACGACCATGAACTAGTAGATTTGCAGCACTTGGCTCTCCACGAGCGCTACGACAGAAGTAAGCTGCAGCAATATGCAGGATGTCCACACCGAAACTTTATGCAGAAAGATGCAACTGCTGCAGCAATATGCAGGATGTCCACACCGAAACTTTATGCAGAAAGATGCAACTGTATCGCCCTTCCATCACTAACAAGCATACTTCCAAAATTAACTGCTAAACTACAGCAATAAATCCAACACTGAACTGAAATGATAGACTCAAAACCTTGCATTTCACACCAAGCAATGCAAGCACTGACAGGAAAAGTTGTTTCTCTAGATACTTGACCATTTGCTTTTATGCTGCAACGTAAGAGTTGCACAGCGCATAGTTAAGTGGGTCAGAGAAAATTCGAACATAAAACCAGGAAAGGCATGTAATTATGAATACATCATGAACAAAAATAAAAGCAATTCTCATGCATTAATGGTACATCAAGCTAATCCAAGAGGGCTAAAATCATTAGGAAGGCATCCCGGGGCAGTACATAGTCATTACAATACTGCGCTGACAAGAAATATTAAAATAATCATTTCCAATGTCATTGATAAAATCTATTGTGATAAGCAGGGGGAAGAAAACCCTAATTCTTAATGAGGAAACCTGAAGCAAGACCACATATTAGTAAGACCTATTTACTCTCAAAACTCTCTCAGTTCCCCTATCCAGCGATGCCCCATTCCAACTATCAAAAGCTAAAAATGAGTTTATCGTCCTCCAGAGCTGGGCACAAAATCCAGGGTTTCTTTCACTCCCGAGTGAAACTGAAGCTGCTCCTGCAGCTCTGACTTCGCAGGATGTCTAAGTGCTCACGATGCTTAAGAAATTAAGAGTGCTATCAAGAGTTTAAATTGTAAATCATTTGTACTGCACAAGAACATAGGTGATTCATCATTATATCACTTTATCATTATATCATCATTGCAAAAGACTCAAAATTGTCCTGACAACTGCTGTTTACAAATCATGGTTTTAGGCTTCAAAAAAACATTAAAGAACAATTACCTAGAAACACATAAAAGCACATTAACTATGCATGAGTTTTTATAAAAAATGTCTCTAGACAAAAATGAAATATTATTATAAAACAGTGTCCACATTACAAAGTATGAACATATTCTGTTATAATCAAGAGCGAACTCATCATTAACTCTAATGAAGCTTTGCAAGCAATGTATTTGCAAGCTATTAAATAATGAAGTATCATTTTCATAATATTAATCATTCAATTAAATTATTGCTGACCTTAATTGTGGGGAAAAGAGCAAATAAGGCATCACAGACAAAAGTCATGACAAAAAGAAATCACTAAGAGTGCTCAGTTGGTGCTTGCAAGGGAAAGAAGAAAAGCTAAGAAATCAAATTTCCTCTACATCCAGGATAGGAGACTATACAACAACCTTCATGGAGATTTCCATTTTCTTCATCAGAAAGGTAGGTCTACATCATATTAGGAGAAAAACGAAAGCAAGAAGTTAAATTAAAAAAAAAAAAAAAAAAGCAAGCTTATAAAACAGACCGTTTTCTGAAAAAGCTACTAATTGGTTGGTTAAAGAAAAGTTTATAACTAAGCAGACAGTTATAGATTTACCACCACTAGGCAATTTAAAATTTCTGAAAAAGGGAAATTATCAGGGGAGTGAGGGAGAAGGAGAGTGGGTAATTGGCCCACAAACTATATATATACATATATATATATATACACGTGTGTGCACGCATATATATATTTATATATCTCGCTGCTGAGACAAATCTTTGCACAGCATTTGACTCGATTAAAATAGGACATGGTGGCTGCAAAAATGACCGAAACATGACTGAAACCAAACCAACGCCCTCTCCCCATTGCATCCACTGCAATACCCACATTTTCAAAAAATACCTTCAGCAATCAACATCTCTCTAAAAATGTAGTGAACGGCTCTTCAAAGAGACAAACCAGCAAGAACAGGGCTGCTTGGACAGCATACTGAAATACTCTGACACAAACATCAATGCAAACACTTGGGAATACTTAAATACTGACTTTAACCTATCCTCTAACATAAAGTGTTTAAATCCTATATCTGAAGCCAAGAATGGATATCCATGCCGCTGCAAGCTGAGTCTAGAAACAATTTCAATACCCCCAAAACAGTCTTAATAGGTAGAGTAGCTCCAGGTCTTGCACACAGCTACATTTCTGGGAGACTATGCGCTGGCAGAGTTGACCAAAGTTTTTAAAAGGATGCGTTTTCTCCCCTCTGCTACAAGCAATAAAACAAAACACTCTTAACCATTCACTTGCTAATGAACATTTTACATGCAGTAATTGGTCTGCACTGCTATATCAGGCTCATGAAAAATGTAGTTATTTTTAGAAGGCTGCTAGCACTGACACAGGGTTTTGCCAAAATAATACAGCAGGTAAGAAACAGTTAAGAGCATCTCTTACCCTGTGAAGAATTCTACTTAACCTGTCCCTCCTCCCCTTCTTTTTCTTTTTTCTTGACAATATTTACATCAAGAAGTGGCCTTTACAGTCAGATTAGGCTGCTTCTGATATGAGATAATTGATTGCATTTGATTGCATCTGAACACAGGGAGAGTTATTAACCCATGCTTTCGAGCAAACAGGGAGGGCTGAACAGGCAGTCACTCATGAGCTGCACCAGAAAATTCACTTGCAGTCCTACTCAAAAATAAATAAATAATGTGCAAGGGGTCAAATGAGAAGGGGAAAAAAAACCCTACCTTGTTGAAGAGGGAGCCTGATTCCTTAAGTATAATACAAGGAAAACCACTCCAATTTAACATAAAACCCAGAGAAGATGAGGTACTAAAGAGCACCCGGTAAGTTAACAAGCTGGCCCCACACTGCCAGAATTGCAAGGCACTAAATTGCTCTAAGACTGCTGCACCAACAGTTTCAAGTTGCAAGTCACCGTGGGCAGCATCAGGGGCACGTAGTCACGTATATTTTAGATTTATGCCTACTAATACATATAGAAGTTAGAACAAAATCGGGTCTGTGAGTGTAAAACTAGTTTGCATTTCAGGTTGCTCACTTTTATTTGCTACTAAATACAGCTCCACAGAAGATGCAATCTGTTCTTTGGACAAAAGGTGAAAAAGCAAAGTTCCTCCCATCAGGCAAAAGGCTTTCAAAGCATCTGTGGCTGTTAAAGCAAAGGTGCCACAGCCACAACCCAGCTATGGGCTTTTTCTTCAAACCTCCACCTTTCTACCCCTCTTCTTGCAAAGGTCTGCAATTTTATGAAGCTATATAATCCCTCTGATGGGGCCACTAAAAACTGGTGAGCCTACATTCAAACTGAACCGCTGGAGCTGCACAGACCAGAGCCCTGTAATCAGTTACTCCTTATTAACTACTTGCACCGCTCATTCACACCCCCTCATTTAACAGGGCTGGGAAGGTACCTTGCTTCCCACCAAAACAAACAGCAAAAATTATTAGGAATTGGATTTGGTCCCAGACGTGCCTGGCAACCGTAAAACACTTATACGGCAGCATTTCTCATCCTATTAGTTAGTAAATACTAAGGAGACGGTTGACCGCCACGTAGGTAAAGCAAAACCTTGCTACTACTTAAATGCTTGATGGTTCTCAGCTCCTTCTATTTACTACTGACAGCGAGCAGAGACACAAATAAGCTTACTGGAAGCTTATGAGTTTTTCCACAGTTCCCTTTTTACTGCTTCTCTCTCAAAAGCTCCTTAAGAAAGAAAAAAAGGGTGGATTGTACAAACATCTACCATCACTAATGCTTGGAATATTTATTGAAAAAAAAATCGAGGTATAACTCCTAATCAAAAATAAAAGTGCTGACAAAAAACCCTGAACAGCTCTTTGAAACTCATAGCACAGAAAATGTAGCAAGTGTCCACTCTGATTTCCACATGTAACTAGCTCAAGAGAAAGCAATGAGCACATGACAAGGTACGGTGTTAAAACACTTATCTGAAATCCTCTCAAGAGGATGGGAGGCAACACTCATATTTGGAATTAAATCCAAGCGCAGTGCAGTTTACGTGAGTGTTTTCCATTTAAAAATTAGAATGGTTTGACTTTTTTTTTTAAAGCTGTCCTTCATACACATCTTAGATGCATATTGATACGATACTATCTTGCATAACTGCAAGCAGTGGAGATCTTGGGAAAGAAAAGCTGGCAATGAAAAGAAAAAACTAAGGAGTTTTGAGGGATATTTCAATAGAAATAAGAAGGTTTTTAACATGCAGAACAACTGGAGCTGCAAAGAGTTGACAGGTTCGGACGAGGCACAGCCACGGGTACAGCGGACGGCTGCAAAACCCAACGCACGCGGCTGCTCATTTCCACCAGAGGGTGCACAAAGACCAGCTTCACGCAGCAAAGCCCGAGTCCAGTGCAGCATCTCCAGCTCTTCCAAGAGGCAACTCTAAAAAAATTGCATTTTCTTTTTTAACTGAACATTAACAAACGTAAAAGCAGCAATGACCTGTGCAATCAGACTGACATGAGTTGTTATTTAAAATAAAACAGCAGCAACTACAGTACTTTGTGATATGCAGGATAAAAGGGCATCTTTACCATCTTGGAAGACTCTCTCCACATTGAGTCCGTAAGTAGCACAGGTTTCGTAGTAAGTGCATCTCTTGAGATCATTGGATAACTTCCGCGCTCTGGCATCATCTATGACACGTGGATTACTGGAACTTATAGCATCTATAGCGACAGCAGAAAAATACATTGTCAAATATAATTTAAAAACGATATCTTATAATTACAAGTACTCAAACAGTGAATTTAAGTACAATCCATGAGACACTTAGAATTTTTAGAAAAATAACAGGGGAAAAGGGGAGCATCACTCCAACTTTACACTTTGTGATTAAAACCACCAGTACCCTAATTGATTCTAAAAAAAAATAGGGAAAACCAAAATGATTTTAGGTTACCTTAAAAACATATTTAGGTCACCAGCTGCAAAACATACATAATCATATGAAAGAACAAAAGCGCTGAAGTAAGAGCACTTCACAGTTGTTAGTTTTCTCTGCATTTTACTAGCCATCAGCACCAACCACCTTGCAGCTCGGCAGAGCTGGAAGCAAAGAACTAAGATTTCCTAAACCTGAGTCCTCGATACACGCAGCAGACACGTACATCAGCCTAAGTGCATGCTACCCAGTTTAACTGGGTAGGTAGGAACGGGGGTATTTAATGAAGCTGAGGGTGCTCATGTCTGCACAGTTCACACGTTGCATTGCTGACCTGACTGCCAAGTCACAGCCAAGACTGGATCCAGGAAACTCACTCTACATGTCTCCTAACGGCTCTCGAACCTTGCTCTGATGGCACTGATCAAGCTTTGGGCACTAGAAAATATTACACTAGAAAAAATAAGCCTGTTCATTTATAGCTCCAATCCCCAACAGCTGACAGCAGTTCATGTTATCCACCTCCTCCCACCACCGACCTGCTCAGCTCCCTCAGTTCGAAGAGATGCTAAGAAAGAGGAGATGAGTTTCCTCCCCATGACACGCCGTCCTAGCCAAGAGCTCCGCGCAGGTTGCACCAACTGACTGTGTATAAAGCAATAACACTACAAACAAATCTCAAGAAGCAGTTTTCTTCTAGTATGGTGGTAACCGATGAGCACTGGTGGAAAAGTTTCAGGGAGAGACAGCAGGACAAGCCAGGCGGCAAAGCTCAACAGCTCCAACCTAGCCACAATGGCAGGCAACGACCGCCAGCTTTTTGGACTGCTTCAAAACATCTCCTACCTACCTCTTCCTTTCCCTGGTAGTAAAGGAATCGTTCTCAACAAAGAAAACACCTTTCGAATGGGAGCATCAAGTGAGTGACTAAGGCAATGCCAGATTCGAGACGCGTTTCTGAACACTGACATGACCATCTATCAGCTGATGTTATTGCTACATTCCCATGTGATCTAATTAATAAAAACAGAGGGGTTATTTAGAAAGCTAATTTTTTTTCATAGCAGCAGAGGGCGCTGAAGACATTTAACCAGAAATAAATAGAAAAGCAACAGTATCACTTTAAAAAGTTTGCCTTCCCCCAAAAAATCAGTACTGCAGCCTGGACTGCAGGTCCTTGGAAGAGCAGCGCTCCCCGCTTCATCTCCCACGACGCGTTTCGGAAAGCACGCACCTAGAGGCATCAAGGCAAGCGCTAACGTTTTGGGAGGCTGTTTCACAGATCATTTCCAAAAATACCATTTAAACTAAAAAGTTAAACAAGCAGCAAGTAAACTTCGTGGTAGCACATTATGCCGTTTGACAGTCGATAAAATCACAAAGCTGAAAGCTGTATTTTCTTCGGATGGTAACTCCCAAAATTGGAAAAATTTCCATTCTTGGTCACATTAAAAAAAAAATTCTCTTTGCATCAGCACTGCAACAGAAAGTGAACTTGGGAAGCCAAACTCATTTCTATCAATAAACGGAGTGAAATGGAAAACCATAACCCAAAGTGATGTAAATGCAGAAGTAAACACACCTCAGGGAGATGTTTTCCCCTCATCTTTTAAGTGCAGTTTTAAGTTGACAGTGCAGCCCTTTAAAGCAGCTCATTTCTGCTTTTGGCTGCAGTTTCTGCTATCCTAGGATTTTTTTTCTACCCACTTCCCTTTTCATTTTTTATCACCTGTTTCCGCCCCGAGGCCCTGCCGCTGCGCTTCCCCCTGCCATGCTCCCCACGCTTCCCCTCGCTGCACGTGGCACAGGGCTGCTTTCGCGGTCCCGCGGGCAGGCGGCGGACAGCAAACCGCTCGCTGTCCACCCGGCCGACAAAAAAAGCAAGCTGAGAAAGCAATGAAAAGCTTCATCAGCACTAAAACCGGTGGCATGCACTAAAAATGGTGGCATATGCTAAAGAGAGAGATGTCTGCAATCAAACCTCCAGAAGTCTCACTTGCGACATTTGTCTTTTCCCTCTAACATAGAGCAATAACCCTGCAATACACTCAGGGAGCAGCGCGTCCATGTGAAAAAAAAAAAAACTCACAAGAGTGTCTGTACTGTTTCCAAAACTCCATAAAGTACGGTACGGACACCCGCAAGCTGCAGCTATGCAGAAATGCCTCAAATTTAGTCAGGTCACCATAGGACATCCACATGGTTAGTGCAGGGAAGCCTGAAATCCTCTGTCCCAACTCCTTTCTGGCCAAGCAGCGAACCAACCGCAGCACAGCAACGTACCGAAACGTTAGCGTGATGCTGTGCCAGAACAAGGCAGGGCAGATCCAGAACAGGGCCCCGATGCAAAAGAACCTGAAATATGACTGGTGACTTGCCCTTGCTGCATTTTGCCATGGAAGAGCTGACGCTAGCTGCTGCTTCAGAGTAGGTTTTGGAACAAAGGAGAATTGTGGGGCTTCACTTCAGGTTGCGTTTCCACCTGATGCAAGAACTAAAGCAACCTAAATCAGCATTGCCAAAGTCCTATCCTCCCTCGGCACCCCAAGGGTATATCCCACGGGCATTTCTCTTCCATTTTAAAGCAGTGCTTGCAACCCCAGGGTCCTGCTTTAAGCCCACTGAGGAAGCCAAAACAGGAGAAAACTAGCTCAGTTGATCACCTGCCAGTTTATCCACAAGCTGGCATGGTCAGATGAGCATCAGTACTGAGGCAAAAGAGGGGAAAAGAGAGGAGCGTGGCATTGCCAACCCTGTACCGTCCTGGAAGTACACCCGTAGGGAAAGCTATAATCAAGGCTGCACTTACCCTGGGTTCCCACCAGTACCATTGGGATTTCACTAGTGTTACGATAGTTAGCCATACGGCTGTAGTAGTGGTAAACAGTCTGGAAGCTAATTTCATCTTCCAAGCTGAAGACAAATATAACAGCATCCACCCACATGGCAAACTGCAGGAATAAAAAAGAAATGGAAAACGCATACAGTTAAAAAAAGACACTGAAAAAAGAAAAAAGAGAAGCAATCTTATCTTACACTGACAGAAAACAGAAATAAACATTATAGAAACTTTATTAGTGATAATAACCAAGGGCTTGAAAAGTTGTGGTGTATTGTTCAAAAAATGATAAATTAACGTTCATCATGGTGCCAGGTAGGATCTGGGATACACAAGTTTTCCTGCACTCAACTCTTTCTCCTTCTTCAATATATGACATTATAAGCCCAACTACTATCAGTGCAAATTGACTTTTGATTCACAGAAAGTACCAGAGTCTCAGATTTCTGTATTCACAAGCTAGAACTAAAAAAATACTTATCTCTAGGCATAGGAGTGCCTCGTTTACCATGCTATTTCCCCACCTTGTGCTTTACATGCACGCTCACTGATGTTTCTGTTAATGCCAGGACAAATATTAGGGTTGTGGTTTTACAAGCATGACTAATAACATTCTTGCATCTTGATCAATGTCCAAAAGTGTTAATTTGAAATTTGCAGTTATTCACTTTACAAACACCTTCACTGGACAAGCCGTACTGAACGCCTTGTTCAGCCTTCAGCGTGCAAGTAAGCTATTCTCCCCTGGCACCAGTAATCCATGGGCTACAAGCAAATTAATTAAAAAAAAAAGTTTACACACAGTTAGCAACATGACCAGCCTATGTTTGCAAACGCTCCCTTCAGCTCTACCAACTCTTACCACATTATTTCTGCTCTTGTGGTATTAAATCTACTTTAATCACTAGCTTGTAGATTCACACTGTCTTAAGATCTCAGCTTTTAGGAAGGCATCCCAAACTGGCGTATGCGAAGTGAAGGGGGAAAAAAAAAAAAAAAAAAAAGAGCTGACAGCATGACTAGAAAGCTCTTCATGTATCAAAGTTACCGAGATCATGAAATTCTCTTTTTTCAAAATTAGAAGTTAGTATTACTTCTTGCCCATTTTCCATACTGACTACTAGCTATTAATTTATATTAATGAGCATATTCATGAATTTTGAGGGGTTTTTTTTCTTCATTTCATGAAGTGTTTTGAATACTTTAAACCAAACCCCAGATCATCTCTTACGGTTACAGTGTAAAAGTAGCAAAACATGCTTGGAGGTTTTCAAGACAGTCAGAAGAACAGTCACCTCGGAGGTAAGGACAGAACTGGGTTTATACAAAATAGTTATTTTAAGGTCAACAACCATGCTATTAAATTTGAACTATTAAAACCAGAAGATCTAACCAAAATTACTGGAGGTAGTATCATTAGTGAGGACTTGCTCTCGGGTTTTAAGTTAAGTTTTCACATTGACCAGAATCGGCTGAATTCTGCCAAAAATTCTTGCTTCCAGCAGTGAGAGCCTTAAAGCATCCATCTTGAAGCTAATAGTCACTTCAGAATAAGTTAATACGTTTCAGTGTGTAGCAGTAGCTTCCTACTGAACATTAAAAAAAAAAAAATCACTGAGAAGGGTTATTCAGTGCAAACCCTCCAGCCACAAAATGCTTCTAATAATCTCTTATTTCTCTTCTTATCTGAAATTAAGTTTAAACTTCATAAATACCAGACCTGTCACAATAGAAACTAAAGGACTTTTGAAAAACAGGCACAACCTGGAAAAGCAAGGATGCCTTATTTCACACTAATATACTTCAAGGTTTATTGTGCAGGCAACAGCTCGAGGCAAAAAAGATTGCTCAGTTTCGCAGACCATCCATCTTCAGTCTTACAACTGTGATTGGATCTATTTTTTCCCTCCAAGATTAATCCAAATAAAGCCAAGCTATAAACAAAAGCTCTAAATTTCAAGAAATAGCTTGTGGCAGCTCTGTGTAGTTCAGTTGCTACGTTAATTGGGCTTTCCAGTGGGAGGACACTGCACTTGTAACAGATGACAGCAAAAGCTAACATCGAACCCAATGTGCAAAATAAATTATCAATATTTGCAAACTTGGCATGGGACAAGAGTGAAACGTGGTGTCGGCCTGTGCATTTCACTACACTCCCATTCCTCTAAATGAGCTATTTTCAAATTCTTTACATATTTTCATCTTAGAACAATCTTATATTGGATGAGAAAGATGACCGATCCAAAAAGCGAGTCTTGCGGTGAGTTTGCTTGCTGTCGGGGAAAGGAGGAGCAAGCTGAACCCTCAGCTGCAGCCTTCCTCGTGCTCCAGCGTGGAAGCCACCATCTGGGGATGCTCTCAGCCCCCACGCCACTGCGGGTTAGAAGGACTGTGGTTCACCTTGGTACTTACTGAAGTCTTACCCCTCTTCCAATTCTCCACAAAAAAAAAGAAATACAATAATGTTGCAGCAAAGCAGAAACTTAAGGCTAAAAATAATTAACCCTTTCTATGCCGTAAAACAGTGTCAGGTGCACGTTTTTCCTCAGATAACGTCTCCTTTTCATTACACAGTTATGAATGGTCATGAATGCAGGAGTAAATTTTTTATTCCAGGAATTAATACCCAAAAAAAAATTTCTAAAATACTCAGAATTTGAAATTACACCAAACAAATCTGAAGAGAACTTAAATGGGAAACATCTCTTCTGAAAAGCGAAGCAGCACTAATGGAAAACCCCTTAAAAGCCTTGCCGTGCTTGTTATTTGCTGAAGAACAAACTCAGCAACAGTAATCGGAGGTAATCGAAAACCTCAAGTTTACCTAAAATGCACCAAAGACAACAAATTTTGTGTCTGCAGTTAGTTCAAGTGAACTCTGCAAGAAAACCAATTCTTTAGGTACAAAAATGTTTAGATTTCTGTATATACCCTTAGTCTTTGGGGCCTTTTTTTTCCCCAGTGAATATTCTCTAAGCATTGAGGCCTGGAAACCGCCGTGTACTTCAGCCAAATTGTTCACAGCCGAAAACAGTACAGTTCATTTAAGCCCCTGCCTCACACGGCTGCAGATGTGTCAGCCACACTAAGCTTTTGTTTTGGTTTTTCCTTCCTTCCAGGATGTCGCTCCGGGTCTCCGTTTCCTCTACCTCTTTTCTCTCCGCCTTCGTCCCGCCACCTTCCCCCACGCTCGAGGCCTCCTGCAGCCAGCGAGCACGAGCGGAGCCCCGAAGCACAAGCTGCTGCCGCTGGCACCTCTCCCGCTCAGCTGCTTGGCAGCGGCGCAGGTCCCGCTGCTGGATTTTTTGGAAGCCGCTCCGCCGCTAAGCGAGGCAAGGCCAGCGGTGGGACACGCGCTTGAGAGACCTCGCTAATGCCCAGGTAAGAGAAGGTCGAGGGCAAACAAAGAGGATGGCTGAGGACGAGGATGCTGCTGGCAGGCAGGTTGGCGGGATCTTCAGTGATTTAAGAACCACGTAGGCAAATGCTTCACTTGGCATCACTCGAAATAAGGAAACAGTTTAAAAACACAAACAAAAAAAGCACAAGTGTCTTCTCCAAGGCTAATCCTGCGTACAGCAGAGGAGCCTCCTCCGAGGAGACGAAGCGGCACTATGCGCTACACAGACCACTTCAGCGGTGCCGAACCGCCGCTTGGAAAGTCGAGTCCTACGATGCCACAGGAAGGAGAAGAGGGAAGCAATACGGAAAAAGGAATACAGATCTGTACACAAGTGCGTATGTCACTCTGCATTTATCTACTGCTCCAGGGCTTCGACATTCTAACTCAAAAGAAATAAGTCCGCAACATGCAATTTTCTTGTCTCTGGAAGCAGCTTCTGGCCCAGAAATTAGGCATTCACTATAAGATAGCCTTATATCTTTACTACTTACTTTGCATTGTAATTGAAACCATAAGCATTTTCTAAACAGAACACTTCTCACCTGAGGGAAACATATATATTACCAGCTGGAAGAAGAGCAGGACCAAGGAAAGAACAGAACAAAGCAAGTTGTCTTTAAAGGAAGATTCAGGTACATGAGAAAAATGGAAAGGTTATTTTCAGCCTGGTAAAGCTCCATGTGCAATGCTCACCTGTGCCTCTGGAGGGCCCCCTTCATCTCTAATCAGCAGCAGATAGCTTTGTCCGTCAACTACTATCTCTTTCTTGAATCTCCCACCTGTCACACAAAGTAACTCATTACAGGAGAGAAAAGGTACAAAACACAAAATAGAAAAAGGCTTCGCTTGGGGAAAAAGAAAAGCAGTCTTTTCCACACATGCACAAAATACTGTGAATGTAAGATAAGCTCTTATGCTCTAGCATAGGAATTAGTAAAAGAAAAGCTGAGCCAAATATTTTCAGACCAATAATGGAAAAATGAAAAAAGCCAACTGCATTACAAATGTTAATTCCCATGTTATATGTACTTGGTTTTGATATATACATTTAAAGACAGTCTTCGTTGTTTTGGGTAACGATGAGAAAGCATCTCAAAAAATGCTAACATGGGACAGTTGCATACAATAGAAACACCATGGGCTGGAACGAAAACAGATTTCTTCCATGACTTAGCTTTTCCTCAAGAGAAGCCCAGTTCTTACAGTACACACATAATGTTATGAAAATGGTACTTCTAGATTCACAAATCACAGTTAGG
The DNA here is from genome assembly GCF_036370855.1 of Dromaius novaehollandiae. Taxonomy (NCBI): domain Eukaryota; kingdom Metazoa; phylum Chordata; class Aves; order Casuariiformes; family Dromaiidae; genus Dromaius; species Dromaius novaehollandiae. The sequence continues at coordinate 43,573,627 of NC_088104.1, forward strand.
GGAAATACTAGACACATGTTAGACAGAAAAACTACATGGTGGTACCTCTGTAGAGAGGCATTGATCTACTAAGGAATGTTGTACCACTTGCTAGCAGGGTGAATTAAAGACCTGTTTTGGAAAGCTAGACAAAAAGAGCAGAATCAAGCCTTGATCCAGATTCTAGTCCTGAGCCTTTTGTTTTAGGGAGATGGAGACTATTCAGTGCTTGTGCAGACCAAAACACTCAAGGAACCAGAAGGGGCCCCGCAGATGCACGGTTTTCCTTCTGCTGTCCGAACAGTGGCACGACCCAAGGGTAGGGCAGGGGTTACTCTCCTCCGCGTTTGGGGCATTGCAGGCACCATGCTGTTTCTCATGACTGCCTTCAGATAATGACCAAATCACATTGAGGGTTTCTGGTATGACTGAGCCTAAACCAGGATTACTGAACTTGGCTTGCTCAAGTCTTTGGGCTGGATTTATACTCCTCTGCTGGAAGTGAAAGCGTCCTTATCTTAGCCACTAAGCCATGACAGCCCTCAGGCCTCCACGCCTCTCACTCTCCCGTTAGCTCCCACATGAATTTTCCAGGCTAAGATAAAACATATCTATTAACTAACATTAAATTTAAAGTATTTTTTTTAAACTTGAATTATTTTCAGTTTTGTTTCAATCCAATTTCCCAACCACGCTTACTTCAACACTTGCCGTACTATCAAAATCAATACACTTAAACACTTCACAGGGGAACGGGCAATTCTCGGTCCCACCAAGCAGCTCTTTAGGCAGTAAGTCCACACATGCAGGGTAAGAGTGCCCTCAGTCACCCCACAATTACTAACCTTTAGGGAAACACCAAACAGGCTTAGGCCTCCCCCATTTCCCTAGCCCAGGCACCACAGTGGGTTTCAAATCAAGATTACTCAACACTTTGGCTCTACGCAATACGTAAGAATGCTTAAATGCATTTCATGATTAACGTGAGACATCAGAACAGGTTTTCTTTTTTTCTTTTCTAATTTACCCTATTGTGAATGGCTATAGGGCACCAAACAGGGAGCAGTTAACAGATTGCTGCATTTTTTGCCATTTTGTTGTACAGAATTAGGAGAGCACATATTTACAGACATTTCATCATCACGGTCAACAACTGGATTTCATTTGGGCTTCCAAGATAAGTGGGAAATTAATATTTATGGTGAACTTGAAAAGATCAAAAAACATAAGCCTTTGAAAGGAAACTAGCCTTAGCTCTCAGAAACTGAATTTCTATGAGCCATATAATCATTTCTATTCTTATAGAATAACTCTGTCAATTACTTGTATCTGCTTCATAATGAAGTATTGAATAAAACTAATTACTTAATACATAGCCCTCCAGGGACACACATGAAGCTTTAAGTAACAATGGAAATGCAGGATTTATTCTTTTTTTTTTTTTTTCCCTGAATTGAAGAATGAAAATTCTGCATAATTGCCATTTCCCACTTCCTTTTTTGAGCACTGGAAGTTCACATATCTATTTATAAAATATCATGAACTGAAAACATATTTGAGAACCATCCCATTTTTCCCCCTCGTCAATAGGATGCCTTTCAAATCTCACTGCATCTTCATACTCAGTCCTCAGAGGCGTAAAAAGTTACAGATAAGACAAATTAAAAAGCTTAAGCAGAGAACTGGAAAAATACCCATGACTGTAATAATAATATATATATATATATATATACACACAGACACACAGAGATCACAAATGTGAGCAGTGATATGAGATTTGAGAGACACTTCAAGGTCGCTAACGCATCAAAACATTTATTTTTGAGGAAGTAGCTCTGAGAGATGTACTATATTTAACAAATACAGTATAAAGTTATCCAGCAGCTCTCTTCCTATATGCATCCACATGAAGCAACCAGCTTGCATACCTGTTCCTTGCCTTCCCCTAAAAATGCTGCACCTTGAATTCAGTACAATGATAATGTATTTTTATTTCCAGTATTAAATTTAAATCTTAACATATTGCACCACTTCTCCAAGGTCTGTCACGTTGGAAGAGCAGTACTGCAGTCAACAAGCATACATTAAATTTAAACCCATCAAAGTGACTGCTTTCCCCTAAAGCCAAGTATGCCCGTTACCTGGTATATGCATTAGTTTTCAGGGGTTCCTTCCTACTGCTCAACATTTTACCCTTGCACTTAAATGCTGCTGCAAGTACACCGTGACAAATATCCTTCCCACACAAACATCCGAACAGAGAAAAATCATTTATATAAATGCCTCAACTTCTCCTAATTAGTTTTTTTCTCTTCTCTCAGCTTATATAGCCTACTTTTGAATGCCATACCAGCCTGGATTTACTAGAGAAGAGATGTCCTTGATAGTTCTGCTCCTCTGAAGTCATCTGCCACAATTTTTGTTTTATATTCTTAGCTCAAAGGGCAAGAAAAACTAAGCTTCTGGATTTCTTCTACGTGCAAAGAAAGCCAATAATAGTTCAGCATCACGTGGTGGATATCTGACCCTATCCGTAGCGACTGTCAGTGGATCAGATGCGTTCAAACTTTTCAGTGAGTTCCCAAGTGAATAGAAAAAGAGGGACCTATTAAAAGCAAATTTTATTAGAAACATCTCCCCCACCTTACTCCCCCTTCAACCAGTCAAAAAGATACTCGTCTGCAATGGGAGAGACACTACAAACTAACACACTCCAGCTCAATTCTTAAGAAAATGTCATCTCAAAAACACTTGGTGTCTTTTCTCCCTTTCCAGAAGAAAGTATTCATATAAATAAGAAAAGAGGATCTGCAAAAAAACCAAAACAAAAAACACCCACACGCTCTCAAGTTTTTTTTGTTGTTGCTTGGGTTTAGGTATTTCATGATTAAGTAGCTGAAATCTGATAACCCCCAAAAATCAAAGTGTTTGAAAAGGTGCCCTAGATTTCCAGCCAATGTAAGCACTTGAAAAAAAAAGATTCGCACATCTTGAAATGTAACAGCAGATTCACCCTCATCTCCTATTTAAGAAATTGTTTATGCAAATTTGAGATCAAAGCAAGAGGCATCCCTATTAATTTGTGTTACTGCAACATTAAAGAGCCTTCATCTTGAGCAGATCATCATATCAGATACTACACGGGAGACATGCATTAAAAAAAATCTACCCCAATATCAAGCGTTTACGCAGCAAAAAAAAGTGAAGAATACTGCCAGCACATGAAATCAAAGCCATGTGACTGTCCTGCAGACATCTATGGTCATAAGATTCTTAATGCAGACGACAGAATAACTCTGCCTTTGACTTGACAAGCCCTGACACGACCCATTCTCATGCCAGGAAAGTAACAGCAATGCAATGGCAGCTAATTCAGCGTGGCTCTAAGACAGCACTGCACCAGTGATTTCTGCAAAAATGCACCTTTGGAATTTGTAAAACATCACAGGGCCATAAGGAAAGAAAAAGTTGACAGATCAGCAGGTCTGAACACTTCACCACCACTACAAGTCAAGAAGACTCCCAGAAGACCACTGTATTTTTTTTTATAAGTATCTGTATTTATGATGGAGTCACAAGGTACCAGCTAAGCTGAAGGCACGGAAAGCAAAGAAATGACCTTCTTAATTTAAAGAGAGAGCTCCAAACCACAGCGAGCAGTCCCAAGGGAGGCAGCTAGCTTTGTTCTAGTCACATCAGTGTTTTGACACACGCAGCTTTTTAATGAGGGAATTTTCCAACTCCCCTGTGTACCTGCCAAAAGAGGTTGTTGAAATAAAGAAGACTGGCAGACTGGCCCGCAGCTCTGAAGGGCAGGATGATCACTCCTGCTACATCCTAAGAGGCATGTCACAGCACAAAGATGCTGGAGTGCAAGACGTGCAATCAACAGCTGAACTATATTTACTTGCAACGTCAATCCCACATTTGTAACTATGGAGAAGATACACCGCTGCATATCCCAAGTAACTCTCTACAGCCAGACAAGTGCAGCTGGAAAACGGTGTCATCAAACACAGCAGTTTCACGAGAAGAAATTCTTGAAGCTGCATGAGAGCTTTGATTTGGAAGGATTTTAGTATGTGGGGTTTTTCCCCGTCTAAAATTCTACACTTAAAAATTGCTGCAAGACATGATTCTCTGTTTCCCATTCAGACCCATTTTCAGACATGCACACGATTTCACATAAGCAGGCAAATATTATTGCTGTATGAATTACACACAATACCTACCAGAAGGTAGAGAAGTGCTCATGATGCAACACAAAAACACCCAAACACAGTCTGTTATGGGCATTTGGCCAGATTCCTACTGAAAATGCTCCAGATGAAAATATAGCTTTGACTGATATGAAGCTAACTAAATTTCATGCACTAGCGATTTAGCAAGCATGGCTTAAGCCCGAGCACAAATCAGGACACCAGGCTGAAGGAATCAACAAAAGCTTGATAATCTCATTTCTATGCACGGCATCCTGCAAGGGCCAGCACCTTGGATCAGCAGCAATAAGAAATAGTCCTTCAGTGGAGACGGATCCAGGTTTTAGACTTCTCACACATTTTTAGTCAAAGATGCTCTATATTGTGAATCTTTTGTTACACAGATGAAAACCTTCCTCTGCGGAATTACCTAGTTATGAAAGCCTGGACGCCTCTTCCTCTAGCTGATAACTGTTTCACTGAGTAATTGCTCATTGAAGCAACTGCTGATTTTCATACTGTGTCCCCAGGCTCAACTTCATTTGCCAGAATCTTTATTCAAGGAAATTGCCACAGGGATGAAGTTATTTGGCCATATGAGAAAGATAAGTTTGGGGGGTTGGCCATATGACAAATACGTGCAGCAGCTGAACATCTACCACGACTATGGGGCAGGGGAGGAAGGAGTGGGACATCACAGGAAAGAAGGAAGATAAGATAAACAGCCATAAAAGCCTCTATTTTGGATTCCCAATGACATGCGAATTTTGACAGCCGTGGTTAGTAGTCTTACAAATGGAGATTCCCTCATACGTGGTTTTTTTGGTTGTTTTGTTAAATATAAGGAATTGCCAAGAATCTGGGCTCCTCTTCAGGGAAGCACATTAAGAAATCATTTATTCGCTTAGCTCATACACATATCTTGGGACCAGATATATGAAAGTCATTTGTCAAATTCAGGAAAGACAAATGCTCACAAAACCCTCTGCAACTAAAATGAAGCACTAAAGAAGGACTGCAACAGTCCAGTAAACCAATGCTAATGTTGTACCTCAACATTACTTGATTTTATTAAAATAAAAATAACAATTTCAAGGATCTCTTAGAAAAAGAACGTTTCTCTCAGCATGTAAGTTGTAATATTATACAAGAAGCATTAACAATGAATTTTCACAATATTAAGATGGCTGTGCTCAGTGCTTGGCGTCAGTTCATTTTGGTAGTAGCAGCTGAGAAGATCTTACAAACTACTATTCAGCCACATGTAAGATTAACTTCTAGGTATTTATTTAGTGCCAAAGATTGTACTAAACACTATTTAAGAAACCAAATGTGGTTACGCTAGGTTGAGCGTATAACCACGCAGAGCAGAGATTGGGGAACCACCACCACTCTCACACAGAGCTATGACCACAAGCAGTTAACTGCACCACCTTCCCAAAGCACACGGGAAGAAAGCACTGCAAGCCTAGACTGAGCTGTTCAAAACCCATCACCTGCTTCTGACAGGTAGGTTTAATATACACTTCAGAAAAGGCATGGAGGGAGTTATGAGCTGGTAGAGTTCTCCTTGAAGTGACAAGTGACCAAGCAGCACACACATCTACACCAGAATTTCCCCCCCCCCCCCCCCCCCCCCACAACACACAGTAATCAAAGCAGAGATTTTGGCCCAAAACAGTTGCTGCTGAGCTCCTCATCTCTCACCATGCTGCAGAGAAAGGTGAGCGGAGGCAATTCAGACGGAAGCATTTGTTTCTAACCCCCCCGAGCTAGCTACTTCTTAAACGGGTAACAAAGCACATGCAGATATATCTAACCTCTATTGATGATCCTTATCGCATTTTGCATACTACTGCAATCAAAGCAAGGCTTATCAGGCACAAAACATTATTATATTACATAGATAAACTTACAGTTATGCAATTAATGCATAGAACAGCTGTCAAGGAAGCACTAATATATCTTCTCGTAATGCCATGAAAGAAAGCTTACAGGTCCTTATTGTTGGAGCTCCAGTAGCAGTTGCAAGCTACAGTGACACCTAACAATTTAATTTTCATACACGTTCATTGAAGTACCTGCAGTACTTCTACAGAAGGCCAGATCTGATGGGTCCACAAAACCTGGTGGTGCTTTTCTAAACACTTCAGCATTCAGGAAGATATAGCTTACACTTCAGAAAAACTCAAGTTACACAGAACCAGAGACCGCGTTTTGGATGATAACATTCCATTTTCTTAAAAACTGATTATAACATAAGTAATTGTGTTAGATTAAAAAATGGGAGGGGGGGGTTATCTTGAGGATGAAGAGTTAGAGACAGTTATGCTGAATGGCATTTCTGCAAAGGTACTGGTCTCATTCCAAAATTATATAAAATTTTAAAATAAGTCAGTGCAGTCCTAAACTGCTTAAATGGGACTGCAAATAAACCAAGTGAGGAACAGCCATCTGACAGGGTGAAATCCTGCTGCAACACACTGTTGCCTAAACACCAGCTAACTAGAAGGAAGCATAAACAACTGCTTCCATTAAATTTAAACAGTTGCCAGTACATAGGGTGAAAACACAGAAGCAGCAGTGCTTCGCACACCAACCTGGGAAGGGCATTCATTTGAGCCAACCAGATTTTACTACAGACAAATGCAGTATTAGAAATTTGGGCGCAGGGAAAATGTCCATGACAGTTTTTTTCATTACATGGAGAGAGACTCGGAGAGGAGCGGTACAAGTTGCATTTTCACTATAAAGCTTTGACTGTCAGTAGACCGTTGCTTGCAAGGCAATTAGAGAAGCACCGTCTTAGTGAAACTACTGTAATGTGAGTGCAAAAGTAGAGAAAACCCACGCTCAGTACTCATCAAATGAGTCGTCATAAAAAGGTATGATACCAAAGCAAGTTTCTGCAGGACTTTCAAGCCTCGTGCAAGTATTTTATTAATAACCTGGAATATGGAAGGAACAGGCCATTAAATCAGTAGATAATGAAGCAGGAGGGACTGCAATTACATCAGAAAATTGGATTGTATTTGCACATGACCTTAACAAATGAGAAAGACAGTGTGGAAAAAACAGAGGACATCTTAGAGGGACAAAGGCGAAGTTCTTCACCTCAGCGGGAACAGACAGCTACAGAGACCGGACGGCAAACCCCTGGCACCGCAGAGCGGCAGCTGCCGATTCCCACAGCCACAGGGGCAGCTCGTCCCGTTATCCCCACTGTCATCTGCAGCTCACGTCGCCTCGGCTAGGACACGCCATCTCATCCTGCACTACAAGGAAGATGAGGACCAACCAAAAAGTGCTCGCAGGCAACTGCAAAAACAATTAAAAGCCTACAAAACATACTGTGGGAGAAAGAGTGAAGGACCTGAGGTTACTTCAAAAGAACCAGCTAGGAAGAAAGATGACCTCAAGCTTCCAGTAAGGAATAATCTATTGATCCTATCCTAGGGCAAGGGAAAGACCTTACAGTGTCTTCTGTTCTTATTTTATTATGATCCCAACTAAAGCAGCAAAAGTATCAGGTGAAAGCAGACATACAAAGCTCTGCTCAGTCACTAAAATTCAGGGTACAAACCTTGGGGTCTACAGTCCAAAAAAGAAGCTGACAAACAGAACTGGACTCTGGGAAGGGGGAAAATGACATAGGAAAAAAGACTTCTGAAGAGAAGGAAAGAAGAACTTGCTGTTGAAAAATACCAATGGAGAAAAAAATTAAAATCCTACACTGTCAGAGCAACCAACCCCCACATTTTGAAACTCAAAGTTCGTATTATTAGCAGCAATCTGATAACGTTCCATCTTGCTAACCTTGGTGCTAACCTTCACAGCCTAAGGTAACCAATAAACTAAAGATATCATGCTGTGTGTAAAGATCAAGGAAACCAGCACAGACTGACGCAGTAGCTTGGTGATGAACAGTTCCTGCTAACATGCATTTTAGCGTAGCTTGTCTTCCTTTCAGTTAAAATTGGTATGATTTCACTCTACTAGCTAGAAGCATCCCTGTACCTATAAGTAGCACCCATTTTAAAACAAAATCAGTATCTGCTTATCTATTTGACAAATCTGACAATCTACTCAACTCTAGCTATTACACCAGGCCAGCAGGCACCTAATATTAGACTTCCCTTTTCTGCAGAAGCCATACAGATGGCTTCCTTCCCACAAACACAGCTTTGAAAATTTATTCTGGTGTTGCCTAAGAACAAGACACAGCTGAAATAATACTACAGGGTGGATGTGAGGACTTGGAGAGACCAGAGAAAGCACCAGCTGGGCTCCTTCCAAAAGTACGTTGATAAACGGAGCAGAGAATTCAGCCCCAGTGCAGGACGCCATCCTGACAGAGAACTGCAGGGTGAGAATGAGCCTAAGTTGTACCAATTTCAGAGCTGCGATGATTCACGTCAGGAAATTTGTCCTCTTTTTCCTTTTCATGCAAGTGTCACTGAGGGTGGCTGCAAGTAATTTCCCTCCTCCTAATTTTAATGTTTGTATGAAAACCAAAACTAAATTATACCAAGGTTATATACCCTAATGAAAGCTCTCTAGCTGCTTCTGCTGTGATGAATCAAAAAGGTGAAGCATTAATTGGTACCTTCCTGCTATCTGTTATCATGCAGATCTTAACATTTAGCCCTTATAGAGAAAAGTGTTCATATTTAAAGTATCACACTTCTTTCTGGCAAGAATAAAATATATTTTAGAATAATGCCTGGCACTTTAAACAAGCATCATTGAAAGAATCTAATTGTCTGTCCTCAAGAGAAGCACAACCCCAACCCATACAATTTTTAAGTGCAATGAACAGGTTTGAGATGTAACACTATTGAAGGGCTCCACCTTGAATTTTCAAAATCCTGAAACATCTCAGCTGCTTTTCTTACAAAGCGGTGACACAGCTGAGCCCCGTGCAAATGAGCACTCCCCACTGCAACTACCCCACTAACAAAATATTAAACACCCATCAAATTGGCATAGTGAAGTAACATGTTTTCATCTGACGTTTACTGCACATAAGCGTAACCACAAAAACGTTGGCATTGAGGACATAAAAGCTGGAGACGTACGTTGTAAGTATGCCTTTTTGTCCATGTTCCATTCCTGTGAAAAAATATTTCTGATGGTTTAAAGTGGGGGACAAAAAACAGTAGGAACCTGCAAGGAACTACCTATACCAAGTCCCTTCTAGGCAGTGCCAGCTTTTAACTCTGCAAACACCAGAAGACCTCTTCCAGCAATATTCTTACTATTGCAAGACGCACAGGAATTGCTCCAAAACACTGAATCCTACCACTGCGATTCAGAATGATTTTTTTGGCTGAACCGCTGCAGTGCTTCCTGCGCGGCTGCTGCTGTTGCTCGTATTTAGTATTCTGCCTGGCACCGCATCCTCTCAACGTAGCGCAGGTTCATCTGAACTTCAGCAGGGCAGAACCATGAATGTCAGATGGTCGAGCTTAACCAGACAAAGCTCTTGAAGGTGAATGTGCTAAAAGACTTTAAGAGCAATGCCTAGTTAAATATTAAAATGTAAAACACAAAAGGTATTTATACATTTACAGGTCTCCGTATCTGGTTATAAGATAGGAAATCAGGTATTTCTGACAGCTTTTTTTAAACTTGTTCCTGACTTTCCTGGTTTATTTTATTGACAGCAGGTGCAGACAATTGCTTACACATCACACCCACTAATTGCATATATGCTGTAAGTCTAATTTTAAAAGCTTTTTTTCTTCAAGCCAGCTGCAGACAAACGAAAAGCAGCAGCAATCAGCTGCTTTGGGCAGGATGTGATACTACTTTAGTACACACCTACCTGTTTCCATCAACCTGCTTTCTCAAGTTTTAAAAGCTTACCCCCCAAAAATAACACTTTCCCTGCAAGAAAGTGCTTTACAAAGTTAGGCCCGTAACTTAAGATACTTTAGCTCTTTAATACTGCAATTTCTTCAGATGAAATAAGATTGGTTTAACATACACTCCCTCTTCCAGAGCATCACCCGGTTCAGCCAAATATTCACGTAATTTCTACCTGTCAATCCAACGTATAAATCATCTTCTGCCAACACCCACTCAAAATTTCTTTACACAAGTTAAACCTCAAAAGTTTCCAGCATAATTTCACAGATCTAATGTACATTCAAACAAAGCATAAACTCTATAACCAAGATGAGCCTAAAACATAGCTGCTGAAAGCAGAAGTTTCAGGCTGGTATGTGGGAGAGTTTAGTTGTGTGTTTTTCATTGTTGTTTTTTTTAAACTTTGGTTATAACCAGCTTCTATGATACCTGTCCTTTCATTACAGTATTACACTGCAAATAGTAAGCCTGAAGTTAAAATTGGACTTAACTAGCTGCAATTATACTTTAAGCTGTCTGAACATAAGTAATTACAGTGAGGCCAGCTAAGGAAACCAGGCCAAAACAGCTATTAGCATTTCAGGGGTAGAGGGTTTTTTCTGTTTGTTTCTTGATTACTCCCCAAAATAATCCAGTTCAAATATGAGCTATCATTACACAGCAGCATACTATGTCTTACAGTTACAAAAAAAATCTGTTTTCCATTTGTATTGCCCTGAACACCTTTCATACGGGTATCGCTCGGTTCTAAGGGGGAGAGCGAGAGAACGATAATGCTAAAATAAAAGACAAGGTTTCCAGGTGTATGTACTTACTGTCAAGCTGCAGCACTGCAAAGATAAACGGAAGACTAAAACTAGCACATGAAGAAAAACAGGTTGTCCATTTAAAGGTTTCACTGTACGCAGCCAAGCGTACAGTTTTAGGTTCTCCATCCAACCAACAGAAATATCTAAACTCATATTTTTGTCACTAAAAGATTACTGCCATGAAAGTTAGTTGCAGCAAATAGTTTCCTCCTCCTTTCACGTGAAAGGACATATCTCACCAGAAGCGGGAGCTTAGTAAATGCTGCCAGAACTGGTGTTTCTGGAAATCTCAGGAGAACAGACCTTTCGAATAACCCAAACTGTCCTTAAAGATTTTGTTGCAGGCTCAAGGACTGCTCACAGCTGAGCTGAGGACACATCCTCAAGCAGGTAGCATAGACTTACCATGTAATATCCAAAGCTGGCCCCGATTACAGAGAGCACAATCACAAGCCACAAAGATACCTGCATCCTGAAGGATGCGGTGTCCTTTTGCAGGCCCTACCTGAAGAAAAAAATTACCTGCTTACAAGCATCTACATTTTATCATATTCCAAAGTCTCACTCACAGGGAACCCCAGAACATAATGGAGCCAGGAACCAAGCTGGTGTCCTCTCCCTCCATCCCTTTTCCTCCTCCATCAGGGTACGTACGTGGGGAAATCAGATGGGTAAGGGCCCCGAGAGCAACCGTGGAAGTGGAACGCGGTCAGTCACCTAGGCCGGACGTAACCCTGCCGCTGCTCAAATTGGGAGGCCCCCATCATTCCTACAAGGGGCAGAAAGCCTAGCGACAGTCTGCTATAGCAGCAAATTCAAAAGCCCATTGAGAATTAAACATATTGCAAATAAAACCAGCTACCTATTATGCCCTACAAATATGCTGATACAACACCTAAAAACCAGCAGCAGATTTAATGGAAACAAAAAAAGCCAGCAGCAATAAACCCAATACAAGCTGAGAAAGAAGCACTACGTGGAAGCTGAGAACATTTAAATATTACTTGAAGATTTTTAAAAGTTTAATGTATGGCTATGACTTGAAAACACATCCAGTGGTAAAATCTCCTAAAACAGGACAAAAGGCACAACCTTCCTCAACCAACCATCACGCTAAAACGACTTGACTCAACAACACCAGAAATCAAAGAACACTGGAGCGTCAGGAATCATCTTTAATAATCATCTTTAGGTTCTTTAAGAGCCTAAAGATATAACAACAGGTATAAACCTCAATTACAGGTTTTATCTGGTAGGAAATCTGGAGCCTGTTGTAAGAAGGGCACAAATCCTACAGACATTAGTCTTCCAAACCTTTGAGTAATGGAGCTTCACTGCATTCAAGCCATCTTCACTTAGATCGCTCCACCCGCGAGGCGCACAGCCTAAAAGGGAAGTCCCGTCCAGGAAACTGCTTCTTCAGCATCTTCTCCCCAGCAAAAGAGCAAATCCTAACTTCTTCCTTTAATTAACATAGTTCCTTATTTGTGCAACTCATAAAACAGCAGGCAGCTTGACTGCTGGAACAGAGGAGTTTTTACAGAATTCTCTAAACCTCACTGCTCGTCTCGGGGGGGGGGGGGGATGAGAAGGGGGAACGAAGAGAGGGGAGGGCTGGAGACAGGAGATATCAGAATACATAAACACTCTTTTATGCTGAAGCCTGAAAGGCTCTAAAAACCCAAGAGAACCAACTGCAGCTCTACTTTAAAATGATCAAAAAAGACAAGGGTGTTCTTTCATATCTGGGTATCAGCGTGAAATGACAACTTAAAGAAGTAAGAAATGGGCCAGTGCTATTATAATCAAGTGGAAGACAAGGAACTAAAAGGAGAGGATTCTGAAACACATACGTCTAAAATCATTGCTATGTTCCGTACCCAAGAGCTATTTAGGTTTCACAGATGAAAACTCACTCAGCTGCAGCTGCCCAGAACAGGGCTTGTGAAACGCCGCTCCACGGGTGTGAACTCAATATGGGAAACTTCAGCTTCTCTGTGTTTTGTGGCCTGAGCATTTTGATAGATGCAATATCCAGCTTCTTTAGAGGATCTGGATTGCTAGGTTAATGTTGCTATTTTGAATCAGGATGCACTTGCAATTCTTACCAAGTCTCACTGTACAAGCTATGTGCAAAGTTTTGCAAGTATAATAATGATTTTATGAAATTCCAGAAAAACACAGCTGAAAAATGATTGACACCTCTCTAAGAAAAGCATGTATTCAGAGAACAAATTTCACTGTGATTCTTTCAAGTTTCAGATGAGTTGCTCTGAGAACAGAACAAACAGTTTGCCTAGAACAGATATTTCCCTTTTACTCATGAAAGATAAAATTTGGTTGTTTAGTAAATACAAGCTCTTGATCCTTCCCTGTTCCTACAGGTTTGAAAAAGAGCTTTAACCAGATAAAAATAGTCAATGATTTCTGTGAAAAGATTGTGTAACCTTAGCAACCTAATTGTTTGCAGAAGGAACAATTAAATTTTTATCTTACATATGAACCATGGGAAGAGGAATCATTCTGTTACAGAAGGAAAAGTTTGTCCAGTTCTGCTGTGGCTCCCATGCTCAACTCAACACCAAACTGTGATCCTCATTTCACTATTACATTTCCCAGCACTTGAAAGTAAAAAGACAATGTCAAAACATCATATTCCCTTCTGGTCTTGCTTGTCTAAACACATACTTTAACATATGGCAAGACAATTCAGGAGAACAAACACCATTCTGGATTTCATCACAGTGCCCAGCAATTGAAACATTACATGTTTTCCCTGAAAGATGCCAGCTGGAAGTTTATCTAGATTGATAAGATGATGCTTATACTTTTTAGTATACCTATTTTGTGAGAGTCTATGGGCAGATGAAGAGCTCATAAGGAGAAGGTGAACAAAAGCAATCAAAATTTTAAATCCTTTTGTAATTACACCCTGCTGATACCGCATGATGTAGGAAGAAATAGTTACCAGATATCATACATTGAAAAACATGGATCTCAAAATGAAACTAATAAAATTTGTATCAGGTAAGCAAAAAAAAGTATAGGCCAAATTCATACCTCCAGAAGCCGAGGCATACTGGATATGCATCTCCCAATATTTTGGTAACATGGTAAAAGGCTGGAATCTCGGTTTCAAAGCTCCCATTACATTCATTCTTTAATGATAAGGCTGAAGGTGACACTTTGTTTAGTTTTTAAAATAATAAACATTTCAAGTTTTTTGTCCATTCCTGTTGCTTTCTGTTCATTGCAGGTACTGAAAAGTTACTCAGTGAAGGCTGCTATAGTATCAAATCTTTCAATCAAGTTTGGAAAATGAAAAAAAAGTAAATGATCACAGCTTTCTGGAAAAAAAAAATTAAGGCTTTATCCTGCACCACTGGCTGGGGGGACATATTTATTGTTATTCTTAAAACATAAAAGACAACTAACTGTGCATAAGTGGTACTTGAAATCTGATGCATCTTATACCCCAGAGACATCAAGATTTCCAGGGGTGTTGGTAAACTGCTGGAGCTCGTAAGACACCTGGGATGCAGCAGAAGCAGCATTACAAAACCCAAGTGCTAAACAAATCACTGCACCTCACTTAAACCACTGTGATCACAATCCTGACATGCCAACTAGAATGAAAGACCCAATCTATACCTTCCAACCCAGTCCCAACGAAAGCAAGACCTAAAATGGGCTACAGTTAAAAAAGGAAATGGGAAAGAAGAAATAGAAGGCAACTGAAAAACCTTATCACATAAGCAATAAAAATCCTTAGACTAAAGAAATAGAAACAAAAATACCTTGTATGTTAAGTGTAACTCTAAGCATTTCCAATGCTTTTCTTTTGCAGTCTGTACTGAAGAGGAAGCCCAAGCATTATCAACCCAGAAGGTAGGGAACAAACTCTATTACAAAGAGGCACATCCTGCATTTTCACCTAGATCAGGCTCACAAGTTTCTCCACGCAGACACATGAAATCTCCACTGACTGCAACAGCTATCTGCCCTCTCCAGATAGGTTGCCCAACTGACTTTATAGTTTTCAGAAAGCAAAACATTTTACTCCTGCAGGGGGGGGGGGGGGGGGGGGGGGTCTTAAAAAATACCCAAACATCTAATTATTACCCTACTTAAAACATTTGTCCCTTATTTTAAGGCCAAAATAGAGCAGATTGCCACTAGATATCACCAAGTCGCAGAGAGCAAGCAGCAAAAGAGATAATTTCCAGTTTCAGGAAAGAGGAGGTGGGCTTCCAGTTATTCTTAAGTCAGCCTCATAAGCATGCATTATTTTAGAGACTTGCAGCCTTAAATCATTTTCAAAACTCAAACACAACTGCTTTGGTTACACCTACAGCATTAGCTTTCTACCTTACATTTTACTGTATACCCAGAGGTATCTTCTCTACCCATCTCCTGAGCAAGGAACCTGTCCTGAACTCTCACTTCAACTATCCTCCATCTTCCAATTTAAGGGGATTTGTTAACATGACCTCACCTCTTATTTTTGCTTTTCTTGAACAAAAATGTGTCCTGGACAAGTTTCAACAGTTTGTGTTTACATTCACAAACATTCAGTTGTCCACTCTACTCCAAGATCACTTTGGTGATGGAGTAGGAGAAAAATACTACATTCTTTTCTTCCCAGCTGAGACATCTTGGGCAGAAGTACCTGACCATGACTTTACACATTTTAAATAAAAATAAAAAAAAACCCTCACTGACAAAAAAAATACTGAAATAGTCCATTACATCAATTAGGGTCTTTATGGACATACTAGAGAGATGCGCAAAGGCCTTTAACTCATGTTCTGGGCCTCTGTGGCTCTCTCTAAAACATCAGGAAGCCCTGACATTCACTACCGTTGTGAAGTTCAATTCACCTTGGTCTACAAAGTACTCAAATTCCATGCACATCACATTTCATTACATCTCTGGAGGCAGAACTGAATTTTAGATGGATGAAAAAAGAACATCAGCTTGCATGCAATCTTATTTGTAGCTCTACTGCATTTGTTTCAGCTACATTAAAAAGAAAACCCTGAAAACAACAAAAAACCCCACACCACTGACTGCTTAGTAGTTATTTTTCTTCTAATCACTTGGGAGGTTTGCAAAAGATCACAAATAGCTTTAAAAAGTATTCTATTTTAAATCGCTTTCCGGTATCATTACAGTAAAAAACTGCAAGTCTTAGACAACTGAGAATTCAGGTTGTTTTAGGGCAATACATTATTTCTTTTCATATATCAAAATACATCTGATTTAAAAGTGCATTCTACAGGAGTAAAGCTATATGCATGTTAAGTAGACGAAGCAAAAGTCTAAAAGTCCATTTTCTCCCCAGGTGTGATTTACCTCATTCTAAGACGAAAAAAAAGTTTTCAAGTTACAACATTACAAGCGTCCAGAGAAATTAATTACTTAACTAGAGAAATTAATTCTGACCAGAAATAAAAGTCTAGCCGAACAGTATGAAGAAAAACTGCTTTACACTTTGATGTTATTCAATTCCTCCTCTTGGGGGGTGGCGTGGTGTGCAGAAGGAGCAGCAGGAATGTCTTGTCTTAAAGAAAAGAGCTGAAGGAAACATGAAACCACCTGTATATGCTTAAGATTCATTTACTGGAGCACTGCAGCTACCTTAAAAGCCTGAAGGGAGATCTGGTACTTGTCTAACTCAGGGCAGGTTTCATGGTAATTGTAGCAATTTAGAAGGCAAAGGACAGCAGAAGCAGTAGTCTCTGGTTGTAATCACCGTTCTCACATGAAGCATGCATCAATCTCTTCCCAATTAGACACTGATTATATGATGCCTGATAAATACCAACTGATATATTTTGCTGCTAGTAAGCCAAAGTCAGTCAACATTTTTTGCTAAACTACTCAATCAGCTGAGACCTCAATACCTGGTATACCTAATACTCTACCCAACTTAATAAACCAGCACATTTCGAAGACCTCAAGAAGGACAAAAGGAAGATCTGCATTGGTCTCTAACATCAACGGCGTGTCCAGAATTTACATAGAGCCTCCACTTATAAAGCGCTACAGTTGCATGCAAAAAGCCACATCACAAGGTCCATACTCCAGTGCAACAGAACCAGCTGTACTGGTGTCTCAGTTCCTACAGAATGACTTATGCTGAAATAAAACACTACCACAAATCATTTCTATAAATATTTACTAAGGATAAACTATACAGGTTGATTTCCTTACTGCTAACTTGATTAGAAATCTTGACCCTATCCCTTACAAGGTGAATTAGAGCTCTTAATTATTCCAGTTTTTCTACTATTAATGAAATGGAATGGTGTCATTAGTGAAGCTTGTCAGCTACACTTATGTGCAAAGAAATGATTTGACACTGCTTTGGTAACCTAATTCTTCCAGGATAAACAGTTTGAATGTCACTCAAGCACTGTAAATAAAAAAATCTTGAAGACAAAGGGGACAGATGGCAACACTCCCAAGGAACACCATGTAAAATATTCACAGTACAGGAGAAGAGTACTGTTAACCCTGTGAATAATCAAGACATTCAAGTCTCACAAGAACAAACAATACTTTCTGTCCATGAGACGAGGGGGAAAAGAGATCAGTAGAGATAGTGATTATTTTTTCTGAAGACTTGTTGTATTCAGTTGATATACATATTATATTTTTATTTTTTGCTATCAGCATAGAGAAGCAGCAGGCATAAGTGTGACCTACCACCACCTTCTCCATCAGATCAGCAAGTTATCCTTGTACACTGAATAGTCAAACTAACATGCAGCTGTCAGCACCCCCAGTTATCACCCCACACCAGTCCCAGTTACAGACAAGCAAAAGCTTTTAACGTGAGGGTATAAACTGCAGGACTTCACCATTACTCCAAGTACATGACAACAGCCTTGTCCATCCCTTTCCCTCTCCTCCCATTTTAATTAAAAAAAAAAAAAAACTGTTAAAGTGTCAAATACTATGCTTAATAGCTTCCTTTGGTAAGAGTTAATTTGAAACAAATGTTACCATAGATGCATGAAGCTACACACTACTGAAGAAAAGACAACTACAGCAAGGGACAAAAACAGTGAGATGTACTAAAGACTTGAAATCAAAAAGAAACAAATCAAGATGATACACATAACAAGGGGAAAACGCTATAGTACAAAACTGTGCCTTCTGTCTCTTCAAAACAAGACAAGAGCTGCCATGAAGAGAAGGTATAGTTACCTGCATCCATATCTGCAAAGAATGGAACAGCCAGTAAGGAAAAGAAGGAACCAGAAATTCAGTGTCTCAGAGTTGGATTTAAAAGTTCATAAGGAGAATAAATAAAAAACCAAGAAAGTATTTAGTGTAAGATACACCTCAATAAGGTTCTACGATTTTTTTGATTTCAAGCTATAAGTTTGCATTATTGTTAAATGCTGCAATATTTTCAGGTACAAACTAACTTTTCTGTGGCACAAAAACTTTTTTTTTAAAAAACCTTAAGACCAAAGTTTTTTTTTTTTTTTTTTTTTTAATTAAACAAGGAACAATTTACATCTGGTTTAGGCTTGTGAAGTCTTTTTTGTTGTTTTTTTTTTTTTTAAAAAAACTTTCCCAGCACCACAAAATGAAGGGCCTAATACTACAGAAACCCAATACAAGATGCAATAACTGTGGCTTTCAGCAGCCAAATTGAAAGCAGCAGCATACTCAGGGCAGCAAACTCCTCAGTACACGACTAGGAAAGCTTCCCATATGGGCAAATAATGGATGGGAAAGCATTTAAGGAAGCTAAGTGGTTATGGAAAAGGTACAGTTATACTTATCGCCTGTACTTATCTCCAGTTTGGAGACCGTTAAAGGAAAAGCACAGTTCTCTATTAATAGTGAAAAAGCAAAACTGATTCTTTACTAATTCATTTCTGCATGATTAAGAACAAATAAGGGTGCAGTCTATGAAAAAAATTAGTGAAATCGGCATGCTATTAATAATTTGCATATCCACATACCTTCAGGTGATTCCTCCTGGACATATGTGCCAGTCAGATACCGGTGTACAAGTGCAGACTTGCCACTTGCCAGGTTACCCACAATCCCCTGGAGGGAAGAAAAACAAAAAAAGGAAGACGTTAAACTGCAGTTAATCCCCATAAAAAGCAACATATTCAGGCAAAAACTTAACACCAAAACACACTTCTTTGCACTTGAAGAAGCCAAGACAGGAGAAAAACCTCAAAATATGCCAACAGACAGGAGTACCTCTCAAAAATCTAAGGTTACAGCAGAGAATATACATGACAACACGAATAAGCCAAAATCAGTTTATGTTAGCAGAATTCCTTTATTCATCTCACTACTTGTGTTAATTGGGAACATCAGGCAAGATACAGACTTCAAGGAAGAAAACTCAAGCTCAGAGCAGCCTTACCATCTCTTAACTGGAAAATACAATGATATAAACACGTCACTAAATACTAATATTGGAAGATATCTCTGCAGAGCATCCATCCTGTGATTCACAGGGACTCTCTGAGCACAAATACATGCATATGGTGATACAAATACAGATTTTGGCATGCCCGTTACGGCACATTAGTCTCTTACTTCACCATTTGGCTTTCCAGCAAGCTTACAACTCAAATTGTCTGCACTCCATGCCCGAACGTCTGCATCGGGGCGTCGGTATAAACTGGCAATGGGATATAAGCAAACATACTTCAAGCATATGTGATTTTTCTCTGTTAAGCTGGTTTACTAAGTATTTCTTTTAAAGAAAGGCAGAAGAGGGAGAATGCAGCTCAGCCCCAGAAGAATTTTCTTCCCAGAGGTGCTCAAATGCCAAAAACTTGAAGGTTTGCTAATATTATGTTTCATGGGGTTGCTGCTTTCAAGAGATGGGGGCTGACGTGCAAGTCTGGCTGCATCACTGCCACAGTAACAAGCAGGTCATCCCTTTCAAGCCACAGCCTCATGCTGCCGGACGATACAAGCCCTGCTGATTTGTCCCTGGGCTGACCATCAACCAAAAGTGGACTGATGTGCAGCGAGTAAGATCCAAGACTGCAACGTCTGCCCTGCTCTGCACAGTTGAGGGTAGGAGCTGGAGAGTGCACCTTCTCCATGCTTCAAAGAAATGCCTTTCTTCCTTGCCTAGCTGTCATTTGCAGATTCAAATTTCCCTAAGGAACAGAACTGTGAAGACACTGCTTCTGGGGAAGGAGGTAAGAATTTATTTCCTCTTTTACACAAAAGTGAGCCAATCCTCTTCTACACATCTGTCTTGATCCTAACCAAAAGGTTCAGAAAACAAGCTCCCCAGGGGTTAAGTAGATCAGCAGACAGCTTGTCCTAAGTTTGCCAAATAGACAGCAGTAGCATGAACAAGCTATACATTAATGCTCATTCTACTTCATTTTCTTAATCCTAACTGATGACATAAGCTATCCTTCTTATTAAAAATTGCTTAAACCAATGAGTTAGTCAGAAAATTGGGGGAAGGGAGGATGACTCACTTATTCTTTAAAATGGCAAACACTTCAATCAGGAGTGCGCCAAGGCAGCACTGTGAAGGATGCCCACTTTCTCTCCCTAGCTGACATGCAAAGAATAGCTCAGATAAAGTGGCAACTTTGGCATGGAGCAAATGGAAGGCAGTCCCACCCGTCACCCATGCACCCCTGCGACAGCATAAGCTTCAAGTGGGATGAACATTACGGACTACAGCGGAGGAAGAAGTAACATGAACATAAAACCAGGGAGAAAAGACACTAGATCCCATCCTACCCTTATACTAAATGAAGTTTCACCCTCTTTCTATTCAGGTTAGCAGGAAAGAATTTGAACAGCCATGAAATAATTTATAATTGAGATACCATAATAAGAAGTACAGCAAGAAACCACTGTAAGTGTAGCTGCTATCAAAGAAAGGCCCCCCGTAAATAAGGAGAAAGCCACAGCCCAAGCAGTTGGGCAACAGACATCTGTTCATTAGGCATCCATGTAAGCTGACTTAGAAGAGCATTTAAACCAGCATCCTGGAAGCTTTTAATCTAATTTACATCTAAAAGGAATTACAGGCCATGCTAGTGTATGCCGAGATGTCTACATCTAAAAATAAGTACAAGATAACAGAGGCGAATGCCAGCTCTGCAGATGACTGCCCTTGCCTTCTCAGACAGCACGGACACTGGGCGATGCTCTCTAGAAACGCACGCCAGAGCTTCATTCGGGTCAGGCCATGACACAACCCAATCAATGAGATCTGCTTTACTCTTCAAGACTAATGAACGAGTAACTTAACCCAGGGCAGCCATAAATTATAAACACAACTGTGACACTACAAACTTTCACCACCGAAATTCCAAAATCACCTTAGATCTTTACTCTTTACTTCACAATACCTAAACCTGCTTGCTAAAAATTAAAGATATCACCAAGGGTCATTACTTGCGGGCTGGCTGAAATCTCGTGCTATAGTTTCCTACATGGTCTGGCTCTAGGTATTTCATTTTGAGCACACAGTATCAGTAGAAGTGAAATTTCAGTCTCAAAATCCCATGTTTTCATGATCTTTCATCTCACAGATACATTGGGAAAGTATCTTGTGCCACTGAAAATTAATTGACAAGACCTGAAGAAAAATTCATATAGACATTAATTTCTATATTCAGAAGATAAGATGAATAACAGACACTAGTAAAGGCCTAAGATTCTGTACAGAATATATATACACAAGAAAAATATACAATATTGAGCTTTTTTTTGTACTGATCCCCAATTCATGCATTCAAAAAATGAGGAAGATACTCAGACAGGGGAAAAATAGTTTAGGACTTCTCCATGCACAAAGAAAAGCAAAAGCTAATGCAATACTGCACAGACATCCGACTCTCATTTCCGCTCTGAATGCCTGACTCAACCACAGCTTCATTTTAGCTTTCTCCAGTGTTTAATTGGATATCAAGTGAGGGGTGAGCTACAGGAAGAAAATACTCTAATACATGTCCTTTAACCCCAAAAAATCAAGTAACCTTTCAGCCAATGAGTTTTCCCTCTGTTATGTGCCAGTAAACCAAAGCAAGTTTGCCTACTCATACCTTTCCCTAAAGGTTCAACTAAAATTCCATGGTTCCTAGGCAAAAAGAATCACGATGAATGAAGAAGTCCAATGAGTAAGAGCAAGGGCTTTTCACCCATCTTCTCACCACAAAATGGATCCCCTCTCCCTGTCCATACGGGCCCTCACTACAACAGGCTACTTTGCCCTTCTCACCCTTTCCCAGTAGGGACCTATTTTTCACTGCTCAGGATTCACAAACACCAGAAGAGTAAGTTTTAGCATGCGATAACTCATTTAACTTTTTTTAATTGAAGTGGCCCAGGCACAAAGAGCACATCATAGATATTGGGTTTACTTCTACAGGATCTCCGATTTTCAAAAAGAGATCAGCTTAACCACTTGCTGGTTGTCTGTTTTCTTCTGCGATGAGCCTAGCAATACGCTATATTCCCTACAGCAGGCAGGGTCATTGCTCAGTAGTAGCTGAACTCCATATTCCCAGGCAAGTTTCCTCCTCATCAGCTTTGTATTATGATATCCTAGACCAAAAATGGCAAGGAAACTGGAAATCTCATCTCATCTCTAAATCAGTAGATTAAACACACCACTTAAGTTGTCTCCTCTGCAGATAAATAGTCTGTGACTAGGCTAAGATCCTTTGAGTAACATAATTCCTGAAGAATTAGAAGACAAGCAAAACTTCACATGGGATTACTAGGAAAATAATGGTAGAGAAGAGGACTTTATATTTTCACTTCAGGAGCAGCCGCTCTAGACCTTGGGAAACAACATATTGAAGCTATGTTTCAGACCTGCTACATCACCACAGAAACAATACAGCCACGCCAGGGGGGAACCATTAAACCAGGACATACAACCACTGTTAGACAAACTCATTTACAGCAGATAGTTAAGTCGTCACTTAACATGACTAATTTGCATATATGCAGGACTCTAATGCATCAGCTGCCTGGCCAGAAGAGCTTGCAGCTCCCACGTGATGCTGCAAACTGATGCAGAAAGCCGTGAACAGGAGCAGCAAGACGTGGATCTCAATAAAGAAACTGCTTCACTGACGCATGCAGTAAAACTAGAGCTTTCTTCTTCCAGGAAGCATTAAAATCATCACCATGTACGACATGCACAGCCCTTAAAGAAAAGCGGAACATGTCCTCCTTCTCCTTGCCTTCATTTTCACAAGCTGCCTCCAGACTGAGAATCAAAAGTGCTCGAGTTTTGAAGACAATGCAGGACCGAATTTCTTTAAAAAAAAAATTCACCTATTTCTTAATAGTGAGGCTCCTGGATTTACTTTTTTAAATCACAGATTCAAACTACCCACTGAACTAACAGTAGGACTTCAGGAGCTTAAGAAAAGATAAAAATAAACATGAAAACACACATGTACTGTCGGTTTTGCCTTTGAGTATTAATGCTCACCTCATACAAATCACAAATCCAAATCTCCTTAAAAACTGACCATCTCAGTAGCATTTCTTCACTTTTTCGCTAGACAACTATTTCAGAAAGCATTTACAAGACTTCTACCTCCTCCTCTTCTCTTATGGTTAGAGGCTTTCTGAAAAGCTCCTCAGCTCAGCGCTTGCCTCCGAACAAACAAGCCAACCGTCTCTTTTCTGCCCACATATAAAAACAGTAAGTGGAATTAAAATCCAGCATTACCAGCCTTCTTTTATTCACTGCAACGCTGAAGAGTCACTGCTCAGAGGCTCTGCCTGCTATTAAGTGCTGAAAACCAGGAGCAATAGACTCCACACTGGAAAAATCTGGTCTCCAGTACCAAGAAATGTCTCCATCAGGACTAACACTTGTTTTCAGGATGATTCCACATAGTGTGACAAACACAGCAGCACATTTTCAGAGCAGCTGTGTTCCTGTCTCCCATGTTTTCTATACAAACATTCTGAGCCATTTCTATTTTATAGGGATGGTGAAACGCCCAAAGTCATTACAAGCATGTTATGGACCAAAAATACCATTGTAAACCAGTTCAGAAACGGGAAAATTCAGCTCACAAGGCTACAACGCATTGCTCTGTCCTTAGTACAGTTAAGACTTGTGCAACGTTCAATTTGGACATTCAACCATTTGTTCACATGCTTGAGACGTGCTTAAAAAACTAAAAACCCACACAAGCACGATGCCCATATCCTACTAAAGCTTTTTGATATAAATACATAATGTATTGATAATATTATTCATTTTAAAGCTATCTAGCACACAACCCTGAAAGCATATACTTAGCACATGTTTTAAAGAAGTAAATCCAAAATTTTTTGCCCCAAAAGACCTCATATTTATTCTGCCTAACAGGGGCCCCAGGGCTTTCAAATTGCTAGTGTGACAGAAAGACCCTATTTGATCAGCAGAAGTGCAGCCACTGCCAGCTGTGCAGCAGGTCCGGACCCTGGAGAGGCAACCACCTCCCCAAGCCTCCTCGGTTATTTTGCCTCTCCACGAAAGGGATCCAGGAAGATCACCGTGGCCCAAGAAACTGCTCTCACCCAGCTGGCCTAGCACACTACTGACCACAAGAGAAGTCTCAGCAAGTAAAGCACACTGCTATGGTAGTATTTAACTACTAGAAAAGCATACGCTTCTGAAAACCTGAAATAAATCAAGCCCAACATGTATTATTAAAAAAGGAGACAGGGGAAAGGACTAGTATTCTGTCTCAAAAGTATGCTGGAAAATATATTCATCACGTTTTTTATTGCAGCTTTAAGTATTTTGTTTGTTCTACCCTAAAACTTCCGTAGAGCATAAAGGTACAGCAACAGCCACCATAAAAATGAATTATTATCCTCAATTTAAGATCTGCCCAGATTCTATGGAGAAGACAGTCTCTCCCACTGAGCTACTAACCACCTTTTCCTGTAGAGTACGGTCTGCTCCAGCGGCTAAAGCGGGGGCAGTTTCATAAACTTGTAGCATTAAGACTCATCTCTCCGTCTGCGCTACTGCGCTTAACAGTGGCAGAGGCAAAGGCCCCACGCGTCCCCGACATCCCCAACACGCGGCCACAAGCTGAAGCAACGCACCCATGGTTATCCTTGGTGGTGAATATAATGACAGTGCTGTGGCACAGGAAACAGGTCTGGCTTTTAATATTGCCCTTCAGTTCCTCAGCCAGAGGCGAAGGACACAGGCCCGGCTCCTCCGCGCGGCCACCGACTCCTGCACCAAGGCACGGGGAGCACAGAAAGCAGATTTCCCGTGGAGCTCCTGCTCTGCCCTTCCTGCTGGAGCACAAGTTCATGGCCACAGTTGGCACTACTAGTTTCAATAATCCGCAGGGGTATAATCAAATTATTATATTTGTAAGGGTTCTGCTTTTATCCAGGACTGTATAAATTGAAGCCTTGGACAGTAAGCTTGAGGCTCATGTGTGCTGACCACTTAAAATCAATTCTCTACAGCAGCTGCTCAGAAGTTCATGTTGATGCCACCGGCTCACACAGTATGAGGGCAGGATACCCCAGACAAAAGCATTCACATCACGCAGCCCTGGTATCGCAACAAACAGCCGTACCCCAAGACCTTCCCTGGAAGTTTCACCTAATGCTCTGCACTTGTGTTCTGTATCACACCACGCAGTAATCGCGGCTTTGGTCTCCTCAGCAAGCCTTAAGCTTATTACTGGGTGCTGTGCTTGGTAGGGTGAGGAAGGGGACAGGATGAGGAAGGGAACCCTCTGCAGACCCCCACCAACGCAAACTAGCTGTGACTGCAGTGGCCCATGCACAGCCAATACCTTCCAGTCCTACATTCCTAATATTTTCTTATAAAACATACTCTCTGCAAATACCTCTTCCAAATTACACCATCAGCTAAGCTGAATCAGGCCTTTCTGGTATTATATAGTCCTATGCATTGACTACTCTGTTTCTCTTCTACTTACTTTGTGCACTGCTGAAATCAAAACAGAAGCGTAACTCCAGTTATCAGGAAGCTGTTCCAATTTAAATGCCATTCTGATAAGAGCATGTCATGTTAAACTTGACCCACGCTTTCTCTCATCTCCTTAAACACTATAATCAACTCAGATTTGGAAAAAGAAGTTCACCACATGAAAACGGGACTAATGAAGCATGGGCCCAGCTGTCCATTCTCAAATTGCTATGGTTTTGTCCAATTCACTTGGCCACTCATGTGAGGAATGGATGTTTGAGTCAGCGCAGCTCTTGCAGTTACATTAGGACAACAGAAGCCATTTCAGCAAAAGGTGACCTGCAATCTTACAGCCATCTGGAGCAGTCCATAGACCCCTACCAGAGGTATTATCAAGTACCGTATTTTGGATACTCTAGTTGTTTTATAGATTTTTATAAATCGCCACTACGTAATTAAATGTGGACTTCCATACCGTGAACCTCACAACCCTCTGATCTCAGCAACGTTGTGCTGCTGGCTTGACAAGCTGCCTGTTTAATAACCACTGCTAAGAGGTTTCAGGCCACATCACCAGCCTCTGTTCACAGTTTTTGAAACAGCAACTTCAGAAAATCCCCTCAACCCTCCCTCTGTGATCCTTTTGCCTTTTCTTCCACTTGCACACGAAAAAACTTAGCCAAGGAAGAGCTAGCGTAAGCAACTGTTAAGCCACTGTTAATTCTTATACTATAATGTAGTTTTTAACTGGCTAAATTAATCTTCCGAGTGTTCTGGTTTTATTCAGCATGATGAAAAATATCTGGATACACACAAAAACAAACAAAAAAAAAGTCCAAACACACGCCCAGAGAGAACATTCGCTCTAAATTCTATTAAAGCATGGAGAAAAAGCATTTAGTCCTTGAAGAAATAGTGAAAATTATTACAAGGTGATAAAAGGAGCTTTAGATATTACATATAGCTTTAGAGAGCACCTGCCAATTCTGCCCCTACCCCCATAAAAGCGCAAGATCTCTCTACTCGGAAGACTGTGCTAGGAAGCTGGCTCGACCAAGCAAACAAGTTGAAACAGAAATAAAATACATGAGCAGATCTTTGAAGCATGTTAAAAATAAAAAGATGCATCAACTTTATATAAATAGTTTTGTTGAAGAAAATTGTTTTGCTTTTCGAAAATCACTTTCTACATTTTCCCCCCCTCCCGCCAAAGCTGAACAAACCTCAGAAGGTTTTTCACACTTGTGCATAGCATTTTGAGAATGTTTTTCAGAGATAAAAGTAAATATAAACTCACCACTTTGAGCTCCGGTACAGATCGGCTTAGTGTCCATTCCTGGCTATTTACAAAGGCATCTGTAAAAATGGACAATATTCACAGAGTCAGTACAATGGTATTTGTTGGCCAGTGGCCCAAAAATGTCATGTTAGATACCTGACACCAAAATTCACATTCAAAGTTGAGATTGATAGCTCAGCATTAAACATGCTTGGAGTTTGGATAAATTGTAAGAATTCGAGCAGCCTGGAAGTGATGATACTACAGAACGGGTATGGTCTCTACAGCAAGTCTAAGTGCATCATCTCAACGGGCATTAACAAGACTAAAAGCTATTTACCATCATTCTACATTATGGGAAAAACACTCCTCTTTTCTGGTCCGTACATAGATGAATTGCTTCCTGTCCACCACGACACAATTTTTTGCTCTACAAAAGCCACTTGGATCGCTCTACATACTAAATGTCAGCAACTGCAGTTACTAACATCACTGATAGCTTCTCCACCCAGGTAAGTGAGAATATTGGTTTATTCTGGAAACGTCCTATTTTCTATTGCACACCCTACTAAATGTCAGCAACTGCAATTACTAACATCAGTGGTAACTTCTCCGCCCAAGTAAGTGAGAATATTGGTCTATTCCAGAAACATGCTATTTTTCAGCACTGTGACAATCATGGAGCTGCTCCACATTAATCAAAACACATCTATTAAAATAGATTGAGTTGACTTCTGTCAAGTGGGATTAAAGAGGAGAAACAGGACTCAATATTCCTATTTCTAAAAATATTCATCTTTTTTTTTTTTCCTTCTGTAAAGGTCCGGTCAGCTGAAAGCAAAGAGATACCACGTTTCAGCTATAAATTCAAACAACATGACTTTAAATCATGATTTAACGTTTTCCAAAACAATGCAAAACTGACTGCGAGATTATCACCAGATTTCACATTCCCCCCATACTCCCAACTGAGCAGATTACAACTTCACCGCAATTAAACAGTGCTGAAGATGTGCCAGTGTAACAGTGCCAATTCCCAGTGTTACAGTAAATAACAGGTCAAAAGTTACGCCTGACTATCCTGGTGAAGCTGCCTATAAGTAACCGCTTTCACAACCGTTGTTTGCTTATGGACAAGCTGGAAAGGCAGAAGGTTATTTCATTATCCCTCTCAATGCGGAATATAAAAACATGCAAGTGATTTTCAACCCCAAAACATGTCCTTAGCAACCTAAAGGACCGTCAGCTGTAAGCAAGCTTTCCCAGTGGCTAAAGAAAAAAGCCATCAAGGCAAACTTATTTTGCAGTTTTCTCCTCTATGGCCCATAAAGCGCATTGCTTTTGCAGAACGTTACAAAGACCTATTAGCCACTAACTGGGGAGCATTCGCTATCTTGCATCAACCCATCTTTTTATATTCTAGCTACAAACAGCAGTTTGTGTTAGTGTGACATATTTACATCAAAACATTTCCAAAAAAAAATCAAGTCTTTTCGTGTACCACAGCCTTCAGCCGCCTCCCACCAACTCCCAGGGGAGAAGGAAAGAGAAAGGCTTTTATTAGGATTCCCGGAAGATTGCTGCTCTGCTGGGTCCCGCTGCTTCTGCTGTGGAACAGCAATATGCAAAAGTTATAGGAAGTTGGAGCACTAACCCTCTTTTGAAGGTCGAATTTGGACCGGGATTACTTGAACCCAATTTAAAGAAAAAGGTCCTATTTACTCAAGTTGAAAACAGGCAGCAAAAGTTTGGGTTAACTTTTTAGTTTTCCAGCTGGAAGAGAAGACACTACTGGCATTACGTTCATGTGAAGTCATCCAAGATGATAAAAAAAACCCAAGTCCCTGATGTGTATCTATGCTGAACAGCGCTATGTAACCAGCTAAAAACCACAAGCCTCTTTCTTCTGTTAGAGTCAGGTCTGACACGACATCATTCTCCTGCAGCCTGATGTTTGTAAACCACGATTCATCTATTCACAGTTTAGGAAAGCAAACGCAACTTCAGGTTCTTCTGTTTTGAGCCCACGACTGTTACCAGCATTCCTCACAATATAGGTGCTGCTGACAGGAGGAAAAGCCAAGCATTACTGAATACACTTTGGATAAGCAAACTAAGCATTTTAGAAGCTTAAGCATTACATGAAGCAATTATCAGGTAAGAAGTGTCTTGAAGCACTATGACAGGGTGAAAAAATGAACAGCGCTTTCTGGTTATCATCTCATCTTGAGCTCCGAAGCAGCTGTTTGGGTTGAAGAGGCAGGCGAGCATTTGTCCAATATTATCAGTCTCAGACCAAACAGACTCCAGGCCAAGAGAGGGAAGGATGAGGACAGAAAGGATGGCAAAAAACGAGCAGTGCTTTGAGAGTTGGGGCAGGGAGGGAAAAAAAAAAATCGCATGCCTCAGTTGTCACAGTGCTCTTCTCCAAAAACATTCCTCATTTTTAAGTAATTCAGTGCAGCTGGGATACACAGCAGTTTGCTTCAGAGCTTAGGAATACTGCATTAGCATATAAAAAGGCTGCACCAGGTCAGGCCAAAGCTCCACTATCCTTTTTCCAGCAGAGATCAGCAGTAGATACTTCATAAAGAGTAAAGCTACTCCGTGAAGAATAACCTATATTTTTACTGCAGGTCACCAGCCATTTACAGTTCAATGACTTCCATTTAAATGGGCGCAGTTCAAATTCACCCAGGGTGGAGATACCTGACCTGAGTCAGCCTGCCCGCCCCGTCTTCTTCCTCACGGCCAAACGGATATATCAAATAGCAAGCGACCGGCAGACTGGAAGCCGGCCGAGCAGGCTCAGATCACCGGATGCTCGTCCATTTGTTTCCAAGAGCAGCAAAATGGCAATCAAGAACCCAGCGACATGGGAAAATATTAGTCTCAAGCCACAAGAGTCGAGAGAGCCTTTCTGTAGAACCGCCAGCCCAAAACAAGCAAGAGATGCAGCGTTGCTATCGGGAACACAGCAGAACAGACCTCACGGTTAAGGCATTCGAGAGGGACCACAACCAGAGCGAGCAGTTCTGCAGCCAGGAGGACCTTCCCTTCGAGCGTGGTGGAAGACGTCAGATGACGACAGTGCGAACACGAGCACCTCAACCATTCTGGCTGCAGCACCACCCAATTTGCAACACCTCAGCTTCGGATCGCTGCTCTTCTCTCAGGAGGAGAGTTGAACCTACAGCCCTGTCAAACGCACCATACACAGCGAACGTGACGGCCTTCCTCCAGGTCCCACAGCTTCTGCAACAGCCCCCAGCAAGTCTGCGCAGGGCATCGGAGCTGCAGCAGGAATCAAAGCCCTGCTCCAGAAACCCGTCCTGGCCAGCTGGAAGCAGGGCCATCCTCATTTACCTTCATCCCGACGGTAAATCGCCAGTTCTCATGGTTCTGCTTTGAAAAATTGCTGATTTGGGGAGCAGCGGAAAAGGAGCAGAAGTTTCCCTCCAACTCGACCACGAAACGAAAGCACTGACTACACTGAAAAAACAAACCAAGCAGTTCCCTGCCGCACAAAGCCTATTTCTTTAGGGCATAAAGCACAGGTTTCCTAAGCGATACTTCTGCAATTTAACACACTCATTATTTATAGCTACAGGACAACAAAAGGCAACATTTGGCCGGTAGCTAGACAATCCTGAAAGTTCAGAGTTTTTTGCTCATTACTTGTGAAACAGTCAAAGACTCAGTTATTCCAAATGCATGAAAATTTGCAAGTGCTGATTCAGATTATATCCTCATATTTAATCATTACTCCCTTCCCAGTAAAGATAAACTAATCAGCACTTGCAAATCTGCTCCTTTTGATTTCCACTTTTTCCACAAAACGCATTAGTTTATAATTACACTAATAGCTTCCACATCACAACAACACATTACAGCAGAGCTAACGACTAAAAGCCACATCTTACCACGGAAAGAACTTAAAAGATCAGATCAAGAAAAACTTGTTAAGACCGAGTCCATGAAACAGTTTTTACTACGTTTTAATTATACACAACTGCATGACAGATGTGAGTGACCCCACATTCCTCTTCATAACCCAAACACCAAGCTTCATTTATGCTTTACAGCACTGCTCCAAAACTTCCCCTCCCTTATAAAATTAATTCCAGAACTGTACATTTGATTTATCGTATTAGTCTCAGAATAACACAAGAGAACCACCATGTTTTGGACACAGCGGGGCTGAATAAAAGTTAAGCTCAGAGACTCTCTCAAAACACATCACACTGAAGGATTCGATTTTGAACTTGCTAGGATAGAGTTTGACAGCCTGGACAAACTTGAAGGATCTCTACTATAAACCGAGTTTGCATTTAACAGACTAGAGGGTAACACAGCTTAACACATCAGACTTAGGTACAAATGACTGGCTTTTTTCTTCCTCTTGTGTTCAAAAGCTAAATTCCTCAGTAAGCTTAAGACAAGGATAGCATGCCTGCTTCTCCTTTCCCCGTGACCATGTATGCACTGCTACTTTCTCCATTCTCAGCTCCTAAAGAAAGATTAATAGACCAAATTTAAACCTGCCGTTCCCTATGCAAGTCTCCTCAGCAAAGATACAGGAAGAACTAGCCAAATCTACACAAGACAAGGTGTTTCAGCTCCTCTCCAGATCCTCAGGTGTCCTTCTGAAGAAAGCTAAGCTGATCAAGACCCCCTTCAAACTCAGGCAGCTGTTATGCTTGGGTTTTTTTTGGGGGGGGGGAAGGGGGGGTGAAAGGAAAGAAAAGAGTTTTGAAACAAAATGCATGTGAGAACTGTCTATTAATTTCAAGAGGCTTCAGAAAAAAGGAGCTTTGGATTTTACCACCAGATAAGACTAAACAAAAGGAGGGTAAGCAGAACACTACCACTTCCAATTTTGAGAACAACAAAAATCTAATTAAGCCAAGCAGTAACTCTGCAGCGGTAACAAGGACTTCAGAATCCCTATGCTTTTTTTTTATAAATATTAAGCTTAATTTAATAAGATCTTTGCATTCCAAAAATATAAAGCAGGTAGGAGAGGCAATGAGAGGTAAAATTCTAAAAAGCCAAGGGCCTGAGACACAAAGCAGAACGACAACAGCTGGACAGAGAAATAACCTTTGGGCCAGCATGAATTAATTCTTCTGCAAATCTATTTGGTCATTCAATCATCAAAATACATCAAGAACAGTGCAAAGTCCTTCCAAAATAGTCTCAGCTACCAAGTACCTTTGAAAAAGTAAATATATGCATTTCAACTCTAATCAACCATATAATAAAGGAAGTCTAGCAAAACTAAGTACATGGTGTTGAACTACCTGACACACAGGTACCTTCTACTCATTTTGCAAGTTTGAGGGATGGCACCTAGATATTAGTTCAATGAAAACTAAACAACGTTTTAGTAACAAGTGACACAACACAGCCACACTGCTTTGGGCGTTGTTGTTGTCACTGTTGTTTGCTTGCTCATTTTGCAAGTCATTAGCATTGCATGAATAGAGCACCAATGAGGAATACTCAGAAAACCTTCATCCCACAAAATGCAGAGGCTTTGGAAAAAAATTAGCCCAGGAAAGGGCTTACAGGTGTGCTGTGCCAAGAAGGGAAGGATCAAGCACTGCCTACTCTTAAAACCTAATAAAGCCACTTGCCCAAACAGAGGCATTTTCAGTCTATGTTCCAGCATCTCCTCTATTAAAAGAGGACAATATTAACGATGCAGAAATGAAATCTTGAAGGCTAAGTTTATATTCTGGTCTAAATATGCCGTGTTTATAACTTCCTCTAAGTTGCAAGAACGTGTTCGTTTGGAGATGCTTAGAACAAACCCAATTTCATTTACATGAGCTCATTAGTTCCTGAGAGCTTTGCGATTAACATGTTCCAGAACTTGGTTAACAAACAAACATGCCGAAAACTTAACATTTAATTTAATGGAGAGGAAAGGATAGAAGTTAACACCTGATACACAAGCTATCTGGCATTATTAGAGGGAGGCCAAATTCAACACATGGTTTACCTTTTCATCCCAACCACATGAGCAACCACACTCACCACCACCACGAATGTCTACCCGGGTAACTAGCCATGCCACCAATTTATGCTCATCTAATACTTAACACCGCAGTGTGAGAAGGCTCTCCAGTTCCTCATCATTACGCACCTGGTTATCACTATTCACACTTGTTTTAAGCATCTAAAATACTGGAGAAACTGATTGTTTCATTGAAAAGCAGCTTCCCGTTTCAGAAAAGCTCGATCTCAATGCAGCTAACTAAAGCTGAGACTTCACGATGCTATTAGCTCTCTTCAATTTGGGAAGAAATTACGGCGAGTCTTTCACTGCTTCCCCCTGCCCCCCACCCTCTTTTTAACTTTTATTAGACGATCTATGAGGTAATCGTCCCTCCTCAGTATAATTTACATTGGCATGTTTACAAGGAATAATGAATTACAATTAAAACCAGAGGACATCATGAAGCAGCATCTGGTCTCTTTAGCAAGAAGCCAGAGATGAATGGAGCATCGCTGGCACGAGCGCCAAAGTGCCTCGCTGACCAATTTACTCCCAGTACATACGCCTCAAAATGCAGTGATTTATGCCGAGTTAATCCCAAAACCGGTGGAAGTTAAGGTGAAGAGGTCAAATACTTGCAGATAAAACATGACAAACAAGCTTGGGGATTTGGGGTTTGTTTTAAATGAAGTTTTGAATAAGAAAAAACTTTACGACTAAA
The DNA here is from genome assembly GCF_036370855.1 of Dromaius novaehollandiae. Classification (NCBI taxonomy): domain Eukaryota; kingdom Metazoa; phylum Chordata; class Aves; order Casuariiformes; family Dromaiidae; genus Dromaius; species Dromaius novaehollandiae. The sequence continues at coordinate 43,607,436 of NC_088104.1, forward strand.
GCACGAGCATGAGCTATTGGACGCAAACTGCAGCATGCAAGGCACAAACTGGGCAGTACACAAGCTTACTGCGCTCCAGAAACAAAACATCCACTATCGAGTGTTGATTTAAACATATTGGAACAGATTTGCATAATAAATAGAACCACATGTATGAAGCTGGTCAACTGGCGACTTGTTTGCATTACTTTCCGACTCTGGAATTCAAGTGAACTCAACCCTCACATCTAACTATAGGCTGTACATATGAAAGGAAAGACTTCTGTCAATAATTAATCACAGTTGTATGTCCTGTTCATTTAACTTCTGCATCAATGATCAAAAGCTTCAAATATGTATGCTGCCAATCATCCATTTTTAAAACAAGCACTAAGACAATACTTTAAGTAGCATTTTCTTAATCAAATTTACTTTTCACAAAATAGCTTTCATTTTTTTTCATATTTCATTTTTTTTCATATTTCTTTTTTTTTTGTTTTGTTTTTGTTTTTTGTTTTTTCCACGACTACATTTAGAGTTCCTGGGGTCCACTCACACATCCTTATGTGGAAGTACAAACCACTGCAAGATCCTTGAATTGCTATAAAACCTCAGTTTCACAACTCAACTTCAGTCAAAGGAACTTTCTTCATCAGTTCCAATATCAGCAATCAGGCGCACATGCTATATTTAGTTCCGCATTAACAGAATATTGTGACTTGATGGCCATCCTTGACAAGATCTGCATACTCCAATGTACAGCGTAAGAGCAGACATCCCAATGGTGCATGATGGTTTCACCACTCTGTCCTGCTCAGAACAACTTTAAGAGAAAATCAAATTTACCTCTTCAAAACCAGTAACAGTCACTAAAGACCACATAAATATTAGCAAAATAATATTATTGAGAGACTTAGGACCAAGATCAATTCAATCATCCAAGACGCAAAAAAGAAGGGGGGGGGGGAAAGGAAGTCACATATATGAAAAATGGAGAAGTTTCATAAAAATTATAGAAATAGCCACAGAAAAAGCCTCTCTTTAGTGTTCATCACTCCATTTCACTCCACATTTTAACTCTGAAGTCCCCTTATATTGCAAGGAGGATTTTACGGACAGACTGCCCTTTGGTTAGAAGTGGTTTGATTCACTTCCGGATGTTCCTGTGGACCGGCTGGCCAAAACCGGGGCAAAAAACAGAAGCTGTGCATCTAGAAAACCAAGAGGGTTTTTGTCTGGATTGGTGTTAACACATGGCTGTGAGTAGGCTCCAAAAGACATAAATGGGGGTGAGAGCACACCAGTATCATTGATAGCTATGGATGAAGACCCAGCTGTGGGGAGGGGGACAGACGCTGCAACTTCCAAGTACCTGAACCATATGAACTCCACGTCACCCATGTTGCCCCACTTCCAACAGTAGCAGAGCAGCTAGGCAGGCCACATATTAAATACTTATGACTCGGATTGATTACATTTACACTGCCCTATTATCTTTCTGGACCCTCCCATTAAACACACACACACACGCCAACAAAATCTGCCTGTTAATTAATACTTTGAGAGTGCCCAAACCTCATCGCGGCACCCTACAGTCAACCACCAGCCTAGCAACCATCAACCCAATAACAGCAGTTTAGTCACCCGCCAATACGATAACCTCAACCTCGTTCAATATACTGCACAGCCCCTTGTTCCACTAACCTTGTTTTGTCCTTTACCATCACTGAAACATCTCACCCTTGACTATTAATTTAAACCAAAGCCTGAGAAGCTCACAGATCATCCAGCAGGGATGAAAACCTAATAGCAAACCTGTCTAAAAGGAGAGAAGAAAAAAGAGCAGGCAGATTTCTTTGCAGAAGGACACAGAAAGGCTTAAATCTTCCATGATTCTCGGCAACTTCTTAAGAGCTTCCCTCAGGCTATCCCAAAGCCCCCTTCCTGTCCTTTTAAAGGAGGAAAAAGGAGGGAGAGGGAGGGGAAGCGGGGAAGCTAAGCCATTTCTCTCACGGAAACTCTCTGAAAATGATCTTTTCAGTAAGAACTGAAGCCCTCAAAAATACGTGAAAGAAATTAAAGCACCAACAACTGCATGACACCCCGATTTCCCCCCCCCCCCCCAAAGCTTCTGCATTACAAGTAACACTCAGAAATACTTCCTACTTTGAAGGAAAAACCTGGAACCAAACAGGTACAGAACGTATGCATACAAGTTACCACTTGCTCACAAAGATATACATAAAACCACACATCTCCTTTTGGAGCCTCATCAAAGGCGCCTTTTTAGAATATATTTCCCAGAGCTTGTGTGCTAATTCTCTCAACAAAGAGGGAAACATGCAGCTTTTGGGCTGAAAGCTCCGACGTTAATAAAATGTGCATTTTTCAGAAGAGAGGTAATCCCTCAGCACCCATTTTCTCCAGCTCAGCATGCAGCATTTTAAGGCAAAGCAGCAACTCTTCAGTTCCAACATAGTAGAGCAGAAAAATATTTTGACATTGCTATTTTTAACCTTTGCATAAAACGTTATTTGGAGGAGTCTGTCACATTCCAAAAGGTCCTTTTAATATACCAGTGGTTTTTATTCATATTATACCTGTTTAAAAAAAAGTGAGCTTTTGACATGGAACCTCTCTGTATTCAAATCTGTCCACGAGTGCTAACAATAACTATGTGGCAATAAAGAATAGTTTTAGGAAAACACCCTAGATCAGAAAGAGAAAAAAAAGGTTTTCCTTTCTCCTCACTTATTTTGGGACAGAAGGTGTGGCAGACTGCATTAAACAGTGATGTTTTTGCACAGCTTTTCTTTGCATCCCAATTAGAAGTCACTGTTGCAGCTGTGTAACTGGCAAAAGAATGCCTTTTTTTTTTTTTTTTTTTGCAGTGCAATACTCCAAACAGTGTATTTTTTCCTTTCCAAGTTGAAGAAGTGAAGTGTCATTTATTCCCCTTATGCAGTTTTATCCGAAGCCGCTGGCAGCCCCGCTCTGCCCCAGCAAGCCATGAACACCAGCCCGCCACGCTCACGCGCGCTGGGGAGGCCGTGACCCGGCACGCATAAACATTAGAGTTCACACTTCGTTAGTCTGCTTAATACGCACATTACAGAAGTCACGAAAATTGCCATGGTACCAACACACAGACTTCTGAACTCCAAACAAAAAAATGTTAAGCAGATTCATTGAACACCCACAGTCTGCTCGTGTTATCGTACGACATGAAGGCACCCTAACAGGTTCATGCATTCAACAAAAATTTTCTATAGGAAAACCCTGACAATTTCTAATCTTTTTGCTCTCTTACTAGCAAGTGGATAAATAGCTACAAACCAATTACAGTCCTAAAACCAAGGGATATTTTAGTGATCCAGCAGTTCCCCACACTCCCCCGCTTCTCCCAGTGCTGTCAGAAAGAATAAAATCCCACGAGTTCGTACAGGCCCAGTAAAAGAGTTTTATATTGGCCACATTTATCACTGGCAATACCTAATTGCTAATTATAAAACAGGGAAACTGCTTTAAGCTTAATTTCTTTAAAGCATCAGGCACCTCAGCTGAAACTCATTAGAGCAGTAACTATATTTGACATGTGAAAGAAAACGATGCCCTGTAACTGAGAACTATATTAAATAGATATTTAGGTCAATGCCAAAATCTGTCTTCCAATAGCAACTGGCAGCTGCGATAGCACTGCCTTCACGCTGCCATGGAAACAAAAGCAGAAGGGCAATAGAAAAACCCATTCGATAGTCAGCCTTTCCCGAAATGCGCTTTTGGGCTTGGAAAGTCAAGATCGCTCCTCCATCGCCACGGCACATCAGTTCTCTCTTCAATTTCTAATTAAATTAAGTTTAAATTCAATTTAAAAATAGAGAGTGGGGCTTTTTGCTGCTGCAATCCCAACTCCCTGCCTCACCTGTCTTATACCCATGGCTATGCTTGACCTCGTTGAACATCAAGCTTTGGGCTGATTTCAAAGACGTGTCACCTGCTTAGTTTCCACAGCTAGAAACAACCCTGTGCTTGCTACACCAGGACTGAGACATTAAACATCTCTAAGATTATTTCCAAAACAGTTTTACAGCTAAAATTTCAGTTACCACCATCAACATAATTATTTTGCCCTTAAATACAACACAGCTCCAGACAAGACCATTTCTACTAGGTATCTTAAAAAAAAAAAGAAAAAAAAATATATATATATATATATATATATATATATATATATATATATATATATATATATATATATATATATATATATATATATATATATATATATATATATTTTCCCCTCATCAACAAATTATAGCCTAAATAAACAACATACTTAATGAGAAAAACTTCATGCTCCCTCTATTTTCACAATAGGTGGGATTCTGGAGCTAACATGCAATTAGTTTAAGACAAATTGAAATCCCACAGATAAAACTGGTGTTTTCCCTGGAGGCAACTGTGGCAGAGAACAGAAGGACGCTTCAAAGAGGAAAGTTTTGAGAGCAGAGAAGATCTGGATTGCAATGAAACTCCAATAAAAATCAAGTTTCTTGATACTCAGCAGCATTCCTCCGAGAAACCCGACATGGAAAAATAATGGTCACAGCTGACCCCTTTCGGGAGCGGGGCAATGACCACAACACCAAAAGAATATAAAAGCAGACAACCGGAAACAGAAAATGAAAGCGGACTTGTAGTAAGACCAATCCTTATCAAGGTAAGGCTGGAAAAACAAGCCACCACTTTGAAACTAAGGACATATCTGCAATATTTTGAGAAGTCTTACTAGGGTTTTGGTTTCCCCTGTATTTCCAAAAACAGATGCTCATCAGGCACAACAAAAGCCATGTCCGCCAAAGGAGATCCACGCAAACCAATCTCATTAAACTACATATGTGGTCTCTTACCCGCCTCCCTCCGCCTCTCCCGGTACTCTGAAGACAGACCCTTCAGTCACTCTCCCATTTATCAAGCACATGCACCAGGCGAAACCGTGGTTACCTCTGCATTGCAGGCACTTGCAGCCTTGACCCTCTTTCTGGACAATATTGACAGGTCAAGGCTGAGGATGTGTCATACCTGCAGAATTCAAGGTCATTAACAATCAGATATTACTGCAAATATTCTACTATCTAAGCGATCTGCAAAGACTTACGGTCCCCAGCATGTGCTGGTTTGCTTTTTAAATTGCTCAGTTGAAGGCCTGCTATAGAGTATGTATTACCAATATAAACGCAATGCTGATAAAAAAGGCTGGGATTAGTTTGCGTTATCAGATGACCCTGGAGAGAAATGCAAGCAGAAATGCAAGGGAAATTGAGTTGTACCCCTTTTCAGGGCAGAAGATGACAAAGCCCATAGTCACTGAAGAAAATGATGTCCTAGAATGTTTTTTAAGATAAGACTGATTTTTATAGTAATTTTTATTCTAGGTAATGCATTGGAAGGGCTTTCTGGATGAGTGAGATCCTGACCAGGGCTAGCTTCCTAAGGCAGCAAGGCAGAAAGGAGAGTGGGGAGAGGATGCTGCTGCACTGACGTTCAGAAGGGTGTTGGAAGACGCACTGAGATATTCACACCCTTGGCTTAGATCGCTTGCATAATTACATCAGCTAGGGCAGCCGCATCCATATACATGGCTAAAAATTTACCACGCTATTTCATGATCTTGCAACATGTGAATCAAGAGAAAACTGTATTCCTCACAGATTAGTACATGGCTGATGATGCCTCAAGTAAGACCTGCATCATCCTGCGATGAAACCATGGTATTTTTTTGACGCACTACAAGAGATTTCTGTTAAGTATCAAAAGCTCATAGGACGCGGCTAAACAAGTCAGTGTTGTACAACTCAACTCCAGGGAAAAAAAGCCACTGGAGATTAATGGTTCAGCAAAGGTCTCCTTATTTTGTTGGGCCTCACCAGAAAAGAGGTCAGTGTCAAGGGTCAGGTCTGTTTTATACACTCGCCGCTGTCGCAAGGGAAGGATAGAGCCAGCACAGAAGAGATTACCTCAAAATGCAACAAAGTGCAAGTCTGGTGATAAGATTTTAAGCTTTAAAAAAGCATGTCATTCGTTCCATGTCTTGAGCGTGGTTTGTTACAGACTGCTCAAGCTGCTGAATATCAGTGTTGAAAACACAAGGCTAAATACATGTCTGAGCAAAGATGTCCAAAGTATCCAAAATGAGACACTTCCAAAAAAAAAATCACAGCCTATGTTGCCTTTCCTGGCTACACACAAACATGGAATTAACCTTTCTTCTTGAAATCCGAGTATTAATGAGTGGCTTTCCTATGATGGATCACAAAGATGGAGACCGCTTATACGGTAGGCAAAAGAAGAAATAATGGCAAAATACATATATAAAAAAAGATGAAGTGGGGGAAAATGAGAGCATATTCTAAATGAATATAGAAAAAAAGGATTTTATTTCGCAAGCCAGAAAGAATTCCCAAAAGAGATGCAAAAGCGATTGAGACATGTTGTCTAGCAGGCTGAAAAGAGTTTTGGCTTTTTAGAAAGGTAAGAATGACCAACTTGGACGTGAAGCAAAAAATGAACCAGCACAACTCGGTCACTGCTTGGCAGAGAAGGAACTGGTTGTCATAGGTCGGAGAATTTCCACCGTTAGGACCCCAGAGAAGAGATGGTATGGAGGGAATATCTGAGCACCACCAAAACCTAAGACACGGAACATGAAGTAGGAAGGTGTAAGTGATCAAAGTCACAGTGACAGGTTACTACAAATGAGATGTATATCCTGAAAAACAAGAGCACTGCATACCAGGAGAGACACAGAGGGACCATCAGGCCACGCTTAAGCAACAGGGACAAGCACACAAGCTCATAAGAATGAGCAAAACCCAGAGTAACAGTTCATACACCTTCATATACTGGCACAGGTCAGCAGCACACACCTAGAAAGGAGTGGGATGGGTTATATCATACACCTTCCCCCTGCACTCTTCCAGCTTAGGTCAGCATTCAGTTCAGCTATTCAAAAGTAAAAGTAGTCTCTTCATATCAAAAAAGCTGTTTGCAGATTTTATCCCATCAGCTGGCTCACAGCTGCGCATCTCTGCTAGCTATTGAGATCCACAAGGTCCTCTGAAGACTCAAAGCTCAATCACCTTTTGGATTAAAACAGACAAAAACCTTCGTTTTGTTGGTTTTGAACCTGGATCTCACTAGTTTCACAGGAGGCTTCCTAGTTTGTGTGTAAGGAGGGATCACCAACAGCAATTCCCTCTTCAGCTCGTCTTCCCCTTCCCAAGCTGCAAAGTTTTACGTAGTTTGACTGGTTCTTGTATGGATCAAACTTATTACCATTCCATGTACTTTTTTTTGTTTTACTGTATTTCTTTCCAGATGGAAGGACCATGATCACTCCCACAAAGTCTCCAGAGCTGGGCACACCACTCCTTTTCAACAGAGGCATGACAACACGCTCTGTTTTCTGTCCTTAACGCTTTGCGTGCGCTTCGAGCCCCGCAGAACGCTTCCTTCACGTTTTCCAGAGCTCTTACAGATGCCAGGATCCTTCCCAAGCCTTACAGCTCGCTCACAGCCTGTGATGCATTAAAGTTAGGATGGCTCCCTCCCCACGCAGCTCTCTGCATCCGGCCACGTGGACTTTAATCTGCCATTTTGCCACCCACTAACCAGCCCAAGGTTCTTCTGCAACTCTGCACAAGCAGCTCCTGTTTTTTCACTGCCTTGAATGAATGGTAAATTGTCATCCCATTTCATCCCCTCTTCTCAGGGCACTTATCAATCTTAACTAAAAGGGGCTGCAGCACAGATCTGTCTGGGACTTGCTGCTGAATATTTCAGTGGGAGGAGGAATCAACTATTTATTCCTATGCATGATTTCCTTTTTTTAAAAAAAATAGCTATACAAACAAACAGGAGAAGAATCCCTTTTATCTGATGGCAGCTTAGCTCCAGTTGCTAGTGAGGGAACTTGCTGAAATTCTTTAATCATCAAAAAAAGCTGTATTTAACAGAGTTCCCTCCTCTTTCCCTAAAGAACTCCAGTAAATTTGAGGCATGGTTTCCCCTCATACAAGCCAAGTCTGCCCTTCCCCAATACATCATTTATCCATCTGTATATAACTTACTCTGCAGAGCAATTTCTGCCAGCTTGATGGTCGCGTTCTGCAAGCATGATTAACGTGCACGGAGGCAAATCCTACCCCAGTCACACCCAAGCAGCCACGATGAAGTCAATGTGGTTAAACGGATGCAATCAAGAAGCTCAGCTCGCAAACCAAGACCCTTCTACATGCCGCAACTGCAAAAATGATCTTCCCTCTGAAGTCCCCTACAAACAAGCACTGCTAGACAAGCCTGCAAGATGAGCAGTGGTGTGAGCTAGGGTGCTTTACTCCTCTGCAGGATATCAACATTATCTTGCACCATCTGCTGAGCAGTTGTAGCACCCAGGCAGCAAAAATTCGCAGTATCAAAGTTGTTACTTTAGATCGACTTACGTCCCCACTTCCTTGCTTATCACCCAAAAATCTGTGCTCCAGCATCATACAGATGCTCAGATTTACTTTTTCAAGTGTTTAAACTGTGGCTACAGAGAATGGGTCCAGCATGTTCATACAGAAGTACATCTAGAAAAACATTCCCCCTCTCTACAAGGGAAATTATGACTTGTTTATGCAACACATTTCTGAAAACATTTTTTAGAACTCAAGTCATGTCTCAGAGATTGCTATGCTGGTTGTCAAAACAGTTTTTTTCCCCGACTATACCATATGTAATACTAAGGCCACTTTCCCTAACTTGATATCACCCATGCAAGATTTGGAGATGATTAGTGGAAAATATACAAATGAGACACTGTTCTCCAGAGAACAGCACAGCAGGAATAGTCTTACTTTCTTATATTTATTAGCCTGATGCACATCTAACTTGTTTAAACAAGGCTTTTGTCAAATGTCAAAAAAATGTTAATGCAATCCAAGGCATGCTCTCAAAGGGAATTAATGCTGAGCTGGAACCAATACGAAAGCCTTAGTTACAGCAATGAGGAAACAGTGAAAAGGGGCCCCTTTTCATTTCGATTGCAAATAGACTCCGCAAGATAGAAAGGTTTATTTCCTCATAGCCAAGACAGAGGACCTAAAATCAGGAAACAGAAGTGAGGGTGAAAGGTATTCAAACCACCCATTTTTTGTTGGTTCAGAAGATTCAGTCTCCCTAACGCTCCCTCTATAGCCATGGGATGAGAAGAGGGACTTCTCCAGCGAGCAGAAGGCCACCCTTGATCTTCTCCACTGCCTTCTCTTGCCATTACGCAGGGAAGCCAGATTCTCCACGTCAGCAGCTTACCCAAGCGGTGCAGGCACCCACCTCAGGGACTCCTCCTGCATGCAAGCAGCAGATGAACACAGCAACAGGCAAGTAACTACTTTAATATGCTTAATCTTTATTTTTCTGTAATAAGGATAATGCCCACTAACTCAACTTCCTTACAGTTTTGGCTAAGACAGTGAAGGCCACCAAAATGTTGAACCACCATTAGGACCATCAAAACCATTAAAAAGTGTCTCATCCCACTGTTCAGCTGGGTAGAAGCCAGCATCCTAAAGCAGAGAGAGAATGAAAGGAGAGAAGAAAGGACACTGGTACCATTTTCTTTTGTCTTAAAACTACTTATGACAAAGGTCAAAAAAGGTAATATGTGACTAAACACTCCATTCAGAAGGCAGCTTCCTTTCTCAGCTTCCTATTTAAAATGCACCTGTTATTACAGGACACTCCAGAAAACAGCAGACCTATACAAGCAGAAAATATTTATTTTAGAAACTCAAAGTATTTGTCACATGAACTTCAGTCTCAGAGACTAAGTATAAACACACTTTAAAAAAAAATACTGCCTAATCACCCTCTGCAGAATACAAAGCCCCTTTCAACAGCCATTCACAGATAAAACTGCACAGCAGGCTTGTAGGAAGCTTAATGACACTGGAAAGCAAATCAGTTGCCAAAATCCCTAGCTTGGCAACCACCAGCTTCATTTTCTCCTCTCAACCAGTCTGTCCCATCCACCCCCTCGATGCATTCGGGGCTCGGCAGCACAAGCGAGGCAACCTGGCAGAGAGGATGCTCTAAGTGGCAAGCGTGCTCACATCAAATTAAACTCCCTTCAAATTGCTGCGCTCACTTGGGAAGCTTGAAAGGCCTGACATGTCGCACTAAATCTCCAAGAGGAGAGGAAGAGAATGACCGCCGCATTGATTATCATCATTACACGAGCTGTGCTCACAACCCATCTTCACACAGCATATGAAAAATTAGGACCCCTTGATTCAAGCTATGGCACTAAAGCCAGACAGGCCACTGAGGCTACTGTGATTTTTTTTATTGGAATAAAAATAATAATATTCCAATACGAATTTACTAATACTTTTCCATTTGAGATTTATGAACTGAAGTTTAGCTTCTTTAAAAACAGCAATATCTCTCTCTCTCTTTTTTTTTTTTTTTTTTTTTTTTTTTTTTTTTAAGAGCATTCACCTAGGAATAAAGTCATTCCTTGGCCTTCATAAAAATCTGGCCCTCAGGCTAAATTTTGATTTGTGTTTCCTGGGTGATGCCAAGAAACTCAAGTATGTTCTCAGAGTTTCATCAAGTTCCCATCTCCTCAGGCGTGTACTTTAAACTCAAATTATGATACCAGAAGTGATATTCTTAAAGAAGCCTAAGCAGAGCTCAGGAATGAGAATACAATTCAGCCGAACCTAACAGATGAGCAGCTTGCTTACAAACCTGCTCTAAATACTTTTACCACTCGTTATTTTACAACATGCAAGTGAGCCTTATTAAAAGGCTAATTAGGGAAAAGGATCCGTTTTTGCAAAAGCCCTCATGCTACCCCGTCACGCCAGGCTTCTGGCTTGACCTATGACACAAGCTAGCCAGCCAAGCTGTAAACTGATCCCTTTCTAAATTGCTGCATCCAAACACTTGAAGAACTGTGTCTTCCTATTCTGTTTCCTATTAAAGCCATACTCTCTTGCTGCCTTTTCATGAGCTGCAAAAAAGGAAAGCTGGGGACCGTTTGTCCCTTCGTGCCTTTTATTCTTTGTCACCATTTTACTACTTACCAAGGTAAGCTCAACTACATTAGCAACAGAAATTCATTATGAGAAACGTTCAGAAAAACTCAAAGTCACCAAAAGCACAAAGTTCTCAAATGCACTTCAAAGCCAACAAGAAGGGTGTCAGTCTCGACTCTGGCATCAACACTAGCACGCACTCTTAAAGAAATTAACACACAGTCAACTGCAGCCTTAAACCCTTAACTAAACATAGCAGTTGGGAAGCTGTATGATGGAAAAATGGAAAACAACTGTAACTATATTGTAACTACAGCCTACATACCATAATAAAACAACCAGAAAAGCAGCAGTAGAGCAAGTTAAACTAAATTGCTTTTCACGCATCTTGGAAGTGATTGGAAGGATCATCTCTAGCCCTGCACAAAGCTGTTACCTTAGGGAATCTCTGATGACTGCAACCCTACTGAGGTGTCACCAACCCTTCACGCGCTGGAGCTCCAACCAGAGCTGGTGCTGTTATTCAAGTTTCATCTTCAGGACATGAAAATGGCAGGTTCTCCATTTTCCAGTTTGGGGCCTTCCTGTCTCCGATTCTGCAGCCGAACAAGATTGTGACATGAGAAGCCTCTGGCTCACGCTCTCCATGGCAATATCCCCCCTCTCTGCTAGACCAGAGCACGATGACCAAGCAGTCCCAGGGAAAAGCAAACCGAAGGCCACAAAGCGGAACGGCCAAGCAACCCGATTTCAAGTATTTTGACGATCCTGCTCTCGGGGAGACAATGGTGAAACTGGGTTTGACTTTAACCCGACCAACGTGTGCTAATTTTTGACGTTAAAACAAGTCTGACAATTTCAGCTCCATCTTCCATGGTGCCACAAGAACCTAATTTGTATGGAAGAGAGGAACTAGAAGTCCCCTTTATTGGAGCTCACACAGAGACAATGAATAAGGTTATCGCATCAAGTCAGCTACTGTTGCAGATCAAAACAATTTTTGGCTCCTCCTCCCTGTTAAAAAGGATTTATTTTTCCCAGGCAAAGACAGGCAACAGGACAACCACAGTGCACACTGCAGCTGCTGTTAACAGCTGTAGCTAGCCTCATCATAGGTTTTTTGTTTTTGTTTTTTTAATATATATAACTACAGTGTCTAAGAGTTCACGTCCCAAAACTGACAACAAAGTGAATCCAAAAATAAACCTCACTGCTTTACTAATTAAAGGGATTCATTCCTTCAGGAAGGCTGACACAAACCACTGCTGCGGGGTTAAGAAAATATTTTTAGCACGCAGTCCCTCCAACATTTTTACATAGACTGTGTTACCGAGCCAGACCACGACTGTCCATGTAACATTATGAAAAACTCTAGGAAGTAGGTTTGCACAGAAATTTATTTGAAATGCCACAGACCATGCACAAAGCACAGTAAACCTCAGCAGTATAGGAATTCCTTTTCCAGAGCCAAGGTTTTCATTCCTTGTACAGCAGCCAGCAAATGTTCACCGTTGTCTTCAGCTGCGTTGCCTTTTGTGGGCCAGTCTGCATCACTGCTGCTTTGTCACGCCATGTCGAGCACTGACACCCTACGGGATGAGAAACCCAGCAAGCACAACTGCAGTTTACTGACACTCCAAAAATGTTAGTCTTCTGCCTCGTCATTTTTCAACTGCGTATTTAGTACTCTGCCCATAAATTTGAACAGCAGCGTCTGAAAGACACAGCGGCAGGATGCATCTGAAATACAAATTACACAAGCTCTAGCTTTATCCCTCAATGACACGCATAGAGCATATTGCTTACTGTGCACAGGGTATCACAAATGTAGTAATACTTATAACTGAAATATTCCAGCTGATTGCAACTCAAATTGTAATACAGATATATCTTTTCCATTTGAGAGCACCAACATATCAAAATCACCTATTTTAATTGTCATTTCTGACCTTTCTGCTTATTTGATAAAAGCAATTTTTTCCGCACACTGCAGAATACGTTGCCAAATAATGGTATTATAAGATAACAAAGACTGATCACAACAATAAAAGACTGAAGGTATAAGGAGAAGGGAAGACCTTGAAGAATTTTTCTGCTACCTTCCACTAGAGTAAGCAATCTTAATTCCACAAAAGCCAAGCTTTCAAAGGCCTGATAACAACCCAAGTACAATAATGCCAATACTGTACTTGATTAAGGACATAACTAGTGTCCAAATAGGTCAGTAGGAACCTGTACTTTTAATAGATAACTATGAAACACCAGTTAGCCAGAACTGTTCGGCGCTGAATATTTCTGCTGCTGCAAGTTATATGCCATCGCCCATTGCTAAGTATAAACATGCTCAGCTTGAAAATCCTTCACACAGACTGTGGAAAAAGCTACACTTCTAAAGCTTCCTATAATTCAATAATCTAAAAAAAGCTGAATTCCAAATCTAGTGCACACAACACAAGGATGAGGGTAACAACTGCCCTGGCCAGTGCACTGCAGACAGTGTCATATACTGTGACTATAACCTCATAGAGCAGCTTTTCTAGAAAGGCAACAAGTTTCAGCTTGAAACTTCATCCCAAATCATTCGTGTAACATTGTTCAAGCCAAATTCCAAGTTTCTCCCTCCTTGGGTGTTCGTGATGCCTAGCCCCAGAATAAATAAAACCACATCAAACCTACCAAGTCCTTCATGGTGAACAGAGCTGGAAGAACTGTATGCCTCTTATTACGGTATATTGTTTGGAGAAATCTATAGATAGTTTGATATGAAAGCCTCCAAAATAACCAGGTATGCTTCCTTGTGAGCCATACATGCAGAATAACACAGGGCAGACTACTGTCTAAAAATTAGGTATTCCCATTACTGAAATATCCCCATTCCACACAACTGCTCAATGTTCTTCCATGTCTACAAATAAAACAAAACACTTCATACCCAAAAGACCAATAACAACCCAACTGATTTTATAACAGGTCCTCGTAGGTAATTAATTCAATGCCTTTGAAATTCAATTCTCCAGACCATTTAACACAGGGCAGAGGCAATGCGGTGTGTATCAACCAGCTCCACGTAACACTTCACCTTTATCACTTGCCGGAGTATTTCTTTATGGGCTGAAACCACCCATCATTCCTGCTTCTGCTGATTCACAGCCATATTAATCAGACTCTAGAGGGTGGTGTTCCATGTTAGGCAAACTACTGCTAACTCATTGAGAAGTAAAAACCACATTTAATACTAACAATTTGACATGACGTATCTGGTTGCACACTGGAAAATCCGCTATAGGGTAAAGACAGAACGAACAGCTCTAGAAGCTTATACTTAAGTTAAAACACAGTACTTCCAATTAGTAGTGTGCGCTAGATAATGGCAAAAGAGCACGATTATTTTCAGATAATCCATATCATCCACCTCACTGTCCTCTCATTTTCATTTCATGCCGTAATTTGTTGGCCTCGTATCTCAGCATCAACTGCAGTTGCACAGATATTTCCGTATCATTTGGTACTAGCTACAGAACACAATATTCAACGACAGGCCATAGCTCTTAGCAAGATCTAGAGATTATGAGGTACCCTAATGGGGTATATCATACAGTGTATGAAACAGCACTGCCCTTTCCTCTAGCAGCAGCTGAAGGATCTAAATAAGGCTAAATAAGTCAAGAAAAAGGCCAAGAGGCATGTAGGAGTTTTATGCTGGATGAGCTTTCTAGGTCACATTACAGAACTAAATGCTGAACACTGGCCTACTGTTTTTATAAAAGAAATGGATATCACATGTTTACAAGCTTGAAACGCCACCATCCTCTGAGGCCGAGCTGCACTCCCTTCCCGAGCAGTCACATCGGTGCTGCCGCGCCGAGAGAGGCTGCAGCTGGTGCCTCCAGCACTATCGGTCCTGCCTCCGTGCTGGCCAGGCGCTTCGTCGCATGGCTTCTCGTAAGGGAACTTCAGTTCAACCTGCTCAGCGTTACAGATGAAACACGGGCAGCACGGCCTGCTCTGTCCCATACTGGACTATGGCAGGGTTTCGGTAGCAGGGGGCTGCAGGGTGGCCTGGGTGGGACGAGGCCATCAGCTGCCCCGTCATGGTCACCACCGGCTGCACAACAGATGGAAACAGCCCCCCACGTGCCAAAACCACAACCCGTCCCAGGAGACCGCAGTGCCGTTGCTCAAACTTATTTAAGAAGCAACAGGATCTGCAAGGGGCAGGAGGCACAAGATGACAACACGTGAGAGGAGACACAGGAGGAGACATGAGGACACACTAAGGCAGACACAAAAGGAAAAAGACAAGACAAGACACAGGAGGAGACACAACAGGGGCCACGCAAGGAGAAATGTAAGGAGACACATTTGCAGAAACAAAAACGGAGGAACATGGATGAGAACGTCGTTGGGGACATGGCTGGAGACTCACTCTTGGAAGGAGGTCCTCCATGAGGGAGGTACACCTCCAAAAGGGCTGTGGCCCAGGGACGACCCCCCTCACTGCTGCAGCAGAGAAGAGTAAGAAACAAGGAGCAGCAGAAAGAAACCACCATGTGCTGACCCCAACCTCCCATGCTGCCCGTTGCCTCACTGAAGGGATTGGGAGGAAGGAAGCATAACACAGTGGAAAAAAAAGGTTGAGATGAGGGAAGGGGGAGGAGAGGCTCTGGACTGACGCTAAGCCCCAGAATGGGGCAGGAAAGGTGCTTCAAGTGTTTAATTGTTTGCCTTGTTTCTTCCTCAGAACCCAAATCAGCCATTACAAGTTTAATGTTAACAGGCAGTAAATTAAGTGAAATTCTCCGAGACTGTTTTGCCCGCAGCAGTTGCATACACAAAGATACATTTGTCATCTCTAACAGTCTAAAATGACTATGATGATTGGAAATTATGTCAAAGCTGAATTGGAAAAATCACTAGAAAGCTGTTATCCATTAAATGGCTTTGTGCATTATAATACACAGCAAGAAAGAACAAAATTATCTAACAAAGAGTTAGATTAACAACGTGCAGCCAGCACTGCAGTGGAGATCAGCATCATTTGAAAAACCATGCCATGCAGGCTGCCTTTCACATGAGGGAGCAAGTATTTTTAGACATCTCATGCACTGCCTGCAGAAAATAAAACGGCAAATATTATCTAGTCCATCTGACAAGTGAGTGGACGGTCGTGGGGGGGATGGGACATCTCATAACATCCCAACATGTACGCGTGCCAAGCAAGAGCACCTGCGCCTACTGGATGGGTTTACACAAGCCACTTAAGTAATTCAAACAGCTTCAACTTTCTCCCCATTAACAAGACAGCAGGCAGTCACATAGGGTCTTTAGGAGAACAACAGAATGACGAAGTCTCTATCCAGACAAACGGAAGGGTCTTTGAGAGCACCCAAAAATCAGTTTGCATTTCATCTGAAAGCTACTGCAAAGCAGAGAAGACAAGTGTCACCACTGCTAGTGGGCTTGTATCAAACAGTTAACACCTTCAAATCTAATTTATCTGGCTCTCCAAAGTATAAGATACTGTAGAAATCTCATCATTTATGAGGTTAATAGAAATATGAGTAAAGTATCACAAAATAAACCAAGAATAAAATGATGCAAAGAGACCAGTTCTGCTGCTTACCCAATTAGACAACTATCAGCTGGAGATGCCTCCCAAAGGAAGCAACAACAAAATGTTATCTCTAGAATGACAGAGAAACTAGACAACCACAACCCAGGACAGGTGAAAACAGCCAAACTAGGAGGCATTTTCCTCTAGAGTTGAAAGGTGAATAGCTACACACAGCTAAAAAGTCAGTCTGCAGAGTCACACACACTATCTTCACGCATTAAATAGAAAAATCACTACAATCCTTATTGATCGTGTTGACTAAACCAATAGCACCATGTTGAAAATACTGCCACACATCTCAGAGGATACTGCTGGGAAATGTATTTAAAAAAGAGAAGATAATGTCATCCATTTTGAATGTAATAAAAAGAGAATCCAAAGATTAGTCAGATTAGGAATTCCAGGCTGTTCTGCATAAGCAAAAGAAAGTATAAGCAATACAACTTGATAATATTTGCATGCAGACATGTTTGAGAGCTGCCATCTTAGCTTGCTGTTCAGTACATACAGTAAGCATTACTTTAATTACATTGAAGTTAACACAAAAACATTTGCCAATTAAGACTTCCAGAAAGTCAGTCATCTGTTCCAGTATACAAACAAGACATCTACCCGATTCCCTACTGACATAAACACTCAAGATTAAATGCACCACAACATCACAGTAAAAGAATCTGAACAGCCATGCCAAACAATCTAAGACCCTCAAGCTAAGCCAAAGGAACAGCTTTCTCAAAAGAACAGCACCTAAACTTCTGCCTGAGCTACTCCTGAGCACAGAAATCCCCCGCCTTCCCTAAAACATAAAATCCACAATAAAGGAGAAATATGAAGCCATTCCTACAGGGCTCCTTCAGCACAGGATATTTCCTGCTTGCAGTAATTTGAAGGTTGTTGAAGTTCTTTTCAGTAATTTCCAAACTATTTCAAGAAGTGATTTATAATATGCCCAGGAACAAACAAGTACAAACAGCACAAGAGTCTATTGAAAACTTGACCTTTCTGTTCCGTTCTCCATGTGAGCTGCCCTAACATCAGCATCAGCGCGTTCCCACATTCGTACAGCTCCAGTAGGTGCCTGCGATCTGTTAATGAAAATATTTCATTTGCCCTGTCAAACTCTTCTAGGATCAGAAATAATAATAGTTCTCCAGAATAATACAATTGCCACAGTAGCTTGCAAAAAATACTCAACGCTTAAATTCTTCCTCACATTATACAAAGTTGAGGTCGTCTTAGTTTCTATCTCAAGTCTGCTATAAAAATTAAATGATGCTCTTAACTCCTAAAGTTTCATACCTGACCAGAAGCTCAAAGACTGAGAAAGCTATACTGTAATTCAAACTATATCTAGATGAACTATCTCAACTTTATGTACTAGTCACAGATTGCGTCCAGAGACGCGGCCCAAAAGGGTCCCCAACATCTCACAGAAGCCCTCAAAAACAAAAGCAACTTGCAGTCCTATGCTGAAGACATCTGATGGGGGGCGGGAGGAAGGACACCAAAAAGGAAAAACTGGAAAAGCTAAAAGACTATTCATTTCAGCACCTGTGAACCTTCAGCTAATTTTATTGGCTCCACAATCTTATTTTCCTAATATTATACTGTTGGGTGGATATTCTACTGAGCAAGCATGGGGAAGAAATGATGGTAGCAGAACTGACTCCAAGTGATTTCATGGTCTGGAGCTGAACACATGTACTTCCATACCTCAAAACTTCCTTGTATTCCAAGCCCCATAAAAAGAAAAACAGCAGCTTGCTTGGAATACAGACACTGGAACCAGACCTTTTTACAGAAATTTTGCATTTATATGCATAAGCTTATATATTTGTGTGTAAAGATCTATATAATGCCTATATGAAGAGATTTATATAAATATTATACGTAAGTATAAGGATAGCTATATACAGCTATATCTGTATCTACATACGTATATACAGATACCTATATCGATATACAAAATCCCCAAATAATGCTAAAACATGAAAAAAGTAGCAAGGGATTTAAAAAAAAATTTCCTTAAGTCAGCTGAAAAGGATACATGTGCTGACACATCAGCCAAATTCAAGCGGCTTGAACACAAGCGAGGGCAGCCTTTGTGCATCAGGGAAACCTCTCCTGAAGTTATATACAGACTAAACTATGAAGCCAAACTCTGAGACTTTGCTCCATAGTGGATTCAGTGTTAACACAAAGAGGGAAGTATGTAATCATCTGAAACTAATCTAGATCCATCTGCTAAGGAGGAGGATTCCTGTATTTAAGGGATAGGGAGGGCATCCTGTGCCCTGAAAATCCCCAGGCTGGAAGCAGCAGGGTTTTCCTGTACGCCAGCACCTCGAAGTCGCTACCATTCAAGACACTCGTGGTGGTTTGCAGCCAGCACCACTGGTTGACCACACTGGTCAACAAACTCAACCCACCCAGGGGATCAGCAGCGGGCAGGCAAGTACTACTGTCCCACTGTGAACTGAGCTAGCAGGAGACAACTTGGCTCCAGTATTGAAACCACACAGAAGTTGATCCCAGGACTACAGAGACCACTTCAGAGCAGTTACGGCTACCCTCCTGCACCATCACAGCTAGCTGATCTCAGGAAAGTAGCTGCCCAGTACCACCGTGGTTGTGGTAACCAGCACACGCTGACCACGCAAGCAGCCCAGAGCACCTCTGCTGGCAGTCAAGGCCACTGGCCAGGTTAAAGCCTCCTTGCTGAAGGCATGAAGGTCCCTTAAGGACGCCGTTTGTGTCCAAGTCTAAAAATAAGAAATTGCTTGGACAAGCTAAATGCACATTTATTTCATCAAGGATGTGGGAGGAAGGATGCTTCAAGCACCCGAAAACCATTCAGCTGGTCGCAGGAACAGGAATCCCAAGGAGATCAGGTAAAACAAGAAATTACAAAGGAAACTGAACCACAGACCTAGGTTCAGCAGAAAGAGGAGAGTAACACCAGTTACAAACACCCCCGCCTTACACAACCGAAATGGCACTCAAATGGTACATAAATACAAGTACTTTCTGTTGCCCGTGACTATTTGATGAATGTGGAAATATACTGCAGAAGCTTTCACTGAGGTGGAAGACAGCTAGGAACTAAGATCAGGAAAACCGTGCATCCTGATTCATTGTACCGCTATGTATTTCTGGTCTAAAGAAACTTTTAATAAAGTCTGCTTTTTCAGAGACATCTTCTATTTTACCTTATAACACACACAACATCCAGGACAAGGCCACTCATGAAATGCCAGTGCTAACATCGCTATTCCTTTCTAAAGCAGTAGCACAGTGACAATTTCATAAGTATCTTACTAGAACAAATGATGGAAAAATCTTCCCGGACAGAAGCCGTGTCAGGTCTGAAATGGAAGCTTTCTTCAAAGTACTGGATGCAGTCACAACAGTAAAAAGAAAATGATTAAAGGACTAAAGTAAAGGGTACACTAAACAGTTTTCTACACACTCAAAATACCCGTTAAAAGGTCCTGAGATTACGAGTTACTCTTTGAAGCGCAGGAACCAACAAGCAGATAGGAGGAACACGGCCCATTTTGATAGGACAAGCTGCTAAAGCAAACAAAGCACTTGGCGACATTGCAGAAGATGCAAGACCCGCATTGATCATTCATCCGCTCCGCTCGGTCACTTCAAGCTCCTCGAGTTCACGTCCAACGCTTACGGCTGTTATTCAAGTATTTATGAAAGGTAAAAATCTGTGCGTGACCAAAAGGACATAAAGAATTCCATTTTATTAACCGTAATAAATATATACACAGATGTATATAAATAAAAAATATATTTTTTTTTTATTGTAGCTGTGATTTCTACCCAGTTTTTACTGCAAGACATGTCCACTGTCCTCCCCTAAAGAAAGATCACGTTACTGAAGCAGGCTGCCGTGCTGGAACGACTGTGGCAGACAAAGGACAGCACACACAAAAAAGCCCAGCGCTAGTCGTGATGACTGCAGTGACACATTCCTAGAATTATTCTGGAGGGGAAAAAAAAAGAAACCTGTCAGCTTGGACCAAAGAGAAACTTTTACACTGAGTTTGAGCCATGCAAAGCTGTGTAATGGAGTGCGTACACTAGATGAGAACGGTGCTACTAGTAATTTTATGCATTGAGCAATCTGCACATCAGCTACCCCATGCAATTATGCTGTAAAGTTCACACAAGCCTTGATGAAGTTTTCTTGCATACAACAGTATCTCCCCTGTACAGTAAGGGAAGGAACAGTTAAATCCCTCTACTTTTCCAACCGAAAAACCACTGTCCAAAGGGAGGACTTCCCGCGCCTGCCAGCTTGGCCCGCAGCTGGGCTAACGCCCAACAAGCTTCTGGGGGGCTCTGGTAACCAGTCAGCCCTGGGAGAGACAACTGACTCAGCAGCAGCTGGGCAGGCGGGCTGGCAAGCAGATGGGTATGCAGACACAAGAGAAGGGAGGAATGGAAAAGCCAGGAAAGAAAAAAGACAGTCCCCATCATCAGCATCATCCACACACACACTTCAGAAACCTTCAGCAACACACTCGTGGCATAACCACCACAGAAGGCAAAGTATTTTGGGACAGAGCCTCGACCTTGAAGAAAGCCAGAACCACAGCAGAGACTGTTTTAAATCTTGTGCTCGTGGAAACAGGATTATGTGCTTTTTTGTGAGTAGCATGTAATAACCAACTCAGTCTTCCACTACCAAATGCAACCAATCCCCCGGATATGAACGGTTTACATCAGCAGTACTTTAACAAGAAATAGATATTTTCTCTTTTTTATACTTTAACCACACTAGATAAAGGAAGCATAAGACTCATTGCAGTCAAAGTCTCAAACTGGAGGCCCTAAAAATACAAGCTAGCATACATGCTTAAAACGCACTTGATTTCTTCTTTATTTGGGGATGGAAAGGGATTTGTTATCAGGCAATTCCTTGCATACTTCGCAAGGGTAGAGGTTAAGACAAGCTGTGACAGGAACACACCTCCTAAGTATAAAGAGGAGCAGTCCCAACACCTTCCAACAAAAAAAGGCATATGAGGATATTGCACAAAAATTTGGTGCATGTTGCCTACGCTTCTCCTTCGAGAAATTATTCTGTTACTCTGAGAACAATTTCCTTCAGAGTGCTGATTTCTCTTCTAGTTCATCTGAGGAAAAGGACTCCTAGGTGAAGACCCACAAGCACATTAAGGAGCTAGAGGGATTTCAAAGTTAAGCTTGGGTCATATGGTATGCTCACATACAGTACATTAAACACGTAACTGAACATAGGTCATCTGCAACTGAACCTCGGGTTTGATGAAAAGAGGCTACACAACCATAACAAGTTAACATAATACCACTTAACAGTTACTGAAAGGAAAATTGTATGCAACACAGCAACTGAAACCCATTTCATTCTGAGTCCTGGAGCTCCTAAGACAGTGAATAACAAGCACATTAGTTTTGTGCAATTTCTAGTGGTTGTGTGAAGTAGGGAGATGTCAGAAGAGGGAAAGACAGTTACAACATCTGGCTCCACAGGAACTTTTTTCTGCAACAGATGAAGGGCCAACAAGAATTTATGGAATTTTGCTGGGAATGAATTTCTGCAGCAAGGGACTGGAAGAAAAAGGCTGATGAAGAGGACTAACAGGCTTCTCAATCGCCAGGTAAAAAAACCCACCAGTTTCTTGATCCTTTCAGACCTTTGAACTTAATTCAGAACTTGAAAAGGACACAAAAGTCCCTTTCAAACCGAGTCTTAATATTTCACTGCTCTTTGCATCAGGCACGCTTTCAAACACATCAGATTAAAACTGCCCATAGACAGCTTCGGTAAAATCCATCAGTAGAAAATTTTTCTTCTTGAAGAAAGCATCTAGCATAGATAATGAAAATACTGGTGGCTACTCTGGCCAAGAGCCTTACGTGAAAAGTTTGCAGAAAGTCATGAATGGTTTTAGAGTGCTGCTCATTTACCCAGGAGGCTCTGGATGATGAACACTGAGCACAAGAAGCCACTGTTTGAAAAACGACCAATCCTTGAAGATGCATCTGTACCTGTATGACACAAACAGATCTATACTTTAATCCCTCTTGTCCTTGAAGATAAGATGTTACATTTCTGTTAGTAAGCTGCTAGGACGGGTAGGCCATTTGGGGCTATAAACGTAAAATAAATAAATAAAAACTTTCTTACGTCTCTCAGAGTCTGGGCTCTGTTATAGTCCGGTATCAGAGTCCTTTTCAAAAGCTGCTCTGGCCAGAAAACTGCAGCAGGGTTTGGCTCTCCTTTGCAACCCTGCCCTGCTGCTCCTGACCTTTGAACGCAGGGCTCTCCTTCACAGCGGGAAATCCAAGCATGGTCTCTGCAACTCCAGCCCGCAGGAACCAAGCGTGTACACTGCCAGCTACACACCACGCCTGGCTGGCTGCCTTTGGTGTCCGTTCTGTCCCTGTAAAATTGATCTTCAGTTGCAAATAATCGAAGAGGGAGAGGAAATTCTGCACCAGGCAAGGTTTAATCACTACAGTGTAACTTAGCAATCACAGTAGAAAAATCTGCATCTTCTCTCTATGAGGAGATGTACCTTCTCATGAGGAGGCCACACAGCTGACCAGCCTTATGACAGAAAATGGGATGTCTCTCCCCTACCTCCAATTTCCAAAGCATAGATATATGGAACGACATTGCCTGTCAAACTACAAACTACACAGTTTTACAGCACCATGATACCATAGCAACCATTTTGATTTACCTTACAGGCACAACCAGACTGAAAATCATTTAGTTCCCAAAGCAGAAAAAAATTCAACTTGAAATGAACCCAAAATGCTTTCTAGAACAAAAAAAAAAGTTCTTCAGTTGTATCGATTTAGTATCGGTGTTGTTTACTGGAAGGAAGTTACAGTTACAAGAAGCCTTAAGATGACTGCAATGCCCTATGACCAGCCTCTAGCACCTGAGGACTGGTAAGTCTCCTCCCTTCAGGTTAAAAATAGAGTCAATTCAGATGGCTGGAGGTTAACTAAATTAGCAGGTAATTCACTCACACAGAAACCAAAATACCTTGAATAAGTAACTGCTGCTGCAGACCTTTCGCCAGCATGAAGCTGCCTGACGGAAGAGGCAGTGGCAACCACTGTAAGGTAAAAAACTCAAACACATTCAAGTCTGAACAGAAAATAAATCAACAATATGGTTTTGCTTTTGTGGTTCCCACCCATTATGCTCACAAGACCGTAAGATAAGAAGGGGAAAGAGAGGTGAAAGACTCCCGCAACTGAGTTTTCAATGCGACTAAACATACTTCCAACATTCCCATACCTACATCAGTCAGGTAAGCATCAAGCCTACTTGCCTATCTTTGTACACAGCCAGGGGTCCAAACACATCTCAGCTATCTGATCTGAACCCGTGCTGATTTTAAGTCTTTCATTGTCAAATTTTAGGCTTGCAAACTACTCTAATTTTATCTTCAGTCACTCCAAATAGCTTTAGTTTGTTCCTATCAACAGACTTCTTTCAAAATACTTCTATGATCCCATAGTTTCCCTCTTCTTGCCATAGTTTTGTGTCATTGTTTCTGTACTCCAGTGCAGGAAAATATGCCAGTACTCCCCTTACACCTCTATACTATATTAGGAAAACACTGAACGCTATGTACTTGCTCTAATGCCCGGACTAGGATTGAACCAAAGCAGAAAGAATGACAAAGTAAAAATAAAGGAACTAGATATTAAGCATCCTGGAAGATTAGGAATATCTTCCACTCACAGGAGCCCTTCATCCATGGGTCACACAGAGCCAAGCGGGGATCAAAAGGGCTCAAACACAGGCATTCCAGCAATATTTCTTCCTTAGCTGTCTTGATGCAGATAAAGTTTCCCTAAGATGGCAATGCCTTAAAAAAAATCCTTCACAAAATTCTTTACAAAGTGAAAGAATATACAGAATGCATATGATAAACATAATATCTGAAATATAGGGCCTAATCATCTAAGTATTAAAAGGTACAGAACAGTGAATACAAGATCTGCTTCATAGAGTTTAAGTCACATCCATGCTATGGGAGAGTAAAAGTGACTTAATTTGTTAAGATCCTGGAAGCTTCTTCAACTGAAACTCAAAATAAATTCTTGGTAACTTCATGTCCTCTCCCAGACAGCATCATCCCTATCAAACTCAAAATCTGAAGTTCATCTGCATTATTAGCTGCATTCCTCATTCGGGGCAAAACTAGAAGCTCAAATATCACTATCCGTGCTAAGCTCAGACTTTTCAGCTAGCTCCACAATATCCAGGTATTTCCTCAACGTAAAATATGCTTAGATTTTATTTAAGAACAAATTAGAAGTGAACAAGAGATAAAAGCTATTTCAAGTGGAACCACTGGCATTCAATGGCATTTAGCTGACACCTGGAGCAGATTCACAGGCTGGGCAGATCTAACCCACCCCTCCGAGCTGTGCTTGGAACAGGAGAGGTCCAAGGGTCCGGCTCTAAAGAGAGAGACAGCACCATCCCTTATAAAAAACAGTCGATACGCCGCATTGTTTCCCTTCGTTAATACAGACCATGCAAACGGCACATAAAACTAACCACTTATACGCTCAAGCTGCTTCTTCCTCCACACTACTCGAGCACAGCCTGTTTGCACAGTATGTTATCAATGGCTTCTGGAAGGTAGGTGTGAAAAGCCGCCACCACCTTTCACAGCTGCCTGTTCCAGTTAAATCTGAGCAGAAACATTCTTTGCAACACCACGGTAAGCGTGGTTGGAAGAGGCCATTAACTTCCATACACTTTTGAACACTGTACTGACAAAATGCCTTTTTTCAGAACAAGTCATTTAACTTTACCATCTTCCTTTGACACTCAGCAAACAATCCTAACACACACAGCTACACGCAGAAATGAAAACTTCGCTAGCGCTGTGCCATTAGCATTAACTCTTGGGTATCAGCAGCCTGTGCAAGACAGCACACTGAAAATGCACTTGCCTGAGTTATTTCAGCAGCAAAAGGGGACTAATTTGGTGTTGAGCTATCAATTAAATTCTCAAAAGGTGTTTCTCAAGCATTGGTGCGAGTGCGTAACGCCATAGCACCAAGCTCCGTTCTCACCTGAGGGGGTGAGGAGAAGCCCTCAGTTGACCCCATCCACACGCACCCGGAGAAGGAGCCGGAGCACTAGCCCGGCTGGCCATCACCCGGGGGGAGGCAGGGGGGCACCACACAAAACCAGTAGAGCAGCTGTGTTTCTCCAAAACACAGCAGCGGAGCAAGGGAACTTGAACGCATCTCTAGCTATGCTCTACTTGGAGGTCAGAAGCAGGCAGAGAGAAGCTCTCAGGTGCTTTGGACCCAATGTTTCAAGTGACCACTAAGCTCTTTTTAAATAAAATAAAACCTTTGTGCCTTTCTCTCCAGCAAATCAGTTTTCCAAGGCAAGGAGGAGGAGAAGAAAAAAAGATTTATCCAGAACAAACACTTTTTTTGATTTCATGAGCCTTACATGTATAATGATGCAACCTCCATTCACAAAAAAGGACAGACATTCAACAGCTAAGGTTCAGTTTTAAGAACATCTACAAGTCACTTGTAGTTACAAAACTAACAGGACATCAGTATAACTTTTTTCTTTTTTTGACAGAAAAAGAGACAGTTAAGGACTAACCCAAAGCTATATGAATAACTCAAGGAAGGTTCACCTCCAGAAGAAAGCACACATGTTTTTACTCACTTTACCTGGCACCGCTGACACCTGCTTACCACATGCATCATGAAGTTAAAAAGCTGATCTGGACAACCAGCAGAAAACCTCTGACCTATGGAGGTGTGCAGACCTGCCCAGGCAAGGAAGAAGGGACAGGGGACCAATATGAAGGTATATAAGAACATCATCACAACATAAATACGTCCCAAAGCAAGGTAGGCTTCCACTCCTCATTTACCAGCATGTCTGAACAGACTGTGAAGAAGCCACCTAAAGCAGCAGTGCCAGATGCCAGATTCATACCTGCCTTGCAGAGTTTGAGTGAAGCAGTTTAACATCTCTAGCCCCTCAATATCACCAAGTAACACACCTTCAAAGTAACCTGCAAACATTTACAGAGTAATTAAAATATTGAACTACAGCACCTGCCACTGAATGAAGCAGTGAAAAAAGGCATGACACACACCTGATGGATTACTTTACAATATACAAACTTACACATTTGAAAAGAAATATAATTGCTTAACTTAGCTTAAAATCAACTCTATTCGAAAGGTTACAGCAGAATACCTTTAAGACAGGGAAGCTGCTCATACGGAGATTTTCATTATCCAAAACCTAAAAATCCCAGAAGCCTAAAGCCAGTTCCACACAGAAGAAGGATAAAATGCTATCTGCTCACGGGGAAAGGATTACAAGGCAGACAAATGGATCTGTTTCTCACCTGGGCAGTGTCCCTAGATAACAAGACTGCACACCTTGGTTTCTTTTCACTGCTTAGTGAAAATGAACATCTTTAACGTCAAGGAAAGATGAATGAAGCTAGGAGTCAGTGTGCAAAACCAGCGACAGGTAGGAAAAAATTCCACCCCAGCCCCTTACACAATACTTGGGGTTTCACAAGTCCGGGCAGTTGGCAACAAAGTTACATACAGAAAGGACCGGAAAAAATAGAAAAGGGAATTAGAAGAAAGAAGGAATTACAGCAAAACACTTTAACAGACATGCGGGATGGCCAAAGAAGAGGGGGACAAGAGGAAATGAACACGGTGAAAGGGACACCAGACGTAGCCAGTACAGACCTACCATACCATCGCGAAAAAAAGCAGCCTGAGCAAGGAAGCCAAAAAACCTAGATTTTAAGAGCGTGGCTGTGTTCATTTCCTTTTCACTGCCAAGGATCTGACAGAGCAGGTGGTTTTCAACTCAAGTCACTCAGGCTAGAAAACGTAATTTTTTCCCCCCCCCCCAGGTCCTGTGCACAATTCCCTGTAAGAGGCGAAGAGGATCACCCGTCCAATTTCAGCAGCTTTAATAACCAGAACTAGAACCATGGAGAAGTGAAACCTTGCATCTCCCGCAACCACAACGCAAGATTTTCCCCATTTGGAGACTGAGATAGAAAAGCTGTTGCCTTGCCAACATAAATATTTCTGTATCTCTGAACAGAAGAGCTTCTGAACTAGGACACTGCGTAAGGAACAGCCAGGTCAACATCCCAGTTCCCCAGGCAGTCCATATCCCCGGCAGAAACGCAACAGCAGCCCTGGAGGAGCGGAGGATGTTTCAGGCGGTATGTAATCCTGACGCTCGTCCCAAAGGCGGCTTTGGCTTTCGGGAGCTGCAGGGAGAGCAACGTCTCTGTAAGAACGCTCCACGAGAGCGATGCTAGAAGTGCTGATGTGGCCACTGTTTATTCAGCTTTCAATCTAAAAAAAGAAGTACCACTTAATAGTAAGAACGAACAGTAACAGAGTAATTTCACATCAACACAAAGACCAAACATCATGTTCCTAGGACCTGAACAACTTAAGGACTTGCAGAAAGTAACAGCAAGACTGGTTAAGGAGTGCGTGCACCTCGAACACTACATATCCCTACAAATACAATCTCAAATACAACCACGCTAAGTGCTTTCGCATCCGCTTCCTAAAATAGTTTTCCCCTCATGTCTTAATCATAGCACTGCCATTAAGTGACTCCCCACATGGCTACAAGCAGGAAAAAAAAGATGCACCACAGTATTAAGAATCCTCTTCTCAAAAAATACAGACACAGAGATATATCTATACACACACACACCCTGAGGCCAATACAAGCACAATGTTTTTAGAAATCCATATTCTCTATCCATCTAGGCAGACGAGCCTACCAGCAAATACACGCAAACATCTACAGAGCTATTATAAATAACTTGGAAATGCCAGGAGCTGGCAGCAGCCAGCACAATACTTTATCTCCCCTTCAGATCTAACTTGCTAAAACTGGTGCTTAAAACTTCCAGCAAGGGAAGCTCTGCTATGCGACTTTATCTACAAAATGTAAGTTTAGCTCATCGGCATTGAAAACTTTTATATATTTTGGATGCTGTGAAGAACACGAACCCTCTGCTAGCCCTGGAAAATCAGTAACTTAAAGAAAACTTCGAGATTATCTCTGCTTAAGTAGCTCCAAGGCTGAAATTCACTTTCAGTCCAGAAGCTGAATGGACACATTTATCAGTTTATCTACAAAATAAAAGTGGTTTGATATAAAAAGAACCAAAGTAGCCAAATTTTGACTTTGGTCGCTATTTAACAGCACTATTTAATGCCGTCTTTCCATCTCCAAATTAATAAAAACAAAGTTACAGATAAAGGGCCTCGTATTTTATAAATAATGTCTCCCGTATTTCTTAGAAATAACTTTGTATATCACCCAAAGGAAATATTCACAATCAAGAGATAGAGAAATGAGGTGCCTGACCTCAGAAGGGAGAAAAGCTGATGTCAATCACTGTCTCTGACATTATGGCCAGATCTTATGGGAGGTCCTCAAAAAGACTTTTTTGTAATATTTTAATTTACTTACAGAAAGCATCTCCGTTACAACTTCAGAGAAGTGACCTTTACATCTTTGCCTGTGCAACCTCAAAGAAATGAAGTCAAAACAGGAAAACAAGTACTATTCATGAAGATAAGAATCACCTTAAAAGAACCCACTCTGCAGATCTCCCTTCAAATTATATTGGTCAAGATTAAGATGACTAACTAAAGCAGAAATTGAATCCCAAGGCAGATGTGTGGCCCATGAGTCCTCAACCATTCCAAAACGCTTACAGCTATTACAGAAGCTAAGCAGTAAATCGGCCTCAGTTACAAACTACGGCTCATTTACTTTCCGGTTTAACTGTAAAACCTGCCATTTTTCACAAGGGGTTTCCTTTTCATTTAAAACTCCTGCATGGATGAGTTTACATAGGTTGCAGGCCTTGGCAGAGTTCAAAAAGCAGCTGTGTCCTTAAGGAAAGCCGGGTCTCTCAGACTTGCTCCATCTGCTAGTTCTTTTCTGCAAGGAGAACCTCAATAAGGCCCATCATTTAGGTTTCAATAATATATTCTGAGTAGGACAAAAACTCTAGGAAGCTACCACGCATTGTATGATTATTATCTTTATGGTCTGTGTTGCTTATTTTGTTGTAAGAAAACATTTGGTACTATTTTGTCAATACAGCAGGAGCATTTGTCAAACGCTGTCATTATATACCAATCCGAAACAGCAAAATCATCAAATGCTCCATTTTAAAATTCCATCAAGATAATAGCTTTATGTTGTATGCTTTTCATGAACAGAATAGATTACAGTTTCCCAAGTTCAATATACTGACGTTTCTTTTTCCTCGCACATGAAAAAGCCCATTCTGTTTTTTTTGGCAGAGCTCTCCTTTCACTGTGTGTTTACTGCAGTTGCCTAGGGGAAATCCTAACACTAATTATCAAAAGCAACACTACTACATTAATAGTCTGCATTAATGACTTTTTTTAACCCTATTTGGCTCAAAGTAAAGACGAATATGCACATACTTGAAATGCATTTGCACTCTCTGCTTGCCCAATACCTATTTTTAAGATTAGAACCGTGCCAAAAGAAGCAACAGTCACATGCTATTTTAATTATTATTTCACAAGTTATTTGTTAGCTGCCAGTTGTACTTCAATAATCAGTACTAAACAGAAGCTGCTAATGGTCCTGAAGACTGCAGGATCAAAATATAAGCTCCGATTTGCAGAAAAGAGCCAAACTGCTCGTTCAGAAGACACACCAGTCAAATTCTGCAGCGCTAAACTTGGAAACTACAGATTTGAATGTAACACTCTGCTAATGAGCTTATGTTTTGCAGGGCAAGCAACACACTGCTTTGAAACTGTATTTTGTCAAACGTATCAACTGAAAGTTCTCACTGCTTAACTACAGAAGGGAAAAGGGTTTACCATCTGGTACAAGCCAGTCTATTTTCTATTTACATCCCATTAAGAACTGCTGACATCTAAACTAGCAAAGCCTAAAGTTCTCCTTTAATAGGCAGCACCTATGAGCAACTTAAACCTCTCCTTTGGTCTCAGCAAGGGACTCGCATGCTGCTCCACGTACTTACCTCACTTCTGAGGATCAAATGCTCTGATACTAAGCCTGGAACTGATCACTAATCTTGGTGGGTCTAGAGTAACCTTATCCTTGGCGTCACATCGAGTCTCCTGCAATTCAGGGCCAGCAATTAGGAGAAAAGGAACAAGAATATCGTGGGTTTGAATGTTTTTCTCCTTGTACAAATTGTATTCTCAGCATGTACGTAAGGTTCATTCAAACGCACTGTGTTTGCTTACTTAGGTAACCAAGCAATTGGAGCAGGTTTCAAGCCAGATTTGCTAACTTAATCTACAGTGCTTGGTTTGAGAGATGAACAGAGATGAATACCTGTACAACACTTCTACAGAAGTATTCAGTGACCTATCGTAACCAAGGCCCTGCACAGGAAGTTACCCACTACCACCGTTATATGTTAAACGGTCAACTTAATATAGAGCAACATTAAAATTCTACATTTCTTTTGAATTTTAACAGATAAACAGAGGCCATCACTGCTAGCATCTGGCATACATTTCAATATTGTGCAAACGTTAATCCATCTCATTCTCTATTTCAGCCAGTGACCTTAATACCAGTTCAGTTCTTAATCATCTGGCCGTGCAGCTGGCATTCATTTTGCCTGACAGAGGACCTACCCAATAAATAATAAAAAAAACCCTCTTATCCAACTCTTGACAATGCTTAAGATGATTACAATCCCTTTATCTGCTAGATTTTATTTTCATAACAATGTCTGGACACCACTCACTCACAGTAAGCGGAACAGCTAGATAAATCCTAGAAGATAGTCCATTAAAGCAGGGGACCACCCAAACAGTCTCAAAAATTAACATGCTTGTACCAGCACATGACCAAAAAACATCAACTACAACAAAGGGAACTACGAGGAACCAGTTCCAATACATTTGCACCATATTCCCCAAATTTCAAGCGCCCCAAAACCTGCACACCCGTAAGAGCATACAGAAAGTCTACTGGGCTGGTGCTGAAAATGCCACCAGCGCAGAAGAGCAGCAACCGTATCAGGTTAACAAGGAAGAGATGACAAGGAGCTGCACTAAGAAGAGGCAAATACAGGCAATCACCTCAAGTGAAGCTTTACACAAAAAGGCTGGGGGCTTCCAACACAGATTGTTCTCCAGCTTCCTTCCACCTATTTTCTGTGACTACAAATTGCAGAGAATTTGAGCTTAAAGCTAACTCCTCTGAAGTCGGGGTGGTGGTGGGGAATCAGAAGGGCAGTTCACCATAATGTAATCCTCAAAACTCTTTTTGCTGCTCTACCATTTTGAGCCACAAGTCTGCTTAACAAATCCTGAAGGGCGGTATTGAAATAAAATTATATTCAAACAAAAGCAACCAATTAAAACCACTGGAAAAGAAAAAGCTACTTTAAGACCACATTACCCCAGAATGATCTTCTTCCTCCAGAAGAGCAATAGTTTCTTAGATAATGGGAAAGAACTATAAAATAAGACTTCAAGGGGAAAAAAGCTTAGCGGAGGAACCACATTTCCCTTGACAAGTTCTCCTAAATAGTCTGAAGGCAGAAATAGCCTTTCTTGCTTCCTCAACTTCAGGAAGGTCATTTAAGTTGGCAGAAGGGAGGGGAAAATACGGCAGAACTTCTCTTATTTCAAATCGATGAATTTACAAGTTGAATACCATGACGTAAGGCTACTAAAATCAGTGGCAAGAAAACCTGGTAGATAATTGATATTTAAATAGAAAAACGCTCCATTTTTGGAAGATTAGCACTGGTATAGAACTAGTTTACTGTATAATGATTATTTCAAAACAGACAAAACACACTGAAGTGCAGAGTAAGCCCTGCATCTCTATTATTACTAATTCACTACTACTTTGAACACAAGGTTTCTAAAGAAAGATTTAGACAAAAAGCTTTATAACTGTTTCTACAGAGTGCTCTGACGACCTTTTACTGTGCTACTGAAAGCTAGCCAAAAGCTAGCAAGACTGATTACTGATAGACTAGCCAAAAGCTAGCAAGACTGATTACTGATATCGCCTCCATGGTCTAAAAGTCACTACATTAACATGTTGCAATGTTTGCAAAAACGGAGCCTGAACAATACCCACAAGATAGACCTCCCCCTCGCGCCCCCCCCCCCCCCTTGCCTGGCAGACAGGTCACTGCTTCCTCCCCATCTGTGCGTTCAGATTTCTTTTAAAAGTTCACTTTTAGGGAAAATTTTGATCGACACTTAAGTGACCTGGAACTGCAGTTCATCTTAGCTAGGAGTTAGGTCTTAAAAAAAGCCACCTTGTCATCTAACGCAACAATTCCCAAAACATGGAAAACATCCAACGCCCAAGGACAATTTACTGGTAGTACAAAGAAATTCCTCAACAAATGAAAACCAAACAAAACCAAAAAACAGGTACAGTTAAATATTCTTCATTCTTTTGCTTTAAAATTTCAGCTTCTCCTAATGTATTTTACCTGGCTATGATAACGATGAACAGATTTTCAACAAATAGCATGCAAGCAAATTGTTCAGTATGGACTGAGCAATTATTTCAAGCTGATAATGGTAACAAATACAAGTTTTTAAACTTTTGCTTTCTACACAGACCTTATTTAGGCAGTCCTTTTACAGAAGGTAGGAAGCCAAATAACTCACACATGGCACCAAACATGCCGAATACCAATGTCACAAGGGAGGCAAGTTTTGAGTAGGAGAACTTCTTTTTACAACCAGGAACACAGGGGAAAAAACATTAAAATCGAGATTCCACTTGTGTTTCCATCATCCACCATTACTCAATACTGCAGTCACAGGATTGCCAAGAGCACACCAATTTCACAACCACTAAAAGGGGTAAAACAGCCTGCACAGAAGTCTTGGATGAACAGCAACTCATTCTAACCTTAACGTACTTGAATATTTGGTGCACTAATCGTAATGGTCTTTTGCATTTTTTTTCTTCCTGAGAAATAACAGAGGAAGTTAAGAACGAGTTAACTTAAAACTTTGGCTTTCCAGAACGACACCAACAAGCATCAGTCCAAACCGTGCACAGAGGTTCTGCGTACAATTTCTCCTTGGGCAAAATGACTTTTCCTGATAGCAAAAGCCTTAAATGCACTTTCCCAGGAAAAAAGGGGAGACAGTGGCATACGGATGCTGACTGCAGGCCCGTTAACCTGTAACAAAAGCCTGCAACACAGTTTCCGACATGTAACCGCATCTTCCTGCCCGGGACACCCATTTTTCCATGCAAGGGAAAACAGGACACAAAGCTTACTTTTAACAGATAGATTTGATACTGGCACATAGAGGAAAACCTCACCGGGACATCTTAACACCGCACATCTTAGTTACTGATTAACTAAAGTCTTAAACCTATCCCAAGGTAGAAAGACTGTTCTCCAGGTCTGGGATCGTGCACTGTTACGTTCGAGTAACATGTCCCTGGCAAAGGACAGGCATAAACAGTTGTATGAAGCAACTCTGCTGTGGTTACCTCAACCTTTAACCAAGGTCAGACCACAGTTTCCGTCAAGATGATTACAAACCCACAGAAATGCCTCTACATCAATAAAGTATTGCTCCCCTCAGTTACTAGGTCCAAACAGGCAGCTGTGCTCCTCACGCCTCGAACGCCAAATGTCTTCCGTGTGTAGCACAACCTCTGGATCGCTGGATCTGCAGTGGGTTGGTAGCACTGAGAAGCATCTCCTGCTGTAACTTCCCTACAATAAAAACCTACTCTGATTTCTGCAAAATCCTCTGTTGTACCTGTGGTTTAAGGAAAGCTTAATCTTTCTAACTGAGAATTTTGGCCTTTTGAGAGGTTTTGTTTGTTTGTTTTAGAGATGCAGCAGCTTACAGATCATTTGATAAGCACTTGGTGCTCAAAGGCTAGTATGATTACTAGTTAAATGTTTGACTGCAGATACCTAATCAACATTAAAAAGGCACTGCTAGGAAGAAAAGACGCTGTCTCACAGTGAAGCTCCATAACCAGCATTTCCGGTTGAACATGTCTCAGTCAAGCATACCACGACCCTTTCAGATCCTTACCAAACTAGCCAATTCCCGACTCCCACCCCACAGTAAGCTTAAATTTCATGTTTCTCTTGAATCCTAAAGATTCACGAATCCCAGAATTCTCAACCCGATTTCCATCTAGCATTAGCAACACTTGGCTAATTCAAGATCCGATTTATACATAACTGCGTCAAATAATTCAGAGCATCGTTTGAGTTTGTGCTGTTCTGTTTTTCAAGAACGTTGAACTCTTAAGTCTTTTTGTAATCAAGGTGACAGAAGAGGTTTGTCATTTTGAATGCATTTACAGCAATATTCACCCACCACAACACTAGCAAATGTATTTCTGGCCATTGTAACCCCTCTTCAAAAAGGCTTTGCAAAAGGAGAAATCCCAAGTGCTGCAGAGCACTCAGCCACCCACTGACCTATATATATATGTACGCACACAGCAACCCAGGAGCTCAGCTTCTGCTACGTGATTGAGCAAGCCACGCTCGCCTCACTCCGCTGTCCTAGCAGCCACAATGAGCCACCCTGAGTGTTTTTCCATTCACGAGGCACGCAGCCCAATCCGTCTCCATCATAACCACCAGCCTATGCACCTGAGAAGAAAGCACTGTCAAATATCTCCAAATACACAATATCCCCTGCTGCACAAAACAAATACGCCAGTTTGCATACTCCCAATGCAGCACCTCCCTTTCCTCAAGTAGAAAGGCCTTTTGGCACCACCATCCCTCAGCCCTGATTCGAACCATTGCAGCAAATGCACCTGCTTGCTTCCCCCTCCATCAAGCCTCCCAGATCGCAAAAAAAAAGGGCACCTTTGTGAGGGGACCCATTGATGCTCTCGGAGCTGGACTGCACATCCACGGTGGCTCTCCTGAGGCTGCTAAAATAAGCCCTGGACCTGGAGAAGCTACTCCGCGGGGACCGGCCGTGGGGGCTGCCGAAGGGGGTGGAGGTACCGTCCTTGCGGGCGAAGATGCCGCTGAAGAAGCGCAGCAGCCGGTGCTCGTGGGCAGCAGCACTGCCGCCGGGGCCGTCCCGCCCCAGGCGCTCCGAGAGCCGCTGCAGGTCGCTGTTATCCAGGGTCCGGTTCTTGCTCTTGCTGCGCTCCCAGCGCTCCAGCTCGGAGAGCGGATCCGCCTTGCTCAGCACCTCGCCCACGTCCAGGGTGTTGCGCTTCTCGGGGACGGCGGCGGGCGGCTCGGGTGAGGCGGCGGGCGGCGAGCGCGGTGCTCCGGGGGCCTCGCTCGGCGGAGGGCCGGGCGGTGCGGGCAGGCAGCCCGAGCTGCTGTGCCGCCGCACCCGGGTGAGCGCCCTGAGCCGCAGCAGCTCCCCACCGCTCCAGTGCCTGAAGCTGAAGCTCCGCCGCAGCAGGCCCGGCTGCCGCCAGGGGCTCTGCCCCTGCTCCCCCAGCTGCAGCGGCTCGCCCGAGCGGCCTGCGGGCGAGCGGCGGGCCCCGAGCCCGGCATCCCCCCCGGGGGAGGCAGCCGTAGCTGCCGCCTGCTCCCCCGCCGGCTCCGCCGCTGCTCCGGCTTCAGCCCCGCCACAGGTGGCCGCCGCTGGCGGAGGCTCCCCGGCGCCTGGGCACGGGCCCTGGCGAGGGGCGAGGGCGGCAGCGGGAGCAGCTTCCTCTGGCGAAGGGCTGCTCCTCGCCCCCTGCGCGGCGGCGCCCGGCTCCCGCGGCCACCTGAAGGTCAGCTCGGCGGGGAAGGGCTGCGCCGCTCTCCGCGGCACCTTGAGGCGGCCCAGCTCCAGCTGCCCGGTGCTGAGGGTCCTGAAGTTGCGGAAGCCGCAGGGGCTGGGCACTCTGTCCTGCTCCTCGCTCTCCTCCTCGCCCTCCTCCTCCAGCAGCAGCAGCCCGGCCCTGGTGAGGCTGGAGGAGCCCAGGGCTTGGCTCCCTCCCCGCCGCCCGTGCTGGGGCGGCTCCGGCCCGGGATGGCTTCCCTCCGGCCCTAGCAGCTCCTTCTTCACCATGGTCACGGAGATGCGGTAGACCGTTTTCCTCTGGGGGGTCCCCCGCTGCATCCTCTCTGGAGAGGCGGCGGCCGGCGGCTCGCTGCTGTCCAGAAGGTACATGTCTCCCTCCCCTCTCCTCCCTTCAGGCGGCAACATTCAGCCCAGACATCGTACCTTGCCTGCTGCCGGGGCTGGCGGTACAGGAGACGTGCACTTCTGGAGCTGCAAATTGAAATGCAGAACCACAAGCCACTGCAATACCAAAGAAAAAAAAACCCTGTGTCACAGCCCACTTGGGCCCCCCTTCCAAAGCCAAGTCGCTCCGCTGCGCACCAGGATTACGGGAAGGTTATGCAGCCCCCAGCCTCTGGTTCAGCAGCAGCAGCTCCACGCCAGCTCTCCACCCCGCTCCTGCATCTCTCTCCGCGAACGTACGGCGTCCATATAACTAATAACCAGTCCTCTTGGCCCCTTCCAAAAATACATCAGGGGACGATTTAAATCCATTCAGTAACTGCATGCATCTTCCTGCAGATCCCGAAATGCATTGCTCAGGAGAAGCAAGGTCCAGTATTCAAGGGATTAGAGCAGCAGCAGCCTTCAATTTCATTGTTTACAGCAAGCTGCATGTTTGCATATTTTGTGTCCTTTTTTGCAGAGTAAATCTGATTAATATTCGTCCTCAGTATAAACGAGCGCCGGACAACTCCAGCTCCGCAATCCGCTGCCCTGATTGGGCTGAAAGGGCTGTTTCCAAATGGAAATGCCCGCCGTTCCCAAGCGTAGAGGGTGCAGGAGTAATCCGAGCCGCAGACAAACACCCTCTGCGAGGGCAAGCAGAGCACCACTGAGTCCCCCAACATCAGGAAACAGCAGATATTCCAGGAGCAGGAGAGCTCAGCCTCAAGCTCCCGGAGCGCTCCTCAAGCGCTGGACTGGATCGCGCCCGTCTACGGAGCGGGGCGAGCGCCGCCGCTCCCGCCGCACAGCGGCAATCGCTGCGCAGGGCACGGACACATCTCGGGCAGCGTGCGAGTCGCACAGACCGTGGGAGAAAGGCTTGCTGTCACTAAGCACATACGGGGGGGAGGAGGGGGGGAATCTTTTACACCCAGCTTATTTTTCCTCTTTCAAAGCCTACTTTCCAGAAATACACAACATAGCCAAGTTTAACACTTCTCACCCAACAACCCAAAGATTTATCCAGACCAAAACAAGGGCGAGACAACGGGGAGCCCCAGAATTTTGATCAAGAGACTTGGACCTCACCCGAGTTAGCAGGCAGCTGTACATCCCAAGGTCTAAGGTGCAGGATGGACCAAGCGTACACTGCCTTTTTGACACCGAAGAGTCAAATCACCCAGAACTGATCTTTTCTCCCTTTGTGGCAACCGTGATTATTGTGAATGCATTTGTTAAGCGTAACTCTTTGCATGAAACCATGTTGCTATGTGGCTAGTCATGCAAAACTGTGACCTACCATATCCTTCGCAGTCATTGGTTTCAGTAGATCCTGGCTCTTCTAAAAAGCTGGAATGCAGACAGGAATACATACCCCTTTCGCATGCAGGCTGCCAATGCTCAAACAGTCCAGATCAGTGGTACTGAAGCCATTAACTACTGGCTGGTGCCCATGTTAAAAAAGTGTCAGTAGTCAGGCATAATGATAGACACCAGAAGGTAAAAAATATGAGGAGTAAGGTTTATAATTCCTTAAAAGGAATTCTCCTTATAATATAATTCCTTATATTCCTTCTCCTTATATATAATTCCTTAAAAGTCGTCAAGCTTTAAAAACTAGCTTCAGCTGCTATGCACATCCCAAGTCTATAATTGACCATGTGAAGGCAAGTTAGCCCCACCACAGCTTCAAAATCAGCCAGAAGAGTGTGGAGAACGCCAAAGCTTCCATCTGGGTGCACCCCAGACCAGTAACCTGGTTCCAGACTAATGCACATGTACGGCACGAGCTGGACTCGACGTGCCTTAAGGACTAGTTCCAGGTTTAGAGATGATAGTCTCACTGTGGTGGAGTGGTTAGAGCCACTGTCTGCATTAGTTCACTGACTATGCCAGGATGCTACAACACATACTAAGGATCCATCATCAGTTGAAACTCAACGAACTACTGCTCTAACTCACCATCTCAAGGTATGACACATAATGTTGTTTCTAATTAACCCTGAATAATTAGCATTTATTATTAATCATTGCCCCGAGGTTCATATCACTGAACAGATTTACGCATCTTAAGCAGATATCTGACCAAAACCAACTGCAACTGTAGCCCCAGAGAAATAACCACGATCCACTCAGAGCTCATGCTTGACCGTTCTAAAAACATTTCCAGTTCCCAAGTGCTCAATCACCACTAAACATCCACATTTATACCAGACTTTTTCCCATTCTCAGACATCCAAAAGGCCAAATATGTAGCTCTAAATAAGCTGGGGGGGAGCACACAATGAAAAATGAGTCTGTAAATCAGAAATACAAGAACTGTACATTAAAAAATAAGATATGATAAGAAGTGTATAAGTATTGAAATCTATCGATTAAATACTCAAGAACACTATACTTCAGCTATTATAATGCAGTGTACTAAACCGACATTCACAGCACGCAAGAACTCGTTCACAATACCCGGCAAGCAAATCCATGCCGCATTTTCCTGGGCACTTCTCTAGGAAAGCAGGCTTCTTACTAGGAGTGGAATAATCCATTTTTCATCTGCCTTAGATGACAGAAGCCTTCAGAGGAACCACTTTTAAGCACAGACAAATAGCCCACACATTCCTGCAGCTCCCTCCAGAGCACTCGTCTTTCGCCCTCCCTGCGTTGGTCACATCCCCGGCTGGCCATGGCAGCGGGCACCTCGCTCTCCCTGCTCGCCCTCCTCCTGCCAGGGAACCGTGGTACGATCTAATGCACCGAATGGGACATGTGAATGGCTCCTGTCTGCATAAACATTTACTTACACATCTCCCAAATTTGCCAGCAGGTTGGAAATTTTTTCCTTTTAGCACCTCCCCTGCTTCTCCAAGAGGCTGTGCTTTCGTTAGTAAACTATAATCTCATTGATTGTGGCAATGTTTGTATTAGTCATCAGTTCAAGGTACTGTAACAACTCCTCTACACATAGTAAATCATATTCAAAGAGATTGCTCTGCTATTCAAGCTGACTACTCATCATAAATTATTCACCGCCCAGCAACTGAAGACTTCTTTTAACACAACCAACTTTGCTGGCATTCAAAAGACTATCATCTGCACATCCTGTCATTTCTCTTCTCCATAAAAGAGAGGAATTACCCCACCTTTAAGAAATCTGTCATTAGACTTCTCTGCAACATTGAGTATCTCATGGCAGCAGTGTATTTTACAGAATACTGGGGTTTACATTTCATATTTTTGTAAGAGCTTTTAAGTTACCACGGTGGCACAGAACTGGCACGTACCCTGCCATATCCCAAATGCCTCTAAAATACATTAACTCAAGGTATTCCATCCCTAGCCCACATGCACTATTCATGTCACGGGATTAATCCAGCTACAGGACCCTGACAGAGGTCCCTCAGGAGCAGACTGAGCTCCAAGCTGTTCTAGCAGCAACTCCCTCCTGCCCCACTACTGGTCCCATCACGTGGTAAGCACAGATCTGGTCCCATAACAGAAGTCCCACAGGCCCCGTGACCTGAGCAGCCAGAAGTGACTGCAGCCAACCCAAACAACTCATTTGGCTAACAGCCTACTCTTGTGTCCTGATGGGCACTCAGCAGCCAGCTCCCATTTACCTTCTATTGTGTGGGCAGCTGGAAGGGAAGAGCATGAAGCACACACACAATAAACGCAGGGCTTCTAGAAAGCATCAGGTCCGCTGCACCTGCACAGTAGGAAGTGGTGACAAGAAGTGCATGTCCCTCTGTCATCCCACCTAACCCAAAGGTTACGCATTGTACTACCTTCTGCCAAGTACAAGAAGCATCTCCAAAGCATTGTGCTTGACCACATCTTATTCTCTCTCCAGGTACTCACATTGAAAAAGCAGGATTTGTAAGGTCCCATTCCACTTACCCGCATGGTGGTCATATTTGCCACTTTTCATCCTACTGCCAAGGTCAAACATATCTACAAATATTTTTAAGATCCTCATCACCCAGTGCATCTGTAGAAGTTGCATACTAGCTTTTTAAATATGGAGAATACAGTCTTTTGATCTTTCACATAGGAAGCTGGCTAATTTTGCAAGATCGGTAGCAAACTACAGCAAAACCCAGGCTGATGACTTAACTGAAATGCATACAGAATGCTCCACACAACAGAAATATTCTACTAAAATTTAGACCCTCACAATTTTCAGCAATAGAAACCAATCACTTGCTTTAATCCACACTGTGGAACATGAGCAAAGCTGGTGTCTCAAATACATTTTTACAAAGCTTCAAG
The DNA here is from genome assembly GCF_036370855.1 of Dromaius novaehollandiae. Classification (NCBI taxonomy): domain Eukaryota; kingdom Metazoa; phylum Chordata; class Aves; order Casuariiformes; family Dromaiidae; genus Dromaius; species Dromaius novaehollandiae. Next base: position 43,648,653 of record NC_088104.1, read on the forward strand.
CACAACCTTCACATGGACTTCTCTCTTACCAGGCCTCCCTTTCTTTGAAACTGGAACGCAGCAATACCAGCTGCATCTGTAGAGAGACACTGTTCACCACCAAAAAAAAACAAGCCACAAGAGAAAGCATCTAGGTTGCAGGTGAAAACTAAGTTGATGAGCAGAAGTGCATGAACGTAGCACTTAATGCTAGTGCAAACACTTTGCCTATTCTGAACGATATTCTTGAGTTTGGTTTCACATCATTGCCGACTTTGAGTCACTAACACGCAGCACTGACTGCTGAACATGAACGACAGCAAGAGACTACCGAATTGGCTGGAGAAGGGTCATTACTGTCAAACAGCTGTAAAGCAAGTTCACTTGAGAGCAACCAACATTACAGATGCCAGTTTTAGAAAACAATAAAGAACAATGAAATCATTAAAAGCGATGTCAAACAGGCTTTGCGTTTACTCTTTTCTCAAGGAACCTTTGCGGAAGAGTCTTGAAATTATTCTCAAATCTTTATTCTTAATCCTTTACAAGGATTTCACAGTCCACCAGCAGATTCCCCACCATCATTCAAACGTAAAAGCCCAGACAACGAAAAATATATGACATATATACACAATATATATGTATGCATATGTATATATGTGTATATATATGTGTGTATGCATACATATATATGTAGCATCAGATCATTAAAATTTCAATGCTGTAACAGATTTAATAAGTTAGTCTGTTCTGTTGAAAGTTTTAAGGGTGCACAACTCTTGTAATGCAGCTCATTTATATGCCTGTGTTTTGCTTTTTATGGGACAACTTCCACTCATCCAAGTCTTCACTGCTCTCTCATGGTCTTTTTTTTTTTTTTAATAAAATTAGGTATAAATTTATTGCTTTTTGCAAACTGCAGGTTAAAATCTAGACACAGCATCATTTCAAGTTGTTATTTCTATTAACAAATTTTTTGTGGAAGAGAAAATTAGGTCACCTGAACAATGCTTACAATAATTCAGATTTGATTTCACTTTTCTCTTCCAGATACAGACTGTTTTCAGTCCACTGTTTGTCATTACAGATCAGTGTACAACGAAGAAATATGAGAAGGCATCTGGATGGGAACAACATTGTGCTGGAGGGTGTTACCAATGCATAGACCAAACTGGAGGCCCCTCTCAAGCCACAGGGTTTACATTAAGCCACTGATCTATGTTCTTCTGTCACTATGCACTTGTCCATTAAAATAGACCTGAATTCACTGTAGGCAATTCTTTACTAGGATGAACAGCAGCAACATCTCACAACAATACAAAGGATAAGAGCTACCAGCAAGAAGTCATTTGCTCTCAGTAATTATCTTATTGTTGGCACAGTGAAATTACATTCCTGTCCTTAAAACACTGGCTGCTGAGTGAGAAAGAGGAAAAGGGTAATGGGATGTGCTGTAAAAATACAACTCAACCGTTAGTGTTTCTCGCAGCAGAGGCGGGGGGGACAGTTGCATGTCTGTGTTTAAGAGGAAAAAGTGAGGCAGCAACAAACCCATTTGAGGCAGAGAAATCTTCCATAAACAGGCCTCCATCCATTGCACACATCTCCGAGGCAGGTCACAGGATAACCAGGTGAAGCTGAAGTTAGGTAAATGCTTCAAGGAAAACCAATACAAAACTAACACATGGCACAGAAGTTCACATGCAGGTAAGCAGCACTCAATTTGGAAAGCTGCGGCTGTTTTTAAGCAAAGGTCTTGGCATCTACACAGAAATTCTGCAGACTGCAACAGTGGTTCCTCATGAAAACTCAGAGTACTTTCCAACTTCAAGGGCCACCACTAATTTAGCAAGGCGATAGGTCCAATTACAAGGTTATCACATCTTACGGTGTAATACAGTTTACAATGCTTTTAATTCCCAAGTGTAGATTTTAGTCCTTCCTCTTACTTAAATCATACCATGCATTTAATAGCATAAAAGACTCATTTAATAGAATATACTGCTACATAACATAAATACAATGGATGAAACTTCTTTAACTTGCATCCATTCATTAACGGTGAGTGAAATAGGAAAATGATCAAGTTAAATCAATTATCTTTTTACCATCATACAGGCTAAAGATATTGCTAAAAAGAATTTGTTCCAATCAGTCTGCTTCAAGCAAACTCCAAATTGCATGTAATTCTGATGCCTCAATGTGGCATTTCATTACTGAAGTTTACTTAAAAGAACAGAAACAAAAATACTTATCAAAGGGGAAAAGCACAAAAGTCTTCAGTTTTCTGCATGACTAATATTATCCTTGTGATTTCTGTCAAGCTGCGGGAGTCATTACAATTAATATATTTTGCCTGTGCATCTGCTTCTCAGTCTAAAGAAAGAAAAAACCTGACTGCAGCTGGATCTCCACTGACTTAAATAGGAGAGCTCTAAGTTATATTCTCACTAAACAACCAGACATTGTAAGCACCATCTTCCCATTGAAAGTATAGGGTGTTTTCAGAACATGCCATTTCTCTGACAGAAGAGTTGCAACCTGCTGCTGCTACAAAACCACCAAAGCAGCAGAGCGGACAAAACAAAATGAAGCACAGAAACTATATTTAAGTCTATTAATACTTCAGGCCGAGACACTGCAAGCATTCAGTACCCCTGTGAGACACTAGAAACCTCCCGAGGCCTTTGGTACGAGGTGGCCCGTGGTAAAGCTGGCCCTGTTTTGCATACTGCTAGTTCTGCTGGAGCACTGCAGCGCACAGGAGGTAGAAGTGCAAAACAGACTTGTTGCTAAATCCCGTGAGAAGCTGTACGTGAAACGCAGACTACCTGTGCAAAAACAAATCACATCACTACGCCACTTCATACACAAACACTAAATGCTAAAACTGAGACCTGCTAGAAGTTCTCCTTGCCCCTGCAGTGTTAATGCTCAGTTACCTGCAGTTCAACCTGCTCTTATGGGCAAGGAGCAAGAGTTGCTACTCTTTGCAGCCTTGCGGTCAATTCACCAGATAATCCCCAAACTTGGCTTCCGCTTTAATCCAATTCTTTTTATCCAAGCTGCTGGCACGTATCATCTCTCCATAAGGATAACTTTAGAAGTATGAACACTATAGCTTTAATTTGCTTTTAAGTAGGCTGTCAACATAAACTACATGATCTTTGCACATTATTCTTTTCATCTCCAAAGACAGAATACTCCAATGCAATCACTGACACCTTTCAGACATCAGAAAGTGGCAGAAAGGCAACCCCTGCTTTAGACAAATGTCCAGAAAAGGATCAGCTGGTACAGCCTGGAAGGACTGTATACACTCTGGTTGCCCTTTCAACTACTGGTGGCCAACGATTCCAAAGTTGCTAAGAATAAGTTGGATGGCTCACCTTTCTACACATCCCGTGTGCCTCTACGGGGCTGTAAAAATAATCAAGGGTCATATACAATGCTGCCTCAGAAACTCAGTGAGTACACACTTAGTAAGTCTAAAAGTCACGCCTATCTCAATAAGAAATGCTATAAGCATCAAAAAAATTCCTTTACCTGATTGCAGATGTTATTCATTTTTTTTCCAAAAATTAAGTGCTTTTCAACTCAGGCTTTCATTCCTTCCCCTTAATCCCTCTCTCACACACAGTTAAGTATCCTGACAGGCAGCATCAACACTCAGTTGCAATCCCTCAAACTCAGAACTGCAACTTCTGCTTTTCACACATGGTGTTTCAATATCACACGAAGCAGGAAAATTTTCAGACAGCTGCTAGCTAGCAAGTGTTGCTCATTTTTAGGCAAACTACTTTTTCACCTCAAATCATTTACACACTTTTTAAAGTGACATGACTGCAATGAAAAAAATTTCAAAAAACTCAAGAAATCACTTTTGGCTATACTTTTACATTAAAAAAATGGAAGCACGTGAATTTTTCATCAATGACATGATTGGCTGAATACTTAGGCATGTTACTATCTATACAGACTCCTAAAGTGTCATGAATCCCAAGGCTTAGGCTTTCATGAAAGTGTACTACACTAAAAGCATGAACTTAAAAACTTCAACTTAGAGGGATACACTATGATGTCTGCTATTGAAGCGGCCATCTACTAACTGAACTGGACAGCGTAAGAACGCAGTGACTAGTGATTGGGTCAAAATCTTAAGTGTTATGCAGGTATGCAACAATTCTCAGCAAAATTAAGTGCTATTGCATGTAGCCTATATTTGACTCCAGATTTATAAACTGTAAGCAAGAAGATCTAGAAAGCAAAGGACATGAACATAATATGGGGGGGATACTTATCCATAGGTAGCTATAGCTAAACTCTTAGCTGTCGTGCTTGTTCTAGAGGTATTGCTCTGGAAACAGTATTTCATATTCCCAAACTGAATAGCTACAGGGAGAAGAGGGGCTTGTGGTGCCTCTCTTACCATTTCAGAAGAGTTGCTTTTGAGCCAAATTTTAGTCTATTCCAGAACAGTAACATTTTTATATGTATATATCAACTGCACCTGCGTGCTTGTACCAAACCCCACAAGCATGCCTTCTGATTCAATACAAAAGCAGACGAATGGAAGTTGCTTCGCCCTCTAACCCTCCACTTACTATATTTAATAAGCTACCTACGTATTACAGCAGACTTGCATTAAAAGTCTGCTTAATGCCACATTTTGTAACCGAAGATAAATTATGAAGTCAGTAAGAGCTTGTAACATTTGCCAAAATTGTTTAAAGTTTGTTTTAAAGAATGTAGCACAGTAGTAAAAATAAGTGAAACAGACTTGTGTAGTAGTGTTTTCCAGCCATGCTGAAAGCAAACAAGCCAAAAAGGTTTTAGCAAATATCAGCAACAGAATAGATGCTGAAAATCAAGTTCAGTTCATATGCGACTTGCCAAAGTACTTATTTATCTAGTACCTACACCCAAACACCTACCTCTCTCTACAGCTCTGCCACTTCTGCAGCTCTAGCCTCATTCTGCCCTTCATATATTATTTTGAGCAAGTCTTCCTCTTCTCCACCACAGCTCCCCTTTTCTTTGGCTCCAGCGAGTTACACGATGTAGAATGAATATTCATGAGAATTACAGAATTACTTACATTTTTGTATCTAGCACATGTATCGCAGTGTACTCCAGGCACAGCTACTGAACAGAACTATTATCACTCATTCAGGAGAAGGAAAAGGGAGGGGGAGAAAGAAAAGAATTAGATGAGAAAATACTTCCAGAAAGCACGCAGTGTGTTACTTGCTTTCTGCCACTTGCTCTGCGTATAAGGCACTCGGCGCTCTATCTTGGTGTGCTTCAATTGTAAGCACACAGCTCCTGCACTCCTCCATCACAATTTTCTCAATAGTATAGCAAGGTCAGAGCAGAGAAACAAATCAACTTATGGGTGTCTGCTTAAGTATACACTGTGATAATCTCCAATACATCAGAGCACATATGGTACCTCACCACAAAAAGCAATTTGAGATGCACTTTTTCGTAAATGCTGCAGAGGTTGTGGGACTGATTCGGCAGGCCTAAAACCGAGACACACTTAGATCCCACAATATGGTGCACAGTTTTCAAACTCTTAGTAGATTGAAGGTGTGAAGACATAAGAAAGCACTCCAAGCAGCTCAAGTGCCTCAATCGCGTCCTTCCAGACTTGCAAGCCTGAAAGTAGACACAGGTGGTAGAGGCCAGAGATCTATGCAGGCACTACTAGGGGAAAAAACCCTGCAAGTGTTGATACACAAATCTACACCAGCTGGAAAATACCATTCAGTACCAGTACTCCAAGTAGTTTCAACATATTTACACTTGTTCAGTCTGTCTGTATGTAACAGACAAAGATACTACTTATATACAACTAAAATCTGAAGAGCCCTATTTTCCAATGAATGACTGTTCCTACAGTAGCCTTTAAAAACATACATTTCTCAAGGTAATGTGTGCACACATTCTCCCCTGTTGACATATACCACTTCACATACTATTTTTTACATCACATTGCCAATAAGCAGCACAAAGAGGGACAGTTTGGCTAATACCTGAAGACCTATCAAATCATTTCAACATAAGAGAGAAAATCTTTAATCACTCGAGAAGAGCTGCCTGAAACAGAAGCACTTCTTAACTCAAAGATCATCAGGAAATGCAGCTCTTTCTATAAATATAGAGTAGACTAGTTTAGACAGAGTAAAATAATTCTTGAAGCTCACTCTTTTACTGTACATGACAAGACCATGGCAACGGGTCATTTTCTCCCTGCCCTCCACTTCCTCCAGTCTTGCCCTCCCTCCAGCATTCAAATGGTTTCCATACCATTTCATTGACAGGATAAGAAAATTTAACATAATTTTCTTTTTTGCGTGTTTGTAAGAAAAAGAAAGAGAGATTGGAAAATTCACTTCCTTGCTTTTGCTGTTTTAGCTCCAAAGCTAAGCAACCCCAGCTGCTCAGGAAATACCATTCTAATGAACACATTATTGAACATGGAAGAATCAATCGAGATTTCTGTCAAAAATTTCACATGCTGCAAACGGGCCAGAAATCAAATGGCTCTTACCAAACAATTCTCAGCCATGTTTAACAACTTCACTTTTCAAAATTCAAGTACATGATTAAAACTATTAAAAAAACACACAAGTAAAAACTGAAATTACAGAAATTTCAGTAGGGAGACATGAGCTACTTGACTAACACTTGGCATGACACTACTGTTTTCTGGATGTTGCACTTGCTCTGTAAAAATGAAAAATTGTAGATGAAAATCATCTCCTTTCAAATAGCACAGTATATTCCCTTTGTGAGTGGTTTCATTTTATATTCTTTAGTGATACATTTGGTGACAACACACAAAAAAACATTGTCTATATAATGAACCACTTCAGCCTAGTCTACTATAAATGCTTTGGGGGTTTCTCTTATTCATCTTACAGTGCTGAAGAATTCTGATACCAAAATTCCTGCAGCTGCTAGGGACTATTCACTATAATTATGCTTAAGTGATTTCCCAGAACAGCTTTACTTTTTATTTAGAAATTTTGTAATTCAGTGTAATGAGGACATTCATCTGGCTTAAGAAGAAAAACCTAAGGAGAGATCCTACAGGCTTCTCGATCTAATGGCAGGATAGAGAGAAGACAGAATAGGACTCTTGGAGGTGCACATTGAAAGGACAAGCTGCAGCAAGGAAAATCCCAATTAGGTATTAGAAATAAAGATTTCACCATGACCGTAGTCAAACGCAAGTTAGACCTTTGGGATTTTTTTTTTTTTTTTTACAGTATCTGGTTTGTTAACATATTGAGTATCTGATACATGGCATGGTTGCTCAACTATGCCTAGCAAAGGTGACACCTCCTACGAACACTGTACTCCTCCACAGGAAAAAGCTAGTGCACCATGAACAAAAATAGTCAGCCAGCAGGATATAGTTGATCAAACAGAAGAACATTCGAAGTACCGACCATTTTTTTTCCTCCCCTAGAGCATCCAGAAGACAGAAAATTCTATATAAAAACAGAAGAATACCAAAGAGTCTTTTCTACCCTCTACTGCTCCACTGTCCCCTAAAATTTGGTTTATGCAATGTCTACTACAAACTACTGTGCTAACTTCATATTAAGAGTCATATCCAGCCCTTAAACTGCACTATGCATTGACTTAGCATCCAGTTGCTCTGTTAAACTGAGGGTGAAATCAAAACAAACAGCTAGGGCTTTTTCTTTCATGGAGCAAGTATATTTAGAAGCATGTATCCATTTACTAAACACAAAACATTAATGAATAGGTACTTTAGAAACTGCTTATGAAAGAATGATTTCTAAAAAGCCAAAGGTGTTTGAATCCCTTAACACACACTATAAAAGCTAAACCTTTACTTCCACCATTGAAAAGCTTCACAAACAGTAAAGTATCAGACACGCCTAGACAAGGAAGCTAAATAAACCTGTCAACATGGGCATTAATTGTTCCACAGCTTGAGGAGCTGAGAAAATATTGTCTTTTTCTGTCATTACTAGTGCTTTGATGGTTAGGAGTCAAACGTGAATCCCAAGCAAGATCCAGAACACTGCAGCAAAGCGAGGAACACTACTGAAACACGGGCACGCGCATGTTCATCAGCAAAGCCTTACACACTCAGATGCTGTGAGGTCAGAAGGAGATCCTGGAAAAAAGACAGGCACACATGCCCACAAGGCCTCAAGAAATGCTAGTTAAGCAAAAGTTGTCATTACGACCAGGCAGGGTATGAGAACTCAGAACTGACTGCATTTAAAGGTCTTCAAGTCCTTAGGTGGTAAGTACAATGCAGAAGCTGTTATTCAAAGAAGCTCTCATCTACACTTTCACACAGATGCTGAGACCATGTCTAATACAGAGCAACAGAGAGCATCTTCATTCAAAGGAGTACATCTTCACCTTCATCCATAACTGTTTAATTTACCATCCATAGCTGTTTAGTTTAATTTAATGTTACCACAAGGAAGAACTAAGGTACACGCAGACTGATTGTCATCTTGGAATTTTTCAGCATGAACTTTGTCAACTATATGTTCTCAGGCTTTTATTCAGGACTATACAGTTCAAGATTTTTTTGCTCTCAGCTAATTTACTTAACACACTTCACTGTTACGAGGATAGTTCAGGCCACATTTTCCCACATTCTGTTCTCCAATAACTCAGTTACAGTAAGTAAAGTACATGGAGAAACAATGTCATGCCACTACCTAATTCTCCTGATGCAATCACAAGCTTTCAAATTCTTCAAGCAAGGTCAAGCATCCAGGAAAAGTTAAGTTGCACAACACATTCTTTGTCAGGTCAAGGAGAACACACCCCAACTCTTGGCCTTCTGCACAAACAGAGCATGCCACAGGCTCTAAAGTCAGTTACTCATGTTGAGTTTTACCTCCATTCCAACATTTGCACTCTATCAAACATGTCATCTAGTAGAATCACTCTAATTTATTCCATTTGCACACTAAGTTTCAGTAAAAACACTGCTTATTTTGATTACCTCAGTTATTTTTCCTCAAACAATTTCTCTGTAGAAGAGAAATTGCTCTTTCAACACCATTTTTTTCAAGTTAGAAATATTTAATTCACTCAATATTTCTATCAGAAATAATTAAAGCTGAAACCAGATTACAAAATTCCTGAATGGTGCCAAGCAAACTGGAATATACATGGAACAGTTCTTACACTAGTGCCAGCAGCTCTGAACACAGGCCAGAGAGAAGCTATAGCTGATGACAAAAACCCTCCTGTTAGAAAACAGTGCCATCACCCATGCTCTATCTCATTGCTTTCAAAGTATGGTCTTCAGGCTTACTTCCTTCATTGCACCACATCATCTGTCACACCCAGATGTTATTCCTATATTACATCACCTGTTATTCCTAAATGAATCCTCTAAAGATGTATTGAGATTAGCTTAAGCAAAATGACTTGTACTGAGACAGCTTCTGGCTGTCAGTGCCATGATCAGAAAGAGGATGGAAGCTAATCTTCACCAAGAATTTCTTTCACAGACTGGTAGAGTATTTTTTAAATCTTTGGTATATTTTCATGTCATTAGTCTGAGGACTTTGCAGAAGCTTCATATATAGATCTAACCAAGAAGGTTAAAAACAGATCAAGATGAAGGGCCAACCTTATGCAGATAATTGTCTCCCCTGTACCCGTAAAAGGAAGCACACTAGATCTAAGGTAGTTCTTTGGCTTCATGTGAAAGAGGAGCAGTCACCGATTGCATACAATGTCCCTTTCTCTTTATTCCTAAATGCACTACAAGGAGAGGCCCAATTTTTAAAAGAAAAAAATCATCCAGCAAGTTTTCCAGATATATTATGCTTCTTCAAATTTATCAAGCAGGTAACTATTGAATGATGCCTCAGCTCCCAATGAACATCAGTGTATTTTCTTGTCCTTCAGCTGCATAGATCCTCAAATCTCCAACCTTTAATTATTAATGGGAAATAATGTTAATGACAGAGGTTTACAAATGCTTGCCTTTTCACTTGGAAAATTGCATCTTCCTTCCTACTATCAATACAAGTTTAACAGATTTACCACAGGTACAGAGGGCAGAAGCAGTGCTAATTCAGTGCGAGGGTTCTTTCAGACCAGCACCTTATTGATGATGCCACAGGTAATCTGGGCAAATTTACAGCTTTGACACCTGCCAGACGATACAGGGCAGTAAGTAAATAAAGGATGCTGCAATGCAGACAACAGAAAGAAACCATACCAGGTATTACAACATCTACAAACCTGGAAGCGTAACAGTACACATCTTGGTATCTTATACTCTGAGCTCTTCACAGATGAATTAATCAACTGAAAATAGATCCTGGGATTCAAAAGCAAAACTCCTTAAAGCAATAAAGTTTCACTGCAGCTGAAAGTAGAAAATCTAGCAAGAACCAGAGTTCAGTGCTAGAGAACCTGTCAGAGGATAGCCCTTTAGTTATCACCAGCATAAAACACGCTTACTGCATATGCAGCAGCCAGACTTACAGGCTCCTTTGGCCACTCCGAAGTCAAGCTATTCCTAGCATTAGAAACTTTCCTATCCAATTTTGGCAACAGGAGGAAGTACATCGTTTTTCTCCAATTCCATAACCTGCGAGTATTACTTTGCATCAACCTAAGCTAACATTTATATTAAAAGTGGCACTATTAAGCATTCTGACCTCCACTAAAAAAAGTCTAGCTAACTGTTATTCATTAGCAACTTAACACACTGCCACCAGCATTTATCTGAAAACTGGTCATATAATTTGTTGTATGTGGATGAGGTTACTTGTGCATCCTTCCATTTAACTGACATTTATATCCCAGGCAGGAGTCAGAGTGAATTTCTTGTAAAAGGAAAGTCTAGAAAACCTAAATATTTTCCTGCTCCCACTTTCAACAGTTCTTTTAACTCATTAGGTCACACACAGCAATTTAGCAGTCCAAATTATTTTGAAGACCAAAAAAATAAAAAATAAAAAAAATCAACTTTTGTCTTAAAATCTCTTAAGTTATGACCTCAGTGTGGAATAAGCTTTATGAAGCAAAGTCCTGAAGATACTGAGAAATACAAGGCATTAAACTGAACACAGGTTTTGAAGCCAAAGATTAAAAGACTGCATTTTAAATTAGGATCAGTCATAACAGATATGACTTAAAGATAATGCATTTGCCTTCCTGAGCAGAGAGAATGTGATACATCAAGACTTTTTCACTTGAAAATTCAAGTCCTGCCCACCTTGAGAAGCTATGAATGGCCACATTTTTCTTTCCCTTCTTATCAGGGAAGGATTTTCAAGTATGTTCCTTCAACGTTTATTATGACTTTTATGTCTAATTTAAAGAGTTTGCTCTTGGTGTTTGTGAAGCCAAATACCACCAGCTAACCCCTATAAGGAAGCTATTAATTGGATGGTTTACATACACCCTCTTCATTCTAAAGACAGTTTTATAGAAATGTTGAATCATACCTGCTTGCTCCTATTGTGATTCCCTTTCTGTATAATACTGCAAAAAATCCCAGAAACATACCTTTACAATAATAAACCTAGATAGTCACAAGTTTAGTACGCATACATTAAACAATTATTTCACCAGGCAATACCACAAGACATACAGTCCCCATAAAAATTTCATATCTATTTCTGAACCAAGTATGCAGCATAGTACTTCCCATGTCTTCTGCAGTCACACACTTATCACAAAGCTGCACAGCTCATCTCCATTAAAATGTAATAGCCTATGCAGTTTTATTAATATACTTATTATATTAAGCAGTTTTAAGAGCAGATATTGTAAAATGTACTACAAGCAATCACATTACAAGTCAGTCAAGGCTGCCTGCTCCTTCTCCAGTGCAGTACAAACCAAAATAGATTCACAGAAATCACCAGAGGTGAATAAAGCAAAGCTGTACTGCATTGCATTGGAGCTGACCGGGTGCATACATACCGTCCTCTAACGAAACCAAGTTGGGGCCGTAGACTTCTAATGCTCATTCAGTACCGTGTGATCACCTTGTCACACGAAGCTGGATGAGAATTGGACAAGTATTACAAAGTCCCAGATACCATGCAAATGGGTTGTATGCACAGCCTGACTAGGCAAGTCCTGATACAACTTCCTTGCTCCTAACTTTAAACATCAAAGAGAAAAATTTTGCACTAAAATAGTTAGCATTCCAATTATCTTGTAAAGTTATGAATTATACAATCAGAACACTCTTTACTCAGGTTTAATTAAGATCCAAATGCCATAAGAGTGGTTACCTGTTAGAGGCATATTTAAAAGCACACTTTTATTCACAAAAAGCACTTGTATATTCAAATTACAAACAGTCTTGAAACTCAGTGACTTTGGGGAATTATTTAATAAGGCATTAGATGAAACTGGTCTGCTGAACCATTAGTGACTTGCAGAATACATCTAGTTTTGTACTGGCAAGTTCAAAATTATAAGAGCAAATTGTGAAAATGCCTTCACAAGACTGATAATATCCTTTAGTCAGGCAACACAGACAGATACAAGCAATTTTCACAACAGGCCAGGGAAAGCAAATATAACCCAATCAAACAAACTGAGCTCAGTCTATTTTGTCTGTTAGCTTCCTTGCAAACAGCCACCCTCCACCTGAAGATTCTCGACAATGCGTGCACTAAAAAGCTGAAAGCTGCAAAAGGTTCGTTTGAAGTTCTCTTGTAGAAGACAGCCAAAACACAGTTTTATTGCCTTACTTGCACCCCTTTGTCTAGATAACACAAAGCAGTACCTTAAATATCTGAAAGATCCACTGGAAATTAACCATTATGTATACCCAAACCAGCCTTACGGCAGCAGACACCACCAATTTACCCGTGGCTGTAAGCCTTGAAGAAATAGTGGAGATCTTTTTTAAATTAAGCATAGGTAGAAAAGCAGGACTAATACAACTCCACAGATTTTCCTGTTTGTGTATAACTCTGTTCAGCTGCAAAACTACATGATATAACAGCTATGAAAAAGCACATATTCTTGACTCGTAAAACATTTCTTTTTGATTGTTTGCTGGAATTGGGAAGCCAACTGTGTGACAAAGTTACTTAAGACAAAGATCGCAACTACTGTCACACCAGACTAGTACATCAAGGAGAAGGTTGCCAGTTGAAGAATTTCAACTGTTTTTAGGAATCCTCAGAAATTATATTATGACAATTTTGATTTTTTGAATTCATCTTCAGCAATACAGTAGTAAGAAAATTAGCTGAATTATATAATTTTGTCCAAAGAGAAGTCAGAGGACAACAGGTTACCAACTGCATCTTGTTGAGAAGCACTTAACTGCAAAACTCACTTAGTCACGTTATAGTTTCTCTGGTGATTTCAGCTGCCGCTGTGTACTTGTGTGTGAAGGAGCTGAAGTAAACCTATCTTTGCACTTAATATCAAAGAATAGCATTACATAATCACAAAAGGGTGAGAAGGAGCCAGGAGGAATTGGCTTATCTACGATTTGGATTTTTAGCTTAGCTATTGCTGGTCCTCTGCCTGCAGACCACCTGAACTGGGAAAATTGAACAAAAAAGACTGATCGTTCTGAATTCTGAAGGTACCAGTGAGGTTACCCAACTCAAACAATGAATCTGTCACCTTAAAGTGAATTTGGTTGGAAGTAGCAGTAGAAATCATACTAAAGACAGCTAGCAATAGCAGGAGTCAAGGACTTTTAGCGTAGGAACATGGCCAGTTGGCTCAGTCACTTCCGCAGCATCAGCAGAATCAAAGCAACTCTGGACTGCAAGATCCATGATGAGCTCAGCAACAGACATGGTGATTAATCCAGCAGGAAAAGGCCAACACATCAGGTGAGCAAGTAACAAGCCTACAGACCTTCAGCCCTGATCAAAAGCCAGTAGTATTAGGAAGTACTGGGAAACAGGGTAAAGCTTCTGGAAGATGCTCTATGGAATTTGGAAGGTCACGGTTTCAGCCAGCCTAAAAGAGACATATGGGGTTATGATCACAAGCAGAGCATTACGACTTCAGTCATTTATTCTTTCTGTCACCTTTCATATTTAGTTGACAACCATGGGGCCATCTGGAGCAACCAGCAAGAACACACCTGATCACTGTGGCAGACACCACAGGGCAATTCCTGGGCATTTTCTCCTCCTTTCCTTCCAGCCACTCTCACAGGAGATTAAGATCCCATCCAAAGAAATCAGAAAAACAGCCAGAGACAGCTACCTTAGCACTCCTTCAGTGGCAGACTCTACAGCTCAGACTGATCCCCAGGCAACTTATGGAAAAGCACTGCAACCTACCCAGGCTATAAAGCCACTTAGCTCGACCTAATATGGGTTTCATTCCTCTTCAAATGTAAATTTTTATGTATACTCTTGTTTACACTGGGGAAGCAAAAGAAGATTACTAAAAAAACCACCCTACTTAAAGCTTGAAGAATTCTTTTGTTTTGCAGACCTGCAAAACACCAGGGGCCAGGGAGGAGCAGGGCTACAGCACAACTTCAGTTCATAGAAAAACATTAACAACATATTGGACCATGCTTCCAGGAAATTTAGAGTTGGACAAAACTAATACTTCTCCCCCTCTCCCTCCCAAGTAGGTCACAAACAAGGCATACATTTTAGAGACACTTTAGGATACCCAGTCTGACCTTACTCCAAGTAGGGGGTTGGACTAGATAACCTCCCAAGTTCCCTTCCAACCTGAATTTTCATATGATGCTGTGACATACATGGAGGTTTTAAGACTGGTCAAATACTGGCTTGGTACTTTAAGTTCCATTTCAAAAGAAAACACTCAAGAAAGCTTTTAAAATATTTACATACTAAAAGGAAAATCTGAAAGTATATCTGCCTTCTCCTTAATCTTCTGCATGGTATAACAAACTGCATAATTCTCTACTGGGGGAAGAAGTAGCAAGAAAATATATATTCTCAGCATTCAGTAGCTGTTTTAAACACACATGCAAATCCAGAAAGCCCACCTCACAAAATTCAGAGTCCATTCTGCCCGTACAGATTGGGTCATCTCCTAGCAAAGGGAGTATCTCTGACTACTTCAACATTCCCATTTCATAGAAGCAGAAGTTCACTAGCATACTAACTCATGATTTCATTTCCCATTTCATCTACTTACATCTGAAGACTAAATGTATTTCACACCTTCCCCATTAGCTGGTCTCCACCAGAAAATCCTTAAATATATGATACTAAAAAAAGTTTTCCCCTGCTTCTGGATCATTATGTACTTAGATTCCAATATACTGATACAAGCTCATTGCTGCACAAGGCAGAGAGACTGAACACTCAACTTTCCAGCAGCAAATTGTTCCACTATGAAATACCTTTCTCAATCAGCTTTGCAGTTACCATCGTAGTACCTACAAACTGCTAGCAGACATTTGAAGAAGAGCTACCAAAGTACAAGGGTAAAGCTGGCATCAAATCACCAAAACTAAATTGAGCTCTTCTGCATCTTCAATAGATACCTATTTTCTTCAGCCATGCTTGTCTTCAGTAATTTCAAGAATACATGCATTACAACAAATAACTAAATCCTAGAAAATAAAACAATTCTAAAACGACTTCTACTCCTCATTAACAAGTATGCACATCCAATGAAGGTTCAAGTTTAAGCATCCAGAAAACATAACATTTGTTACATAAAAAAACACTTTAAAAGCAATGTTGATATCCCATTGGTATCTCCTGATGTAAATGGTCAAAATACGGCTAAGTTGTCTTTTATTTTGGAATATCACTTATAAAAGAACCACCATGTCTAGAATTACATTCTTAACAAAAGACTCTGAGCCCTCTTTTTAAATATTTTGGAAGCAAAAACAAACAACTGTTCAGTATCATAACTAAAAGGCTTTACATCAAAACACTAGATATTACTGTGTGGAATTAGAGGTCATTCAGTAACATGCTCACCATGTGAACAGCTACTAGGTTGAGTTCCCATTATTGCTGCATAACCCAGTAGGCAAAACGCTGAGAAAGTAAGACCGTACAAACCCTTCGGAGGGGCAACACCCCATCTGCACCAAACCAGTGCTTTGGCTAAGGTTAATGTTTTACCTTGAAACCTTTACAATTTGCATGGAGGTACAAGTATTGTATTATACAAGTAGTGAAACAAATTGTGAAACAGTAACACCTTAATTCTGAAAAATGGCAGAAGCTCTAAATATAAAAACAAGGTCTTTGCATCAATCTCTAATGTAACCTAAAGTGTCAATCTATTGTGCTCCTTTATCCAGTTTAACCATAATTATACCACAAAAAATCATCTTCCTACAAGTTCTAGTACTTTCAAGTCACTCGCCCTGTACAGCATTATTTCATAAGTGTGCCTCAAGATCTTTCCATTAAAAAACAGATACATATGAAGTTTAGACTTGCTAACATTCCTTCCAATCATAAACAAGACTCAATCAACTTCTAAAGGAAAATCCCACTGCTCTCCCTAAGAATTTAGCTAGGCAGATCCTGTTGACCTAGCACTAGCATGAGACCCCGATCACTTAAGTGTGTGCATAGCTACGCTGGCAAAAAGTCAACTTCTTAATTCCAATTATAAGAATATGTACAGAATTTTATTATTTTTCAGGAGAAGGAGGGTTCATGCACTGGGTCAAGTAAGAGCTAATTAACAACTGCTGTAGAAGAGTCACAGACACTTAGAATACCTCAAGTCGGTATTTGCCCAGAAACTTTTTTTAGTAAGTTATTTCAAAGCTGGGAGTAGGAGACAACCCTTAAGATAACTTCAGACTATTCTGAAATAAACACCAAGATATCCAAGAGTTCAAAGTCATGCTAAAAGCTGTCACTGCTGTAAATCATCCCACCACTCAACACCGAGCATCATCTGTTCGATATACCACAGCAATAATGTTTTTCAATAATGTTTTTAGTTTTTTTCCTCCAAGTTCAGTGCAAATGGAACTTGCTACTTAACTTCTACAAACAGGCAGACACAGCGATTAAGCACTCTGAAAGCAGAAATACATCTACAGTTCTTGGTCAGAGCTCCACTTTCTGCTCTTTGTAAGATTTTTCTCTCTCCTCACTGTTAAAGAGGGGCAGCGCATTCCTACATCATGCTAGCTACCCAAAGTATTAAGATGGCATGTGGCAGAATACATCTAGACCCAACTGGCTTAAGAACAAGCTGTGTAGATCTTGTGCCCTCTCCTCTCCCCAGACATAGGATCATAGAAAAACTGAGGTTGGACAGGACCTCTGAAGATCACCTAGTCTAATCCACTGCTCAAAGCAGACCCGATTACAGCAGGTTGCTCTGGGCTGTGCCCAGTAGAGTTTTAAATCTCTCAAAGGATGGAGATTGCACAACTTCTCCGAGCAACTTGTTCCAATATTTGACCACCCTCATGGTGATAAAGCTTTTCCTAATATCTAATCAAAATCTCCCATGTTCCAACTTGTCTGTTACCTTTGTTCTATTGCTATGCACCTTCAAAAAGGGTACAAATTCTCCTCTATACCCTCAAAGAAAGTTGCAGACAGCAACAAGATCTCTTCTTCTCTTTTCCAGGCTGAACAAACCCAGTCCTCTCTGCCTCTCCCCATATCAAGTGCTTTAGCTCCCTTCCTTGGTGGCTCCTTGCTGGACCAGCTCCAACGAGTCAGTATTGGGCTCCCTGTACATGAAATGAACTGAAAACAGCACCCAAATGCAGTCTCACAAATACTAAACAGAAGGGAAGGGTCACTTTTCTCAGTCTGGCTACACTCTTGCTAGTAAGTCCAGCGCGCAGTTGTCCGCCTT
Source organism: Dromaius novaehollandiae (assembly GCF_036370855.1). Classification (NCBI taxonomy): domain Eukaryota; kingdom Metazoa; phylum Chordata; class Aves; order Casuariiformes; family Dromaiidae; genus Dromaius; species Dromaius novaehollandiae. The sequence continues at coordinate 43,666,443 of NC_088104.1, forward strand.
CTCTGCAAGGGCACACTGCCGACTCCTGTTCAACCTGTCCACGAGGACTCCCAGGTTCTTTTCTGCAAAGCTGCTCCCCAGCATATCAGCCCCCAGCCTGGTCTGCTGCATGGGGTAATTCCATCCCAGGGCAGGACTCAGCATTTGCCTGGACTTAACTCCATGAGCTTCCCATCAGCCCATTTCTTCAACCTCTCAAGATCCCTCCAAATAGCAGCTCTGATTTTCAGCATATGCATCACTCCCTCAACTTTGCCATCATGCACAAACTTACCCAATGTGTGTGCTTTCCAACCTATGGACCAGGCTGTTAACATTACACAGTACTGTACCTAGTACTGGTCCTTGAAGGATGCTGCTAGTAAGCGGCCAACAGTTGGACTTGCTACTGCCGATCGCCAGCTTTTGAACTCAACCGTCCAAGCCCAGTAAGTTTTCCACTCAGCTTACAATCCACTTATCTAGCCCAGATCTCACCAAGTTGGCTGTAAGGATACTATGGAAGCTCATGTCAAAGGACTTTCTAAAATGAAGGTATAGAAAATTCACTGCTCCTCCTTTGTCCACAGTACCAGCAATTGGATCACAGAAGACAAGCAGGTCAGGCACAATTTTCCCTTGGTAAATCTAAGCTGGCTGTTTCCACTCACCTTCTTGTCCTTCCAGTGCTTAGAAATGGCCTCCAGAAAGATTTGCTCCATAACCTTCTCAGGGACTGAGATGAGGCTTACTGCCCTATCATTCCCTGGATCCTCTTGCACTTCAGGAGTGCAACATTTGCCCTTTTCCTGTCACCAGGTGCCTGTCTTGATTGTCATGACCTTTCAAAGATGACAGAAAGTGGCCTGGCAATTACACTGACCAACTCTCAGCATCTTCAGATATATCCTGTCAGACCAGGTGTAGGCTAACTGAGAACCTTCATAATAGTATTTAATTCAATTTTGCTCTGCCAAGGAAGTATTCATGGTTTTGGTAGTAAAATTTCAGGAACTGAAACTGCTCATAGACTGAGAGGCAACTTACAGAACTAGAGGAAAAAGTGATTAATCCAAATATTTACATTCTTTCAGTCCTTTAACACATAGGAATAGTTTGTTCTTCTCATGGGCCTCAAAATGACCCACTGACAGAGTAAAACCTGATACTCATAACTGGCACTTTCATGTGTTGAAGCATCTTAATTCATGAAGGGTTTCAGGCAGGTGCTTAAAGATACCTAATGAAGTGTTCATTGTCTGTCTCAAGAAGTCATGTCTTCTCCAGCACATACAGTGCTATTGAAAAAAATCACTGAAAATGTATATTCCTAATTTTGAAAAAATCATAATCTTGCTTGTCCATTGCTTTAAGGACGTATATTCACAATGGAAAGAAAAAAACAGCTCTAGCAGTTTCACATGTACTCATGATTTAACTGTTTGGCAAATATAATACTAAAGGTTAATCCTGAGGCAGGGAAACAGATGTGCGGTCAAAAGGAAATTTTTCTCAAGAGGAGATACCCAGGAAGTTTGTCTTTCCAATCTGCTCCAGCCCACAAAATTTCCCACCACAGTCATCCAAATGGGAAAATTAGGAATCCGCCCCCAATTTAACTGTGTATATAGGAGAAATATCAACTGTGAGCACTGCCATTCATAACATTACAAAGCACTTAGATGAGAAGCATGTTAAGCACATTAACAAAGCAATCCTATTTATAAGCTTCAAAAAAAAAAAAAATCAATCACTTGTCATTTGAACTTAAACAAGTCAACTTTGAGTAGCTCAAAATCTAAATTGGAGCACTTACTGGGGCTCCCAAGCAGCCTAACATTTCACAGTAGGTTAGCAAGCTCAGCCACTGCTATTGAAGCATTGAAAACGGCCTTTAAAATAGGACAGGGCAACACCTTTCTTAGCTAGTTACATGTTCACAGCTAAGACATCTAAGCAAACAAAATCAGCCAGCAGTTTCAGAGTTATTTAGAACTCACAGCAATCCTCTTTTCAACTTTTCTTCGGAAAAGGAATAACTTCTGTCTTTTATTGCTTACAACCACAGCAATCGCTAGGAATAGTTCATCAAAGGCTCAGGCTAAGTCAAGGACTGCTGTACCATGGGCTACTACTTACATGTTTCCTACATCTAGCAGCATATTTGTTTAAATTTAATTTAAATCTCTCCTGTACTTGCCAGGCCTCACTTCATTTAGCACAAGAAATAAAATTAAGGTACACCCATACTGAAGCAATCCTAGGACACACGTTACTAGCTTGGAAACACTAGGAACTTTTCTGGTCCCAGTTCAGTGTTTTCCAGTTGCCAAAGTGAAATATATATCAAGATATCTTGTTTGGCAGGTGTCCAACTGCAGCTGCAAATAGCTGTTTATTTCAGTTACGTGAGATACTGGAAGGTTATGTTTCTAAATGAGGATAATATATCCATCACCAAAACCAAGAGGATTAGATATTCATTTCAGGTTTCGTAGATCAAAGCCAGATCCTAGGGATGCTGGGATGCCGTACAAAAAGCCACTCCAAGTCCCTCTGCGGTTCTCACATGCCTTGTCTTTAAGATGTTTTGCAACCTAGTAAAACAGAGCAAGCTCTTTACCAAGCTGCTGTGCTCACTGCGTCATCAGCGGTGCATTTTCAGGTGCTTCGAAAGAGGAGTTGGAGAGGGCGATAGACAAGCAGGAGACATGCAAAGCTTGTGGCTGGTTGTGCAAAATCTACTCAACTGTTGTTGCTCAGCTAGCCAGCGTCCACAATTACACACAACTCCTTGAAAAGGAAAATTATTTGCAGAGTTATTGAAAAAGAAGGAGGATCAATTAAGCTTGAAGGTTCTTTTGTAGTTAATACATGTACTGAAAAAGAAAAATGGAAAACAGTCTATACAAGGGGGGGAAACCCCCACAGCCATGAGTTTTCAGTTATATGCACTGGAGGTCCCGGCTATAACAAGGCAAACAAACCTTGATGGGAAAAGGAGCTTGTCGTGCTCCCTTCATGCCAGCAATGCTTGGCTCATGCAATGGATTAGTCTCCCCGCGTAGAGAGGAAATGCGAGGAATTTGAGGCTAACGCTATATGAGCATCTGAACAATAATCAAAGCCAAAGATTTAAGATACAATGGCCAACCTACCAATATTTATAGGTTAAGCCATCGTGCTGACATTTCTAAGGGTGAAAATAATTAGATTGGTAAAACCATCGAAACTATTATTCAGTGCTATGAATATCAATGAGAACGAAACTGAGAATCATGTGAAAGACGACAGGAACTTAGGTCTTCCATTCTTTATTCACAGTAACAGAAAGCAAGCTGTTATTAAAAAAAAACTGTCACTATTTATTAAAATGGCAATAACTTTGAATATTAAACAATTCATAACTAAGGCCACAGTATAAAACAAAGAATGATACACCAAAACAGAAAAAAAGGTTAAGATCTCATAAAAAAATACAATTTTATTAGCTAAACATACAACCTCGGGCCCCACGCTACTCTTGCCAGAGTTTTATTTGGCCAAATCTTGCTTTCACCCTGATCTATTAATGGTTTTTTGGGTTTTTTTTGGTTGTCCCAAAATTAAGTGAGCAATCTGTGTAAGCTCAATTACATCAGTATCATTGACAGAAAGAACAGACTGAGCTCAAAAGACTGTTACTGAAATTCACAGCAGAAGTAGTATTATTAACTCAAGAGGAATGTAACTGTTTGAGTAAGAGCATGACAGAAACAAAACACTATCATAATTATTACTGGGGCTAGCTAACATCTGCAGTCTGGGGGTTTTAGGGGAAAAGGAGGGGGGAGTAGCATTAGAGAGCTTCCAGATGCATCTTTTCTGCTAACGCACTCCACCATTTTTGGGAAAAGCACCCCCAGCCTTATACAGCCTCTAGACATATGTAAGCAGAGTTACCATTGTCAGGGAAGATGCTGAAGATCTTCGACTTCATTTTGTTTTTCTAGACTCTTTTCAGTCATAAAGCATCACAGTTTCAAGTTACATAAAAGCCATCTTGGTGGCAGGACATGACTTGTCCCAAACATCTAGAGAAACACCTAACTGACATGGCACTGGGATGCAGTGTTGTCATAACAAGGGAAGATGACCTTACACTCCTGGAAGACGAGCATGTTTCGAGAGCCATGCAATTGGCTGCAGATTGTTTATAATGATAATATCATCAACCAGTATCACAAAACATCAGCTAAACCCCAGTTTACAGCATAAATCTTACCAAACCATTCTGAAAAGCTCCAACCATAGTTAACTGAAATTGAGTATTATTTTAGGTTAGAACATCACAAGAGCATGTCCTACATTCCTCTGAAAGAAGACAGATTAAAATTCAGCCCTTTCAGAGCCTTCTGCAAGGAATTCATACTGTAGATAGTTTCAGTATGCTCTCTCGTTCCAAACACACAAGAAAAGCAAGAACGATATTCATGTTGTAAGCGTAGCAACAAACTGTGCTCAGCTACCATCAAATCCATTGAGGGAAATATTTGTTTACAGGACAGCAGGCAATACCTGATACATACAGAAAAGCCTCTTAGCAAGTAGCTGCTTCAACAGAAGTCCATTATCTTCAAATTGGTAGCATATCTGTCAAAAAAATCCTTGTCTTTGTATTTTCCAATTTTGGTGTCAGAAACTATACAGCAAAATGACTGCTATCAGTTTGCTCTTCCAGCCAAACGAAGACAGATACGACCATTTAGTGAAATCCTTAGGAGTTTTACATCCCGAGATATTAGTCTCCAAACTAGTTCATATGGCAGCACACAATACATATATTTTTACCATGTTTACCATGGTAGTACCCATTATACCATCTTTCCTAAGTTTGTTACAGACAAATATTGCCATCTGACCTCCATTCATTTTGCAATCTTATATGATATTACCTGGCATCCAAAATACTTTTTTCAAGTGCATACACTGCGTGCACAGTGGAATATTTGTAGTCATATGCAATTATTTTAAATAAGGCAGGAAAAATGATTTTAATTTCCTTCTGCATTATTAGACCTTAAAAGCAGAACACAGCAGGTAACTGAGATTCTCCTTCAGTTCAAACATTGCTACAGAGAACACAAGGGAAAGGGAAGATACTCTGAGATGCATCTCAGAATAAGAAAAAGCGTTACGACCTTCCCATCTAATGCTATTTTGGGGCAGCTAATGATCTGTATTCCAAATCCGAGCATTCACAGCTATGAAGTCCAGGACAATACATTAAATACATAAAATTGTTTGCTCAGTTCTGCCCGTTATTCAGACAGAAACCAATTCTTCGCTTACTTATTCCTGTAAGTCCAGGAGCATTCCTTTTATTTTCATCAAATTAACTCTTCTTCCTATCCTTCCTGCCCAGTCTCCCAGAAGCCTGTTCTACTGCTGTGAACTTCTGAAGGGAACACTTGTGCCTCCACCCAATTAAGTTATCTTAAATCATCTTACTGAAGCTTAGTAGAATGGCTCCCCATCTTGTCTATAATACCAGGACAGAAGAAAATGATCACCTAGCATGAGAATTTTTTTTCTCCCTAGAGCTTCAAACCCACTTTATCAAGCTTTCAAATACTTGCAGCAGAAGAATACAAAAACTACAGAAAGAGTGCCTTGTTCCCTCTTTCTTAAAGATATATTAAAAAAAGCACAAGTATCAAGAAAGGCAAAAGATTACTTTTTTAAAATATACCCTGCTACCTCAAACACAAAGGCTCTTTTTGCCAGCCACAAGGGACATAAGTGACACTCTTCTGTTGTCTACAGGAAAGACAGTTCAATTTGATGTATGTTGATAAGAAACACTGAACAAGCATACAAAGCTTGCAGAAAGCCAAGTACTTGCTGGAAGGCAAATCTGAAGATCTGTCAGCTAAAATAAAGATTAACATGTGCTCACGGAGGCACACAGGTGCCCAGATCAGGTGCTGCACGACTGACAGTCCCACATGTTCCCACATCAATTTGGGAGAACAAGTTCTTCACTACAAGGTAAAACTCCAGGATTTGGGAAGTTCTGCATAGCAAAGGCCACCTCTCAGTGCTAAAACTAAAGAGACAAAACACAAGCCCAATAGATTTAACATACAGTTCTCTGCCAACATGAGATAGCTCAGTATTGTTAAAACAAAAACTTGGAAAATGAATTTTCTAACTGTTTATTATAGAAAAGTGCCATCGCTGTAAGAAACAACAGGAGGAAGCTATCTGCAGCAGTTGCAAACCAGGGCAACACATAGTTCTGCTTCCAACATTTAATTATAAAAGTGTCAGTCTGGAAAAACAAGCACAAGACCTGCCTGTTGAAAGACCTTGGGTCAGCCTGCACTGGAGGGGGAGGTCGGGTAGGAGGGAGGGGTGAGACGGGAAGGAAACAAAACAGTCCTCTGATAAGATCAGAATCCCGTGCTGAAGGATCTGAAGCAACTCCTGCTTTCAGCCTAATAAAGAACATGTTTAAAAGTGATACTTAAGATCTACGGATAGAGAACAAGAACTGAAGTTCAGCTCAGAGGTCACACTGCAAAAGCGGCCTTACATTCTGTTCCTGACAGGCAGCGAAGAATGTTGTCCTTCCTCTGCTTGCTGCTCAGACTCAAGATACCTTGTGAGGCTTCACTGACAGCATGACAGGTTATAATTAGGATTCATTTTTCTGGAGCAATCCCAGCAAGCAGTGAAAGAGATCCATTTTGTCTTCTGAAACCCACGTACTGGAAAATACAGAAACAGGTAACTTCAAAAATCAAAAGCATCATAGTTAATTTAGCGAGCTTCCCTGTCCCCAACAATTTCATCTCTCTGGAGGTCGAAGGTTATGATTCTTCATCGAAGACAACTGCTACTGCTCCTTTAACAGACTTGGAGAAGAGTCTGTCCCAGATGTAGCTGCTCTCTCTCACTAGCGTCCAGGCTCCCAGAGCAGGAGCACGACAAGAAGCCTGAACACACAGTAACGTCAAGGCAAGCAGAGGGTAGTAGTGGTTACGGGGAAAATAAGACCACCTTCACTTGCCTAAACGCATCAGAAGCTCTGCTGAGAGATGTGAACGAAAGCAGCAAGTTCCACTGCCCTTTCAGGGACAAGTTCTCTCATACCCAACGATTCGGGAAGTCATCCCAACTAAAAATGAGTCAGAAGACTTGCTCCAAATCTAGCATTTTTAATAAGAGAAGCAGGTCACTTTGCCTTGTCTTCCATTTTAACCATATTGTTTGAGGTTTACTCTGACAATTTTCAGCAATCCATAGGTAAAAAACAGCAACCCTCTTTAAAAGATGTTCAGAGTAATTTTACAGCATGTAGTACTCCAAGTATTACATACTACAGAACATTTTCCATTTCCTTACCATATAATTAGCCCTCTAGTATGCTATGAATTTTTACCCCCATCCACATCATTTTGGGCCAGACGATATTTTTTGTTTTCCATCATTCCATACATTGGGCTAGTTTAACTTGGTAAATGACAGTCTTTGCCAAAACGTCGTCCATGCTTAAAACCAATATAAACTTCCCAAATTCAACTAATATCCAGGAGGTTAGGCAGAAGTTGGTGGAGGGGGTGCTCACAAATTAATTATGCGTATAATATATACCTGAGAACAGTCTACTTGAGTCAAAAATATAAAATGGCAAAAGATATCATTTTTTTGATCTGCAGAAACCAAACTCATGAAATTCTGGTAAGTAAGAAAGGTAGAACATCATATCACATGTTACCTCTAGCCAAAGTTGTGTATTTTACAGTAGTTTTGCCTAGATAAATCATAAGCCTCTATCATGAAATCTAACAGCGATAACATTCTCAACTACGCAAGAAATAGATATTCACTTTTCCTACACAGAAATGGTAGTGACCTAAAACAGCAGAAAAGCAAGTCTTACTGCAGTAAGATTTTGCTTGTAATTATTCCCTGCGTTCAGTAAGGTATTTCACAGTTTATGCAGTCTGCACATGAAACATTATTCTTCATGCTACAGTTGTTTCTGTGCTAAAAACATTTTAGGAAGTAGAATGACAACTGTACAGAGCACCACCATTTTAGTTGCTCAGTAATGAAAATTATGCTTATTTTTACTTTTGTATAAAATTAAAACTGAAAGAAGATTTCCTTTAAATGTAAGGGATCTAGGAATCCGCAGGACCCGCAAAACAGCCAGAAGGCAAATGCTTCGGAGAAGTAGGTCACTCCTGCTGCTTCAAAATTATTTACAATCCCCAAACAACGCATTACGAACACGGCCAGCATTGATGTTGTAGGGACTGCATTATGGTCAAAAACAAACACACATACTTAACGAAAGAAAATAAAATGTTGTGTTTCGGAAATCATTTTAAAATAATACATGCTGACTTCAAGCTGCTGCATTTCTTAAAACAACAGTCCATTAACACAGTAACATTTATGTTAATGTTACATTTGGGCAAGGCGCAAGCCAAAGGATGTACAATTAGCAAAAGCATATTACACGAAACACCCAGGTATTCATATCAAAGTGTGCTGCAAGAGAATTTGCACACAAATGCTTTGGAAAGTGTACATTTGTTCTTGTGACAGTGTTGTATCTCAAGACTTTTCATTGTCTTGTAGACATGAAAAAGCAATTGCTTCCAGACTCCTGATTCACAGCAAGCCAGACATTTTGCCAACCTCCCCATTAGCTTCAGCTGATCTACATTAGCTCTTCTGCATTATCAAGAACAGCACTGGAAGTGTTCACCACAACATATTGCTCTCACACTTTTTTCCCAGCACTGTGAAAATGATTGCTAACATACAATCACAATGCACTGAAGATCAAGGGGAGGAGAAAAAAAAAAAACATTAAAGCCAATCCTTAGTAAACCTGATCTCTAGGCTATACCTGAAGTCACACAATGGTGCAACATCAGCTTCACCTTGAGTTTAACTCCGCCATCCCCAGTCTTTATATAAGAGTGTGCTTCGAGTAAGTATAAGTTCTCTAAGCCAAAAAATTGAGGTCAACTCACAAAGGAAATGTGACTTTCAAATATTTCACTCAGCTGGCAAACTAGAATGCTCCTGCAGCTGTAATAGTTTTTGGACCACTGTCATACATACGCTTTCACTTCCTAGCTAAAAACTAGTATCATCCTTCCAGGATACGGCACCGTCAAAAAGGAAAAAACATGTCACCAGTACCATTTATCCTACATAGGATGTGTATGCTGGCTTACCTAGAATGACCTTACCGCACTAGGCACCAGATGGGAATTAAATACAACATTTTCCCCATCCTAATACCATTTAAGCGTTTCCCGCTGTGATATAATGGATGAATTAGTACCTGCTACAGAACAGAGGAAATACGGTTCAAACCGATTCCTTCCTGAAGCAATTGTGAGTGTATTTAAAAACAACAAAAACACACACAAACACACAACAACAAACAGTCTTGCAGAAAACAACATACAATAGAGTCAGTCCAAAAAAACAGTTTAAACTGAAAACCTCTTCTACTTCAAACAGTAATATTAAATGTAGAATTAAAACTGTCTGGGTAACACTGACATGTTTTTCATTATACATGTACATTTTCCCAGAGGCATGGCGAGACATGAATAATTAGTAACTTTTCTAAACTTAGCTTGATCCAAGTACTGGCTATAATTGAATGCAAGATACTGAAGTCTTATTGAGAGACTTCAGGATCTCTATAAAATTTGTCCTGTTTTTTCAGTTAAATAAAAGTTACCACAAAACTTAAAAAGACTGAAAACAGTGTCAAGAACTCCAAACCTATTGACCACTGCTCTCACTACTCGCCACAGAAAACAAGTTAAAAGCTACCTTGTGGTTTGGAAGGTCAGCAAGGCAAACTACAGGCACCTCAGAAATAAAATACAAAACTCATACCAGCATGGAAAGACTTTTTTTTTTTTTTTTTAAATGACCAATATGTATGACCTTATCAAGAGGAAAAAGACTTTCAAGGGAGATCAAGATCAGCTAAACAACTCACTCAGAAGATTGGGATCCTCTTACTGTAGAGGTTACTTCTAATCCTAGAAATTAAGGAAGCTGTGGAAGTGGACTATCTTAAAGAAACCCAGGTCTTTACTAGTTTATTCAGGGTTCCCAAAAAGAGGCCACTGCTATGTTAATCTAACAGTGGATAGAAGCTGTTTGGAACAGCAGCAGTTTTCTGGCAGAAGGAGATGGTCTCAAAGCAACTCTTCCGGTGGAGGATTCTGTAGCAGCATCTCCTTGGCGCGCTGCCACATTGGCCTTCGAGCACTGAAGACAGTGTTCTACATAACTGAGAGCTTCAACTTACACATAAAAAAATCCATTTCTTAAGAGCACCAAAACCCCATGCCCTTTCGTATCCTCAATAACTTCCCCAAATAAACAGTTGCTATACATGCTGGACTGCCACTGAAGCCAGCAGGACTGTCCCTACACACACTGAGTGATTCTACCAATTTAATACAGAACATGTACCTCCACATGGCTCAGGGAGTCATTACTGAACTAGTGAGAAAGATTTTTACAAGAACTTAAGTACTGATACCTTCCTGGGGGAGGCAGGCCCCAGCCAAAAAAGTCCAGAGTAGTTCTACACAATGTTAATGCAGGCATTCAAGTCACACGTTGCATATTTCCACTTTTCCCCTTCATCCATCCTGAGCTGCTAAGCTATAAGACAGTCAAACTACAATGTGGAAATCAGTGTGCTGAATATCAAGAGACAGAAGCCAAACCATGTTATTCCAGCCACTAACACCTCCTGCACTTGAATGAGCAAATACACACACTCAGCTTCCTTACATCCAAAGCTAGTCTGCCCTCCTTTTCCACTAGCACTAGAAGACTATTCTAAAATCCTTTTTTCCTCTGCTTGCCTTGACAAGAGACAGTTCTGTGACTAGCAGAGCTAAAATGAAAGCCATCTCCTCCCAAAGTGGATTTGACAAGGTCCCTGAGAAAAGGATGAGGCAGTAGACTTAGAGGCAAAGTAACTGCATTATGTATCCATGACATTCAACACTTGTGAGTCCAGATAATTGAGCACAAGACCATCCATGCTCCAAGAGGACAAATAAGACAAGATCCACACCTGGAGGATGTACTTCAGTAGAAGGAAGAAGGAAGCAGCCAGCAGTCTTTCTGAGCAAGAGTCTTCATTCTCAAGATGAAAGAAGTCTTCAGAAGGTCAGAGCCAATTAAACATAGCTTTTGTGCCATAAGTCTTGCAATCAGGGGAAATCTGTAACCCTTGCTATGAACAAAGTTTTTAAGAAAATATCCAGATATTCAAACTGCATGATTTGTCTAAGTCACAGGACTTAACTCTGTACAGCCACAGCTACCAAAGACCTAAATAACGGGTGAAAGAAAAAGAGCCTACCTTAAAAGAAAGGATCTGGTATCATCAACACTGCTTTTCACCATAATCCCGCAACAAGCAGGAGCCAATATTAGAAACGCACCAACCAGGCATGATCTTACAGACTACCTGCTCAAACTGATTCAAAGAACCAAGAGGCATTAGTCATGCTGTTTGCATACACCTTGGTGAAGTCACTGACTCAATTCCGAACTTCCACGATGCTTGGCGTTTCAAAGTTAAGTGCAAGTCTAGGTTATCTTCCACAGAGAAGAGGAAACTACTGAAAGAAGCCTAGAAGAAACAAACAAAAACAGATTAAAAAAGAAAACACCACTATGTTGGAGAACCTACATTTGGAAACAGCAATCAACCCAGTAGAGCATGGATTTAAAGCCAGCCTGTTATTTCAGATAAAAGTTATTTTTTCTCTTAGTGGACTACCTGCTGAAGTGGACAGCTTTTAAAGATAATATAAATGCATGTACTGCAATCACATCTTAATGTTTCTTTCATATCAAAAGAAATAGTACAAAGAACTCTGAAATTACATTGAAACATTCAACAGTAATTTTACAAGTGAAAAATAATACAGTTTATCAATACTGTTACATATTCCTCCCACATTACTACTTCTACTCTCTATGTATTTGTGTTTTCTGAAGAAGCATCTATGTAAATAGCCCGTAATGCTGAAAAAGGAATGTTCTACCTAAAAGAATGTACTCGGACAATATTCTACACCTTCCACATATTCAGTAATATCAACCCTCACAATTTTGCTTCAAGTATTTTAGTAAGGGGAAATTTCAGCTGGAGTTCTGGCTACAGAAGCAACAAATTTGAGGCATCCATCACTTTGGTTCCATGTAGGATGAACAGTAACCATTCAATTTTGTAATTCATACCTAATCAGTCTTGCTCACAAGACCAAGCAGGCAGCAAAAAGGAAGGCTATTTATTTCCCCTGCTGCACAGCGCAGAAGTCAGAGCAAATGAGAAAACAAAGATTATATTTTAAACAACAGCATAATTCACAGCAGAAGCTTGTACGGTGCAGGGAAGGTTAAAGAAATGACAGAGCATTACTAGCAGCACTAGTAATTCTGCTATTTCACTCAACAGGGCCAAGTTATTTCAAAAATTAGAGTGTAGTTGTGTTTTAATAAAATTTAACCTCCAAAGTTTAATATGCTATTATCATCATACTTCCCAAGAAAACATCAAGTCCTACTTTTACTACATTCCACTATGGTTTAAAAAAAACACAAGCAGAACAGCAGATGTTTACTGTTAACCCTTTCACTCATCCAGTGCAAGCAGTTTTAAGCAAGGAATGAGGGAACTAGGGGAAGAAGAGTAAAGGAGCCTAGTTAGTATTGAAAATAATTATAAAGTTCAGTCAAGTACTTCACCTTACTGAAAACATTCCAGCAAGAACACCAAAGAGTAGCAGCACTGTATTTACTCATAATCAACACATTAAAAGCACTGTTTTATCCTTAATTCACCATGTTACGGCAACACATACAGTATGCAACCATGCAAACCTTTGGGATCATTCCAAAAGCGAAAGAAAAGGGAGGGAAACAAGAACCAAGTAGATGTTCTTAGGCAGACTATTGTATATTCTCAATAACTTAATCTGCACTTTCCTTCTGAAGTGCTATTGCCCCTCACCACTTTTCAAACAACAATTTTCCACATGGGTAATAAATTTGGTTACAATGAATTTGGATGGCCAGAAACCTTGTGCTGTATTTTGAACTACTTGAACAAAATTCAAGCCAGTGTCCACCAATCTTTACCAAATTTTGCCTAGGTTCACATAGCTTCATTCCAAGCTGAAGCATACAGAACAGGCACCCTACAGTATCTAAGTACAACTATATGTTCCATTTATAGAACGCTTACAAGTCCCTAAGATGCCTTTTAGCCTTAGCTAAAATACTAACCTATTCAATTTTCATTTATCTCTTTGGAATAAAATTTATTTTCCTCATTAACTGAACCAGAAATCAGTTCCTCAGAATGTGCCCATCTATTTTTAAATTATAATTCTTCCAAGAGTGAGAACACGAGCAGAAAGAGCTTTTATTTTTGTGGTGAAGGCACATTAAAATAGACATAAAAAGCCTGGCATATTTGAAAGCCAGGTGTCCAATTTTTCCCTTAATGGCTAGAGGCAAAAAAAGGAAAAACGGCTTTGACCCACTTCTGCAGAAACCCATATGACCATAACATGGACAGCTCACATGGAAACAGAATGCATGTCTATTTTGTTAATTCACTCTGCAGAAAACAGCTGAACCTAATGTTTTTTAATCCTCTTTACTTGCTATATATGCTCATAAAACCCAGCTCAGATAAAGTATTTTAAATTAAATATTATTTGCAGGCAAAAAGTATCAAAGCACAGGTCTTACCGGAAAAGCTAAGGGAGATGAAAAAAAATCACAGTTCTCTTTCAAGCAAGAAAGCGCGATAGCTCGAATTCTCACTTTATCAATAGTGTCCACATCATTCCCACCAGGGCCACTTCGCTGCAGAGGCAACGCTTGCAATGAATAACTATCAGTATACATAAGGAATACCGATAACTGCTTTAGAGAATACAGCAGCTCATCAGGATAACAGAATTACCAGAATAAAGGCAAGGTATTTACATATATTCAGCTATCTCTTCACATCTAGCTTTGTCTTTCTTCTTTCAGAAAGCCACCCACCAGCACGTTATTTTCTATTACTAGGACAAAGACCGGAAGCTACCTGCATACAAGCAACGTATAGCTCATAACGTACTTCCACGCTGAAAAGCATTACATCTTTTTTACAGCACCAGTGAGGCTCACATACATCAAGCAATTACTCTACCTTTCTCTTTCAAATTGCAGGTGCCAAGAGAAGCCCCCAAATATCTTGTGTTTTTAAGAGAACCATTTCTCTTCCCTCCACCTTGCTTAAAAACGTGATCCTTTCTTTCCAAGTCAAAAAATGGAGCTGGCTTCCCCAAGCTGACCTCAGCTGACTTGAAGCCACAGCAGTTACAGACAACCAGTTAAAGACTCCACACCTCCTCCTAAAATTGTGACCCAACAGACTTCTTCCCTAGGTCAGCCTCCCCTATATACGTCTTTACCGCTGTACAGCCCTAAGCAAAAAGCTCAAAGATAGAAACGTGAACATAGCTGCCAAAGAGAAGCACAGGATCACAGGAGTTCCCAGCAGTTCACTTGCAATCTTCTTTTTGCCAAGGACACGTGCAAAGCACGTGACCGTTTCACAGAAGTTCCCAAAAAATCCTTCTTGCCCACTTAGGTGGGGCACCTTTTAAACATTCAGAAAGGGGGAAACGTGGACACCGTCTTTAACAGCCTAAACAGCTCCATGCACAGAAGACCGACAGCCACCACTCACGGGCAGCAGATGGGACAAGACGCAGCACAAAGCACACAGCACAGTCGCATGCTAATACGCTATTAATTACAGAAGCCTTCACAACTACTGCAGTGCTGTGCACTAGGGAAGGGTACCAATTAAACACGTTCACTAAGGAAAATTGTAGAATAATAATTTTGATAAAAATATGAAAGTATTAGTGACTAAAACAGTAGGGTGGAGTACCCACAGTGGTTAAATAACCTTACTTGTATAAGCGTTCTTTATGCAAGGTTTAGACTGCTGAGCTGAAAGCTCATGAGCATCAACAGATATTGAGCAAGGGTAGTTACTTATTCCTTCTCTCCCACACATGCTGGTAAAGAAAGAAACCTGCCAAAAGACAAAGACAGAAGCTAACTTTACAATTTCTTACTTCAACATCCTATCAACTAGGGAACATAACACAAACTACCTAATTTCTTCTACCACAGTCTGCCTAAAGATAGCACTACATTAACCAAAGCTCAGCATTCCTGAAACAAAGTTAATGGTTATATAAATAGATGCAAGTTTTTCCATCAACTTTTTCATGACCCTTATGAGAGTATAGAAGGGCCAACACCTCTCCACATATCCATCAACTTTCTTCCCCTTTACACAGAATTACTGGACAGATTTTGTATGAAGCAGGTTGTCAAAGAAAAGTACTGTTGAGAAATATATCCCTCGGTCATCAATTCCTAGAGGTTTCAGGCCAGGGGTGGCAGTCAACTTGCCCTCCCAAACCTCAACAGCTGTTTAAAGATAAGGCAGATAGGGAAAACTGGCAGCAAAAAACTAGGGAAGCAACTAGAAAACTTCAGGAATTTCCTTTCCCTTCAACACACAAATCCCATTAGCTGTTAACTAAGTACTTGTCAGCGTGAATGACTAACAGCAAAGAATAATTCATATATCATCTGGAAAGAGCCAAGCCCCTGAGATCTCATTATCAGAACCAAGTGCCCCAGCCGACATGAATTATTTACTGCAAACCAGTGCTTTTGATTATGCACATGCATTATATGCTGAAGGTGCATCTGTGCCCCAGTTTTAAAACAACCATGTGGAAACAAAGCCAGAAACAGAACTAAAATATAACATTCATCCTGCAAAGAGACGATGCTCTTGGCTGACAAGCCGAAGTTTACCAGTCACATGTGATAACGTACAGATGTTCTCAATACAACCTGAAAGGAAATGATAATGGGATGTAAAATACATGTGTTTGTCTTCCTTTTCTTTTGACACATTGACAGAAAATAAAGTTCTTAGTCTTTATCATATGTACCCAAAGCACATGGTAATCTATTTCATTTGTCTGAGTGACAGTATTCAGAGAGATACAGACATGAAAATGCTCTCATGCTCCTATGTTCAGGACTGTTTCTATCCTGTACAGTGTGGTTTCAGAAGAAAAAACTATTACCCATTTGAGACACACATTATCGACATCTTACGGATTGCAGCATCCAAATTCCAGCAGTTTGGAAATTCCAAATTTTCCCCACATCTTTTCCTTCTCCTCTATCACAGAGCAGCCAAGTGGGCTACCGGACCAAACAGCAATTTCTTTAAAACAAATTGACTGAAATCTTACTTCTTGTTCTAGGACCATGCTGTAGATCCAGGTTCACTTACTACTTTCATTTGTGGATTTAACATCACCTAATTCAACAGATCTTTTCATAGAGTACCTTCATGCCTACAACACATCTGGCTTCCACAGCTACCAAGTTGATTGCCAAAGAGGAACTCAGCATCTTCCATTTTAGTATTAAAATCATGTCTTCAGCTTCTATAGAATCACTAATTCCAAGTGACTGAATTGAGCATATTCATAATGCTACCCTGAAAAATAATTCAAGTGTGTATGAATACAACAGTTGTTCATTTATGAACAACGAAACATGATTATCTCATCAATATTGAGGTGCTCATTCCTGTCATTTTGTTGGGCTGATCTGTTAGGCACAAGCTAATTTTCATACATCTGAGATGACTGAAATAGTTTCTGAAGTTACAGGGGCAAGTAAAAGTAATGAGTTGGTCTGTAGCCACAGGACAATATTTCCTGCAAAGCCTAGTACTTAGAGGCAAATACCATTTTGGATGATTTGTAATCTGCCTACTTCATTTTTTTCCCAACACTTTCAGATGTGCAACAACATTTTCGCTCCTACTCAGGAAACTTCTGCATTGTACTGCAAATCATTATTCCATCGTTTAGCAAACGAAGCACTGACTTCAAGGTAGAAGAGAAAACATTTACATATACAATACACACAAAAAGCAGCTCAGCTTCTGCCCTCTAACTTACAGGCTCCTTTATCCCCTAAAGAGTTCACAGAAATTCAATTTATTTATGTGTAAATGTGTTCCCTTCATTCTTGACAGCAAAGACCTGGATTTTTTGCATGGGTGAGGGTTTGTGGGTTTTTGGGGGGGGCGGGTGGGGAAGCTGACAACACCACCACCTTTCATCATCATGCAATTTAACCAAACCAGGTGAACCAAAACACCACACCTATTTACAGTACCACTTCACAACTCCTTATCAAGTTTGAGGTATTTAGGATCATAACACCTCAGGGAGCAATTATCAAGCCAACAAGGAATATAAACATATCCTTTAGGGATCTGTAAACATTTTACACTGTTAGTTTTAATCACCAAACTAGACATCTCACAGGAGATCTTCTGAAAGCAATGGGATTTAACCTCCACAAAAGCTCCTGAAAACCTAGTTACAGACTGAAAACACCAGCCAAAGACAAGGACATGCCCAGAGAGCAGCACCTCAGGTTACCTCCTGCATGCAATAAGCACAAGAGAATCAAGTTAGCACCTCAAAACAAATCAACATTGACCTTTGCTATTTCGCTGGTGGTGACAAGGTTAGCATTTATTTTCCCCTAAATTACACAAAACTACAGTTGTATGTCAAGTAGACACAAACAACATTAGTTTGCGTGTGTAACTTTAACAGTTAAAAAATGTATTCTGCATTTGCACTAAGGGAGCAAAATGCATCATAAGATGACATTAATGCATATATAAATGCAGATGACATAGATTTTATGTCATCTTATGATACATTTATCTGTGCGTTTGAGGTAAAGTGCTGGTTATTTGCTCTTCCCTATTCTGCTTTCCCTAACATCTGGCTTCTTCCATGTTCTAATTCCCATCGTTCAAGCCCTCAGGCCCCTCCTGAACACACAAACTCTTCTCCAAAAGCTCTGTGCTGAAGACCTTTCTCTTTGTATTTTTATATATATCCCTTTTATACATCCTCTCCCGCAACAGCCACCAGTTGTCTTCCATAAGCTTCCTCTCCCCCAAACAAAGGGGGAAGCACACTGCACATTCAGTTAATCATCACATACAAACATTTTTAAAACCTGCAGATTTGGAAGGTACATTGCCACCGTCCTCCTGTGATGAACTGCAAGCCACTTGCCCACTTTCATTTCAATGAGCTTCTCAGCGTTACTTGGCAGTAATGAGAAATACAACTTGGTTACCAAGCTTGGCCAGCCCTATGCTAATGACCAACACACACTGAATTTCTAACTAAGAATTCACAAATGGATTTAATAAAAATATTATAAAAACAGAATTGGTATAGAAAGAGCTAACTTTTGCTCACAGAAAGTTCAAAAAGCTGGAACAGGCTCAAGATGTAAAAGTTGAGGTTATTTTGACAACATCACACAAGCCACAGCTGAGATCTACTTAGGACAAGGCCGCCCTTCAAGCTCCATGCAAGTCTTCCATTTAGCTGAACTGGCAGTCCCAGCTCTGAAACAGAGCAGTCACCAAGCATGCACTGAGAAGTGAATCATTAGAGTATTAGTTGAAATCTGCACCAAATTTAAGTGGTCATAATTTGAGGACCACTTTTCTTCTAGCTGCATCAAGCCTACCTACCCTGAACTGACAAATCACAGAAATTTTTGAAGTATTTTTTAAACCATAATTTCTGTTCAGTGTTTTCTAACTTCAGGCCTAATAAAAAGCATCAGCTCCACTAGAAAGCAAGTTCTAAAGAATCAACATAGAACAGTAATCAACACAGAATAGTAGAATAGCAATTCAGCATTGAAGCTTCCCCAGACAGAAGCTTTATTTAATTCGCACCAAGGGCTTGCCCTGCTTGACACAAAGCCCTCACAAGGAGTTCTGCTTGTCCTTCACATCACCATCTCATGCAATTTCAAACCGACAACAGTGCCATTGCACCTGCTGGAACTTAACCCTCCAGGCTTTGAGATGACTTGCCCTGATGGACAAGAAGCTCTATTTTTAAGATCAAACTACCACATTCTGTAAAAGCAGCTCAATAACTAAACCAGCCTGGAACCATGAATTCAAGAGTCAAGATACAGGGGACAAGGTAGAAACTGAAATTTATTCACCAGATATGAAGAAAGTAGTCCCCATGTTTCTGGAAATTCAGTTCTAACATACTACTGCTTCTGTATTTTAAGAGGGTAGTTAACACCATGCCTTGCACACTAACACCTGAAGTGTGAATTAGGTGATTTAGGAAATATCCACAGAGTAAGCTCCATTTCTCTGTGCACAGGCTGACACAATGTTAAAGAGGAAAGACTTGCCAAGACAGACTTGAGAACTGCATAGTGTTTTTAAGGCAACAGTATTTTATGTCTGCCGTTTAGGTTTATTTTATTTAGCTTCTGAAGTGTCTTCCCACAAGCATCTAAGGTGAAAAAATTCTTGGGACATCTAAGCAGCTTCCACATACCCATTCCTTAACTCCCTCCTTCAGAAGTCCTCTTTTTGCTATTCCTAGGTGTGAACCTGAGATATTTTAATCTTTCTTACCCCATTAACCAAACTATAGGAGGCATTCTCAGCTGCAGATTCATTTACTTATTCTAGATAGCTCTGCTACAGAGACCCAGGATAGCCATATAACATGAGAATTAATGACACCCTGACATACAGGGATGCCGAGAGAAGCATCCCTAAATCAGAATTATCTCTTTAGCTGCTGGGTCAAATTTATTCGCACAAACCAGTGACTCCAGATATGGCCTTGCACAAACAAGGTTCTAGAAAGCCTGCAAATATTTTCACTGCTGTGAAAGAGGAAGACAGAAGAAACAGGCAGAAACCCATTTTTTCCCTTACACATAAGCTGCTCATATTAAGGTTCATTTATTCCACAGCCAGTACATAATTGCCTTAAAATCACCTGAAGCAGTAACTCTCCACAAAGCCATACTGCAGTCAATTTAAGGCAAGTTAAAAGTTGTGAATGCAGTGCAGAAGCAGTTAATACTGACTCTTCTGAAATTCATGACAGTTCAAGGGAAATGATACTTCCTTTTCAGACACGTACTTTTCCTCTATGGAGAACCTCTGAACTCATGCTCATATGCGCCTCACTAATTAAAAATGGCTTGGCTATGTTCAATTCTTTAAACATATTGCACAGTTTGGCATCTAAAATTTCTCTAAGCTTCGTATTTTTTAACCTTGGCCTCTACACAATGAGTAGAGGTCTTACACTCTGCAACTCTACTCACGGAAACAGTTTTAAAAGAGAGCAGGGTACTGAGATAACACTCCAAAACACTCAGGGAGCAAAAGGCTCAAGTCATGCAAGAGCGACTCACTGAATACCACTATTTCTGATATCACCTGGCAATTTTCCAAATAAAATGGGTGGCCAAGAGATTCAGTGGCTCTAGTTTCAACCTGTGAAGTAACAAGGTGAGCATGGAATAAGCTCAGGGGTTTAAGCCACAAGCCATCAGTGCAGCACATGAAAACACTGTATGTACCACATTATCTTAATGCTGTATGAACACTATTTATCCACAGAACTATGTAAGTTAGATGCTCATTTACAAAAATGGAGTACAATTATTTCCTTCCAATTGATACTTCAAACATCATTAATAAAGCAGCTATGGGGACTTGCAACGTCCAAACAGAATTTAGAGAGTCATCCTCAAAACTGATTAGGACTGTCCTAATGCACTTTAAGAAAATGGCAGCAACATGCTGGCACTGCTGTCACCCGCTTGATTAAAAATGCCTACCAATCAGAGAAAGTGGGTTATAATTTGTGGTCAACAAGAGGATTTACAAGTCGTATATAGCCTTATCCGACAAGATGGACCTTTGCACATTCAAACATGCGCCCTAAAAGCCTGAATTCAGCTGAGCCAGTTTCCTTCCCGTTACCTAACTCAGAAAAGCAGGATGAGATGTTATACAGTAGTAAATCAAGGGGCACATTAAAAAACTGCTGTGAGAGGATCAAGTATCATTCTGGCTCACACTATTAGAAGAGCTCCAGAACAGTCTTAAAGCATTCTTATTACTTGCATAAGCCCAGGTGGGGGACAAAAGGAGAAAACCTATGAAAATCAACATGATGCAAAAATACTTATAGTGGCTTTTCAAGTTGAAGTCCTAATAAACAGGCCTTCTTAATTTCCTCTGTAATTCCCATGAAATGCAAAAACAAAATATCAATTTTCATTCCTGCTACATACCACTTAGCTTTATTCTATTCCCCAAGGACCAAAGCATCTAGTTTGACTTACGTATCTCATTATCTCCACCTACTGGTAAGACGTGCCATTTGCTACAAAACCCCTATTTCACATGCTTTATCAATTTTTTTTTGATTTTTAAATTTCAGAAAAATTGGTAACAAAAGTGAGACTAGAATACAAACAATCCAACTCAAAAAAACTGAAGGCACAAACTAATTAACACACCTCTCACCACCATTTCCCAATTCCTAGAATTTATCCACCACTACCAGTGTATTAAATTTACCTTTGGATTGAAACTGAGCGGGAGTCAAGCAGACATGTTCTCCTCATTTGTTTCCAGGCAAAGACCTAATTTGCCACCATTCAAGACATCACTGTGATTTAACATTAAGCTTCCCAACCTTTACTGGTAACACTCATGCTACACAGGTTCCTCCCCATATAACATTACTAGTATCTCAATTCCTTTTCAACCAGCAAAGCACTCTTGGTGTTCAAAGTCCCTCGAACTTGTTTTCCATAATAATCCACATATGGCTTATGTTACCCAATTTACTCAGAATCTAATTGTTTTAATTCCAAATCCTACCTTTCTTAAATGCATGTACATACACATTACATGAAACAAAGCCTGTGAACCTGTTAATACATCAGTAGTATCTTATAAGAAATTACTAACCAAGGTAGCTACATGTCAATACTGTTAATTCAACTTGTCGATTCTGGTCAAAATGATGGGCAATTTCACAACTGTGACAAAAGAATGAGTAACTGCATGCTTGCTTATTGTAAAAAGCTACAAGCTAGTATCCTGCTTAATTCAAAACCCAGATTAGGTTGTAAACTGCTGCTTAAGTTGAATCTTTCCACTCATTCCTAAGTTGGTGTTACTATGGCAGCTAAGCAAAGCATTAAGATTTAAACAACAAGGAGCAGTAAATATGAATATGCTTACTACTAACTGCTGTCTCTAAGGAGCAATAAGAGCTTCTATTAAAATAAAACCTTAGCACCTTTGCTAGACTAGCACAAAGTAATATACAGTCCTTTTAGGGGCCAAGCACAGCTTGCAGCCGTACTTCAGCACGCAGCCACAATTCCTTCACTCGGTAACAGCACCCAGGCACAGGTATCCTTCAAACCAGTTCTTTAAGAGTTAAAAGATAATAAAATTATAGTACATTACACAGTAGTCCAAAAAAAATAAAAATCTGAACTGAAGGAAAGCTTCCAGCAACATAGAAAGATGAAGTCTAATAAAAAGGATTAAACATAGGAAAACAACAGTCAAAGGAGATTATGTAGTAGACTCTAAACACCCATTTAAAGCATTGGCTTATTTTAAGATAGCAAAACTACTCCTTCTAATGCAAAAACTGCATGCTTTTCCTTTTTCCAAATACTTGCATGTCATTTATTCTGTTCTTCCCCATGCCCAATTCAGAGTTGTCAGGAACCAGAAGGGGGCAGCATTTTAAACAGTATATCAAAACTATGCCAGTTTTTTCAGTCATCAAGTTATTCGGCATGCTTATTCTTACCAAAAGTCATATCACAAAGCTCCTCACTTGAAAAGTTTCAAGTAAAAAAAAAGTTCTAGTCATATACACTTCATCCATTTCTTCCTTCCACTTACAGATCCAAGAATTTTAATGACCGATTTGATCCCAAAACTTTTCCTTTCAACAGTAAATTAGAAGTTCTGCTTTTAAATTTCACCACCAACACTCCAGCGTAGTGCTATGAGGGTTCACCTTAAGTACAGCAACTGTTCTACAGAAATACTTCTATTAACTAGGTGGACACTGCTACATAATTTTATGCACTGAATTTTAGTTCAGACAAGGTCTTTTCTAAAGCATTTCAGATTTTTCTTCCTTTATTTCTCTTACTGGTTCTTGAATTAGACTACAGTAGCGCAGCTGCCCATCACAGAATGAGATATTTTTCACATCACATGTTTAGCTTTCCCACCCAACTCAAGATGGCAATGCATTCAAGCCAAGGGAAATTCAGAAACTTGTGGCAGAACCTTTTCATCTCATGATAAATGGGCTGAATTAGTTGCTCTCTGAAACGCAGCAAGGCAAACATGCCCTGACCGATTCACTCCACAACACTGCTATTCAGATCCACAAGCAGAGCCACAAATTCACTAAGAAACTGCTGCTATGTTGATGCTTCTTCAAGAACAAAGAAGGTCCAAAACCAACAAATGCTGTGGAAAACAATGGCAAAGAGCTCCTGTTTTTAACAGCCTATTTCAGTTCAGTCATAATGAAAGCTGGGAGAGAAATGTTAACAGCGTGGAAAAATAGGTTCTACTAATTCAGAATCTACAAAAAAAAAAAAGAATATGAACCCTGTTAGGTTCTGTCAGGGTCAAGTTTGACCAAGGATTCACTAGAGATAGGAGAGCTTTAGTTTTCTAACATGGAAGCTAACAAGCAGCATTACTACGTGCATGTTGAAAAAGCAGGTTTGGGGTTTTGAAATAAACCCACTGGCGGGATTCACTCACCGAATATTTCATCTCCAATGCCAGCAAATATGAGCGATATCTTGAAGCTTGGTGTGGGCCATAAGCACTAGACACATTTGAAGGACAAGGACACAGCTGTTAAAAGACCAATTACTGTTTGTAACTGCTCCCCAATGCCTGGCACCTCCTACATACCGAGTTTCACGCCTGCACAGCGCCATTCAGCTTGGTGCTGGCTATGACAAAGTGCACAGCAAAGCAGCAGGATGAAGCAAAATACACGTTTCCTCGCAGGAAAATCTGCAGGCCAAGAAAAAAAAATATTTCATCTTCTGGAATCGGCACCTGCTCTACAGAGTATCTGAATGAAGCCAGTAATGACTAGTGCTTATCTGGTAATACTGCTGGAAACATTTTAAACTTGAGTTGAGCTGGGTACACGAATATGAGGACGAGATGCTTGCAATTCTGACGTGGTACGACCATCTCAAGATTTTTATCTCCATTTTCACAGCAACTAGGCACTTTCCAAGTATTGAAGTGAAACAGCCCTTCAGATTCTCCATAGTTTTACACATGCACTGAGTTTTAAAAGCCAAGGAAAGAGTGTTAAGGGGTGCTGTAACACAAAGAAAAATCTAACTTCGTAATTAAAGATTCATTCAGAATAAAAAAAGTTAAAATTTCAGAACAGGAAAGTAGGCCATTTTTCTAGAGCTCATATACACACTAGTCAGTTTTCAATTTAAGTAGCATAAAAAAATAAAAAGAGATGGAGCCAACAATTAAGCCCCTGTTATGTAAAGCAGACTGGAGGGTAGGCCACACTGCTTTCCTAACACTGTTTTAGATGCTCTAGTCCCAGTCTCATCTCCCCCTTACTCCAGTAAAGGGCTCAGAACACAAACTGTCATTTTATGCTCTGGCATTTTGCCAGCTTGTCACCACCAAGACTTGTAGACATTAAATATTACATTTTTTCCACTATGACTGGGTAAACTATCCTCCCCCTTAAGGCTGATTAATTAGGTAGCTCTCTTTTAGGGAGCAAACCCCATATCATGACCTAAACCGAAGATCAAACAGCTCTGTTCTGTATTTGCACACTCCCCTTCAGACGTTTTGCCAGAATTACTCTTCTTGGGCAAGAGCTGCTTTAAGCAAAGTGTTCACAGACTGATATGTAAGGAGGCATGGCAAGCTCCAACAAAAACAAACTAGAAGCTTTTCAAGTACCCCTGTCATATATTGACTGCTGAACTACAGCCATTAATTATTAGCAAAAGCAGCATCTCACAGACACAAGGCATGTTTGCGTTACTTCAAACGCTTCTCAACAGCTTCCTGAAGGAGCTGCATCACTCCCCAGCACACTAATGAAAACGGAGGCTATACCATCCTTATTTACTTCTTCCTTCGGGCTTCTCCTGAAACTACCACACCTTTGATAAAATAAATAGTTCTCTAAATAGTACTATGCCAGATATCAATTTTGAGGAATTGAGGCTTTTACTAATTTGAAAAAGATTTTATACTCCTCGTTGCTTTACCAGCATTATTTATTGTTCTTCATTTATTAAACTGAATTACAGATATTGCTAGCCCCCTCTTGTATTTTTGGCTAAGAGACAGTTACCCTAAATTTAGTAGGCCAAAATCAAGGTCTTCTAAAAGTTAGCAAGAGTTCTGATCATCTCTACAAGTTATAAAACAAATGCTAAGAAATGAATTCCTCTGATCGAGTTCACCATAAAAATATGACTTGATTAACACATAACTGAGCATCTATAGTTAAGATCAGCTCTTCAACTAGCCACCCAAAGACAACTATAGCTATACAATCAAAGTTTGCACTGAGATATACAGCTAGAATGTGGTCACTGAATCACTTTAGACTCAAGTCCTTAACACAGTCACATAAACATACTTTAATATTACTCTTTCAAGTATGGTAAACAAAATGCATCTGTTATGGGCACACGGAGCAGCCTACTGGAAGTAAAGTTAGGATTTAATTCAATTTCATGAAATGTCACCTTTTTTCTAAGAGACTGAACTAGACAATTCACTCATTTTAAAGGATAAAGTAATATCTCTTCTTCAGAAACTCACCAAAACACCTTAAGGCTTGGTACTTTCATTTCATAGCCAGATACTGTCTTCCATTGGAGGATGAGAAACAGATACTCCGTGGCACCAGGCCAATACCAACAGTAATAGGTACAATATCATACTTACGTGTTTTATAAGCTCCCAGCTGGGTCAACAAATGCATTACCTGCTAGAGCTTGACAAGGTCAACAGGAATTGCCTGTTGAAGCACCATTCCTGGAAGCTTCTGAATAAATCCAGACTTCACTACTAAAAAGTCTCAGAATAATTGAAAGTATTATTTTTAGACTGGTTTAAACAAGGACTTACTTACAGGTTCTTTAACATAGACAGTCCATATAGCACATGCTTTCTGTCCCCAGAAAAGCAGACTCCGAAGGCATGGGGAGTTCAGGAGACAGATAGATTTTGCTTGTTATATACAGCAAATGCCTTATTTACTCCTTTGCCTCTCATACAGTATAATGTACCTCTTCTTCCGACCTGAAAACAAACTACATTTAACAGAGACTATTGCACTTCCCATTAAGTTGTGTTCTCACTTAGATCATAACAATGACAAAGCAGGAAAAGATCTTCTCTAAGGCCTAGAGCCAACACAAAGAGTTATGGGATTTTCCCCCACCGCCACAGACTCCCATCAGAGTATTATGTTCTCCAGTACCTTGTTACTGGAACTCTTAGCCTCCTTTGGCAGTTACCTTTCCAGTTGCCAAAAACGTGTTTCACTGCTTCGATACCAAAGGAAACTCTTTCGCCTGAATAATCTTTAGCTTCCAAATGTCACCAGCATTATCAGTATTACAGTTCCTCCTGTACGCCCAATCTAGTTTTTCTGCATTCACTAACATAGCAACAACTACTGCTAGTTGACTTGCCACAGCCCTATTTATATAAGTTAATACTTCAGGACACCAGAATGATAAGACTTTGCAGAATTCAAGTGAAAACAGATGCATATGCCCTTGTGTTTCATTTCTTAACCACATGATTAGTAGTTTCCACTGTCACTATCAAAACATGAAATATTTATGCAAGGATTCTCAAACTAACATAATACTTGCCCATATAGGAGATGATTCACAAAAAGAATCAATATTTCCCCCTCAGAGGTCACGAACAACAGTGTTTTAAGCTACGTCTTGTTTTCTACATGAGTACAACCCGTTAATCAATAGTCACCTGCCCTCGGCACATTATTCATCCTGCGTCTCTGCTCTACCAACAGATACTACTCACATAAATATTGTCCAGTTAAACAAAGAAAAATCCAGCATGATTCATTTGCCATTCTCCTTATGACAGGAACATTATAAATATTGCCAATCAGAATAGAAGCAATCTTGCTCCACCTTTAAGTGCCAAATTTCATAATCCATATATTCAATATAAGCTTTTACATTAAGCATGTTTATTAAAACTCTTCCAACTGGAGTGTTCTTCCTCTTGTTAAAGAGTTCCCTCTTGTTCCTTAGTTTACTGCATAATTCCCAGCATGCAAGTACTTTCAATTAATCACAGAAGTTCCTGGAAGAAATTAAAGTCCCAGTTCTTATGAATAGTCTGAACATCTAGAAGTTTCTCAGAATTTCTCTTGCATTTCCAAGAGAGCCAGGATACTTTTAGCAGCTTAACAATGTTAATTTTGATACAGTAGCATTCATAAGAACCGCAGTTCTTTGGTAACACCACAATATATATTCAAGACCAAACCTTACGGTGTCACTGTTCAATCTTTCTGTAGCAGGCATCTATACCCCACATCAGAGAAACTGGAAAGCCCATAAAAGTGATATTTCAGTTCCCATTTCACCCAAACTTCCTTAAAAGCTGCTCCCATTTACCTCCTCAAATAACTGTGTTGTTGAACTTCTTCACCATCAAGACGTCCAGGTTACAGCACTCAATGATGTGCCAGTGCTGTTGAGACCCATATTGAAAAAGAAGCTGGTGAATGTCAGCAAGGTCTTTCAGTCCATATCTCCAGGAATTTTATCAAAACTGACATTTGAAATAAAAATTGGCTATCTAGCTGCACTACTGAAAGCTGCTAGTAGCATCACAGCATGTGCTTACACTCTCGGAGATCCCAGCACAGAACTGGCAGCAGCATTATAGCCTCTCATTGGGGTTTTGGTTTTCTTCCCCTGTTTCTTGTGTTATTAATCCTACAAAACTAAAATGTTGCTTTGACTGCTACCAAACACAGCTGAGTTATTATTGTGCAGAAATTAATAAGTGCTTACCGCCAATAGCAGAAAAATGTAACCGGTAGCTAATACCAAGGTAAAAACAGTGCCTTTTCTGAAATGATGGGTTTAGGATTTTTTTTTTTTTTTTTTAAACAAACACCATACTTTTTCGTAGGAAAAACTAAGCTTGAAGTAGAAGCAAGAGATTGTTTGTGAATTATCAGATTTACTTCTGCCAGTTACCGCTGAGAAAATAACTGTGCTCACAAGGCTTACAGCTCACCTCTGCTCCCAGAAACAAGGAACTTCTTAAAGTGGATACTCATTAAAAAAAAAAAAAAAACAAACCAAAAAAACAGAAAAAAACCCAAAGTTATGGCCCTGGGAAGGAAAGGGCTCGTTTTCTTTGTCAGACATACCAATAGTGTTTACTAATGACAAGCAACAAACTTTTCACCATTGCTCACTAACTTAAACAGAAAAAAGTCTGTAGAAGGCAAGAGTCTTAACTATTGCCGCTGCATTTAGAAGGACGGATATTTTGCATATAAAAGCTTCCTAAAAAGAAGCTCAAACTTTAACGCCACTGCAAGATTGCCTCTGCTGCACAAAAGCAATAGTGAAGTAAACCATGCCAGCACAAAAGCTTTGTCACCTCAAGTGTGTGGGTGTCCTTTAAACGAGCTAATGACAAAGTATAAGGATATTAAGTTAACTTAGACTTGCTTAAACCACATAAATAACATCACTGACTCAAATAACTTCATTACAAATACTAAGCCTCTGCTATTGACAAATATTTTACCTGCTAAACCTCATTTTTGAAAATACATCTCTGTAGCCAAATCACTGGAATACACAGAACTGAGTATTTGGGGGCAGGGGGGAGACAGGGGAGGGAAGAACAGCAAAAAATGGATATATTACTTTAAGTACTTCAGGAAAAAATAACATTTCTCCAAAATTAATGTACTTTCTTCCCTAATACACTACCCTTAAAAGCATGCAATTTTTAGCCTACCAAGTTAAATCAGACTGCAATTTAACAGAAACCAACAGTTTTGAGTTCTCCATTTAGTCTGACAAGCGCTCCACTTACCAGACTAAAAACACAAAACAAACAATGATTATTTTTCCCCCAACAAATGAGAATTTGACTGCTCTGTGCCATTGGAAGCAACCACTTCCAATTTCAGCTCCAACAACGTCTGTCAAGTACTAACAGGCTACTTGCTAACACAAAAAGGCTCTTCCGCCGATTCTGATAAGCGCTGCCTGTGCATTTTAGCCCTCCTGGGGGAAGAGGTTGCCACCATTATAGCTATATCCTGAATCAGAACAAGTCATTTAGGATGATTCCATGACCTGAACCATTTCTGTGTTTAATGCAGCTAAAACAGTTTGCTTTGTCTTACAGAGCACCTTTACCTGACCTACTGTAATCGCTCATCTGAAACTATTGAAACCTGACCTGAGCAAAAACACCCTATTTTTACATCTCCCCATGCCTGACTACGGATAGCTGGTTATCAAAGCGAGCCGTGGAAAGGAAGACTGACATCGGCAGCTACAGAATAAGCACAGAGAAGATATGGGGTCGTTTCAAGTTTGGAAGTTCAGCACCATGTACTTAGCTAATATACATCACGGTCAGGTGAAGCACCAAAAAGCCATCCTCCCTATAGCTGACTTTCTATGGCATCTTTTGGCAAGAGCATGCGCAAGATGCTCCTAAATAGTGCATGAAGAACAAGTCTGCCAGCTGTGAGAAGTGGTGATTTTGCCATATAAATTCAGTATTTTTCTCACTAGCCCAGGAAAAAAATTCCTACGAACAAACAGCTCTTTGGGAGCACATCAACAGGCATTGTATTTTCTTGTTTTTCAAATAAAAGCAACTTTATTACAACACAAGACTTCAGTATGCTTCTGTAGTTCTTTACTACCACAGAAGTCTGACTGTTTTCCAAGCAGTCCATGCAGCGTGAGGAAGAGAAGTCTATTGTCAATAAACTTTCTTTCGCTGCGCAAGGGTAAGCGTGGCAAACAGGAAACTTGAGGGATCAAACTGAAAACAAGTCCATGTTTTCACGATTTTCACAAAACGAAAACATGTTGTGAAGCCTGTTAGAGATTCAGTATACAACCTTTCGTGCATGCATTCAACGCCTCTTCTGTATATACAAGTCATGGCTAAGTGGTTCTCTCCGATTTTAGCACTACATTCCCTAAAGCTGTAAAAATAACTTCTACACTAACGAGAATCCTAACAGCATCAGGCAATGAATCTGTACCTTACCAATCCATCTATCCCAAACATAAGCAAAAATAGCACCTCAGTAGAGCATGGTGCAGTTTCAAATCCCTAAAAAACATCTATTAGATAGCCACAGAGCTAACGCACACAGAAAGACACATTTTATAAGCAAATCTATTGCAATCTCTCAATAGCCATACTGCAATAGGGAAATACGGAACCCATCTAACCTTTTTACTCATGCCCTGTCCAAATCAGATTCACAGAAATAGAGCAGGTCATGAATTTCATCTGTAACGAGAACTGTACGAGCCTATCAAATATTAAAAAGCACTGCAGATGTCTGCAGTCATTTCTAAAAGCTGCTTCCAGACAAGCAAAGAGGACACACGAATTAACTGTTTTAAAGCATTCCATTTCTAGAAACTATTATCTTTCCGCTCCGATGCTTTTAACTGAAAACGAGGTTGTTTCTCTGGAGTTTTAGGTCCAGAGCTCTTTCATAACTATTAACAAAATATTTGCTTATCTGGCACTTTTTAAAAGTTCTTAGGAACTTCTTGGTCTCTGCACAACCTAAAGCAGTATTTGTATTCCATGGAAGTTTTTCCTGAAAACCTTTGACTCCAGACAGCACATCGGCAACATCTTCAGGTCATCACTGTCACAAGCAAAAACTGAAATATAAACATAAATTTCAGTGCACTCCAAAGAGCCTCTTAAAAGTATCAGCAATGCATGTGACATCACCTCCATTTACTGAATTACTGCACCTACCCCACAGTACAGGTAATGGATTTTCTTCTAAGACAGAAACTTTCCCCCCCAAACACATCTACATTCATAAGTGGCACTAGCCCAATAGTAACAGAGAGGACTGAAATTTATTCCAAAATATATCTACAAGATACTTCTCTGAACAGTTCAGAAAAAGATGAGCCTAATGTGATCCAAGAAATCCCTCAGTAGTGCATTGCTTCAGAAATGGATATTTTATGACTTACGTCTTACCCTATTTTTAATAGGAAATGCCGTTGAAGACATGTTTTTAGGACAAAAACTGTATTGCAAACCAGAAAATACCATACCTGTGCTTGATGCCCTATCTTCTTCAGATTCCTTTGCGATGAATAACATCCTTCGAAAGAACAGCAAGGTGCAGAAATCAGCTTGTGCATTACCTATACGCACATATGCAGGTTCAAACACACCGTCAAGATTTTAAATGAGCTGGAGAAGTACGGAGCTATTTGAGGTCGCAACTTCAGCCATCCAAAGATATGCAGCTTCTTTTGCATTATACAAGAGAATAAGTTTCTCCTCTTGCATAAGAATAAGAATTCCACGTTATCAGAGTTGCCACCCACAGCCTCGACCACGAAGGAACAGTCTATCCGTTGCTCTGCAGCCTCCCTGCGTGCCCATGTTTGACTCTCAGATGAGCTGACTTAAGAGGCTGGCAGATCAACACTTCCAGCTCGAGGCTCTCAGACGCTTCTGAAAATAGAACACCAGCTGCTATTGGTATCCACGCTCTCAATCTCCAGCGCCGCTGACGAAGTCTCACGGGTAAGACCTCCTATCTACTTAACAGCATGGTCAGCCAGATTTATGTTTTGCTCAATATCTGCTAGTAGAGGCTGCCTAATATTTATGAGCAAGGATTTAGTTCTCAGCCTGACAAACAGGGTAACAATTCTTACTAGCATAACACTGCATGTCAGTTGTCAAAACTGCAGACTTCAGGAGTCAGGGGGCTGTTTCAGGCTTCAGAAGCAAATTATGTGCGCTAATGTGAAAGGCCGTTGTCAGCACACAATCCTTAAATTCACTGTGAGAAAGCCAATATGTCATGGAGAATTGGCATTGAAGCTTTTGCATCTAACAACATGAATTTGCTGAGAATTTAAGAAGTCTTCAATTAATCAGATTACCACCAGAACTGTGAATATATATTCTCAGGGACCTTACTCTTGGACTGTGACCTACTGTTATCTTGCACTATCATAGAAATTTAATCTGTCAAACAATCCAGCACAAAGTCCAGGTAATTATACCTACTTAAATACAAATCCACATTTGGCGATAAGCCTCGAACGGCTACTTTTGTCAGATATTGGTCAAGTTTCACTCAAGTCATTATAGCTTCTGTCACTGCAACAGCAACTGAAATGAGCAAAGGCTCAAGCCTCTGAAGGCCCACCAGGCAAACCAAATCTCCTGTTTCCAATTTTATTAACAAAAAAAATTGAACAGTTAAGTAAAATCAGCGCCACTGAGCCTGGTGAAGGATTAGCCAGCCTAAGCATAATAGGAATGTTTCATTAACATTCACCATTGGCCGGCTATGAAATGCAGGTCAAGGTAGCTCGTATTATGACTTCCAAGTCTTTCCATTTGCACCATCGGTACTTTGTCTTTCACAGGCAGAGAGAAGTTTATCATTATTTACATCATTCCAGTTCTAGCCTATACATGCCTCAGATGAGGCAAAGTGGAGCAGAGAGGATCAGAAACAGTCATAACTGAAACTGTTACAGAGGCAAAACAACCTAAAGCAGAAGCCATATTCTGATTGTTTCTTATGAATAATCCTTTATTTACACTCCTTCTTTTGCTCCTTCCTCACTCCAATTCTTAGCACAATTCTCATGCAAATTTCAGTTTAATTTTTTTTAAAAAAGTTTACATCGTACTCCAAGAACGAGTGCTATAGTACATAGCATGAAAGTAAGATTTGACCTCGGTTATAGTTTAAGCGCTATCACAAGTAATAAATGATTTACTTGTTTAAGTCACAAAGAGGAATACACAGACCACACAAAATTTGGCCTCCTGCTTATTCACTTGTCAGATCACAACTGCCCCAAGGCTTCTTTTCCAACATGATCAACACTAACGGCACACCTTTTCTGACTTTCAAACTCCATTTCCAACATTTTAAGATACACTACCCAGAAATATACACATGGATTCCCATCAATCTCTGAAGCTGAGTTGAAATACTGAACACCTGTAACAGTTTTACATTTGTTACGTAAGTTAGATGACACTAAGCCAGCTCACTTCAGAAAACAAGCTCAATATAGTTTCTCTAGTCCTTTTCCTACCCATTCAGTTTATATTATCTAGATGCAATTGTTCTAGTTTTATTTTTTAGTTTCTCTAGTACAAGAGTCATTTCAGGAAGTTTTAGCTCAAAGCTAGTATTTATTTTCAGCTGAAAGCACATCCAAAACATTGGAAAAATCCTAAAAATGGATTGAAGTACAATTTACTCATAAGTTATGCCCATTTGGTTAATTTTCAACTTGTATATAACGAGGATTAACCAACTGGTGTAATACTTAAAGTATTTCAAGTGATTGTTATGACAAACCACTTAAGGTAATTCTAAAATTGGCTAAAATTAAGCTCTCCAAGTTCTAAGTATTTTCATCTATACGTTGCTTTAGCAATTTAAATCAGAGATACTGATTTTCTTCACTTTAGTTATCGGTTAAGTTAATTCCTATTTGCTGGAATTGTTTTTACATTGCAGCTTGTTACAGCATTACATTATTAGCCAATTTAATGGAATCAAGTCCTCATTGTTGCCTACAAGGCTTTTCCTTTATTATAGCCTGATAATGTAATTCAACCAACACTCAGCATCATACACTTATGGATATCTGTTGACTGTTGTTGGAGTGGGTTTTGTTGTTGTTGGGTTTTTTCGAGTTAATAGGAAAAACTGCAAGACTAATCCTCTAGCAACAGTTTCAGTTCTTCCACATATCCCCCAACTCTTACAAGCAAAGCACACTTTTTTTTTTTTTTGGTTTGCATAAGATAAACAATTTTGGACCAATTATTTCTAGTTTTAAATCACCTACCTTTCCACATCAATTGTGTTTCTGCTACTGAAAGGGTACGTATCTCACAGCTCAAGCAAGCAGACAGCTGCATATCACCATCTTAGGTCCAAAGATAAGTAGATCTCCAAACCAGTGCTGCATTGCCAATGAGTTTTTGGCATTTCCAGCCACCATCTCCTATCCCTGCTTCTTGCAGATGTCTAGAACATAAGGTAAACCATAAGATGCACAGTCAGGAACTGAGCAGCTTATCCTCAAAATACATCAGGTTTTAAGGATGACTTAAATCAACTATACTGACAAAACTGAGCAGACTTCTAAACTCCCCTCTGTCACTATTTAGTGTCTTAAGCCAATGCTTAGAACATTATTTTCTGTATATTTATTTCCAGTTTTACTACCACTGTAGTCTGACCTTTTAAGAGCCTCTGACACTCTGCTTTAAGAGGGGGGAGATGATTAAAGCATAATTGTGGTTTACTCCAGTTTACATGATTTTGCATTACATTTATTCAAAAATAAGCATTCTTAGTGAAGTAGGGACAGCTCCCACTGCTATTAAGCATCCTCACACATAGGCTTCTAATGTTTGCAAACAAGCTATTGCAAGCATACTCAGTACAGTACTTGCCAGGGAAAGCCTGTGGCATTTACAAATCAGCTTTTTACGCAGCGTGTTCAGCACCCTCCTGGCTTATGCTTCAAGTCAACATTTCGGCATGGTTTTCATCCACCTGCAATTGTTACGCTAAAACATAGGTACTAGCACAGTTCTACTTTTAAAGCTGCCTGCCAGAATATGCCACACAAAGCAGACCGTCAAAGAAATTCACCCCCAAAATTAACTCAAATGAGAGGAGTGGATGATGTCATTTTGCTTTAACATGAGAACAAGCCCAGTAAGGTGAGCTGGAGTATTACAATCTGTAATATATACTGCTATTTCTAAAGCTCATTGATGGGGTTTTGAAATTAATACAACAGTATCTGAAGAACTGACCCATACTACAATTGGCATACGAACTATAGCTGCCACAGGCCAGGTCTCAAAAAGCTTACCCCATTCTAGCATGCCAAATTCCACTTTAACACAAGTTCACTTAGAGAGGAGATCTTAGACTACTTTCTTGGTGTGCTGACTTTGGACTGAAAAAGCTCAAAAGTTAAAGACAGCAAGCACAAGAGAAAACAGGAAAGTTTGAATTCAGTTGGGCTATTTGATTAAATTAAGTTGAGCTGCTGAATTTAATCCTCTTCCCCTGAAGTCCATTCTTAACAGCAAGAACTTCTAGCAGTTTGAGATTTTGATTCCTGCTTTACCTCCGTACCCACCAACTCATGCAAATCAATCCCTTCATTACCCCTTTTCCACTAGCAGAGACCTGCAGAAGGAGAAAGCACTAAGGAGGTTCTGGGGCCCCCAGGAAGCAAATCTCTCACACTAAACTCCTGAGCCTCTGAGAAGAGTAGCAGCAGCTTGGTCTCACTTTCCGCCATCTGTAGAAAACCAGAGTACCTCTCTGAACGTATTTATTAGCCTGGGCATACGCCCAGCTGTTACCTGTAGGAGGGTGGTTAGTTTTCTGTATATCACCTGCTTTTCCATGCAAGGGAAGCACTGACAAAAGCCTGAAACATCCTAAAGATCTTTTCAGAGAACCGGAGATCTTAGTCCTTAACTCTGGGTATAAAGGAGGCATGTCAAAAGGAAGTTCATTATAAGGTTCTCCCAAGAAGAGGAAAAAATCCACAAGGTAGTGTGACAGTTGCTTTAACACTTAAAATAGGAAAAATCACAGGCAGGAAAGAAGGAAAGAAAAAGTTTATCAGTTAGGGTTCTTCACATTTTCTTTCATCCAGATCAGAGAATCTTGGTCCAAACTTCAAATCAAGGATCAGAAACAGCTGACTGGCATGCAAACAATCAAACCCATTTTCCCAGCAACATCCTTCAGCATCATCAACTTAGCTATGAGACCTTGTTACATTTTTAAGTCTTTAAAATAAGCAAAGACAAGTTCTTATTGAGACCCTTTTCACTTATTAGTGTGCTACCCTAAATACTAAATACAAGCTGAAAATGTTAACTCAGGGTTGAATATCAATTCATTAGCATTTTCCTTAAGTTGTATTTACAGGTGACAGCCATATTTATAGCATCTGACATTTTTTCTATACTTTATGTACTCTATTTTTATTACTGTTTTCCCAGAGTTTTTTTTTTTAAATCTAGACAAAGGTTTAATAATTAT
The DNA here is from genome assembly GCF_036370855.1 of Dromaius novaehollandiae. Taxonomy (NCBI): domain Eukaryota; kingdom Metazoa; phylum Chordata; class Aves; order Casuariiformes; family Dromaiidae; genus Dromaius; species Dromaius novaehollandiae. Next base: position 43,702,931 of record NC_088104.1, read on the forward strand.
TAGCCTGATCCTGTCATTTCTGAACGCTCCTGATTCTTGTCCTATCTTGACTTTTTACCTTTGTCTCACTTAGGTTGTTCAAAGTTAACTATGTTCTTTCTACCGCAAAGTTACTAGGCAAAAATTAAAATCCTTTTCTTCCTGCTCTGTGACAATAACTTGTTCTTCTTCTCTTCGCTAGACCTCTAAGTCAATAACAGGAGGTATTGACAACACCTGTGCAGAGAATGCAAGAAGATCCAGTTCTCTGCAATATTTATTATTGTATTTATTATCTCGCAACAGTCACAGCCAAGTATGCATCTGACAAAGGTCTAAAAAGTAGCCGCTGTTTCGCTTAGACAGCCCCCTCCTGCAAGCTAGTCAGCCACAGACAAGTGAGCATAGACATGACTCTCAACAGCAATGGAGGTTCACAGTAACTTAATGGAATAAAAGCTAGCTCCAAGTAGCAGCTAACAGCATATAAGCTTGATCACTGGCTTTGATTTGCATACAGATCATGGTTCATGAGCACTTCAGAAGAAGGTTTAGGAAGCATTCAGCTTTGTTATGGATGCTACAGAAGTTCACGCTTTACCATCCACAGCTGCAACTCTGTTTGCCCATCTTGCTAAGTTCACAAAAAAATCAAATGGATCCAGGGTTCTAATTTTGAATTAAATACTTCCACCAGAAAAAGAAACAAAGTCCTGAGGTAGCACTGCAGATAAACAGACAAGCGTTAAGCCTATTAGTCTGCCAAATATTTCTAGGGAATATTTAATATAGCATTTTGCTCTGTCTGTGAAGGTAATCACTTAGGTGCTTAATAGATCAAGCATTTGAGCATACTTCAGCCCCACACACTGCCCCAAATACTCCCTATTTATGGCCGGGTGTCTATAACTGCCCATTCTCCTAAGCACAGACAAATAAGCAAGATTCTGAACACTTGGTATTTTATTTCTAGGAAAGTTAAGCAAAAGTTCACCTTACATTATTTGACAAAAATAATTTAAGCTGAACAAGTTACTTTGAGGTGAGGTAATACACTTCCTGAGACAGACTTCAATCTAGACATCATAGGTAGTTATTGAAGACTAGAGAGCTCAGTTTGACAATATCTTATCATATCTATCCTTTCTCCACACAGCTTTAACTGTCATTTAGATCATCGTTTATCCAAGGGAACTGTTTACACTTCAGCTCATGTCATGTGAAGATTATCTGATTTCCAAGGCTTCCCACAAGTAACCTGGCTACCCCATTTCTAGTCCCTACATGGGCAGTAAGCCCATCTGAACTAGGTCCTTCTCACCTGACAGGTGAGAAAAAAGACTGACATGATCATTTTCCCTGCTTCAAGGAAAATCCTGGAAAAATCAGCTGAAATAGACTTTAACACTTAGTCTGCAGATGGAGGCGAGCACTTTTATTCAGTATTCCTAGAGCAAAAAGTGTGTGTCACAAAAGCACACCAGAGTCAAGTGGAGTTTGCTGGAAAATGAAGACAAGCAGTTATCAGGACAATCAACATTCAGAAGTCATTCACTGAGGAGTAACGGAGACAAACTGCAGCTGCTTTAAACATCAAGATCAATAAGGTTATGTAAGAAACTGTTACTATGGTATCTGTGGTGATTGCAGACATGAATCACTAGATGATTTCAAGCCAAGGCCTTAGAGGAGCCGAGAAAATTGGAGGGACTACTTTGTGCGTCTGACTCGCAGAGCTTCCGATGACCAGTGCCACACAGATACACATGCCAAAGGCTACAGTCACCTATTTTTGTATCACTGAACTGTTCTTGACCTCTAACACCACCAAATCTTAAATGCACAGCTGTTCTCCCACTATGGGAGAGTGGTGCCCAGGCTCTTTCTGTTAACTAGTTTGTAGATTTAGCACAACAAAAAATCAGTCCAAGTGCATTGCATTAGCCCTTTCACCTAAAACCCCATCCTCTTCTCATCCTTTCAAATTATCTGATTGAATATCGATGGCTCTGTTCTTTACGTCCTTCCTTTCCAGCTCACTGCACTCTGTCAGTCTAAACTATATCTTTGTTCCAAAAAATGGAACGCTATACTCACTGCCTATGGCCTCTGGATGGGCCTGTCTTCAGTTTTTAGTATCAGTATAACTTTTTTGGTACCCAGTGTAGCTACACAAGTTAACTGACAGTTATTTTGAAAAAGAAAATAAAGTTACATTACCAGATTTGTCTTAGACATCGGTCACATTCAAAATGACAGAAACAACACTAAGAAAAAAATTCCTCCTGCCTGCATGCTCTGAATATCTAATAGTAACATGTTAGTCAGAAAAATCAAGTGACCTCGTTTTCCCAATGCCCACAGCTTTACTCAATATTTACCGCTCTTTCACCATTCCAACGCTCCTGGGCTGTGATGGTTTTAGAGTTTATTCAGAGTTTTAGAATACCAACGTACAACTCCCGAGTTTTTGAAAGGCCACAGCCAGAACAGCTAAATGGAAGAAACTTTTCACAGATGTAACACAAAAATGCAGCATTTATAGCTCACATGCCACAGACATGTGACAACACCATTTGTTATCTCCACTGAGCAGTTTTGCAAGGAAAGTCTCAGTACATGATCTGAACCCTGAATATTCAGGCAAGGCAGTATATCAAACTTCCAAGCTTTCAGTTCAGTTTTATCTCAAGTAGAACAGCAAAGAAAACTCACTGATCTATCCTACCATCCTAGACTAGGTGCATTCTGCTCACCAGCACTTGAAGTTGGTACCCTGCATACATTTCAGTGAAACAGCAGAACCCAGCACAAAACTCATTTTCATGTTCTGGATGATGATTATCTTTTTCTTATTGCCTTTAGCCACAGTTACCTTCAGGCAATGCCTGATTTTAACCAGCCAGCCACTTACACCAGCAATTCACAGTGACTAGCATTGTTTCTTTCCAGCACCTCTCTCAGCACATACAGTAAACTGGCCAACTTTCGCAATGCCATTGCTTTGAGGACTGGATGTTTCCCCAGAAGTATCATTTCATAAATTTTCCTCCCTTTCTGCAGTTGGTATTTTTAACAAATGTGAGATACATACACAGCTTCCCTGCTAATAAAAGGTTCCAATTACCATAAAAATAAAGGTCCAAGAAATTTTTTTAAAGCAGTGTCTAGAATCTTTAACTCTAGTAACTTGTGATACAAATTTGTTAACTTTTACTGAAAACATAATGGTACAGGTGTCACTGACACAAGATCACATTTATTAAAAAGTCTGTTTTGAATAGTCTTACTGCTCTAACTAGAATATATCCAGTCTTCAATTACCATCCACTATACCATCACTGTCACAGCCAAAGTCACCATGTGTCATACAGCATGCAGTCTGACAGCTGCTGCCAATAAGAATACTAAAATTTTTACATTAGGTGTGCTTTACTTAATTATAACAGACAGACTCGTCTATAACGGGTTAGATTTGACAGAGGAAATCTAAGTTCAGCTAAATTTTGGTAATTTCTTGTTTGAGCAGAACAAACCAGTAAAAGGCAGCTGGAACTGTCATAACTGCTGATCGATACATCCGAAATGCCATCATGCAAGAAGCTCAACGGCTGGATTAACTAAATACTGATACACTTCAATATCAGGTCAACCAGGGAAAAGGACATATTAAGACAACATCAAAAGGCTGATCTAAGCTAGCCGGTTAGCTCATTTTTTTCATTCAGTAAAGCTTCCTGATAAATACTTCCATGGAAATTGTATGTTGGAAGACTTCTCACCTCTGCAACGCTACATGGCTTTCCACACCAACTCACAGAAGGCAGCAATTCCACAGTAGTCCGATTTGGTAATAAAACAAATGAGAAGAAACAGGAGCAAGTGCAAGTAGACCAAGTCAAACATAACTGGCACTCAATGACTCACGTACATTGAGATAATTTAAGCATTCTCCAGAAAATCCAGTTGTCCAATGCAAAACTTAACTGACTACTTTGGCCAACAATTGCTCCTGCAGGTGTTGCAATTATTTTAACAAGTCACCAGTCAGTGGTTACTTAAAAGATGATTTAGTACATTATCCTGTAAAAAGGAGTCACCACTGAGCAGCACTATCACACGACAACTGAGCTTCAGAAACATGCTTCTCATTTCATTCAAGCCTAACAGTGCATATTTACCAAGTTCTACCAATCCCTTCTTCACTACAGTGCACATCGAGTTTGCAACAAATGCCACTTTAAATGTGCTTGTTCTCATTTCTCAGTTCCCAACAGACAACTTGATCATCCTCCAAGATAAAACTTCCTTTCCTTCCTATCTAGTGACACACAAATACTTATGACAACCATAGATATTCTGTTAGCAGTAACTGCAGCTATGCCTCATTTTAGTGTTCAGTGCAAAATCCTAAACATTCAGCCAGCATAAATATACTTTACACTGTATCACCTTTCAGCACTTTATTTGTACTACACATTTCTTCTCATTGAAGCAAAAATGGAGTTGAGTTGCATGACTTGCAAGCAATACATACTAGCCTTATGACAAGGTAAATTAAAACCTTAGGCTGTTGATTATAAAAGAACTCAGGTTCAGCGCATTTTTAATTGGTTGCAGATAGAGGGAAAATCCACACAGCTGCCAGAAAAACAGGTTAACATTTGTTGGAGCCTGGAAGTTACTTTATAGCCTACTGATCATCTCAGTTGCAGTAGCTTCTGTGCAGCATTCAGCTACCTTGCCCCTGTTGCTCAAAGAAAACAAGGTTTTGGTGTAGTCCAAAAATCCACTGAACAGATCCAACACAGCCCTCTGACACCACAACAATCTGTCCCAGACCTTGCAATGCAATCCCACACCCATTCTGTGCCAGCTCTGAAGCGCATTTAAGTCTTTAGTGAGCTGATTCATCTTGCTATCCTAGTAAAACAATTGCTCATTGTTATGCCGAATTGGTTTATGAAGGGTTAAGAAGCAGTGAAAGGGAGCTGATGAGATGGAAGCATCATCCAGCAAGTTATTTATTGTAGGCTTGTCCACTCTTGAGTTATACCCTTAGAAGATAGTGAAAAATCTATACAGATTTTTAGCAAGTTATACTTCATTGCTCAACTTCAGCAAAAGCCTTTGGCATTCCTAGTACTATTTTCAGCTAAAACTGTACTGGGAGTCAAGAAGTGTATCACTACACTTTGAATTCAACTTCAATTGAAGATGTAATAATACTAAGGCACAGAAGAGCATAGAAATATAACTCTCACATTACAATCTTAACTTGTCTGACTAATCTGAAGATGCCTCCAACAGGATCACAAAATTTACCCTGCACTTTTCTTTAATCATAAAAAGCCTAACTTCTGGAAGAGTCTAATAGTATTGTAGTACCTTTGTTATTATCATCTACTGGGTATACATAATCCCCATAAGCTTAGCAAGTGGCTACCTGTTATTACATGACTGCAAATATTGTATCCTTTTCTGAACATAAAGCCTTAACCTCTTAAAGGTAAACCACAGAGCAGAAGTTTGAGTATTTCTTTTTATTTAAGTCAGTTTAGCCATTGAATAAAAAACACCATGTTAAGCAGGCCAAACAGAGCTGTGCACATGCTGAATCCATCCTCTCAGCTGGAAGACTGTCTTAGACATTCTTCTCTACCCTTCTTGTCAGTACTTTATTTTCTAGACTTCTCCTGCTGTCACATCAAGCTTCATCATATGTAAGTGTGAAAAATCCTCCCTTCCACTTGTAACTTTTGAATTCTTCACCCAGTTTCAGCCTGATCTGACAGCAGAAGCACAGAAAATAAAGTGCCTAAAAGAAGGACACAGACGAATGCTTAGGTTAGTCTTCCAACAACAGGAACGGATTGGGCGTGTGCGCGGCTCCATTTGGCCTGCCGTTAGCCAACCCGCACGCATGCGTTCACATCAGCGCGTATGAGCTTGCTGACACACGTGTATCTTGGAGGCAGCCGTAGCACATGCTGCCTCTTGTTCAGCTAGCAGCTTGGGTCACAGACGGAAGCATGAGATACAGCGGAGAAGCATGTGACAGCTGGCATTTTTACAGTGAAGCTGTACAGGGGAAGAAGGACAGAACCACAGGAAACCATATTTCATTTGTTCTGTTCCCAAAACTGAAAACTTGAAGGCACTACTTGACTCCTGGTGCTGAAGCACAGAAGTTATCTGTTTGGGGCTTTTCATTACTTTCACTAAGTAGGATCAGGAGCCCATCTAATTTGCAGGTGGCAGTTATTTCAGCTTATATGACAATTTGTCATTAGCAAGGTACTTTGCATATCCCTCCTTACAAATATTCCCTTGTCACATGCCACTTGAGTACAACAAATTAAACAACCTGATTTACTGCCACTGTTCTTAAGAAATTACACACTTCACTTTTTTAAAAAAAACACTTAAAAAATTAACCATGCATTCATGTACTTCCCGACAAGTAAATGGCAAATGCAAATCAAACCAGTACCCTCAATTTCTTCTCGTTCAAAATTTTTGCTTTTAAATCAGATGCTCACCATGACAGCACAGTATAGCAATGTCTAAATATTGACGTCAGTCTTAAATTTGACATTGATATATACTCATGGAGGGCAGAAAAAGAACCAAATCTAAGTCAAAGCCCTTCACTTCTTCAAAGCAAACTAACATAGTATTCAGAAGCCTCAGGAAATCTGCCCCGTCTGTCATTTTATCTTGCACCTTGAGGTCTCCCAAGACCAGCCACCGACCTTTGAATAAAGACTTTTGCTCTTTTTATTTCTAAAAACCGATGCCCTTGATCTAAAATTAGGTTTTTGGCTATTATCCACACATGTCTGAAAATAATTAAAAGTCACTGTGCATTTGACAGGTTTAATCCTTTCTACTCTCATTGCATGCATTGGACTCATCTCCTGCTTTATACTGCAATACAAATTCCTATTTTGATTCACACGTTCACATCTCACCTTCCCCTCGTCCTTAGTTTTTCGCTGGTATACAAAGCCCTTTCCAGGCCTCCTCATAAGACAATTCTGTAAACTATCTGCAGCTGTCTAGAAAATGCTCTACATGCTAAACATCATTTTCTTTTGCTATTAAGAGTGTCAGCTCACAGCCTTCCTCCCACTCATAACCACACATTTCCACTTTCTTCAGCCAAATTTGTTTCCCAACCAGATTTGTCAAACACTGATGCCAAAACAGCATAAAGGGAAGCGCAGAAGTAGAAGTGAGCAAGTGTGGGAAGAAATTGCCGAGGCTGGCCTTAGCAACAGCCACAGAACTTGCAACTGCACTCTTTTCACGTACAAAAGCACTCTGCAATAAGCAGATCCCTGCAGGACCTTTTAGAAGCACTCACAAATTTGGCCAAAAAAAGCACCACCAACTGAGAAAATTATACCACCACTGTAGCCTATGTCACTCACTGCACAGGTGGCGCCCGTGAAGTTCCCCAGAGAGGCACCAGGCTTGTCCAAAGGAATGAACTTGAGAGGACTGTAACCTTCCCTATTTCTTTACATCAAATGGTACTACCTTTACCACTAGGTAGAGGAACACAGCTTTACAAAAGTATCTCTTACAATTTTTTATAAACATAGAGTAACTTGAAATCTGAGGCTTATTTCCATGAAAGAAAAATAATCCTCAATATCCCCAAGTATAGCATTTTGTCAAACAGCCACATATGATTTTTCCAAGCAAATAACCAGTTCCACTCTTTGAACACTTCAGTCACAATTTGCCTATTATGTTGCTCCTGTATTTCTCTTAACTGTCCACTAGTAATCTAGACTTTCACAAAAGGTATTTATTCTCACCTCTAAAGCCACATTCCACTGTAATCCTGCATTTTGGAACATTGCAGTGCACAATACTAGAAACAAATAAACCATTCCCATAGGAATGATACAACCTTTAAACATGAATTCAGCAAAGAGCTGCTGACAACACTGGCCTGTCCAAGAACTGTACTAGCATTTTTACCCCAATATACTTGACCTTATAACAAATACCTACACTAACAGACTGCACCACCACTGACCACAGAGCTGCGCGATGCACAGGTAATGAAGCACTTCTTTTGCCTGCTGACATCTCAGATAGGCCAAGCTAAAAATCATTAGCACACTATTTCCATAAGAGTTATGGCAACAAGCTGTCCACTTTCTGCAGCGAGATTTCTGCAGCTCTCCTGCAACCACCTGAAAAGTTTGCTAGAGTAAAACCAACATTCACTGAAGCCCCTATATTCCAGTGAACATCTACATTTCAATGGTCTCTTTATTGCACCTCCAAAGCAAGTACCTTACAAAATAACTGATTCATTCAAATCAGGAAACCACTACTTATCCCAAGTACATAGAGCTATCTTGATCAACAAAATCCATTCTTACAGATACATAGGAATCAGCTACTGTCAAGCAGTTGTGGTAAAAAATTAAATCCTGCATTCTTTCTCTCCCACTCTAAGTTATTTTTTGCATCTCACATTTTTCTTCGGCAGCCAAGTTTCTAGTTGTCCTCCATTTTGAAGAGATATTAAATCTAGTATCAATTTCCTCATACAGAGCTCCCATGTATTCAAATTTCACATGTCTTCCCTTAGCATTTTGTGCTAAAGACAAAATAGTCTTTAACAGAAACACTTTTATGAACTGCCCCTAGTTCCAGGGCTAGCAGTACCCAGAGAACTGGCTTTCAGATCATTCTTACATAAGCTAAATGTGCTTATGAAGCAGCTTGACCAGTGTCCAATATACAAAACCCACTTTTGATGCAAACAAATGAGCCACTGCCACTATCATAGATTCAACTTTATCAAAGATAATTACCAGACTCAAATTTGATGCTCTACTTAAAAAAAAAAAAAACAGACTGTAATTAGACAGAACTAGGCTTTAACTATCATTACTTTTTACTTGAATCTGTACAGAATAGCACTACTTCAATAGTTTGGCAATATAAAGTTTGAAGGACACCATTTATAATCAACATTGTCATCCTGCCATCCCTGTTGCCTGCTCAGAGCTTTATGGAAATTTAAATAGTATTTCTTCAAGTTCAAGTCCACTGAATTCTTCTTGACCTTAGCTTTTTATACCTCAATGTTTCAACAAGTGCCTGTGAAGCACACAGATAACACAATTCCTCCATTCAGACATGATCTTCCTAGGAGACTCACTGAGCACCTTAAGAACGCAAGTGCAATGACCAGAAGTCAACTCTACTAGACAAGGAATTATGAAACATTGGAAGGTTTTCGGTCTTTTTTTGGTCTTTTTGATATCCTGTAATTTTCTCCATGCACTATCCCCAGTGAAACCCTGTGTCTTAATTACTGCGTAACATGTTCCACTGAAGTTGATAATGATCCTTTCTTAGCTAACATCTTTAAATATAAACTACCCTTTTATTTACTGCATTATCAAGTTAACCTAGGGAGACAAGAGACTGGTACCAAGCAAATAAAGATATGGTTCATATTAATAATATTTACTGTCCTTCAAAACAAAATTGTTCCAGAAGTCGCAAGGAAAAAGAAAAAAGGCTCAAGTTTCATCATACTTAAAACTACGATACTTTTTCCAAATACTTTGGTCAGCTTTAGTCTAGGTAGCTTAAGTGTTAGCAACACTGATAGCATGCAACATCAGCACAGACTAACCATCCTCCTACTTAGGCCCTAAAGGATTCCCATAATCTGCACTGAAGCCCATGCGTTAACCCTTGCCTCCAAGCTAACCGATTTTATGCCAGGTCTTATATTTACACACACTGTACTCGCATTTACAGTTACCATGCAAACAATCCAGAACAGAAGGCTTTTCAAAGCCATTCATTTCTCTAACACATCACAACAGTCACAACTCACCCTTTCTTTTTTAGGTTGACACCACAACTTTTACAGTAACTTGTTGAGTAAGCTAATTTGAGTACCTCTGATTTAATATAGCACATAAAATAGCATCTGGAGCCATATACTGATTATAATTAAGTATAAATACACAAGTCAGGAAGAGCACTGCATAGATTTATACAGCCATGTTCACAACAGTTTTTGTATTACCACCTTCCTGATCCTGTTTAAAAGCTCTAATCCCATTTGTGACTGAATGTATTCATCAGCATTTGACTTATATAATGTGTCACCTCAGGATAGCAGAGGAAGAACAGCATTTTATCAAACACATCATCACTTACCCAGTAAGCAATATCCCCATCTGCTGAGTAAAGTTATGAGAACTATACAAGACTAGTTGCAGAATGTTAGATAATCCAGGCAAAATGCGTTACTGTCCAGTTTTGATACAAGTTCCTCTGACAGCACCTTCTACTAAGATAGTCCTTACTACCAGACAGCTTTGAAGATGCCTCCCTCAGGGACCACCCTCTTTCTCCAAGAAGAGCCAGGTAGCTGGCTCCGCCTGAGCAAGCCCCCTTATTCATGTTTTAAAAGTTACTCCACACACACACACACACACACACACACACACACACACACACAAATTCCAAAATCAATTCTGAAGCAACCCCGGTAGCCTGACTTGCTTCGGGTCCTTTACAAACTTTGATTTTTTTCTACTCTTCTACAGTAGTTCTTTAAAAACTATTGAACTGGCCTAGTTAGCAAATCAAGGAATACATATTGAGGCTTTAATTTTAATAGCATGTCATTACCTAACATCAAGTAATCCCTAAAGGGACATACTTGTACTTTTAAGGTCACTGAGGTATTTTGCCTCTTGCTATTGACAGCCTACATTCAAGTTATCATCAAACACCAGTACTAACACACATCTTTTTTCTAATTGACTAATTTTATTCAGCTGCCAGTAGTCTCATTTCAGTGCTTACTGGCTTGGTCCCATAACAAGCCTCCAGTTAGATGACTACATATTCATTAAAACACCCAAGTCATCTTGAATATTAAGTTCAGGGTAGATTAACATATGTTTTGTCAAATACCCATCTGTCAAGAATTTTAAATCCAACACATCAGGATGTTCTGATTTCACCATCAACACACATTATCTGACAAAACTGCAGTTACAAAAAAGAAAGATTCTGTCCACCCATCTCATTCACACAGAGAACAGCCTCTAACACTCTTCAAAAGAATCAACTGTTCTCCAGCTCTCCTCAAACAAGCCTGTTCCAATTCAAGGAAGGATACAGTCATCTCTTTAGACTCTTGTATTCCATAATCTCACATTAAGATTTCCCCTACCAGCCCAGAAATACAAAAGCTTTCCAGCTTACATCAGAGCTGTTAAGTTAGACCAACGAATAAACACTTCATACATGATTCCTTCTATCAGAATCAGAAACAGTCACACAGTCTCCTATTACCTCAGTATCACTGGATGAATTATATGCCCTATCTTATTCTTGCTTTACCCACTGCAGTTGCCGCTGCACTGACTGGCACATGTGTCAATACGAATTTAAATGGTACATCATGTCTTTTGTTACCTGAAACTGTGTAATCTTACGTAGTCTACTTTTACCATAGAGATAAAGGTAATGTTCTGGGGCACGGGAGTATGTCCTAGGAAAATATTTTCTAGAGGTTGTTTAAACACTAGCACTACTATGAGACTATATTAACCAACCTTTGAAAACAAGCCATTTAAGGTTCCCCAAAGCATTCCCATGACTAAAATGGACCAATACTTACATTACGCACTTACAAGCAAAACAACATGAACCACCAATTGCTTATGTTTGTATGTCAACAAGTTTTAAAAACCATGTAATGCTCCATTTTAGAAGCTTTTGTAAGATAATTTGGAGAGAAATGGCAAGCAAGTAATTAGTACATGCAGTTTGCATCAACTACCACATCAATTGGCATAATAAATCAAACCACCAACCCTCTGACTGAATTCACTCTATTATGCAGCAGGGAGCAAGCTGTTGCAATAAGCAAAACATTCCCTGAGAGGTACTGTCTTTTTTATATACAAAAAAAGAATCACTTAAAAGGTCATGTGCATCTCCTGACTTCAGCTAGGATACCAGCTTCAAAACACATTAAGTAGTTAAAGGCAGATGTCCACTGTAAATATTTGTGCATCTAACTTGGCTAGCATGATTACCCATCCAGTTAATACACATCGCTTACCTCCCCCTCAAATGTTATGTACCTGTACATTCAGTGCATCTTTTGCCTCAAGCAAGTTACATCCTTTTGGTTAGCTCCACCCTACTCAAATTTAATTTTTCAAGATGAGTCAATAGCAAGATCCTTCTATACATAAGATAACGTATTGTTATACATCTGAATACTATTAAATACCACATTCCCATAGCAATGAGGTATTTCTAAGCTTAATTAACACAGGTTAAAATTAGAATCTTCTTTTGCATGAGAAAAGTAATAAGATGGGACTAAACGGATGAGTTGCCACAGGGCACAGAAATAGTTTACCACAACTAGTTTCTATTTCTGCCTGCTTTCATTTACTCAGTTCAAAGGATGAACCTATAAGGTTCCAGTTCACGCAACAGCACTGCCCACAGCAAAGTCCCACATAAGACTGCAGCTGTAGATTTTCTTCATAGCCAGCGTATACCAGCAGCACTGTCAAAATAGACCATTTCAGTCAATACAGAGCAGCTACCTGTCATCGGCAAGATTCTGTGCAAAGGGATCAGGAGCTTGCCCAAAGACCCTCAGAAGCCTTTCGTGTCCACACAAGAACAACAAAAACCAAAAAAAAACCCCTCAAACTCAAACACACACACACACAAAACCCACACCATATTTTAAGACTTCAATGTGCACTGAAAAAGCTAATAAAATGCTGCTATAGATCCATTTTAAACTCTACCACATCACTGATTTTATGTTCGAAAAGGGAAAGGAACATTCTTTTCCTTCATTGTCATTATTTACTAGTTTTGATAGTTGACACATGTCCTCTTGGCAATACAATCGGTAAAACCTTCCAGTCAGAAACAGAGACCATACAATCAATAACAGAATGCTACAGATGGATTAATAACTGCTTTATCAGAATTTTCACTATCAAATGCTCATATCTATTATGATTTTTTCCCCAAGCTGTAATTCTACTTTTGGTTCTAACCAATAAAAATAACCAAATGAAAGGTTTAGTGTGGTTTTCCAATTCCAGCCTCTCTGCCATTTTTCTTTAAAAGTTATGACACTTGCTTTCCCCCCTTTTTTCTTTTTCTTTTTAAATATACCTGACTTTTGCCTATTTTTTAAGGCCAACTGGTCAGGTTCTTACAAGAGTGTACCACCTTTGCCTGAGCATAAACGCCTACCACATCTGCTTAATAAGATGATCATGAATAGCATAAAGGCCATAATATCTTTCTGTGACCTAAGTATCAGCTATTATTTAATCTTTACATATCATGAAGCACTTAGTCACTAGAGTCTAACTCAAACCATTACACTTTTAAGTTCACCACAGAAAAGACATTAAGATGCAAATCCATCAGAGTATCCAATATCAGCTCAATGACTACTTCATACTTTTTCAACATTACTAAAGGCTTTGTTTTCACGAGAACTTTTTCCTGTTTTTTCCTCTGCACTACTGATTTCCTACTCTTTCCAGTCTTATTGCTCTAAGAATGAAAATATAACACAGAAAAGCCCTTTGGTTTTAACAGCCAAATTGGGTTAGCCTCATCTCCAGGGATAGCTGTTCATTACCTTTTTAGATCATTCTGTATCTTCTTGAAAAGATTAGGTCTACAATTAGAGCCATCTATCCTTCAAGACAAGCGTTGCAAGGAATCAAATGTCTATCTCCTGTCCCAGGATAATCCCACTGCATTAAAGTAGGCTTTCCAAAAGTCAAACGCTTTGAGAACAAGACCAAAATGCCTCTTTCTATCTAACCTACAAACTGAGAAACAGTCTTAATATCACCAGTTACGCTGCTCAAAAGGAAAGCATTAAGTGAGCAGAATGGAAGCCAGACACTGCTTTAGCGGACAACCATACGGGGTTACATACATATTCTAGGCTGTCACCACAGAAGTTTCTAATGTCTAGCAACCGGCCAACATCCCAACTGCTTCAGCACTCTTTCATGCCACACTTGACCTTCTCTTGCCCTCCTTGCCTATTTGCTACCTTAAAGCTCTATTTTTCCCATCAATTCTAGTTTTCTTAGTTCTCAGGCCTTTCAAATACCTGCACACAAATCCTACCTCATCTTTCAAACAGTCTTCAAAAGATAAAAACAAAAAAAAACCACCCACACCTTTCCTTCTCAAATCAGAAGGAAGAGATTGAAGATGCTGAATACTGTTTTTTTCTATTACACTGCAAGCTCCTCTCATACACAGAGAGGAAAATAATAAGGCAAAGGTTTACATTTCTTCAAGCTGAGGAGAAATGCAAGGCCAATATTGTGCTTTCCATACTACTCATAAATAACAATGTAATTTTTCAATCCTGTGCAGTCATCCCAAAATTCAGAAAGGAATGTAGGTAATTTTGTAGGCCAAGCCATGACAAGAAATATTCTGGATTATTACTACTACAGTTGGCTTTGTTTGTCTTCACTGAGCTACAGAGGGTAACAATAGCCACCACAGGAAAGCTGATTACATGAGCATGGTCTTTGCAACACACTGAAACGATTAAAAAGCTTCAAACCACTTAAAGTAATTTTACTGAAAGACTAATTCTGGCTGCAACGCTGTAGGAAGCGAGGGGGGCAGAAGGGACTGTTCCATCAACTTCTAGACCCTTTATTTGATGGAGTCAAGTAGCTCTAACATTCTCCCCTCTAATTATCTGGGGATGTATATTTTAGATATTTCATAACAGTTAACATGAAGGACCTGGAATCCTATCCTGGAGATCTGGTTTCAATTTTGTGCTTTATCAATCCATATAGAGCCTTGGACATCTTAATTATTTTCCCCACTTACCTAGCTAGGGTAAATTTTCCTGTTTTGGCTGGTATTTTAGAGGAAATACACTGCTGGATGAAAAACGGGTTTTATCAAAATACTGTCTAACCATTTATGGCCAAGGCTACCCACCTGAGAGAAACTATAAAGTTCCATAAATACTGGGGGGGGGGGGGGGGGGGGCACAGACATGAAAATCCCACCTGCCATACTCCACCCTTCAGGTACACAGATACTCCAGAACTGCAGGATAACTGCAGTTCAAGACCTCTCAACCCAGCCCAAAGGCAATGCCGTTTTGATCTGAAACATCTGCTAAGTATTCCAGGCCTTGAGGCTAGGACTCCACCTAAGAGCACATGGAGAGGGACAGTCTCTGGCAGCACGGAATACAGTAGCACATTGATGATTTTATTCCTAAGCTACTCTGCCATTTCAGTATCCTAAGATCACTACATTTATTCTTAGCAGACTGACAAGAATACAGGTGATTTTATATTCAAATAGAATCACTTTCACAGGACACTACTGGGAAATGAGAGCTGGTATCCAGCACCATGCTGCAATTACTCTGGGAAGCATTATTCTGTGTACAAGCAGTCTTTCAATAATGAAAAGCTTCATAAGAAATATCAAAATGTGAAGCAAGTACTATAACATTTACATAGGCTACTGAAGTATAACATCTGTCTAGCTGCCACACTCACTTTCAGTGTTGATATACACTCACATGCCAAACATCTTATTTAAGGTCCTAAGACCTCTTTCTTAGGTTACTGACCAAGTGATACAAAAGTCTCACTTCTGGTTCATAAGTAGTTAACTCAAATACACGAACATTTGGAAAGTTAAGTGGTGTGCATTTAAATGACTAATAGTCGGTGCCTTAGCAGCCACTGAGTGCCATGCTTTTAACATATTTCCCCTAGAGAACTCAGTTGCTGTGATACCTAAAATACAGGCTTTCTAGTTTCTATACTGAGCGTGCTAAGTCACAGTAGTGAAATAATAAAAACCACTTTAAAAAAAAGTCTTGCACCACTGTATCTGTTTAACAGAGAAGCTAGAATAAAGTTACAGGATGCTAAAAACCCTGCAACTGTGACTATCTTGCTGTGTCCTCCTTCTGGATAGCTACCAAAAAGAAGAGTTGGAAAACAAATATACTGGTATAAATACACAGAAAATTTCCTAACAGGAAGAACACCACTTGCAGCTTTAGTTTAATAGAAAATACAATCACTATCAAGTTCAAGTAAAAATGGATTTCCCTCAAGGTTTCAAATTATGTTGAACATTGATTTGGTCTAGGTCTAGAGCTGGTCTAGGCCAGAAACTACCCTTCAATCCCTTCCAACCTCTCCCCTCCAAAAATCCAAAACCAAAACCACACAATTTGAGTCTCAAGCACCTCATAGATAAGCATGATGTACTGCAATATGGCTAAAGCAGTAGCTTAAACTTCAGTAATCTTAAGAGTCACTCTGCTTGCCTGTATTTATTTTCTTAAGCATAGAAGGGGAATTTAGCAAACATAATAGCTGTCTAGTCATTAGGATTATATTCATTATCCTACCATGTAAGCAAATAAAGCTACTAAACAAGACACTAAAATTATACATCTCACTATTGACCCTATATTTTTAGTGCTTGCTTCCTTAAGTCCTTAACTGAAGGTTACTTAAGCAGCAAAAAAAAAAAATGAAGAGTTGTTCACTGAGTTAGAAGTGCACTGTCATCTGAATACTTTCATTTGGAGCATTATGTAGGCTCCAAATATGGTATTAGTTGGAATTCTGAAATAAGAGTTAATGAGGTTGATTGTGTATATACTGGTTAAGAGATGCACCTGCTTCCAATCATCCCCCCTCCCCAAAAAAATAAGCATTTAGTTTTGAAGGCGCAAAAAATATAGGACTTAAATTTGCTCAGGCACCCTCCCTTATATAACTGCATTAATAGTGAAAATTTTTATACACAACTCTAAGAAAGGAGTATAATACTAACCTGCACAAAGACTTGCAACAAAACACCTTAGAGATTTCATTAGCAAATGCATTCTTCATATATAAAATCCTTGCAATAAGAAATTTCTGTAAGCCATGAAATAAAAATCAAGTTAGATAAAAACTTCGAAGTTGTGCTATTACAAAGGTACTGAGAGAAAGAAAAATTCAGTATTTTCTTTTAAGTTATTCTACCATCTCTCCCAAAGGTGAGTACTTACTTGTGCCCAACTGGCACAAGTCAGCCTGGTCACTCAATGCACTTGCAATGTATTCTTTTTATTTCATAACTCAACATCTCAGTTCCACAGGCAGATCTCTTTCCATATGCAGGTGACATTCACAAAACTACATTTGAGTCCTGATGGTAGAAAATTCCCAGAAGCCTTCAAATCTAATGTGACCAGCATCCCACAATTTGTGGGCAACACGTCTGGCACTCTCTTTAGTTGATTATCTCATGGTACAATGAGAAGTCAGAACCCCCAAAAAGTTTAACCACAATTCTCCATCAATGTAGGTGGCACCAAGTACAAATAGTCTTTAAAGAAGGTCAAAGATAAACAATATTACAGAGGATAAATCTCTTATACCCACAGAAGTTCAGATTATCGAAAACATTTAATACCTTCTTGCTCAGAAGCAGGGGGAATTTTATCCACTGTAATTTACACTGACTGTAAGCATTCTAATTTTTTTCTGACATATGATGTAAAGCCACATATATGACAAGAAAATGGTGTATTCCTGAAGTTTGGAGAGAAGTTTCTTCATCTGCCTTGCACTACTCCCCATCTACATCATTCTCCAGAAAAAAAGTAGTTTTTATTTTCTTATGAGACAGTCAGACTACAGTATGTTTGTAAGTGCAGCACTTCAATATTTGCAATTAATGAAGTATATCCTATTTCTGCATCAAGAAAACATATGACCCAAGATTAAAACCATTTGCTTCAGGTAGAAAAGCTAACAGACTAAGGCTATGCATACCTAAGGTACTGGATAATATACCCTATTAGGAAATAAATCCCGTGAAGTCGCTTAAATTGAGCACCTCAGTCACCTTTAAGAAACTGCAATTGCCAGTTTGGCCTTAGCAAAGTACAATGCAGCATATAAACAGAGCAACTGATGTTACAATGTGTGTTTTCTTTTCTGAAGTGCCTAAGATTAGCCAAAAAGAATCAAAGCCTGAAACCGCTGCTTTGCTGAGTGCCACCTCATCTCAGAAAGTAGGACTTGTTTGCCAATTTAAATAGAAATAAAAAACAATGATCTGTACACAAAGCAGCATGAACTCTTGTTTCAGCATTACTGCATGCTGCTTTAAACTAATCCCCCAAAGCAAATGGTGGGAGAACTCCTGCACGCTCCCTGAAAAGCCTACAGCATCACAGTTTGTTCTCACAATGTCGGTTGATCCACAGCATGTCTCTTTGCCTCAGGAAAAAAAAAAGTTATCCTCAGAACTTAACAGTTTAAGGTTTTGCAGTTGACTTCTCACTTTATGCACTCACTCAATAAGCACCTGATATTTAATCATGCAGCTTTTGCAGACAATAGCAATAAAAAAAGCAATATAACCTCATAATCCAGAAAACAGAGTCACTTTTACTTGGAATAAGACAGTCCAGCAATCTAAGACACCACTACAATTGAACCAAGCTTTCAGTTTACCATCCAAGTAAACTTGGATACTTGGAGTATTTGAATTTTCTTGGTTATTCAAATGCTGAAGCCTACCACCTTCCTCATGAAAAAGAAATGCTTTTCCATTTTGATACTAGCCATTAACGCTACAAAACACGTCCTGCACTTAGCAGATTTGTCTGTACCAAAGTGTACAGACAGGAAGACCGAATCACAGCAAGGAAACATTACCTTTTAGCTAGATTAATACAGACCTCAGTACACTAAGCTGTTCATGTATAGCTACAGCAGAAAAAGGCATTAAGATAATTGTTTCAAGCATGTTACATGGGCTCATACAAGCAGTAATCATTGCCTAAGTTTAAGTCAATACTTCTTATGCATATGTAAGCTCAGAATATATCCAAATGCACCTGTGAACTATATATGGAGAAAATACTCCAGTGTTCAGATTCAGTGCATCTGCATGAATCACATTAATCCATCATGAATTTAATTCTGCAGGGGGGAGGGGGAAGCACATGCCCAGTATGCTCTGTTGTCACAGCATATATGGCTATGCTGTGAAATCGTTC
Source organism: Dromaius novaehollandiae (assembly GCF_036370855.1). Taxonomy (NCBI): domain Eukaryota; kingdom Metazoa; phylum Chordata; class Aves; order Casuariiformes; family Dromaiidae; genus Dromaius; species Dromaius novaehollandiae. The sequence continues at coordinate 43,722,057 of NC_088104.1, forward strand.
CCTAAATGCTGCCTCCAAAAAAAATTACTCTCAAAGTAAAATTCAGTCCAAGACTAGAGACTCCATCACCCAAATTCCCACATCTTTAATTAATTAACCTTGTGGACCTGAAAAGAAAAACAAGCAAAAAAGTAGCTTTGGTTTACAAGCTGAGATGCCACAGGCTGCCTCCCAGACACTTCTAAGCCTTTTCAGATCCCAAGCAAACCGATCTGAATCAGAATATATTTGTACGTTTGGAGATTCAGTTTTAGCACCTCAGGTCATACAGCTCGATCCACAGCACAAAGACAACACAAGCATGAATCGGGTGAATGATATCGAGGTTTCAAGATTCAACTGTCTTATGTAACACTTGGGTTTTTTTTTTTTTCAAGCTTTCCTCATTTTTGCCCAAGTATCTGAACTATACCATCATTCTTTTGATATATTAAAATAATACAACATACTCCCAACCCCAGCTCCCCAAGAGCTTGGCTGAATTATCTATTTGTATGCTGGAGATACAAGTCTGTTTCAACAAAATAGGTAAGCAGGAGTGACTGGTATTCAGTTTTTGGAGTGACTGTACTCCTTTCCAAAGTCCCGTACTACAGTAAGTTTTTGCTGCTTCCCATGAACTATTTGTATGCCTGCAGGAAGGCTCACATTATGAAAAGGAGGCGACTTTACAGCAGTGACCCACCCTCCTCTTATCACAAAGCTGCCAAATTAAAGAAAAGTCACATTTTCAACTAAGTGTCAATCATTTCCAAGGAAAAAGTCAAAAGAAAAAAGGCTCATCATGGATGTGCTTGTCATTTTTCTACCATCACAAGTAGGAGGAAACATATGTTAAGCAGGAAGAAAAAACAGCTGTAGTCTTATATTCAACAGTAGAAAACAATGCCTTTACAGTACATTCACTCTTCAGTATGTTCATTTTTCATGGTGAACTCATCTGTCTCAGCTCAGCAGCAACATATATTTAACAGTACTATTGTTAACAACTCCAAAACTGAGTATACCCTGTCCTGTAACAGGCAGCCCCCCCTACACTGTTGCCCTTTGAACAGGCTTGGTGTCAGCATTAAGCTGCAAAATTAGAGGGCTTCAAGAAAAGAATGGTCATGACAGCTAATAAGACCAACATGGAATCCCATATCAGTTAATGGCAGACTCCTCTAGCGAATATGCGCTCCAACCGCGCTTCCAGCTCCACCCTGCGTTATTTTATTTTCAAGAAACAGTACTTTTAAAAATGACTCAAGAAAAAATAAAGCACAGCTTATATCTTCTCCCGTTTTCTCCCACCTCCTCCCACAATGCATCTGGATCTTTGCAGTGCCTTGAGCAAGTCTTTTCCAAGTGTACAGACCTTGCCTTTTCTCTAAGACTGATGTTATTTCTCAAGTCTTGAGACTGAAGGGAAATACTTAATAGTCATAATTCCACCTAAAACTCAAACTCACATTCACAAGACACTATTTTTACATCTTTGTCCTCTTTAACAGAAAAATTAGAATAGAAATCACAAGATGCTCTGGGTCACAGTCATTCATAAATGAATACTGCTTGGTATAGCATCTATGAGATTTAAGCCAACAACCCTCCCTTAGATCAAAAAAAAAGAAAAAGAAAAGAAAACACATACAAAAAACCTAAACACCCCCACATACCAGCTTTCCTATACATTAAAGAGAAGCATAAAGCTGGGGGGGAGGGAATCTTATAACTACCTGCAGGTCACACAGAAGTCAGTATCTCAAGCCTGCTTTACTAGTAGAGGATTCAAGGCATCTTGCTACATTTTCACTGCCTCTCTCCAGTTAGAGAAATATGCTCAAAACCTGTAGCAGTGCTAGCTGAAGCAAAATCTGTTTTGATGGGCTTACCACTGTAAAAAGATAGCAAGCTATTTCGGATACTCATCACTACCTGTATTATGCGTCTGTTAATAATAAGTAAATTAGCAATGGTGCTTTTACAGACTAAGAAACCAAGACATTGGCACTGTTAGATTGTTCTAAAATTCCTTTATGAAGGACTAGAAATGTTATTTTCATGTTGCTTCACTTTCTTTTCTTGACTTTGCATCATTCTTAAAGTTCTATAACAATGTAATGCTAGTCCAAGTTTGGGATGATCAAAAAACAAAGCTGATACATTCAGCTATTTCTAACCCTCACATATTTACACGTTTGACCTAAGATCATTGTATCTTGAAAACCCAAGATGTTTTCAGCGATTGCAGGACTGCTGAACTCAACCCATGTTTTTTCTTCCCATTCCTGCACACACTACACATTTGATGTATGAGCTGTCGAATACTGACCAAGTATCAATACATCTGTTGGTGAAACTAAGCTCATAAAACACAGAACACGTACAGATACATATATACATATATATACATATATATATATATATATAAAATTTTAAACTATAGTTAACATTGTAAATTACAGCATTTACATTTGTCTGGCTACTTTACATGGATTTCATATAATGAAAATTGAATGGAAGTGCATGTTTTTAAATTATCAACTTTGACATGCAGCAAAATACAAGTAACCCATTTTTAATCGTTTTTATCCAGTGCTACTAGTTCATTAGTTTCTCCTCACACAGAACTGCTGCATCTGATAACACATCCGATTACGAACAACACAAAGAAAGAAGTCTTCTTGCAGGAGACATCAAGGTGTCTGTTTAGGAACTAATTCAGGAACTACCGGCAGTTGCTTTCTTCGGATTATACACGACTCGTGCTAGAATACACAGAATTGTTACTGCTGAAAGATCAGTTTATTTTCACGTTATTTCAATAACCATTGGTCCAGCAAGTGTGTCAAGATGCTTACTATTATAATAGAACTGAAAACCTGTATAGAACCAGAGCTTACATTCACAGTAAAGTCCAAACAGTGTTGGGAAGCCTTTTATTAAAAGAGTTTTAAGCCAGTGACACTCTTTACTGAAAAAGAAATTCTGAGAATAAGTAATAGTGTCTTTACTTCATTGACATAAGCTCAAATTACTTTAGATTTCACATGCATTCCCTTCCAGATCAGCATCCTGCTCAAAAGAGGTTTGGCAGTATTATTTAAACTACTCAAGAAGCAGGTGTTGGCTGGACCTAAGGTTAAAGTAGCCTAATTTAACAAGACTCTTATTTTTTTCCTTAAAATTTAGTACTCTTTCTGCTTAAAGAAACTCTTTCAGCAAAAAGTGACTTAACATTTTCTCATGCTAGCCGCATGCCAACTACACCCCAATTTCTCACTACCAACAAAAAGGCTGAATACACTGAACTTGAAAGGCTTTGAGATATTTAAGGAGTATTGTTAGACTGCTAAATTCTTTGCAGCTCAGATAAAGAGACTGCTAGTATTTCAGCAGCAGCAAAACACACTATTATAAGTTATTCCTACATGCTATATAAAGTTACTACATAGATTTAAAAGCTGCTATCAGTGAGAAATAGTTAGATAAAGGAGCCTTAGAAAGAATACAATTTGCAGTTGCAATCCAGAGGAGTTGGATTTTTTCCCCCCTTAAATATGCCATTTTTTGTATATTCAGAGTTATTTGAAGAGCCCTGAGAACAGAGATTTAAAATAAGCTTTTTTTCAGGCAAATCTTTCCCCATGAATCAGATCTGCTGGCTTCATGACTCAGTGTCCGATGCAAGTTAGACAGCAAATTTTCTACGAAAATTTTACTCATCAGCTGGACTCTGCTTTGAAATACACTGGCCATCCGCTATTTCAGTTTTAAAGCCTTTGTGATTAATATATGAACAAAACTAGAGTTAGGTAAAACAAATCATTAATAGATGAAGAGACTAACAAAAGTCACATGCCATATAAATAACTATGTACATTGCTCCACATCCTCCTCTCCCTTCAACCACAAACTTGGCTGTAACAGTATGTCCTCAGCATCTTATTCAAGCAATATGATATTTATACCACATAAACATGCATTAACTACCAACACACACACAAAAAAATGTATATATCTTCTGCTGAAGGACATCTTCCATCCTGCAGAAGTCCAAACACCACTGAGAAAGGAACAGCAGTGCCCATCTCTTCAATGAAAGAGGAGGGCAGAGGGAAGCACTGCTGGGAGGGGCTCAGAAACCAGCAACCACCCACTGTAATTTCAAGCAAGTGACAAGTACCATGGAGAATAAAACTCTACAACATACTTGGTCCCCGCAAAATCTCTGCATCAAACTATGCCCCTTAACACATGACAGGAGCTGCCAGCCTCAACGACCTGCTATACAAGAAACCCGAGAGGGCTCCCCCTTCCCAAAATGTAAACAGTATTAAACATCACATCTATCGATTTAAGGCTGCATTTCTTAAGAGTAAGCTGAAGATCACATCTTTCAAGTAACGATATCTCAGCAGCAAGCTATTCCAGCAGGACTTTATGACGTATAATTTAAGAACAAGATAAGCCAACAAAACAAGATGGTTTTAACCAGCCCTCTATTTCAGATGCTGTACATCACACTATGCCAGCTTGAATCCTCTCCAAAATAGTGGCAGGCTACTTCAAATGCAAAGGCTTACAACACAAAGCTTTATAAGTCATTAGACCAAATAACTCAAAAAAAAAATTTCATCTTGAAATATACCTTCTGGGCCAAAACTGTTTGCTTCTTTTAACTCCAGTGATAGTGAAGAAAAATATCTGCAAAGTTCCCAATAGCAACAATCTTTTCTTATTATGCACTTCCTAAGAGTCTAGCCATAGCAATCCCTTGGGGACAGACCCATATAAATCTAAGCCTAGAAGCCTTTTATCGCCATGCTGACTTCACACCTGCGTCTTTACACCGTTGCATAGACTACTGCTCTGGAAGCCAGCTGTACATCTTGTTTACCTACTTAATACCTCTAAACCGGAACCCGTACTTTAAAGGTCTGCAAGAGAAAAGGAACGGAGCACCAGGGAAAATCTCATTTTCTCAAACCCTTCCCAAGGCAGGCAAGCATCATCCTTCTACCTTAACCCAGTACTAACAAGACTGCTGCTCTGCCTGTACGCCGGCAGCTAGCAAGTAGCAAAGCAACTTCTCTCTGCAGTGCTGAGCGCCCCTTTCCAGCAAGGCTCTCGACAAATCCACCTCTCGCCTGGCTGCGACCACCCTGGGCACTGAACGCAGAGGAACGGATGGGGACCAGGCGAGTCGCCCCCAAACAGCCGTGCCAGGAGGGAAGGAGCAGGAAAGGGGGGGGAGGATGGAGGAAGGAGATGGAGGAAGAGAAGCAGCCCGCCGGGCACAGCAGCTGCTCCCAATGCGCCAGCGAGTGCCCTGCGGGCCGGGCCGAGAGCGGGGAAGGCGAGGGGCAGCCCTCGCCCCCTGCCCCCTCTCCCCCCGCGGCAGCCGCCGGCTCACCTTCGATAGCGATGACGTGCTCGCGGATCTGGTTCTGCAGCACGGGCTCCTCCACGCGCTCCAGCAGCTCGTAGATGGAGTAGATGTTGGGGTGCACGGACTCGAAGCGCTGGATCTCGGCCCGGATGGCTGCCGAGTTGGCCAGCTGCTGCTGGTAGTTCATGGTGCGGCCGCTCCCCGCCGCCCGCTCCTGCCCGCCGCCTTCCCCCCTCTCCGGCCCGCGCCGAGCTGCCCCCCGCGCAGGCCAGCGGGGCGGCGGCGGCGGCGGGGGGGCCGGGCGCGCCGAGGGCGAGCTCCCCGCCCGCCGCGAGCGCCGGCCGCCGCCTCCTCCTCCTCACGCGCGCGGGACCCCTCCGCCTCGCAGCCCGCACGGGGCACCGGGGCCGCCCGCGCCGCCGCCCCCCGCCCGCTGTCACTTCATCGCGGCGGCGGCAGGGCAGGGCAACTCAGCAGCCCCCCGGCCCCATGCAGGCGGCGGCGGCGGCGCCGGCGAGCTCCTCACCGCCCGCACCAACGGCCGGCTCCCGCCGCCCCCCGCCGCCGACGGCCGGCCCCTCCGCAGCGTCGCACCCCCGGCCCAGCCTCCTTCTCGTGCCCGGCGCCCCGCGCGCGAGGGGGCCGCTCCGCGGGAGGGGGGAGGGAGATAACGGCAGCACCAACGGCCGCGCACGCGCCCCCGCTCTCTCCCTCCGGCGCGCGCGCGCTCCCTCGCTCGCTCCGGGACGACCCCCCCTCCCCTCCCGCGCGCTCGCTCCGCTGCCCCCCTACGTCCTTCTCGCCTGCCCGCTTCACGCTCACGCAGGCCGCGCCCCCTCCCGCCCCGCTGACGTCACCGCGCAGCCCACTGGCCACGCCCCCGGGTCTCACGCAGCGCCCCGGGCCCGCCGCGCGGCGCGCTGGGAGTTGTAGTCCGCGCGGGGCGGGCGGGGGAGGGGCTGGCGCGGGCCTCGGCGGCCTCCCCGCCGTGTCCCCCGGAGGGCCCTGCCCGAGTCGCTTCCTGAAAGCGCGTTGCGAGGCACCTGGGGTCTCACCCAGCCCGGCGCCCCTCGCTCGGGTGGCCCGCGGGGAGCCCTGAGGGGCAGCACGCGCCTCGCGTGGCGGCAGGCCCCGCTCGCGTCGTCCGAGAGGTCCAGACCGCTGCGGGAGCGCAGGCCGCTTCCCGGCCCCTAATGCCCTTCGTCGCTGCCGGCGGCGGGCGCCAGACAAGGCTCCCCTTCGCCCCGGGCGGCCGGAGCGCCAGGCGGGGAGCTGGTGGCAGTCCATAACGCGGATCCCGTCACCCGGGCCCGCCAAGGCCACGTGTGCGTCCCCGCACCCTGTCAGCACGCAGGCTGGTGCGGCGCTCGCCTCGGCGCCCCGCGCAGCCCATCCGCCGCCAGGGCCATGGCCATCGGCTCTCCAAGCCACTGCGTGGCCTCGCGCCACCGTTAACGTCCTGAAAAGGATCAAAATTTTACACATAAAATCAATTTTATATGTAAAGTGTGTTAGCTAAATTGCTAATAATTGCAATAATTGCAATAATTGTTTCAGTGCTAACAAGGCGCTAATTTGTGTAAGTCTTTAAATAACTATAGCTGCAATTCTGTGTATCACAAAGTGTGCAAAATACTGTCGCCCTGAAAGCTTGTCATGACCCTAGCAAGAGAAGAAGCAATCTTAAAAACAACAACATTCGCTGTCAAAAAGCCCTGAATGTATTTCCATATCAGATGAACAAATTACAGCCTAATGAAAAATTGCTATCATTAGCATAAGCAAGTATTATTAACAATATCATTGGCAAACCAGCTGTGCACAGAGTTGGGAATTTGCCCCAGTGAACCCATTTTTAGGTTCAATATTTTATGGATTCAAACTTCCAAGCTGCAAAATGTGCAGCAAACTTTAATATGCAAAAGAGTTGAGCATAAGGACACCCTCGTAAGGGATAGCCGCAGAAAACTGTACCTGTCTATTCTACTGACATGTACCCCAACAGTGAATGGAGTAATCTCTATAATTATTTATTTTTCCCAAAATATTTATACAAAATGTCATTATTTGGATGTACAGCTCTGGCCTGGCAGAAACTGTTAAGCTCTCATAAAGTTGTTTCCTTAAGTTACTTATGACAAGCTTTTTTATGTTTTTAAAGTATTTATCTTTTTGAAAAAGCTTTATCTTGAGTGTTTGGTGTTTGGTCATGTTAGGTCTTAAGGTCAGAGGAGATAAAGGCGTATGAAAACTTAATGTATTTATCAAATTCATTGATCTACCTTAAAAAATGCAAACTGCTTTGTTTTTTTTCCTTAAGGACATCTGGGAAATTAATAGTGGTGCAGATCATGTGATCTCTAGGGTGGAAATAGTAGTTATAGTAATGCAACTGTATTCTTAACCCAAACGGCTTAAGAGAAAAAGGCTGGCTGGTATGTGTAACCCAAACAAGGCTTAGTAAGCTTGGCTGCAAGAGGAAGAGTATGGGGTATCATAAAACCCAATACTTAATGGTACTGTGACCACTAGTGCTTAGTGACGTAGAAGACATCCGTTTGCTGGCTTTTCTATTGACACTCTTTTGCAGGTCTTCCTGAAAAAAACCCTTGGTGACTAGACAGAGCTGAATGAAGGTGACGGGGAGATCCTCCAATTAATGGCTGTGATGCTGCTTCTATCAGTTGCCTCTAAGTGAATTCAGTCATGTAACACATATGCTGTTATGCCTGAGATAAGCACTTGCTACCAATTTATGCCATACACAGAGCAACTAGTACCTTGTTTGCAAATAGTCCCAGTAGCACTTGGCCATTAGCCTTCTTGACGTGATGGCTTACTCCAAAAAAACCAAATTATATAACCAACTACAGAGGTGAAAGAAAGAGCTGTGATACGAGATAGGGTTTTGGATACTCCTGCTTGTGCTGTTCTGAGAACAGATACACCTAATCAACAGCAAATAGCCTTCGCATTCACATTCCTGTGACATGAACTGTATTTTTGTCAGCAACCAGTAAAAGTGAGCTCACTGTTTTAGTTACCAAAGGGAACTTATTTTTCCCCAAGACAACTGCTTATTGCAAATTTTCCCATTCTAATTCTCATATCAGGAAGCCTTCAAATCAAGCTGAGGAACAAAAGCTTTCTCAGTGCTGGTTGTTGACTGCTGCAAGGGCTGGTTTTTTACTCATTTGGGCAGTTGAGGAGGAGAGGGCAAATATGGTTGTAGATATCCGTGTCTTCTTCCCTCATTCTCTCAACAGGAATTGCTATAATTTTTATCAGTGTTCTTATTTTCTAATCCTAGGAAGAAATTCTTGAGTGGATAATGAGAACTGCAGGAAGAATAGTCCCTGCTTTGACTTGTGAGCACTCTTCAGGGTATTTAGTGAAGATAACAACTTGTGAAGCATAAGAGGATTTTTGCTTTCAGTTACCTTAAACTGTTTGCATAAGCTAATGGGATGAGGAAACCTAGTAAATGAAGCTATAATACTCTGATCTTTCCTCCCTCTGTTCTGATTTCTACTCTTCTGGCGTAGAAGCATTGCATCACAGTGCTTGATCTTTTCACAAAATGCCTAAGTCAACAGCAGAACAAAGAGTTGAGCAACAGCCTCTGCTACACGTGGGGCTGGCCGTTTCCACTCCTGCCTTATGCCTTATGTTCTTCCAGCCCTAGGAGTGGCTTCATGGTAGGCTAAGATATGGAAAACATTGCCCAGTTAAAGTAGTCTCAACTGTAAATAGATGCAGCCACTACACACAAATAGCTGGAGCATTAAACTCCCCTGATAATACAAAGCCTTTCTCTAATACTCTGACTCATACACTTTCTATGAAGCTTTTGCTATCCTGATTTTTTTGCTACATAACAGCTACCATGTAAGCTTTGTAAAATTAAAGCAAAATATAAGCTACTATTGCAGCTTACTCAGATAGCTCCTGTAAGCAAGCTGTAACAATAAGTAACATTGGCTGGTGCTTGGGGCTGAGATTAGCCTGAAATGCTGCTTGTGATGTACAGAGAAACGCTGATCTCTTAGCTATTAAACTCTGTTACAGAGAGTCTGGCTTCTGAAGTGCCCCAGCATCCTTTAATGTGAATTGGCAAAGGGAATGACTTTGGCAGCACTGCTGTGAGCCGTTAACGAACCTAGATTTGTTTTTGTTTGCTCTGGGACATGGCTAGCTTGGGCACTTCACAGCTTTTCTGGGCCTGCTTTTGTGAAAGGCCGGATGACCACTAGAGTTGATGCTCATCTCTGAATCTCTGGTCATGAAACTTGGACTACTTTTACCTGTATAGAAGGGCTGATGTGCTTTGAAGTGAAGCACACAGAGTGAGCACGACCCTGGTACAGGTTGGTCTTCTGTCGCTGGAGGCAGGGCAATGCCCGGTCAAGCTTCCCGCTGCACGGCGCTCCCACAGAGTGGATTCTGTGGTTGGTTTTGTACCAAGGTGCCATCTGTGCCAGCCTCCTACTCCTCCTCCCTATCTGACAAATCCACTTATTGCCGTGACTACAAAAAGCTAAATCGGATGATTTCATTATGATTTCAATATCGCTGTTCCTTGAAGGCATTCAGTAACTGGGAAGCAGCACTGAATCAACATGTCAAACAGCTCTAGCTCCCAGCAGATGACTATACCTACCCAGTTCCTGCTTTTCCTAGGAAACAGTCTGCCCACCATGGCCTAACTAATACAGAAAGCGTAGGAAAGAAATCTAAGGATATGCAGTTGGTGTAGTTGAACTTTCGACATCGGGACAATTAAATTTTGTTTTTCTGAACTGAGCCTCAACATGCACTGCTAAAAGCTAGCAGCAGAGTTAGACCTTAATGGAAATGTGATTGTGGAAAACTTCCACAGAGGAGTTGCAGATGGGGTTCACAATCCAAGGAGCTGATGTTGAAGTACAGATCTTGGAAACGGAGAACTCTCATGGAATTTCGTTTAAATACTCACGGTCACCTCCCTCTAATGTTTTGTTGCAACATGGTGGAGCATGTTTTCCTGACTGCTGAAATGGAAATTAGGCAGGACTAGCTTTTAGTTACTAAATCAGTAGCTGAAATGTTGATTGAAGTGATACTAAAAAAAAAAAAAAAAAAAAAAAAAAAAAAGAGTGGAAGCATCCTATCCTGATCAGTGACAGCATTTAATATAAGCACACTCAAATATCACAGATAACTAGACACAGAGGTTCACTTGCAGACCTAGTGAAGAAGGGATTAACTGAGAAAACCCAGAACATAAGGATTCTATACTCCCAGATCATCCAAGGGAGGAAGTCCCCAGTCATGAAAGAACTAGCTAAGAGTCATCAACAGCATTTCACTTAACTTGGTCTGTCTCGCTGCTTGTTCCTGATCTTATACCCTAGCTGTTCATGTGACCACTGTTGGTATGAGCAGTGTTGTGTTTAATGTGTGGGGTGTGTCTGGAAAAATACAGGAAACAATGTTAGAGATGCATCTTCGTGCCTGCTAACGCTGACATCGCCATGCAGACTGAAAACAAAACCCATATGGAAAACAGCTATGGAAACATCAAGTTTTCCTGAATTACTTTTGTCATGTTCTGCATTGAAATGTCAGAATATAAACTTAAATAGGTTAAGCTCCTCGTGGTAACAAATTGGGATGAAATTCTCTTATTTTACTGGGGAAAGATTTAGGTCAGTCAGTTACTATCACAGAGTGATTAGATTGCTCAAGAGGCTTTGAAACAAATGTAACTAATGAATTAACCTCATTCACAGAGTGTGAAATCTGTTCTCAGAAATGCCAACTAGTTCAAACAGTACTAATTATGGGGTAGCAACAACAAGCAGTTGTTGAAGTTCTAGCTCATTCTTCAGTGCTCTTGTGATACCTGAGAAAATGATATTCTATGCCACATCTGCTTGAAAAAACATGGGATGGCAAAAGCAACCAGAAATTCTGAAGGTGGGAGCACAGATCAAACTACTTGCAATTCCAAACAGTGCTACTTTAAGAGACTTCTACTCAGAAATGAACTATATGCTAGCATTCTGCTGCAGAGCAAAGAATTAGCAGTAACAGTATGTGTTCACCATATGGGGAAAGGGGTCCTGCAGTCAATCCTTGATTCTAGACCCTGGAATTTAGCTTTTCGCTAATCTGAAATTTTCTGAAATGTTAAAATGAGCCATCACTTAAACTGCTCAAGTTTTGCCTTCTTGTTAGTTAAAGTCTCACTGTAAAACTATTTACAGTATTTACGGATCTACAGAACTGTTATCTTCATTAAACCGCAGGCATCAATCAAATCTGGAGTTGTGCTGTAGCTGTTGTTAGGCTGATAATTGTCCATTTTCTAGTCTTAAAACAGGGAGTTAAAATGTTAACAGTGAAAAATGTCATCTTCAGACAAAGAAAGAAAGAAGGTTTTAAGTCCTAAGTTCTACCTGTGCTATCCAAAACTTAGACAGCTTCATTTCAGCACAGACTTAAACTATATGCAGTAAAGACTTGTTCAATATGCTCGGTGATATTGGTACCCCTGAGTCAGGGCTCAGGTAACATCCTGCATTTCATACCAGGGTTAGTCCAGTGAGAGCCTCATATCCCTGTTCCTGGCTACTCAGCACTTTATTGAGCTCTTATTGGAGCTAAATATGATTACACTGAAAGTGTCTCTGGGCTTATTCCTATTGTCACTTTCCTGACAGAGAATCAATATTTGATTCATCACATAATTCCATGTTCAGCTCAGATCCAGCTTCAGCTGTGGTATGCTGACAGGGCTTTAAATGTGAGAGAAAAATAGCTCAGTTGTTACCTTTGAAATTTCAAATGTGCTATCAATTTCATACAAAAAAAAAAAAAAACAAACCCACAGGAGAGGTCACTCTGTGCTGTAGTTCAAGCTAATCTATTAGAACAATTACTTTAGAGTGATGCTGCGTGCATAATGCTGTAATATCTCATGGTAAGGAATGAAGAAACAGGATAAGAAATGGATATAGAAAGTCAAAACAACTAAGTCGGGCAAACTGTGACCAGGACCCTATGCTTCGGGGAGCTGTAGGTAACTACCAAGGAAGATCATGTTCCCAGGACTATCCCAGTTAGTGCCTCTGTTGCTGAGGCAGTAAGCTTGCTCCATCAATGAGGGTCTAAAGAGCAGTGTGGATCTTCCTGTTGTGAGAGGGGCAGTGACTTACCCCTGCCCTTCTCTGTACACCTTCTGAAAAGGAAGGTAGCAAAGGAGTCTTCACAGATTTTGTGCTACCAGAAATGTCCCCTTCAGCCTGAAGGCAAGACAGAGATCAGAACTGTGAACTCCCTTGCTGTCGAAGACCCTGTGAGACTTATTTTAAGAGCATGACACTATGCAGGTGGCTTACCCAGCATCCCCTAAGATGGCACCAGGGTAGCAGATGGCATAGTTGAAATAGCAGCTTGAAATGTACAGCTGCAGAACATGGCTATACATCACAACATTTGTCTGGTAAGAAACCAAAATGTTTCCTCTGGTGTTATGGGGAGGAGAGTGAGCCATTATTAATCAATGAAGAGAGGTAAAATAGCAAGAAAGCAAAGCTGAGAACTGCAGCCAGGGGTGATCATGCTCTTTCCCTGCATTTCAGGTGAGAACTCTTGTTCTCCTTGCCCTAGACACTTGTGTGTGCCATGGCAGGGAAAGTGCTGCTTGCAAATACTAGTATCAGAAAAACAGCCTGCAGTAGACTGTAGCTTGCGGGGGGAGTAGCAGGCACTTGGCTGTAGCTGTGCAACAGGCTTCATGGCCAAGAAGAGTGCTGCCAGGCAACACCAGCTTCCACAGGAAGACATGGTGGGTGAGCAGAGTTGCTCACTTCAGAGCTCCTGCTCTCAGGATGGCTACAGACTCCCAGCAGTAACATCTGGAGTTCAGCCCTGCTGCTTGTTACAGACAGGTCTGGCCCTGTACCAAGGACAGTAGTTCTGAGTACGGCGTTTATTCCTCCGGGATACGTATCTGACAATAGTGTAACTTGAAACTGCTTTTCTTTGGAACTTGTCCTTCAAAGTCAGTAATATCTACTTGGCACAGTAACTCCATCCCTTTGGCTTTCCTATGTGAGAAGTTTCCCCATGGAGTGACTTGCATGGAGTGACCATGGCAGCACAGAATCGGCCCCTCGCCCCCATCGGGCACTGTCCCTCACTGGTGCACCATGCCACAGTGGGCGTCTCCAAAATGCCATCAGCTGTCATCTAGAACGTGGTCACCACCAACGCTGATGGGATTTGCTGGGTGTCTACATTCTTTGAACTGCTTAACAGCTCACTGATAACAACCCACCTGTTTGCAGTGAAAGGCTGTCGTAGCAGAGAGAGGGCTCCTCTGGCCTGCTCGCATTGCACTGTGGTCTGCAGAAAGAGCCAGGGAAGAACTCCCCAGAAAGGGTCTGCTACTCCCTGCTAGTGTGCCTCACTGCTAATGCGCGTCACCTTATGTGCCCCCTTCAGTAGCTGTAGCTTTTTCATAAATAAGTAATGAAATCCCACAGGTTATTTGTGTAGGGCCAAGGAAAAGGGCTCTTGGCACATTTCCACCTTCACATTTTACTTACTGTTTGCCCAGGTTTGTCTGACCTAGTTCTATGCATAAGCTGGGCTTAGCAGTGGAGTCCTGGAAATGTTCCCAGCTGTTAAAGCCAAGCTATTCCTTCTGCGGTAATTATTGCAGTTCCAAAGCCCTTCACCAGCTATGTATCATAACATTAACATAAAAAACATGTTCTCTGTGATTCTAAGCTTTGATCAAGCTTCTTATGGTGGCAGGACTTATATTCAATGTCACATGGCACCATGGGACCTGCTCATCCGTTGCTTGCCGCTAGGTACATACTGAACTGGAAAATCTCTTTCCTGTGTACCCGTTACAGCACTGTTATCACAGGATAAAATGAAGTGTTGGATTGTTTTTGTAAAGCTGGGTGTGATTTTTCATTCCACTGCAACTTCCCATCATTTGCAAAAAAGAATTTGGGAACAAGTATAATAACTTGAAACTTGATACCCAATAATAATTTGAACATCATGAGGCTCTTGGAGAGTGCTGCGCAATTATTACAGCCAGGGATGATTATTAGCAGTAAACATCTAGCCAAGAAGTAACCCTTGTTTGAACTAGGGGTAGCTAAATGATACTCATTGTATCTAAAGCACAGAGAGGACATGGTAGAGGACTTAGTAAATAAATGTCCTGTTTTCTATATACAGCTAGCTTCGTCCAGAAATGCTTTGGACTTGCCCAAATCTCTTCACCTTCCATGAACCACTTAACATGAATTTACTGGAACAGGAAGTTAAAGCTACACAAGGGACATCAGGTCCTAAACTTTCAAAGAGAAAGTGTCATTCTTAGCTCCCAAGGAACTGAGCATCCCTAGCATTTGGTTTAAAACCCAGGTTTCCGTGATGTGCTTGTTGTTGGGAATATGTAACCAGCAACTCAGAATTTTGGACTTGATCCAGCTTAAAAGTTGAACAATCCCTCAGTATGCCAATTAGTACATGTATCCGTAGCAGAGCTAGTTACAGCCTATGTTACAGAGGGAGGCTACTGTAAAACCTATTGATTCTTCTGCTTTATAAATAGCCAGAGGCTTGCCACTAGAACTCCACTGCAACAAACACTCATGCACTTAAATTAGTAACTGACATGTGAATTGTAGAGGAACCTCATTCTGGTATTGCAGTTCCTGAGATGGTTCCTCTGAGACTTCCTGGAATAGAAATGTGCCAGCTGTGCTTGCTCCCAGTTCGCCGGCGACCGTGGATCGAACACCACGTGAGCTGCTACAGAGCTCAGGGAGCTGCTGGGTACCTGCCCTACTGAGGAAGAGTTGCTGAAATATTGCAGTTCTGGGAGAGTAAGTTGCTCCTGGGCAAGGCACGCAACCAGAGGAATACATCTGACATCGCTGGAGGCCAACTCAATCAACATAGTCCTCCAGCAGAAGCCAGAAATTTCCACTTACGGTGGAAGTGACTACTTTAGAAGTGATAATGAATCCTCCCTTACACAGGTTATAACCCTTTCTTCAAAACAAATGGCAAATTTGCTTTTATGTCCTGGTTTAGCCTCTCAGAGGCAGAACTCCGCTTGCTGATCATTAGCCCACGTACAACCACTGAAGCAAGCTGTAGGATGAGGTTTTAAAGGCTAATGTTACAAATGATTAACTATGATTCAGCTTTTTTGTTGAGAGGGTCTGAGTCCTGGCCTCACTGCTTTCCATTGCAGGGTGCCCAGAGGCACCAGGAACGGACCCTTCAGCAGAGATGCCCTGTGTAAAATGGAGTTGTCTTTCTGTCTGCTAGTAGGAAGGCAAATAATACAGACAACGTTGCTGGTGTGCTTAGGAGAGGAAGAAGATCTTGTGCCCAGGTCCTGTTTTCCTGAAGGAAAACCTTGAAGGGAAATGAAAGAGTTTGAAAAATCAGTAGGGTCAGGGCCTTAAGGAACTCTTAGCGTTCAGAAACATGAGCATCAGCTCTACGCCGAAACATCTAAGAAGGAAGCTTCCAAAAGCTGGACACTGCTCATATGCACAGGTTCTGTAACTGCTACAATAATCAGTTGATGGCTCATGTCTGGACTAAAGTGAATGGAATAGTATTTTGTCTGCTGGAAAACATTTCCTCTACTTTGTAGAGGCTGCTTAGATCCTTTCCCCTGCCCTTGAGTTATTTGCAAAATTTGCCTCAGCTTTCCTGACACTTGGAAAGGAAAGGCCTGGTCCCCTTGGCCACCATCTAAAGGTGGAGAGTGTGTTAAAAAGAGAGGTCAAGTGTGTTTTCAGTAGCTTCAGAAGAGGTCTTGGGGATTTTATGCACAAGAATTCAGTTAAAGCCAAAAGACTGAAGTGTGATATCCCTCAAAGAAAGCTAAGTTGTTCCTTTCAGAGCAGATTAGATAGATCCTGTGGCTCTGTCCTCTCCCTGAAGTGTTCTTAAGGCAGCAAACTACCACATACCAGCAGTGTAGAACGAGTTGGCTTCAGACAGCATGGAAAGCTGAAAGACCTCAAAGCTTAGCCTGCATCTTATCTTGTCTACAGGATTAACTCGTGTCACTACTTTGAAATGCAAGACCCTAGATAAAATGCAAACTTAGGTCTCCTTGAACTCAACTGGCTTGAGACAGCTTCAGACATGATGGGCCTGTATTTTGCAGGGAGGGGAGCTAGGATGCAGACATGTCTCTGCCCTTTGTCATAAGTTCAATACAGAATGGAAGAAGCTGCTGTTGACCTATGTCTTAAAGGCCAAAAACAGTGGAGTCTTCGCGTTAGTTTTCAGAATAGTAGGATGAAATGAGATGAAAGCATGTCATGGATTGTCACTTGTTCCTTTGTCAGTCGTCTCAGTTGTTTTAAGTATGACTAAGTGATCAGCCTTCAGCCCTCTGTTCAGCTTCGATGACCTGTGTAGGAAGTGTTTAAAGCTACCACTACCTACTCCTCAGGGCTCGAGAAAGGGCTGCAAAGTCTTGGCTCAGAAGGGTTTATAGTCAAATCAGCCATCATAAAATTAGGTCATGATAAAGCAAGTGAAAAATTTCTACTGTGGTCTGCAATAGCAGCACTTCAGGCATACCGTCTTGAGAACCATAAACACTTACTTGTGACTGTATCTATTCACTATTTGATTTGAAAAAAAGTGCAGTAGTCTTTTAAACACTCCCTGACCCATTTGTAGGGACCTTGTAGTGTTAAACTATATATAAGGAACCTGGGATAAAGTACTCTCAAAGCTGAGATAAACTATTATAACAGTGGCTCTGTTTCTTAGGCTGGAAAATGGGATAGAAAACTCAGTGCACAGACAGCTGACAAACACATATGCACATCTGCTGGAGCTATTCATGCGAAAATAGACCTGGAAATGCTGTTGCATTGCAGAACGTGAAATCTGGATGGTGAATGGTTATCTAACATGGAATACTTAGCAGAAGTCTCAAAAGCTAACTTCAACTCTATGCTTTATTCTTTAAGGGTTATTGGTTTAAATGGGAGTTAATACTTTTGTTAAAAGTATCGTGCTCAAGAGGACAAAAATGTTACTGCTTCTTAGAAGTAGCATAGCTCTTATTGGTGCAAGTCATGGTCTGCAGGGATAAACAAAGGTAACATCTCTGTCAAGTGCTTCAGGATGCTGGTTATAGATGTGAACCTAAATTGCATGTATTAGGAACTTCATGGCTCTCACAACTGAATAGTCATCTGACTTCAGATAAGAGCGTACCCCAGGGGTACCAGTCCTGCTCACGAATTTCATTTTCTGATGCCAATCTGAATAACTTCAGTAGAGATTATAATTGCATGCTAGTCTACATTGACTAAATTGGCTGTTGCTGGTGGAGTCAGAGCCCTAGTCTTTCACCTAGAGGTATGGCTGAGATGTGTCTACTCTTACAGTACTCATGGCAGCTTATTCTTTCTTGGGGGCCTAATCTCAAGCAGAAGCATGATGTAACTCAGAGCTAAATCTTGTTGTGACAACAATACCAAGAGGAAGTGTGCCTCTAAATGAAAATGGGGAAATAGCCAGCAAGGACAAAGTAAACCGAAGCAGCTTCATAAGCAAAATAGCACTGCAGCACTGTAAAGAAATACAGGGAAGTGAGGAGTCACTCCCCAGAAGAGATTTCCCTCTGTAGCAGTCAGTATATTTACTGTAGCACGACTGAGCAGTCTTGGAGTGATTTGGAGCTTCCCCTATCATAGTAACCAAAACAATGATGTCATGGAGCTGTTGGTTCCTCTAAACAGGAAAGGTTTCTGCTTAGAAACCTTTCCAAGGGATTTTGATTAAGTTGCAGCAGAGGCAATAGCCACTGCCTCTGATGTTAAAAACAAAACCAGAGTCAGCTTGGAAGTTTAGTATTTAGTGGGAGATCGGGCACTTAAATGCAAGAACTGATCGCATTTGTCTAACGGCTGTCCTTGTAACAGGAGTGAGAAAAGGGGGCAACACTCCCTTCCCGCAGGAGGAGATTCCAGGGGCTGTGCGTGACCTTCTGGCTGAGGCTCTGTGCCTGCTTTAGAAAGACATTTGAAACTTGATCCCAAATTCCAGTTGAGTGTTTAGATATTAATTTGTGGGTAAAGTTGCTCTTCAGAGCGAAACAGGCATGAAAACTTTGCAGCGGATGTGTCAGTTCTGGACCTGTAAGGGCAAAACCAAGGAGAACATGGCACAACATGAACTTACAGCATTCCAGTGGTTACGGACCTTGGACTGCAATGCACACCGTACGGATCATCCAGCACACGAACGCCCAGGGAAAGCAGCCTGACCTGTTGCGGCCACTCGCACAGAGCCCTGGGCTAGCATTCGGAAGGTTAATTGACTTTTGCTGCGAGATCGCTGGGTGACAGTAAGCAGGTTGCAGGGTTTTTCTGTGCAAAAAGGCAAAACTGAAGCCAGTTGTATAGTATTTTAAAATGTAATGAGAAGTCCCAGATGCCTATCAGACAGAAGTGCATCTGACTCGTTGCTGAACTGTGTAGGTTGCAGGGATAGTGAGGTTAGATTGGATTAATCACATCTGAGCTGTATTGAAGTGTGTGGGATGGATATGGGCAACGGCAGGAATGAAATACACTTGGGGTCTTCTTCAAGTGGGGATTACCAACAGGCTCACTTCCTCCTTCTGCCTTCGTTTTCTGGGGCAGATTGTGTGGAAATGCGTGCTTGGAAATGGACAAAGGGCTCAAAATTCAAGCTGTATAGCACACGGATGTTGTAAATCAGGATAGAAAGAAGAAAAGGAACTGTAAACCTGCCAAAACTGGTCTAAGCTGCTCTCAACTGCCTCAGAGTGCCTATGTAACAGCAATAGAAACAGGGCATTGTTGCAAACAAAATCAGCCCAGCAATTGCCAAATTCGACTTAGTAACAAGAACGGTATAAAAGAAAAAGCGAGAGAGATGCAAGGTAGGGATTTCTTCACTGTGCACATGATTGAGCAGGACATTTTGGACCCTGCAAGGTTACTTCTCCAAGAACAGAATCTAGCATCTGAGATTAACAGAGATCTTGTGTATTTTGTGACTAATGCTAGTGTTAAAGTAATGATCAACTTTTAGTCTTGCTGTTATCCACCCTGCAATGAGCTTTAATAAGAGACTTTATTAATCATCTGAAAAATTGCAATAATTTGGTGTAACACGTATAATGGAAGAGCAGCTTTTGTGTCTCTCCAGCCTCCTTCCTTCCCTTTAATTTGCTGTTTGAAGGAATAAGACACTGAAGTTCATAGTGCCAGTTAACATGACCAGTCTTGGTACAAGCTTTATTGAGATGTCTGGTCAGCAGATTGCCTTCTGAAGTGTCCTGATGGTGTTACTCACTTCAGTATTTGTTTGATTGCAATAAACAGTAAAAATGTGTTAACAGTTGACTGGACCAGTTATGGACAAGCTAATGATGAACTCTTGGCAAGAGAAACTTTATCTGCCTAAATTAGACTTTAGACTTTTAACTCCCTCAGTTGAAAAAAAGGAAACATCCCAGAACTCTACATGAGCTCTTGCTCTGGGACAGTTTCTTTTGTCCCATTTAAACTGCTTGCAAGGATCTAAGATGCAATTTCCCTGCAAAGATCAGAAAGGAATTAAAAGAACTGGAGAAGCTATTTAGGAGTCCATTGTAGTGGATCGTTTGCCTAATCAAAAGCATCTAAATGCTTTTTTAAGAGTAGAATTTCTTGCAAAAAAGTCTGATGTGAGGACATGATTTTAAGCCTGAAACAATAGATTTGAAGGATACTGAAACTTTGCCAGAGAAAGCTTTCTCTAAATGTGACCTAAACTTAGTCAATGACTTCTCACTGGTTTTAATTTCAGGCATTACATTGCATCTGTTTAGTGCTTGCAGCTGTGCTCCTACAGCCCAATTGTGTATTTCCTGCAAAATCACTGGAGAAAACCCAGTATTCTGCTAGAAATCAATAGGTGCAATTGGTTCATGTTGGCGCTAATGAATTGGCTAATGAAATATGAACCTAAGCTATTCTTAATCAATCTGTTTTCTATTCATCTTAGTAATGCCCAGGGTAGAGCTACCAGAGCCCTGAGCACAAAAATAGGCTTTAATTGCCCTGACCTCACCTGGGGCCTCTACCCATATCCTGCCCATGGGCCCAGAAGGCCCATTTAAGCTCAGCCCAGGGCTGTGCCTAGGCTTGGTCATGGATGCTGCTGATTTGGGCCCTGTTCTGTAAAGTGGCCTCCTGCCTTGACCTCAGACTTGTCCTACCACTGTGGACCTGCCTACTGGTTGCTGGGCTCTGTCCAACCCTGGTTACCTTCTCTGGGCCAGGTCTGACCTGCCAGTAGATGTCCCAGCTTGACCTTGGACCTGCCTCATCACTGCATACATGTCTAGTGATCTGGACTCCTGATCGAGGCTGAACCTAGCTACCATCTCCAGGCCTGCTCTGCTTGCCTCGCTTGGGTACTGTGGGTTGGGCCCTGGCTGGTGAGGACCCTGCCCTGCTGGCTGTGGTGTCACATTTGGCTCCCTGTCCCTTGGGGAGGAGCTGGCCTGTGCTGCTCCCTGGTAAGAGCCTGGCAGGACAGCTCAAGCAAAAAGCTATTCCACTGTAGAGCTTATTCTGTCTTTCAGATCTTTCTTGATGCTCTTTCCTGTTAAAGCTTTTGTGGCACCTCTGAACCAAGAAGCTAGTGGGGCTAATTTGCAGTGTTTTCAGTGAAGAGCTTGCTGATGTCAATGAACTTTATCCGCTTACTTTTTGCTTTGTTTCAGCCCGCTTATTCAAGGCCAGGGAAGCACTAGAGCTTCAGCCAGGCTGCCTGTGTAGCAAAGCAGCAGGAGCAGTCCAGGGTGTTCACCTTCTGCCTTTACCCGCTCTTAATTTGCATGTGTAATGAGCTCTGTTCAGATGTTTTAGCACTTGAAATGAGTTTATAGTTAATTCTATGGAAACCTGAGCTCAGTGGCAACCAAACACAAAAAAGGAATTGAACAGAACATTATGCCACTTTGCATAAATCTGTAGTAGGTGTGCATTTGAATATTGTATGTGGTATCTAAATGCAGGAATAGAAAGAGCTCATAGGGATGACTGAAGCTATAGTTCTGCTTTTATATGGACTATGGACTTTTATATGGACTGTGGGACTTCTGGCAGAGAAAGGTGAATTCTCAGCTAGTGCCAAAAAGATGGAACATCAAGTGAGGCAAGCAAATGGCATGTTGAAAACAAGAGGAAGCTGGCTCACACAAAGATAACGAAGCTGTTCAGCTCCTTGCCGCCAAAAGCTCTGGATGCTGAAGTATACATGAGTTCAAGAGGACACTGGTGATGTTAATGGAAGAGATTAAGTTACTAAATATACAAAACTGTATCTGGGCTCAGGGACTCATTATATGATTGCTTTTATGTTTTTCCCTAGGCATCTGCTTTTGGCCATATGGAAACAGGATGTTAGACTAGACTAACCTTTTCTGTGATCTGGTAAGGTGGTTAGTGATGCAGCGACATACTCACTGCTGAGTGTTTCTGAATGACTGTTTCTTGGTGTTAGGTTGGACACTGACTAATTTGGGTTCGCCCAGAGAATGGACCGTCACGTCTTTCTAAGACTTGGCACCAGTCAGCTTGCTATCACCAGTTAGGAGGACTTTCACTTTCCGAAAACAATCTTCTTTGGGGGGGGGGGGGGGAATGTGACTGTAACCACATGCAAAGGAAAAGTATGAACTATACACAAAATACACACTTAGTCACTGAACTCTCTGATAAATTATTTCTGGCTGGTTAGCCACAAAATGACATTTGACTGACCTTGTCAGCTGGAGAGGTGAACGGATAAAATAAATGAGTTTTCAGTCTCTGAAGTGAACATATTTAATATGCTGGGTAGGAGGTCAGTATGACTCATCCTTTCCATTGCTGCATGGCCTGGTGTACGTAGGGAAAAATCTGTCCCTCTGCTGAACGCTTCAGGAGGTGTAGCGAGTTCAGGTGCCAAGAAGCATTAGAAGTGCCTTTCCAAACTGATATCCAGTTTCTGTAAAACTCGGGGCCCTCTGGATCTGATTTAGTGTGAGTATTGTTGTTAGGTCCTCAGGAGCGAGAGTTCCCCTGTATCACCACGTCGGTAGCTGATTGCATGCCCTAACATGCCACAAGCTCCCACAGCTTGAGAGGGTGCTTCACTGGCTTCTACTGTCCATAAGATTGAGTAGTTGTTTAGAGGGTACTAGAACCTGCTCCTATCCAAACACCACTGCCCTGAATGTAGAAAGTGGCATGCGGCTCTGATGCTTAAGCAACCACTGCATCTGATTTAATGAGACTGCCTGATACCGGACTTGAAGGCAACAAATTAGTCCAGGTTTAATGCTGCCTAGGTAACAGCAAACTCTGCTAAGAAACAGTAAGCAGCTTCTACTGCCTCAGTGAGGAGATGCCTCAGTTTAATAACCTGCTTTTAAAAAGTCCCTGAGGAAACAGTGAGCTGTACATGAAGTTCTCTATAGGAGTTTAATTGGGTGGTATTCTTTAGAGAAACATTTGCTTTTTCTCAAGTCTCTTTAAGAACTGGACCTCTAGTTCCTAGTTACCTTGTTCTCCCTGCCTGGGACAGCTGAATAGGTATGCTCTGAGCTGGGTGAATGAATGTAGCAAAGCAGCGTTCATAAATGCAATCAGCCACCCACCGCTTTAGCAAAGCATGATACTGTAGTAGCACAGGCATGCAAGAGATTGGCATGAAAGTAAGAGAATGCTGCAAAATGTTGGCAGAAGCTTGCCTAGCAATTAATCAAGATAACTTTACTTTGTGAGATGATATAGGTGCTCCATGCTCCAGCTGCAGCTTCAAGTGATTTCTAAATGAGGATGATGTCAAGTGAGCAGAAACCTAATCAGTAATTGATGGATCTAGTTGCGCGTTCCTGTCACCACACTGTCTCAGATAGGCAGACCGGATTGAGCCACTGAGCCCCTTAGTGCAGCTTCTACGTAGCTGTAACTGTACTACAATGATGTTAAAGGCCTCATTATGCTAACGGTTATGAAAGTTGAACCTCCAAAGTGGGTAAGTAGTGCAATAATAAAGTTAAATTTATCCACTACCCTGGCTATTATCAGCTGGCATAGGAAGGCAAAATGGGAAAAGGAGACCCACGATTATGATATGTAAATGGTTGGGGATTTTTTGTTCCAGCTGTCTAGACAGGTTATTTTTTCCAAGAAACTGATTGCAAGATGTTTAATGTTTCCTCCCTTATTACGGGTGCTATCTGCCCAGCTTGTCTTGCAGTTATTGATCCAATACCCAACACACCTGGAGGTTCTTCAAAGTGATGTCACTTGATAAAATCAAAAATATATCCCTGTCCAAGACGATAGCGGGTTTGTTATGTTTCTAAGATGATGAAACAGATATCAAGGCAATGAAGCTGTGAAAGTAGTGTAGGAGCAATGAAGCCCTGGAACATATCGGTCTGAATGACTGACAGCTATAAGTGCAGACACTCCTCGTATTTACATAAGTGTTCTTGGCCTTAAAACTCTTAGATGTGAAACAGAAGGAGAGTTCAGAAAAATTGTTATACTCAGGATTAAAGAACACAGCGTACTGTATTTGGAGTGACAGAAACATGGGTGTATACTCGTAGCTGTGCAACTTGCAGTCTTGCCCTTCTCCATCCCAATTCTGCTATTGGTATCAGTCTTCTCCAATCTGGTGCGTGAAGAAGTGTTTTTTAGGTGTGAGAACAAACATCAGACTTCACCAATATGTTTCTTTGCCTTGTGTCCTTTGTTTTGATGCCCTGTTGTAGCTAGCTTCCTGGCTAAGGTATCAGTGCTGGTTTAGGTATTAGTTTCTGCCTCTGCTAGACTCTACCGGGCCCTGGCTGGAGTCTTTAGTATAAGAAATTCAAAAAATGGCTGCGGGGAGAACCCTTCCAGAAAGGCTTTTCAGGCAAAAACGCAGTGCAGTACATTGGACTGAGCAATGGCATTTGGCACACGGTGTCATGGAGTACCGTGCACCAGGCTATGACAGTGCACTGCAGATGTATGGTGGATAGCAGGCTAGTGTCTCGGAGCACTAGCTCACATCAGACATGTGGAAAACCATACAGTGTATGATTAACGATTGCTATCAAACAATCTTAAAAAGCCATTTACAAAGGAGAGGAAAGCTTATCCCCTCACTTTCCTGGTTCATAAACACAGCCCTTACAGAGAGCTTACTCTTCAGCGGTTCTTACAGAGCAGTCTGCCATACTGAGGGAGCACAACAAAGCCACAACGTAATCCCGAATGTGGGGCAGCACCTGCAATTTGGCAGATACCTACCTGCGTATGACATCTCTGCTTTGATGCAGCCAGGATTTCGTTACCCTCACTAGGTTCATGAGTAAACTTAAATATGTTTGGTCAGTGGCTTCTTGCCTTACCTTGGGCTGTAGCAGCTGCAACTGCTCTATGGCCTCCCGCGGAAGCAGTGAAGAAGCTCCCCCAACAGCTCCCATGAGTCCCAAACTGTATTGTGCATCTGTATCTTTGCTAGAATTCACTAGGAAGGCTTAGACTTCTTGCATCTTAAGCGCTACAGATTTGGCTGGCACCAGAAGGTGTTGTCTCCCTCTTCTGTAGGTCATCTATGTAGGAAAGCAGTAAAACACAAACTTCTACATAATTAGTATAGGGTGAATAACAACAGAACACAGTGTCAGTTTGCCTTGGTATGAGCTGAAGCATGAGGCACGGCTTGTAAAAGCATAAAATTGGAAGATGGAACTGGATGTTGTGGTGGAAATAATTAGGTGATTGTTTTTTATGGCATGCTAGAGGCCTGTTTTCACCGTTCAAGTAAAATTACTCCACTAACCTTACGCAAAAAGAAACCGGTACCTCAGTGCAGCAAATGTTCTGAATACCACTTTTATTGGCACACTGCAGTACAAGCATAAGAACTTCAATAGCATGACCTGACTGAAATGGCGCTCTGAGCTGAAAAGCTTGTCATGAAATCCATTCTCCAGCCAATATTTGTTAGTCTCCAGCCTAGGAGACTTTCCGTTGGCATTTTCTACCAGTTCCTTGCATAAGCGCAACAGTGTCTTTTATATGGAGATGCCAGTTGACTTCACTAGTGAACGTTCACACCTCTCCTGCTGTATGTTCAGCCATACCTTCCTTCAGCCTTGGACCCTCTTGCTTGGTTCCCCTCTTGTAGTAGTGAATGTAGCTTAAATCTGGCTGGCAGGCCTGTCTTGTAACCATATGAGTTTTTTTCTTTCCTTTTTAAGAGGGATTAGTAAAACTACTAAGGGCGTATTATAGCACTCAAAACTTTCTGAGAAATACCTGTGCTGAAAGAGCACATCTGTTATCCACATTGGGGCAGGCTGTCTAGCTCAAATTGGCTTTTTCTTCTGGATTTTGGCAATATGCTCTTACAAGCTTGTGACTAATGATGCTTGCAATGTACATACCAGCTTCAGTCTAACTGTACACTGAAATAGCGATTCACGACAATCAGTTATTTGGTCAGAACTTCACTCAGACTGCCGTAAAAGGATGCTTTTCAAATGAAATGGATACTGAGTTTTGGCAGATTTAAGAATCAGAGCACAATAGTCTCTTCTCTCTTTGTTTTTTTTCCTGAAACTTTGAGTGTTGTCTTTTTAATTGTCTCGGAATCAGTGACTCCTCTCTGAATGCAACCATCACAGCTGACAGCCCTGCCTGTGAAATCTCTTCCCTGCTCTTCAAATACTTCTAATTCACTTCCCACAGCCATATGGTTGTCATGGGGATTTAACCTCTATTCTCAGTAGGGCTTTCATTTCCACAGGCGGACGAGAAGCTTGCCATATACTATCCAGGCAAATGCAACCACCGCAGACTCATTACCTCATCAGAAGAGATGCAAGCGGCTTTCTGAGAAATAAAATGACTAAAAACACAAAAACTGTTTCAGGAGAAAACTTTTTTCTGGAATTGAAGTGATCTTCTGGCAAAAACACTAAGACTCTTGTCTTCAGTAAATGGTGTGAACAACCAAATAGTTTCGGTACTGATGGTCCCAATGTGAGAAGTTAAATGCAGCATAGTCCCATGGATCTATTAGTATTTAGTTTCTTATGGCTGCATCTCATTTTTAAAAGGCAGTATCATAATACTGCTCAGAGGACGGTGGTAATAGCTAAGCTTTAGCCCTTGTATCAGGGGCTTGAGGCAGAGATAATTCACTTAATGCTTTTATCTTATCAGGGACGTTTGTTGTGGCCCTCACACTTGGGAGAGCCCTTCTTCCAAATTTGCAATACCCCACCCTGACTGATGAGTTTATAGCCAGTGTAGGGAAGGGGAGTGCCATTGTGCCAAGGCATAATCAGTTTTATAAGTCAACCTATCCCATATTTTCTGTTACTCTTTCACACCGTCTCCCCTTAATATTCAGCTTCATATGCTGGATTTCCAGTCAGGTTAAAACAAGCTATTGGTGCAAGTGCTGCATGTACATGAAAGAAATACTCTTCATGTCTGTGGGTAGCTGTGGTGGCAGCACAAGGTTTTAGAGAATATATTGCATAGTAGGGATGTTGTAACATTCGTGTCTTTTCTGAGCTCTGTAAATAGTAGACTTAACTGCTACAGACTAAGCAATTCCCCCACAAAGCTAGTGTTGGTTAGGGAGAGGCAGCACTAATTTAGCTTGTATATAATGAGGTTTCTTTTCTGTTTGAAGCCAATGAGCTTTACAAAATCCTGGGCATGGTATTTTGCAGCTGCTGCTAGCGATATCTCCATTCAGCCCTGAGCCTTGCGACTTTGGGGTTTAGGTTCAGGCACGGCTAGGCTAGGTGTAACATGCTAGTGTTGGTGTAATGTGCTGGTAGGTGGTGTAACATGATAGTAGTTGCTGTGTTTGTTCTGGATGTTGAACATGAGCTGAAAGCTGCTGGGAAGAGCAAGAGAGCAGTATGTGTGTGGAGACTGCCTTATTTTAGCTATCGGCTGGGGTATTTACTCATCAGTTACTTACTGATAACAGAAGTTACTTATTCATCAGGCTTGAGTTTGAGGAGAAGATACAAGGCATAACATCAGAAGTTAACAGCAAGAACAGTAGTTTAAACTTTTATATATGCACTAGCTTCCTGCAATTTTATATTTATTATAGTCTGAGATGATCAAGAGCTAGTGCTAGATCATAGAGCTGTATACAATTGTCAAAGCAAGAAGACAACCATGCAGAAGTCAACTGATGTATAGGTTTAATTCTTTTGCTTTTTCCTTTCCATGGCTGTTTTGGAGCATCAGGGAGACTAAGCTGATGTTTGAGTGTGCCTCACAAATCCTTTCTCATGTTGTAGAGAGACGTCTCATGTGGTTTCTGAGTGATGCGTAACTCTTGCAGGGCTCCTGCTGCTGCAGTGCTGGGGACCAAATTCAAGTGGGTTCCTGTTGACTTTGTGCAGTGCCAGGTACTTGCTGCAGAACTGCTTGTTGGTACTCATGCTGCATAGCAAGATCTGCCACTTCCAGAGCAGAAAGGCAAGTGAAATGCGTACTAGAAAGGTCAAAATAGAAATGGCCCTCTCATCTGCACCGTGTTTATTAAAAACGTATGCTTTATTAAGGATCTGACAGAAAACTCCAGCATCTTTCTTAGGAAATATAGCAATGCAGCTTTCATAGGTCATTTTTCACATTGCTATTATCTCGCACCAAGAAGATCTTTGGCAATTATAACTTGCATGTAGCGTTAGCTAATTAACATCAGTCCCAGCGTTGCAAGATACTAATGAAGAGAAACACTTTTCCTTTCTGCCTCCTGCTTTGCAGTTTGCTCTTGAATCACATTGACTCCACAATGCTGATGTCAGTTGTAATCGTATCAGCTGGCAACTAAATCACAATTAGGATTCAAATACATATGGAAAAATAATATAGAGATAGTACTGAAACGTCAATTAAAAAATGACCAAGCCACACCGATTAGGCTAAAAAAGGAATTCTCTACAAAAGCACAATGCTTTTTGTGTTGATTCCATGAAGAATTTTAAGACTTTAGATGTGTCTGAGCATAATGTTTTTACATGGAGGAAGAGCATGATGGATGAGTTTTAAAAGAGAAATAGCAGTGCTGCTCATCTGCACTTGGAGTTGCTCATTAGCTTTTCTCTTGAGATTTACTTAAAAGAATATATTGTCCATCTTCATATAGATGTAATTGCATACTAGAAACATCAGTTTGCTGCTTTGATGTTACTGATTGCTGCTTAAAAATCAAATTTATCCAGGTGTCATACCTTTATTTAATATAATTCAGATATAAAATGACTGGTTTTTCATAAACACTGTTGCTTTCGTATAACTCGTAAGCCTCAGCCTTTTGGCCTTGGGAAACTGCAGGAAGAACTGCCTTGGTTTATTGGTGCAGAAAGACTGTGTACCCACAACGAGCTGTTCAGCATGGTCCGTCCGCACACAGATTCCTCTGCCCACTCCTTCCTGTTCTCTTTTTGGGGGAACAGATCACCCTGTGAGCTCATGGGTTGGTGCTGTTGGCTTCTCATCACAATGCTGAGCTTCTCACCCCCCCAGTCTGATGCTACTGGTGTGATACAGCCATCTACACATCCATCATGGCCCCAAGCAAAGTAACGAAATGGTGGCTGAGGCAGTATTGTCCTGCAAGGTCAAGATGCTGATGACTTTGCAGAAGGTGTTTTAGGAAGCGGGATGTGTGGTCTGCCCAATGCTGACCTGTGTTGTCCCGGTTCCCTTGCTCCTTGGGGTTATCAGAGCGTTGAAGCGATGGCAGGTTATAGCATGCTGTGCTCACTCTCATCTGTGAAACCTGTGGCTCCAAAGGTGAAGCTTGAGTCTGGAAGGTACAAGGAATACGTGCATTAACATTAGGGGGGCAACAAGCAGGAGAAGTAGGCGAGGGAGAAAATATCGTTTACCATAGGGTAAAGCAGCCATACCAGAGCATGGTAGGATTGTGAAAGAGGGAGGCAGCTCATTACCGGGTATGTCCATGTGCTGAATCAGAGCTGCCCCTGCAAGCATGGTGCGCTGGTGGTGACCTTATCTGGTGTTTCCGTATGGGTCTTAGTCCGGGCTGGGATATGGGCAGGATACTTCTCTTTCCTTGTGTCCCGCTATAGCTATGCGGATTGGAAACTTTTAATGGCAATATCTGACAAGCTCTGTAGCAGTGCCTTCACATACTCCAAGAGTTTGGACCATATTTGGCCTTCTATCTATAAAGGTAAATAAACTGATAAAGTTAAGGATAGACTTGATAGCATTGCAAAGGAAAAATGATGCTTTTTATGTTTTTTTACTCTGAAATTTATTTTTAGTCCAAGTCATTTGCAGATTGGCTTCAGTATGAGTGCTGTATTTCTTTACTGAGTAATGACCTTTACTTGACTGCCAGAAAAACATAGTTTTCAGCATCTCTTCTGTAGTAATTATTAAATGTATAGCTGGTACACATGCATTAGTGAAGCATCAAAGACAGCCCAGTAACAAAATACAGTAATTAGTAACTACTTCTGTGCTGAAAAGGCAGTAAAAGTGCTCATTCTTATGTCTATTATGGTATTTCTGCTCAGCTAGTATAAACAATTTCTAATTGTTTGCTATTTGGGATGGTCCTTCCTCTGAAAGCTTAATCTTAACTAAGTGACTGCTTCTGGAATAGATGCATGTTTGTCCTGAATAAAGGTAAGGTAAGAGCAAGAGAGACCTGGTTTTATCAGCCACAAAATTATAAATAGTGGTTCACATGCTCCTGTTTTGAGTTAGTCATACCAGTGTGCAACTAGTTAAATCCTTTGGACAAAGTTGTAAGAAAATGCTATTTCTGTTGTGCTAGTGCCTCTGTTAATGTCATACAGATCACACAAATGAAGAATAGTTAAACTTGTAGGAGGATCTGGGGAAAAACACATCCAATACACAGAAGTCTTCAACAATGAATTTCCTATTTTGCCAGTCATGCATAATTTATTTTTATATCTTATGGTGTAATCACTTAAAAACAGACTTTTCAGATCCTCCCTTTCTTGGGGAGGCAAATAGCTTCAATGCGCTCTTCGAACAGAAGTCTTTTCTGCTGGTGTTACGGGAAATAGAACTTAATGGCCTCCAACGAAGCAAATGGAAGACTAATTCCCATAAAAGCCCTAGCGTGTTGCCAACATTTGGTAGCTAGTACTGGCATTTAGGACAGATGAGGGTTTTTTTGCCGCTTTAGTAAACAAGATTCAGAATATCTTGGGAATAAGAGGCGCAGCCTCACAGCCTTGTAACTGCTAATAGGGGATTACCTTCCCCTCTCTAAGCTCCAGGAGGGGATTCCCTCTCAAAGCTGTTGCAGCCAGATAATTTGTACATCTTCCAATCTACTGCTCATTCTTTGTCTAAGAAATCATTTAAAAGGAGATACACAGCCTCTGTCCTAGTTTCCCCCGCTGCATTTTAAGAGCTACTAGCAAAAAGGGACACGGTAAACTATTTACTTGAGCTTCACATTACAATTTCAGGTCCACGGAGCAGAAGCAGGTTTGCCTTGGGAGCAGAATTACTATTTCTCAGTCCAGAGCATTCACCGAAGCCTTTCCGTTTATTGCTGGCTGATTGTGACATTTCCAGTGGAATAGCACAATCAGATCTGGTTAAATCTTTTCAGCTGCATCTCATGTAATTGCCAAATTGAATCTTGTGATGACGTAAGTGCTGAGTTTACTGTAGCCAGCCTGTGAGAGTTCTAATAAAATTGCATAATGCTAGGCTGCTGTATCTGTGATTACATGAGACCATCTCTTTTCATGTAGGAAAAATGGTTGTAGTGACATTTGAAATGTGGCCTGAGGGAACCCTAATGGCTCAAAATGAGCAGCTGATTTCTCTACGTTATTCTGGGAGGCCAAGCATATGGTGTAGCACAAGGGTTGATTGAGTTTCTCCCTGTGCTTTGCCAACCTCTCCCGTAGTGTTCCCCGCAGTCTTCTGTTCCCCCTTGGCAGGCAAAAGGTTTTTGTGCCTCTTTTCCAACTTATTAGCTGCAGTTGTATGACAGTGACTTTCCTTATAAACCTGGCTTTATCAAACATGCTGGGAAATCAAGGCCTGGTAGCCCCACGGGCAGCCTAATGCCTGTATTACAAGTGGGCAGAAGCCCTTCGTTTCACTGTTTGCATTGCACTGGCTCTCAAACTCTTAACCTTATTTCTCATTAGTCCAAACTATCTTCACAAAGTACTAACACTGGCCCCTGCTCCACTTTTTCTTCTATCAAAAGGTTCTTTGAGCTCAAAGATGAAGAAAACATTTGTTAGAGAATAAAATTAATTGGCACTTAAAAAGCACGGAGAACTGATTTAGGCCTTGAGTAGAGCCAAGACTCTTCACCGGAAACTCTTTGCTAAAGATTATTCATATTTGCTTGGCATGATCTGGAAGGTTGGATCTGTCTGACAACGAACTCTTATGTTGTTGCAATTCTGTAAGAGTGAAGCATGAAACAAGCTTCTTAGACAAATCTTATGAGAGTAACAAGAATGCAGGAAAGCCTAAAGACTAGGAAATACAGTAGCAGAGCAGTGGTTTGGTAATTCATTTGATCAGATTTTCAGGCACTGAGTTAATATTTTGTGGTGGAGAGTTGCTGCTTCCTGAGGAGAGATCAATCACCTAACCACATTTAGATGGATTGCCCTGATGCTGGGTGCTCTGCACTCAATCTCGAATCTCCAGGCAAATAGACACTTTTGGATGCTTGTCTCCACAGCTGCAATTTCTTTAATCTCTCGTTCAAATGGCTTGCTCACTTTTCTAATAGTTCAGCTCAAGCATACTAGTAATTTGGTTTCAGGACAGCATGGGTACTGCCCTTGCCCTTACAATTTCAGTACCACGGATGTTTTGGGAGACAAATTTTTTGCCACACTGGAAAATGAATCTAAATGCTTGTTTGTGCTGAAAGAATACAAGTCTGCCATCCACATCCAGCATCATGTAAGCTGCGCAGATAAGAAGCAGCTCTCCCTGGAGTTTAGCTGGATGCCTATTGCATTAGCAGAGGAAGCTCAATATTGCAAGTGGCTTGTCACAAGCGAAAACACTGTCAGCTTAGCTCTGAGGTTACGCAGCTCATGAGGAGCGTATCTAGCTGAAGGCTCTAAGCAATAAATTGTGCAGCTTCTTTGAGATCAGCGTGCTACCGATTGATTAAAAACAAACCCAAGAACAGACTGAGCCAGAAGGGACTATCTGATAGTAATGGCATCACAGGTTCCACTCTGATTAGCCCGATTTTGCTTAAATTTAAGTATGAGTTGTGACTAATGCAATGGATTCGGGCAATAGCTTTCAATGACTTTCATGTTTCATCCTCAAACTGGAATATACTGCACTGTGTATCTGAGTCTGTCAACATCCTACTGGAAATGCATACAAGAAAATCATTATTCAAGCTAGTTACAGTGAGACTTAAATTCGTTGCAGTCCAGTATTGCAAAATATAAGCTTTCTAATTCCTTGGTGAAGAGTAAATGTTTTAATGCCTGCAGGCTGTGTGAAAACCCCGTTCCAGGAATAATGCCTCCCTTGTCTTGCCTCGCGCCCACTGGCCCTCTGCTTTCGTCCTTGACATGACCAGCAAGGCACAGGCCTGTCATTTAACACCTCCATCACGAGCAAATGATTATGGGATCCCAATGCTATACAAATGGTAAGGAATCAACCTTTCTCAGCATGCTGTTGCCATGTAGCACTGAGATCAAATATTTCTCTCAGATGATTTTCTGCTGTTCCAATCGTGTAATTCTGGGCTCAGGAGGATCTTAAAAAAGTATCTGACCAAATAGTGTAACTCCGCTTCCCTCATCTGTTTCAACAGCACAGTCTGATTTGTTTTCTGTAGTGGTTATGCTGCTTTGATGCTTTACTAAAATATAATGCAGTGCAAGCTGGTGCCCTCTGTCACTGAATAAGGTACCTGGGCACGTCTGCTCTGCAGGCAGTGCTGGGTCTATGACCTTGTCAGACGGACGGCGCATGGGACAGACTCCCTCACTAGCATGAGGTCGTGTGTAACGTACCAGTCTAAGTTCGCAGTGGAAATGAGCTATAATTCTTTTCAGTAGCTCTGCCTTGTACCTTGAACTTTAGCTTCAGGGAGGTTAAACCTGAGAGAGATTTGGTGCCTCTTAGAATCAGAATGGGCTCCTCTATAGACCTAAATGAGTCCATTTGCAGAGCTTAGAAATGGCCTCTTGGGTACATTTGCCTGGAGCAGCAGGTTGAAAAGCCATGAAAAATAGGCTTTGTAGCTGTAAGCTGCTGCTTTGGAGAAGGTAACAATAATGCCCAAAACAATGGGGCAGCAATTCTAGTGGCTGATTTGAGAGAGAAAGTGTGAGTTTGTACTTAAGTTCTGGTGGAGACAGACTCTGCCATTAGCTTGGAGCTGCTATGTCTATAATGGGACTACTTAACTTCAAGGTGAAAAATCCTGCGGTACTTTTAAAGCATGGCATTTATTCCCTAATACTTGTGGTATCAGCTATCTTGTAATGTGAGCCTTGAGAGAAATGCTTTTATGTGCAAGAATTCCACTGTCGCTTGCCAGCCTAACTTGCACTGCCTCCCTTGCAGCACAAGCTTAGAGGCAAAAGCCTCCTGTTTCAGTGATTCCTACTGAATGTCTTCTGAATAATTTGCTAGTATGTGCAGGACATTAATAGATTTCAGCATCAAAGCTTTCGATGTTATTACAAACCAAACCTGATTCCATTAACCATAGCACATGGCATCTCTTTCCTTGGAGGCAACAGAGGTGCCTTACTAAAGCAGTGTAATATCTTGAAAATTCCCATGGTTAAAAACGCAGAAGTCGTAGTAGTAGTATCACCATCCTTGGAGATACTCAGAAGTCAAAGTAGATAAAGTCTTGAGCAACCTGACCTAACTTCGAAATTGGCCTGATCTCAACAATGGATGAAGGTGTTGGACCAGATGGCCTCCAACGGTCTTTTCTGTGATAAATCAACCTATGTATACATCATATTCCTTACGTCCATTTATGTGTAGCATGTGGGGCTTCCTGAACCAGATGTAGAGGTCTGTATTTAATAGCCCTCCATGTTTTCATTTTCTTCTATGAATTTGTCCAAGGCCTTTTTGAACATCTATAAATCACTGTTACCCACAGCATTTTGGAGGAAAGAGTTCTACAGTTCTTCTCTTTTTTTGTAGGTTGAGTTTTCTCCCTTTTCTTTTTGAAACTGCTCATTTCCTTTACTGCCTTCTACTTCTTGTATTGTAAGATGCAGTACGTGTCACCTGTGATTTTTATTGACCCCTATCCTGTCCCCTATCCTTCCTCTACCTTTCCTAGAGTGGATTTTTGCAAGGATCATTCTTGTTGCCTTTCTCTATACCTGCTCAGTGTCTATATCCTTCTTGAGATAGAGGATCAATATTTCAAGAAACTTTTATATTTTGCAAGTGGCTTGTCCTTGACAGGAATCATGACTCCTAGCCTTTGTTACAAAGTAGTGTCAGCCACAATCTGACTGCCAAAGTGTAATTTGGGAAAAGGAATGGAAAGGTGTAATACTTCATCTGGACAGGGCGGGGGTGTTAATAATTTGTCCAAATGCAAAAAAGCAGCCCTAGAACACAGGAATCTTTGCTTTGTTTGGAATTCTTGAGCTGAAGCTCTCCTGGTTTGAGAAGAGAAAGTTAGAGCTGAGGCAGAGATGTATGGTCCTACTTACTATCCTTGGAGGACTGGTACACTACAGATAGTTGTGGAGGCAGAGTACTCACTGGGCTTATGCAGCCCAAGAGTAACTTGGTGTTCTTGGCTATCTGAATGGCACAATTTGTCCTTGCTCGTACTGAATGGTTTAAAACATGCCATGGATGACGATAGCTCTCTTCGTTTGGCCAGACCCTCAGGTAAAATGTCCAGAGCTTGTTTATCTTGTATCTTAATTATGCTGTGAGACATATTTTGCAGTTGTTTCCCTGATTCTGGCTGGTCTTCTAAAGACTCTAATATTGTGTGACAAAGGTTATGTCATGGACCAAATGTATTCCTTGGGCTGATGCCCAGGAAGCCAAGTCTGGCACATCCTGCCCTTTATTTGTGTGGAAAAAATTGAGAAGCTCATGCTTCTCAAGCAAGAGACACAGGAACATGCATCCAATATCCATAAACGAGAAGATAATGCAAAAATCCTGATGCATCTGTGTGTGTGAAAGGCGAAAATCAAAAGACAAAAGGACGGTTTGTGCTAGCTTTGTTTTCCTCATTAAGTCAGTGCCAGAGCTGGGCATTGCATTAACAGACCTGTTAATAAAATATTCCATAACAGCTAGAGCAGCTCATGCTTAATGGAAAAACATGAAATGTTCCATTTGGAAACAATTGCCCTTTATGTAAGATGTATTTCTTTTCTCTCCCTTTTGTTTAAGGAATCTTACATGGAACAAAAAAACACTTGTCCCTTCAGACGTCCTCTGTTCATGCAGCTCACTCCCCAAACCGGAATCATAATCCCTTGTTTGGACGACATAATCAGTTGCACAAATATCAGTTGAGATAGCACAGACAGATTATAGCTTCCAGCAGGACAATGTAGGATGGATCAAGCTTTAAATACCTCTGCTTTTATGCAACTGTTTTTCCGAAGGATAAAGCAAGAGAAATACAAACAAGAATTCTTTAGGCAGATGGCCTTTAGTAACCTCTCCGTGAGGCATCAGCAGCTTGTAAATAATAAGCGGTCCAGAGAGTAAGGGCTTTACCAACCCGGGTGCAGAAAGCCTAAAGCCTTGTTGCACAACTGAAGGGGAAGATGATATAATTAAACCTACTGCCATTGGATACAAATTTGGCAGATAATTGAACAGTAAGGAATGAAAGCCAACACAGAAAAAGTTCTTGCACGGATTTAAACTGTAGCTGACAGCTGATTCTTGCAGCTCTTTAGCACAACGGTTGTTAATTTGGGCAGATGGATACTTTTAGAAGCCATAAACTGTAGGCTGCTGTTTGATGCGACATGGAGGTATTCTGCCCTTGGCATAGATCATGCTTCTGCTTCCCAAAGGATGCTGCAAAGCTTGGGAGGCAAAAAGAAAGTTCCACCTGTTGTGATTTAAGTGTCAGGTACAACCTAAAGTGTGACAAGCCCCTATTTCTAATCCAGAGCATACATGGATCCTTGCAAGTCCCTAAAAATCCAGCCCACTTTCCTGCTAAATTTCTCTCTAGATCTTTATGTATGCTTAAAACTTTGTACAATTGAGCTCCAAGTTTGGCAGACAGAAATTCTTCCCTGATGTATGTCTTCAAGAACTGTCATTTTCCAAAATAACTTAGGGGATGCTCAATCTGAACAAATCAGCATCACCACTGCTGTGATGCAACAGCATGAATAAAATCTCCAGAGATACCTTCAAAGATTTCTGCTCGGTTAAAACTGGTACCTCTCAGGCCTGGCTTGCCTGAGTTACTACTTTTTCATATAACAGTTGGCTGGTACTGTAATCAGCTCAGCCATATATTCTCCTTCCATGGCCAGCAGTATAGCAGAGCTTTGAGGTGAAAAAATATGCAATGAAACAAAAGCTGTTTGTTTTTTTTCCTTGAGAGTTGCACTGTACCAGAACCAAACTGCTCTTCAGTGGCTGGTGTGAATTTCCTGGTAATTATCTCAGGAACTAATAATGGTGCAACATTTCCTTTAGCTAAAATGAAAGCAGACTGGGCAGTCCATTCTAGACCATCCAATTACTGTATTGAGTTTATTTATTTTATTTTATTTTTTTAAATTTCAGTCTCCTTTAAAACAACCGGCTTCCGGAGACAGTTGTGAGGTGATGGTTAATTGGGTCCTCGCTGCACTGGGTGGCTCGGTGCCCGACACCTCTTGGCAGCCCGCTGTTGAGCTCTGCCTTCTCCGGAGCTCTGAGTGTTTTCTGATTTCATAATCTGCCTATAGGCAGCAGATCTCTGCTCTTGAGGGGGCGGAGGTGTCACTTATAGAGGCTATCAAGTCTCCAGCGTTGACTTTGACAGCACGGCTTTTTAGTTTGCTACTGGGATCCCGGCTTCTGTAATTGCTGGAATTTATGAAAGAGTTCGTGGTTCAGTATGGATAAGACCCAAATGTACGTATCCATTTTTTGCTGAACAGCATACTGCCTGGCCACATAGTTTCCCTTTCTGGTCCCGCTTCTTTAAACTTGCCCATGTAATTGTGACTTTGTTGGTTTAGGGCTGCAAGTGGCTCCAGTGCAGCCACTTGCCAGCTGGTTGTGAACGTTCCCATGAGTGGAAAAGGCCAGAGAAGAGGACAAGAACAGGCAGAAGTAGAGGACAGATATAAAAAAGGAATGAACAGGGAAAAGTGGTGAAGGGCACAAAGGGCAGGTACACAAGGGACAGCAGGACAGGAGAGCTGAACATTCCCTCTCCTGTCTAAAATACAGGAAAAGCATCAAAACAGGAGTAAAAACAGAAGCGGATAGGGCTGAGCTTTCAATTTACTGTGAAATGTCAGATAAAAGCTGGAGTGGTGCGATAAAGAGAAATCAGCCATCAGTACAAAGTGCTGAAACAGATATGACTGCTCAGGGCTTTTCTTCCGAGTTGCCAGTGCTTGGCTATTAATGTTTTTTAGATTGTAATCTTCGAAGGGGAGAATATGAGTCGGTAACAGAACATGATCGGCTTTTTAGAGAATACTTGCCTTTATTTGCCCTGGCTAACTTGTCCCATTGTTTGTCTTACAATACTGTTTTGTGTTAATGAAATCAGTATTCTGGATTCTGGATAACAGGATAAATGATGGGCTGGAGCTGTCTCCTAAATCAAGCAGCTATTGTTTCCTGTGGCTGCTCAGCAGGCTCCTGTAGCTGTTTGGGAGTGAATGAAGACTATCCGGATGAACTGAGTCCACTCTCATGCCCTACCTATGCGAGGGACAAATGTTTGTCTCGAAAGCTACATGCCAGCACTAGCTGTCACTTGCATCAAGCCTCTATCGTGGCAGTAGACCTGGCAGAAACCACTGAAAATGGGGAAATGCATGAGCCAAAGCAGGTGTTCAAAGCTGCTCTGCTAGGTGCAGAAATGATGAAAATGATGGTTCAGTTTGAGAGAGTACTCGTGGAAAATCACCCCGCAGACGCAGGAGCCTGCTAAACAGTTCTATACATAAAGCTTGTGGCGGGGGTCAGCACAGGGCCTCCTAATTTACAAGCTTTTCCTAATATTTATATGGCGGTCTAAATGCCCAGCCTGGAACCAGCCTAGAGAGTATATTTGTGCATGGGATCTAGAAAGTCTTTTTTCTAGGCTGTGAAGAGGCTGCAGGTAGAAGAGGCATTATATGGAGCAGAAGGTTTTGGTTAAGATGACTGTAATGCATTTGTCACTAAATGAGTTAGTGTGGACAGAGTTCTGGACAGGCTTACTCAAAGTCAGCAGCAGATGTGAATGCAAAGCAGGTAACTTGCTCAAATGTCTCCTTTGGGTGGGATTGCCATACAATAAAGTTTCTTTATGTCCTTCCTCAAGTACCTAGCTGGAAAAGGACTTTGGTGTTCAGGACTTCCTGATGTGCTCACTTCTGTCTGGGTTATCTAGCAGCTGCTAAAGCCAGTGGGTTTGGTTACTTGTACAACAAGTAGTGCAGCTGAAATGAAATGTCATCGTTGCACCTCAGGACCTCCATCTCCTAAACCCAGAGGAGTAGGCATTGATGGATTATAGTCAGAGACCAGAGATAAATAACACAAGCTGCTAGATTTTACTTGTGCTATCAGATGACTATTTTTGCAGGATGTTTGAGGGCCTTTACTGCACAGGATTTGGAGACACCTATTGCCTCTTTAATACTGGATCTGAGAGAACTATGTGCAGAGCTGTGTATCACAGCTAGCCCATTCAGGTACTTAAATTCGGTAGGAAACCTGCAGCTAAGTAATCACTGCCCTATTGGAATGATTGTCACTGGAGGAGAATAGAATGCATAAACGCATGCTGAATTAGCAGATGACACATTTTGTGAAATGTTTCCATAGTTGGTCGAAAAACTGCAGTGGGTTAGATGGTCATTTTCCCAGAAAAACATAATTTGGAGGAAAAAAAAAGAAAATCCCTGTCTGACTGCATTAAGTCTTTGAGGTGGAATTCTAAACTAGTCTTTACCATGATAAAAACTGGGCACTTGTGGAGGAAGAGATTATGAGAAACGGATTAGGAAACTTGTCTGGCGAAGCTTTTTTCACCTTTTACCAACACACATGTAAATTGTGTAGGCTGCGTGCCCGGTGTGGGTGTAAGGCTGCGCCGTGATTCAACTGAATGGAATGTAAATGAAATCCTCTATCACGAAATGAGTGGGAATGTTTTGGGCTTTCATTAACTTTATACTCTGAAAAGATAATTCCATGAGCTGCTTCTAACTTCTGAAAGGTAGTTTTCAAAAAACTGATTAGAGGCAGATAGAACTGGAGCTTTTGTTAAACTTGCACCTTTGATGAAAACATTGTAAAATACTCTTATCCCCAAGTGTGGTTTGAGAAGTGAAATCTTGCATGTCTGGAAGGTGTAGACAAATTTAACATAGAAAGGATGCCTGTAGCTGGAGTGAGGCACTATCTCTGAACTGAAGAGCTCTTGGAAGGTAATATTTAGTGAGATCCGTTTTCCAGCAATGACACCTCAATAACTTCTACGAAGGGCCGAAAAGCTTAGAGAACAAAATAGGATGGTATAAGCTAAGCACGAGTCAGCTGGGCTGACTTGCAACCCTCATAGTTCTGAACCAGTGAGTAGGAATTTACCCATGAGATTTACTCAAAGGCAACAGCAGGACATTTGTCAGACGTATACTTTGACATGGTGCTAGAAATGACTTGATGTTGCAGGTGGTCTTACAATTGCCCATAACTGCACTTGATGAGATTCAAGAAAAAGCTTCTTTAGAAGCTAAGACAATCAATGCTCTGCTTTCCCCCACTGGCTTTGAACAGCAATTTGAGTGCAGAGCAGGCAGGACAATGCAAGCAAAACTGTACCTCATGTGAGGAGTGACTGTAGAGTCCAAATAAAACTATAGCATCTCCAGACTTGTGGTGGTTGCCTAAAATACATTTGCTGAAAGACTTGCTGGAAGACATCAGGCTAATCATTTGTGTTATTCCACCATTTGTTGCTGGTGAGGAGAGGATATAAAATTAAAATAATAATGGTAGGTGATGTGACAGGTCACATGAGCCTAAGGTAATCTGTACAGGTAAACCTAGACACACAAGGAGTATTGGAAATTAGCTGGTCCTACAGCAGATTGCTTGCACAGACCTTGTTTTTCTTGGAGAGGGAAAAGCTGGTTATACTCAAGGATGACAGGGCAGGTTAGAAGCTGGAGGACAAGCTCTGGCCAATTCTAGAAGTGCAGATGCCAAGGGACTCACCCCGCGCACTAATGCTACAAGTCTGAACAATTGCACGGGAGCACAAATCGCTGAAGAATGCGCGGGCTGGACGAGCCGTCGCACGGAAGCACCGACCGCCGGGGAAGCGGCTTGCCCTGCCCCAGCAGCAGGGCTTAACAGCTACCGCAACACGTCACTCGGCAACCTCCTCTGGGCGAGCAGGAGAAATCATTACAGCAGCCCTAAGGTGCTTGGCAATGAAATGAGATGGTCCCGCACAAAGTGTAGCGAGAGCACTGGAGAAACGCTACCTTGCAAAGTGTCTGTTACCCTCGTGTACACGAAGAAACCTGAACGCAGGCAGTACTCAATGCTGACTATCCTGAAATGATTTACAGATATGGAAGGTGGATGCCCTGCAGGGAACAGCCTGTAGAAGAAGATAGGAAAATAAGTCATGTTACACAGATGTCCTGGATCTTTCCCTGGAGAACAAGTGAAGCACAAAGGAGGCTTTAGCTCGGCGATGTCTACCTTCCTAGGCTCCCCAGGAATAGATTCAAAGTACTCCCTAATCTGTTTTATGCTGGCTAAATTCACCAGTGATCTCTGTGGTGGTACTACATTACAGGCATGGACTACTAGATGAGGTTGAAGAATCCAGCCTTTGCTTCTGGAAAGCCTGAAAAATAATTATGCAGTCTCCTTGGTGGGTAATAGCTCAACAGAGCAGTAGCGTACAGCACGCTGCTGACTCTCCTAGCTGTGATTTACTGTTCTGCTGCATTTCAGTATGCTTCTGGTTGTCAGCCTTGGGAATGGTTAATGCGTTTACACTTGGAGTTGCTCTGACTTAAAGCTCATGTTACGGCATGTGGCCTATTTCAATGGGACTGGAGATGTCTGAGAATCAGCCTCATTTCTGGAAGCTTGTGCTTAACTTCAGGTGCTAGTAGACCTTAGCAGAGTGCTGTCTAATCGAATTAAAATTCTGCGGCACTGGCATTTGTGACCTAAAATTTGGAAGTCACAAGTGGAGCGGGCTGGCAAAAGCCCAAATACCCAGAAACAGCCTGGAACAAAGCAGAGCCAAGGTTGTTTTCTTGAGGAGAAAAAATGGCCAAGCCACAACTGCTAGTCTTGTCTGGAGCAGACAGCTGCAGAAAACATTTTGCCATGCGGCAAAAGAGCACATATTAGGATGCCTTAAGACCCACTTGTAGTTTGGCTTGTGGAGCAAAACTTGGTGTTCAGCTCTTGCCCTCTCCCTTGTACAAGCATTACTCTTAGAGGTGAAGCAAGAGCAGGATCTGCCCAGCTGGCAAGCAACCCTGAAGCTCCTGATTTTAAGCAGGGCCTTCGGCAAAGACTTGGGTGAGGGAGGCAGGAGCAGCTCTGCTGTGTGGCAAGGAGCTTATTTTATTCAGCCTTCTGCCCAGAAAAAGGAGCGATATGGCAAAATGCTATTCTGCTGAGCAGCAGTGCTGGAATAGGTAACAAGCAACAACATAAATAATTTGTGTTCGTTTCTCTAAACCTTACTTTCTTCCCCTAAATGTAGGTGCCCTTAGACTGGAGCTCTGCTCTGGTGGTAACTGCGAGCGTTAACAACGGTTTATTGATAAACATAAGTGAGGTGGGAGGAAGAGAGCTTCATTTTACAGCTGAATGATAAAATGTTCATTAGTATTTATATCACGATCCCTGCGTGGAGGCTGTCGCCTAACACCTATGTGGCAAGAGCAACAGGACTGCGTCTCAGCGCCAACCTGCAGCGATTTAAGTGAATCCTGCAAGAGAAATAAGCATGAGCAAGAAATCCTGCTAGCTGGAGCTCTCTGGTAGGAAACACTACCTTGAATGGGGGTCAGATGGGTGGAAAGATAACTGCCTGCTCTGGTTTTGGCTTTCAACATAAAAAATAAGTTTTGTGGGTTGTTTGTCAGAAACAAATAAGCAGGACTTAAACTGGACTAGGCATAAGCCACGCTCTTGTTCAAGGGAGCGTTGCCGTGCAGTGTGCAGATGCAGGAGAAGACCTTTAAGTTAGCGATAGTTTTGATGCACACAACGCTACACTTTGCAAGTGCTTTTTCCAAACTAAAGCACTGATGTGCGGCTCTTCTGGGTAACCATGTGGAAGCAAAAACATCTCAGCAGAGGAATTGCCGCTGCAGTGTTCCCCGTAGGCCGGCGTTCGTACACTTCAGTAGAGCAGTGCTGGGAAATGAAGCCGGGTGTGCAGCAGATACAGGAATTGAACAGGGAGCCGCAGTTCTTACTACTTTAGTACCCATAGAATAAAGTCCTAGGTGCTTAAAATATATTTTTTTCACAAAAACCAGTGGTAGATGAGCAAGACATTAAAGCTTCCAAAGAACATGAAACTTCAGACATTCTCATGACATACTACGTGCCTCTTGTGGTGTTTTTCTGTCCTTTTTTGGCACTAGAATAATAAGTCTCAATATTCAGAACGGCCCCAATGTTTTCTTCCTGTGGATTTCTGAGACCAGCCGGAGCTGGAGGTTACACAATTGCAGCTTGTGAAAAGAGAAGGGGTTGGGAGCAGCAGGGACATGATGCACAGCCGGAAAAGAATTTTTGCAACAAAAAGATCTGTTAATGAATTCTGGGTATTTATAGCTCTGGGAGCTTTCCTGCGGAGTTTATCTCCATAGGAAGATATTAGCTCAAAAGTGAGCTTAGTCACAAGCCGCTTATAGGGAATATTTCTATTTATAATATTCTCATTTCAGTAGCTGGTGTTACTATGACATGATTATTTACTAGCTGAGGTGACCAGTACTGTTCAGGTCCAGATTTATTCCTTTCTGCAAAACTGTCTTAAAAATGGGGGAAAAGCCATGCAAACATGACAGGCAGAGGAACACAAGCTTTGTGAGAGATGGAAGCAGAGGGAGAGGTATGTTAAAGCCCTGTAGCTTGTCCAGTAATCCTGTATTTACGCCAAGCGGCAAACCAGGGGTTCCCATGGCAAAGGGAGTGGAATAACGGGAAATGTATCAGGCCTAATGCTGCACCTTATTTCTCATCCATGTACTGCTTTATCTGCTCAGCGGTTTCTGGAGCAAATAGGCCTTTTGCAGAGAGGGTAAACGGCGTGTACATATGTCAGCGCGGTAGAATGGCTTGGAGCTTCAACTGATATTAAGGCCACTCATGCATGAGGTAATTTGTTTTATAATAGCAGCAGAAAGCCTGCTTGCGCATGGGCGAGATGCAGCAGCCTGCTAGTCATCAGGGAAATAAAATGCAGTCGTTGACTGCGTGTGCTAATAAATATGAACTTATGTGCAGATGGAGTTGGTTGGGTTTATGGTCATGCAGAACATTCTTGATTGCCACTGCCACAGTGCTGGAATATGAATCTTTCAGCTGGTTTTGCCACTATTTTGCCAATATCTGTAAGTGGCAGCTACCGCTCAGTTGTTATGAGCGTTTATGCTAGTCAGAGCTGATAATGCCCTTTACGGGTCAGCGAAGAGGGAGGAAGAAGCCAAAGTGAGAAACGAGGAAAATGAAGGATTGAGCCTGGGTAGCATTGGTGAATAAACAAAACTTAATTCTTGTCTGTTAATCCTGGTTTAGGTACCCTGACAGCATGTGCCTTCTGCACATTTTTTAGGTTTCTCGGTAAGGTTTGAATTAGATGAAGACCCTTAGATCAAGCATTGCTGCGGTGACATGCTGCTCTTCTAGAGCATCTCTTGAACTGAAGGAGGATCAGTGCCAGCATTGATAAATGGCATGACAGGCTGAGACATGTACATGAGACCTCCTGGCCCTGAGGATATGCTGAAGAGGCAG
Source organism: Dromaius novaehollandiae (assembly GCF_036370855.1). Taxonomy (NCBI): domain Eukaryota; kingdom Metazoa; phylum Chordata; class Aves; order Casuariiformes; family Dromaiidae; genus Dromaius; species Dromaius novaehollandiae. The sequence continues at coordinate 43,766,772 of NC_088104.1, forward strand.
GTTTCCACCTGCTACCTAAGCTGCCGATCACTGCTGAGAAAACACTTGGAGTCTGTGTCCCCAAAGTCATATATGGCTAAACATGTGGTTACTTAGCCTCCAATTTACAGCAGTTTTAGAGCACTTTTTTCTAGTATCTTCACTGTAGCCACAAGTAAAAATCTATTAAATATCAGACTTAATTTAAAGATTCCAGGAGTTCTGGTTGCAGGAGAAATGTCAAGCACTACCAGCCAGCAGTAGATGAGTAGCCTAGCAGTGCTAGGAAATTAAAACAGAACAAAAATAGAGCTCTGTTTGAAAAGCTATATTATACACGGCTTTTGACTTGTTAACAAGGCCAGCATAACTTGTAGCCACTCAGCTCTGTGCAGGCAAGTGACCATTTCTATGCTGAGCAGCAGAAGTCAGACGCCAGCAGTAATACTCAGCCTTTAGAACAGTCAAACGTCATTCAGCGCCTAGTCCTGCACTCCAAGCAATGCAAACCTCTTGGGGAGGATGTACTTCAGGATTTCAGTCCCAGCATCTCCAGAAAGTTGAAGTTCTATCTTGAGCATCAGTAACAAAATTGGTGTTGTACTGAATGGAAGAAGAGAAGTGTTTTCACAAAGTCCAGTGATTTGTGACTTCCTAGTCATTGTAGGTCAGGCCCAAGAGGGTCAGAAACTATTTCGATTCCAATTATAGCCAGCAGCCTACCTTCTGCAGGTAGAAGGCTAAAAGTAAACTTGAAATGCTGAAGCCCGTTATTGAAAATGGGAAATGTAGACATAGGTTTGTGTAGGGTTGCTGTGAGGACAGATGATGCTGATGTGCAAGTGTGCTGTCAGTGGCAATGTGGCAGGGTTCCTGCGGCAGGAAACAGCCTGGGATGAAGCCAAGGTTATGTCAGGGAGCAGTGAGAGCGGGGTGAGCTGGGAGCCTGGGTGACTCTAGCAGAAGCAGTGCCTTTACTAACTGGGCACAGTCCCAGAGCATCCCAACACAGCTGGCAAAGCTGGGGGCAGGTAGCAGGCTCCATCGGGGTCCCAGAGAAGGTGAGGGGATGGACCAGGGTGAGGGTCCATCCAGGGGGTCCAGTCAGGAGCAGTAGATGGGCTGCATACAGAACTGGAGATAAGCTGCCTGCATCCTGGAGACAGGGCTGGAGACAGCTATACCCACCCCATAGCTCAGGCCAGGACTAGGTACCCAGGGCTGAGTTTAAATAGGTCCCCTGGGCCATGGCCAGGTTGGATGGGTGGTGGCCCCCAGGCAAAGCTACTCAGGGCAATAAGGCCCATTGGTGCCTTAGGGCCCTGGCAGTTTATCAATAGAAACCATTCTACCTGCAGCTGAAGCCAAGAAACACGCGCAACGTATGAGGTTTCAGCTTCGTTGAATCATCCCTGAATTGTCAAAATAAGTGATTTACTCTGTGTCGTTTTTCTTCTCATACATGAAGCTAAGAAAACTGACTCAGCTGTCCACAGTCAGAGTTTATCACTCAATGCTCAGCCTGCTTCAGCAATTGCAGAATCAATGAACATTGCGGTATCAGACTCCCCTCAAATCCAGCTTGTAGCAGCCTCTGTCTGCTGTGGTTAAAGCCATTAGCTGAGCTCCTCTACAAAAACTCTATTATGCCACTCATTTACTGCCACTGAGTGTCATTAACTGTTGCTTAGGACCCCTGAGGGCATATTTTTCTTTTATTAAATACGCTAAATGGCAGTTCGGACAACCCTTCAGGAAGCTGAGGTTAACTTGAGTTCTTCCTTGGTGAGGCAGCATTGTGATTCACGTAACCGCGGCAGTTCAGCCGTAGCTTATCCTGCAGTGCCCGAGTTTTATGCCATCAAATCTCTTGAAAATTATGATTCATGAACCTGAGGTACTCAAATGCTGTCATCTCTCATTTGTAATAAGTTTGACTGAAATGTTCACCAGAGTCTGCAAACCCAGCTACCAGGTTGCTGAGCTGTAAAGCATCAGTTTTTGACAGATTTATTTTGCTTTTCTCGCAAGTCTCCATCTCTCCTGGCAAACTTTCTGTAAAACAACTGGCTGCAAACATCTCAGAGCATCTGAGCCAATATTTGGACGATCTGATTATAATGTGCTGCATGGTCTTATGAATTTTCCAACTGGAGACCCAAACATTTGAGTAACATTTCTGGGAGAAGATTTGTTACCAAGCTTGTCTATGGCTTGCAGGTAAGAGAAAGACTCTTTCCAGGTGTTGGAATTGTGAGAGAACAGAGAATCAAACAGCCTTTCTTACCAAGCGGGAGAATGGGAGCTGCAGATGTCTTTACAGCTAAAAAGTCAGCATGGAGCACAAACTGCCATTAATAAGCCTTGTCATAGTATCCAACTGCAAGTACTGGCCTGCTGGAAAGGCCTTTGGAGAAGTGGAGGACTAAAAAGTCAGGGTATTTGCGGAAAATTCTGAATTCAAACATGAGGCCAAATTTTGTTTATCTTCGTAATGGTCATGTGGCTGCTTTTGGTAAGCGTGGGGGCGAGAACGGTAACCATTTCCCTCTACAGTTTGGGTAAAAGTACAATAGGTTTTCAAATTTGCTTCCTCTCTGAGGAGAGGAGAAGATGCCTGGTGATGAGTCTTTCGTGACTGTGCACACAAACTATGCAAGAGTGGTGGCTATCGGCCAGACTAGCTGCAGAAGCTGCATCTTCCAGAGATGTGAAAGCGGGTCTGTTTTAGCTTAAATGCTGAACTGCAGATGTGGAGAGATAAAGATCAAGGTTTTTGTCTCTTCCCTCAGTTTTCTGAGATGCTGTATTTGACCATTTTCAGCTGCTTTTGAGAATACAGCAGATGCACAATTAGAACTTGCAACATGAGTTTGCTCAGACCTTTTATGTGATGTCTGTACTGACAGATCCTCGACTCCAGACAAAACTTGGTCTACGAAACCGTTGCTCTAATGATCAGCCCGAGGAAATAAAAAACCCTAACCTTCATTTATCTAGCTGGTATTACTCCTGATGATGCCTGATGATGGTCTTTCAAGACCAGAAGAAACTTGTTACCATACAAATGTATGTTCACAGACATCTCCAGTCCCAGATCCCAAATGCACAGATGTCTGTCAGCCCATAAAAAGCATGCTGGGTCAACCCCAAGAATGAAAAGGCAACAGCTCCCAACAAAACAAGGCAGTGACAAATTTGTAACGCTACTATAAACCACTTTGGAACGAAGCCTGTCGATGCCTTATGTGAAAAACTATAATAATGCAAATGGGAATGAGTATATGGCAGTACTTCATAGTTAATTACACTTGTCCCACATGGAACTGGCTTTAATTCTAGTTGCACATGCATGTTTTTACCCTGCAGTCTTGCTGGTTTCTCATGTTGACATCAGCAGGAGCCTTCATCAAATACAGTTGTCTTTCTACCGATACTTTTTATAGAATTGGGCTGCTTGCCACTCAAGGAAATTGCAGTTTCAGAGAAGTTCAAGTGGTTCCTCAGTATAATTCATTCTCTGAGAAGATTAGGAAAAGCTTAAATCTGGCAGCATGAATACTTTGCCTCTAAGAAGCAATGCACATTTCTTACCCAAACTGACAGAAGAAAACTAAGACTCATTTGGGTTTTAATGAAAAACAGAATGTCACTAAATATAAATCCAACCTTTAGCTGTCTTCTGCAAACAGAGGAGGAAATCTCTGTGTAAGCTTTAGATAGCTACTGTATTTGCTCTGTTTAACCCTCAGCTAAACGGAGTTGGACTGTATAAATAGGCAGAAGAAATGCAGCAATCTTAATTTCCTCTCAAGAGGAAGCTATGAAATGTTCCCTCGCTGAACCACAGTTAAGATGTGTGCGGAGGAGCCTGGGGCAGGAAACATGAGACGATTCATATTTTTGTTTTCCAACAGAAGTTTAATCTCTAAGAGAAAGCGGATATACAGTAGCTTCCAAGATCTGTCCGGCCAAAGCTTCCAGAGGCTGCTGACCCTTTAATTTGAACTATGCACAAGCAGAAGTTAGGGCACAAATGTCAAGTGCTCTTCTTTTGTATGCTGTTACTTGTCAATGCAGGAATATAGATATGGCTAAAGGGCAACTACTAAGTTATCAGTTGATCTGAAGGAACAGGCTTGTACTAACAGCTGATATTTTGTAATTTTTACCAAGTATGAATTGAAAAACTGGTTACGAATGTGGAAAGAGTATTCTTCTGTACCATTGCACATTGTTCTGTATTCTTGCTCCTTTTTTTGGTTGGAATTCAAAATTTAATCTGCGGCTTGTCCCTTTCCCCTGCAGAAGTTTTTCAGCTTTTGAGTGTAATGGACAAAAATGGTGTGTGGTGCAACAGAGCACTGCCCAAGCCTTTCCCACATATTTTTAAGAAGAGAGGGAATTGTTTGCTTAGCTGACAGCTTGAGGAATGGAACTAGCATCTCGAAAGCCAGAGCAGCACTTCAGGTGGTAATGGCAACCCCCATAAAATTGGATCTTAACTCTTTGGAGGCTGGAAGAAAACAGTAGCGAAAAGCATATCCCATGTCTACTAGAAGGGGATTGCGTTGGCATTTCAAACTGAGCTTTTTGTCTAAGCATGTACAGAAATAAAACTGGACAAATGATATGAAGAAAACTGTTCAGTGGATGCCAATGAAACAGTCACTAACTAAAAACTACTTGCTGCTTCTAGCCAAATCCCATAACTGGCTATAGAGAAGAGACATCAAACAGAAAAGATCCTTTCTGTGCCTCTGTGGCAGAGGGTGCTGCTTGAGGAGTTTGGTTGTAACCTCCTGGCTGTACTTCTGCTGCAATACATGAGGTGGTATAATAAGCGTATCCTACTTGGACTGAGCAGTAGAAACCTTTAGCATCATTTTGTAATGCTGGCCGTGCAGCTTTGCCCGACGTGGCTAACGCTTACAGCTGGGGTACTTGAAAAATGGGAGGCTTGAAAATGAATGTAATGTGAGCCCCTGGTGTGTGTGCATGGCTCCTCAAGGGTTAACAGTTGTCTGTTGCAGTACTTTATTTGAATAGTTTTCTTGGCAGAAGTGACTTGGAAGTATGCTTTCAACCACAGGACTGTTATCTCGAAGTTCTTAAAGACCTAGCCTCCTGTCTCAGGCTCTCTGATCCTCACATAAAGGCACGTTTTGCAGGGAGCCAGCTGAGAACTAAGCCTCAGGACTGCTTTGTAGAGGCACTTCCCACTCTGAGCGGGAGTTGCTGTGTACTGGGTGAGGATTTGAACTTGCTCTGTTCTAATTCTCCAAGGATCTCCAGTAAACTTTTTGACTCTTAGTTGTGGAAGAATTGCAGTCTGAGGGAAGGCTGGTGTGGCCAAAGCTCGCTCCTGAATGGGGAAGTTGACACGGAAATATCACCTTGAATAGAAGGAAAAGTGTTAAATGAGTAATTCTTAATTAGCAGGGAGGATCTTTGAAGTGCAAAGCTGAATGGCTAAAACTTTTATATTCCAAGGTCTCAAAACGATCTGCAGCTGGGGAAATGCATTGGGCAGACTTAAGCATATCAGTTTTCTCACAATCGCAATTTATCGCCAGCTAGACAGTATCATACTCTGTTCTGTTTCAATGACAGTCCATTACCACTGCCTCTTTGTGTGGCCTCGGATTTGCCAGTATTTGTCCCAGTCGGCTTCTTTTTCTTTTGCCTGCAAAGACCTCTTTCTGCCCTGGTGGACATGTGCTACTGGTGCATAGCGTTTAAACATCTGCACTTGGAGCCCTTAGAGCTCCAAACGTCATATCACAGAGCCAGATTCATGCCTGATCTAAGAGTCAAATTAAATAGCTCAGCTCTGGGAATCAGTTCAGCACAGAAGAACCAGGCTTTATTCAAGTCTCGATTGCATCACTGGTTTAAAAAAAAAAAAAAAAGTGCAATAAACCGTACTGAAGTGTAACTGTAAACAGTCAAGCTATTCAGCTGCAATGCCGAGTACAAAGCCCTACAAACTTCACGCCTGACTCCTTTTCACAGTTCTTGTTTTCTCCCTTCCCTCAACAGAGGTTAAACTGATCCAGATTTTCTCTTTTGGGCATTAAGATAACAGCATCAAGCAGTTGGTAGACAGTGGAGGAAAAGAATAATTTGGTTAATGTTTTTTTAAATACTCTGAGAGCTAAGGACTTTGAGAAACCTGGGGAGCGCAGATATGGAGAGCTTATGCATGCTTAATGTCTAAATTTGATCAAATCTGCAGAGGCTTCTGCATTCGCACTAGCCCAAGCAGCTCTGGTAGCACACAGGACAAAGCTGGGGCAGATGTCAGGGCAGTGTGGAATTTGACTGTCAACAGGCATAAAAGGGCTGGCTAGCTTCCAGCCTCACGAGCGTCAGTGGATTTGCCTGGTCTGATGATAAGTACGGTAAATAAAAATGTTTATCCTGAGTTTGAAGTAATTTGTGCTGTGGCCTGGGAAGAGGAAAGAGGCCTTTACTGTCAGTTTGGCTTGCATAAGAGAAGGACCTATAAAAGCTGCCTGGAGTCAAAGTAACAGGCCAAACCGTTGTGATCTGCATTGCGTGAAGGCATTAATGAACACCCAGTACCGCGGCCGTATCATAGAAAGGGATTTTTGTTATAGCACAAGCTGTCTCTATGGGATTCAAAGAAGCTGCCCAGCCATGAACATTTCAGGTTAAGGTGACCCTCAAATGTGATCGAGTTACAGTTCATAGTCCCAGCATTTAACCTATTTTTAATCTCTATCCATCTGTGCAAAGTCTGTGGCTTTCTAGGTGTACTCATGTAACATGCTCTGGTGATGCAGTTTGTCAGTCAAGTATATTAACTATAGGAGTCCGTACAGCCTCTGCCGGCTGGCGTAGAGAGCAGTGCAGAAGCTGCTCATGTGTTTGACCTGACCGGCAATGTTGCAGGTGGAGGGGTTAAGTGACTTTTGGCTGTTAAGTGTTGCCCTGCATTAATTGATAAGTTGATGACAATATAGATATTCTTTATAGTCACTTAGACTTCTCATAATGTTGGGGTTGTGACCCCAGCTGAGCTTGAAGTGGATACGATGTGATTTCAGAAATTGTTAAATAAGTATCTCCTTGTTTGTGTGTTGTAGAGATGTTGCTTTCACTTAAAGAGGGAAAGAGTTAGCAAAAGCTGGTCTGCTTTCCTAAATATCTGCAGCAGGAGTATAAGGTGTAATGACAACAACTCCTCCATGAGCAGCTGTTCAGGGATTAACTGGGGATCCATATGACCAAGCCATGCTGTAGCAGAGATGTGTTTATCTCCAATTCTTACACTGAATGCTTTTACATTTCAGCTTTTAAAAGAGCGAGAAATGATGAAGTACCACTTACCAATGCAAGTTTGCGTCCTGGGACTGCGTATAAAGGAATACCTTTATGGCTTTGCAGTGAAAATATTTCTAGGGGCTTTATCCATCCAAACAAATCTTCTTAGTCAGCTGAGGAGTTGAAATCCTGCAGTACTCTATGATGGGAACAGCATGCGGAGAGGAAAAGGCTGGTTTTGCCAAGAATAAAACAGGGAACAGAAGGATAACGAGAGCACAAATTAAGTGCTGTCCTTGCTATCAAGACAGGCTTGCCAGGATCTCAAATGTTCCTGTGTTAAGAATACACCTGGAATGGCAGGTGCAAAAGTGAAGCTACCATTCCACTAAAGTAGTGGAATGGGTAGTGTATGGAGGGAAGACCCCAAAATGAGAAACACATCCCCACCCTGCTCACCCCAAGTGGCTCTGCGGGTGAGCTGGTTGGCACAAACACACTAACGAGTCATCTGAGTGGCAGAAGTATCCAGAAAAATAAGTGTAGGCTTGCATGGGAAAGATGTTGGAGGTATGGAAAGCAGCAGAAAGGTGAGGTGTAGCTGGAGCAGAAGCGCAGAGAGAAATTCATCTGTCTGAATGTAGACAGGACTTCTGAGTTTGGCAGACAGGGCCCCAAACAGCAGAGAGAGATTTCCTGAAATGTGGGCTTCTGTTGCTGCTATTTAATTTGTTAAATGCAAATTTACATTTACAAGAGGCCCTGGGGTTTTTTTTTTTTTTTTTGGACAGGACATGATTGTAGAGCATTTTGAGAGACAGAGGTTAGAAGGCAGGTCACACCAGGTCATGGGTAAAATCTGAAGACAAATTGAGATTCAGCAGAGAAGAGCTGGAGAAGGAAGAATGACCAACAGGAAATGAGGCTACAACAATAAGCCTTATGCTGAAAAATGCGAGATTGTTTTTAATTCCAGTAGGAATATCTGCTTTAGTTCTCAGGGTAGGACTTCATTTGGTGGGATAGCAAAGAAAACAGCTAGTTCACAGGGGAAATGTGCTGTGCCAGATGTCCAGACACTGGGTGAAATGCTATGCTCTTCCTGCTCAAGTCAGATTTAAATACCTGAAATGTAGATTTCTTGGAATAAAGGCCTGGGATGACAAATGACTTTTACAGATCAGACAAGGACTCTTGCTAATCAGACTGTCCTATGCCCGAGAAGTCCGATGGCCAGAACAGTCCCCTTTGCACCCACCACTTCTGTAGCTCTCTACGCTCCATTACAATGCACATTGTTCTTTGTGGTGCAACTTCTGAAACTTTCCCTACTGAATGAATTATGTGATATAGAAAACAGAAACAGCTGGAGACTATCCATATCTGCACTGCGATGGAAAATCTTTGCTAGAGGAAAGGAGTTGTGCAAGTGAAGGGGAAGAGGGGGGAGCTTGCTGCAATTCCCAGCACTCCTTGGGGATTGAGGTTTAGTTGCATCATCTCTTGATGCAGCAGGCCCTTCTCAGCCTATGGCTTCCTTGGGCTGATACTGGTGTAACATACTTTTCTGGAGCATAATAGTTTGTCTTAGCTTGTGTATAATAGTTATGGCTCGCTGATTTTTAACAGCCTAATCAGTTGGAGCATGAAGCCCTTCAAATGCCACATTCCCATTGTAAAAACTTTGTTCAGAAATGACCCCGTCACCTCATGGAAAAAATGCAAGATTCAACAGCAATGATTTATAGCATAACAGTGGTTTTGGGTGCTGCATGGCTCAGAGTACTAAATGCCGTCTTTCACAAGAAGGTACTAAAACAACAAATGTCTTCTTATAGACAGCGATGGTCGGCTACTGATGCTCTTTCCATGGGTTCTAAGGATTAGATTTTGATCATTAATGCTCAGTTAAGGACTACGAATTGCATGGGAAGATGTTTGGGTGGAGTTAATGATAATTAGGAGTAACAATATGTACTTATGCCTATGGTAGGAGATCTAACTTGCAATTCTCAAGAAAGAACGGGAGAAACTGTCCTCTTTTTCAAATCCGAGTCAAGAGTTAAAGGCTCTGAAAGTTAACTTTGACTTGAGAAGGTTATTGCAACTTCCTAGTAGGTGATTTGGAGGAGAACGGGAGGTAGAACACCCCACATCATGAGCAAAGCCCCCACTGCCCTTGTCAGCAATGTCAAACAGGGAAATCTGAGCTTCCAGACTGAGAAACGGTTTAACTCTCTGGGCTTTAGAAGGAGGGCTGCTTTGTTTGCTTTGCCAACTATCTATATATTAGAAATGTAAAACATCACACACAATAGCACTTTTAAGGAAACACTGAGTCATTTCTCTTTGCTTGTCAGTCGTCTCTGGTGACTTTATAGCCTTTACAGTTAGAGTGCCATTGGGAGGATTAAGTCACGATTTGCGAATATTTGACACAAACTAAAATATATGCGAAGACATCTGGGCCTGAGACTAAAAGGACATCATGCCAGGGCATGCTGAAGAAGCTCTAGGAAGATGGAAATGCTTGCGGTTTTATGAAGAAATGTAAGGAATGTGGAGTATTTCACTTCAATAAATGTCAGCCTCTAGCTTCCAGCTTGCTACTGCTGAGACAATTTCCTCTAACTTGAGGAGCAGTCTGGAGGGATAGCAACTAAGCTAGGAAATGTTGGCTGTCAGCCTCTGTCACGAAATGGAAGGAAATGGCATACTCGTGCTTTTTTCTTTCCAGTAATTCCATCATCTCTGAGATATTGAAATAGGAGTAGAAATCATATTAGTATAAAATAAAGGCCCCTTAACCTTTCATAGGTCACAGTTCCCCATGAATACCAAGGGAGCAGGTATCACCACAGTGTCCTTTCTACACTAAAGGTCAACAATAAAAGGCGTACAAGAGGGCTAAAACTCTGCAAATGCAATTCATAAGCAATTTCTGAAGAAGAGTTGGAGCCAAAACGGCTGGAGGGGAGGGGGAAAGAAGGGAGAAGGAAAGAAGGGAAGCAAGGCAGGGATGGCACTGAAGTAGCACGGCACTGAAGCAGCAGATAAGCTGTGATTCCTTCCCCACTAATATATACAGCCACTATGATGAATACCCTGTCTGGAAAAGTTGTGTCAACCAGACGGATATTTCCCCAGATCATCAGGGTGTCCTTCCCCAGCCTATTTACTTGGAAGTTTTCTTTATTTGCCTTCCATGTCCAGAATTAAGTCCTGTCACTTGTTCTCACCGTTTAACTATTTCTGGCTTTGTTGTTAGACCCAAATACCTCCCGTGTGCCTGCCCGGCTTGTGAATGGCAGAGGTGCCCCCACAGTTGCCATGCATCGCACAAGGAGCTGCCCAGCTTGAATGCCTTCTCGCAGTCAACTGGACGTTGCAGCTCTGTGGCCAAACGGCACCCGAACGATGAAGGACATTTTAATACCAAATCCACGAACAAATGAATTTACGGCAGTAAGCTACTTAGTGGGCCCATCTGGTAGTCGCTAATTTACAGACTGGGCCATCTGCCACTGTCGCAAGCTGGTAAGACTGGAAAAGTTACCCAACATTGCTGACAGTTTAGCTTTGTTTTCCTTTTTTCTCAATGCTGTGTTTTGCTTCGTGTTTCTGTTCTGAGATCCAGACTTCTCAAAGCCCGGGTAACCATGTGCGGTTGGAAGACATTGCTGCTACTGCTCTGACTCAGCAGCCGTTGCTCGGTGTGTTTATGCAGCATTCAAGCTGCTGACAGCAGGATGGTTTGAGAAGCTGCTTTTTTACACAGCCTGCCTGAGTACTTCAGCTTGCTGTGACAGGATATGTGGAAAAACTTATTTTAAATCTGTGCTATTAAAGCCTTAGTCCTCTGAGTTGCAGAATGCCTTCTGCTCGAACAGAAACAAAAAATAAGGCTGCTCTGTATGATTTAGGCTATGTGATATAAACTACAAATCTGTTAACAGCTGCAGATGTGTTCTCTCTGAGTTGCATTTGAATGTTTGGCGGGGGGAGAGATGAAGGTAGGTTGTGAAATCTTCAGTAAAGATTTACTGTGAGGAGTGACGTTTCTGCAGTCCTTGCAGAATGAGCCGTGTCAGGGTCAGACACGTGCTGCCGGTGCTCAGGAGGATGCGACAGCCTCAGAGGAGAGCAAGGCATGGCCGCAATAGGGTGGTTTGTCCTGCCTCCAGGGCACCCTGCCGCTGGTTTCCTTGGGGTGGGCACCGCTTGACCTAACGCTGTTTCGGTCTTCGTGTGAGAATGCGAAGCAGCCACCAGCTTTGGCCGTGGGAGTACAAGCACTGCCCTGAAGCTGTGCCTGCGCAAGCTGAATGCTTAGTTAACTCCAGTTTAGTTTCGACTCTTACCATGTGGCGACCTTCTCCATGAATAGTCATCTGCTCTAGTCAGGTGCTCTCCTTCACAGTAGTGATCAGATGGTGGGTTTTGTTCAAGGTCTACACAACTTTGTCTCATTCTCTGCTCTTGGTATATGCAAACTCACAGTGATTGGATATAATAACTTGGATATAATTCTCCATTTGAGGCTCATGTGGTGAAGCTGAACTGAATCTCTTACTACAGTAGAAAATTCTGAGTAGGAGAAAACTTTAGGCTGAACACCATTTTCCTCTGAGAACATATTTACTTGCCCTTCAGAAAGGGCTGGAATTAATCCATGCTTTTTTTTGTGCTAATTGGATATGTTTTAGGCTCTGGCAACTTGAGTGTTAGAAGTGGTGGCATAAAGGATTTACATATTCTTCAACTGTTAGCTGTACAGATGGTGAAAATTGAATCAGTACAATAGGCCCAACGCTGATCTTCTGAAGGCTTGACCCCGGGAAGGCCCTTGGGCTTCCCTGGAATTTCCATGTCATTGCTGAAATAAGATGACAGTCCATCTGAGAGTGGGGCGGGGGGGAAACCCTTAACAACAACAGTGCCTTGCAAAACTAGCTTCTTTGTTGACAAAGCCAAGACCCAAAGTCTTTCCTTACTGCATGGGACTAATGGTAGTTTGCCTACCAGCATAAAGGCTTTCTACTGGAAGTTTGGGGCTGCAATTTCTTTTTTCATCTGAGCATGTTTCTCCTCACTTACTGTGATTGAATGTGTTATCCTTAGGGGGGAACATTAATTGAATTCTCTATCAGCCTCTGCTTAAAGAACTGGGAGGGCCCAGAGGAAGGATTACCAATAGGGGTCCTATGGCTAATGTGATTAAAAATTATTTGGCTGCAGAAGAGAGATTGTTGTTGTTCTCCATTGTATTTCTCTGCAATGAGATAACACTGATGCTGACTACAGAACAGACAGGTCATACATGTTTAATTTGAGCAGCTATAATAAGAAACTTGCAGTAGGGCTGCTCACTCGAGATTTAATAAATAAAAGTTATTACCATAGCTCAGTATAATCCCAAGAATATCTCTTCATGTACTCTTCTTGGAAACCAAGCTATCAAAGTAATTAAGCTAGGGAGCTGTTGCATTAATAGATTAGATCTGAAAGGCAGAGTTATCTTTTTTATTTTTTTAATGTAATTTGGTCCTGGTTTGTGAGGTTTGAGCACTGATCTTTGGTTAGCCTCACAAGCCTTGTATGTCAGTGCTGTTAGACTATTTTACAGCTAGGGACTAGAGGCTCAGATGAAACAACCAGCCCAAGGTTACCCTAGGTCTTCTTGCAACAGTTGTGCCTGGTGCTATAATCATTAAGCCCTCATTTTCCCTTGGTGCTTCTCTGCTAGAGGAAAAACTGAACACACAGCTATTTGCACTACTGGAAAGCTTTCAATGGCAGCTGTTTGGGCAGGTAGCTGTGTGTGCTGCTGGTGGAGCTGAAGGGCTTCTGGATGTCCTGCTAGAGCAGCACACTGATCTCACCGGAAACTGCTCAAATTCTTTTGATTTAGACCTGAATGCGAAGGCAGGAATGCAGATAGACATCCTTCCATAAGCCTGAGTGCTGTAAGCCTGCAACATGCCTTTCAGGGATTTGTTTTATTAGTCTGATTTGGTTTTGGCCTGCTCTGGGCAAGAATGCACTCCTGGGAGAGGCACTGCACCTCCTGCAGAGTTTAAATCTGAGGAAATCAGCTACTGTACAAGGCACATTTCCTCTTCCTGTGATTTTCCAGCTTTCCATCTTTTTGCTTGTGTCGAGTATGCCATTGCAGAAAGGCTAAAACACCTTCTGTGCTGTGGGTGCAAATAAGTCTCTGCCGCTAAACCAATGCACTAAGCATTATGCAAGTAGGATGTAGATTTTGCAGTGGACTTTCCACCTTTGAAGATAATTTGAACACTTACCCAGGGCTTATGTACCAGCACTTCTGCAATGAGGCTATAATGTTGAGCTGTTGGTCGGAGGGGCTGCAGCTCTCATTTACTTGGGTTGTACTTGCATGTGAATTAACCATATGGTAGTATCTTGCTATTTCTTGCCCTGGAAGATGCTCAGCAGTCAGTGTGCCCTTGTCTTTAGGACAAGTTAATCATTGACTTATTTTTGCAGTTACTGCTTTTCTTATTGTAAACTTTGCGCAATAAAATTTCAACTACCTCTCTAACCTGTTTTTTTCACCTATGGTTTCAAAGCCTTTTTTGCATTTTATGGAAGGAGTTAAATCTTGCCTTCTGTAAAGCATGAGTTAGAACAGTGCATTGCCAGAAACTTCTAGAAAGGGAAAAATCTATTATAGTGCTGTCCTTAATACTTGATTTGCTATATACTTCTCCTCTTTGGCTAATAGTAATAAAAGAAGCCTAAACTGGGAAGATACTCTATGCCTGAAACGTCCTGAGCAGAGATGCATGCAAGCAGTGCAAATGCAACTTTTGCTTCTGAACAGCAGGGAGTTTTCCACACTGAGGAGGAAGGATCTTTGCAAGAGGTGAAATGTACCTTCAAAATGTGCTTATAAAAGCAAGTAATTTCCTCCTGTTGTGCCTAGGCCACAGTATTTGGATTTTGAGGATTATTGCTGCCTCTCTTTCATTACCCCCTGTGTTTCAGCTTGTAAAATAACCGCGTAGGAACTCAAGGGATTTGCAGTGCAATCATCTGACATGTCCTAATAACACACACTTTTGTTTGAGTTGACCATCAATTTCTTGCTTTGCTGGTTCCCAAGCAAACTGTGAGCTGGCAGTTCTTGGGTTTGGGCATCAGTAATGTCCCATCTGAGTTCTTCTTTTTCATACCTTAGGAAATGAATTTAAATTAGTCTAATCCAGTATTCCAGGATACTTTTGAGGCTGAAAATTTGGTAGGACTTGGACATTGCTGGGAATAGAAATGGACCTCTCTGGGGAGAGAATATGTTTGTTAGGTACTGGGTGATCTCTCCAGAAAATGAACGGATGGGATTTCTGAAGTCCTGGACACAGGTCCAGGCGAGAGGTGCTCTGTCTCATCAAAAGCTGGATTAGTGGTGAAACGTTGCACTTCGTTTAAAATAAAGCAAAGAGAAAATTCAAGGATCAACTAGGTGTGAAAGACAAAGTTGGTGTGAGATTTGGAGGTGGTATGTAAGAAGGGAAAATCTGCAGCAGTTCCATATCTTCCTCAGTTTGCCCCGGACTCAGGTGCCAGCATGCAAGGTGAAGCCTTAAGCATTGGCAATTGCTCACGGAGATATTTGTGCCCTTCTAGAGGCCGTGGTACTGTCATAGTATACTGCTGCCTGTAGTGGAGTTGGTTTAGCAGTGACTGTAGTGGCGGGTAGAGCTCAGTTGAAGGCAGCCAGGTGGGGAAAGCTGTCATTGCCATTGTCAGCTAATCTTTTTAGAAATGAAAGCAGCTATGATACGATTTTTCCAGGCTCCTAAGTGCAGCCACCTCTTGGGGGCGAGAAGTATTTGTTTTTCAGAGAATATTTCACCCAAGCTTTGCAGAAAAATGTCTACATAGCAAAATGACTGATTTCAGAGTTTGTGTAGCTCTTGAAATGAAAAAGCTCAACCTAATCAAGCAATATAATGTTTTAATAGAACTGCCAAGAAAGAAGTAAGAGTTATGTCCATGTTTGTTATTACATTGAATAAATCTTCAAAGCTCTTCACAGAACCAGAGAGAAAAACGGGAGACAAAATGACTCCCCTATTTCTGGGCTCAGCAAGTATCAAGGCTTTAAGACTGGCTACTGCTTGGCAGAGCAGAAGAAGGCAGTCTTTTCATCCTTTTCCAGCAAAATAACATTATCATGCCCCTAAGGGGACAGTTTAAACTCTAGTGTATTCAAGCTCAACTTGTAAGAATTTGGGAGTCTGTGTAAAGGTTTAGCTTGGACCTTGCCTAACAATACATCCTTGTAAGGAGCATTTGTTTGCCACTTAACCCATTTTCTGTAAGGCAGTCCTCCCCCCTTCTCTTGCCTTCCTTCCTGCAGAAGCTTTTTGCAAAGGCGAAGCTTCTGGCTGGTGTCTCGCTGAGACTGATGATCACCACATGCCTGAAAAGGCATGTATCTCTGGGTTCAAAGCTCTTGAAGATGTCCTGTGCTAAAGATGCTTATGGCCTATGCTTGTGGCCTCTTGGGTAGGTGAAGGAGGTTGTGGCTGATGGCATATATCCATTTTACACATGGCTGGCTTATTTCAGATGCCTGGTGGCAATGCAGGTGTTTGTGCTGTGCATAATGTTATATAACAAAAGGCGAATCCCCGCTCCAGAGATGAGCAATGGGGTGGAAAGGACCTGCCTCGACCAAAGGAGGAGAAGAGCTGGCCCAGGAGCCAGCTCTGGGAGATGAGGACTGCTGCCTCAGAGCATCCTGGGAGCTTTGCGCAAAGGCGAAAGGACATCGGCCACCAACTTGCCTGGCTAGTTCCTGGTCCATCAGCTGATACGGGATGCTTAAGTCTGGGCAGCTGTGATCTGAATATCAGCTTGCTACCTTCAGAGCTGGTGGAGCAGCTGGTGGCTGTAGGCTAGGGCAGTGCTGCGGAGGAGCCCTGAGGTGCGCGGCCGAGACTTGGGTTCAGCAGGGGAACAGCTTGCCTCTTGGCTGGGGCAGCAGGCAGGAGCTGGTGTCTAGAGTTACACCCGAACATCTGCAACTGCTGTCAGCACCACAGGATGGACTCAGTAAGATTAGGGTGAATTGCTTCAGGTATTTAGACCCTGAATTATTTCAGCTCCCAATAAAAAATGGCTTTTGTTTATGCGCTGCCTGTGCTCACCTTTGAAGGAGGAGCTTGTTTAGCTCCATTGACTCAAGGTTCACACTGACTTGTGCAAGAATGTAGCAGTCTACTTGCCTGACTACAGTCACAGCTGCTGCTCAAGAATTGGAAGCTAAGATTTATGAAATAAACCCCAGACCTCTGGAAGCACTGGATGGTGTCACTTGTGTTAAGCAACTCGGAAAGTAGCAGTAAGACAGGTAGTGAGCCTCCTTGCTTTGACCCCTGCAATAGATCCATTTTAGATTACCTGAAGAATTGTGCACTGGTCACAGATGGCATTTGGAAACAAACTGGAGCAAAAAAGCAGCTGTCCTTCAGACATGTAAAACTTCCATGCTTTCAATGAGGATGGCTTCGTGGCCAGGATCTCTTCTGAACCATAGCCATTTCATCAGATTTTTTTTTACAAGTAGAGCCAGTGCTCAACATCGCCTCTGCTATTGCCCACACACAAGCATCCAAAGCTAAACCAGATGCCGTTCAAGGCGAGCTGTCTTATCTGCTTCCCCCAGTTCTTAAGGGAGGTAAGTATTTGAGCTCTGAGAAATGCACATCAAAAGCTGCAGATAATCAGCATTGCTGTTCAGTGAGGAGGAGAAGATAAACTCAATGTTATTGGCATTTTCAAGTCACGGAGAAGACCCTGGGTTAGGGTTTAGCTGAGATTGGCCAGCTGTTCCCCTCATGAGCAAATGAAGGAAGTGTGGGTTGCGGGAGTGTTTCATGGCTGTGGTATCTGCATGCTGCTGTGAACTGGGATCCAGCCTTGGCCCTTGGCCCTCTGTGATAACAGGCAGGGCTGTGTAACTGTACGGTTTTTGCCTAATGTCATGGACATCCTCACTGAGGTCTCCCCTTTGCCTGAAAGGTCCAGAAGATATTCCCCGGGAAATCATCTCTCCCGTGATTCTTGCTTGCTTTTAATCCTAAAGACAAATTTTTCCTTTGCAAGGGGAGCACTTCCGCTATGAGCACTCTCCAGATTGCCTTGAGTCAATGCAGCTGGCTGATTTGTATGAATTGCTTGAGTTTACTAGCTCTGGACATAGCTAAGATATTCAGTTCAAAATTAAGGAGCTTTCTCCGGCACTCTAATTCACCTGAAGGTACTGATAGAATTATATTTTAAGTAGGCCTTGCTTGATAAGGATGGAAAATAGTGAATACTCATTCATTCCAGAAGAGGATTTTAATAAGAGAAATAGCAGAGTCCTTTGAATAGTCCTAATTAATCTCCTTGTTTAAGGATTAAGGTCACAAAAGCAATCATTTTGTTTCATAGTAAATCTGATGTTTTTCTGTAACCTTCATGTCGATTGCCTTTACGTTCAGCAAACATCTTAGCCACTGAGATAGGGAATGAGAAAGGGAAAATGCAGATGCAAACAGCCTGCGTCTAAGTAGTACTGAAAACATATTGGAGTAATGCCTTCAATCCCATATGTAAGTTATGTTTTGAGCATAAATACGAGTGAGATGCCTGTGACAGCCAATAACTGAAAAAGGAAGCTTTATAATTTTTCTACTATAAGGCAAGAACCTATCTCAGGTACGACTTTCAGTTTATTGAGATGCACGTTGTAGGCCATGAACTTGTGGCAACCTTACTAGAAAACATTCTGCAGCACTTATCCAGTGCACAGCAGTGCTCGGTTATGAGATCTGTCACCAAAGCAGTTGTAAGTACGGCTGTGTGTTTGTCTAATTTAGTTATTATTTACTGAGCCTCAGAAGACTTTGAATATAGGGGACAGGATCAGGCACTGGCAGTGTGTTTGTTCAGTGTCCCATTAATAACAGTGAACTGCCTCAGTTCTCCTGCTTTGCTTAGGTTGGGATTTTTTGAGATTCTTGCTTGGAGGTAGGAGTTGGTTGTTCTTGAGGGCAGCTCTCCTTGTTAGACTGGGCTGGGGCTCTTGTGATGCACATCAACGGTGTGATGCTCTACGACATTTTTTTTTCCCCATCAGGGTCAACCCAATGTATTCTTGTCTTTGTGCCCCCTACTCAGTTGTGCTGGTCAACATGAGAGTGGGAAGAGCCAGCTGCGGGCTGGCAGAGAGAGGGGAAGGGATTCAAATGCTGCTGCCAAAGGCGGCCTGAGCTGCTACCATGGGCCCTGGTCTTCCTATAGCTGCACCTGAAAGCTGGAAGCACAAGTGGAACCACAAAGAAGATGCTTTCACGTCTTGAGTGAGGAACTCCATGTATGAATGCTCACCAGGCCCTGGCTGGATTTAACCCAATTTGTGCATCTAAGGCTGTGGTCATACTGCTTAAGGCAGCACTATATGCTAAAAGTCTGGCTACCCTACCCACAGCTGAAGGGTCATCCCTTCTGTAAGGCAGGTGCCTTACCCTTGGTGTGAAAAGACCTGACTGAGTGAGTCCTCAGACCTTCATGACTCCTCAGATATAAGGGAGTGGGTGTGCTGGGGTGCAGAGACTGTTAAAAACTGAGCCTGAGACTATATTAAAAGCCCAGCTGGTGAAGGAAGACACATTCTCAGATGAGCAAAACTTGTAAAAATATGATGAAGAAACAAAAAACAAGTAGTGAGGTAAGCTAGCAGTAAACCATTTTGACAAAAGGTGTGGAAAGCTACAAAAAATGCCTGGTTGAAGATGTGTCAGTGGCTGGCTGAAGGGGAAAAAAAATCTATAAAAAGCATTCTTTCAAATGCAACTTAGATAAAATTTTAAGATGTGTTGCATGCATAAAGTTAATTCTCTGTATTGGAAGAGAAATATATGTAATGAAAGGGAGAGAAAGAACTGCTGAATATAGCTTTTGTGGCAGATAAACAGTGATATGCATTCCAGTGATGGGCTTTAGGGGGGCAAAATACATTCGTTATACAAAAGAATAGCTAGGTAAGACAGAGTAGGCAAGACAAGCACTAGATAATAAATGGCCACAGGGAACTGTAAATTCAGATACTGGGAAGGCCGAGATCTTGTTCTGGCTAAATAAATGGGTGGAAAGTACTATTTGTCCAAAACCTATAAACTCAGAAGTTGCTATTTCTAGACTTACTATTCCTGTTTCTTCTCAGAATGGGTGAGGTTCATTTGATTCTAATGATTTTGGAGAAGCATGTTGGTGAGGATGCACGAGACCTGGCAATCAATCTTTCTTTGCAGTACAGAGATGTGGTTTGGTGGGACTAGCACTCAGTTCTTTAGGAAAAGAAGGGTTTGACAGCTTGAGTGCCGCAATGTGGATGTGCACCCGTGCGCAGTCCCTGAATGGAAGGGCTGTGCTGATTTTGTGGAGCAATGAGTTCACTCAGCACCTTTCTGTGCTCCATGGAGCAACTGAGAACAGCCAGGACCTTTATTACCCTTCCACTGTCCTTGCTTTCAAATGTCCCTTGGGATGCATCTTCCTAATATCTAAGCCTAGTGAGGCAAACTAGCCAACATTCTCTGCTTATTTGATCTCCAGCTTCCCCAAACCAAAGGTGTGAAAATCACCCCAGCTGAGTTGCTTTGAAGGTTGTTTGCAAATGTAATATCCTACAGTAATCTATCAGTCTCTTAATTGCGATGACAGTAACCGTTTGGTTTTTTGCACGTGCTGTTCATCCTGCTTCTGATCTTAGCAACTTTCTTACCAGTGCCTTTCAGATTTTCCTTAGGGAAAGCATAATGCTTCCAAATAAGTTATCAAGACCAGTGGATGCTCATCAACATTTCTCTTTAGTCCTGGAAAGGAAACTTTCCTTGGCTGTTTGCCAGACTCTCCATTCCTGCCCCCTTCCCCCTCAATTTAACCTGTGCTCTCTGGAGCATTGATGTAAATTAGCCTCCCTCAAGGCTTTAATTTCTATTTAGCTAACATGGTGTGACACTGCTGTGCAGCGGCAAGTGTTGTATGCGCCTGTGAAGTAACTGGCTTCTGATGAAGCCTTTCAAATCACAAACCCATCTGTCAATCTATGACTTACAACTTCCCTGTTAGATTTCCCTTCAAGAAATACCAAATGCCACTAGAAAACAGAGGAAAAGCATGATAAAACACTCAGGGGCCTGCAGTCTCACTAAAAGAGAAGTACAAGAGAACAGTGTTCGTACAATGCTGCCTCCATGACTCTTAACACATCTGTGCCAAGATTGAGTTGTCAGTCATTAAAATCATATTGATCTGACTAGTGCTGTACCAGATCTGTTGGGCAACTGATGTCGAATGCTCCAGGAGGTTATCGCGAAGGCAGTGTGAATCGCACTCAGCTGGAGTGTTGGATCTGAAATCACACCTTATTAGCCTTCTAGCAGGCATATGTGCATTGCAGAACATTTAACAGTCTGATTTAGCAATAGCCGTGGGAGCTGTCGGTGCTCTCTGCCTCTACCCTTGCCATAGACCTGGGTACTATCCCTAAGGGAGCAGCCATGGTGAGAGATGGACAACAGAAGTGTGGGGTGGCAGGTCCAAGCTGGAGCAGCTTGTGTAGGACCTGGAGAAGAGCAAGGGAGTGGTCAAGTCTTGCAGGCTGATGACTATGACCTGAAGTCCTCTTGCTAACGTGTGTCCTATCAAGCGCTTATTAACTGTCTCATGTAGAAGTTGGCGTGGTTTGTGTATTTACAGCGTCTGATTATGTTTCAAAGCGGTAGTATCCACTATCTCAAAACTGCGCTTTGAAAGCGGTGTTATATTCAGCTGTTTTTTTTTTTATTTTATTGCTAGCAACTCCAGTGGTAGAAATTGGACCTTGGAGCTTCAAAGCAGCTGCTCTGTCAAGGAAGCATTGCTGAATAAAAGCTCCCCTGCTCAGCTCCCCTCCTCCTGCTTTTCGACACTGCCAGCTGTGTCAGCCCGGCAGCAAGGAAGCGAAGTTGGCCTTGAAGTGAATCTAAAGAGGAAAGAGAGGGAGAGGTGGAGTTAGCCGGCTAAATGGGATAGCGGACTGCAGCGTGGGAAGATGAGAAAGCAGCAGCAAAGGGACCGATGCTTGAATCTCTGTGTGGGTGAGCTCTGCGGAGCAAGGTCTGAATAGAGGGGAGGACCAAGGAGTTTAAAGACTGAACGTGCTCAGTGAAAAGGCAGGGATAATACTCCTTTTTCTTTCTGGAATAACAATCAAAGGAAAAAGAGTAAGGGGGCCACGGCGGAAGAGAGTGAAATCAGTGCCAAATTACAGTTAAAATATGAGCCTTTAACAGGGACTGTGAAACGGGAAGAAACTCTGAAATCTTTTCTGTGTAGTGCAGGAAGCAAGAACAATAAGCAGGCGCATGAGACTGTTGTAGGCACAATATTCCTATTTCGGTTGTTGTGTAACTCTGTGCCGTAAGCTGTCCCTGGCAATACTTGTTTTAATCTTTGGGGCAGTGTAAATATTCTGTTCTTTCAGAGACCTGAAAATAACTGGCGAATACAACACAAGGCTTTTTTCTTACTTTCTTAACCTTTTTCTGTGGTTATGAGGTTAGCAGAAACCTAGAGACAATAGGATGGCAGCAACTTTCTATAACAATAGGGAACAGGGTGGCTTTTCGCCAAGTCTAACACATTCAAGTTGAACTCCACAGATTTTAGACAGCTTGAGTAAATAAATCAGAACCGACTCTTAAATGCATTGAGTAAAAGCAGTCGATCTCAGAAGGTCACTTTGAACGGCTGCAAGTGATTTGACTGCAGCTTTTTGCCTGGAAGACTCATAGGCGCATAAAAGTTTGCACAAAAGTAAACCAAATTGGGATAAATCTCGTTTATATCCTGTAGTGTAATGCAATAGCTAGTTTGCAATCCCGTTTTGTCAGAAGGCAACTCCTGCACATGCAACTGATCCCCTGCAATTGCTAACAGCACTTATCTACCCTTCGGCATGGGAGTATTGGTCCCCCATGGAAATGGAGGAAAGAGCAGAGAAGTGGCTTGCTCAGCTTTTCCATGGTTGTTGAAATTGGTACTTAATGTGGGGTCCTGTGTCCCAGCCAGTATTTTACCGCGAAGGCATTACTTTTATCTGTGATCGAGGCTGGTAACAGGGTTGGAGCCGAGCAGTTGCTCAAAGAGGGTGGTCGGAGGGCCATGCCCGTACTCCTGTCGCGCTGCAGAGCGGCCGCGTGTGCAGCCCCTCCGGTCTGGCTGTATCTAGCCATGGTTACCAAAGCCACAACTGTTTTGGTAGTCATGGGTAACTACAGTACTGTGGTTACCCTTTCTTTCCTTTGGCAGTGGTAATGGACCGGTGACTCACTGGAAAAACACAAATCTTTCTTCTAAGGATTTTCAGAATTTCATGTGCCTCTGAATTATTTTGTGCTATCAGCCAAGTACCACCAAGCTGTTAACAGAAATGGGCTAAACCTCACTGCCTGTTCTTGTTTTGCTCATTTCTACAGAGGAGTGGAAAAAAACAAGGTTAGTCCTTAGAAATCAAATGTACCTGGCTCTTAAACTATGCAGCATTTGTGAAGCTGAGTGTTCGAGTATCACGCTCTTTTGGAAGAGGGGTAGTGGTTTTTAATTGGGACTGAATGACCCAGCAGGTCTGCACCGGACTAGAGGGACCCGAGAAGGCAGCGGGTCCTGGCAGCTGGGCTCCAGACGCACAGAGCTGCGGTGTGCAGGATGGTCTCTGCAGCATCAGACTGTAACGAAGCCACTCCTTGGTCTCGCTGCAGCTTTAAAATTTGTCCTTGTTGATGAAGGGTTGTATTTTCAGAAAAACTTGATGTTTACCATGCTTGCTGCATATGGGCAGGTGGTAGACACAATAAGCCCACACATACTACGCTGTTCTTGCCTTTTGGAGCCTGTGTATAGTAGGTCTCTAGGAATATAGCGACTGAGCTGTAAGAGCCCCTTTCAACATACTGAAATTGTAGGCTTAATTTCA
Source organism: Dromaius novaehollandiae (assembly GCF_036370855.1). NCBI lineage: Eukaryota > Metazoa > Chordata > Aves > Casuariiformes > Dromaiidae > Dromaius > Dromaius novaehollandiae. The sequence goes on from NC_088104.1 coordinate 43,790,080, forward strand.
GTGTGGCTGGCTTAAGAACAGAATAGCTTTCTTTTTGCTTTGTCTTCTGGCAGAACGCCAGGCTCTCACAGCTTCCTGCTGTGGTTGCGGTGGCCTTCTCAATGATAGAATAAATCCACTTTCTTCCTTGCTAGCTCTCCCCTGTGGGACTCACGCAAGCCCGGCTCTCTGAAAGGTATGTTAGAAGCCTTAAAATCTCCACAGAAGATTATCGAAGTGTGACGTGAGAGAATAATCTGCATAATCAGATTTTTGGTTTTATCTGGGCTTTTTGTACAGAAAAGGCTATGTAAGGCACGTTCTTAGCTGAAATTTGGACTGTGACCACCTATTTCACCTCCTTTTTCTGTTCATTTAGCATGCAACAAGTGCCTCTTTTTGGCCTGTTTTGACATGCAAAAACTTTTGGAGGCCAGATGAGAATTCAGAATGATTCTTCAAGTTACAAGAGCCTGAAATGAATGGGATTAATTGATTCCAAGGCAATAGAGTATCTTTCCTAGGAAAGAGGTATCAAATGGGAAATAGGGAATGCATCAGCTTGACTGACAGGGATTGAAGTGTCGCTGGATCAGAAGAGACTGGATCGGATGTTCTTGATGTCTCTGGCTTTGTATTTCTACAATGCCATAGATGGCAGACAAGAATAGACTGGGTAGAGAAGGCAGGTGGTGGTGGACATCAGCAGGCTTGGCTAATTAAAAACTATTAGCTTGTGATAGATCTCACTGAAGGCTTTCTGGTAAGTGGACTGAGGCCATGAGTACAAACCTTATCTTCTCCAAAATGTTTTCTTGCAGCAGTCCTGCTAATGCTGGGCAAGGCAGAGTCAAGTGCTGTCTCTTCTAGAGGCGTCAATGGCAAGCAGGTACATTTTGTGCTGGGGGCTGTGAACTTTCAGGCAATCCAATGAGTTGCAGACAAGACGAGGATTTGCATTTACTTCCCCATGAGGTCTCAAAAGGCAGACGGTGCGAAGCTAAACCTGGCTTTTGACAGAGGCAGGGTTTTTTGCAGCCTTTGAGACTAATGTTTTGAAATCCATCTGCAGTGCGAATTGGGTACAAAGTTTAAGACGTGATAATCATGTTTTGTGCAATCTGTGACAAGTTAGGTGATACAGTGACAAGAACAACTGGCATTTGATTAGCTTATTGCCTCAAACAGCCTGGGAAAGGCTAAATCCATGGTCATGCTTTTCTGGTTTGTCATCGCTTTTCTTAGGGAGGATCCTAGAAGTCATATCCTTTCAGAAGGAGAAAAGAGTGAACATAAAACACTTTTTGTAGTGAAACTTGTTTGTGAAAGTATAGCTTTTTCCAGGAACTCATGAAAATGGCAGCCAACTGTCCCTTCCCCAAAGAGGTTAAAACTTCTGTAATAAAAGTGACCCGAGAAACCAAGTTTGTTCAGCTGCAAAATCTGCAGTCACTCTTCAGCTCTCCTGAGCTGAATGTTTCTGCAGAACTGGGGAGTGAGTCCCACTTTTGACTTGCCTGTGTTACTCTAGTGTAGAAATTAGGCAGCTGCCCAAAAGTTTGCCAAGGGGCAAAACCCGCTTTTTGCCATCATGACTTTTAACAGATCAGATCAACAGGGGAGGCCCCAGCAACCTGGGCCCCCACTGCTACGAACACTGCTACCGAGCAGCAGGATTCACAGACATGAAAATCCTGCGCGAGTTCAGTTTCCTTTGAACTAGGCTGCCTTTTTGTAAGTGACCTACTTGAAAATACACCAAATAACGTAATTATCATGAGGAAACAACTCACCTTCTATTGCTTAATTATATTTTCCATGTATACTCAGTCCATTTCAAAGGAACTGCCTCTGACAGCACACTGGGTTTCCCCTTAATTACTGTTGTATGGTAATTGCCATGTAATTACACTGTTATAACTATAATATAAATGTACTATTGTGGGCCAGCAATTTATGGAAAGTAAGTGTATTTTATAAGTGTTATAAATGTTTTTCACACAGGACTGTTAAGCCCTTTAATGACGGTAGTCTTTCTGGGCAGCTATCCAGTGTCTTAATTTTCATGTGTTTAAGGTCTCCTGTAATAATATTACTTCATCATCCAGTCAATATTCTGGGAAGTACATTGCCTGGTTTTAGTGAGTTATCTAATGATCATCATTGTGCTTGCAAAATAAAGAATTTGCTAGTGCAAAAATAAATCAAGTATACTGATAAACAGGTTGCGGGGCTTCTAGTAGGAGTATTCTGGTGGTGATGTGTGCTTCAGGGTATTTAGTGTATGTTGATTTACAGAAAAAAAGGAATTTTTGGTAACCCCATTGCTGAGAGGACACAGGTTCAATAAAATATGTTAATGCTTCCCCTGTGCACACAGGAGTAGTGGCTCTTTATGTAATTTTTTTCCTTCTGTTGGCTTATGTGACAGCTTTGCCAGGGCACTTCTGAAAATTGAACTTACCCTAAGAGATGACCTCTGTGCGAATTTTCATAAATAGGTGGTGACGCTAAGGGGGGCAACAGAAAAGCTCTTGAATCCATTACTGAAATCAATGCATGTGCCCTTGTGGCACCAGAAACTGTCACACACAGTGAAGACATGGATTGAAATGCTAGCAAGGGTTGACTGTGCTGAGGATCTAATTGACTTCTGCAGTGTAGCATCCAGTTGTTCGCAGGGGTGAAAATTTGGAAGTCACTTTGTGTGTCACTAAACTTGGTTCAAGATATAAAGAAGAATTTTTTTTAAGCTTTAGGATGTTTACTCAAACATACTATGTGACTCTCCTGCTGTTAACATATATTGCACATTTGCCCTATTTTACTGCTTTTTTTGGTGGCTGCCTCACCTGTTTCCCTGCATGCTTTCTTTTTCAGCATCCCCTTGGCAGGATGTTACTGTCCTCATTGGTGCAGATGTGCAGCCAGGTGTGATCCTTACTTATTTCAGCTTATGCAGTTTTAGACTGTCATCTCCTGTTTGCTCAGTCAACCCTCATACACTCATATGGTCCCGTGATGAAGTCCTGGGCTTTGTCATCCTCCTGGGAGAAGAAGTTATACTGTTCAGCAGTGGCAGTACAGCACCAGTAAAGCTGCTCAGAGGACAAGATATCACATGGATTTTTATTCAGTGCCACACAGAAGGAAAGGTACTCTGACATATTACAGAAAGTAAGAAAGACAGAACTGCTAGGATGTCCATCACAGGGCCAGCAATTCTTTTTAAAGTGCTTTTAGAAGTGCTGGTACTGGGCCATTGCATTGTAGAGGCAGCTAAGAAAACTGCAGACCATGTCTAAATGTTAACCATCAAAACAGCAGTGCTTGACCTTTGGTGCTTGCTGCCTTGGTGACTGCAAAGGAAAATACAGTCCCGGAGATCCACGGCTGGAGAAGTAAGTTGCAAAGAGGAGAAGCACCCAGTCTGCATGACCTTTTGCAGCAAGAACTCTATGATGACTGACTACAAGCTGTCTGGGAAAGGATTCTTGATTCCTGGAATTAAGATCTGTACTGTCTTATGCCTGGCCTTCTGGATTTCTGTGTCATGTCTTGTGCAAATGAAAGCTGTACCAGGAAAAATAAATCTCCAGTTTCATGTTTGTGCTAATGTGCAAATGCTACTCTAGCTGTATATTCCCAAATTCAGCAAAACTGAAAGTGTCTGGGCAAAACTCAACTTCATCTGTCTGTGTTTCGGATAGAGCCAAATGCGATGAAATTAAGTGTGACTAAACCACACAGGCAAATGCATTTCCATCCTGAATTAATGAATTTGTATGTGAGCTTTGGTTCACCGCTACACACAAAGGGTGAAACTGGCTGTGAAGAGGACAAAGAGCTCATCGCAAACACATGCAATTGCCTTGACATGCTGCACAGCGAGGGGAATGGCTTTGCTGAAACTTGGCCAGGCAGCTGCGTAACTTGCTTTTCTGCAAACATGTAGCTAATATCATTCTTTATAGGCCTTCGTGGAGTTGTACGGCTGTTTTTATAGGCTTTCAGGCACAGCTCAGGCACCGGGCAGATGATATGCAAGTCTAATGCTCCTTGTCCTGGTGGCTGCACACAGCTGTGCACTTGTTTGGAGGATGGATTATACCAAGGGATCCTTGTCCACGTGGTCACCCTTTCCCTGCTTCTTACCACTGTAAGACCAACTCCTTTCTGTTTTGCATCTCCAGTGTACCCTGATTTCTTCTTTCACTGGATAGCAAGATTTGAGTATGTAATTTTACACTTTTTATTCCTTTTTCTTTTCTTTTTTTCCAACATGTGTGGTTGGTCTCTGGGATTCTGCCACAGGACATGCCGTGCAGCTTGTCTAGCAGCCTCCCCAGTTTCCCAAGCCAGCATCTCTCATACAAGTTTTGCAGAAGAGATGAACCCAGCCTTGTGGGACACCGAGCTGCCGACATAGCCAAGTATCCAGGCTGGGAGATAGCTGCTTTTGTGACTTTAGCCAAACCTTTCCCTTGTGCAATGGGCTCCTCTTTGAGACAAGAGTGAATAATCTTTATAAATGTGGGAGCGATGCCCAATTCTCTGATAAGCCAATACAACAGCTACCTTTTGTGGCATCTACACAGTATCACTGCTCCTTTCCTGTGCAAAGCCGAGAAGCCAAAGTGGTTGTTTTGAGTATGTATCTTGCTTTTAAGGCCTCTCACAAATCCTTCTTCCCAAATCTCTTTAGTTAAGAGTTTCTTCTGAGCTCTTTTTCATGCAAAATATCTACCTTCTCCATTCTGGGCCAGAACAGTCGTTTCACTTGATCTTGCACCTGTAGCAGCATCCCGGCAGAATAACTTTCATGTCCTTGGGAAAGAAGCTATGAGAAACCTGGTTTTTCTTTTCTTTGGATTTTTTTTTTCCTACTATGTTGTTTGACCACGGTGTAGCAGCTACCATCCTGGAAGCATAAGGCTCTCTCTTGAGATATGAATAACCCACTAAATTCCCCATCCACCTGTTTATTCATCTTCTACCACTGGTGCTAAGCCAGTAGTCTGAAGAGTGTGAAATGCTACTAAGGCCCATTTTCATTAGCCCAGAGTCTGCTGTGGCCACAATTAATTATGGCTGGTTGCCACGGTGACTTTAAAACTATGTCTTTTTAACACAAAGAGTACTCTGAGCCCCTGCAGGCACAGAGACCTTGCACCTGCACTTGTATCTGAAAAGTGATCCTCTCTTCTACAGCCATCTCTGGTTTTGTAGACTGGGTGTTTTGCCACTGGGGGAAGAGCTGTGGACTCTCTAATGACTGTTTTCTGCGCTGCAATTATGTCAGTTTGTGTAGGAGTGGCAGAAAATGGCAGCTATTTAACATGAGACGATCCATTCAGCTGCAGTGTCAAGAAGTCTTAGTAGTGGGCTCAAGTTGATGAAAAGGGGGGGTTTCACCGAGGGTTGAAACTAGTGGGAAGAGGGGGTAGATAGCATTTTCAAAATAATCATTTGTCTGTTCCTTCTAGAGACTCAAGACTTGGTTTAAATAGCATCCGTCCCACGACATAGCTGCCGTAGTAAATACGATGCTATGAAATGTAATGCCTTCACAGATGATTGCTACTGCTAGTGTGATTGCAGGGACTTGACTGTTCTGGTCAACTGTCCTTAAACAAGACCCCAGCCTGTCCTGCTCCTTGCTAGCAGTCTTAATCTTGTGTTTACAGTATGATCTCAGTCTTCTGTCATGGAAATCAAAATATAGATGAGAGGAGCAGGAAAGAAACAGCTGTTGGCTAAAATACACTTGCCCTCTTGAGCTCATTTTGATCCTTGCATCCTGCTGTTCATGCTTCAACCACCCCCTCCTTCTCAACACAAGTACCAAGCTTTCTCAGCTTCACTTATGCAGGTTATTTCAATTGCCTTCCCACATAGTTTGCAAATATTTGTTACTGTTGGTGTGAAATTAAGTTGGAGTTTGTTACTACATCTCCTTTAATTGCAAGTTGCAATTTCTGGTTCCTGTATTTTTATATCAGCATAATAGTATTCAAGGACACAATTTAGGATCTCAGTAGTGGCCTTCAGACCTTTTGAAATTATTTTTGTGATGCAGTTTTATCTCCACAGTCACACAGTTGCCTGTCAGGCTTGGTTGCTTTCCTAGTATCTGAAAAATCCTGCAGTATCCTTTTAGGAAGATGCTGGTGGTCCAGTATCATCCATGTTGGCATGATTTAAATACCTAACCCTTGCAAACTGAGTGTGATTGCCTCGCTATGAAATAATCATGCAGGGTAGATTAGATAAAGCTCCATGTGGAGTTTTACCAGCAGAGAGGAACATGGGTGGCCTGAGTCTCATGAGTGTCTCTTAGACCTGTGTTATCTGCTGTATTTGCAGTGGAGATGTTGCTTCTGCAAGTTGCTGCCCAGCCAGATGTTGGCTGTGGTCTGGAATGACTCCTCCATTTTCACGTCTGTATATAGTTATCCACTTGCCAGCTGAAGAGCTCTTTTCAGATGCAGCCCTCACTCTCTGTGTGTGGCTGCTTATTTCCATGTGCTCGCTGAGGTTCACTAACAGATTTGTCTATCGACATCTCCGCAGCAGGGAAGCTGCAGATCAAAGCCTAACTTAACCCTCAGGTGGTTGCACTGCTTCAGTTGCTTCGGACTTGCCTTTGTTGGTACTTTGTGATACGAAATATTTTCCTGCATGGGCATTTTTCCAGCAAGTGCATCAGGGAGTGATGTGGCTCAGAGCGCTCCTTTGCCTGCTGGGGAGTGCTCTTGCATCAGCTCATCTTCTGGGAGATTCATTAGCCAGGGAGAGCGACCTGGCCTCGTTGCTACTGCAATTGCTGCTTTCGCTTGGTGTAAACAACTGCATAAAAATCAACTTCGTTTTGGCCAGCTGAAGAGTCCCCCCTACATATGTGAGATAGAGATGTCTTTACTCTAACGCCACTCCCTTTCCAGTCTCAGATATTAAAATACAAGATGCCAAATAGGTCATGTGCAGCTGAATACGATTTTGGTAATCCTTCAATGTGAACTGAAATCATATACCTTTGAAACAGTTAGCTAGGTTTCGTATTGCTCCCCCTCTCGCCCTCCTCTGGTAGTCTGCAACCAGTATTATACCGGGCTGATGAGTCTGCAAGTGTTACTCAGAAATCACTGAAATTCAGAGAGGAATTGGGTGTCTATTTTGCCCCTAAACAGTGTTTTGGTTTTTTTTTCTTGAGCTCAGAGCAGAAGCTGCTGATTGAGTGAGTCCAAAAACTAGGTCTTGCCACATTCACAGTGATTTGCTCCTTGGAGATGAGTTGGTTTTGGAGCAGGGTGTGTGTATTTGACACTAAAATATGGTAATTTTTTGTTTGTTTCTCCTTGTCTCAGGAGATAATTAGTTTAAACTTACTTAGGAAGCATTGACAATATAGTTAAACTGAGGAGTATTTTTTTTCCAGGCTAGCAGAGAACAAAAATTTTGACTCTGTCTCTTTGTTGATGACATGTACAGAAATGCCTGCAGAAAAATACTGATCTGAAGCAGTTCAGAATCTGAGGTTAATGCAGCTCAGTTAGGCTTCTGGAAATATATTATTTTCTTGAAAATGACAAAGACAAGCTCAAAACAGATCCTTTAGGAAAAACATTATCCTCAAGCCATACATCTAGACAACTGGTTTATAAAGACCATGAGCTCGTAAGTGTAGATATTTTTTTTTTGGTGTAGGGATTGTCAGCAAGCATAGCTGTACTTTAACTAGGTTGTGCATCTGGTAATCACTGTACTTCGGTGTTGGAACTGGTATTTGAGCCTTAAATGACAGCCAAGTAATAGTTTCTAATTAGCCAACGTAATGTAGCTAAGCTGACAGCTAGTGTGGTACGAGGCATATCAGTGAATTTGCTCAAACAAGCTGTTTGGATAAATCACTATGAGTGTTTTATTAAAATAAAAGTAGCACATAGCAACCTAACCTCATGCTGTCTGCTCAGTAGTCTCATTAGAATTGCATTGATGTAAGTGGATTTTAAATCAGTCTCATCAAGTCAACAGGAAGGGCCAAGTTCTCATAGTTTAGCAATGAAAACAGTACTAAATTATGATATCAGCTTTTCCTATTGAGATGTAATTACTTTTTTTGTTTTGTTTAAATCCACTTCAAATTCATGTGAGCTGTTCACTTAAACTTGTGGTCACAGATTGTTGAACTCTTATGGACTGTTGTGACTGGTCTTTGTGGACTTTGTTTTCTCATAACAGGAAACTTAGCTTGGTGAACAACAGCTAAAATGAGAAAGTCCTAGTGCCTTGTGTTGAAGGAGGAAGCCAGCTCTGTGCTTAACATACATACACTGAGATGAGACTATTTAGAACTGGAGAACGGTATAATTATATTGCAAAGAAAAGGACTGGAGAGCTCAAGCCACAGGGTGGCAGAAGTGAGGGCCCTAACTAACCATGTCTGCCTAGCTCTTGCCTTCTGGTGCAATGTTTTGTGGGGATTTAACCCTGCATCTGATACTTGACTGGTTCTTGCTTATAAAGATGTCTGGATCAAGTTAGACACGGGTATTTCTGTGGCCCAGTGTATCTCAAATTCCTTACTGGGTCAGCTTTTTGTCCCTGTGCTAGACCTAGAGACTGACTCCTCCAAAGGTCCAAAGGACTTTGCCACCACTGGCACAGCCCTTGTTTGAAGTTCAGCAGTAAGAAACATCTTGTCTGTGTCATACACGTTTGAGTTGGGCTGGGTAATACATCACTTAATCTGTATACCCAGGCAAGCATAAATCCCCTTCTCCATCTTTTCTCAGACAGAATTATTACAAATAATGGTGGCCGAGTTAAGCATTTTACTTTTATATGCACTAACAGGTAGTAAAGGAGACTGGGAAGAGCACGCTCTGGGTTAGCACTATGCCCAAGCCAGAGGGAAGAAGGACTTTTAATCTGCTTTTAGACATGAAGAGCAGACTCTAGAGTTTCAGCACAGCTGCAGAAAACAGTTGCTCACCTTCTTTCCACAGTATATGTTGGACACTTGATCCTTTAGCCTGCAGCTAGGGAGTGGCGCATTCAGTGCAACTGTAATATACGGCTTAAAAAATGTGCTCCATTTAACATTGCCTGGCAATCCTGTGCTTAGCACTGATCATAACCAAGGGAGTTTGTACTTAAGCACAGCCAACTGGTCAGTAGCTGGGACTGCTGTAGCATCTGTCAATTAATTCACTTTCTGTGATTTAAGGTTGATTTTTTTCTGTACATGTGACTGAACTGTTTTCCTTCTGTATTTTTCCATAGAAGGAGTTTAACTCCTCATTTCAGACAAAGCACATTGGATATGACAACTGTATCAACCTTTTTAGTGGGTTTTGGCATGCTTTGAGAATTAAGGCTAAGCACAAATTTCCGCTTTTGATGTAACAATCCTGCCAAGTAATTAACGTGCAAGCTGGACTTGCACTTGATGGGTTTTATGTCTTCCAGGCAAAGGCAACTGGGGGCACAGGTATGAGGGAAAACAGCAACAGCTAAAACACGGGTGGCATGTGCTGATCATCCCTGTTCCTGGCACTCCTGTAGTTTGTAAGATGGTGGCAAATTCCTATTCTCATTAGTTTCCTATCCTTTTTTTTTGGTGGAAGGATAAGCAGGTCGGGGATTTTTTTCCTTGCAGTCTGCAGCCATACACCAGTCAGTGGTGTTTTGGGGGAGCTGGGGCATTGGGCTGCTGTGATGTCTTCCATCAGTTTCAGTTTTTAGTGACTTTATGGGAGGGTGGCAAAAGGTAACGACTTGTCTCCATCGCACTGGGCCCTCTGCCGTTTGGTCTTGCTCTTTCGCGTGAGCTGCTGCTTGATGTGATTTGAGCTCATGGCAGAAATGCTGGGGAACTCGCTCTTCTGCTTTTGTGCAGGGATTCATACCATGTAATTGCAGTGGTCCCTCATAGCTCTTAATGGCTGTAAATATTAGAGCAGAAAGCTTAAACATCCTTAAGTTGAAGGGACTTAGGATGCTTTTCTTCTTGCCCATCTGGGCAGTTAAATATGACCTGAGTCTAATAAGGTGCCTCATTGGAGCTCTGAAGACTATGACTCTTATGGCTTATTATACACAAAGCTCCGGACTCTTTATTAGAGAGGTTCTCTCGGCTAATGCCCCCATGAGTGCCTTTTTTGGGGTATGAATCCTAAGCAGCTGGAAGGCTACTCCATCAAGAAATCACAAGATAATGAAGCGTGGAAATTTCAGTCTGTGGAACCGTGCAAGGGGAGACCCTGCTGCCACCTAGATGAAATGAGCTGTTTGGCCAGGGTGGCATGCATCTGGTGAAACATCTGGTGATCTGGCTGAGCACGTCATGCAAGAGACTAAGAATAAGATGGAGGATCAGACAGCAATCCAAGTGTTTTCTCTTCCAAGCTTGTTGTGGCTTTCTTGTTTGGTGTTCTGGGAAAATTTCCAAAGAGAAATGTAAGTTGCATTTCCAAAGGAGGCAAAGGGTAAGCAAAGGTAAGCAGAGGAAGACTCTGTAGGTTTAGACTGGAAGTGTGTAGAGGATATGTCACCTGGGATGTTTTCCTGCATTGTGAGCTGAGGATACAGTGGCAGTCTCAGGAGTTACCAGATGGTGAGCCTGCTGCTGGGAGAACCTACTCCAGCGTTGCATCCCAGGGGGAAACTGGAGGTGGTCCAGGTAAAGCTGTGAGGGGGCAAATCCTCTCTCAGGAAGCAACTCTAGTTAGGCAGCCTTGATTCAGGGTTTGGGATTTAAGAGTTAAGCATCTTTCTAGGCAGGGATTAGTGTTCTGGACCAGGTAACTTAGACTGATCTCAGCAGAGAAGAATATATCATGAGAAAAGAACTTTCTGAAGCTAATGGCTTCTGGCAACGTTTCTTTGGCAGGTTCATAATTCAAGTGGTAGGCACGTTGACATAGGTGATGATTACTTGCTCCTCAAGGGAGAACTGTGACGCACAGTTTATCCAAAGCATTGAAATGACTGGCTAAAATAGCAAGGAGTCAGTGAAGGAGAGCAAAGACAATGGAAAACTGTATGAAGTAAACAAGGAGAGAACAAGCACAGATTGATTTGCAGGATGAGTTAGAGCTTTCTTGGTGGCTGCCAACCGCTGAAGTATGATGGTATGTGAGCAAACAGCTGTCCAAAATGCAATGGGGGAGTAACAAATTACTCCCCCAGAGTGGACAAACAGGCTTTGAAAACGTGAACAAATCTGCAAGGCTGAGAGAGGGTAGCGTTGAACAGCTCTGAGCCTAAAAAATCCTCTTTTCTGGACTGGAAGACCATCTTCTGCCAGGAACATCCTTTCTCTTGACTTTGGTGGGGTAAACCATGTAGGAAGCTTCATGATCCTAGAGAAGCGTGAGTACTTTATACATATGGGGTCTTTTAGGTTGAGTCTAAGCCACTAAGCATGTCCAAAGGAGGACATCTGTGACTTGCTACATAATGAAAACGAGGGTAGAGAACAAAGAAGAAACAAGATCATCCATGCAAATACAGTGTTGTCGTCTTCAAGACACTGAGCCATGCTTTGCAGTGGAGCACTGCAGGTAGCACCAGGCTGTTCTCCACCTGGAGTGGCAGTTTCCCTTAAATTGCAATCCTCTTTTTATCTATCTTCCATCTTCACTCAAGACTATCCATAGGATGTTGTAGGATGCATGGTGAAGTGGATGACTCTGCTGACAGCAGTGTTGTTGGCTGGTTTGCAGTCTGGCTTTGTTAAACCAGGGCACTAATACCCTTTGATTCCTCTGTTTGATTATATGTGAAAGGCTTAAAACAGCAGGCTCCAAAGCTCTAACAAATCCCACTGGAATTGTTTGTAGATGTAGACACTTAACGATGAAAAAAGTATGCCATCACTTTAAAGCCTGAAGAGGGATATCTAAACCTGTGCCCTCAGCACTTCCAAACCGTAATTAAGAGTTCAGGCATGTTTGGCTGAGGAAGCTTGTTAGCTTGGCAGGGGAGGGGGGTTGTTCTCCCTGTAATGTAAAAGATTGAGTCCTAATTACCTAGCATGAACATTTGGTGTCATGCATGCTGAGTGACTGAACGCAATGGCTGAAGATATAATTTTCCTTTGGGGGATCAGTGTAATTGCTTGGCCAGCCAAATACCTGATCTTGTTGCATTTTGCTCCAGAGAAATATTCCAGTCCTGGAGATCCTGATGTCTCTTCTGCAGCGTGGGAAGGAAATGAAAAGCAAAACTGATTGTTTCACACATTCCTGCACTGTGCTTGCTGCCGCAGTATCCCAGCACCATTCCAGTAATGTGTTAGGTGACGTGAGTAATATCTGTCACATGCTGTTTGTTCTTTCATCCTCTTCCCAGGGGTGAGTGTTGTATTAGTAGTCTTGCTTCAGTGTGTTTCTGTTAAATGTGCATAGCCATTAGACATTTTTTAAAGACAGGAAGGGTCACAGGAATGCATGTTCATCCATAAACAAAGCTATTTCTGGACTGCGATGGACGTAATGAATGGTGATGCTCTTCACTGTGGGAGAATTGTGTGGCTATCTTCACTGAAACATGAATTAATCCTCTTTCGGTTCCATCTGTGATACTGCAGAGATTAGAGCCTGTTGGGGGAGAGGGTAGTATTGTTTCTTTATACTTAAAGAGCTCTTGGAAAAACATTTGGGGGAAGAGGGGAGTGAAGAAATCAAATTTAAGTGGGTTCTGTATTTCAGTCCAGTACTGGAAAGTCCTTTTTTGGTGTCTGCTGTCAAATATACTTTGACAAGCCTCGTACTTCTTAATCTGCTCCAGTCCAATTGTCAGAGCCAGACCTGGCCCGAGTGCCTCTGGCTTCACAGTCATTACGTTAGCAGGTTGGTAAGATGTTAAGGCCAGGCTGGTAAGTCATCTGACAGCTGACCCTAGCCTGAAGGAGTGCTACCCTGGAGATTTAATTGGCTTGTTGCAACAGAATGGCTGTCTCGGAAGATGAATCACACTGAGCTAGAGTTCAGCAGTCCTTCCTAGATCATCACATGAAGGCATGCTAAGAGAGCCTGGCTCTATGCTCCCACCAGGAGTTAAGGAGTTTCTTGAAAGACTTCCTCTAAAAGCAATACTGAGCTTTTGGCCTGATCAGTCAGTGAAAATATTTGGTGATGTTAGCATCTGAGGCCAGGGTTTCTCAGATGGGCACTTTAGTCCAAGCCTGATTATTTTGCCTTTGCCCAGCAAATAGAAAATTTAATTGAGGGATGGTCTGAAGCAGCTCCTCTAGACTTTAACCTTAAGAAAATCTATTCGAAGCATGTTGAGGTTGAAAAGCTACTGTGTCAGTGAGCAGAGAGTGGAGCTGCTCCACATGAGGGGACAAGCCAGGAGCCAAGGCTGACCCCAGTGCAGGCAGTGCCCTCATCAACAGTCCTGCAGCATCTGAATGCGGCTTGCAGAGCAGGGTGCTACCTGGTGCATCAGCAGCCCTAAATGAGGTGAGGGGAGGAACCAGGGGCAGCAGGAGATGGGACTGGAGACAAGGCTACAACATGGGTTGAAGTGGTTCATCCAGGAGATGGGCTGGAGACAGGCACATTCCTTCGTGGTGGCTCAGGGCAGGACTGGGTGCCCCCTCTGAGTGTAGATGGAGCTCCTGGGCCACGGGCAGAGGGTACATGAAGGGGCCCCAGGCAAGACTGCTCTCAGCAATCAAGGCCCTGACACTGAGCTAAAGGATCATCTTTTTGAGGTTAATAAGCCTCCCCCAAGGGATGGAGGGGGCTATCGCTGGTACTTCACTGTTAATTCTTTAGGAACTTGCTCGTTACAAATGGTCAGGCAAGAAGCACTGACTCACAGGGGAACCTCCACTGCAGCTGGAATCATCTTGACGATCAGTGCTAAAGAAATATCATATCTAATAAAAAATGTCCGGTAACTTCTTTAGCCGTGGATTTTGGCACTGCGGTACTGCTTCATTTAATCCCTAAGCTTTCCAAACGAACAACAGTTGAGGGCAAGGCTAGACTGTCCTTTTATTTAAAAAAATGTGTAAAGGATGAACAAAATCTTCGTGTGGAAGGACTATCCCAGTTGTACACTCTGTTTTGAATTGCAGTGAAGTTTTAATTTAGAGGCGAGGTGGGTAGCTGGAAAAGAATGATATCTGACTTGCAAAGTATCGTGAAGGAGGGTTTTAGTCTTTGATTTTTTTTTTTTTATATCTCCCCATGGGAGGCCTTGGGAGGTCTGAGCACAGAGCTTTACTGGTCATCTTCTCCCTGACTTACCAATAAATAACTGCAGCAATTGCTTACTCCTGCTATAGATCTTGCCCTTTTTCTCCTGGGGGAGCTGAAAGCAAGGAGCGAAGGATGGCGCTACAGGCAGAGCAGAGGCCCCAGCAGGTCATGCTCCTGCTTGCAGCGAATGGCACGGGGACAGGGAGCAGCGCTGGCAGCGTGCAGCCTGGCGTTCAGCAATAACAGCACCTGCAAACAGTTTGCTCTGCCAGCACAGAATCAGCGTGCATAAGGCTGTTCTCAAAAGCAACGCTCAAAGCTGGAGCAGTTTTCAGCGTGCTGCTTGAGGCTCCCATGCCCCGACGGGGCAAGATGTCGATGTAGGCAGCCTCAAAGGGAGGAGGCAGCTGCACCGGGGCTTCACCGGGGAGCTCAGGTCTTCTATCTAGGGCACGACCTGCTTGCCAGGCTGCTGTGCAAGGCCTCGAGAGCTGGCTTTTCCCAAAGCAGCTTCTCTGTGCTAATTAGACTGATACCAGGTTTCTTGCATTTCTCAGGAGATCTGTTTCCTTGGTAAAGCAAATGAAGCTGGAAGCATTCAGGCAGTTGTTTTCTTAATTTTTAAAGATCAAGCTCACTTTTTTTTAAGGAGTAAAATGAAGCATTGCATCTAAAACCTAAATAGTTCTGCACCGGTGGCTTCATTTTAGAGAACAGCACAGAGCCAGTATTACCCTGCTGTACATCCCTTCAGATGGTTTCAGTTGTGCTAATGAACATTTCCTACCAGTCTGACCTTTAGATGCAAGCTAAATTCTTCCATGAAAATAAGCTTACTGTAAACAATGTGCTTTTTATCAGGGAAGTTAAAAAGAGGCATGTTTGAGCCTGAAGGGAATGAACATTTGCCAAAAGATAAACACACAGGAGTTGCTGCCTTCCACTCCTAGACTGAAGAGAGAACTTCAGTGCTGTACCAAAACATCATATATATCAGCCAGCACATGTGGATTATTGGAGGAAATGTGTATACAGGATCTATGTGCATGCTACTGAATTTTCAGTAGTGTCAGCATCCTGCTTTTAGCTTGCTTAAGGCTCTGTTTAGTATGCTGGCAACTGCAGCCCAGAGCATCTTGCAGCGATCAAACTAGTTAAATGCAGCTGTGCTGGTGGAGTGTTTGCAGCCCTAGGCGAAAACTTGCTTTTTTTTTTTTTCCCTGTGTATAAAAAGAAAGGAGGGATAGTGGGCAACACGTGGAAAAAGGTAGGGAGAAAGGCTTTGCACAGAGGGAGGAGCTCATCAAAGCAAGCTGGAGAACATGAAGAGAGAGAGGGCCCCATGGGAGAACTCAGAAGGGGAGTGGGGGACTTGGGGGTCTGCCATTGCCAACCGAGAGGCAGAAGCAGCCCCAAAACGGGATTTTGAACCTATTTTTTTTCCTATTCACTTGAAGAGTCAGGAAGCGCCACGATGGCTGGAACAGCGGAGCCGCCATGGGGGGAATGGCAAAGGCATGGGACATCTGGCCATATCTCACTTGGTTATAAACGATACCTCTCTGTGCACTGCAGGTTTCTTAGAGCACAATTATTGTATCTACCCTGTCTCAAAACCAAAAGGCAGACCACACTCATGGTCTGTTAGCATGGGTGGGTGGATTCATCTTTAAATGCAAAGAAACCCCTTCGTTTAAGCTGTTTTCATATAACATAGGGAGAAAATACAGACTTTTGTGTATGTGTTAGAGCCTGTTTTTGAATCAGATATCAGTTGGTTCTTGCTTCCTAGACTATTTTGGTGGAAAGGAGGCTGTGTGTGTCAAAGCTTTGCACATTAAACCAGCTATTTGGTCCTTCCTTGATGCTGCATTAGAAATGCGTAAGGCACAAGGTGTAATTTGAGTTTGAGCTCACTGAAGGTACCACAGAGCTGAAAAATGAAGCAGTTTGCTAATCATTTGAGGTCTTCGCCCAAAGCAGGTAGTAAAGTTTGCTAGCAAAAGCAGTGTGTGTGTTGTTCTGCCTCTTGGTTGCTAATGTCTGGTTATAGTTTTTTTTCTCACTTGCATGAAAAAGCAGCCCAGCAAATTAGAAACACTTGGTAGGCATTATGCTGCTCTTAATTATCTGGGAGTACAGACACTATTCACAACAGTAATAGGAAAAATACCAAAGCAATGTAGCAGGCCATTAAATGCCAAATTAAGGTCTCGGCGCTTGAATGTAGCTAAATTTGCAAGTTGACACTGTACAAAGAGTATTGTTGGGGGTCCATGCTTCACTAAATAGTCCCCCTAGCTTTATCCAGTGCAGGCAGTCCTAGCATGTAGACAGTCTTTGCAAGTGGGCTCAC
The DNA here is from genome assembly GCF_036370855.1 of Dromaius novaehollandiae. Classification (NCBI taxonomy): domain Eukaryota; kingdom Metazoa; phylum Chordata; class Aves; order Casuariiformes; family Dromaiidae; genus Dromaius; species Dromaius novaehollandiae. The sequence continues at coordinate 43,806,634 of NC_088104.1, forward strand.
AGATAAGCTAGGAAGTGAGGGCCATGACTGGATTCTGCTTCGAGGTTTGGTGGCGTGCCACTCCATCTCTGCTCCTGTCTCGCCCTCTGGAGAAAAGGTGAATTGCTCCTGTTGTACCAGATCTGAGCAGAACTGGCTGAGCCAGCAGGACAGATGTACCCTGGAGCAGGTCTGGGCAGATGACCGCTTCAGGCTAGCATGGTGCAGATCCGTTCCAGTTGAACAAGAGCAGAAAACAGTCTATCTCATAGAAGGGGCTGAAAGGGCCAAGTGGGGTCGTGCTGGATTGGTGATCTTTCTCAGAGGGCCAGAGCATTTTTGACTAGGTATTTAAAAAGCTTTAAATTTGGTTTTACTGTATCATCAGACCATAGTCTTGGGACTGCTGTATTCAGCATGCAAAAATACCTTCCAATTCATGTCCCGTTTGCTGTTCTTAGGTGTGCACCTAGAGTCCAAAATGACATGGCATTATTGGTTACTACACGTCTGCGCCACAGGAGGCAATCCCATTTTTCCCCATGGGAAAACATGTTCCTTGGTCTCCAAACAATGACAGAAAATAAAAGCTAGGATTTATCCTGTTCGCTAGCTTTTTCTCTACATTGCTGCCACAGTATGACTCTGGCTTCCTAAATGATATTTCTTGCGGTTTCAATTGGCCCAAGCTATTTGAATTGCTCTTTCAGTCTGTTCATGCAGCTTTCAAAGGTTCACAGCCTTGAAATGTCAGGGGAGGGGTGCCAACAGACTCCTGAACTTTTGCAGAGTGAGATCCAGGGATTAATGAGAAAGCACGGTTTTTGCAGCATCGCTGCATAAGCCACTTGGACAGTATTTTCTCTGATTAGTGCATGTTTGTTCCTTCTGCAACACTTGGTTTACACATATTACTTAAAGCCTAGCAGGTGTTAGAGCTCTTAATCCTAGAATAAGGTCTCAATGGGTGCTTGTTGTAGTCTATTTAAGGATTATTTGGTTTATGGCACTTAAGTAGCTGCTCCTCCAATTTTTACTGTAGATCATGGCACTGGTCAGTTTTGTCATTCACTTAAAATTGTATTGCTGGTCCTGTTGGGTTGGCGTAGGCTCTGTTTTCATTTTGTGGCCTAGGTCCATAGTAGAGGGTAATGCCTGGACATAGTCCTGCAGTAGATTCATTTTCATTACAGCAGTGCCTGCCAGGGTTTCTTAACAGGCTGGCTCTGCAGTGGAATGTGCTTTCTGCGTTGTGTATCTGTAATAACACTTAAAGTACAAATGAAATAGGAGGAAGAGTTTTAATCGATTTGCTAAAAGGTCACATGGCAAGTTAGCGGCACAATCTGCATTAGAAATGAAGAAATTAACTCTCTAAGATGCAGCTGGGCATTGCAACAAAACAGGATCCAAGACTTTTTAAATGGAAACCATGAAGCAACTTTTTGTTTGGAATTAACTCTGGCAATCCTGAGTGCCCCAATCCTATGACTGCTTTTCTGTAAGTACCAGGGCATATATATAGTTGCATACCCCTGTGGACTTTAGGCGATGGATCTAATCCAGGTAAATGGAAGCTGGCTTGAGGTGGTATCTCTACTCCTGAAAAACATTTCTCTTTGCTTTTTGCTTGCATGTAAGAGAATAGGCAGACTATTAAAATAGCTTGCCTATGTTTCAGTCAAAAGCCAGAATATACATCCATGTATTTCTGGGCTATCTGTAGAAAGGAATAAAAAAAACAGTGGAAAGAATGTAATAAAGCAGGCCTAGCAACGACAGCTAATTTTACTGCCTGCGACACATGGTCTGGTCCTTGCAGTTGCAGGAAAGATTTGCAAGATTTTTTCAGGTTACTTCTGGGGGAACTGTGTGCAGGTTCACGTAATAGAGACAAAACTTTTTGCAGGGTTCGATCTTGAATGGGCTCCGTGTTGTGCGCAATTACTAACTCGGCTCCTCAGGACTTTGGATTACTTTGTGCTTATTCTGCGAGGCTTCCTTGGGCAGTGGAGAGAAGCTCAGGTATGGACTAAAGGATTCCCTCTGTGGAAGGAAAGCCTTATTTTTCAAATCGGAAGCATTCTATTACTTAAGCATCCTCCATGTTTGAGACACCTGAAGTTTCTCAGAAGGTAACTGTACACCTGCTTAATTCCTCCAGGGCTGGCAAGGAAATGTTGATTCAGCGAGACCAAATTCAATGGTATCTCATGCTGGTGGATGATGGTGGCTTTGCCCCTGATTACATGGGATTGGTTTACCCTATTCCACTTGATTGAAGTAGCCCCTAATGTTTGGGCTTAGACTTCTAACTCTGAGGTCCGGTTTCATTTCATCCCAGACCTTTACGCTCCTAATGTGGATAGTCATAACATTATTTTCAAAGAATAGGTATGACTGGCATCTGGCTTCTATTTTGCCTTCTGATAATACATTGCTGGACTCTTAAAATACTCCTGAGAAACAAACACAGCTGTGTACCTAAGTTTTCTCTTCCCCTTACTCCCTCCTCTGGGCAGAGGAAATAAAGAAATGAAAAAGCAAAAAAACCTACCCTTTGGAAAGGAAAAAGCTTTACAGGAATCCCTTTTGCCCTTTAAGAAAGTAAAGAGGACTGGGAAGTCTGTAGTTTTAGAAGTAAAGGGAGAACCGTGTTCAACAAAAAAGACGTCATTATTAAGCTTTTTTCCATGCATTTCTTCCCTGCCGGTTACTGCTATTGCTGTTCTACATGCATGGAAATTCCCTCATGGTCAGAAGATGCAGACTGCAGGCAGCTGCAAAAGTACTTTTTGTGCCTTGGAAAACCATCTCTACCAGGGTGCTTGTTAGTCTAGCTCAGAAAGGACTATGTGTTTTCAAAGCTTTATATATGACTGTATTAAGCCCTGGTTTTCAAGAAGCACTTTCTTGTGGGGTGAACCGGGAGAATTAAAGGGACTGAATGGTAGCGCCACATGGACGCAGAGCTTCTGTTGCTCGAGCTGAAACTGCCTCTCTGGTGGGACAAAGCTGTACCTTGCTTCAGCCTGAATTTCCTACAGAGAAAGCCTTGCTGTACTTAGCACCTGTATGTCCTTTACGTTTGCCTTTTTTCCCACTCTGGTGGGCAGTGTATTTGACATTGTTACTCCTAGCTCAGGATGAAGTATTTTTGTGCAGCTCTTGAGGAAGTCCCTGTAGTGTCGAGGACTCTGAAGCGCCTGGCCCCTTGCAGGTGCTCAAGCTCTCAAGATCTAGGAAGTGAAGCAACTTTTGAGTGTAGTGGAGTCACTTATGAAACGTAACTGCTTTCCTTGCCTGACCTACTCGGCAGGCTTCCCAGAAACTTTTTGGAATAGCTTCTGACCTGCAAGGGAAGGACTCCTGATAGTGGCTGCAAGCTTCATTTTTCCTTATCGGATAACAGAACCAGGAAGGAAGAGGCTGCTCAAGTTGCTGTAACAGCTTTCAGGGCTGCGGGGGGAGTCCACACGTGCTGTTTGCCCCTTACGGCGACGACACCTGATGCTAGGATGGAAATCTGAGCTTTCTGAACCAGAATCTCCCACAGTTTGCGCCGAGCTCCTTTGGCAGCGCTGCTGACTTCCTTGTTTCAGCGCAGATAGATGGCTCTGCATTTAGCTCGTTTCCTTCACTCCTGTTTCGCTTACCCTCTGACGGCTTCCCGGGGAGTGCTGCTAGGCAGGGAGGCCGAGCGTATTGCTCTGAAATACGGGCATGCCCCCGTGCCAGGCATGACGTAACGCCCCGAAGGACCGCGACTGCCCGAGACCGAGCGCGGGAGCTGGCAGCTGGCGGCGCTCGCTGCGATGGTTTTCTTAGGAAGCATTGCTTTTTCCCCCAGTGGCTCTTCAGCAGCTCGGAGGAAAAGACTGGTTTTCTGCTGACATAATGTCTGTGTGGTGTTGTGCTCGTCAGCTGTTCACACCACTGCTGGTTCCTATTTTTATGTGTTTGTTTTGGTTTCTTAAATGCAAATGGAGCAGTCGAGAGTGACTGTGTGGTATCGCTTAATGGATGCTCACTGCAGTCGGCTTTACAGAAAACCCCGCTGCTTAACTGTCTTGTGACTGAGGAAATGCTCTCCTTGTTTTCCATGGGGATGAGACCCGCTAGCATTTCTGCTGGCGACCTGAATTAAAGCTGGTAACATCAATCAGTAATTGCTACCTAACCACAGGATCTTGCTTTGGCTGGTAACCGTGTGAGTGCCAAAGCTTAAAGCAAATTCAAGCAAGTTCTGAGCTGTTTCTCATCCCTGTGCAGAGCAGAGACCCCAGAGAGACGATTGAATATGTATATGCTATACCTGACTCTGGTCAGACACCCCTGAAGTAAACGCCTTACTATATGAACTTTCTGCTTTGACCATTTTTTTAATTTCTGAGCTTGCAAAACCTTATAGTTCTAATAGTGTTGGCTTGGATATCCCATTATAAATGTATGTTACCCCTGTATAGATAACTGTATTTTGTTGTTATTATTTTTTTAATGCAAGCAATACAAGAAGTATGCAACTTGGGCGGGGGGGATCCCTCTTTCTAGTTTGGTCTAACTTACTAGATCTTTTCCTTACGTTAGGGCATTTTTTTGGAGAAAAGATTTCCAGTAACTTGCAACAGACTGACGCTATTCTTCTAGGACTGGAGGCGCCACAGCACAAAAATAGCTGCCATTAATATTGCAAATGCTTTTTTTGCCAGAGGGTGGCAGAGCGAAAGGGTTTTGCACTTACTATTCTCGGAAGGAATGCCTTTTGTCTCAGCTGGGGAAACAAAATGCCATCTGCTTCAGAGACGCAATAGGACATGTCCCCAAATAGCTCAACCTTCAGCCAAGTCAGATGTTGGCCAAATCAGAAAAATAAGGTCTTGTGCCTATGGTTTAAATTGCATTAAGCTTAAGGACTGCCAAACCAGTGACCTTCCCTGGCACACAGTTCTGTCTCTAAAGGTAAACTAATTTGCTGAAGAAATTATGATATTCTGCTATAATAAAAAGTGGGGGAGGACTAATTGTATGTAAGGCCATCAAGCTGTTGGAGCTATAACTAAAGCACTTAAATAACTGTTCAGGAGTTCAGCTGGTAAATCTGTAGCACTGTTACTCTGCTAATTCATAATGAAGCAGTGATGCAAGATCCATATTTTTCCTATTAAATATTTTCCGCCAGGTTGTGTTAGTACAATTTTTAGAATATTTATCAAAATATGCATTGCCTGCTTCTCCATACAGCTTGTGGAGTTGGCATATATGTAGGCCAGAGACACTGAGATATGCATTCAATCTGTTCTTATTACCAAATATAGTGCTGCTGTTCTGTCTGCAAGGCACTCATCTAGTACTTACATATGTTGTCATGTACAATGTAAATAAACTCAGCCAGATTTCTCATCATATTAAATAATGAACTGTAACGCAGTACTGTGGAGGAGCTCCAGCTGTTGGCCTGTTATGCCTGCCCTGTGCCGTTATGGTGGCTCTTACTTGTGCCCAAGGGATATTTGGATCAAGAGGCTGCTGGAGGGTTGGTTTTGGTCCATGCTGGACAGTCTTGTTCCCCTCTCTTGCCCCAGAGGGTTCTGAGTGTTAGAGGTGGCAACGGTGCTCTCACACTCAGAAAATCATGTCAGACACGAGTCATGCAAATGCATTAGCTTCCTGATATAACATACGGCTGGCTATCAGGCAAGAAAATGTGTATATGTGGCAGGGTTGAACAGTCCTGTAAGAACAAGGCTGCTTCCAATGGCAGTGGTTGGTGGCCTGTCTGCAGACTTGCAGAAGGGGCATTTTGGTAATGCTGAGCAAAAAGTTTTGCATGTCTGCAGGAGGCTGCAGTCCCCTGGGTGGGTGCCTACAGCAGGCAGTTATGGGAGTCAGGAATGTGAAATGTGCTCCCGGCCAAACCCCAGTGTGACTGCTCCAAGGAGCAGTATTAGGAGGAGGCAGCGGGATACCAACAGCTTTTATAAGGAACATAAAAGAAATCAGTGCTCAAGAGGCTTCTATTAGTGGTGCTATCAAGCAAACCTTTCCATTCCTATGGGAATCTGACCTCCCTGAAGGCCATCCTCTTCCGGTGTTGTGCCTATGGACTACAGCTGTGACACTACTGTACAATCAAGAAATTTAACTTGTTAGATACAGTCACAAATGAGTCAATGAAATCCAGCCACTGGGATATGCCCTAAATGCCTTAAAATGCCAGCATGTCCAAAGCAAAGGGCCATGGCCTTCGGGGCATTCTTGCTCATGGGTTTTCTCAGAGATTCATAGCACCATTCAGAAATGTGCAACTCTCACGTAGGTGTAGAGCGAGAGGAATGAAGGGTGAGAACTGGAAAACACTGAAAAGATGCAAATGGAAAGTCATACTGAGTGTAGTGGCGACACTAGAGTCTTTCTCTGTGGTCAGCTCAAGGTCAACTTGCAGGTTTTGTTTTTCCAGGCTGTTTATATAGCACAGCGGAGAGTGAGGCCGCACGCATGATTGCAGAAGAGATCCAGAAGTCATTTTTAGATTCACATTCATACTGTGGAGAATAAGGGAGATATCTCATACACTGAGAGTTTCTAGCCTTGTACGTAAGAGCACTTGCCGCTCAGCTTTGCAAGTGCTTCAACAGCCCTGTGTGCTGCCCCTATGGACAGGATGCGGCCCTCACTGTTCTTGTCTGGCATGTGTTGTGGGCCTTGGTTTAGCACTGTGAAGTGCTCAAGTCTTCAGGATTATCGCTCGACGCCCTTTTCCTCACTAAATGGATTCCTTCTTATCATCTTTAGGTGGTTAGTGTCACTGAGAGCAGGACACTCCACATGAGGGGATGAACTGGGAGTGGAGAGGGAGATGGGACCAATGGGGTACAGTCCCACAGGTCCTGAACACAGCAGCAGAGAGGGGTGTGGGTGTCAGGGTCCATTGACAGCCCCAGATAAGGTGAGAGTATGCGCCAGGACCAGGGTCCAGCCAGGGACATCAGTCAGTAACAGAAGATATGGGGCCAGACAGAACTGGAGACAAGGCTGCAATAGAGGTCCCACAGGTTCATAGGAGAGATGGGGCCAGAGACAGCTACCATGTAGCTCAGGCCAGGACTAGGTACTGGGCACTGAGCTTAAATGGAGCCCCTGGATCATGAGCAAGGGGTTGGGTGGAGGTCCGCGGTGAGGCTGCTCACAGCAGTTAAGGCCTGTTGGTACCCACAAGGCCCTGCTAGTTTGTAGTGTGCTGGTCTCTGTGGTTTTGTACTCAGCCATCCTTTCTCATTCAACAGTATCTTGACTGATTCTTTTTCTGTGATGATGCTACCTGGAAAGTGCTGTTCCCAAAGCTCTGTGAAAATGGGAAATGTTTTCTCACACTAGTATTAGGCAATCGAGTCCTTGTTTCTGACCTACATTCAAGCAAGGTTCCCAGTATCACTTGGAAAAGCAAAGATGAGATATATCTGGCAGCCTTTTCAGTTGATTATATAGATTGGGACCAGTCTGGACCCCAGTTTAAGAGTCTGTGATGGCTCTTAGCTAACTGGTGTTTTGGCAATAGATAGTGTTTTGATGGCAAAGCTCCTCAACAGAAGATGCTCTTGAGTTGTTTATCCACTATGGCTAGGACTGTCAGCAGAGGATAATGCTATTACAAAAATAAAGCTAGGTTTACCAGACAGCTTGTACTGTGTAATCTGATGTCTGTCACCTGTCAAGACCTAGACCAAAGCTGACTTCCTTGGTTGCTTTCTCAGGTAGTCGTTAGATGATTATCTCCTATGACTAGATCAAACAGCTGGAATACATTAAATGTAGGGTTGAGACAAAATTCCAGTCTGACAATGAATTATAAAAGCCTCTTTTCAAATATTGGGAGTTGGCTGTGTACCTTCCATCCTGGCCAAGTTTATTGCACTAGAGACTTCTGACACTGCTTCCATGAGATGTACTGCACAGCTGAATGCCCTGGGATGAGACACTTACCTACTTTACAGGTAATAGCCTGCTTTCTCAGAACTCAGCTGGGCATTGTGCTCATGAATAAAATATCTCCCCCCTCTATTTATGCATTTGAAAGTGGCAACAGAGCCAAAACCAGGAGACTGCTCTGGGAAACAAAAATAGGTTTCATTTCTATGACTCTCAAATGCTTGGTGTCCACGCCAGACTGAAATTATGCACCCCATGTAGCAAAAAATATCTGCTGCATGCCGGGCTGCACAAGCAGCAGGATGTGATGCTGCAGCCATCTGACAGGCTGACCAGTTCATGGCAGGCTTCACTGGTTTCTAGTCCTTTGTGGATTGAGTTGGGGTTAAGCTTCCTGCTGTCACTTGGACTGTTTTTTCTGTCCTTTCTCTTGCATGTGGTCCCTGGGGCACACAGCCAGCCTGGCAGGACTGGAAAAGCTTCTTGCTCGGGCACCGGAAAGGAGCCTGCTCTTCCCCAGCTGTTACTTGCTTGCATCCCCAGGGGAAAGCTACGGCTGGGTGCAGGTGGGGGCCCTCTCACTGACTTTCTGCTAACACTTCCACAGTGAAGGACGTGCTACATGGAAAATACAAAAAACAGCTTTATTTCCCCTTGGGAAATAGGAGATTTGCTATGAAAGTATTCAGCTCCTTTTAGCAATCTCAGGACCCCGATACCTGGGGCAGGAACTTGCTGTGTTGGGGGCAGGTGTCTCCTGAGGGAGCAGGCAAGGGCTGGCATGGCACATGAGGCACATATCCGCTTGCTAACTTGGATTGGTGACTGCCCTGTTGAAATGCAGGGCACGGACATTGTGAACCTTCAGAGCAGTAAAACACCCTTTCTGGAAAATGTGGCTGCATTTTGTAAAGATAACTGTAACAGCCCACTCCAGGTGGAAATCCTGGTGGACAAGTTGACCATGAGCCAGCAATGTGCATTTGCAACAAAGACGGCCAATGGTATCCTGGGCTGCCTTAAGCAGAGTGTTGCCAGCAGGTCAAGGGAGGTGATCCTTTCCCTCTGCTCAGCACTGGTAAAGCAGTGCAGTGTCCAGTGCTGGGTTCCCCAGTACAAAGGAGACATGGGCTCACGGGAGTAAGACCAGCAAAAGGCCACAAAGATGATTAAGGGATTGGAGCATCTCTTATGATAACATTGCCATTTCCCAGTGGCAGATGCCTGGGGCCACTGGGATGCCATGACCCTGGCAGACCCTGGGTGAACTTGGTTGAGGGTGAGAGGCAGCGCTCTGCCTGGTTCCCCCTGAGGACAAATCCCTGGTCAATGCTGAACCCTGGCTGTCTCCCTGGTCCTTGCTCTCTGTGTGGCCTCATTGCTGCCTGGGAGCCTCGGCCTTTGCAGCTGCCGCAGCTGGGCCTCAGTCAGGTGGGATGTTCTTGCCGCGGAGCTGGAGCAACTGGGCATGGGCACAGGCGTCAGCGCTCCGGCCTGCCCTCTCCTTGGCACCAGCCGTGGCCCTGGTTTCCCCAACTGCACCTCACCCTGGGGCCCCTGCAGGGGCTTTCTCTGCGCAGCCCCGCCCTGGGGCCTGCTCGGCAGGCTCTTGCTTGCCTGCTGGCTTTGTCGGGGGGACAAAGCCGGGGGACACCTGAGACAGCGCACTAGTGGAGGGGAGGCAGGCCGGATGGTGCCAGGGTGCTGGGAGCAGAGCACCGCACAGGCCTTGGGGCAAGGAGGCTTGGAAGGAGGAGTAAAACCCGCCATGGCCAAGGACACCTTGGCAGGCCCGAAAAGGTGCTCTGCCTCTTGCCAGGCCTCGTCGTGCCCCCGGGCGGCAGGGGCTGGTCTCAGCCTTGGAGGGGGAAATGGAGACATGCAGAGCCATGGGGCTTAAATCTGCCAGGAGGAGAAGACACAGCTCCTGCTGGAGGTTTTCTTAGCACAGCCTGGAGCAGTGCAGCGAAGCCTGAGTTTCTGGAGAAGAGGCCAAGCGCAGCCACGCAGGACTCAGCCCCCTGAGGCCTCTGGCCTGTCCTTCCCAGGAGATGGGCCAAACACGCTCAGCTCCCCTGGGGACAGGCTGCTGGGACGGGTGCAGCTGCAATAGCTACGAGGTGCTCTGCTGGCTGGAGGCAAACCCTGCCTTGATGAGAAGGTACCTGGGCACCTGCGCCTGCAGGAGAGCAGGCACCAGGCACCAGGCAAGAAGAGACACTAGAAGGTGGAGAAGAGGCCCAGAGGCTTTTCTCTGCCTGTCGCACAACCCCAGCTGCAGCAGGGCTCCAGGGGTGCCCAGAGATGAGAGAGGTCACTGCAAGCACTGCTGTCCATGTGCTTTGGGAGGCTACTCTGGGAGAGGAGAGGGGAGCCAGGCGCGTTCCCGCCTACAAAGTCACGCTGCAGGGTCTTGGCTTTTTGGCTGGGGAAGGTCCCTGCTGCCTGCTCTCCCCAGCCTGCAGCCCTCAGCACTGAAATCCGAGTGGGTCCCCAGCCCCCGGGCAGGACTTTGTGGACCAGAAACAGCAGCTGCCAGAGCTGCTGGTGCCTACTGTCAGCCAGCAGCTGCGCACTGTACGTACTGGTACTCGGGGTGTGCAGGAGCCTGAGCAGGACACAGCCTGAGAGGAATGAAACCTGTACAGGCATACCTCATTTTAGTGTGCTTCACTTTATTGCACATCGCAGATATTGCGGTCTTTCCAAATTGAAGGTTTCTGGCAACAAAGCAAGTCTATCGGTGCCGTTTTTCCCAGCACGTACTCACTTTGTGTTTCTGTGTCACATTTTGGTAATTCTCGCAATATTGCAAACTTTTTCATTATTATTCTATCTGTTAAGGTGATCTGTGATCAGTGATCTTTGATGTTACTATTGTAATCATTTTGGGGCGCCACGAACCGCACCCGTATAAGACGGCAAACTGAATCGATAAATGTTGTGTGTGTTCTGCCTGCACCCCCAGCCGGCCATTCCCCTGCCTCTCTCCCTCTCCTTGGGCCTCCCTCTTCCCTGAGACACAACACTATTGAAATTAGGCCTGTTAATGAGAAAAGCCAAACAGCCTTATTACTGATATGGGGAAAGTTTTGGCAGTCTGGATAGAGGATCAAACCAGCCACAACGTTCCCTTAAACGAAAGCCTAAGCCGGACCAAGGCCCTAACTCTCTTCAATTCTGCGAAGGCTGAGAGAGGTGAGGAAGCTGCAGAAGCAAAGTTTGAAGCTAGCAGAGGTTGGTTCATGAGGTCTAAGGAAAGAAGCGGTCTCCGTAACATGAAAGTGCAAGGTGAAGCAGCAAGTGCTGATGCAGAAGCTGCAGCAAGTTATCCAGACGATCTAGCGAAGATAACTGGTGAAGGTGGCTATGCTAAACAACAGATTTTCCATGTAGACGAAACAGCCTTATATCGGAAGGAGATGCTATGTAGGACTTTCATAGCTGGAGAGGAGAAGTCAGTGCCTGGCTTCAAAGCTTCGAAGGACAGGCTGACTCTCTTGTTAGGGGCTAATGCAACTGGTGACTTTAAGTTGAAGCCAATGCTCCTTTTCCATTCCACAAATCCGAGGGCCCTTAAGAATTATGCTAAATCTACTCTGCCTGTGCTCTATAAATGGAACGCCAAAGCCTGGATGACAGCACATCCATTTCCAGCATGGTTTACTGAATATTTTAAGCTCACTGTTGACACCTGCTGCTCAGAAAAAAGGATTCCTTTCAAAATATTACTGCTCACTGACAATGCACCTGGTCACCCCAAAGCTCTCGTGGAGATGTACAGTGAGATTAGTGTTGTTTTCCTGCCTGCTAAGACAACACCCATTCTGCAGCCCATGGATCAAGGAGTAATTCTGACTTTCAAGTCTTACTGTTTAAGAAATACATCTTGTAAGGCTAGAGCTGTATTGAAACAGAGTAACAGAGACTGTGTGACCTGACAGTATCAGACGGCCTCTGGAGCCTGTGGCAGTTTCTCACGGGGCTAGAAACGAACCTGGCCAAATTCACCGGGGTAAACTGTAGCTTGTGTGAGAAGTCTGATTAGCAGGAGCCACTGCCCTTACAGAGCTTCCCCACGGGAAAGGCTGTGAGATTGCACAGCGTGGGAGCACAGCTCTCTCTGAGCTCCCGGGTGCCCCAGGGACCCCTGGGTTTGGCCGTGCTCCCCAGGGGGTGGCTGGCAGAGGTGTTGAAGCAGCCCGCAGGGTGGGTGCCCAGTGGAGGAGACGTTTCCTTTTGGGGCTCGTTCCCTTCGCACCTCGTCCCAGATGTGTCCCAGATGTGGATCCCAGGGTGGATGAGGCCAGTGGCTGGGAGTGATGGCAGGGGGTGGGGGGGTCCATCCCTCAGGATGGCAGAGAGACCCCCCACCCCAGCTTCCCCAGGGTGGCTTCAGAGGAGGAGAAGAGCCCCCACAGCATGGCCTAGGAGGAGGATGGGGCCGTTGCAGAGAGCAGCTGCCAGCCAGAGCCCCGTGAGGGGCAGGAGCCCCAGGAGGTGCCAACGGGTGAGTGAGGGGGCACCGCTGGGCTGGGGGCTGTGAGCCCGCCCTGCTCTGCCCATCTGCCCAGCAGGCTGCTGTGGAGGCGCTGGGGCCTGAATGCCGGGGCCTGCTGGGGCTTGGGAGCCAGCCCTGGAGAGGGGACCTGGTAGTCCAGAGGCAGAAGTCCCAGAGTACATGCGTGCGTTCTTCAGACGCCGAGGGGAGGTGAGTGTCGCCACTTCCCTCGGGGCTGTGCCCGCCTCTGCCGGTGGGTCCCTCGGGGTCCCTCGGGCTGCGCCACGCTCAGAAGCCCCCGGAGGGCTGCTGGCTGTGGAGGGCTGCTCCCGTGCAGGCGCCCCACTGTCGCTGCAGGCCCTGCAGGTGCCCCGTCTTGGGGCAGTGTGCCGGTGCTGTCTGCTGGGCCTCTGCTGTCCCCTGCACTGGACCCGAGCGTGGTGCAGAGGGCAGGGCACACAGGCCCTGGGGCTTCCGTGTGTCTCCTGGGCTTTCCCCCCTAGGGTGAGGCAGAAGATGGAGAGGGCATCAGGCCCCACCTGCCAGCACTGCTCTCTGTCCCTGGGCCAGCGTCGCCGGCGGAGGGAGGAGCTGGTGCCCCGCAGGCTCCCCCACCTAGTGCCCTATCACCCACACCTAGGCCTGCGTTCCCCCCTCCCAGGCCATAAAGGTACTGCTGCCAGCCCCAGCTATCGGTGTGGCTGCAGCAGACCCATCAGGGGGATTTGCCCCACAGCTGTGAGGGACTCTGGAGACAACATCCCCCTTACAGGCTTTGCTTATGCTCCGAGGAGCCAAAGCATAAACCTGGCCAGGCATTTAACAGAGCTGCCTGCCTTGGAGCAGCTGCCAGGGCACAGGGCAGTGCAGCAGCTTTTCTCCTGCCAGGGCAGAAAGAGGAGCTGAGCCCCAAGAGCTCCCATGGCTTTGCCCTGGCTGCACAGCCAGGCCAGGCACTGCTTCACTGCCCCGTGGCCCAGGGCAGCGCCCAAGCATCGTTGCCAAGACTGGGCCGTGCAACAAGGGCACCTCCGCAGCGAGAGCTGTCTCTGGGTGTTTTCTGCAGGCAACCATGGCGCTGCAGGAGATCCTCCAGTGGCCCCGCTGCCCACCGCAGGTGGAGGCATTTTTCCCCCAGCTCTTCCTGGCGCTGCTGTTCCAGATTTCTGTCACCGCAGCGCTGACGCCGGAGGAGGCTGAGATGTGCTGGAGGGAATGCCAAGGGGAAGAGTCTGCTCTCACCAGCCCCGTCAGGTGCTCCATGCCAGCCCCGTTGTCTCTGCCCTGGACCTATAGGCGGGGCCAGGGGTGCCAGTGTGACCTGGTGTTTGCTCCACACACAGGGCCGCAGTGCGGGCCATGAAAGCGCTGCTCTGCCGTGCCGGCTACGAGCGCCAGGTGCTGCTCATGGCGAGGAAGGGTGGCTGGGACATGCTCCTCCGCGCTGAGACCCACCACAGGGGAGTGGCTTTGCTGGCCAGGTGAGAGCCCCTTGTGCCCGCTCTGCCCCAGCATTTCTCCCCTGCAGATGCGGTGCCCCACAGAGCCTGTGGGGGTGCCCAGCTCCCCAAGAAAGGGGCTGCAGCCTCAGCGCTTGTGACCAAGGCATGGCCGAGGTTTGCCTGGGCTGCTCAGGCCACCAGTGCCTTCTTCCCTCTGCCAGGGAAATGAGGGAGACCCCAAGAAGGCTGCGAGTTTACCTCCTGCGCCAGCTGGCAGTGCTGCTCCGCCTGGAGGAGCCCTCCCAGGAGATCTCCATCCTGGCTTTCCTCGTGGAGGTGAGCCTGATGGCAGGGCTGCCTCTGGGGTGCCTCTCACCCCTCTGCTCTCCCGTGCCCATGCCGTGGGGTGGGTGGCAGCTGTGCCCCTGGCCCATGCAGGCCAGGCCTGCCCTGGGCGCATGCCATGGGCCCAGCGCGTCTGGCAGCCCTCCCTGCCCTGCGCTGCTGCACAGCTGCTTTGGGAGCCAGGGCCAGAAGGGGCCACCAAAGCTCTGGCTCACCTGGGATGCAGCCCTGGTTGGGGCCTGCGTTCAGGGCTTTGATCCCGAGCGCTGCCCCTCAGGCCTGGTGTCAGTGCTGCCTCCCTCCCCCAGGCCCGCGGCTGCTTTCAAGGATCCAGTGCCAGCTCTGCCTCCCTCGACCAGCAGCATGTGCCAATCCTGGGGCAGCTGGTGGGGCATCTCACCCTGTGCTGCGCCTACAAGGACGAGGGGAGCAGTCACAGGGCAGCGGATGCTCTTTGGCACCTCTACAGATTCCTGCTGCGGGAAGAAAGTAACAAGCTGCATTGGGCTGGGTTCTTGCACACACGGGCAGCCAGACTGCAGACACTCCGCCCTGTCCTGCTTAGCAGCGGCCTGGGAAACCTTCAGCAGCACCTGCTGCTCCGAGGTCTGCTGTCTTGCTTCACACCAGAACATCCGACCAGAGTCCTTCTGCCTTTCTGTATTCTTGCAAGCCATTTCTCCTTCCCCCGCCTGGCAACAGGCGCAGCCCCTCCCTGGGCGTCCTGCCGCCCAGACTTTCCTGGCATGCCCCCGCTGTCTGCCAGGACAGATTCCTCCCTGATGCCCTCAGTGGGCCATCTCCACCTCTGCAGCCTTCCTGCTGACTGCCCTGCTTTTCCCCTCCTGGGCAGGCAGGGAGCTGTCGCAGGATAGCCCAGAGCACCTGCAGCTCCAAAGGGACGGGGAAGCTGCGAACCCCTTCTGGCTTTCAGGGTCCAAGGATGCCAGCAAAATGAGCAGGGTAAGGAGCACCTCCCTGCTTGGGATGGCCAGATGGGGGGGTCAGCCAGGCACCGCTGCTGGGACCCTGGGTGTGACGTATCTATCTTGACTGCCCTCCTTTCTCCCACAGATGTTTGGGAAGTATCTCCAGCCACTGAGAGGGCAGGTGTCATCCTCACAGCCATCGGGACATGAAAGCCTGCAGCACCGAGGACACGCAGGTGGCTGCTCACGTGCTGGATGTGCTTGTGGCAGACGATGCCTCCCTTCTGGAGCCCGTAAGCAGCCTGTGGGTGGCATGGCCGGGGCTCGAGGCCTCTGGGGTTGTTTCTCCTCTGACTCTAGGTCTGCCAGGCACCCAACACCCCCTGAGGCCAGCACTGAGTGCTCATTGGGGTGGAGGAGGAAGGCAGGGACAGGGAGCAGCGGTTGGGGGAGACCAGGCAAGGATTGGAGTGGCGCTGAGGGCAACAGACCCCCGTGGGGGCCCCGGGCACCCCAAGGGCAAACCGAGGTGTTCCATGTCGGGGGGGCAAGCCGGCCCTGCGCCCCTGGAGGGGACCCACCCTGCCCCTCCCTGGGCCGGTGACAAGCGTCACTAGGGTGACAGTGGGGCCCTTTGTGACTGGGCTCCTGTGACACCCCACGGCGTTGCCAGGCACCCCCGCGGCCTCAGCCCCCACAGTGTCCGGGAGGACGGTGACGGGAGAGGACGGGAGTGCGTGGGGCTGGCGAAGGAGCCCCCTGAGTGCACCCAGGTCTTTCCTTGTCACCCCCGCGGAGCCTTTGCTGCATCGCCTAGGATGGCGGAGAGACCCCCCAGCCGCCCCAGGGTGGCCTGGGAGGAGAAGGCGGAGGACCGTGGGGTCCCTACGGAGAGCAGCTGCGAGCTGCAGCCCCACGAGGTGCGCACGCCCCAGGCGCTGCCAACGGCTGAGTGAGGGGGCACCGCTGGGTGCTCCGCATCTATCTGGGCTGCCCTCCTTTCTCCCGTAGATGTCTGGGGGACACCTCGAGCCCGCTGTGAGGACAAGTGCCATCCTCGCAGCCATCAGGGGCATCGGAGCCTGCAGCACCCAGGATGCGCAGGCGGCTGCTCACGAGCTGGATGCGCTCGTGACAGACGACGCCTCCCTTTTGGAGCACGTAAGTAGCCTGTGGGTGGCACGGCCGGGGCTCGAGGCCTCCGGGGGTTGCTCCCCCCCGCCGTCTCCCCGAGTCCATGTCTGCCAGGCACCCGACACCCTCCGGGGGCAGCGCAGAGCGGTGGCAAGGGCGGCCCTTCTGGGTGGGAGCTGGGCGACTGGCTGCAGGCTGGCAGCAGCCCCACTCGGAGCCGTGTGCCCTCCAGCTGCCAGAGATGGTGAGGTGCCTGTGGAGAAGCGTGCTGTCCGTCACAGAGGAGTCTGCGTGGCACAGCCTGGACAGGGCTCTTCTCAAGCTGGCCTGCGCGTACCCCGAGCAGGTGGTTGTGAGCCTGCTGTGCTGTTCCCCATCCTGCGACAGGTACGGGCCCTGCTGCCTCTAGTGCTTGGGGCCCCGCAGGCCTTAGAGCTCGTCCCGTGTGGGCCGCGGGGGACAGGGAGATTTTCAGGACTCTGCTGAGGGGCTGGGCCCTCCCGGTGTCCCCGTGTGCCAGCCCCGCTGCCTCAGGCAGGGCTGCAGCAGCCAGAGCTGAGCAAGCCTGGCTGCCTTGGGCCCCTGAGCCCGGTCGCCTGGCTCCTTCCCTGCCCCACAAGGGACTTGAGCTTGGCGGTGTGGTGCCTGCTGGGGCAGGGCCGGCTGGGTGCTGCCGGCACGGGGCAGCGGGCAGCGGGCAGCAGGCAGCGGCAGGGCTGGCGGCCAGCCCAGGCCCTGTGGGGCTGCCCAGGCCACGGCGCTGCGGCTGCGGCACCCGCTGACAGGGCGCTCTGGGCCTGCAGTGCTGCCGCGGCCATGTGGAGGGTGCTGCTGTCGAAGCCCATGACTGCGGAGAAGGTGCTGGGAAAGCTGTTCGACGTGCTGTTGGACTGGCCAGTGCACAAGGCGTCGCTGACTTTGGATGGGGACCACATGGACATCTCTCCCCTGACCGTGCGTTTGTGGAGGAAGCCTCGCTCTCCCCTAGGGCTGCACTGGCCTCTGTGGGCGAGAGGCCACAGAAAGGGCCCCCTCTGCCCTTCCCCATCCGCCGCCAAGCCCTGACCTCCCCAGGGCGCACAGGCACAGCGCGTGAGGGAGGGCTACGGCTGGCAGGGCCCTGGCCAGTGCCTGACCCCCGCCACACCAGCACGCTGGGCTGCTGCTCACCGCTGGAGCCCCCTGTGCACAAGGCGGGAGCCCTGCGTGGGGGGCCCTCCGCCCTCCTCTGTCTCTGCATTGTGCTTGGTGGGCTGGCAACGTGGGTTAGGGGCAGGATTAGGGGCTGGGGCATACTTAGGGGCCCGGCAGGACCAAGGCACAGCCCAGGCAGGCCTGTGCATGGAGGGCCCCCCCCCCCCCGCCCCCCCAGGGAGACCTCCCACCAGCGCAGAAAGGGTTGTTGTGCCCAGGGCAGAAAGAGGAGCTGAGCCCCAGGAGCTCCCATGGCTTTGCCCTGGCTGCACAGCCAGGCCAGGCACTGCTTCACTGCCCCATGGCCCAGGGCAGCGCCCAAGCATCGCTGCCAAGACTGGGCCGTGCAACAAGGGCACCTCCGCAGCGAGAGCTGTCTCTGGGTGTTTTCTGCAGGCAACCATGGCGCTGCAGGAGATCCTCCAGTGGCCCCGCTGCCCACAGCAGGTGGAGGCATTTTTCCCCCAGCTCTTCCTGGCGCTGCTGTTCCAGATTTCTGTCACCGCAGCGCTGACGCCGGAGGAGGCTGAGATGTGCTGCAGGGAATGCCAAGGGGAAGAGTCTGCTCTCACCAGCCCCGTCAGGTGCTCCATGCCAGCCCCGTTGTCTCTGCTGTGGACCTATAGGCGGGGCCAGGGGTGCCAGTGTGACCTGGTGTTTGCTCCACACACAGGGCCGCAGTGCGGGCCATGAAAGCGCTGCTCTGCCGTGCCGGCTACGAGCGCCAGGTGCTGCTCATGGCGAGGAAGGGTGGCTGGGACATGCTCCTCCGCGCTGAGACCCACCACAGCGGAGTGGCTTTGCTGGCCAGGTGAGAGCCCCTTGTGCCCGCTCTGCCCCAGCATTTCTCCCCTGCAGATGCGGTGCCCCACGGAGCCCGTGGGGATGCCCAGCTCCCCAAGAAAGGGGCTGCAGCCTCAGCGCTTGTGACCAAGGCATGGCCGAGGTTTGCCTGGGCTGCTCAGGCCACCAGTGCCTTCTTCCCTCTGCCAGGGAAATGAGGGAGACCCCAAGAAGGCTGCGAGTTTACCTCCTGCGCCAGCTGGCAGTGCTGCTCCGCCTGGAGGAGCCCTCCCAGGAGATCTCCATCCTGGCTTTCCTCGTGGAGGTGAGCCTGATGGCAGGGCTGCCTCTGGGGTGCCTCTCACCCCTCTGCTCTCCCGTGCCCGTGCTGGGGGGTGGGCGGCAGTGAGTGGAGCTGGGGCAGTGGGTGCGCTGCGACTTGTAGCCTTGGCTTGGCCCATCCACGCTGGGGTAACTCTTGTGCCCACGTGGATTTGGTGCCTGCTGTGTGGATGGTGGAGAGGAGCGGAGGAGCAGCCCCGGGGGCCCTCCGCACTCACTGCTGCCTTGGGGCCAGGCTTTGTGTGGGCCTGGTGCCCTCGCCCTGAGCTGCTGGTGGGAGCCGGCACGGCACGATGCAGGGAGTCCTGCCGGCTCTGGCACTGTCTCCCTGCAACATGTGTTTCAGCTTGTGGATTGCCCGGACCTTTGCGAAGACAATGCTCATATCCTGCTGCTCCTTGCGAGGTATCTGGAGCGTGGCAGCCAGGTGATACGTGGACTGGTGCTCAGAGGCCTCATCCTGCTATGCGACAGGCCGCAGACGGTGAGCAGGGGACAGGCGGGTGAAGCTGTGCGGGCAGCGTGGGGCTGGGTGAGGGTGCTGGGGAACACACAGAAGGGGGCGAGTGGTCAGGTGGAGAGGAGCCGGTGCTGCCCTCTCCTCCCTCCCTACGCCCCCAGTCCCCCACACTGCCATGGCTGTGCCGCTAAGCCCTGCCTGGCAGCAGGTTGCTGCAGTAACCGCCATGCCAGCTTCTGGGAAGCCAGAGGAGAAGCGGGTGTCTAACAAACCGGGCATTTTTGCCTGGGCAGTCCACTACTTCTTCAGCAAACGCAGTGGTGTTTCACACAGGTAAGAGAAATGCGCTTCCTGCTGCCACTCATCATGGAGCAACTGCGGGATGCGGACAGCGACATCAGCACTAAGGCCCTGGTGGTGCTGCGACACGTGGTGCACGTCATGGGCGAGGAGACGGTGGCCAGCATTGCTCCGCAGCTGTCCGCGGAGCTCCTGCTGCTCTTTGATGCCGTAAGGCTGGGGGGAGAGCCAGGGCCCCTGCCGGTGTCCTGGGCTGGGGGGCTGCGTTGCGCCAGTGCCCTCTCTGCCCTCGGCTGCTCCGTGTTGTGCTCGGCCCCTGCAGCGCCGGCAGGAGGGCTGGGCGCGAGGGAGACCGTGGGCTTGGAGCAGCCAGCACTGAGGTGCCCCCTCTTCCTTCCCACCAGGACGCTGTCCAGGTGCGAGTGCTCTCCACGCGGCTCTTCAGAGATGTGCTGGCGATTGTGCTGGGCACCAAAGACCAGCAGCTGCAGAAGCAAGTGCGCAGCAGCCTGCTGCCACTGCTCTTCCACATGGAGGACGAGAGCTGCAGCGTGCGCCAGGTATGGCTTTCTAACCAGGGCCCTAGAAGGCTCGAAGCAGGGAATGAGAAGCTGGGCAGGGGCCTTTCCCAGACCTGCTTTCCCCGGTCCCACAGGGCTCTGCCGCAGTCCGTGGCCACAAATGTCTAAGCCCTGGAGTGCCTAGGGGCTTCGCAGCTAGCCCTGCAGGTGTGCGAGGCCAGGCTTTGCCCCCCAATTCCTGTTGCCACCGTGCCCTGCCCCAGCAGGGGCCTGGAGATGTCTGGCCTGGGGCATGCCCCAGCTGCCTAAGGCAAGAGCACTGCAGGAGGAGACACCCTGCTCCCCACGTTCAGCGTGTGCCCCCAGTGCCCTTGGCCTGCGCAGAGGGAGGCAGC
The DNA here is from genome assembly GCF_036370855.1 of Dromaius novaehollandiae. NCBI lineage: Eukaryota > Metazoa > Chordata > Aves > Casuariiformes > Dromaiidae > Dromaius > Dromaius novaehollandiae. The sequence continues at coordinate 43,826,885 of NC_088104.1, forward strand.
ACCTGCAAGGAGTTTGGGGAGCCAACTTGTTCCCCAGCCCACGAGCCTGGGGAGGGGAGAGCCCCAGGGAGGGAGGTGCGGTGAGGGCAGGGGCCGGGCCCTGCATCCCGGCTACCCAGCTCTGGGGCGGGGGCACAAGTCTGGGCAAGGGCGCAGGCCGGGCAGCCGAGCACCCGCAGGGGCAATGCCTGTGGCAGGTAGTTGTGGCCGAGTCCTGCCTGGGCGTCTCTGTGACTGCAGCCCTTCAGCCTCCTCCTGGCCTTGGCTACAGCTCAGCAGCTCTTGGGGCTCTCTGTTGTGCTGCTGCGGCAGGACGAGGTGCCTGAGGTGGTGGGTGCCCCATGTCTCTGCCCAGGGTATTGAACCCCGTGGCAGAGTCGGTGCCCAGCTGCTGCCTCTTCCCATGGTGGGCCAGGCAAGGCCCTGAGACTTGCCAAGAGCAGGGGGACGCAGGGTCTTGTCCCCTGGCCTGCAGTGGCATCTCCCCGTCTCTGCTGCTGTGCAGGCCTCTCGGGAAGCCCTCCTTCGCGCTGCCAACTTCCTCAAGTGGAAGCAGCTCAGGCAGCTGGTTGAGACAGCGCAGACGTGGAGGATCGGCGAGTGCCTGGTAAGGATGGCCCCAAAGCCCCCAGAGCCAGCCTGCGCAAGGCCTGTCCCCCTCCATGCCCAGTGTGTGGGGCAGGCAGCTGTGCCCCTGGCCCTGGCTGGCACCCAAAGCCGCCAGGCTGGAGCAGCACTCACGCTGCCCTTCTCCAAGCACGCTGCCCTGGCGAGCTCTTCTCCAGGCTCCTCTGCCCTCGCTGCCCCCTGGGATGCTAAAGCAGCCCCTGGCCCAGCTGGGCCTTGGCAGCAGGAGGGCACCTCAGCATGCCTGGGGAGCAGCCTGCCTTCTGCTCCCTCCGAAGCTCGGCACTGCCCAGCTCGTGTGTGGGAGCCATGAGCGTCCTGGCAGGGCAAGGCCGGTCCTGGGTGCAGGGACTGCCTGGCTGGGTGAGGGAGGGGTGTGCCAAGCCCGTGCCCTTGTGCTCTCCCCAGCTGGTGAGGGCCAGAAGAGCAGAAGAGTACCTGCACCAGAGCCTGACATACTTGGAGAGCCCACAGGAGTCCTTGCGAGAGGCAGCCGTGAGGTTCACTGGTGAGCCCCAACCGCTGGTGTCCCTCTCTGTCCCCGGACACCTCGGCCTCAGCCCCCCCGGCTGCTGCGCTGGCAGCAAGGACCAGCCTTGCAGCTGTGTCTGCTGGAGCCCCGAGCGCCCGATGCAGGGCCTGGGTGCCCAGGGGCTGTGTCACCCTCTGCCATCTCTGCCCACACATGTGGGGCTGCTGGGAGCCTCCTGCTGTGCCCTCACAGCAAGACCCTTGGGTGGCACGCAGTGCGGAGCGCCCTGGCGTCAGCGCTGCAAAAGGGAGGAGGGAGCGTGGCCAGCCTGGCAGGGCCTGGAGGCAGCTGTGCTGCTGGGGGTGGGCTGGGGAGCCGGATTTGTGAGCGGCTGTGTGTGTGTGCCTAGGGCTTGTCGGGCAGCACCTGAGGGGCCGGAGCAAGGAGAAGCTGGAGGACATCTGCACGGGTGAGCGAGGGCAGCAGGGTGTCAGGCAGGGCTGGTGGGAGGCAGACAGATGCTGGGCAGGGAGCTGCCACTCCTGCCCCAGGCGAGGAGGGCTCTGCTCCCCGTGCAGAGCAGGGCCGCTGTGGGTAGAGTAGAGAGAAGATTTCAGGAGCCTTTGGGACGGTCCTGGCCAGCAACTCCCACCTCGTCCCTTTCTTGCTCCTGCTGCCTCCTGGCTGTGGAAAGAGCTGGGTGGGACTGGCTGCGTCAGCAGGGGATGCCTGGCATCTGTGCAGACAGGGCGCCTTGATCTCTGCTCTGCTCCTTTCTCTCTCAGCCCTGCAAGGTTTGCAGGAGGACAGCAGCCCGTCCGTCTGTTGCCTGGCGACGCAAACCATCCTGCTCCTGAGAGCTCCAGGGAAGATGACTCCCTCCCCAGGCACCACAGAAGGCCTGTGCTACCGCCTGAGGAGAGCGTGGGAGCGGTGGCACTGTCCTCTGCGCGGTGACTGTGTCTGCTGCTGGAGCTCGGCTGCCTCCTGATGCCAGGCTGCTCTGCCCGCAGCGGCCACCTGAGTGTGCGGGGAAGTCGGGGGGTTCCTGGCCTCTCTCCCTGCCCGCAGGACAGCTCCGGCCCTCAGGCCCAGCCCGTCCCAGGCTTGTGCTGCCAGTCCCCCCTCTGCTGGGCTTTCCCCAAAGAAGCAGCCCTGTCTCTTCACCACGGCTCAGTGTCTTTTCTTTGGGCAAAGGAATGGGTAGAAAACTCCGGTCCTGAAGGAATCGGGGTCACCCTGGGAGGGGGAGGGCACACACGCTCTCCAGCAGTCTAGGGCAGCCACAACATACCCCCCTTCCCAGCAGTCAGAGAAGCACCCCGTTTCCCCTGACAGCAGGGTCAGGAATGGCAGCAGTCTTGACAGGGTTCTGCCCTGCAAAGCCATGACCTCTTCTGCATGAGGAAGGGCCCGGAGCTGGCCCGGAGCTGGCGCTGGCTTCCCCTGGTGTGGCTGAGCCCAGGAGTTAGCAGGCTGCTGGGATGCTCTGGTAGGCCCCGCAGGATTTGCCCATGCAGGCACCAGCGCAGCAGGGCCCAGAGCTCAGCACACGTATTAGAGGCTCCAGCCATCCAGAGATGGCAGGGGCCACTGCGAGCACTGCCGTCCATGTGCTTTGCGAGGCGGCTGCGCTGGGAGAGCAGGGGGGGCCATGTGCCTTCCCGCCTGCAAAGTCACGCTGCGGGCTCTTGGCTCTTTGGCTGCAGAAGGTCCCCGCTGCCTGCTCTCCCCAGCCCGTGGCCCTGGGCCCTGAACTCCGAGCAGGGCCGCAGCCCCCGGGAGCCCCTGAGCACCACTTGGGGGGCCAGAAGCAGCAGCAGCCAGAGTGGCTGGTGTCCGCCATCAGCAAGCGGCTGCCCCCCTGTGAGCACTGCCACTCGGGGGGCGCAGGTGGCTGAGCAGTAAGAGCTGCTCTGGGAAGAGTAAAGCCCGCAGGGAAACGTCGGCGTGGAGACTGTGAGACCTGACAGCACCAGATCAGACTCGGGGTCACACCTGACAGTGTCTGGGGCAGCCGGCAGTTTCTCACAGGGCCAAAACCAAACCTGGCCAAACTGACTGGGGCAAAGCACAGTTTGTGTCACAAGGCTGATTCACGGCAGCCTGCAGCCCTTGATATTTGTCCAGCCACAGCACGTAACTGCTTGAATGCCGCACTCAGAAGCAAAAACGCCAGAAACGTGGTCCAAAAGCAAACGCCTTATCTAGCCCTGGTGACTATTTACTGGCAACAAGCCAGTTATTGCTGCAGGAGGTTTAGCATTATGCCTTCGAAGCGAGCTGAAGTTTCAGCGCAAGCAGCTGTACAGACTCACAGCCACAACACGAGGCAACGAGAGGGGGCCCTAAAGAGTTACGGTGACGTTGGCCTCCCGTGCACCAAGATGCCCAGTAGCTCCCCTCATTGCAAAGCACAGCATAGTCTGCTGGGATCTCCCTTCCGGCAAGAAACTGAAAGCTACGACAAAGCTGGGGTGCCGCAGCCCTCATCCCTGGACGCTGCTCTCTTCCCCCATCTCCCGGCCCAATGCAAAAGCCATCTGTGGCCAGGGGAAGGATGTCATTTGCAAAGAGCTGCCAGAAGCAGCTGCTCTCCTGGCCTGCCTCTCCTCTCTACAAAGCCCCCAAACAGGCAGCCAAGTTAATCTGCTACAGCCGCAAACGTTGCCACCAAGTGGCCTGGCGAGCCCAGGGAGCCGCGGTGTCCGTGTCCCGGTGCAGGTGCCCAGCCCAGGGCTGCCTGTGTGCGTGGCCGCAGGCGTGCGGTGGGGCAGAGGGCTCGGCTGGCTCCTCTCCTCTCGCTGCCAGCCCTGTAGCTCTGCCTGCTCTCCAGAGAGGAGGCGGAAGCCCTGCAGTATGTGGGCGCCTTCTTCATATGCCGAGGGGAGGTGAGTGTCGCCATTTCCCTCGGGGCTGTGCCCGCCTCTGCCGGTGGGTCCCTCGGGGTCCCTCGGGCTGCGCCACGCTCAGAAGCCCCTGGAGGGCTGCTGGCTGTGGAGGGCTGCTCCCGTGCAGGCGCCCCACTGTCGCTGCAGGCCCTGCAGTGCTCTGGTCCTGCTGGCCCTGCCCCTGGCCCTCTCACGCGCTCTCTTTGTCCCCCTGCTGCTGGTATGAGGAAGGGGCCGAGAAGCTGTGGTTTCTGGCCTGCGTCTGCACCCTCTGCGCAGCAGCCAGCTCCAATGCCTTGTTACGGGAGGAGCTTTTGCTCTGCAAATGGGAACTGGCGGAGTCGCTGGAGATGAGGGGAGAGGGGACCGCCAGCAGGCCTGGTGGAGGGGGCACTGGCCCAGCGATGAGGGCAGGATGGGCAGCGGGTATCTTGTGAGGTATCTGCGGAGTGACTGCTGGGTGATGTGAGGGCCGGTGCTCAGAGGCCTCATCCTGTTGTGCGACACAGCAGGCACGGTGAGGAGGAGGCAGCTTGCTGAACCTGTACCAGCAGTGTGTGGCTGGGCAGGGGATGCTGGGTAACATGGCACTTTGGAGGGCGCCTGGTAAGGTGGGCAGGGCCTGGGGGGAGCTGGGCTGCTTGGGGTGGGCTGGGGAGCAAGATCTGTGAGGGGCTGTGTGTGTGCCTAGGGCTCATCAGGCAGCACATGAAGCACTAGGGCGAGGAGAAGCTGGAGGACATCTGCAAGGGTGAGCGAGGGCAGCAGCCTATCAGCTGGGCTGGTGGGGAAGAAGTGGGGAAGACCCCACCCTGTCATTGCCAGCACATGGGCCAAACACCCTCAGGTGCCCTGGGGACAGCCTGCCTGGGCAGGTGCAGCTGCAATAGCTATGAAGTGCTCTGCCAGCAAACTGGATGAATGTTATGGAAATTAGGCTTGTCGGCCACCATAACGGGGCCCGACCCTAGGTTCCCGCAGAAAATTTCACAGCCAAATCAAAACAAATTAAATAATTAAATTTTAATGACGCACGTGCAGTAATTACAGCTCGAGGTGGGTGCCTCAAATCCTGGGCAATTATAGTTTTTTCAACTTACATTTCCCACCCCTCACGTGGTAGTTAGACCAATAGTAATTTTTTGGTCTGGGGTCTCCTGCTCCTCATTGGCTCTCATCGTCATTCTGAGGCAAGCTGTCTTTCTCCTTATTTTTGTTTTTTTGCGGTCTCTGATGACGGTTGTACCTCTGTTTTTGTTGGGTCTTACTGTTGTGCCTTAAGGTCCTGAGGAGGAGGCGATTCCAAACCACAACAATCAACACTGCCCCAGCAGCGAGCCAAGGCCCCGTCCCCCAAGGTCCCAACGCCCTGCACCGGTCCCACTCCAAAGCCTTGACACCCTCCCCCTCGGAGTGCGAGACGCATTCCTGCAGACACCCTCCCTTTCCCAGTGTGAGACGCAGGAACGCGGACTGCCTGCAACCTCCCCACCCTCCCAGCTTGAACCAGCTCTGAGGCCCTCTTCTTACTGGACTAAGGAAAAGTTCATTATTTTATCTAAGTGCGGCCCAAGGCCCCAGCAAATTCAGCCACCCATGCCAAGCAAGTTCCATACAAGTTGCGCTAAGCGGCTACCTCTAGACAGTTTCAGTGCGCTATTCTTTAACAATGAAGTCTCTCCTCCAGGTGCTAATGACCTTTCCCAGCCCACCTGCAGGAATGTTTTCTCCCTCCCAATTCCTGTCTCTCAGACTTTGCAGGCTTTGCCCAGAGTTGGCACGTGCCACAGCCATCTCCAGTGTACAGATCCTCAGGCAAAAGGAGAGGGAAACCAGGTGTCGGGGCTGACGCTGCAGGGCTGGCACAAACTGTATGCACAGCCCCAGCCCCCATGGCCCTGGGGAGCTCATGATGCCACCAGCAGGCCATGCGATCCCCTTGACATCTCTCCTGCCCCAGACACCGAGGTGGCAGTCATGGCCAGGCCTCTATGGCTGCACTTGTGAGGCAGCGCCCACCATACCTCTTGAACCAGGCACTGCCCCAGCAAGGGCACTTGTTCCCCAAACTCCCCCAAAGAGAACTGGAGGAAGAGGAGGGCTGCCAGTGTCCAACTACATCAGCTCCGTAGGTGCAGGGCCTGGGGCTGTGGAGGGGAGAAACGGATTTCTCTTCCCAGGGCTTGTATGTCTTCTTCCCCGGCCCACCAAAGAAAAAGAAAGAAGAAAGCGAGAGAAGAGGGAGAGAAAAGGCGTGTGAAGGCTTCAAGCCTGGGGCTGGAGCCAGCAGTGGGGCAGTGGGAGGATGGCAGCTGAGGGCTGGAGGCAGCAGCTGCTGCACCTCTGGGCAGTCGCTGACTTGGGTGCTCTGCTGGAGACGAGCTGCCCTGGGAGAAGGCTGTCGCTCCTGTGCCCGGGCAGTGCCATCGCTGAGCCCAGCCCCCAGGGCTGGGGCTGCTCCTCGCGCCGTGGCACAACGAGAGGTGCGGCTGGTTTCTCGGCCTTCTGGAGTGGGCGCGCTGCCAAGCAGCAGAGCCCAGGGGCTGGCATGGCTGCAGGGAGGCTGCTCAGCCCCCTGCTACAGCCAGCAGTTCTCTTCGGAAGCGCACAGAGGCCAGCGCAGCTGCATTTTCTGTCCCTGCCCTGGAGGGAAAGCTGAAGCCACCACACTGGGGAGCTGAAGGAGGCAAACGGTGCCGCGCAGCCGCCGACTCCAGCACAAACGGCGGCGTTTGAACAGCGCGGCTGCAGCGGGCCCCGAGCCGCAGCGGCCAGACCCCCCGGGACCGGGCCCAGCCGGTTGCAGCCCGCCCCAACGGCCGCGCCCCGCCCCTCGCGGTCCAGCGCCGCAGCCAATGGGGGGAGCCGCCGCGGCGCGCGGGCACGTGGTGGGCGGGGCCGCCGGGCCGCGTGCGGCGCAGGCGCAGGCGCGGGCGCGGGGGCGGGGGCGGGGGCAGCGCGGGGCCGGTGCTGGGGCGGCGGGGGCGGGGCAGGAGGCGCCTGCCGGCGGGGGCAGCGCGGAGCCCGGAGCGGCGGGTGGGAGCGGGAGCGGGAGCGGCGAGGCGAGGCGAGGCGAGGCGAGGCGAGGCGGCAGCTCGGGAGCAGCCGGGTGGGAGCAGTGGCCCGACGCTGCCGTGCTGCGAGGCAGCCGCCCCTGCAGCATGGGGCTCTGTGATGGCGTTGGCTGGGTGGCCTCGGGGCCAGGCGGGTGAGCAGGAGGGAGGCGGCACGTCTGGCCCCTCGGTGCCTCCGGTGGCCTTGTGAGCTCTGGGGTGCCCCTGGCAGGGGTCGTGGCCATGCGGGGGCTGCCCAACCGCCTGCCGTGACCCTGGGCCTTGCGTGGGGAGGGTGACGCTGCGGTTGGTGCGTGGCGGTAGCCGTGTGTGTTAGCGCTGTTGGGGTGATGCTGGATGTGAGAGCATCTAGCCTGCTGCTGCCTTCTGACTGCTGCCAGGCAGGTCATTTTGGGGAGGTGCTGGGGTCCGTGGCGCCTCTAAAGCAGCGAGGCAGGTCCCAGGCTGCGCCTGTTAGGTTGGAGTTTGCAGGGGAGGAGCCCGGCCTGGCGCTTGGGGTGCTGGAGAGGGAGTTGTGTTGCTCTTGCTCTCTCTTGCCCTCCTTTTCTCCTGTTGGGCTTTGTTTCAGCACAGCCCAGGTGATGCGGTTTCGTTGCGCTGAAGTGCCAGAAGCCCCCGGTGAGGAGCACAGGCGTGCCCAGGATGGGGAGCAAGGGAGGAGGCAGGTGTGGGAGGAGATGTCGGGTGAGTGCCCCGAAGAGAGGAGTGAGCAAAGCTCAAGCCTGCCCTGGCGTTGGGGTCTGAGCACCCTGTTCCCGGAGGGGTGCTTGTGGCGCGTGCAGCCTAAGAGGAGGGGTGCTTGTGCTTGCTGCATGCTGGAGGCACAGGAATCGTGGGGGTATCTGCAAGGCCCCTGTGAGTGAGGTGGTGGGTGGGGGGCTGTTTTGGGGTCTGAGCTATGGGCACAGGCTGCTGGCGCTGCAGAGGCAGCGGCTGGAGCGCGCTGTGCCCGTGGGAAAGGCTGCCAGGCTGGAAGAAGCAGGAGCCCAGCGAAAGGCAGGGTGGGTTAGCCCTCAGGACTGCTCTTGTGCTGTGCATGCCCGCGAGTCTGTGGGCAAGCTGTCCCCCGTTTGCTGAAGGTGCTGGTGAGAGCTGGGGTCTGTATCCTGCCCTAGAGCTCTCACGTGGCAGGAGGAGTGTTTCTGCGAGTGCCCTGTGGTCTCTGGGCAAACGGGTGTGAGCCGCAGTGCTGGTAGCAGAGCGGTGCCTGGAGGTTGTGTTGCTGGGGGTTCTGCAGTAAAACATGCCTTTTGTTCTCCTAGGTCCTTGCTGCTGTGGGATAGCTGGTGTTTTGCCCCTTGGCCTCCCGTCGAGCTGCCGGCTGGGGCCCCCTTTTGGGACCAGCTGGGCTGGGGCCCTGCTCCCCGTTCTGTCGCTAAAGCAGCAAAGTCCCCTGCGGTGCTGCCGCAAATGCCAGGGCTGCTGAGTGCATCTGGGCAATGCCCCCTGCCAGGCCTAGCTCCTTCTTGCAAAGGCCTTTTGAGCATTGAGCAAAGCAGGTGGGGCTGAGGCCCACCGTCCTGCTGGGGAGACTGACCCCCCAGTGGGCACAGCAGTGGGAGCAGCAGGGTTAAAAATGTGGCTCAGGGCCCTCCCTAGCACAGCCTGCACCTTCCCTGCCTGCTGGGGGACAGGGCTGGTGACATCCAGCCTTGGGTGAGAGTGACGTGGGGCTGATGACATTGCCATCCACTAGCGGCAGGTGCCTGTGGCCGCCCCATGCCCCTGGGTGAGCTTGGTTGAGGGTGAGAGGCAGCGCTCTGCCTGGTTCCCCCTGAGGACAAATGCCTGGTCGATGCTGAACCCTGGCTGTCTCCCTGGTCCTTGCTCTCTGTGTGGCCTCATTGCTGCCCGGGAGCCTCGGCCTTTGCAGCTGCCGCAGCTGGGCCTCAGTCGGGTGGGATGTTCTTGCCGCGGAGCTGGAGCAACTGGGCATGGGCACAGGCGTCAGCGCTCCGGCCTGCCCTCTCCTTGGCCCCAGCCGTGGTGCTGCTCCGTGCGGCTTGTCAATGTGAGCAGCTTGTGAAGGTGGCCACTGCTCTGGAAAGCACATTGGCAGTGTAAGCAGGGCCGGGGCAGCTTTGGCAGATGGGCAGTGACTGATTGTGCCTGTTGCTGCCCCCTGCACTTGTGCTGGTGGCTAGCAATGGCGTCTTGCTGTGCCTTTGGGAGTGGCTGGGGTGGTGTTGCTTATTGCCAGCCAAGGGCCTGTGCTGGGAACGACGGCTAGCACAAACTGGGCCCTGCCGGGCCTGCTACAGGAAGAGGCAAGAACAGGTGTCGTAAGAGCACAGCCCCCCCCCCCCCCCCCGAGAGCCCCTAAACCCCACAGACCCTAGCTGATGGACGTAGGGCAGCTGTGGTACGACTCCTGCTAGCTCGCTGAGCAAGCCAAGGCACTGAGTGCGTGCGGGACACCAGCCCAGCTTTCTCCAGCACTCGGGCACGTGCAGCTCTTTTGAGGTGATAGTTATGAAACAGCTTGTGAGTCTTCCGCAGCACACAAGGGCTGTATTTCTGCCGCAGGTGTCCCAAATACACATATCCGTGCACCTGTTGTGTCGCACGGCTGCAATGAGGCCAGCCAGCACTTCCCAGAGACGTGGCATGCACGGCGTGCGTGCCTGCTTTGAGTGCAGGCCATCGCCAAAGCTTTAACCTTGCTGGCCGTGCGAACCTGGCGCAGGTGCCCTATTTTGTGCCTGTTCAGCGTGACAGCCGTACATCTGATGCACCTCCCAAATGTCATCTGTGCGGCAGGCACCCTTGCTACTGTCAGCTAGCTTCCTGGGATTGGGGGAAATAGGGCAGTCTGGCGTGTGCTAGTGTTTGTGATTTCTGGTCATCTCCCAGACACGAGGCAATCGTGGGTGTGTATCCCTGGGATGTGCATGTGGCGGGATGGGGCCCGCGTTGCCCACACAGCGTTGCCCAGGCGGAGGCAGCCACAGACAGAGGGCTTGTGAGAAGAGGCAACTTTATTGGGGTGTGTGCATAGGGCAGTGCTCCCGTGGGGAACTGAATCTCTCCAAAAGGATGGGCAGTCTCTGCGCAGGTGATCACAGGCGCCTCTGTCGCACGCCTCCTGTCAACGGCGTCTTCAGTGGGATCGGGTGAGGATCTGCAAAGTGTGCTTTTGCTCCATTTGCAGAGCCGTCTTTTGGCGTCAGTCTAACAGGCTCCTGAGCCGATCCTGCAGCTCGGTGAACTCGCGCAGCGCCTGGGCGTGGGCGTCGGGCTGCTGCGCCAGGTGCTGGAAGAGGTTGAGCGGGCTGGCCGTTTGGAAGGCCGCTGGCAGGGGGACCTCCCTGGGCACCCTCTCGTTGCCTAGGAGGAAGTGGTGAAGCTGTTTCTCCTCCAGGCAGTGGTGCAGGTAGCGCAGGACATCCCTCAGCCGCTCCAGGAGATGCTCCGGGCACCACGCTGATGGGGGAAGCAGTGTCAGGAGGTGCATGGCGACTGTTTTCAGGTGGACAGAGGAAAGCACCGAGTCCTCCAGGAGGTAGGTGAGGAGCTGCAGACACGTTAGGTGGCAGCTGCCCTGGGGGGCCTGCCTGGCCATGAATCTGAAGAACAGCAGCTCTTGCAGGGCACAGCTCTCCAGCCAAGTTGTGCTGCTGCTGAGGCCGGCCTCTGCCTCCTGGCTGCCCATGAAGAGCCCTGAGTTGTCTTGCTGCACCCCCAGCATTATCTCAGTGTGCATGGTTCTCCCAGAGTCGCATGTGAGCTGGAGCTTGCAGGAATGGGAGGAAGGCAGCACTGTCAGCTGGCAGTTTTGTTCCGCAGCAATCATGTCCCAGGCATTTCTTACACAGAGCTGGAACCAGCGGGCGGTTTTCTCCACATCCAGGTAGAAGCCAGTGCGCAGGGTGTGTAGGAGCCCGGGGCGCTGATACCTGCGCACTCGGATCTGGGAGTGGTGCTGGAAGCACAGCACGTCCCCCAGCAGCTGCTCCCTCTCGCACATGCACTCCAGCTTCGCATGGACGCGGCCATGCCTCGCCGGCAGCTCCCCGCCGGTGCCCAGCTTCAGGCGGAAGGAGTGCCCGGGTGGTGGAGGAGGTTGCCCGCCAGCTCCTCCACCACCTTGCATGTGTGGGCCACGTCCTGCACTGGCCCCCAGAGGTGCTGCTGGTAGAAGGTCTCTAGGGCCCTCCTGCCTGGGCAGTCCAGCTGCTGTTCAGGAGAGAGCCAGTGCACAGCACCCACAGCCTCCTGCTCCTCGCCTTCCCCCTCCTCTTCGCTGCTGGAGGAGCTCAGGCCACTGCTGCTGTCACACTCATCAAAGTCCTGCTCCGTGGCCATCCAGAAGAGCCCAAAGAGCAGCACAAGGCCTGCAGCAAAGGCCCCAAACTGCCACAGGTCCCAGGTGGCGAAGACCACATCTCTCCTGAAAAGTCCGCTCTGCGGCTCCTGCATCATCTCCGCAAACTCCTGCTGCAGCCGAGTCATCAGCTCCACCTCCTGCTCCTTGCGCTGCTGCATCCACTGCTCCATGGCCACATCCATGTGGTCACTGACCTTCAGCGGCTGCAGGACAATGCCCAGCATGGCGAGGAGGAGCGCAAGACCCCCAGCCATAGCCTACCTAGAGGAGGTGGGAGAGAAGCAGGTGAGCCAGGCCAGCTGGGAGAGAGCTTGCGGATTGGTGGCGGGAGCTGCAGGCACAAAGGGGCAAGATGGGAGAGGGGGCGAGGGAGCTTGGAGGCAGCAAGGCTGGGATTTGTGAGCGCTGCCTGAGCAGGGACCCCGGGCCACGCCAGGGAAAGCGCTTGGGCCCTGGTGCCTGCAGGCTCCAAGGGGACGCAGGGCCTAGACGCCGACACTGTGGGGCCGGCCCATCCTGCCAACCCTCCCCTGAGGCCCAGCACCCTGGCCAGGCTTTGCCCCAGGGGCAGGGGTGCAGAAAGAGCAAGTGCCACCAGAATGGGGAGTCCTGAGGCCCGTGCCCCCCCGCCCCCCCGCCAAGGGAGCAGCGGCCCGCAGAGCTGCGAGTGCCCGGCGCATCCCCAACACGTCTCTGGGCACCCGGGCTCACTGGGAGCCCCAGGCACCTCTGCCTCCAGCGCTCAGGGTGCCAACATCCCTGACCCAACGCGCTGCTCTGCATGGCTCAGCCCTTGCTGCAGCGCTGGAAACCTCCGGGAGGGAGCTGGCATTGGTGCCCCGGCCCTCGTCCCGTCCAGTGTTGCCCCACTGCTGCACTCACCCTGCAGAGGCTGCCGCAGCCCGGGCTGGCCCAGGCCATACTGCTGTGAACCCAGCAGTGCTGCGGGGCCAATGCCTGTGGGTGCCCTGGTGACAGCCCCCTGCCTTTGTGACTTGTCCTCTGTGCTGTCACGGGGGCACAGCCCCTTTCCAGGGCCAGCCCTGGCCGCCATGCCCACCCTGGCGTAGTGACACACACCTGTTCTGGGCAGCCAGAGCCGAGGCCCTGGCACCCACCACCTACGAGCCCAGGCAGCAGCCACACAGCATGCCCGTGGGCCCCCCTCACCAGGTGGGCAGAAGCACCCAAACAGCCCTCAGCCCTTCTAAGAAAGAAAAAGGGGCCCTGTGGAAGGAGGTCCTCCACTTACAAAGACAGAGTCAGTATTTTCTGAGCCAGGAGGACGAGCTCCGCCTTGCAGGCATCAAACAACTTGGGGCCTTTGGGAAGGGCCAGAAGAGAGCAAGTCCTGCCCCACCACCCCCCTTCCCATGAGGACTTTGTTCCTTTTGAGCCTGGCAAACCTCCTCCTTCCCTCTTCTTCCCTTGGGTTTCTTCTGCTGAGGCAGGACTTAGCCCTGCGAGTCCTGACAATGAAGCGTAATGACAAGAGCATCCCCAGTTAGAGCAGCAAATCGCCTGTGGCTCCTGTCTCTTGCTGCAAACTTGCCCCCTGCAAGTGCAGGCACGGGGACTGGAGAGGCCACGCTGGGGCCCACGGTTCTGGCACGCCGTTGCCCGTGGGGCAGCTGCTCTGTGGCTGCCAGGGTGCATCTGTCGGCCTGATCCGTGCCTGAAGGGAGCTTGCTTGGGGAAGCGCTGGGGCCGCCTCCTGTGCACACTCACGGGTCCACGCTCCCAGCACTCCCCAGGCCCCGGCATCTCGCTGTGGGTGCTTGTGGGCAGAGGACAGAGAGAGCAGGAGGCTCCCCTCTGCCTGCCTCCTGCCCTCCCTCCTCTCCTTGTCAGAGGCCGTATCCAGTTCAGGCGTGGGCTAGGGCTCGTTGGTCGCTTCCCGCTCATTGCACTAGAGCTCTCTAGGCAGCAGCAAGCGCCCTGCAGTGACCCTGGCCAGAGAGACTTGCTGCTCCAACCAACGTGGCCACCTACGGGTTTTCCCCCTACAAAGAGTGATTTTGTGAGCTCGCTGCGAGACGCATGCAGGACGGCTTTGGGGGGTGCAGCGCACAAGGAGGCGCAGTAGGTCTGTGCACACGAGCCGTCTCCCTGGCACCAGGGAACTGCATGTGGAGAAGGACGAGCCTCTAGGCGGGGAGGAAGGTGCTCTAGTGACCAGAAGGATCAGAAAGAGAGGAAAAGCTGATGGGGCAAGTCTGTGCACCAGTGTAACCACTGCTAAGGCCCATTCAAGGCCAAAGTTTGTGTCTAGGTTCCAGAGGCAGGGAAGGGGAGGGCAGAGCAGGGAGGGGAAGGGAAAGGTAAAAGAGGGATGGGATGGAAAGGAAAGGGAAAGGGAAAGGGAGGAAAAGGAAAAGGGAAATGGGAAGGAGAAGGAGAAAAGGGAATATAAAGTAAAAGAAAAAGGGAAGGGGTTCTGGGTGAAAGAAGTCTCCTCTTTCCAGGCAAGAGAAACCCCATTTCTCTCAGAGAGGATGCCTGTAGCATGCATTTCTGAACCCTGTAGCATGCATTTCTGAACCTTCTCTTATTAAGAGTGACCATGCTCAGCAACAGATGCCTGGTATAGGACTGTAGTTTCTGCACATGCAACGTGTGTGCTTGCCTACGTGCACATAGGAGCACATCTGGCAGGAGCCGTATGCCCTCGTAGCACATACTCTTTGGAGAGTGATGAGAAAGAAAGGCGAATGAGTTTGGTACGGAAATGGTTCTGGTGGTCAAGTGGGCTCCAACAGATGGTAGGCCACGAAATGCACCTTGCCAGCATGGGAACTGAAGAGGGGGCCCCTGCATGTGGCGTGGTTGGGGCATTAGCTCAAGACGACCAGTGCCGGACTGGATGGTCCTGGGAGGTGCAGAAAGTAGCCCCTGGTGGAAATGGGAGCTCCTCCTTTATGGGCCTCGCAAAAGACTCCATGTGCACGTGAGCTGTGATCATGTATCCAGTTAAAAGGAAAGTGCCAAGGAGCTGGCCGGGTATTAGTAAAACTCCATGGCCTTTGTGTCCTGCTTGGTGGAAAGAGCAGGAGATCCCCACCCTCATAGGGAAGTGCTCAGAGAATTGCCCTCTGCAGTCTGCGGAAAGTGTCTCTGGCACATGTTCTCGTGCTGCTAGACCACGTTCAGGCCCATGACTGGAACTGGAGCGTCAGCATGTTCCCGCTCCTTGTCACTGTGGGAGGTGGTGTGCTCATAGCCAGAATCCATGTCATGGTCCTGCTTCCTGGCCAGCCAGCGGACCCAAAGAGCAGCACTAGGGCTCCAGCAAAGGCCCCAAACTGCCACCTGTCCCACGCAGTGAAGACCACAGCTTTCCTGGCAAGCCCGCTCGGCTCTTGCATCATGTCCCCAGACTCCTGCTGCAGCTGAGCCGTCTGCTCCTCACGCGGATGCATGTGCTTCTGCACGGCCAGCGTTCCTTGGTCTCTGCTCCAACTACATGCACACTATGAAGCTTCAGCTACACCCAAAACATCTCCTCCCCACCTTAACTATGACTTCCGTGACTATGGAAGAGGTAGAATGGGCTGAATGTTTGGAAGGCTGGTGGCAGGGGGACCTCCCAGAACAGCCTTTGATTGCCTCGGAGAAAGTGGTGAAGCTGTGGAGGCCCCTTCTGCGTGGGGGGAAGCGGTCGCCAGCAGAGAGGGCGCGGGGTGTGGGTGAGCTGCTCGGGGAGGATGGGGTCATCTGCCGCTGGTGCCAAGGCCCAGAGCTGGCCGGAGCGGTGCCCCGGGGGTGGAACTGGAGGGAAGCGTGGGCACTGCTCAGGCAAGTGTGCGAAGCAATGCCTCAAATAGTGCAGCAGCCTGCAAGCGCCTGAAGCCCGTCCGTGGAACGACGTGGGCAAGAGCTGCGGCCAAAGCGACCAGGTTGCAGCACAGAGTCCGATGTTGAGGGCACAGAGTGCTGCTCCGTGCGGCTTGTCAGTGTGAGCAGCTTGTGAAGGTGGCCACTGCTCTGGAAAGCACATTGGCTGGTTTCCCCAACTGCACCTCACCCTGGGGCCCCTGCAGGGGCTTTCTCTGCGCAGCCCCGCCCTGGGGCCTGCTCGGCAGGCTCTTGCTTGCCTGCTGGCTTTGTCGGGGGGACAAAGCCGGGGGACACCTGAGACAGTGCACTAGTGGAGGGGAGGCAGGCCGGATGGTGCCAGGGCGCTGGGAGCAGAGCACCGCACAGGCCTTGGGGCAAGGAGGCTTGGAAGGAGGAGTAAAACCCGCCATGGCCAAGGACACCTTGGCAGGCCCGAAAAGGTGCTCTGCCTCTTGCCAGGCCTCGTCGTGCCCCCGGGCGGCAGGGGCTGGTCTCAGCCTTGGAGGGGGAAATGGAGACATGCAGAGCCATGGGGCTTAAATCTGCCAGGAGGAGAAGGCACAGCTCCTGCTGGAGGTTTTCTTAGCACAGCCTGGAGCAGTGCAGCGAAGCCTGAGTTTCTGGAGAAGAGGCCAAGCGCAGCCACGCAGGACTCAGCCCCCTGAGGTCTCTGGCCTGTCCTTCCCAGGAGATGGGCCAAACACGCTCAGCTCCCCTGGGGACAGGCTGCTGGGACGGGTGCAGCTGCAATAGCTACGAGGTGCTCTGCTGGCTGGAGGCAAACCCTGCCTTGATGAGAAGGTACCTGGGCACCTGCGCCTGCAGGAGAGCAGGCACCAGGCATCAGGCAAGAAGAGACACTAGAAGGTGGAGAAGAGGCCCAGAGGCTTTTCTCTGCCTGTCGCACAACCCCAGCTGCAGCAGGGCTCCAGGGGTGCCCAGAGATGAGAGAGGTCACTGCAAGCACTGCTGTCCATGTGCTTTGGGAGGAGGCTACTCCGGGAGAGGAGAGGGGAGCCAGGCGCGTTCCCGCCTACAAAGTCACGCTGCAGGGTCTTGGCTTTTTGGCTGGGGAAGGTCCCTGCTGCCTGCTCTCCCCAGCCTGCAGCCCTCAGCACTGAAATCCGAGTGGGTCCCCAGCCCCCGGGCAGGACTTTGTGGACCAGAAACAGCAGCTGCCAGAGCTGCTGGTGCCTACTGTCAGCAAGCCGCTGCGCACTGTACGTACTGGTACTCGGGGTGTGCAGGAGCCTGAGCAGGACACAGCCTGAGAGGAATGAAACCTGTATAGGCATACCTCATTTTAGTGCGCTTCACTTTATTGCACATCGCAGATATTGCAGTCTTTCCAAATTGAAGGTTTATGGCAACAAAGAAGTCTATCGGTGCCGTTTTTCCCAGCACGTACTCACTTTGTGTTTCTGTGTCACATTTTGGTAATTCTCGCAGTATTGCAAACTTTTTCATTCACCCCAAAGCTCTCGTGGAGATGTACAGTGAGATTAGTGTTGTTTTCCTGCCTGCTAAGACAACACCCATTCTGCAGCCCATGGATCAAGGAGTAATTCTGACTTTCAAGTCTTACTGTTTAAGAAATACATCTTGTAAGGCTAGAGCTGTATTGAAACAGAGTAACAGAGACTGTGTGACCTGACAGTATCAGACGGCCTCTGGAGCCTGTGGCAGTTTCTCACGGGGCTAGAAACGAACCTGGCCAAATTCACCGGGGTAAACTGTAGCTTGTGTGAGAAGTCTGATTAGCAGGAGCCACTGCCCTTACAGAGCTTCCCCACGGGAAAGGCTGTGAGATTGCACAGCGTGGGAGCACAGCTCTCTCTGAGCTCCCGGGTGCCCCAGGGACCCCTGGGTTTGGCCGTGCTCCCCAGGGGGTGGCTGGCAGAGGTGTTGAAGCAGCCTGCAGGGTGGGTGCCCAGTGGAGGAGACGTTTCCTTTGGGGCTAGTTCCCTTCGCACCTCATCCCAGATGTGGATCCCAGGGTGGATGAGGCCAGTGGCTGGGAGTGATGGCGGGGGGTGGGGTGTCCATCCCTCAGGATGGCAGAGAGACCCCCCACCCCCACCCCAGCTGCCCCTGCCCCTCTGCTCAGATGCTGCATGTGGACACTGCCGTGCTTCTCTCCTGGCTGTTGCCTCCCTCTGCTCCTCATCCCTGGCTGCCTGTCCTGTCCTGGCTGTGCCTGGCACAGGCCGTGCTGGCTGTCTCCTTTCCTGTCCCCTTGCCATCCCTGTGCTGCTGTGTCTGTCCCCTCTGCGCCTGCGCATCAGCTGTGGTGCTGCACACCCCGAAGCTGAGACGCAAGGTGGAGGGAGCTCGCGGGGGCAATGCAGGAGGGAGGTGCTGCCCCAGAGAGCCGGGGCAGGCTGCCCTCCTGCCACAGGCAGCTGCCTCTCCCTGCCTGCTCTCTCTCTTCCAGGGGACAAATGGATCCCAGCTCTGGGATACTGCCTTTGCCGTTCAAGCCTTTCTGGAGGTAATGCTCCCTTCAGGGCTGTGTGCTTCCTCAGGCGAGTGGCCTCTCCTGGGCCATCCCCAAATACTGCTGGCTCCTACTGCACATCCCCTCAGAGCTCTGCTGTGTGGATCCTGGCATCACATTGCACACCAGGGCTGGGTGGACACACTGCTGCTCAGAGCTGTTGACCTGTTACTCCCCGGCCATGTGGGCCCTGGCCAGGCAAATGCCTCTCTCCAGCCCCAGCAACAAGGGCTGGTCCAGCTCCAGCTGCAGAAGCTGCTAGTGGAAACAGTCAGATGGATCTGAGTGAAGTATAAATGCAAACCTATGGGAAGGGCTATAGGAAGGGCAGGAGTTGATTGCACCTAGACCAGCAGGTCAGCAAGATCCCAGCACATCCTCTTCTAACCGAGGGATGTGCGTGTCGGCCGCAGCTCCGTGCTGACTGTGTACCTCCATTTCCAGGCAGAATCCCAGAAGGTCCCGGAATTCACGTCCTGCCTCCAAAACGCCCATGAGTTCCTCAGGTTCAGCCAGGCGAGCAGAGCCGGTTGGCGGTGTCTCTGTTGTGCTGGCTGCGCAGACTCTGAGTCTTCTTACCGCCCTATTTAATACCTCTGTTTTCCTCTGAAGAGATCTTCTGCCTGCCCTCACTGTTGCTCTTGTTCTCTGCAGATGCCGGAGAACCCAGCCGACTACCAGAAATATTATTGCCATATGAACAAGGTAGCAGAGCTGGAGCTAGCTGCTGTGGGATGGGTGCTTGGGGCAGCAATTTGGCCAGAGGGGATGGGACTGAGGGGCAGCGACTTCCTCTGTGCAAGGGGAGAGCAAGTCTGGGGGAAGCTGCTGAGCCCTCCTGACCCTTCCCCAGGGTGGCTTCCCCTTCAGCACCCGGGACTGCGGCTGGATCGTGGCTGACTGCACGGCGGAGGGACTGAAGTCGGTGATGCTGCTGCAGGAGAAGTGCCCCTTCCTAACCAAGCCCGTCCCCTCTGAGTGCCTCTTTGACACCGTGAATGTGGTAAGTGCTGCAACAACTGGGGCTGTGGGAAATGCAGCCAGCTAAACCGAGCTAAAACAGGAGAAGGCAAGGCCTGATGAGTTGTTCTACCGGCTTATGCAATACCAGGCCTAAGGCCTGTGGCCTGCTAATAGCGATGCTGACACCATATTTACTGTGATACAAGTCTCTGGAGTGATGGTCCAGCTTGGGTGTGCCTGTGGCTGTGGGTTGGGATGTGAGTTATTTGCCAGCCCTGTGGGCTTGACTCTGTCCTCACACCTGGCTCGGGGGTGGACTGGGGTGGCGCTGCCTGTGGGCCAGTTGGGTCCCCACTCTCTGCTTGTCCGGGCAGTTGCTGAGCATGAGAAACTCCGATGGAGGCTTTGGCACCTATGAAACCAAGCGAGGAGGTCGCTTACTGGAGCTGCTGAACCCCTCGGAGGTGTTTGGTAAGGGGAGCTGTGTGGGGCAGGTTGTCCCGCCCGCTGCAAAGGGGCTGGCCCTGCCGTGCCCAGCGGGTGCCTGGCTTGGCCCCAGGTCCCTCTGCGGGATGAGCGTGCGCTGGGGCCAGGGAAGGGGTCGGCAGCGTGCTGCGGGGAGAGCTGCCCGGCCCAGGGGCTGTTGCATTGCTGTCCTCCTGCCCCCGGCAGGTGACATCATGATCGACTACACCTACGTGGAGTGCACGTCGGCCGTCATGCAGGCGCTCAGACACTTCCACGAGGTCTTCCCTGAGCACAGGGCCCCAGAGATGAGGTGAGACGCTGAGAGGAGAGTGGGGCAGGGGGAAAACAGGCTGCAGTGACCCATGCTGCCTGCCATGGCCTCAGTTGAGACGGGCCCTGCTGAGCCTTGTCAGGGCCCTCTGTGTTGGCATGGAGCTGCCCTTGGCACCTTCAAGGCTGGGATGCTGCTGACGTCTCCAAACCAGAGCTCCCTGTAAGAGGCTGGGGCCTAGCCTGGCTCAAGGAGCGGGCCGCAGGCCATTTGTCTTCATGGCATGAGGCAGGGGGAACTGGTGAAGAAGCTGCCTGTCTCTTCACTTAGCGGTTGCCTCCATCTTGCCACCATTTGCTGACTGGGTTTCCTGTTGTGTGCCAGCTCGTGGCAGAAAAGCATCCAAGTGGTGCGTGAGGCATCTTTCTCCCGACCAGAGAGACTCTGCAGAAGGATCTGAACTTCTGTCGGAGGACGCAGCGAGCCGACGGGTCGTGGGAAGGGTAAGCAGTGCTCCTGGGGCCTGGCTTTTCCCCGGCAGCCCCAGTATGAGAGGGACCGTGGTGGCAAGTGCTCGTGGCTGGCAGGATGTGTGGGAAAGGCAAGCAGGGGCCGGTTCTTCCCCTCTTCAGCTGCTGTGTGCTTTGCTCTCCTGTCCTTTCCCTCCAGCCCAGATGGAGCAGGCACCTCGCACGCTGCACGAGGCCTGGGCAATCCTTGAGGGCTGGGGTGGCTCCAGCTCCTCTGGTTCCTGAGTGGCTGCTGCCTCCTGAGCAAGCTGGGAGCAGTCCTGGTGGGGCTGGATGTGGTTGTGCCCTAGCAAACACCGGCTGCAGGGACGGTGCCTCTGCCCAGCTCTGCACTTGCTCTGACCCCAGCAGCGTTGCAGCCTGCATCTCCCTTGGGCTGTGCAAACCTGACACTACTGCTCTCCCTTCCCTCCTAGGAGCTGGGGGGTTTGTTTCACCTACGGCACCTGGTTTGGCCTGGAGGCATTTGCCTGTATGCAGCACACGTACCGCGATGGGTGAGTGAGGGGCAGTATGCTTCCCGTGCCCCTCTCTCTTGGGCAGGGGCAGGACCACGTGGTGGGGCTGAGCTGATCCCCTGGCTGGCCCAAGAGCTCCTCCTCCCAAATCTTATGCCTGTGATATGACCAGGGCACTTGCTGCCAGAGCCTGAAACTCTTGGGCAGCCCCACACTATGGGCATGGTAGAGCCTGGCTCCCAGCTGACTGGGGCACGTGGGTGCAAACTCTCCTCGGCCCCCAGCCCCATCTGATTCTCTGCCCCATCTTTGCAGGGCTGCGTGCAGAGAAGTGGCCCGGGCCTGCCAGTTCCTGCTCTCCAAGCAGATGGCAGATGGTGGCTGGGGAGAAGACTTTGAGTCGTGCGAGCAGCGCGTGTACGTGCAGAGTGCCGCGTCGCAGATCCACAATACGTGCTGGGCCCTGCTGGGACTCATGGCTGTCAGGTAGGAGCAGCCCTCGCCTCTTCAGACACCGTGTGGCCCTGAGCACATAGTGAGATAGGAAACGCAGGCCAAGTTATAGGGAAGAGCTGGCACGGGCCCTGGGCCCGGCCGTGTGCCGTATGACATTTCCTGAAAGATGCTGTCGGTCACAAGCCTGCTGCGGTGAGGGACTGGCCGGAGCTGTGGTCCACGGGCTGGTGGGGCTCTTGATGCCTGGGGGAAGGGGAGCCCGTGCAAAGCAGGAGTCTGGGTCACAACCGCAAGCCCCTGGCCTGGGACAGTTTTGCCATATTCTTTATGTCTGGTGTGCCAAGGTCATAAGGGGTCTTCCCAAAGCACTCGGCATGCCGGGGACAAGCATGGGGATCCTGGAGATGGCTGAGTTCCCTAAGCGCGTGGATGGGGGTACATGGATGGTCCAGATTTGGGAGTGTTTACATCTCTGTGCTTTGCAGGTACCCTGATATTAGTGTGCTGGAAAGGGGCATCAAAGTGTTGATCGATAAACAGCTGCCCAACGGGGACTGGCCTCAGGTATGTAGATCCATTCTCGTCTCTCCAAGGGGTTCCTCTGGTGTTGCAGCTGTCCTGGGCACTGTGCAGCTGTGCACAACCGGCTGCTTGTGGTACTGAGGCGGCAGCCCAAGGCTCACGTGGGGTAGAGGGAAGTGCTTCCAGAGAGGGCGATGCTACACTGAGGAGCGTGGATGAGAGGGATGCAGTGGGTCCCCTCTCACCCACACCGCCTTGCTGTTTTTCTCTCTCAGGAGAACATTGCTGGAGTGTTCAACAAGTTGTGCGCCATCAGCTACACCTCCTACTGCAACGTCTTCCCCATCTGGACATTGGGGCGTTTCTCCCGGCTGCATCCCAACAGCCCTCTCGCTGGGCAGCTGCAGCCCAGACCCTCCTCTGGGGCAGGGAAAGCCCCAGAGGAGGCCTTGTCTGCCTGAGCCTGGGCCACTGCAGACACTGTGGCCTCCAAATCGTCTCTGCTATCGCCTGCCACGTGGGGGCACAGGACTAGTTCAAGCAAGATCTCAACGCTGGTCTTACCACAGCCCTGGACCACTGCATCTCCCAGGGAGGAGAGTGCCAGCATGGTGCCACTGGGTCCCCGTTTGCTTTCTGTTGACCCTTTTCTAAGAATCAGCTTTTTAAAAGCCTCTGTCTGGGTATATCCTCCCCCACAGGACATGCAGCAGGGTGACTTTTCGGATCAAACTGGTGACCTGAGAAGAGAAAGCTGCCCAGCTATATTGTATTAGACATCTAGACAGACTTGATCTCTCATCCTTGGTAGAGCAAAGCTGTTTTTATCTTCCCCTTGTGCTGTCCCGGCTCTCTCAGGTTGGCTGTCTGCAGCAAGAGCCTGGGATTTTGGGCTTTCCCTGTGCCCAGCATTGTGATGGGGTGCTCTACATGCCCTGCTGAACCAGCCTCCGCTGTGTGAGCACCAACAACTGCCTTCAAAGTGCTCTCTGCTCTGGAGCCGTCACTGGGAGGGGAAGAGCATCTGTCCCCTCTCCGCTGGTTAGGAAAGAGGAGTGCTTCACCTGTTTTTCTGCTCTTCTGCCCCCCAGCCAGTGGCACCTGGCTTCCCAGAGCCTCACGGGTGAGGTTGCCAGCATCGTTCCCACTTTGAAAAACCAGACACAAAAAACAAGGCAGAAAGCACTGAGGTGGTCAGTGTTAGAGGCACAGCCCGGTCCCCTGGTCTCCAGCCAGGCACGCTAGTTTTCTAGCATGGATGAGTTGCGCTGGAGGCTGTTTTGTGCCTTCTGGCACCCTCCGTCACGGGGAGGGGAGGGATGCCCCTGGGCAGCTGTGTGCTGGGGGCATTTCCTTTTTGTCATCAGAGCTGGAAGTCGTGCTGAGTGGCTGATTAATAAATTACTAATGGTGTTGCATGTGGTATGTAGCTGTTTGCTGGTCTTCTCTTGGCCTGCCCCCATGCACATCCCAGGCAGCGGGGAGCTCGTCCAGGAACAGCCTGTAGCCTGGTTTGGGTCACCGGTCTGTTTTTTCCAGCCTCCTATGCTCTTCTGTATATCCCTTGCTGTTTGGTGTGGTCCCCGGGCTTCCTAAAAATCTGCTCCATCCTCTTGTCCTTGTTAAACTGAAAAGCTTATTCAAGCAAACTCAATTTGGGCTGTTTTGACAGCCTCCTTTGCCTTTTCAAATTCTGGGCTCCTTTAAACCTCTCTGTGATAATACTGTGCATTTAAAGCACCTCAGTGGTCTCCATCAGAAACAGGAAGGTATTTTTAAGTCATTGTAAAAGAACTTGGTAAAACCAGTGTCCTTTCAATATATTGCAAGGGTTTGATTTCCCCGCCCCCCACCCCCACCCCCCCGACGGTATGCAGTTACCTAATGCTCACAGCACCATGATGTCCCTAGGAGTGCTGCAAAGAAGATGCTGTTTTATCGCTGTGATCCTGTTTTCCTTACCAACCCTTTAGTTAGTAAAGGGGCAAAGATCTGTGATGTTGGATACCAGAGCTCTCTCGCTGCATTTATGCCCTGTACGGATGATCTTGTTCTCATCTTTGCATGAGATCACAAGCAGGGAGTGGTGTTTCACAAGCTTTCATCCAGCTGCAGCTGAACGGATTCAAGTGTTAGGGGGTTGTGCATCCTGAGAGGAGGTGGCAGCTTGGTTTCCACCTAGGTCTTTGGCTTGAGAACATCTTGGTCTTTCACGGGACAAAATTACGATTGTAAAAGTTGCAAGGCAGGACCCTAAACTATTGAATGGCGTTTATTTTCCTTCCTGCCTTGGAATTCCAGGAACTTTCCTTCAGCTTTGGGGTAGGAAAATGTTTCCTTTGTTATGCAGAGGCAGAGTCCTGGGCTAAAAGCTAATGAGTGTCATTAGAGCAGATAAAGCAGAGATACTAGGCAGCAAATGGCTTCTCTTTAAAGCTAAACCAAACCTGTTAGTTCGGGGTTTCAGCCTGAACTTCGGTTTTGTCCTGTTTCTGAGTGGGAGGCAGTAAGGGGGGGTGAGGTGAGGCATGCCAGGAGACATGATGTCAAATCTGGCTTTTGAGCAGATCTACCTGGGCAGCCTCACCTGCTTTCCTTGGGCAGAGCTCAAGACACAGAAGTGCCTTATTCTCAAAGGTTTCAGAGGTCATTTGGGTCCCTAAATACCCATGGGGATTTGGACTTAGTTTCTACTCTGCTCTTAAAGAAGGATTTAATAGCACTTTCTTATCCCCTGGATATCACATACACGATGATATCAAGATAGACAAGAGAGACAAAGACCAAAAAAGTCACTGGCGAGATCCAGAAGTTTGATATTTAAGTAAAACTTTCTTCATACTTTTTTTGTTTCCATGCAGGTGGAGTTAGTTTGCAGCTTTTGCTGTTCGTGCAGCTGTTCCAGTTGTGCTTAAACTGGTTTCCAAAAGGGTCCTGGTCAATTTAAAAAGGTTATCTGTAAGCAGCTGGGAAGCTGGATTTCTATCAAAAGTTAGGAAGTTGGACTTGTTACTTTTTGGGTCAAGGGCAGGGGGCTTCTCCAGCAACCTGGCCCTTTCCTTGCCACAAGCAGACACAATGTGTCGAGCTCTAAACCTGAACTGGTTTCTTTGTGGAGTACAAGACATTGTGATTCCTAAACAGAGTATGAAAGCTGTTTCCTATGCCTCAGAAACAGGCCATTGTAATGGGGTTTTGATACTGATGGTGTCAGTTAATGTTTTAAAGCTATTGCAGATGCTCCCATGGCTTAAGGACACTTACTCTTGGCTCTCAGCTCATTTTCTTCAGGTGTCTGATAGCAGGTTCCTGGCTGAGCTGTGATGTGACTTCTGGCAGTTGACCTGACAACCTTGGAGCAGTTAAAGACCAACTGCGAGGTGCTCTAAGGGGTCATGACTCAAAGGCCAGGCGACCTGCAAGCTGGGAAAGCTGGCTTCTCCCATCTGTCCTTCAACTACCATGTGCCAGTGACTTTACACCATGCTGCAGTTCTGAAGCTTTCTGAATATCAACTATACTTCCTCATCCTTCCCCCCTGCACCAAGAAATCACAAACGTCCCCACCTTAGAGTTACTTTGTGACTGATAATTTCTCATTTCTATATAGGGAAAGCCAAAGTAAGCAGCAGAGCTCAAGAAAGAGCTGATGGCTCCTAGCACCAGTGGCTCAGTCTCTTGTACCTCCAGGGACCATCATGCCTTGTTAGGAAAAAAGAAAAGGAAAAAAGGACTATTGTGTGCAGGTTTGTCAACTTGCCTTTCATTTATAAACAAAAATTCAGTAAATGTTCACTTTTTCCTCCTTGCTTACTGCTCACACCCTTCTACGGCTGTGATTTTTTTTTTTATTATTTTTGCAGGGAGACTGTCCTGGCTTAGTAGAGAAGAGAGGAGGGGGTCTGGTGCTCACAGGTGACTGAGGAGTCCCCAGCAGAGAGGCACTTCTGCTGTGTGTCATCCTGGTCCCTATCATGGTGCTGTTGGGGTCTGGCCCTTCCTTTGTGTCCTACTGCTGCAGGACGAGGGACTCGCAGTAAAAATGGGTGTTTAAGCTCCCAAAGTAATCACAGCCTGTGCCAGCACTTTGTTCTGTCTCAACCTACATGAAAAAAAATATGTATATATAGCAAATCCACCCAAAACACAGCGCTGCCACTGTGGGTCTCATGAGATCAGCGTAGTTCAGCAGAGAGGGGATAGAAGCAAAATCTCCAGTGTCATTTGAATTTTTTCACCACCTTTGGTATCATTGGGAGATGCTCACAGTGGATTTGCCTTAATAGATGTGGTGCAAGGAGGCAAAACTCCCAGCTCCTTTCTGCACCCGCCTTTGCTGTGGGCCTGGGAGCTGCTCCCTGCCGGGCTTCTTCCACTGCTTGCCCAGTGGCTGCTTTGCAGGGGCCGGTGGTGGGGTGGCAAGGGACGACCGCTCAGGGAGGCGAACAGAGAGGAATTTTATAAGGGGTGAGAAGGAAAAAAACAGTCATCCAGCTCTGGGCGCTAGCCAGGAGCGAGGGGGAAAGTGGAGCAGGACTGCTCCAGCCGCAGAAGCCTCGCTCCCCGTCTGCTTGCAGCTCAGCCCTGATGGCCGGGTGTTGGGGAGCTCTGCTCCGAGGGGCGTTGCAGAAAACATCAACTAAAAAATAGCTGTGGATACCCTGGGACCTGTGGGGAATGGCCAGGCTGGGCTGGGGGCTGTAACGAGAGACCCAGCTGCTTGTTCCTGGTGGCTTGGGTGTCAATGCGGCAGCCAGGACGCCTGGGTCTTGTCCTAAATCCAGCCTTGGCACTTCTAGTTTGTCATCCCTGGCACCGCTTGCCTTGATGTGGCTTGGCCCCCTGCCCCAAGCTATCAAGATGCCTGCAGGTACCGCGCTGGCCTCTCACCGGGCTGCACATCACTTGCCGAGCTTCCCCAGGGAGTGGATGACGCTTTGAGCTCTGCAGCTGGAGGACAAGAGCCATAGTTAAAGCAAGCTGAGGTGTGCTGCAGCACCTGATGGGCTCCAGAGTGCGTGCCCAAAGTTTAAATATTGCAAATTTAAAAATGGGAAACAGGTTGCTCTTCTTCCGCCGGGCTAAATTTTGCTTGATTTTCTTTTTCCTGGGGTTGCTGGATAATTTTTCCCAGGGTTTGCTGGATAACTTCCTGGGAGCCAGGCCACTCCCTCCAGGTTCTTTCCACTGTGTTTTACCATTGCCCCGATCGGCAGACCAGGGTTTTAACTCATTTTGAATTTTCAGGGACAGGAGCCCCGTGTCCAAAACACTTCTGATTTCTCAGTTCTCAGCTCCAGGCATCTCCTGGAGGCAGAAGGTGGCTGACGGTGCTCAGTCAGTCCCAGACTCAGCTCTGCAGCCCTGGTCATGGATGTGGTTATTTGGGGCTTATTGCATCCAGGCCTGCTGTCTCCCTGGTCAGGATTATGCTAAATGGATGTGAGTTTTTGGACTCGGAGCAGTCCGGCTGTATTTGCCAACATCTTGCCATGAACAGGGTGGGCTTTGCATCCCCTTACTGCTCCGACGGTTTTATAGAGTCCTGGCACCACATTGCTCCTGGGTGCAATTACTATTCCCTAATTGTAAAGCAGAAAAATCAGCCCAGAAGTGCCTTATAAATGAGACATCTGCCATCACCAACTTCTCTGAAAATTAACATAAAAATGCCAGATCTCTCATAAGAAAGTGTTTAATACTTTCTGGGACTTGTTGATACCTGCTGCCAGTGTGAAAAGCCTAAATGGGTGGCCCAGTACATTTTTCAGAATTTATCCTGATTGCTGAAAACACCTTGGTTCTTATCTAGCTGGGAATGTTTGCCCTGCTTTTAACTCACCAATTATTTCTAGAGGGTGAAAAGAACGGGGGGAAGGGGAGGAGGAAATTGGCATACGTTGGTCCTCTGTAAAACTAGGGGTTGGAAGGCCACGAAGCACCATCCTCATGCCCTAACAAGTCACAACTCAGTTTTCCCATTAAAAAAAATTACTTGCTGTTGTTTCTTTTTTTGCCCTCTGTTTTCAGGGTGTCAGAATTGGAACGGGACACCTGTTGGTGTTAAAGAATGATTGCATTTTGGAGAGGAGACCCTTGTCTGAAAAACTTGTGTTTCAACTGTCCAAAGATTTTGCACAGATTTTACAAGCTCAGATACGCTAACATAGATATTCCCGGTAAGAAGCCGGATTGAACCTTTTGCTTTCCTTTGCAACATGTTTGGGGGTACATGCTAACTGCTACTACTGATTGGCAGAAGCTTACAATTCCTTCACATCATCCTGAAACCAAATTCAGCCTGTTAAAGACAAACAACCCACCAAGCAGCATTTTTCTAAAAAAGGACACTTTAGGTATTATTATTTTTAATAAAGCTGCATAAAGTTAGATAGGAAAAAAAAAATCCCTCTTTGGGCTGCTTTGACAACCGCTACCTACTGTCTTTATTCACTGTGTGTTACAATGACTGCTAGCTGATGGGATTTGAGAGGTTTAATCAAATTTAATTAAAACTGGTGCTCCATATTGGTGTTGCAGCAGATTTTTTTTTAATGGGAACTCCAGAGTTCCTGCAGGGTCTTACAGCGTCATCCTAGGTAAAAACAGGTCTAAGTCGGGGTAGACGGCATGATTTCTGTATCCCAGTATCCTGTCCCTGAATCCTTAGGGAGTGGGTATAGGAGTGGGGCAGGTATCCCTGGTACTCCCCGCTCCCAATTCTTGCTGCCCACTTGCAGAAATCAATGGGTCTCATTGCTTTTTTTAAATCTGTTTCTGCTCTGGCCGTGTCTGGGACTCTGCGGGGGGAGGTCAGTGTTTCACCGTTTGCTGTACGCAAGCAGTTGCGTGCGCTAATTTGGGAACTGCTGCCTGGTGCTTTCCTGGGATGCTAACCAAGGTAGTAGCTTCATGGGTCATGCTTGGTAGCCCTCTGTTTTCAGGGTGTCAGAATTGGAACGGGACATTTGTTGGTGTTAAAGAATGATTGCATTTTGGAGAGGAGACCCTCGTCTGAAAACCTGTGCTCATTGGGGTGGAGGAGGAGGGCAGGGACAGGGAGCAGCGGTTGGGGGAGACCAGGCAAGGATTGCAGTGGCGCTGAGGGCAACAGACCCCCATGGGGGCCCCGGGCACCCCGAGGGCAAACCGAGGTGTTCCATGTCGGGGGGGCAAGCCGGCCCTGCGCCCCTGGAGGGGACCCACCCTGCCCCTCCCTGGGCCGGTGACAAGCGTCACTAGGGTGACAGTGGGGCCCTTTGTGACTGGGCTCCTGTGACACCCCACGGCGTTGCCAGGCACCCCCGCGGCCTCAGCCCCCGCAGTGTCCGGGAGGACGGTGACGGGAGAGGACGGGAGTGCGTGGGGGTGGCGAAGGAGCCCCCTGAGTGCACCCAGGTCTTTCCTTGTCACCCCCGGGCAGCCCCGCGGAGCCTTTGCCGCGTCGCCTAGGATGGCGGAGAGACCCCCCAGCCACCCCAGGGTGGCCTGGGAGGAGAAGGCGGAGGACCGTGGGGTCCCTACGGAGAGCAGCTGCGAGCTGCAGCCCCACGAGGTGCGCACGCCCCAGGCGCTGCCAACGGCTGAGTGAGGGGGCACCGCTGGGTGCTCCGCATCTATCTGGGCTGCCCTCCTTTCTCCCGTAGATGTCTGGGGGACACCTCGAGCCCGCTGTGAGGACAAGTGCCATCCTCGCAGCCATCAGGGGCATCGGAGCCTGCAGCACCCAGGATGCGCAGGCGGCTGCTCACGAGCTGGATGCGCTCGTGACAGACGACGCCTCCCTTTCGGAGCACGTAAGTAGCCTGTGGGTGGCACGGCCGGGGCTCGAGGCCTCCGGGGGTTGCTCCCCCCCGCCACCTCCCCGAGTCCATGTCTGCCAGGCACCCGACACCCTCCGGGGGCAGCGCAGAGCGGTGGCAAGGGCGGCCCTTCTGGGTGGGAGCTGGGCGACTGGCTGCAGGCTGGCAGCAGCCCCACTCGGAGCCGTGTGCCCTCCAGGTGCCAGAGATGGTGAGGTGCCTGTGGAGAAGCGTGCTGTCCGTCACGGAGGAGTCTGCGTGGCACAGCCTGGACAGGGCTCTTCTCAAGCTGGCCTGCGCGTACCCTGAGCAGGTGGTTGTGAGCCTGCTGCGCTGTTCCCCATCCTGCGACAGGTACGGGCCCTGCTGCCTCTAGTGCTTGGGGCCCCGCAGGCCTTAGAGCTCGTCCCGTGTGGGCCGCGGGGGACAGGGAGATTTTCAGCACTCTGCTGAGGGGCTGGGCCCTCCCGGTGTCCCCGTGTGCCAGCCCCGCTGCCTCAGGCAGGGCTGCAGCAGCCAGAGCTGAGCAAGCCTGGCTGCCTTGGGCCCCTGAGCCCGGTCGCCTGGCTCCCTCCCTGCCCCACAAGGGACTTGAGCTTGGCGGTGTGATGCCTGCTGGGGCAGGGCCGGCTGGGTGCTGCCGGCACGGGGCAGCGGGCAGCGGGCAGCAGGCAGCGGCAGGGCTGGCGGCCAGCCCAGGCCCTGTGGGGCTGCCCAGGCCACGGCGCTGCGGCTGCGGCACCCGCTGACAGGGCGCTCTGGGCCTGCAGCGCTGCCGCGGCCATGTGGAAGGTGCTGCTGTCGAAGCCCATGACTGCGGAGAAGGTGCTGGGAAAGCTGTTTGACGTGCTGTTGGACTGGCCAGTGCACAAGGCGTCGACTTTGGATGGGGACCACATGGACATCTCTCCCCTGACCGTGCGTTTGTGGAGGAAGCCTCGCTCTCCCCTAGGGCTGCACTGGCCTCTGTGGGCGAGAGGCCACAGAAAGGGCCCCCTCTGCCCTTCCCCATCCGCCGCCAAGCCCTGACCTCCCCAGGGCGCACAGGCACAGCGCGTGAGGGAGGGCTACGGCTGGCGGGGCCCTGGCCAGTGCCTGACCCCCGCCACACCAGCACGCTGGGCTGCTGCTCACCGCTGGAGCCCCCTGTGCACAAGGCGGGAGCCCTGCGTGGGTGGCCCTCCGCCCTCCTCTGTCTCTGCATTGTGCTTGGTGGGCTGGCAACGTGGGTTAGGGGCAGGATTAGGGGCTGGGGCATACTTAGGGGCCCGGCAGGACCAAGGCACAGCCCAGGCAGGCCTGTGCATGGAGGGCCCCCCCCCCCGCCCCCCCAGGGAGACCTCCCACCAGCGCAGAAAGGGTTGTTGTGCCCAGGGCAGAAAGAGGAGCTGAGCCCCAAGAGCTCCCATGGCTTTGCCCTGGCCGCACAGCCAGGCCAGTCACTGCTTCACTGCCCCGTGGCCCAGGGCAGCGCCCAAGCATCGCTGCCAAGACTGGGCCGTGCAACAAGTGCACGTCTGCAGCGAGAGCTGTCTCTGGGTGTTTTCTGCAGGCAACCATGGCGCTGCATAAGATCCTCCAGCGGCCCCCCTGCCCACCGCAGGTGGAGGCATTTTTCCCCCAGCTCTTCCTGGCGCTGCTGTTCCAGATTTCTGTCACCGCAGCACTGACGCCGGAGGAGGCTGAGATGTGCTGGAGGGAATGCCAAGGGGAAGAGTCTGCTCTCACCAGCCCCGTCAGGTGCTCCATGCCAGCCCCGTTGTCTCTGCTGTGGACCTATAGGCGGGGCCGGGGGTGCCAGTGTGACCTGGTGTTTGCTCCACACACAGGGCCGCAGTGCGGGCCATGAAAGCGCTGCTCTGCCGTGCCGGCTACGAGCGCCAGGTGCTGCTCATGGCGAGGAAGGGTGGCTGGGACATGCTCCTCCGCGCTGAGACCCACCACAGCGGAGTGGCTTTGCTGGCCAGGTGAGAGCCCCTTGTGCCCGCTCTGCCCCAGCATTTCTCCCCTGCAGATGCGGTGCCCCACAGAGCCCGTGGGGGTGCCCAGCTCCCCAAGAAAGGGGCTGCAGCCTCAGCGCTTGTGACCAAGGCATGGCCGAGGTTTGCCTGGGCTGCTCAGGCCACCAGTGCCTTCTTCCCTCTGCCAGGGAAATGAGGGAGACCCCAAGAAGCCTGCGAGTTTACCTCCTGCGCCAGCTGGCAGTGCTGCTCCGCCTGGAGGAGCCCTCCCAGGAGATCTCCATCCTGGCTTTCCTCGTGGAGGTGAGCCTGATGGCAGGGCTGCCTCTGGGGTGCCTCTCACCCCTCTGCTCTCCCGTGCCCGTGCTGGGGGGTGGGCGCGGCAGTGAGTGGAGCTGGGGCAGTGGGTGCGCTGCGACTTGTAGCCTTGGCTTGGCCCATCCGCGCTGGGGTAACTCCTGTGCCCACGTGGATTTGGTGCCTGCTGTGTGGATGGTGGAGAGGAGCGGAGGAGCAGCCCCGGGGGCCCTCCGCACTCACTGCTGCCTTGGGGCCAGGCTTTGTGTGGGCCTGGTGCCCTCGCCCTGAGCTGCTGGTGGGAGCCGGCACGGCACGATGCAGGGAGTCCTGCCGGCTCTGGCACTGTCTCCCTGCAACATGTGTTTCAGCTTGTGGATTGCCCGGACCTTTGCGAAGACAATGCTCATATCCTGCTGCTCCTTGCGAGGTATCTGGAGCGTGGCAGCCAGGTGATTCGTGGACTGGTGCTCAGAGGCCTCATCCTGCTATGCGACAGGCCGCAGACGGTGAGCAGGGGACAGGCGGGTGAAGCTGTGCGGGCAGCGTGGGGCTGGGTGAGGGTGCTGGGGAACACACAGAAGGGGGCGAGTGGTCAGGTGGAGAGGAGCCGGTGCTGCCCTCTCCTCCCTCCCTACGCCCCCAGTCCCCCACACTGCCATGGCTGTGCCGCTAAGCCCTGCCTGGCAGCAGGTTGCTGCAGTAACCGCCATGCCAGCTTCTGGGAAGCCAGAGGAGAAGCGGGTGTCTAACAAACCGGGCATTTTTGCCTGGGCAGTCCACTACTTCTTCAGCAAACGCAGTGGTGTTTCACACAGGTAAGAGAAATGCGCTTCCTGCTGCCACTCATCATGGAGCAACTGCGGGATGCGGACAGCGACATCAGCACTAAGGCCCTGGTGGTGCTGCGACACGTGGTGCACGTCATGGGCGAGGAGACGGTGGCCAGCATTGCTCCGCAGCTGTCCGCGGAGCTCCTGCTGCTCTTTGATGCCGTAAGGCTGGGGGGAGAGCCAGGGCCCCTGCCAGTGTCCTGGGCTGGGGGGCTGCGTTGCGCCAGTGCCCTCTCTGCCCTCGGCTGCTCCGTGTTGTGCTCGGCCCCTGCAGCGCCGGCAGGAGGGCTGGGCGCGAGGGAGACCGTGGGCTTGGAGCAGCCAGCACTGAGGTGCCCCCTCTTCCTTCCCAACAGGACGCTGTCCAGGTGCGAGTGCTCTCCACGCGGCTCTTCAGAGATGTGCTGGCAATTATGCTGGGCACCAAAGACCAGCAGCTGCAGAAGCAAGTGCGCAGCAGCCTGCTGCCACTGCTCTTCCACATGGAGGACGAGAGCTGCAGCGTGCGCCAGGTATGGCTTTCTAACCAGGGCCCTAGAAGGCTCGAAGCAGGGAATGAGAAGCTGGGCAGGGGCCTTTCCCAGACCTGCTTTCCCCGGTCCCACAGGGCTCCGCCGCAGTCCGTGGCCACAAATGTCTAAGCCCTGGAGCGCCTAGGGGCTTCGCAGCTAGCCCTGCAGGTGTGCGAGGCCAGGCTTTGCCCCCCAATTCCTGTTGCCGCCGTGCCCTGCCCCAGCAGGGGCCTGGAGATGTCTGGCCTGGGGCATGCCCCAGCTGCCTAAGGCAAGAGCACTGCAGGAGGAGACACCCTGCTCCCCACGTTCAGCGTGTGCCCCCAGTGCCCTTGGCCTGCGCAGAGGGAGGCAGCACCTGCAAGGAGTTTGGGGAGCCAACTTGTTCCCCAGCCCACGAGCCTGGGGAGGGGAGAGCCCCAGGGAGGGAGGTGCGGTGAGGGCAGGGGCCGGGCCCTGCATCCCGGCTACCCAGCTCTGGGGCGGGGGCACAAGTCTGGGCAAGGGCGCAGGCCGGGCAGCCGAGCACCCGCAGGGGCAATGCCTGTGGCAGGTAGTTGTGGCCGAGTCCTGCCTGGGCGTCTCTGCAACTGCAGCCCTTCAGCCTCCTCCTGGCCTTGGCTACAGCTCAGCAGCTCTTGGGGCTCTCTGTTGTGCTGCCGCAGCAGGACGAGGTGCCTGAGGTGGTGGGTGCCCCATGTCTCTGCCCAGGGTATTGAACCCCGTGGCAGAGTCGGTGCCCAGCTGCTGCCTCTTCCCATGGTGGGCCAGGCAAGGCCCTGAGACTTGCCAAGAGCAGGGGGACGCAGGGTCTTGTCCCCTGGGCTGCGGTGGCATCTCCCCGTCTCTGCTGCTGTGCAGGCCTCTCGGGAAGCCCTCCTTCGCGCTGCCAACTTCCTCAAGTGGAAGCAGCTCAGGCAGCTGGTTGAGACAGCGCAGACGTGGAGGATCGGCGAGTGCCTGGTAAGGATGGCCCCAAAGCCCCCAGAGCCAGCCTGCGCAAGGCCTGTCCCCCTCCATGCCCAGTGTGTGGGGCAGGCAGCTGTGCCCCTGGCCCTGGCTGGCACCCAAAGCCGCCAGGCTGGAGCAGCACTCACGCTGCCCTTCTCCAAGCACGCTGCCCTGGCGAGCTCTTCTCCAGGCTCCTCTGCCCTCGCTGCCCCCTGGGATGCTAAAGCAGCCCCTGGCCCAGCTGGGCCTTGGCAGCAGGAGGGCACCTCAGCATGCCTGGGGAGCAGCCTGCCTTCTGCTCCCTCCGAAGCTCGGCACTGCCCAGCTCGTGTGTGGGAGCCATGAGCGTCCTGGCAGGGCAAGGCCGGTCCTGGGTGCAGGGACTGCCTGGCTGGGTGAGGGAGGGGTGTGCCAAGCCCGTGCCCTTGTGCTCTCCCCAGCTGGTGAGGGCCAGAAGAGCAGAAGAGTACCTGCACCAGAGCCTGACATACTTGGAGAGCCCACAGGAGTCCTTGCGAGAGGCAGCCGTGAGGTTCACTGGTGAGCCCCAACCGCTGGTGTCCCTCTCTGTCCCCGGACACCTCGGCCTCAGCCCCCCCGGCTGCTGCGCTGGCAGCAAGGACCAGCCTTGCAGCTGTGTCTGCTGGAGCCCCGAGCGCCCGATGCAGGGCCTGGGTGCCCAGGGGCTGGTGTCACCCTCTGCCATCTCTGCCCACACATGAGGGGCTGCTGGGAGCCTCCTGCTGTGCCCTCACAGCAAGACCCTTGGGTGGCACGCAGTGCGGAGCGCCCTGGCGTCAGCGCTGCAAAAGGGAGGAGGGAGCGTGGCCAGGCTGGCAGGGCCTGGAGGCAGCTGTGCTGCTGGGGGTGGGCTGGGGAGCCGGATTTGTGAGCGGCTGTGTGTGTGTGCCTAGGGCTTGTCGGGCAGCACCTGAGGGGCCGGAGCAAGGAGAAGCTGGAGGACATCTGCACGGGTGAGCGAGGGCAGCAGGGTGTCAGGCAGGGCTGGTGGGAGGCAGACAGATGCTGGGCAGGGAGCTGCCACTCCTGCCCCAGGCGAGGAGGGCTCTGCTCCCCGTGCAGAGCAGGGCCGCTGTGGGTAGAGTAGAGAGAAGATTTCAGGAGCCTTTGGGACGGTCCTGGCCAGCAACTCCCACCTCGTCCCTTTCTTGCTCCTGCTGCCTCCTGGCTGTGGAAAGAGCTGGGTGGGACTGGCTGCGTCAGCAGGGGATGCCTGGCATCTGTGCAGACAGGGCGCCTTGATCTCTGCTCTGCTCCTTTCTCTCTCAGCCCTGCAAGGCTTGCAGGAGGACAGCAGCCCGTCCGTCTGTTGCCTGGCGACGCAAACCATCCTGCTCCTGAGAGCTCCAGGGAAGATGACTCCCTCCCCAGGCACCACAGAAGGCCTGTGCTACCGCCTGAGGAGAGCGTGGGAGCGGTGGCACTGTCCTCTGCGCGGTGACTGTGTCTGCTGCTGGAGCTCGGCTGCCTCCTGATGCCAGGCTGCTCTGCCCGCAGCGGCCACCTGAGTGTGCGGGGAAGTCGGGGGGTTCCTGGCCTCTCTCCCTGCCCGCAGGACAGCTCCGGCCCTCAGGCCCAGCCCGTCCCAGGCTTGTGCTGCCAGTCCCCCCTCTGCTGGGCTTTCCCCAAAGAAGCAGCCCTGTCTCTTCACCACGGCTCAGTGTCTTTTCTTTGGGCAAAGGAAGTGGTGGAAAAGTCAGGTGCTGAAGGAATCGGGGTCACCCTGGGAGGGGGAGGGCACACACGCTCTCCAGCAGTCTGGGGCAGCCACAACATACCCCCCTTCCCAGCAGCCAGAGAAGCACCCCGTTTCCCCTGACAGCAGGGTCAGGAATGGCAGCAGTCTTGACAGGGTTCTGCCCTGCAAAGCCATGACCTCTTCTGCATGAGGAAGGGCCCGGAGCTGGCCCGGAGCTGGCGCTGGCTTCCCCTGGTGTGGCTGAGCCCAGGAGTTAGCAGGCTGCTGGGATGCTCTGGTAGGCCCCGCAGGATTTGCCCATGCAGGCACCAGCGCAGCAGGGCCCAGAGCTCAGCACACGTATTAGAGGCTCCAGCCATCCAGAGATGGCAGGGGCCACTGCGAGCACTGCCGTCCATGTGCTTTGCGAGGCGGCTGCGCTGGGAGAGCAGGGGGGGCCATGTGCCTTCCCGCCTGCAAAGTCACGCTGCGGGCTCTTGGCTCTTTGGCTGCAGAAGGTCCCCGCTGCCTGCTCTCCCCAGCCCGTGGCCCTGGGCCCTGAACTCCGAGCAGGGCCGCAGCCCCCGGGAGCCCCTGAGCACCACTTGGGGGGCCAGAAGCAGCAGCAGCCAGAGTGGCTGGTGTCCGCCATCAGCAAGCGGCTGCCCCCCTGTGAGCACTGCCACTCGGGGGGCGCAGGTGGCTGAGCAGTAAGAGCTGCTCTGGGAAGAGTAAAGCCCGCAGGGAAACGTCGGCGTGGAGACTGTGAGACCTGACAGCACCAGATCAGACTCGGGGTCACACCTGACAGTGTCTGGGGCAGCCGGCAGTTTCTCACAGGGCCAAAACCAAACCTGGCCAAACTGACTGGGGCAAAGCACAGTTTGTGTCACAAGGCTGATTCACGGCAGCCTGCAGCCCTTGATATTTGTCCAGCCACAGCACGTAACTGCTTGAATGCCGCACTCAGAAGCAAAAACGCCAGAAACGTGGTCCAAAAGCAAACGCCTTATCTAGCCCTGGTGACTATTTACTGGCAACAAGCCAGTTATTGCTGCAGGAGGTTTAGCATTATGCCTTCGAAGCGAGCTGAAGTTTCAGCGCAAGCAGCTGTACAGACTCACAGCCACAACACGAGGCAACGAGAGGGGGCCCTAAAGAGTTACGGTGACGTTGGCCTCCCGTGCACCAAGATGCCCAGTAGCTCCCCTCATTGCAAAGCACAGCATAGTCTGCTGGGATCTCCCTTCCGGCAAGAAACTGAAAGCTACGACAAAGCTGGGGTGCCGCAGCCCTCATCCCTGGACGCTGCTCTCTTCCCCCATCTCCCGGCCCAATGCAAAAGCCATCTGTGGCCAGGGGAAGGATGTCATTTGCAAAGAGCTGCCAGAAGCAGCTGCTCTCCTGGCCTGCCTCTCCTCTCTACAAAGCCCCCAAACAGGCAGCCAAGTTAATCTGCTACAGCCGCAAACGTTGCCACCAAGTGGCCTGGCGAGCCCAGGGAGCCGCGGTGTCCGTGTCCCGGTGCAGGTGCCCAGCCCAGGGCTGCCTGTGTGCGTGGCCGCAGGCGTGCGGTGGGGCAGAGGGCTCGGCTGGCTCCTCTCCTCTCGCTGCCAGCCCTGTAGCTCTGCCTGCTCTCCAGAGAGGAGGCGGAAGCCCTGCAGTATGTGGGCGCCTTCTTCATATGCCGAGGGGAGGTGAGTGTCGCCATTTCCCTCGGGGCTGTGCCCGCCTCTGCCGGTGGGTCCCTCGGGGTCCCTCGGGCTGCGCCACGCTCAGAAGCCCCCGGAGGGCTGCTGGCTGTGGAGGGCTGCTCCCGTGCAGGCGCCCCACTGTCGCTGCAGGCCCTGCAGTGCTCTGGTCCTGCTGGCCCTGCCCCTGGCCCTCTCACGCGCTCTCTTTGTCCCCCTGCTGCTGGTATGAGGAAGGGGCCGAGAAGCTGTGGTTTCTGGCCTGCGTCTGCACCCTCTGCGCAGCAGCCAGCTCCAATGCCTTGTTACGGGAGGAGCTTTTGCTCTGCAAATGGGAACTGGCGGAGTCGCTGGAGATGAGGGGAGAGGGGACCGCCAGCAGGCCTGGTGGAGGGGGCACTGGCCCAGCGATGAGGGCAGGATGGGCAGCGGGTATCTTGTGAGGTATCTGCGGAGTGACTGCTGGGTGATGTGAGGGCCGGTGCTCAGAGGCCTCATCCTGTTGTGCGACACAGCAGGCACGGTGAGGAGGAGGCAGCTTGCTGAACCTGTACCAGCAGTGTGTGGCTGGGCAGGGGATGCTGGGTAACATGGCACTTTGGAGGGCGCCTGGTAAGGTGGGCAGGGCCTGGGGGGAGCTGGGCTGCTTGGGGTGGGCTGGGGAGCAAGATCTGTGAGGGGCTGTGTGTGTGCCTAGGGCTCATCAGGCAGCACATGAAGCACTAGGGCGAGGAGAAGCTGGAGGACATCTGCAAGGGTGAGCGAGGGCAGCAGCCTATCAGCTGGGCTGGTGGGGAAGAAGTGGGGAAGACCCCACCCTGTCATTGCCAGCACATGGGCCAAACACCCTCAGGTGCCCTGGGGACAGCCTGCCTGGGCAGGTGCAGCTGCAATAGCTATGAAGTGCTCTGCCAGCAAACTGGATGAATGTTATGGAAATTAGGCTTGTCGGCCACCATAACGGGGCCCGACCCTAGGTTCCCGCAGAAAATTTCACAGCCAAATCAAAACAAATTAAATAATTAAATTTTAATGACGCACGTGCAGTAATTACAGCTCGAGGTGGGTGCCTCAAATCCTGGGCAATTATAGTTTTTTCAACTTACATTTCCCACCCCTCACGTGGTAGTTAGACCAATAGTAATTTTTTGGTCTGGGGTCTCCTGCTCCTCATTGGCTCTCATCGTCATTCTGAGGCAAGCTGTCTTTCTCCTTATTTTTGTTTTTTTGCGGTCTCTGATGACGGTTGTACCTCTGTTTTTGTTGGGTCTTACTGTTGTGCCTTAAGGTCCTGAGGAGGAGGCGATTCCAAACCACAACAATCAACACTGCCCCAGCAGCGAGCCAAGGCCCCGTCCCCCAAGGTCCCAACGCCCTGCACCGGTCCCACTCCAAAGCCTTGACACCCTCCCCCTCGGAGTGCGAGACGCATTCCTGCAGACACCCTCCCTTTCCCAGTGTGAGACGCAGGAACGCGGACTGCCTGCAACCTCCCCACCCTCCCAGCTTGAACCAGCTCCGAGGCCCTTTTCTTACTGGACTAAGGAAAAGTTCATTATTTTATCTAAGTGCGGCCCAAGGCCCCAGCAAATTCAGCCACCCATGCCAAGCAAGTTCCATACAAGTTGCGCTAAGCGGCTACCTCTAGACAGTTTCAGTGCGCTATTCTTTAACAATGAAGTCTCTCCTCCAGGTGCTAATGACCTTTCCCAGCCCACCTGCAGGAATGTTTTCTCCCTCCCAATTCCTGTCTCTCAGACTTTGCAGGCTTTGCCCAGAGTTGGCACGTGCCACAGCCATCTCCAGTGTACAGATCCTCAGGCAAAAGGAGAGGGAAACCAGGTGTCGGGGCTGACGCTGCAGGGCTGGCACAAACTGTATGCACAGCCCCAGCCCCCATGGCCCTGGGGAGCTCATGATGCCACCAGCAGGCCATGCGATCCCCTTGACATCTCTCCTGCCCCAGACACCGAGGTGGCAGTCATGGCCAGGCCTCTATGGCTGCACTTGTGAGGCAGCGCCCACCATACCTCTTGAACCAGGCACTGCCCCAGCAAGGGCACTTGTTCCCCAAACTCCCCCAAAGAGAACTGGAGGAAGAGGAGGGCTGCCAGTGTCCAACTACATCAGCTCCGTAGGTGCAGGGCCTGGGGCTGTGGAGGGGAGAAACGGATTTCTCTTCCCAGGGCTTGTATGTCTTCTTCCCCCGCCCACCAAAGAAAAAGAAAGAAGAAAGCGAGAGAAGAGGGAGAGAAAAGGCGTGTGAAGGCTTCAAGCCTGGGGCTGGAGCCAGCAGTGGGGCAGTGGGAGGATGGCAGCTGAGGGCTGGAGGCAGCAGCTGCTGCACCTCTGGGCAGTCGCTGACTTGGGTGCTCTGCTGGAGACGAGCTGCCCTGGGAGAAGGCTGTCGCTCCTGTGCCCGGGCAGTGCCATCGCTGAGCCCAGCCCCCAGGGCTGGGGCTGCTCCTCGCGCCGTGGCACAACGAGAGGTGCGGCTGGTTTCTCGGCCTTCTGGAGTGGGCGCGCTGCCAAGCAGCAGAGCCCAGGGGCTGGCATGGCTGCAGGGAGGCTGCTCAGCCCCCTGCTACAGCCAGCAGTTCTCTTCGGAAGCGCACAGAGGCCAGCGCAGCTGCATTTTCTGTCCCTGCCCTGGAGGGAAAGCTGAAGCCACCACACTGGGGAGCTGAAGGAGGCAAACGGTGCCGCGCAGCCGCCGACTCGAGCACAAACGGCGGCGTTTGAACAGCGCGGCTGCAGCGGGCCCCGAGCCGCAGCGGCCAGACCCCCCGGGACCGGGCCCAGCCGGTTGCAGCCCGCCCCAACGGCCGCGCCCCGCCCCTCGCGGTCCAGCGCCGCAGCCAATGGGGGGAGCCGCCGCGGCGCGCGGGCACGTGGTGGGCGGGGCCGCCGGGCCGCGTGCGGCGCAGGCGCAGGCGCGGGCGCGGGGGCGGGGGCAGCGCGGGGCCGGTGCTGGGGCGGCGGGGGCGGGGCAGGAGGCGCCTGCCGGCGGGGGCAGCGCGGAGCCCGGAGCGGCGGGTGGGAGCGGGAGCGGCGAGGCGAGGCGAGGCGAGGCGAGGCGAGGCGAGGCGGCAGCTCGGGAGCAGCCGGGTGGGAGCAGTGGCCCGACGCTGCCGTGCTGCGAGGCAGCCGCCCCTGCAGCATGGGGCTCTGTGATGGCGTTGGCTGGGTGGCCTCGGGGCCAGGCGGGTGAGCAGGAGGGAGGCGGCACGTCTGGCCCCTCGGTGCCTCCGGTGGCCTTGTGAGCTCTGGGGTGCCCCTGGCAGGGGTCGTGGCCATGCGGGTGTGTCCCGATCCAGTGTCGGGGGGGTTTCGTTACAATCCCAAGGAGGAGATTAAGACGCTAAAACCGGTCAAATATCGTACAACCTTTTAACTTTATTTTCTATGGAGTGGGGAGAAAAGGTGGGGAAAGGCGAAGGGGGGAAAGAGAGAGAGAGAGAGAAAGGGGGAGAGGGAAAGAGAGATCACCACCCGTGGATCCAGCGGCGTCCGGTTGGTCCTCTTCACCCTGGGTGTAAATTTTAGCGATGCAGTAATTACAACTCGAGCAGGGTCCGACCCTAGGTTCCCGCTGAAAAGTTCGGAGCCAAATCAAGGCAAATTAAATAAATAAATTGTAATGACAGGCGTGCAGTAGTTACAGCTCGAGTCGGGTGCCTCAGAAGAGGGACCCCAAACAAAGAAACCCCTGGGCAATTATAGCTTTTTCAAATGAAGTTTCCCACCCCTCACGCGGTAGTTCAGACCAATAGTAATTTTTAGGTCTGGGGTCTCCTGCTCCTTATTGGGTCTCATGGTTGTTCCTAGGCAGGCTGTTTTTCTCCCTTATCTTTACTGTTGCAGTTTCTGCTGACAGATGTGTTTTGATTCCTTGGGTCCCACCCTTGTCTCTCAAGGCACAAACACAAAGAGGTGCTGTTCCAGCAATTAGCACTGCCCCAGCAGTGACAGTAGGTGTTATCTTCCAAGGTCCTGAGGAAGAGGATATAATCCAGACCCCCCCCTTAATTACCACTGTTTCAGCAGTGAGAGGAGGCTTTGTTTCCCAGGGTCCTGGTGCCCAAGCAGGCCTCATTTCAAAGCCTTCACATCCTCCCTCCTGGAGTGTGAAGCATAGGAATGCAGACTGCTTGTAACTCCCTTATCTTTCCAGCCTGCACCAGCTCTGG
Source organism: Dromaius novaehollandiae (assembly GCF_036370855.1). Classification (NCBI taxonomy): domain Eukaryota; kingdom Metazoa; phylum Chordata; class Aves; order Casuariiformes; family Dromaiidae; genus Dromaius; species Dromaius novaehollandiae. The sequence goes on from NC_088104.1 coordinate 43,868,214, forward strand.
GGCCCTTTCTCACTGAAGTAGGGCCAGGTCCCAAAGTCTCTGCCCGATTGTGCCCTGGTTCGGCGCAGGCTCGGTGTGTCCCAGGTGGTCGCAGGGAGACCGTTTTGGGGGTCGCAGCAGCTGAGTCCTGTTTCCGCCGGGAACAGATGGCTTGTTTGGGGTTATGGTTTGCTTGCACCTTATGTACCAAGAAATGTTTAAGGCAAAAGTTCACCCCTCTGTCCGCCACAGGGGGCTGCCCAGCTGCGTGCTGTGCAGAGGCAGTGGCTGGAGCGCGCTGTGCCCGTGGGAAAGGCTGCCAGGCTGGAAGAAGCAGGAGCCCAGCGAAAGGCAGGGTGGGTTAGCCCTCAGGACTGCTCTTGTGCTGTGCATGCCCGCGAGTCTGTGGGCAAGCTGTCCCCGTTTGCTGAAGGTGCTGGTGAGAGCTGGGGTCTGTATCCTGCCCTAGAGCCCTCACGTGGCAGGAGGAGTGTTTCTGCGAGTGCCCTGTGGTCTCTGGGCAAACGGGTGTGAGCCGCAGTGCTGGTAGCAGAGCGGTGCCTGGAGGTTGTGTTGCTGGGGGTTCTGCAGTAAAACATGCCTTTTGTTCTCCTAGGTCCTTGCTGCTGTGGGATAGCTGGTGTTTTGCCCCTTGGCCTCCCGTCGAGCTGCCGGCTGGGGCCCCCTTTTGGGACCAGCTGGGCTGGGGCCCTGCTCCCCGTTCTGTCGCTAAAGCAGCAAAGTCCCCTGCGGTGCTGCCGCAAATGCCAGGGCTGCTGAGTGCATCTGGGCAATGCCCCCCGCCAGGCCTAGCTCCTTCTTGCAAAGGCCTTTTGAGCATTGAGCAAAGCAGGTGGGGCTGAGGCCCGCCGTCCTGCTGGGGAGACTGACCCCCCAGTGGGCACAGCAGTGGGAGCAGCAGGGTTAAAAATGTGGCTCAGGGCCCTCCCTAGCACAGCCTGCACCTTCCCTGCCTGCTGGGGGACAGGGCTGGTGACATCCAGCCTTGGGTGAGAGTGACGTGGGGCTGATGACATTGCCATCCACTAGCGGCAGGTGCCTGTGGCCGCCCCATGCCCCTGGGTGAGCTTGGTTGAAGGTGAGAGGCAGCGCTCTGCCTGGTTCCCCCTGAGGACAAATGCCTGGTCGATGCTGAACCCTGGCTGTCTCCCTGGTCCTTGCTCTCTGTGTGGCCTCATTGCTGCCCGGGAGCCTCGGCCTTTGCAGCTGCCGCAGCTGGGCCTCAGTCGGGTGGGATGTTCTTGCCGCGGAGCTGGAGCAACTGGGCATGGGCACAGGCGTCAGCGCTCCGGCCTGCCCTCTCCTTGGCCCCAGCCGTGGAGCTGCTCCGTGCGGCTTGTCAATGTGAGCAGCTTGTGAAGGTGGCCACTGCTCTGGAAAGCACATTGGCAGTGTAAGCAGGGCCGGGGCAGCTTTGGCAGATGGGCAGTGACTGATTGTGCCTGTTGCTGCCCCCTGCACTTGTGCTGGTGGCTAGCAATGGCGTCTTGCTGTGCCTTTGGGAGTGGCTGGGGTGGTGTTGCTTATTGCCAGCCAAGGGCCTGTGCTGGGAACGACGGCTAGCACAAACTGGGCCCTGCCGGGCCTGCTACAGGAAGAGGCAAGAGCAGGTGTCGTAAGAGCACAGCCCCCCACGCCCCCCGAGAGCCCCTAAACCCCACAGACCCTAGCTGATGGACGTAGGGCAGCTGTGGTACGACTCCTGTTAGCTCGCTGAGCAAGCCAAGGCACTGAGTGCGTGCGGGACACCAGCCCGGCTTTCTCCAGCACTCGGGCACGTGCAGCTCTTTTGAGGTGATAGTTATGAAACAGCTTGTGAGTCTTCCGCAGCACACAAGGGCTGTATTTCTGCCGCAGGTGTCCCAAATACACATATCCGTGCACCTGTTGTGTCGCACGGCTGCAATGAGGCCGGCCAGCACTTCCCAGACACGTGGCATGCACGGCGTGCGTGCCTGCTTTGAGTGCAGGCCATCGCCAAAGCTTTAACCTTGCTGGCCGTGCGAACGCTGGCGCAGGTGCCCTATTTTGTGCCTGTTCAGTGTGACAGCCGTACATCTGATGCACCTCCCAAATGTCATCTGTGCGGCAGGCACCCTTGCTACTGTCAGCTAGCTTCCTGGGATTGGGGGAAATAGGGCAGTCTGGCGTGTGCTAGTGTTTGTGATTTCTGGTCATCTCCCAGACACGAGGCAATCTTGGGTGTGTATCCCTGTGGCGGGATGGGGCCCGCGTTGCCCACACAGCGTTGCCCAGGCGGAGGCAGCCACAGACAGAGGGCTTGTGAGAAGAGGCAACTTTATTGGGGTGTGTGCATAGGGCAGTGCTCCCGTGGGGAACTGAATCTCTCCAAAAGGATGGGCAGTCTCTGCGCAGGTGATCACAGGCGCCTCTGTCGCACGCCTCCTGTCAACGGCGTCTTCAGTGGGATCGGGTGAGGATCCGCAAAGTGTGCTTTTGCTCCATTTGCAGAGCCGTCTTTTGGCGTCAGTCTAACAGGCTCCTGAGCCGATCCTGCAGCTCGGTGAACTCGCGCAGCGCCTGGGCGTGGGCGTCGGGCTGCTGCGCCAGGCGCTGGAAGAGGTTGAGCGGGCTGGCCGTTTGGAAGGCCGCTGGCAGGGGGACCTCCCTGGGCACCCTCTCGTTGCCTAGGAGGAAGTGGTGAAGCTGTTTCTCCTCCAGGCAGCAGTGCAGGTAGCGCAGGACATCCCTCAGCCGCTCCAGGAGATGCTCTGGGCACCACGCTGATGGGGGAAGCAGTGTCAGGAGGTGCATGGCGACTGTTTTCAGGTGGACAGAGGAAAGCACCGAGTCCTCCAGGAGGTAGGTGAGGAGCTGCAGACACATTAGGTGGCAGCTGCCCTGGGGGGCCTGCCTGGCCATGAATCTGAAGAACAGCAGCTCTTGCAGGGCACAGCTCTCCAGCCAAGTTGTGCTGCTGCTGAGGCCGGCCTCTGCCTCCTGGCTGCCCATGAAGAGCCCCGAGTTGTCTTGCTGCACCCCCAGCATTATCTCAGTGTGCATGGTTCTCCCAGAGTCACATGTGAGCTGGAGCTTGCAGGAATGGGAGGAAGGCAGCACTGTCAGCTGGCAGTTTTGTTCCGCAGCAATCATGTCCCAGGCATTTCTTACACAGAGCTGGAACCAGCGGGCGGTTTTCTCCACATCCAGGTAGAAGCCAGTGCACAGGGTGTGTAGGAGCCCGGGGCGCTGATACCTGCGCACTTGGATCTGGGAGTGGTGCCGGAAGCACAGCACGTCCCCCAGCAGCTGCTCCCTCTCGCACATGCACTCCAGCTTCACATGGACGTGGCCATGCCTCGCCGGCAGCTCCCCACCGGTGCCCAGCTTCAGGCGGAAGGAGTGCCCGGGTGGTGGAGGAGGTTGCCCGCCAGCTCCTCCACCACCTTGCATGTGTGGGCCACGTCCTGCACTGGCCCCCAGAGGTGCTGCTGGTAGAAGGTCTCTAGGGCCCTCCTGCCTGGGCAGTCCAGCTGCTGTTCAGGAGAGAGCCAGTGCACAGCACCCACAGCCTCCTGCTCCTCGCCTTCCCCCTCCTCTTCGCTGCTGGAGGAGCTCAGGCCACTGCTGCTGTCACACTCATCAAAGTCCTGCTCCGTGGCCATCCAGAAGAGCCCAAAGAGCAGCACAAGGCCTGCAGCAAAGGCCCCAAACTGCCACAGGTCCCAGGTGGCGAAGACCACATCTCTCCTGAAAAGTCCGCTCTGCGGCTCCTGCATCATCTCCGCAAACTCCTGCTGCAGCCGAGTCATCAGCTCCACCTCCTGCTCCTTGCGCTGCTGCATCCACTGCTCCATGGCCACATCCATGTGGTCACTGACCTTCAGCGGCTGCAGGACAATGCCCAGCATGGCGAGGAGGAGCGCAAGACCCCCAGCCATAGCCTACCTAGAGGAGGTGGGAGAGAAGCAGGTGAGCCAGGCCAGCTGGGAGAGAGCTTGCGGATTGGTGGCGGGAGCTGCAGGCACAAAGGGGCAAGATGGGAGAGGGGGCGAGGGAGCTTGGAGGCAGCAAGGCTGGGATTTGTGAGCGCTGCCTGAGCAGGGACCCCGGGCCACGCCAGGGAAAGCGCTTGGGCCCTGGTGCCTGCAGGCTCCAAGGGGACGCAGGGCCTAGACGCCGACACTGTGGGGCCGGCCCATCCTGCCAACCCTCCCCTGAGGCCCAGCACCCTGGCCAGGCTTTGCCCCGGGGGCAGGGGTGCAGAAAGAGCAAGTGCCACCAGAATGGGGAGTCCTGAGGCCCGTGCCCCCCCGCCCCCCCGCCAAGGGAGCAGCGGCCCGCAGAGCTGCGAGTGCCCGGCGCATCCCCAACACGTCTCTGGGCACCCGGGCTCACTGGGAGCCCCAGGCACCTCTGCCTCCAGCCCTCAGGGTGCCAACATCCCTGACCCAATGCGCTGCTCTGCATGGCTCAGCCCTTGCTGCAGCGCTGGAAACCTCCGGGAGGGAGCTGGCATTGGTGCCCCGGCCCTCGTCCCGTCCAGTGTTGCCCCACTGCTGCACTCACCCTGCAGAGGCTGCCGCAGCCCGGGCTGGCCCAGGCCATACTGCTGTGAACCCAGCAGTGCTGCGGGGCCAATGCCTGTGGGTGCCCTGGTGACAGCCCCCTGCCTTTGTGACTTGTCCTCTGTGCTGTCACGGGGGCACAGCCCCTTTCCAGGGCCAGCCCTGGCCGCCATGCCCACCCTGGCGTAGTGACACACACCTGTTCTGGGCAGCCAGAGCCGAGGCCCTGGCACCCACCACCTACGAGCCCAGGCAGCAGCCACACAGCATGCCCGTGGGCCCCCCTCACCAGGTGGGCAGAAGCACCCAAACAGCCCTCAGCCCTTCTAAGAAAGAAAAAGGGGCCCTGTGGAAGGAGGTCCTCCACTTACAAAGACAGAGTCAGTATTTTCTGAGCCAGGAGGACGAGCTCCGCCTTGCAGGCATCAAACAACTTGGGGCCTTTGGGAAGGGCCAGAAGAGAGCAAGTCCTGCCCCACCACCCCCCTTCCCATGAGGACTTTGTTCCTTTTGAGCCTGGCAAACCTCCTCCTTCCCTCTTCTTCCCTTGGGTTTCTTCTGCTGAGGCAGGACTTAGCCCTGCGAGTCCTGACAATGAAGCGTAATGACAAGAGCATCCCCAGTTAGAGCAGCAAATCGCCTGTGGCTCCTGTCTCTTGCTGCAAACTTGCCCCCTGCAAGTGCAGGCACGGGGACTGGAGAGGCCACGCTGGGGCCCACGGTTCTGGCACGCCGTTGCCCGTGGGGCAGCTGCTCTGTGGCTGCCAGGGTGCATCTGTCGGCCTGATCCGTGCCTGAAGGGAGCTTGCTTGGGGAAGCGCTGGGGCCGCCTCCTGTGCACACTCACGGGTCCACGCTCCCAGCACTCCCCAGGCCCCGGCATCTCGCTGTGGGTGCTTGTGGGCAGAGGACAGAGAGAGCAGGAGGCTCCCCTCTGCCTGCCTCCTGCCCTCCCTCCTCTCCTTGTCAGAGGCCGTATCCAGTTCAGGCGTGGGCTAGGGCTCGTTGGTCGCTTCCCGCTCATTGCGCTAGAGCTCTCTAGGCAGCAGCAAGCGCCCTGCAGTGACCCTGGCCAGAGAGACTTGCTGCTCCAACCAACGTGGCCACCTACGGGTTTTCCCCCTACAAAGAGTGATTTTGTGAGCTCGCTGCGAGACGCATGCAGGACGGCTTTGGGGGGTGCAGCGCACAAGGAGGCGCAGTAGGTCTGTGCACACGAGCCGTCTCCCTGGCACCAGGGAACTGCATGTGGAGAAGGACGAGCCTCTAGGCGGGGAGGAAGGTGCCCTAGTGACCAGAAGGATCAGAAAGAGAGGAAAAGCTGATGGGGCAAGTCTGTGCACCAGTGTAACCACTGCTAAGGCCCATTCAAGGCCAAAGTTTGTGTCTAGGTTCCAGAGGCAGGGAAGGGGAGGGCAGAGCAGGGAGGGGAAGGGAAAGGTAAAAGAGGGATGGGATGGAAAGGAAAGGGAAAGGGAAAGGGAGGAAAAGGAAAAGGGAAATGGGAAGGAGAAGGAGAAAAGGGAATATAAAGTAAAAGAAAAAGGGAAGGGGTTCTGGGTGAAAGAAGTCTCCTCTTTCCAGGCAAGAGAAACCCCATTTCTCTCAGAGAGGATGCCTGTAGCATGCATTTCTGAACCCTGTAGCATGCATTTCTGAACCTTCTCTTATTAAGAGTGACCATGCTCAGCAACAGATGCCTGGTATAGGACTGTAGTTTCTGCACATGCAACGTGTGTGCTTGCCTACGTGCACATAGGAGCACATCTGGCAGGAGCCGTATGCCCTCGTAGCACATACTCTTTGGAGAGTGATGAGAAAGAAAGGCGAATGAGTTTGGTATGGAAATGGTTCTGGTGGTCAAGTGGGCTCCAACAGATGGTAGGCCACGAAATGCACCTTGCCAGCATGGGAACTGAAGAGGGGGCCCCTGCATGTGGCGTGGTTGGGGCATTAGCTCAAGACGACCAGTGCCGGACTGGATGGTCCTGGGAGGTGCAGAAAGTAGCCCCTGGTGGAAATGGGAGCTCCTCCTTTATGGGCCTCGCAAAAGACTCCATGTGCACGTGAGCTGTGATCATGTATCCAGTTAAAAGGAAAGTGCCAAGGAGCTGGCCGGGTATTAGTAAAACTCCATGGCCTTTGTGTCCTGCTTGGTGGAAAGAGCAGGAGATCCCCACCCTCATAGGGAAGTGCTCAGAGAATTGCCCTCTGCAGTCTGCGGAAAGTGTCTCTGGCACATGTTCTCGTGCTGCTAGACCACGTTCAGGCCCATGACTGGAACTGGAGCGTCAGCATGTTCCCGCTCCTTGTCACTGTGGGAGGTGGTGTGCTCATAGCCAGAATCCATGTCATGGTCCTGCTTCCTGGCCAGCCAGCGGACCCAAAGAGCAGCACTAGGGCTCCAGCAAAGGCCCCAAACTGCCACCTGTCCCACGCAGTGAAGACCACAGCTTTCCTGGCAAGCCCGCTCGGCTCTTGCATCATGTCCCCAGACTCCTGCTGCAGCTGAGCCGTCTGCTCCTCACGCGGATGCATGTGCTTCTGCACGGCCAGCGTTCCTTGGTCTCTGCTCCAACTACATGCACACTATGAAGCTTCAGCTACACCCAAAACATCTCCTCCCCACCTTAACTATGACTTCCGTGACTATGGAAGAGGTAGAATGGGCTGAATGTTTGGAAGGCTGGTGGCAGGGGGACCTCCCAGAACAGCCTTTGATTGCCTCGGAGAAAGTGGTGAAGCTGTGGAGGCCCCTTCTGCGTGGGGGGAAGCGGTCGCCAGCAGAGAGGGCGCGGGGTGTGGGTGAGCTGCTCGGGGAGGATGGGGTCATCTGCCGCTGGTGCCAAGGCCCAGAGCTGGCCGGAGCGGTGCCCCGGGGGTGGAACTGGAGGGAAGCGTGGGCACTGCTCAGGCAAGTGTGCGAAGCAATGCCTCAAATGGTGCAGCAGCCTGCAAGCGCCTGAAGCCCGTCCGTGGAACGACGTGGGCAAGAGCTGCGGCCAAAGCGACCAGGTTGCAGCACAAAGTCCGATGTTGAGGGCACAGAGTGCTGCTCCGTGCGGCTTGTCAGTGTGAGCAGCTTGTGAAGGTGGCCACTGCTCTGGAAAGCACATTGGCTGGTTTCCCCAACTGCACCTCACCCTGGGGCCCCTGCAGGGGCTTTCTCTGCGCAGCCCCGCCCTGGGGCCTGCTCGGCAGGCTCTTGCTTGCTTGCCTGCTGGCTTTGTCGGGGGGACAAAGCCGGGGGACACCTGAGACAGCGCACTAGTGGAGGGGAGGCAGGCCGGATGGTGCCAGGGCGCTGGGAGCAGAGCACCGCACAGGCCTTGGGGCAAGGAGGCTTGGAAGGAGGAGTAAAACCCGCCATGGCCAAGGACACCTTGGCAGGCCCGAAAAGGTGCTCTGCCTCTTGCCAGGCCTCGTCGTGCCCCCGGGCGGCAGGGGCTGGTCTCAGCCTTGGAGGGGGAAATGGAGACATGCAGAGCCATGGGGCTTAAATCTGCCAGGAGGAGAAGGCACAGCTCCTGCTGGAGGTTTTCTTAGCACAGCCTGGAGCAGTGCAGCGAAGCCTGAGTTTCTGGAGAAGAGGCCAAGCGCAGCCACGCAGGACTCAGCCCCCTGAGGTCTCTGGCCTGTCCTTCCCAGGAGATGGGCCAAACACGCTCAGCTCCCCTGGGGACAGGCTGCTGGGACGGGTGCAGCTGCAATAGCTACGAGGTGCTCTGCTGGCTGGAGGCAAACCCTGCCTTGATGAGAAGGTACCTGGGCACCTGCGCCTACAGGAGAGCAGGCACCAGGCACCAGGCAAGAAGAGACACTAGAAGATGGAGAAGAGGCCCAGAGGCTTTTCTCTGCCTGTCGCACAACCCCAGCTGCAGCAGGGCTCCAGGGGTGCCCAGAGATGAGAGAGGTCACTGCAAGCACTGCTGTCCATGTGCTTTGGGAGGAGGCTACTCTGGGAGAGGAAAGGGGAGCCAGGCGCATTCCCGCCTACAAAGTCACGCTGCAGGGTCTTGGCTTTTTGGCTGGGGAAGGTCCCTGCTGCCTGCTCTCCCCAGCCTGCAGCCCTCAGCACTGAAATCCGAGTGGGTCCCCAGCCCCCGGGCAGGACTTTGTGGACCAGAAACAGCAGCTGCCAGAGCTGCTGGTGCCTACTGTCAGCAAGCCGCTGCGCACTGTACGTACTGGTACTCGGGGTGTGCAGGAGCCTGAGCAGGACACAGCCTGAGAGGAATAAAACCTGTATAGGCATACCTCATTTTAGTGCGCTTCACTTTATTGCACATCGCAGATATTGCGGTCTTTCCAAATTGAAGGTTTCTGGCAACAAAGCAAGTCTATCGGTGCCGTTTTTCCCAGCACGTACTCACTTTGTGTTTCTGTGTCACATTTTGGTAATTCTCGCAGTATTGCAAACTTTTTCATTATTATTCTATCTGTTAAGGTGATCTGTGATCAGTGATCTTTGATTGTAATCATTTTGGGGCGCCACGAACCGCACCCGTATAAGACGGCAAACTGAATCGATAAATGTTGTGTGTGTTCTGCCTGCACCCCCAGCCGGCCATTCCCCTGCCTCTCTCCCTCTCCTTGGGCCTCCCTCTTCCCTGAGACACAACACTATTGAAATTAGGCCTGTTAATGAGAAAAGCCAAACAGCCTTATTACTGATATGGGGAAAGTTTTGGCAGTCTGGATAGAGGATCAAACCAGCCACAACGTTCCCTTAAACGAAAGCCTAAGCCGGACCAAGGCCCTAACTCTCTTCAATTCTGCGAAGGCTGAGAGAAGTGAGGAAGCTGCAGAAGCAAAGTTTGAAGCTAGCAGAGGTTGGTTCATGAGGTCTAAGGAAAGAAGCGGTCTCTGTAACATGAAAGTGCAAGGTGAAGCAGCAAGTGCTGGTGCAGAAGCTGCAGCAAGTTATCCAGACGATCTAGCGAAGATAACTGGTGAAGGTGGCTACGCTAAACAACAGATTTTCCATGTAGACGAAACAGCCTTATATCGGAAGGAGATGCTATGTAGGACTTTCATAGCTGGAGAGGAGAAGTCAGTGCCTGGCTTCAAAGCTTCGAAGGACAGGCTGACTCTCTTGTTAGGGGCTAATGCAGCTGGTGACTTTAAGTTGAAGCCAATGCTCCTTTTCCATTCCACAAATCCGAGGGCCCTTAAGAATTATGCTAAATCTACTCTGCCTGTGCTCTATAAATGGAACGCCAAAGCCTGGATGACAGCACATCCATTTCCAGCATGGTTTACTGAATATTTTAAGCTGACTGTTGACACCTGCTGCTCAGAAAAAAGGATTCCTTTCAAAATATTACTGCTCACTGACAATGCACCTGGTCACCCCAAAGCTCTCGTGGAGATGTACAGTGAGATTAGTGTTGTTTTCCTGCCTGCTAAGACAACACCCATTCTGCAGCCCATGGATCAAGGAGTAATTCTGACTTTCAAGTCTTACTGTTTAAGAAATACATCTTGTAAGGCTAGAGCTGTATTGAAACAGAGTAACAGAGACTGTGTGACCTGACAGTATCAGACGGCCTCTGGAGCCTGTGGCAGTTTCTCACGGGGCTAGAAACGAACCTGGCCAAATTCACCGGGGTAAACTGTAGCTTGTGTGAGAAGTCTGATTAGCAGGAGCCACTGCCCTTACAGAGCTTCCCCACGGGAAAGGCTGTGAGATTGCACAGCGTGGGAGCACAGCTCTCTCTGAGCTCCCGGGTGCCCCAGGGACCCCTGGGTTTGGCCGTGCTCCCCAGGGGGTGGCTGGCAGAGGTGTTGAAGCAGCCTGCAGGGTGGGTGCCCAGTGGAGGAGACGTTTCCTTTGGGGCTAGTTCCCTTCGCACCTCGTCCCAGATGTGGATCCCAGGGTGGATGAGGCCAGTGGCTGGGAGTGATGGCGGGGGGTGGGGTGTCCATCCCTCAGGATGGCAGAGAGACCCCCCCCACCCCCACCCCAGCTGCCCCTGCCCCTCTGCTCAGATGCTGCATGTGGACACTGCCGTGCTTCTCTCCTGGCTGTTGCCTCCCTCTGCTCCTCATCCCTGGCTGCCTGTCCTGTCCTGGCTGTGCCTGGCACAGGCCGTGCTGGCTGTCTCCTTTCCTGTCCCCTTGCCATCCCTGTGCTGCTGTGTCTGTCCCCTCTGCGCCTGCGCATCAGCTGTGGTGCTGCACACCCCGAAGCTGAGACGCAAGGTGGAGGGAGCTCGCGGGGGCAATGCAGGAGGGAGGTGCTGCCCCAGAGAGCCGGGGCAGGCTGCCCTCCTGCCACAGGCAGCTGCCTCTCCCTGCCTGCTCTCTCTCTTCCAGGGGACAAATGGATCCCAGCTCTGGGATACTGCCTTTGCCGTTCAAGCCTTTCTGGAGGTAATGCTCCCTTCAGGGCTGTGTGCTTCCTCAGGCGAGTGGCCTCTCCTGGGCCATCCCCAAATACTGCTGGCTCCTACTGCACATCCCCTCAGAGCTCTGCTGTGTGGATCCTGGCATCACATTGCACACCAGGGCTGGGTGAACACACTGCTGCTCAGAGCTGTTGACCTGTTACTCCCCGGCCATGTGGGCCCTGGCCAGGCAAATGCCTCTCTCCAGCCCCAGCAACAAGGGCTGGTCCAGCTCCAGCTGCAGAAGCTGCTAGTGGAAACAGTCAGATGGATCTGAGTGAAGTACAAATGCAAACCTATGGGAAGGGCTATAGGAAGGGCAGGAGTTGATTGCACCTAGACCAGCAGGTCAGCGAGATCCCAGCACATCCTCTTCTAACCGAGGGATGTGCGTGTCGGCCGCAGCTCCGTGCTGACTGTGTACCTCCATTTCCAGGCAGAATCCCAGAAGGTCCCGGAATTCACATCCTGCCTCCAAAACGCCCATGAGTTCCTCAGGTTCAGCCAGGCGAGCAGAGCCGGTTGGCGGTGTCTCTGTTGTGCTGGCTGCGCAGACTCTGAGTCTTCTTACCGCCCTATTTAATACCTCTGTTTTCCTCTGAAGAGATCTTCTGCCTGCCCTCACTGTTGCTCTTGTTCTCTGCAGATGCCGGAGAACCCAGCCGACTACCAGAAATATTATTGCCATATGAACAAGGTAGCAGAGCTGGAGCTGGCTGCTGTGGGATGGGTGCTTGGGGCAGCAATTTGGGCAGAGGGGATGGGACTGAGGGGCAGCGATTTCCTCTGTGCAAGGGGAGAGCAAGTCTGGGGGAAGCTGCTGAGCCCTCCTGACCCTTCCCCAGGGTGGCTTCCCCTTCAGCACCCGGGACTGCGGCTGGATCGTGGCTGACTGCACGGCAGAGGGGCTGAAGTCGGTGATGCTGCTGCAGGAGAAGTGCCCCTTCCTAACCAAGCCCGTCCCCTCTGAGCGCCTCTTTGACGCCGTGAATGTGGTAAGTGCTGCAACAACTGGGGCTGTGAGAAATGCAGCCAGCTAAACTGAGCTAAAACAGGAGAAGGCAAGGCCTGATGAGTTGTACTGGCTTATGCAGTACCAGGCCTAAGGCCTGTGGCCTGCTAATAGCGATGCTGACACCATATTTACTGTGATACAAGTCTCTGGAGTGATGGTCCAGCTTGGGTGTGCCTATGGCTGTGGGTTGGGATGTGAGTTATTTGCCAGCCCTGTGGGCTTGACTCTGTCCTCACACCTGGCTCGGGGGTGGACTGGGGTGGCGCTGCCTGTGGGCCAGTCGGGTCCCCACTCTCTGCTTGTCCGGGCAGTTGCTGAGCATGAGAAACTCCGATGGAGGCTTTGGCACCTATGAAACCAAGCGAGGAGGTCGCTTACTGGAGCTGCTGAACCCCTCGGAGGTGTTTGGTAAGGGGAGCTGTGTGGGGCGGGTTGTCCCGCCCGCTGCAAAGGGGGCTGGCCCTGCCGTGCCCAGTGGGTGCCTGGCTTGGCCCCAGGTCCCTCTGCGGGATGAGCGTGCGCTGGGGCCAGGGAAGGGGTCGGCAGCGTGCTGCGGGGAGAGCTGCCCGGCCCAGGGGCTGTTGCATTGCTGTCCTCCTGCCCCCGGCAGGTGACATCATGATCGACTACACCTACGTGGAGTGCACGTCGGCCGTCATGCAGGCGCTCAGACACTTCCACGAGGTCTTCCCTGAGCACAGGGCCCCAGAGATGAGGTGAGACGCTGAGAGGAGAGTGGGGCAGGGGGAAAACAGGCTGCAGTGACCCATGCTGCCTGCCATGGCCCCAGCTGAGACGGGCCCTCTTGAGCCTTGTCAGGGCCCTCTGTGTTGGCATGGAGCTGCCCTTGGCACCTTCAAGGCTGGGATGCTGCTGACGTCTCCAAACCAGAGCTCCCTGTAAGAGGCTGGGGCCTAGCCTGGCTCAAGGAGCGGGGCGCAGGCCATTTGTCTTCATGGCATGAGGCAGGGGGGACCTGGTGAAGAAGCTGCCTGTCTCTTCACTTAGCGGTTGCCTCCATCTTGCCACCATTTGCTGGCTGGGTTTCCTGTTGTGTGCCAGCTCGTGGCAGAAAAGCATCCAAGTGGTGCGTGATTTGCCTGTGAGATCCCATGGGGACTGTGAGGCTGCCTGTCTGCTGTCTTGCTTCTCGCAAGGGCCCACCAAATCCTCGGAGGGACTGATGGCTGCATAGGCAGCCACTGAGCTTGGGCTGCTTTTGAAGCAGGCGTCTTTGTCCCAACCAGAGAGACTCTGCAGAAGGGCCTGAACTTCTGTCGGAGGACGCAGCGAGCCAATGGGTCGTGGGAAGGGTAAGCAGTGCTCCAGGGGCCTGGCTTTCCCCTGGCAGTCCCAGTATGAGAGGGACCGTGGTGGCAAGTGCTCGTGGCTGGCAGGATGTGTGGGAAAGGCAAGCAGGGGCCAGTTCTTCCCCCCTTCAGCTGCTGTGTGCTTTGCTCTCCTGTCCTTTCCCTCCAGCCCAGATGGAGCAGGCACCTCGCACGCTGCACGAGGCCTGGGCAATCCTTGAGGGCTGGGGTGGCTCCAGCTCCTCTGGTTCCTGAGTGGCTGCTGCCTCCTGAGCAAGCTGGGAGCAGTCCTGGTGGGGCTGGATGTGGTTGTGCCCTAGCAAACACCGGCTGCAGGGACGGTACCTCTGCCCAGCTCTGCACTTGCTCTGACCCCAGCAGCGTTGCAGCCTGCATCTCCCTTGGGCTGTGCAAACCTGACACTACTGCTCTCCCTTCCCTCCTAGGAGCTGGGGGGGTTGTTTCACCTACGGCACCTGGTTTGGCCTGGAGGCATTTGCCTGTATGCAGCACACGTACCGCGATGGGTGAGTGAGGGGCAGTATGCTTCCCGTGCCCCTCTCTCTTGGGCAGGGGCAGGACCACGTGGTGGGGCTGAGCTGATCCCCTGGCTGGCCCAAGAGCTCCTCCTCCCAAATCTTATGCCTGTGATATGACCAGGGCACTTGCTGCCAGAGCCTGAAACTCTTGGGCAGCCCCACACTATGGGCATGGTAGAGCCTGGCTCCCAGCTGACTGGGGCACGTGGGTGCAAACTCTCCTCGGCCCCCAGCCCCATCTGATTCTCTGCCCCATCTTTGCAGGGCTGCGTGCAGAGAAGTGGCCCGGGCCTGCCAGTTCCTGCTCTCCAAGCAGATGGCAGATGGTGGCTGGGGAGAAGACTTTGAGTCGTGCGAGCAGCGCGTGTACGTGCAGAGTGCCGCGTCGCAGATCCACAATACGTGCTGGGCCCTGCTGGGACTCATGGCTGTCAGGTAGGAGCAGCCCTCGCCTCTTCAGACAACGCGTGGCCCTGAGCGCGTAGTGAGATAGGAAACGCAGGCCAAGTTATAGGGAAGAGCTGGCATGGGCCCTGGGCCCGGCCGTGTGCCGTATGACATTTCCTGAAAGATGCTGTCGGTCACAAGCCTGCTGCGGTGAGGGACTGGCCGGAGCTGTGGTCCACAGGCTGGTGGGGCTCTTGATGCCTGGGGGAAGGGGAGCCCATGCAAAGCAGGAGTCTGGGTCGCAACCGCAAGCCCCTGGCCTGGGACAGTTTTGCCATAATCTTTATGTCTGGTGTGCCAAGGTCATAAGGGGTCTTCCCAAAGCACTCGGCATGCCGGGGACAAGCATGGGGATCCTGGAGATGGCTGAGTTCCCTAAGCGCGTGGATGGGGGTACATGGATGGTCCAGATTTGGGAGTGTTTACATCTCTGTGCTTTGCAGGTACCCTGATATTAGTGTGCTGGAAAGGGGCATCAAAGTGTTGCTCGATAAACAGCTGCCCAACGGGGACTGGCCTCAGGTATGTAGATCCATTCTCGTCTCTCCAAGGGGTTCCTCTGGTGTTGCAGCTGTCCTGGGCACTGTGCAGCTGTGCACAACCGGCTGCTTGTGGTACTGAGGCGGCGGCCCAAGGGTCACGTGGGGTAGAGGGAAGTGCTTCCAGAGAGGGCGATGCTACACTGAGGAGCGTGGATGAGAGGGATGCAGTGGGTCCCCTCTCACCCACACCGCCTTGCTGTTTTTCTCTCTCAGGAGAACATTGCTGGAGTGTTCAACAAGTTGTGCGCCATCAGCTACACCTCCTACTGCAACGTCTTCCCCATCTGGACATTGGGGCGTTTCTCCCGGCTGCATCCCAACAGCCCTCTCGCTGGGCAGCTGCAGCCCAGATCCTCCTCTGGGGCAGGGAAAGCCCCAGAGGAGGCCTTGTCTGCCTGAGCCTGGGCCACTGCAGACACTGTGGCCTCCAAATCGTCTCTGCTATCGCCTGGCACGTGGGGGCACAGGACTAGTTCAAGCAAGATCTCAACGCTGGTCTTACCACAGCCCTGGACCACTGCATCTCCCAGGGAGGAGAGTGCCAGCATGGTGCCACTGGGTCCCCGTTTGCTTTCTGTTGACCCTTTTCTAAGAAGCAGCTTTTTAAAAGCCTCTGTCTGGGTATATCCTCCCCCACAGGACATGCAGCAGGGTGACTTTTCGGATCAAACTGGTGACCTGAGAAGAGAAAGCTGCCCAGCTATATTGTATTAGACATCTAGACAGACTTGATCTCTCATCCTTGGTAGAGCAAAGCTGTTTTTATCTTCCCCTTGTGCTGTCCCGGCTCTCTCAGGTTGGCTGTCTGCAGCAAGAGCCTGGGATTTTGGGCTTTCCCTGTGCCCAGCATTGTGATGGGGTGCTCTACATGCCCTGCTGAACCAGCCTCCGCTGTGTGAGCACCAACAACTGCCTTCAAAGTGCTCTCTGCTCTGGAGCCGTCACTGGGAGGGGAAGAGCATCTGTCCCCTCTCCGCTGGTTAGGAAAGAGGAGTGCTTCACCTGTTTTTCTGCTCTTCTGCCCCCCAGCCAGTGGCACCTGGCTTCCCAGAGCCTCACGGGTGAGGTTGCCAGCATCGTTCCCACTTTGAAAAACCAGACACAAAAAACAAGGCAGAAAGCACTGAGGTGGTCAGTGTTAGAGGCACAGCCCGGTCCCCTGGTCTCCAGCCAGGCACGCTAGTTTTCTAGCATGGATGAGTTGCGCTGGAGGCTGTTTTGTGCCTTCTGGCACCCTCCGTCACGGGGAGGGGAGGGATGCCCCTGGGCAGCTGTGTGCTGGGGGCATTTCCTTTTTGTCATCAGAGCTGGAAGTCGTGCTGAGTGGCTGATTAATAAATTACTAATGGTGTTGCATGTGGTATGTAGCTGTTTGCTGGTCTTCTCTTGGCCTGCCCCCATGCACATCCCAGGCAGCGGGGAGCTCGTCCAGGAACAGCCTGTAGCCTGGTTTGGGTCACCGGTCTGTTTTTTCCAGCCTCCTATGCTCTTCTGTATATCCCTTGCTGTTTGGTGTGGTCCCCGGGCTTCCTAAAAATCTGCTCCATCCTCTTGTCCTTGTTAAACTGAAAAGCTTATTCAAGCAAACTCAATTTGGGCTGTTTTGACAGCCTCCTTTGCCTTTTCAAATTCTGGGCTCCTTTAAACCTCTCTGTGATAATACTGTGCATTTAAAGCACCTCAGTGGTCTCCATCAGAAACAGGAAGGTATTTTTAAGTCATTGTAAAAGAACTTGGTAAAACCAGTGTCCTTTCAATATATTGCAAGGGTTTGATTTCCCCGCCCCCCACCCCCACCCCCCCGACGGTATGCAGTTACCTAATGCTCACAGCACCATGATGTCCCTAGGAGTGCTGCAAAGAAGATGCTGTTTTATCGCTGTGATCCTGTTTTCCTTACCAACCCTTTAGTTAGTAAAGGGGCAAAGATCTGTGATGTTGGATACCAGAGCTCTCTCGCTGCATTTATGCCCTGTACGGATGATCTTGTTCTCATCTTTGCATGAGATCACAAGCAGGGAGTGGTGTTTCACAAGCTTTCATCCAGCTGCAGCTGAACGGATTCAAGTGTTAGGGGGTTGTGCATCCTGAGAGGAGGTGGCAGCTTGGTTTCCACCTAGGTCTTTGGCTTGAGAACATCTTGGTCTTTCACGGGACAAAATTACGATTGTAAAAGTTGCAAGGCAGGACCCTAAACTATTGAATGGCGTTTATTTTCCTTCCTGCCTTGGAATTCCAGGAACTTTCCTTCAGCTTTGGGGTAGGAAAATGTTTCCTTTGTTATGCAGAGGCAGAGTCCTGGGCTAAAAGCTAATGAGTGTCATTAGAGCAGATAAAGCAGAGATACTAGGCAGCAAATGGCTTCTCTTTAAAGCTAAACCAAACCTGTTAGTTCGGGGTTTCAGCCTGAACTTCGGTTTCGTCCTGTTTCTGAGTGGGAGGCAGTAAGGGGGGGTGAGGTGAGGCATGCCAGGAGACATGATGTCAAATCTGGCTTTTGAGCAGATCTACCTGGGCATCCTCACCTGCTTTCCTTGGGCAGAGCTCAAGACACAGAAGTGCCTTATTCTCAAAGGTTTCAGAGGTCATTTGGGTCCCTAAATACCCATGGGGATTTGGACTTAGTTTCTACTCTGCTCTTAAAGAAGGATTTAATAGCACTTTCTTATCCCCTGGATATCACATACACGATGATATCAAGATAGACAAGAGAGACAAAGACCAAAAAAGTCACTGGCGAGATCCAGAAGTTTGATATTTAAGTAAAACTTTCTTCATACTTTTTTTGTTTCCATGCAGGTGGAGTTAGTTTGCAGCTTTTGCTGTTCGTGCAGCTGTTCCAGTTGTGCTTAAACTGGTTTCCAAAAGGGTCCTGGTCAATTTAAAAAGGTTATCTGTAAGCAGCTGGGAGGCTGGATTTCTATCAAAAGTTAGGAAGTTGGACTTGTTACTTTTTGGGTCAAGGGCAGGGGGCTTCTCCAGCAACCTGGCCCTTTCCTTGCCACAAGCGGACACAATGTGTCGAGCTCTAAACCTGAACTGGTTTCTTTGTGGAGTACAAGACATTGTGATTCCTAAACAGAGTATGAAAGCTGTTTCCTATGCCTCAGAAACAGGCCATTGTAATGGGGTTTTGATACTGATGGTGTCAGTTAATGTTTTAAAGCTATTGCAGATGCTCCCATGGCTTAAGGACACTTACTCTTGGCTCTCAGCTCATTTTCTTCAGGTGTCTGATAGCAGGTTCCTGGCTGAGCTGTGATGTGACTTCTGGCAGTTGACCTGACAACCTTGGAGCAGTTAAAGACCAACTGCGAGGTGCTCTAAGGGGTCATGACTCAAAGGCCAGGCGACCTGCAAGCTGGGAAAGCTGGCTTCTCCCATCTGTCCTTCAACTACCATGTGCCAGTGACTTTACACCATGCTGCAGTTCTGAAGCTTTCTGAATATCAACTATACTTCTTCATCCTTCCCCCCCTGCACCAAGAAATCACAAACGTCCCCACCTTAGAGTTACTTTGTGACTGATAATTTCTCATTTCTATATAGGGAAAGCCAAAGTAAGCAGCAGAGCTCAAGAAAGAGCTGATGGCTCCTAGCACCAGTGGCTCAGTCTCTCGTACCTCCAGGGACCATCATGCCTTGTTAGGAAAAAAGAAAAGGAAAAAAGGACTATTGTGTGCAGGTTTGTCATCTTGCCTTTCATTTATAAACAAAAATTCAGTAAATGTTTACTTTTTCCTCCTTGCTTACTGCTCACACCCTTCTAGGGCTGTGGGGTTTTTTTTGTTTGTTTTTTTTTGTTTTTGTTTTTTTTTTTTTTTTTTTTGCAGGGAGACTGTCCTGGCTTAGTAGAGAAGAGAGGAGGGGGTTTGGTGCTCACAGGTGACTGAGGAGTCCCCAGCAGAGAGGCACTTCTGCTGTGTGTCATCCTGGTCCCTATCATGGTGCTGTTGGGGTCTGGCCCTTCCTTTGTGTCCTACTGCTGCAGGACGAGGGACTCGCAGTAAAAATGGGTGTTTAAGCTCCCAAAGTAATCACAGCCTGTGCCAGCACTTTGTTCTGTCTCAACCTACATGAAAAAAAATATGTATATATAGCAAATCCACCCAAAACACAGCGCTGCCACTGTGGGTCTCATGAGATCAGTGTAGTTCAGCAGAGAGGGGATAGAAGCAAAATCTCCAGTGTCATTTGAATTTTTTCACCACCTTTGGTATCATTGGGAGATGCTCACAGTGGATTTGCCTTAATAGATGTGGTGCAAGGAGGCAAAACTCCCAGCTCCTTTCTGCACCCGCCTTTGCTGTGGGCCTGGGAGCTGCTCCCTGCCGGGCTTCTTCCACTGCTTGCCCAGTGGCTGCTTTGCAGGGGCCGGTGGTGGGGTGGCAAGGGACGACCGCTCAGGGAGGCGAACAGAGAGGAATTTTATAAGGGGTGAGAAGGAAAAAAACAGTCATCCAGCTCTGGGCGCTAGCCAGGAGCGAGGGGGAAAGTGGAGCAGGACTGCTCCAGCCGCAGAAGCCTCGCTCCCCGTCTGCTTGCAGCTCAGCCCTGATGGCCGGGTGTTGGGGAGCTCTGCTCCGAGGGGCGTTGCAGAAAACATCAACTAAAAAATAGCTGTGGATACCCTGGGACCTGTGGGGAATGGCCAGGCTGGGCTGGGGGCTGTAACGAGAGACCCAGCTGCTTGTTCCTGGTGGCTTGGGTGTCAATGCGGCAGCCAGGACGCCTGGGTCTTGTCCTAAATCCAGCCTTGGCACTTCTAGTTTGTCATCCCTGGCACCGCTTGCCTTGATGTGGCTTGGCCCCCTGCCCCAAGCTATCAAGATGCCTGCAGGTACCGCGCTGGCCTCTCACCGGGCTGCACATCACTTGCCGAGCTTCCCCAGGGAGTGGATGACGCTTTGAGCTCTGCAGCTGGAGGACAAGAGCCATAGTTAAAGCAAGCTGAGGTGTGCTGCAGCACCTGATGGGCTCCAGAGTGCGTGCCCAAAGTTTAAATATTGCAAATTTAAAAATGGGAAACAGGTTGCTCTTCTTCCGCCGGGCTAAATTTTGCTTGATTTCTTTCCCCAGGGTTTGCTGGATAACTTCCCAGGAGCCAGGCCACTCCCTCCAGGTTCTTTCCACTGTGTTTTACCATTGCCCCGATCGGCAGACCAGGGTTTTAACTCATTTTGAATTTTCAGGGACAGGAGCCCCGTGTCCAAAACACTTCTGATTTCTCAGTTCTCAGCTCCAGGCATCTCCTGGAGGCAGAAGGTGGCTGACGGTGCTCAGTCAGTCCCAGACTCAGCTCTGCAGCCCTGGTCATGGATGTGGTTATTTGGGGCTTATTGCATCCAGGCCTGCTGTCTCCCTGGTCAGGATTATGCTAAATGGATGTGAGTTTTTGGACTCGGAGCAGTCCGGCTGTATTTGCCAACATCTTGCCATGAACAGGGTGGGCTTTGCATCCCCTTACTGCTCCGACGGTTTTATAGAGTCCTGGCACCACATTGCTCCTGGGTGCAATTACTATTCCCTAATTGTAAAGCAGAAAAATCAGCCCAGAAGTGCCTTATAAATGAGACATCTGCCATCACCAACTTCTCTGAAAATTAACATAAAAATGCCAGATCTCTCATAAGAAAGTGTTTAATACTTTCTGGGACTTGTTGATACCTGCTGCCAGTGTGAAAAGCCTAAATGGGTGGCCCAGTACATTTTTCAGAATTTATCCTGATTGCTGAAAACACCTTGGTTCTTATCTAGCTGGGAATGTTTGCCCTGCTTTTAACTCACCAATTATTTCTAGAGGGTGAAAAGAACGGGGGGAAGGGGAGGAGGAAATTGGCATACGTTGGTCCTCTGTAAAACTAGGGGTTGGAAGGCCACGAAGCACACCATCCTCATGCCCTAACAAGTCACAACTCAGTTTTCCCATTAAAAAAAATTACTTGCTGTTGTTTCTTTTTTTGCCCTCTGTTTTCAGGGTGTCAGAATTGGAACGGGACACCTGTTGGTGTTAAAGAATGATTGCATTTTGGAGAGGAGACCCTTGTCTGAAAAACTTGTGTTTCAACTGTCCAAAGATTTTGCACAGATTTTACAAGCTCAGATACGCTAACATAGATATTCCCGGTAAGAAGCCGGATTGAACCTTTTGCTTTCCTTTGCAACATGTTTGGGGGTACATGCTAACTGCTACTACTGATTGGCAGAAGCTTACAATTCCTTCACATCATCCTGAAACCAAATTCAGCCTGTTAAAGACAAACAACCCACCAAGCAGCATTTTTCTAAAAAAGGACACTTTAGGTATTATTATTTTTAATAAAGCTGCATAAAGTTAGATAGGAAAAAAAAAATCCCTCTTTGGGCTGCTTTGACAACCGCTACCTACTGTCTTTATTCACTGTGTGTTACAATGACTGCTAGCTGATGGGATTTGAGAGGTTTAATCAAATTTAATTAAAACTGGTGCTCCATATTGGTGTTGCAGCAGATTTTTTTTTAATGGGAACTCCAGAGTTCCTGCAGGGTCTTACAGCGTCATCCTAGGTAAAAACAGGTCTAAGTCGGGGTAGACGGCATGATTTCTGTATCCCAGTATCCTGTCCCTGAATCCTTAGGGAGTGGGTATAGGAGTGGGGCAGGTATCCCTGGTACTCCCCGCTCCCAATTCTTGCTGCCCACTTGCAGAAATCAATGGGTCTCATTGCTTTTTTTAAATCTGTTTCTGCTCTGGCCGTGTCTGGGACTCTGCGGGGGGAGGTCAGTGTTTCACCGTTTGCTGTACGCAAGCAGTTGCGTGCGCTAATTTGGGAACTGCTGCCTGGTGCTTTCCTGGGATGCTAACCAAGGTAGTAGCTTCATGGGTCATGCTTGGTAGCCCTCTGTTTTCAGGGTGTCAGAATTGGAACGGGACATTTGTTGGTGTTAAAGAATGATTGCATTTTGGAGAGGAGACCCTCGTCTGAAAACCTGTGCTCATTGGGGTGGAGGAGGAGGGCAGGGACAGGGAGCAGCGGTTGGGGGAGACCAGGCAAGGATTGCAGTGGCGCTGAGGGCAACAGACCCCCATGGGGGCCCCGGGCACCCCGAGGGCAAACCGAGGTGTTCCATGTCGGGGGGGCAAGCCGGCCCTGCGCCCCTGGAGGGGACCCACCCTGCCCCTCCCTGGGCCGGTGACAAGCATCACTAGGGTGACAGTGGGGCCCTTTGTGACTGGGCTCCTGTGACACCCCGCGGCGTTGCCAGGCACCCACGCGGCCTCGGCCCCCGCAGTGTCCGGGAGGACGGTGACGGGAGAGGACGGGAGTGCGTGGGGCTGGCGAAGGAGCCCCCTGAGTGCACCCAGGTCTTTCCTTGTCACCCCCGGGCAGCCCCGCGGGGCCTTTGCCACGTCGCCTAGGATGGCGGAGAGACCCCCCAGCCGCCCCAGGGTGGCCTGGGAGGAGAAGGCGGAGGACCGTGGGGTCCCTACGGAGAGCAGCTGCGAGCTGCAGCCCCACGAGGTGCGCACGCCCCAGGCGCTGCCAACGGCTGAGTGAGGGGGCACCGCTGGGTGCTCCGCATCTATCTGGGCTGCCCTCCTTTCTCCCGTAGATGTCTGGGGGACACCTCGAGCCCGCTGTGAGGACAAGTGCCATCCTCGCAGCCATCAGGGGCATCGGAGCCTGCAGCACCCAGGATGCGCAGGCGGCTGCTCACGAGCTGGATGCGCTCGTGACAGACGACGCCTCCCTTTCGGAGCACGTAAGTAGCCTGTGGGTGGCACAGCCGGGGCTCGAGGCCTCCGGGGGTTGTTCCCCCCCGCCGCCTCCCCGAGTCCATGTCTGCCAGGCACCCGACACCCTCCGGGGGCAGCGCAGAGCGGTGGCAAGGGCGGCCCTTCTGGGTGGGAGCTGGGCGACTGGCTGCAGGCTGGCAGCAGCCCCACTCGGAGCCGTGTGCCCTCCAGGTGCCAGAGATGGTGAGGTGCCTGTGGAGAAGCGTGCTGTCCGTCACGGAGGAGTCTGCGTGGCACAGCCTGGACAGGGCTCTTCTCAAGCTGGCCTGCGCGTACCCTGAGCAGGTGGTTGTGAGCCTGCTGCGCTGTTCCCCATCCTGCGACAGGTACGGGCCCTGCTGCCTCTAGTGCTTGGGGCCCCGCAGGCCTTAGAGCTCGTCCCGTGTGGGCCGCGGGGGACAGGGAGATTTTCAGCACTCTGCTGAGGGGCTGGGCCCTCCTGGTGTCCCCGTGTGCCAGCCCCGCTGCCTCAGGCAGGGCTGCAGCAGCCAGAGCTGAGCAAGCCTGGCTGCCTTGGGCCCCTGAGCCCGGTCGCCTGGCTCCCTCCCTGCCCCACAAGGGACTTGAGCTTGGCGGTGTGGTGCCTGCTGGGGCAGGGCCGGCTGGGTGCTGCCGGCATGGGGCAGCGGGCAGCGGGCAGCAGGCAGCGGCAGGGCTGGCGGCCAGCCCAGGCCCTGTGGGGCTGCCCAGGCCACGGCGCTGCGGCTGCGGCACCCGCTGACAGGGCGCTCTGGGCCTGCAGCGCTGCCGCGGCCATGTGGAAGGTGCTGCTGTCGAAGCCCATGACTGCGGAGAAGGTGCTGGGAAAGCTGTTTGACGTGCTGTTGGACTGGCCAGTGCACAAGGCGTCGACTTTGGATGGGGACCACATGGACATCTCTCCCCTGACCGTGCGTTTGTGGAGGAAGCCTCGCTCTCCCCTAGGGCTGCACTGGCCTCTGTGGGCGAGAGGCCACAGAAAGGGCCCCCTCTGCCCTTCCCCATCCGCCGCCAAGCCCTGACCTCCCCAGGGCGCACAGGCACAGCGCGTGAGGGAGGGCTACGGCTGGCGGGGCCCTGGCCAGTGCCTGACCCCCGCCGCACCAGCACGCTGGGCTGCTGCTCACCGCTGGAGCCCCCTGTGCACAAGGCGGGAGCCCTGTGTGGGGGGCCCTCCGCCCTCCTCTGTCTCTGCATTGTGCTTGGTGGGCTGGCAACGTGGGTTAGAGGCAGGATTAGGGGCTGGGGCATACTTAGGGGCCCGGCAGGACCAAGGCACAGCCCAGGCAGGCCTGTGCATGGAGGGCCACCCCCCCACCCCCCCAGGGAGACCTCCCACCAGCGCAGAAAGGGTTGTTGTGCCCAGGGCAGAAAGAGGAGCTGAGCCCCAAGAGCTCCCATGGCTTTGCCCTGGCCGCACAGCCAGGCCAGTCACTGCTTCACTGCCCCGTGGCCCAGGGCAGCGCCCAAGCATCGCTGCCAAGACTGGGCCGTGCAACAAGGGCACCTCCGCAGCGAGAGCTGTCTCTGGGTGTTTTCTGCAGGCAACCATGGCGCTGCATAAGATCCTCCAGCGGCCCCCCTGCCCACCGCAGGTGGAGGCATTTTTCCCCCAGCTCTTCCTGGCGCTGCTGTTCCAGATTTCTGTCACCGCAGCACTGACGCCGGAGGAGGCTGAGATGTGCTGGAGGGAATGCCAAGGGGAAGAGTCTGCTCTCACCAGCCCCGTCAGGTGCTCCATGCCAGCCCCGTTGTCTCTGCTGTGGACCTATAGGCGGGGCCGGGGGTGCCAGTGTGACCTGGTGTTTGCTCCACACACAGGGCCGCAGTGCGGGCCATGAAAGCGCTGCTCTGCCGTGCCGGCTACGAGCGCCAGGTGCTGCTCATGGCGAGGAAGGGTGGCTGGGACATGCTCCTCCGCGCTGAGACCCACCACAGCGGAGTGGCTTTGCTGGCCAGGTGAGAGCCCCTTGTGCCCGCTCTGCCCCAGCATTTCTCCCCTGCAGATGCGGTGCCCCACAGAGCCCGTGGGGGTGCCCAGCTCCCCAAGAAAGGGGCTGCAGCCTCAGCGCTTGTGACCAAGGCATGGCCGAGGTTTGCCTGGGCTGCTCAGGCCACCAGTGCCTTCTTCCCTCTGCCAGGGAAATGAGGGAGACCCCAAGAAGCCTGCGAGTTTACCTCCTGCGCCAGCTGGCAGTGCTGCTCCGCCTGGAGGAGCCCTCCCAGGAGATCTCCATCCTGGCTTTCCTCGTGGAGGTGAGCCTGATGGCAGGGCTGCCTCTGGGGTGCCTCTCACCCCTCTGCTCTCCCGTGCCCGTGCTGGGGGGTGGGCGGCAGTGAGTGGAGCTGGGGCAGTGGGTGCGCTGCGACTTGTAGCCTTGGCTTGGCCCATCCGCGCTGGGGTAACTCTTGTGCCCACGTGGATTTGGTGCCTGCTGTGTGGATGGTGGAGAGGAGCGGAGGAGCAGCCCCGGGGGCCCTCCGCACTCACTGCTGCCTTGGGGCCAGGCTTTGTGTGGGCCTGGTGCCCTCGCCCTGAGCTGCTGGTGGGAGCCGGCATGGCACGATGCAGGGAATCCTGCCGGCTCTGGCACTGTCTCCCTGCAACATGTGTTTCAGCTTGTGGATTGCCCGGACCTTTGCGAAGACAATGCTCATATCCTGCTGCTCCTTGCGAGGTATCTGGAGCGTGGCAGCCAGGTGATTCGTGGACTGGTGCTCAGAGGCCTCATCCTGCTATGCGACAGGCCGCAGACGGTGAGCAGGGGACAGGCGGGTGAAGCTGTGCGGGCAGCGTGGGGCTGGGTGAGGGTGCTGGGGAACACACAGAAGGGGGCGAGTGGTCAGGTGGAGAGGAGCCGGTGCTGCCCTCTCCTCCCTCCCTACGCCCCCAGTCCCCCACACTGCCATGGCTGTGCCGCTAAGCCCTGCCTGGCAGCAGGTTGCTGCAGTAACCGCCATGCCAGCTTCTGGGAAGCCAGAGGAGAAGCGGGTGTCTAACAAACCGGGCATTTTTGCCTGGGCAGTCCACTACTTCTTCAGCAAACGCAGTGGTGTTTCACACAGGTAAGAGAAATGCGCTTCCTGCTGCCACTCATCATGGAGCAACTGCGGGATGCGGACAGCGACATCAGCACTAAGGCCCTGGTGGTGCTGCGACACGTGGTGCACGTCATGGGCGAGGAGACGGTGGCCAGCATTGCTCCGCAGCTGTCCGCGGAGCTCCTGCTGCTCTTTGATGCCGTAAGGCTGGGGGGAGAGCCAGGGCCCCTGCCAGTGTCCTGGGCTGGGGGGCTGCGTTGCGCCAGTGCCCTCTCTGCCCTCGGCTGCTCCGTGTTGTGCTCGGCCCCTGCAGCGCCGGCAGGAGGGCTGGGCGCGAGGGAGACCGTGGGCTTGGAGCAGCCAGCACTGAGGTGCCCCCTCTTCCTTCCCAACAGGACGCTGTCCAGGTGCGAGTGCTCTCCACGCGGCTCTTCAGAGATGTGCTGGCAATTATGCTGGGCACCAAAGACCAGCAGCTGCAGAAGCAAGTGCGCAGCAGCCTGCTGCCACTGCTCTTCCACATGGAGGACGAGAGCTGCAGCGTGCGCCAGGTATGGCTTTCTAACCAGGGCCCTAGAAGGCTCGAAGCAGGGAATGAGAAGCTGGGCAGGGGCCTTTCCCAGACCTGCTTTCCCCGGTCCCACAGGGCTCCGCCGCAGTCCGTGGCCACAAATGTCTAAGCCCTGGAGCGCCTAGGGGCTTCGCAGCTAGCCCTGCAGGTGTGCGAGGCCAGGCTTTGCCCCCCAATTCCTGTTGCCGCCGTGCCCTGCCCCAGCAGGGGCCTGGAGATGTCTGGCCTGGGGCATGCCCCAGCTGCCTAAGGCAAGAGCACTGCAGGAGGAGACACCCTGCTCCCCACGTTCAGCGTGTGTCCCCAGTGCCCTTGGCCTGCGCAGAGGGAGGCAGCACCTGCAAGGAGTTTGGGGAGCCAACTTGTTCCCCAGCCTGCGAGCCTGGGGAGGGGAGAGCCCCAGGGAGGGAGGTGCGGTGAAGGCAGGGGCCGGGCCCTGCATCCCGGCTACCCAGCTCTGGGGCGGGGGCACAAGTCTGGGCAAGGGCGCAGGCCGGGCAGCCGAGCACCCGCAGGGGCAATGCCTGTGGCAGGTAGTTGTGGCCGAGTCCTGCCTGGGCGTCTCTGCAACTGCAGCCCTTCAGCCTCCTCCTGGCCTTGGCTACAGCTCAGCAGCTCTTGGGGCTCTCTGTTGTGCTGCCGCAGCAGGACGAGGTGCCTGAGGTGGTGGGTGCCCCATGTCTCTGCCCAGGGTATTGAACCCCGTGGCAGAGTCGGTGCCCAGCTGCTGCCTCTTCCCATGGTGGGCCAGGCAAGGCCCCGAGACTTGCCAAGAGCAGGGGGACGCAGGGTCTTGTCCCCTGGGCTGCGGTGGCATCTCCCCGTCTCTGCTGCTGTGCAGGCCTCTCGGGAAGCCCTCCTTCGCGCTGCCAACTTCCTCAAGTGGAAGCAGCTCAGGCAGCTGGTTGAGACAGCGCAGACGTGGAGGATCGGCGAGTGCCTGGTAAGGATGGCCCCAAAGCCCCCAGAGCCAGCCTGCGCAAGGCCTGTCCCCCTCCATGCCCAGTGTGTGGGGCAGGCAGCTGTGCCCCTGGCCCTGGCTGGCACCCAAAGCCGCCAGGCTGGAGCAGCACTCACGCTGCCCTTCTCCAAGCACGCTGCCCTGGCGAGCTCTTCTCCAGGCTCCTCTGCCCTCGCTGCCCCCTGGGATGCTAAAGCAGCCCCTGGCCCAGCTGGGCCTTGGCAGCAGGAGGGCACCTCAGCATGCCTGGGGAGCAGCCTGCCTTCTGCTCCCTCCGAAGCTCGGCACTGCCCAGCTCGTGTGTGGGAGCCATGAGCGTCCTGGCAGGGCAAGGCCGGTCCTGGGTGCAGGGACTGCCTGGCTGGGTGAGGGAGGGGTGTGCCAAGCCCGTGCCCTTGTGCTCTCCCCAGCTGGTGAGGGCCAGAAGAGCAGAAGAGTACCTGCACCAGAGCCTGACATACTTGGAGAGCCCGCAGGAGTCCTTGCGAGAGGCAGCCGTGAGGTTCACTGGTGAGCCCCAACCGCTGGTGTCCCTCTCTGTCCCCGGACACCTCGGCCTCAGCCCCCCCGGCTGCTGCGCTGGCAGCAAGGACCAGCCTTGCAGCTGTGTCTGCTGGAGCCCCCAGCGCCCGATGCAGGGCCTGGGTGCCCAGGGGCTGGTGTCACCCTCTGCCATCTCTGCCCACACATGAGGGGCTGCTGGGAGCCTCCTGCTGTGCCCTCACAGCAAGACCCTTGGGTGGCACGCAGTGCGGAGCGCCCTGGCGTCAGCGCTGCAAAAGGGAGGAGGGAGCGTGGCCAGGCTGGCAGGGCCTGGAGGCAGCTGTGCTGCTGGGGGTGGGCTGGGGAGCCGGATTTGTGAGCGGCTGTGTGTGTGTGCCTAGGGCTTGTCGGGCAGCACCTGAGGGGCCGGAGCAAGGAGAAGCTGGAGGACATCTGCACGGGTGAGCGAGGGCAGCAGGGTGTCAGGCAGGGCTGGTGGGAGGCAGACAGATGCTGGGCAGGGAGCTGCCACTCCTGCCCCAGGCGAGGAGGGCTCTGCTCCCCGTGCAGAGCAGGGCCGCTGTGGGTAGAGTAGAGAGAAGATTTCAGGAGCCTTTGGGACGGTCCTGGCCAGCAACTCCCACCTCGTCCCTTTCTTGCTCCTGCTGCCTCCTGGCTGTGGAAAGAGCTGGGTGGGACTGGCTGCGTCAGCAGGGGATGCCTGGCATCTGTGCAGACAGGGCGCCTTGATCTCTGCTCTGCTCCTTTCTCTCTCAGCCCTGCAAGGTTTGCAGGAGGACAGCAGCCCGTCCGTCTGTTGCCTGGCGACGCAAACCATCCTGCTCCTGAGAGCTCCAGGGAAGATGACTCCCTCCCCAGGCACCACAGAAGGCCTGTGCTACCGCCTGAGGAGAGCGTGGGAGCGGTGGCACTGTCCTCTGCGCGGTGACTGTGTCTGCTGCTGGAGCTCGGCTGCCTCCTGATGCCAGGCTGCTCTGCCCGCAGCGGCCACCTGAGTGTGCGGGGAAGTCGGGGGGTTCCTGGCCTCTCTCCCTGCCCGCAGGACAGCTCCGGCCCTCAGGCCCAGCCCGTCCCAGGCTTGTGCTGCCAGTCCCCCCTCTGCTGGGCTTTCCCCAAAGAAGCAGCCCTGTCTCTTCACCACGGCTCAGTGTCTTTTCTTTGGGCAAAGGAATGGGTAGAAAACTCCGGTCCTGAAGGAATCGGGGT
The DNA here is from genome assembly GCF_036370855.1 of Dromaius novaehollandiae. Lineage (NCBI taxonomy): Eukaryota > Metazoa > Chordata > Aves > Casuariiformes > Dromaiidae > Dromaius > Dromaius novaehollandiae. The sequence continues at coordinate 43,897,025 of NC_088104.1, forward strand.
CACCCTGGGAGGGGGAGGGCACACACGCTCTCCAGCAGTCTAGGGCAGCCACAACATACCCCCCTTCCCAGCAGTCAGAGAAGCACCCCGTTTCCCCTGACAGCAGGGTCAGGAATGGCAGCAGTCTTGACAGGGTTCTGCCCTGCAAAGCCATGACCTCTTCTGCATGAGGAAGGGCCCGGAGCTGGCCCCTCGCTGGCGCTGGCTTCCCCTGGTGTGGCTGAGCCCAGGAGTTAGCAGGCTGCTGGGATGCTCTGGTAGGCCCCGCAGGATTTGCCCATGCAGGCACCAGCGCAGCAGGGCCCAGAGCTCAGCACACGTATTAGAGGCTCCAGCCATCCAGAGATGGCAGGGGCCACTGCGAGCACTGCCGTCCATGTGCTTTGCGAGGCGGCTGCGCTGGGAGAGCAGGGGGAGCCACGTGCCTTCCTGCCTGCAAAGTCACGCTGCGGGCTCTTGGCTCTTTGGCTGCAGAAGGTCCCCGCTGCCTGCTCTCCCCAGCCCGTGGCCCTGGGCCCTGAACTCCGAGCAGGGCCGCAGCCCCCGGGAGCCCCTGAGCACCACTTGGGGGGCCAGAAGCAGCAGCAGCCAGAGTGGCTGGTGTCCGCCATCAGCAAGCGGCTGCCCCCCTGTGAGCACTGCCACTCGGGGGGCGCAGGTGGCTGAGCAGTAAGAGCTGCTCTGGGAAGAGTAAAGCCCGCAGGGAAACGTCGGCGTGGAGACTGTGAGACCTGACAGCACCAGATCAGACTCGGGGTCACACCTGACAGTGTCTGGGGCAGCCGGCAGTTTCTCACAGGGCCAAAACCAAACCTGGCCAAACTGACTGGGGCAAAGCGCAGTTTGTGTCACAAGGCTGATTCACGGCAGCCTGCAGCCCTTGATATTTGTCCAGCCACAGCACGTAACTGCTTGAATGCCGCACTCAGAAGCAAAAACGCCAGAAACGTGGTCCAAAAGCAAACGCCTTATCTAGCCCTGGTGACTATTTACTGGCAACAAGCCAGTTATTGCTGCAGGAGGTTTAGCATTATGCCTTCGAAGCGAGCTGAAGTTTCAGCGCAAGCAGCTGTACAGACTCACAGCCACAACACGAGGCAACGAGAGGGGGCCCTAAAGAGTTACGGTGACGTTGGCCTCCCGTGCACCAAGATGCCCAGTAGCTCCCCTCATTGCAAAGCACAGCATAGTCTGCTGGGATCCCCCTTCCGGCAAGAAACTGAAAGCTACGACAAAGCTGGGGTGCCGCAGCCCTCGTCCCTGGACGCTGCTCTCTTCCCCCATCTCCCGGCCCAATGCAAAAGCCATCTGTGGCCAGGGGAAGGATGTCATTTGCAAAGAGCTGCCAGAAGCAGCTGCTCTCCTGGCCTGCCTCTCCTCTCTACAAAGCCCCCAAACAGGCAGCCAAGTTAATCTGCTACAGCCGCAAACGTTGCCACCAAGTGGCCTGGCGAGCCCAGGGAGCCGCGGTGTCCGTGTCCCGGTGCAGGTGCCCAGCCCAGGGCTGCCTGTGTGCGTGGCCGCAGGCGTGCGGTGGGGCAGAGGGCTCGGCTGGCTCCTCTCCTCTCGCTGCCAGCCCTGTAGCTCTGCCTGCTCTCCAGAGAGGAGGCGGAAGCCCTGCAGTATGTGGGCGCCTTCTTCATATGCCGAGGGGAGGTGAGTGTCGCCATTTCCCTCGGGGCTGTGCCCGCCTCTGCCGGTGGGTCCCTCGGGGTCCCTCGGGCTGCGCCACGCTCAGAAGCCCCCGGAGGGCTGCTGGCTGTGGAGGGCTGCTCCCGTGCAGGCGCCCCACTGTCGCTGCAGGCCCTGCAGTGCTCTGGTCCTGCTGGCCCTGGCCCTGGCCCTCTCACGCGCTCTCTTTGTCCCTCTGCTGCTGGTATGAGGAAGGGGCCGAGAAGCTGTGGTTTCTGGCCTGCGTCTGCACCCTCTGCGCAGCAGCCAGCTCCAATGCCTTGTTACGGGAGGAGCTTTTGCTCTGCAAATGGGAACTGGCGGAGTCGCTGGAGATGAGGGGAGAGGGGACCGCCAGCAGGCCTGGTGGAGGGGGCACTGGCCCAGCGATGAGGGCAGGATGGGCAGTGGGTATCTTGTGAGGTATCTGCGGAGTGACTGCTGGGTGATGTGAGGGCCGGTGCTCAGAGGCCTCATCCTGTTGTGCGACACAGCAGGCACGGTGAGGAGGAGGCAGCTTGCTGAACCTGTACCAGCAGTGTGTGGCTGGGCAGGGGATGCTGGGTAACATGGCACTTTGGAGGGCGCCTGGTAAGGTGGGCAGGGCCTGGGGGGAGCTGGGCTGCTTGGGGTGGGCTGGGGAGCAAGATCTGTGAGGGGCTGTGTGTGTGCCTAGGGCTCATCAGGCAGCACATGAAGCACTAGGGCGAGGAGAAGCTGGAGGACATCTGCAAGGGTGAGCGAGGGCAGCAGCCTATCAGCTGGGCTGGTGGGGAAGAAGTGGGGAAGACCCCACCCTGTCATTGCCAGCACATGGGCCAAACACCCTCAGGTGCCCTGGGGACAGCCTGCCTGGGCAGGTGCAGCTGCAATAGCTATGAAGTGCTCTGCCAGCAAACTGGATGAATGTTATGGAAATTAGGCTTGTCGGCCACCATAACAGGGCCCGACCCTAGGTTCCCGCAGAAAATTTCACAGCCAAATCAAAACAAATTAAATAATTAAATTTTAATGACGCACGTGCAGTAATTACAGCTCGAGGTGGGTGCCTCAAATCCTGGGCAATTATAGTTTTTTCAACTTACATTTCCCACCCCTCACGTGGTAGTTAGACCAATAGTAATTTTTTGGTCTGGGGTCTCCTGCTCCTCATTGGCTCTCATCGTCATTCTGAGGCAAGCTGTCTTTCTCCTTATTTTTGTTTTTTTGCGGTCTCTGATGACGGTTGTACCTCTGTTTTTGTTGGGTCTTACTGTTGTGCCTTAAGGTCCTGAGGAGGAGGCGATTCCAAACCACAACAATCAACACTGCCCCAGCAGCGAGCCAAGGCCCCGTCCCCCAAGGTCCCAACGCCCTGCACCGGTCCCACTCCAAAGCCTTGACACCCTCCCCCTCAGAGTGCGAGACGCATTCCTGCAGACACCCTCCCTTTCCCAGTGTGAGACGCAGGAACGCGGACTGCCTGCAACCTCCCCACCCTCCCAGCTTGAACCAGCTCCGAGGCCCTTTTCTTACTGGACTAAGGAAAAGTTCATTATTTTATCTAAGTGCGGCCCAAGGCCCCAGCAAATTCAGCCACCCATGCCAAGCAAGTTCCATACAAGTTGCGCTAAGCGGCTACCTCTAGACAGTTTCAGTGCGCTATTCTTTAACAATGAAGTCTCTCCTCCAGGTGCTAATGACCTTTCCCAGCCCACCTGCAGGAATGTTTTCTCCCTCCCAATTCCTGTCTCTCAGACTTTGCAGGCTTTGCCCAGAGTTGGCACGTGCCACAGCCATCTCCAGTGTACAGATCCTCAGGCAAAAGGAGAGGGAAACCAGGTGTCGGGGCTGACGCTGCAGGGCTGGCACAAACTGTATGCACAGCCCCAGCCCCCATGGCCCTGGGGAGCTCATGATGCCACCAGCAGGCCATGCGATCCCCTTGACATCTCTCCTGCCCCAGACACCGAGGTGGCAGTCACGGCCAGGCCTCTATGGCTGCACTTGTGAGGCAGCGCCCACCATACCTCTTGAACCAGGCACTGCCCCAGCAAGGGCACTTGTTCCCCAAACTCCCCCAAAGAGAACTGGAGGAAGAGGAGGGCTGCCAGTGTCCAACTACATCAGCTCCGTAGGTGCAGGGCCTGGGGCTGTGGAGGGGAGAAACGGATTTCTCTTCCCAGGGCTTGTATGTCTTCTTCCCCGGCCCACCAAAGAAAAAGAAAGAAGAAAGCGAGAGAAGAGGGAGAGAAAAGGCGTGTGAAGGCTTCAAGCCTGGGGCTGGAGCCAGCAGTGGGGCAGTGGGAGGATGGCAGCTGAGGGCTGGAGGCAGCAGCTGCTGCACCTCTGGGCAGTCGCTGACTTGGGTGCTCTGCTGGAGACGAGCTGCCCTGGGAGAAGGCTGTCGCTCCTGTGCCCGGGCAGTGCCATCGCTGAGCCCAGCCCCCAGGGCTGGGGCTGCTCCTCGCGCTGTGGCACAACGAGAGGTGCGGCTGGTTTCTCGGCCTTCTGGAGTGGGCGCGCTGCCAAGCAGCAGAGCCCAGGGGCTGGCATGGCTGCAGGGAGGCTGCTCAGCCCCCTGCTACAGCCAGCAGTTCTCTTCGGAAGCGCACAGAGGCCAGCGCAGCTGCATTTTCTGTCCCTGCCCTGGAGGGAAAGCTGAAGCCACCACACTGGGGAGCTGAAGGAGGCAAACGGTGCCGCGCAGCCGCCGACTCCAGCACAAACGGCGGCGTTTGAACAGCGCGGCTGCAGCGGGCCCCGAGCCGCAGCGGCCAGACCCCCCGGGACCGGGCCCAGCCGGTTGCAGCCCGCCCCAACGGCCGCGCCCCGCCCCTCGCGGTCCAGCGCCGCAGCCAATGGGGGGAGCCGCCGCGGCGCGCGGGCACGTGGTGGGCGGGGCCGCCGGGCCGCGTGCGGCGCAGGCGCGGGCGCGGGCGCGGGGGCGGGGGCAGCGCGGGGCCGGTGCTGGGGCGGCGGGGGCGGGGCAGGAGGCGCCTGCCGGCGGGGGCAGCGCGGAGCCCGGAGCGGCGGGTGGGCGAGGCGAGGCGAGGCGAGGCGAGGCGAGGCGGCAGCTCGGGAGCAGCCGGGTGGGAGCAGTGGCCCGACGCTGCCGTGCTGCGAGGCAGCCGCCCCTGCAGCATGGGGCTCTGTGATGGCGTTGGCTGGGTGGCCTCGGGGCCAGGCGGGTGAGCAGGAGGGAGGCGGCACGTCTGGCCCCTCGGTGCCTCCGGTGCCCTTGTGAGCTCTGGGGTGCCCCTGGCAGGGGTCGTGGCCATGCGGGGGCTGCCCAACCGCCTGCCGTGACCCTGGGCCTTGCGTGGGGAGGGTGACGCTGCGGTTGGTGCGTGGCGGTAGCCGTGTGTGTTAGCGCTGTTGGGGTGATGCTGGATGTGAGAGCATCTAGCCTGCTGCTGCCTTCTGACTGCTGCCAGGCAGGTCATTTTGGGGAGGCGCTGGGGTCCGTGGCTGTGCCAGGGCAGTGAGGCAGCTCCTGACCACTTGCCAGGAGGCAAGGCTGCCCGCATTTCTGTGCGCTGCAGCTTCCCCTCCCTCCCGCGCTCCGATAGGAGGAACCGCTGGGCTCCCCTTTGCACACCTGGGGCTGTGGGTGCCTGTGGCCAGGCCCCGCAGGATTTGCCCATGCAGGCACCAGCGCAGCAGGGCCCCAAGCTCTGCACAGGCACCAGAGGCTCCAGCGTCTCTCCAAACAGATTTTATGCCTTTTCGATGAGGGTTTGACACCTGGTAATTTCTCTGCTTCAAGATCCTTCTTCTCCATGGCCACAATCAGGGTGAGCCCTGCTGTAAACCCCCCATGACTATGGCTGATCAGCCAGAATTAAGAGCAGGAGCCCCTAATTCAAACTGAAAAATAAGATCGATCAAAATCAAAAAGGAACGAGAAATAGATCCTATAGTTCTGGAATAATTTGCATTTGGTTACCAGGAAGGTTGATACCCTGAAAACAGATAGATGAATCCGGCATGTCTAAAACCTGCTGCACCATCCAGCTATCCATCCAGCAGGAAACTGCGATCTGTGGTGACATGGTAATAACCCTGACCGCTAGTGCAGATGTCGTGTCTGAAGGGAGTGTCTCCCTCACACAAACGCAGGAGCACAGCATCCTGCTAAGCCGTTTCTCCCCGTCTCCCCCGTCCAGAGGCACTTTTCCCTCGACTTTCTTCTCCATTTCTTCTTTCATATTGACTCCGGTTACTCCATCAGGAGAAAGTGTCTTTCAAGCAAGAAGGCCCTTGCTGGGAAAAGTCCCTCTGGGCATGAAACAAAAGACTTACTAACAGCGGCATCTTTGTAACAATTCAAGTAAGACTGATGTGACGATAAGCTCGTTCATGCTAAAAACTGTCACAGGAAATCACTGCAGCGCTCTCTGTGTGATGGCGTTCTCTATGCAGACTTTCTAAGACTGCATCTTGCCCAACTCTTAATTTCGGTATTGCTGTATTATTCCCTATGGGATTACTTTTCACTGCTTTATTTAGTCCCTATACCAGAAAGCTGGGGCTAGCTGGGGGAAGCTGGTGTCCAAACGGCGCCTCTTTTTAGGGCATAATTTTGCATGAGGGGAGCAGATCTCTAGGTTGGTCTTATATACAGAAACTTGTTCTTTTGACGCATTGAGCCAAAAGACACAATTTTTGAGCAGTTTATGAGTACAAAAGAAACAATGGTTAGAATACCCAGCCTTAAAAGTAAAGTTCAAGTTTGGGCTTGAATTACTATCCTACCTGCAGTCACCTCTAGGTGATTTTTCTCAGCAAATTAGAACAGATTGGTTCCATGAGATATATAAACCTCTACTGACAATTCGAGGTGGACTTTGTCATGCAGGATACTGACGGGGTTTCCTAAATTTGTGCTTCTTTCTGCACAAACTCCCTCATAAAATGCAAGGGCAGAGCCACAGTGATTACATTCTACTATATCATGCGCATTTCCACCTTGGTTGCAGCCACCTAGGTATAAGGACAAAAGGAAGGGGTACAAATCGCTATCAGGAATAACTGTTACCTTATCTTTTCTGCTACTGTTCTCATTGACCTTTATTTTTCATCTGCTTATTTTCTCATCTTTGTAAACATACAGGGACAGATTTTGTCCTCCTCTTCCACACGTTGTCTCATGGTCAGACCTGGACACAAGACGACACTGCTTTGAATAAAGGGCACGGCATTTCCTTTGCGGTTTGTGTAAGCTTCTGGTCACAGACATATTTTAGTGCTCCTGCGAAGTCCGTAGTTTTCCAAAGCAGAATGTGCAAAATCCGTGAGCACCCTATCATGAAACCGGGTGCTGCCAAGCTTGTGGTGCTACCAAGCATGACCCATGAAGCTACTACCTTGGTTAGCATCCCAGGAAAGCACCAGGCAGCAGTTCCCAAATTAGCGCACGCAACTGCTTGCGTACAGCAAACGGTGAAACACTGACCTCCCCCCGCAGAGTCCCAGACACGGCCAGAGCAGAAACAGATTTTAAAAAAGCAATGAGACCCATTGATTTCTGCAAGTGGGCAGCAAGAATTGGGAGCGGGGAGTACCAGGGATACCTGCCCTACTCCTATACCCACTCCCTAAGGATTCAGGGACAGGATACTGGGATACAGAAATCATGCCGTCTACCCCGACTTAGACCTGTTTTTACCTAGGATGACGCTGTAAGACCCTGCAGGAACTCTGGAGTTCCCATTAAAAAAAATCTGCTGCAACACCAATATGGAGCACCAGTTTTAATTAAATTTGATTAAACCTCTCAAATCCCATCAGCTAGCAGTCATTGTAACACACAGTGAATAAAGACAGTAGGTAGCGGTTGTCAAAGCAGCCCAAAGAGGGATTTTTTTTTTCCTATCTAACTTTATGCAGCTTTATTAAAAATAATAATACCTAAAGTGTCCTTTTTTAGAAAAATGCTGCTTGGTGGGTTGTTTGTCTTTAACAGGCTGAATTTGGTTTCAGGATGATGTGAAGGAATTGTAAGCTTCTGCCAATCAGTAGTAGCAGTTAGCATGTACCCCCAAACATGTTGCAAAGGAAAGCAAAAGGTTCAATCCGGCTTCTTACCGGGAATATCTATGTTAGCGTATCTGAGCTTGTAAAATCTGTGCAAAATCTTTGGACAGTTGAAACACAAGTTTTTCAGACAAGGGTCTCCTCTCCAAAATGCAATCATTCTTTAACACCAACAGGTGTCCCGTTCCAATTCTGACACCCTGAAAACAGAGGGCAAAAAAAGAAACAACAGCAAGTAATTTTTTTTAATGGGAAAACTGAGTTGTGACTTGTTAGGGCATGAGGATGGTGTGCTTCGTGGCCTTCCAACCCCTAGTTTTACAGAGGACCAACGTATGCCAATTTCCCCCTCCCCTTCCCCCCGTTCTTTTCACCCTCTAGAAATAATTGGTGAGTTAAAAGCAGGGCAAACATTCCCAGCTAGATAAGAACCAAGGTGTTTTCAGCAATCAGGATAAATTCTGAAAAATGTACTGGGCCACCCATTTAGGCTTTTCACACTGGCAGCAGGTATCAACAAGTCCCAGAAAGTATTAAACACTTTCTTATGAGAGATCTGGCATTTTTATGTTAATTTTCAGAGAAGTTGGTGATGGCAGATGTCTCATTTATAAGGCACTTCTGGGCTGATTTTTCTGCTTTACAATTAGGGAATAGTAATTGCACCCAGGAGCAATGTGGTGCCAGGACTCTATAAAACTGTCGGAGCAGTAAGGGGATGCAAAGCCCACCCTGTTCATGGCAAGATGTTGGCAAATACAGCCGGACTGCTCCGAGTCCAAAAACTCACATCCATTTAGCATAATCCTGACCAGGGAGACAGCAGGCCTGGATGCAATAAGCCCCAAATAACCACATCCATGACCAAGGCTGCAGAGCTGAGTCTGGGACTGACTGAGCACCGTCAGCCACCTTCTGCCTCCAGGAGATGCCTGGAGCTGAGAACTGAGAAATCAGAAGTGTTTTGGACACGGGGCTCCTGTCCCTGAAAATTCAAAATGAGTTAAAACCCTGGTCTGCCGATCGGGGCAATGGTAAAACACAGTGGAAAGAACCTGGAGGGAGTGGCCTGGCTCCCAGGAAGTTATCCAGCAAACCCTGGGAAAAATTATCCAGCAACCCCAGGAAAAAGAAAATCAAGCAAAATTTAGCCCGGCGGAAGAAGAGCAACCTGTTTCCCATTTTTAAATTTGCAATATTTAAACTTTGGGCACGCACTCTGGAGCCCATCAGGTGCTGCAGCACACCTCAGCTTGCTTTAACTATGGCTCTTGTCCTCCAGCTGCAGAGCTCAAAGCGTCATCCACTCCCTGGGGAAGCTCGGCAAGTGATGTGCAGCCCGGTGAGAGGCCAGCGCGGTACCTGCAGGCATCTTGATAGCTTGGGGCAGGGGGCCAAGCCACATCAAGGCAAGCGGTGCCAGGGATGACAAACTAGAAGTGCCAAGGCTGGATTTAAGACAAGACCCAGGCGTCCTGGCTGCCGCATTGACACCCAAGCCACCAGGAACAAGCAGCTGGGTCTCTCGTTACAGCCCCCAGCCCAGCCTGGCCATTCCCCACAGGTCCCAGGGTATCCACAGCTATTTTTTAGTTGATGTTTTCTGCAACGCCCCTCGGAGCAGAGCTCCCCAACACCCGGCCATCAGGGCTGAGCTGCAAGCAGACGGGGAGCGAGGCTTCTGCGGCTGGAGCAGTCCTGCTCCACTTTCCCCCTCGCTCCTGGCTAGCGCCCAGAGCTGGATGACTGTTTTTTTCCTTCTCACCCCTTATAAAATTCCTCTCTGTTCGCCTCCCTGAGCGGTCGTCCCTTGCCACCCCACCACCGGCCCCTGCAAAGCAGCCACTGGGCAAGCAGTGGAAGAAGCCCGGCAGGGAGCAGCTCCCAGGCCCACAGCAAAGGCGGGTGCAGAAAGGAGCTGGGAGTTTTGCCTCCTTGCACCACATCTATTAAGGCAAATCCACTGTGAGCATCTCCCAATGATACCAAAGGTGGTGAAAAAATTCAAATGACACTGGAGATTTTGCTTCTGTCCCCTCTCTGCTGAACTACACTGATCTCATGAGACCCACAGTGGCAGCGCTGTGTTTTGGGTGGGTTTGCTATATATACATATTTTTTTTCATGTAGGTTGAGACAGAACAAAGTGCTGGCACAGGCTGTGATTACTTTGGGAGCTTAAACACCCATTTTTACTGCGAGTCCCTCGTCCTGCAGCAGTAGGACACAAAGGAAGGGCCAGACCCCAACAGCACCATGATAGGGACCAGGATGACACACAGCAGAAGTGCCTCTCTGCTGGGGACTCCTCAGTCACCTGTGAGCACCAGACCCCCTCCTCTCTTCTCTACTAAGCCAGGACAGTCTCCCTGCAAAAAAAAAAAAAAAAAAAAAAAAAAAAAAAAAAAAAAATCACAGCCCTAGAAGGGTGTGAGCAGTAAGCAAGGAGGAAAAAGTGAACATTTACTGAATTTTTGTTTATAAATGAAAGGCAAGATGACAAACCTGCACACAATAGTCCTTTTTTCCTTTTCTTTTTTCCTAACAAGGCATGATGGTCCCTGGAGGTACGAGAGACTGAGCCACTGGCGCTAGGAGCCATCAGCTCTTTCTTGAGCTCTGCTGCTTACTTTGGCTTTCCCTATATAGAAATGAGAAATTATCAGTCACAAAGTAACTCTAAGGTGGGGACGTTTGTGATTTCTTGGTGCAGGGGGGGAAGGATGAAGAAGTATAGTTGATATTCAGAAAGCTTCAGAACTGCAGCATGGTGTAAAGTCACTGGCACATGGTAGTTGAAGGACAGATGGGCGAAGCCAGCTTTCCCAGCTTGCAGGTCGCCTGGCCTTTGAGTCATGACCCCTTAGAGCACCTCGCAGTTGGTCTTTAACTGCTCCAAGGTTGTCAGGTCAACTGCCAGAAGTCACATCACAGCTCAGCCAGGAACCTGCTATCAGACACCTGAAGAAAATGAGCTGAGAGCCAAGAGTAAGTGTCCTTAAGCCATGGGAGCATCTGCAATAGCTTTAAAACATTAACTGACACCATCAGTATCAAAACCCCATTACAATGGCCTGTTTCTGAGGCATAGGAAACAGCTTTCATACTCTGTTTAGGAATCACAATGTCTTGTACTCCACAAAGAAACCAGTTCAGGTTTAGAGCTCGACACATTGTGTCTGCTTGTGGCAAGGAAAGGGCCAGGTTGCTGGAGAAGCCCCCTGCCCTTGGTCCAAAAAGTAACAAGTCCAACTTCCTAACTTTTGATAGAAATCCAGCCTCCCAGCTGCTTACAGATAACCTTTTTAAATTGACCAGGACCCTTTTGGAAACCAGTTTAAGCACAACTGGAACAGCTGCACGAACAGCAAAAGCTGCAAACTAACTCCACCTGCATGGAAACAAAAAAAGTATGAAGAAAGTTTTACTTAAATATCAAACTTCTGGATCTCGCCAGTGACTTTTTTGGTCTTTGTCTCTCTTGTCTATCTTGATATCATCGTGTATGTGATATCCAGGGGATAAGAAAGTGCTATTAAATCCTTCTTTAAGAGCAGAGTAGAAACTAAGTCCAAATCCCCATGGGTATTTAGGGACCCAAATGACCTCTGAAACCTTTGAGAATAAGGCACTTCTGTGTCTTGAGCTCTGCCCAAGGAAAGCAGGTGAGGATGCCCAGGTAGATCTGCTCAAAAGCCAGATTTGACATCATGTCTCCTGGCATGCCTCACCTCACCCCCCCTTACTGCCTCCCACTCAGAAACAGGATGAAACCGAAGTTCAGGCTGAAACCCCGAACTAACAGGTTTGGTTTAGCTTTAAAGAGAAGCCATTTGCTGCCTAGTATCTCTGCTTTATCTGCTCTAATGACACTCATTAGCTTTTAGCCCAGGACTCTGCCTCTGCATAACAAAGGAAACATTTTCCTACCCCAAAGCTGAAGGAAAGTTCCTGGAATTCCAAGGCAGGAAGGAAAATAAACGCCATTCAATAGTTTAGGGTCCTGCCTTGCAACTTTTACAATTGTAATTTTGTCCCGTGAAAGACCAAGATGTTCTCAAGCCAAAGACCTAGGTGGAAACTAAACTGCCACCTCCTCTCAGGATGCACAACCCCCTAACACCTGAATCCGTTCAGCTGCAGCTGGATGAAAGCTTGTGAAACACCACTCCCTGCTTGTGATCTCATGCAAAGATGAGAACAAGATCATCCGTACAGGGCATAAATGCAGCGAGAGAACTCTGGTATCCAACATCACAGATCTTTGCCCCTTTACTAACTAAAGGGTTGGTAAGGAAAACAGGATCACAGCGATAAAACAGCATCTTCTTTGCAGCACTCCTAGGGACATCACGGTGCTGTGAGCATTAGGTAACTGCATACCGTTGGTGGGTAAAAATACCTTCCTGTTTCTGATGGAGACCACTGAGGTGCTTTAAATGCACAGTATTATCACAGAGAGGTTTAAAGGAGCCCGGAATTTGAAAAGGCAAAGGAGGCTGTCAAAACAGCCTAAGTTGCATTTGCTTGAATAAGCTTTTCAATTTAACAAGGACAAGAGGATGGAGCAGATTTTTAGGAAGCCCGGGGACCACACCAAACAGCAAGGGATATACAGAAGAGCATAGGAGGCTGGAAAAAACAGACCGGTGACCCAAACCAGGCTACAGGCTGTTCCTGGATGAGCTCCCCGCTGCCTGGGATGTGCATGGGGGCAGGCCGAGAGAAGACCAGCAAACAGCTACATACCACATGCAACACCATTAGTAATTTATTAATCGGTCACTCAGCACGACTTCCAGCTCTGATGACAAAAAGGAAATGTCCCCAGCACACAGCTGCCCAGGGGCATCCCTCCCCTCCCCGTGACGGAGGGTGCCAGAAGGCACAAAACAGCCTCCAGCGCAACTCATCCACGCTAGAAAACTAGCGTGCCCGCTGCGCTGGGGGAAGGCTGGAGACCAGGGGACCAGGCTGTGCCTCTAACACTGACCACCTCAGTGCTTTCTGCCTTGTTTTTTGTGTCCGGTTTTTCAAAGTGGGAACGATGCTGGCAACCTCACCTGTGAGGCTCTGGGAAGCCAGGTGCCACTGGCTGGGGGGCAGAAGAGCAGAAAAACAGGTGAAGCACTCCTCTTTCCTAACCAGCAGAGAGGGGACAGATGCTCTTCCCCACCCAGTGACGGCTCCAGAGCAGAGAGCACTTTGAAGGCAGTTGTTGGTGCTCACACAGCAGAGGCTGGTTCAGCAGGGCGTGTAGAGCACCCCATCACAATGCTGGGCACAGGGAAAGCCCAAAATCCCAGGCTCTTGCTGCAGACAGCCAACCTGAGAGAGCCGGGACAGCACAAGGGGAAGATAAAAACAGCTTTGCTCTACCAAGGATGAGAGATCAAGTCTGTCTAGATGTCTAATACAATATAGCTGGGCAGCTTTCTCTTCTCAGGTCACCAGTTTGATCCAAAAAGTCACCCTGCTGCATGTCCTGTGGGGGAGGATATACCCAGACAGAGGCTTTTAAAAAGCTGATTCTTAGAAAAGGGTCAACAGAAAGCAAACGGGGACCCAGTGGCACCATGCTGGCACTCTCCTCCCTGGGAGATGCAGTGGTCCAGGGCTGTGGTAAGACCAGCGTTGAGATCTTGCTTGAAATAGTCCTGTGCCCCCACGTGGCAGGCGATAGCAGAGACGATTTGGAGGCCACAGTCTCTGCAATGGCCCAGGCTCAGGCAGACCAGGCCTCCTCTGGGGCTTTCCCTGCCCCAGAGGAGGGTCTGGGCTGCAGCTGCCCAGCGAGAGGGCTGTTGGGATGCAGCCGGAAGAAACGCCCCAGTGTCCAGATGGGGAAGACGTTGCAGTAGGAGGTGTAGCTGATGGCGCACGACTTGTTGAACACTCCAGCAATGTTCTCCTGAGAGAGAAAAACAGCAAGGCGTTGTGGGTGAGAGGGGACCCACTGCTTCCCTCTCATCCACGCTCCTCAGTGCAGCATCGCCCTCTCTGGAAGCACTTCCCTCTACCCCACGTGACCCTTGGGCCACCGCCTTAGTACTGCAAGCAGGCAGTTGTGTCCATGACACAGGGCCGAGCTCATCTCCCCCCCCGGGGCCCTCCAGCAAAGCCCACAAGTGGCTTCTCTTGCAGGTAAGAGAAAATGCACCATTGCAACAGCTGCACAGTGCCCAGGACAGCTGCAACACCAGAGGAACCCCTTGGAGAGACAAGAATGGATCTACCTACCTGAGGCCAGTCCCCGTTGGGCAGCTGTTTATCGATCAACACTTTGATGCCCCTTTCCAGCACACTAATATCAGGGTACCTGCAAAGCACAGAGATGTAAACACTCCCAAATCTGGACCATCCATGTACCCCCATCCACGCGCTTAGGGAACTCAGCCATCTCCAGGATCCCCATGCTTGTCCCCGGCATGCCGAGTGCTTTGGGAAGACCCTTTATGACCCTAGCACACCAGACATAAAGAATATGGCAAAACTGTCCCAGGCCAGGGGCTTGCGGTTGCGACCCAGACTCCTGCTTTGCACGGGCTCCCCTTCCCCCAGGCATCAAGAGCCCCACCAGCCTGTGGACCACAGCTCCAGCCAGTCCCTCACCGCAGCAGGCTTGTGACCGACAGCATCTTTCAGGAAATGTCATACGGCACACGGCCGGGCCCAGGGCCCGTGCCAGCTCTTCCCTATAACTTGGCCTGCGTTTCCTATCTCACTATGTGCTCAGGGCCACACGGTGTCTGAAGAGGCGAGAGCTGCTCCTACCTGACAGCCATGAGTCCCAGCAGGGCCCAGCACGTATTGTGGATCTGCAAAGCGGCACTCTGCACGTACACGCACTGCTCGCACGACTCAAAGTCTTCTCCCCAGCCACCATCTGCCATCTGCTTGGAGAGCAGGAACTGGCAGGCCCGGGCCACTTCTCTGCACGCAGCCTTGCAAAGATGGGGCAGAGAATCAGATGGGGCTGGGGGCCGAGGAGAGTTTGCACCCACGTGCCCCAGTCAGCTGGGAGCCAGGCTCTACCATGCCCATAGTGTGGGGCTGCCCAAGAGTTTCAGGCTCTGGCAGCAAGTGCCCTGGTCATATCACAGGCATAAGATTTGGGAGGAGGAGCTCTTGGGCCAGCCAGGGGATCAGCTCAGCCCCACCACGTGGTCCTGCCCCTGCCCAAGAGAGAGGGGCACGGGAAGCATACTGCCCCTCACTCACCCATCGCGGTACGTGTGCTGCATACAGGCAAATGCCTCCAGGCCAAACCAGGTGCCGTAGGTGAAACAAACCCCCCAGCTCCTAGGAGGGAAGGGAGAGCAGTAGTGTCAGGTTTGCACAGCCCAAGGGAGATGCAGGCTGCAACGCTGCTGGGGTCAGAGCAAGTGCAGAGCTGGGCAGAGGCACCGACCCTGCAGCCGGTGTTTGCTAGGGCACAACCACATCCAGCCCCACCAGGACTGCTCCCAGCTTGCTCAGGAGGCAGCAGTCACTCAGGAACCAGAGGAGCTGGAGCCACCCCAGCCCTCAAGGATTGCCCAGGCCTCGTGCAGCGTGCGAGGTGCCTGCTCCATCTGGGCTGGAGGGAAAGGACAGGAGAGCAAAGCACACAGCAGCTGAAGAGGGGAAGAACTGGCCCCTGCTTGCCTTTCCCACACATCCTGCCAGCCACGAGCACTTGCCACCACGGTCCCTCTCATACTGGGGCTGCCAGGGGAAAGCCAGGCCCCAGGAGCACTGCTTACCCTTCCCACGACCCGTCGGCTCGCTGCATCCTCCGACAGAAGTCCAGGCCCTTCTGCAGAGTCTCTCTGGTCGGGAGAAAGACGCCTGCTTCAAAAGCAGCCCAAGCTCAGTGGCTGCCTATGCAGCCATCAGTCCCTCCGAGGATTTGGTGGGCCCTTGCGAGAAGCAAGACAGCAGACAGGCAGCCTCACAGTCCCCATGGGATCTCACAGGCAAATCACGCACCACTTGGATGCTTTTCTGCCACGAGCTGGCACACAACAGGAAACCCAGCCAGCAAATGGTGGCAAGATGGAGGCAACCGCTAAGTGAAGAGACAGGCAGCTTCTTCACCAGGTCCCCCCTGCCTCATGCCATGAAGACAAATGGCCTGTGCCCCGCTCCTTGAGCCAGGCTAGGCCCCAGCCTCTTACAGGGAGCTCTGGTTTGGAGACGTCAGCAGCATCCCAGCCTTGAAGGTGCCAAGGGCAGCTCCATGCCAACACAGAGGGCCCTGACAAGGCTCAGCAGGGCCCGTCTCAACTGAGGCCATGGCAGGCAGCATGGGTCACTGCAGCCTGTTTTCCCCCTGCCCCACTCTCCTCTCAGCGTCTCACCTCATCTCTGGGGCCCTGTGCTCAGGGAAGACCTCGTGGAAGTGTCTGAGCGCCTGCATGACGGCCGACGTGCACTCCACGTAGGTGTAGTCGATCATGATGTCACCTGCCGGGGGCAGGAGGACAGCAATGCAACAGCCCCTGGGCCGGGCAGCTCTCCCCGCAGCACGCTGCCGACCCCTTCCCTGGCCCCAGCGCACGCTCATCCCGCAGAGGGACCTGGGGCCAAGCCAGGCACCCGCTGGGCACGGCAGGGCCAGCCCCTTTGCAGCGGGCGGCACAACCCGCCCCACACAGCTCCCCTTACCAAACACCTCCGAGGGGTTCAGCAGCTCCAGTAAGCGACCTCCTCGCTTGGTTTCATAGGTGCCAAAGCCTCCATCGGAGTTTCTCATGCTCAGCAACTGCCCGGACAAGCAGAGAGTGGGGACCCGACTGGCCCACAGGCAGCGCCACCCCAGTCCACCCCCGAGCCAGGTGTGAGGACAGAGTCAAGCCCACAGGGCTGGCAAATAACTCACATCCCAACCCACAGCCACAGGCACACCCAAGCTGGACCATCACTCCAGAGACTTCTATCACAGTAAATATGGTGTCAGCATCGCTATTAGCAGGCCACAGGCCTTGTACCAGCTTATGCGATACCAGGCCTAGCAACTCATCAGGCCTTGCCTTCTCCTGTTTTAGCTCAGTTTAGCTGGCTGCATTTCTCACAGCCCCAGTTGTTGCAGCACTTACCACATTCACGGCGTCAAAGAGGCGCTCAGAGGGGACGGGCTTGGTTAGGAAGGGGCACTTCTCCTGCAGCAGCATCACCGACTTCAGCCCCTCTGCCGTGCAGTCAGCCACAATCCAGCCGCAGTCCCGGGTGCTGAAGGGGAAGCCACCCTGGGGAAGGGTCAGGAGGGCTCAGCAGTTTCCCCCAGACTTGCTCTCCCCTTGCACAGAGGAAGTCGCTGCCCCTCAGTCCCATCCCCTCTGCCCAAATTGCTGCCCCAAGCACCCATCCCACAGCAGCCAGCTCCAGCTCTGCTACCTTGTTCATATGGCAATAATATTTCTGGTAGTCGGCTGGGTTCTCCGGCATCTGCAGAGAACAAGAGCAACAGTGAGGGCAGGCAGAAGATCTCTTCAGAGGAAAACAGAGGTATTAAATAGGGTGGTAAGAAGACTCAGAGTCTGCGCAGCCAGCACAACAGAGACACCGCCAACCGGCTCTGCTCGCCTGGCTGAACCTGAGGAACTCATGGGCGTTTTGGAGGCAGGACGTGAATTCCGGGACCTTCTGGGATTCTGCCTGGAAATGGAGGTACACAGTCAGCACGGAGCTGCGGCCGACACGCACATCCCTCGGTTAGAAGAGGATGTGCTGGGATCTCGCTGACCTGCTGGTCTAGGTGCAATCAACTCCTGCCCTTCCTATAGCCCTTCCCATAGGTTTGCATTTATACTTCACTCACATCCATCTGACTGTTTCCACTAGCAGCTTCTGCAGCTGGAGCTGGACCAGCCCTTGTTGCTGGGGCTGGAGAGAGGCATTTGCCTGGCCAGGGCCCACATGGCCGGGGAGTAACAGGTCAACAGCTCTGAGCAGCAGTGTGTCCACCCAGCCCTGGTGTGCAATGTGATGCCAGGATCCACACAGCAGAGCTCTGAGGGGATGTGCAGTAGGAGCCAGCAGTATTTCGGGATGGCCCAGGAGAGGCCACTCGCCTGAGGAAGCACACAGCCCTGAAGGGAGCATTACCTCCAGAAAGGCTTGAACGGCAAAGGCAGTATCCCAGAGCTGGGATCCATTTGTCCCCTGGAAGAGAGAGAGCAGGCAGGGAGAGGCAGCTGCCTGTGGCAGGAGGGCAGCCTGCCCCGGCTCTCTGGGGCAGCACCTCCCTCCTGCATTGCCCCCGCGAGCTCCCTCCACCTTGCGTCTCAGCTTCGGGGTGTGCAGCACCACAGCTGATGCGCAGGCACAGAGGGGACAGACACAGCAGCACAGGGATGGCAAGGGGACAGGAAAGGAGACAGCCAGCACGGCCTGTGCCAGGCACAGCCAGGACAGGACAGGCAGCCAGGGATGAGGAGCAGAGGGAGGCAACAGCCAGGAGAGAAGCACGGCAGTGTCCACATGCAGCATCTGAGCAGAGGGGCAGGGGCAGCTGGGGTGGGGGTGGGGGGTCTCTCTGCCATCCTGAGGGATGGACACCCCACCCCCCACCATCACTCCCAGCCACTGGCCTCATCCACCCTGGGATCCACATCTGGGATGAGGTGCGAAGGGAACTAGCCCCAAAAGGAAACATCTCCTCCACTGGGCACCCACCCTGCGGGCTGCTTCAACACCTCTGCCAGCCACCCCCTGGGGAGCACGGCCAAACCCAGGGGTCCCTGGGGCACCCGGGAGCTCAGAGAGAGCTGTGCTCCCACGCTGTGCAATCTCACAGCCTTTCCCGTGGGGAAGCTCTGTAAGGGCAGTGGCTCCTGCTAATCAGACTTCTCACACAAGCTACAGTTTACCCCGGTGAATTTGGCCAGGTTCGTTTCTAGCCCCGTGAGAAACTGCCACAGGCTCCAGAGGCCGTCTGATACTGTCAGGTCACACAGTCTCTGTTACTCTGTTTCAATACAGCTCTAGCCTTACAAGATGTATTTCCTAAACAGTAAGACTTGAAAGTCAGAATTACTCCTTGATCCATGGGCTGCAGAATGGGTGTTGTCTTAGCAGGCAGGAAAACAACACTAATCTCACTGTACATCTCCACGAGAGCTTTGGGGTGACCAGGTGCATTGTCAGTGAGCAGTAATATTTTGAAAGGAATCCTTTTTTCTGAGCAGCAGGTGTCAACAGTCAGCTTAAAATATTCAGTAAACCATGCTGGAAATGGATGTGCTGTCATCCAGGCTTTGGTGTTCCTTTTATAGAGCACAGGCAGAGTAGATTTAGCATAATTCTTAAGGGCCCTCGGATTTGTGGAATGGAAAAGGAGCATTGGCTTCAACTTAAAGTCACCAGTTGCATTAGCTCCTAACAAGAGAGTCAGCCTGTCCTTCGAAGCTTTGAAGCCAGGCACTGACTTCTCCTCTCCAGCTATGAAAGTCCTACATAGCATCTCCTTCCGATATAAGGCTGTTACGTCTACATGGAAAATCTGTTGTTTAGCGTAGCCACCTTCACCAGTTATCTTCGCTAGATCGTCTGGATAACTTGCTGCAGCTTCTGCACCAGCACTTGCTGCTTCACCTTGCACTTTCATGTTACAGAGACCGCTTCTTTCCTTAGACCTCATGAACCAACCTCTGCTAGCTTCAAACTTTGCTTCTGCAGCTTCCTCACTTCTCTCAGCCTTCGCAGAATTGAAGAGAGTTAGGGCCTTGGTCCGGCTTAGGCTTTCGTTTAAGGGAACGTTGTGGCTGGTTTGATCCTCTATCCAGACTGCCAAAACTTTCCCCATATCAGTAATAAGGCTGTTTGGCTTTTCTCATTAACAGGCCTAATTTCAATAGTGTTGTGTCTCAGGGAAGAGGGAGGCCCAAGGAGAGGGAGAGAGACAGGGGAATGGCCGGCTGGGGGTGCAGGCAGAACACACACAACATTTATCGATTCAGTTTGCCGTCTTATACGGGTGCGGTTCGTGGCGCCCCAAAATGATTACAATAGTAACATCAAAGATCACTGATCACAGATCACCTTAACAGATAGAATAATAATGAAAAAGTTTGCAATACTGCGAGAATTACCAAAATGTGACACAGAAACACAAAGTGAGTACGTGCTGGGAAAAACGGCACCAATAGACTTGCTTTGTTGCCAGAAACCTTCAATTTGGAAAGACCGCAATATCTGCGATGTGCAATAAAGTGAAGCGCAAGAAAATGAGGTATGCCTATACAGGTTTCATTCCTCTCAGGCTGTGTCCTGCTCAGGCTCCTGCACACCCCGAGTACCAGTACGTACAGTGCGCAGCTGCTGGCTGACAGTAGGCACCAGCAGCTCTGGCAGCTGCTGTTTCTGGTCCACAAAGTCCTGCCCGGGGGCTGGGGACCCACTCGGATTTCAGTGCTGAGGGCTGCAGGCTGGGGAGAGCAGGCAGCAGGGACCTTCCCCAGCCAAAAAGCCAAGACCCTGCAGCGTGACTTTGTAGGCGGGAATGCGCCTGGCTCCCCTCTCCTCTCCCGGAGTAGCCTCCCAAAGCACATGGACAGCAGTGCTTGCAGTGACCTCTCTCATCTCTGGGCACCCCTGGAGCCCTGCTGCAGCTGGGGTTGTGCGACAGGCAGAGAAAAGCCTCTGGGCCTCTTCTCCATCTTCTAGTGTCTCTTCTTGCCTGATGCCTGGTGCCTGCTCTCCTGCAGGCGCAGGTGCCCAGGTACCTTCTCATCAAGGCAGGGTTTGCCTCCAGCCAGCAGAGCACCTTGTAGCTATTGCAGCTGCACCCGTCCCAGCAGCCTGTCCCCAGGGGAGCTGAGCGTGTTTGGCCCATCTCCTGGGAAGGACAGGCCAGAGGCCTCAGAGGGCTGAGTCCTGCGTGGCTGCGCTTGGCCTCTTCTCCAGAAACTCAGGCTTCGCTGCACTGCTCCAGGCTGTGCTAAGAAAACCTCCAGCAGGAGCTGTGTCTTCTCCTCCTGGCAGATTTAAGCCCCATGGCTCTGCATGTCTCCATTTCCCCCTCCAAGGCTGAGACCAGCCCCTGCCGCCCGGGGGCACGACGAGGCCTGGCAAGAGGCAGAGCACCTTTTCGGGCCTGCCAAGGTGTCCTTGGCCATGGCGGGTTTTACTCCTCCTTCCAAGCCTCCTTGCCCCAAGGCCTGTGCGGTGCTCTGCTCCCAGCGCCCTGGCACCATCCGGCCTGCCTCCCCTCCACTAGTGCGCTGTCTCAGGTGTCCCCCGGCTTTGTCCCCCCGACAAAGCCAGCAGGCAAGCAAGAGCCTGCCGAGCAGGCCCCAGGGCGGGGCTGCGCAGAGAAAGCCCCTGCAGGGGCCCCAGGGTGAGGTGCAGTTGGGGAAACCAGCCAATGTGCTTTCCAGAGCAGTGGCCACCTTCACAAGCTGCTCACACTGACAAGCCGCACGGAGCAGCACTCTGTGCCCTCAACATCGGACTTTGTGCTGCAACCTGGTCGCTTTGGCCGCAGCTCTTGCCCACGTCGTTCCACGGACGGGCTTCAGGTGCTTGCAGGCTGCTGCACCATCTGAGGCATTGCTTCGCACACTTGCCTGAGCAGTGCCCACGCTTCCCTCCAGTTCCACCCCCGGGGCACCGCTCCGGCCAGCTCTGGGCCTTGGCACCAGCGGCAGATGACCCCATCCTCCCCGAGCAGCTCACCCACACCCCGCGCCCTCTCTGCTGGCGACCGCTTCCCCCCACGCAGAAGGGGCCTCCACAGCTTCACCACTTTCTCCGAGGCAATCAAAGGCTGTTCTGGGAGGTCCCCCTGCCACCAGCCTTCCAAACATTCAGCCCATTCTACCTCCTCCATAGTCACGGAAGTCATAGTTAAGGTGGGGAGGAGATGTTTTGGGTGTAGCTGAAGCTTCATAGTGTGCATGTAGTTGGAGCAGAGACCAAGGAACGCTGGCCGTGCAGAAGCACATGCATCCGCGTGAGGAGCAGACGGCTCAGCTGCAGCAGGAGTCTGTGGACATGATGCAAGAGCCGAGCGGGCTTGCCAGGAAAGCTGTGGTCTTCACTGCGTGGGACAGGTGGCAGTTCGGGGCCTTTGCTGGAGCCCTAGTGCTGCTCTTTGGGTCCGCTGGCTGGCCAGGAAGCAGGACCATGACATG
The DNA here is from genome assembly GCF_036370855.1 of Dromaius novaehollandiae. Lineage (NCBI taxonomy): Eukaryota > Metazoa > Chordata > Aves > Casuariiformes > Dromaiidae > Dromaius > Dromaius novaehollandiae. The sequence goes on from NC_088104.1 coordinate 43,918,831, forward strand.
GATTCTGGCTATGAGCACACCACCTCCCACAGTGACAAGGAGCGGGAACATGCTGACGCTCCAGTTCCAGTCATGGGCCTGAACGTGGTCTAGCAGCACGAGAACATGTGCCAGAGACACTTTCCGCAGACTGCAGAGGGCAATTCTCTGAGCACTTCCCTATGAGGGTGGGGATCTCCTGCTCTTTCCACCAAGCAGGACACAAAGGCCATGGAGTTTTACTAATACCCGGCCAGCTCCTTGGCACTTTCCTTTTAACTGGATACATGATCACAGCTCACGTGCACATGGAGTCTTTTGCGAGGCCCATAAAGGAGGAGCTCCCATTTCCACCAGGGGCTACTTTCTGCACCTCCCAGGACCATCCAGTCCGGCACTGGTCGTCTTGAGCTAATGCCCCAACCACGCCACATGCAGGGGCCCCCTCTTCAGTTCCCATGCTGGCAAGGTGCATTTCGTGGCCTACCATCTGTTGGAGCCCACTTGACCACCAGAACCATTTCCATACCAAACTCATTCGCCTTTCTTTCTCATCACTCTCCAAAGAGTATGTGCTACGAGGGCATACGGCTCCTGCCAGATGTGCTCCTATGTGCACGTAGGCAAGCACACACGTTGCATGTGCAGAAACTACAGTCCTATACCAGGCATCTGTTGCTGAGCATGGTCACTCTTAATAAGAGAAGGTTCAGAAATGCATGCTACAGGGTTCAGAAATGCATGCTACAGGCATCCTCTCTGAGAGAAATGGGGTTTCTCTTGCCTGGAAAGAGGAGACTTCTTTCACCCAGAACCCCTTCCCTTTTTCTTTTACTTTATATTCCCTTTTCTCCTTCTCCTTCCCATTTCCCTTTTCCTTTTCCTCCCTTTCCCTTTCCTTTCCATCCCATCCCTCTTTTACCTTTCCCTTCCCCTCCCTGCTCTGCCCTCCCCTTCCCTGCCTCTGGAACCTAGACACAAACTTTGGCCTTGAATGGGCCTTAGCAGTGGTTACACCGGTGCACAGACTTGCCCCATCAGCTTTTCCTCTCTTTCTGATCCTTCTGGTCACTAGAGCACCTTCCTCCCCGCCTAGAGGCTCGTCCTTCTCCACATGCAGTTCCCTGGTGCCAGGGAGACGGCTCGTGTGCACAGACCTACTGCGCCTCCTTGTGCGCTGCACCCCCCAAAGCCGTCCTGCATGCGTCTCGCAGCGAGCTCACAAAATCACTCTTTGTAGGGGGAAAACCCGTAGGTGGCCACGTTGGTTGGAGCAGCAAGTCTCTCTGGCCAGGGTCACTGCAGGGCGCTTGCTGCTGCCTAGAGAGCTCTAGCGCAATGAGCGGGAAGCGACCAACGAGCCCTAGCCCACGCCTGAACTGGATACGGCCTCTGACAAGGAGAGGAGGGAGGGCAGGAGGCAGGCAGAGGGGAGCCTCCTGCTCTCTCTGTCCTCTGCCCACAAGCACCCACAGCGAGATGCCGGGGCCTGGGGAGTGCTGGGAGCGTGGACCCGTGAGTGTGAACAGGAGGCGGCCCCAGCGCTTCCCCAAGCAAGCTCCCTTCAGGCACGGATCAGGCCGACAGATGCACCCTGGCAGCCACAGAGCAGCTGCCCCACGGGCAACGGCGTGCCAGAACCGTGGGCCCCAGCGTGGCCTCTCCAGTCCCCGTGCCTGCACTTGCAGGGGGCAAGTTTGCAGCAAGAGACAGGAGCCACAGGCGATTTGCTGCTCTAACTGGGGATGCTCTTGTCATTACGCTTCATTGTCAGGACTCGCAGGGCTAAGTCCTGCCTCAGCAGAAGAAACCCAAGGGAAGAAGAGGGAAGGAGGAGGTTTGCCAGGCTCAAAAGGAACAAAGTCCTCATGGGAAGGGGGGTGGTGGGGCAGGACTTGCTCTCTTCTGGCCCTTCCCAAAGGCCCCAAGTTGTTTGATGCCTGCAAGGCGGAGCTCGTCCTCCTGGCTCAGAAAATACTGACTCTGTCTTTGTAAGTGGAGGACCTCCTTCCACAGGGCCCCTTTTTCTTTCTTAGAAGGGCTGAGGGCTGTTTGGGTGCTTCTGCCCACCTGGTGAGGGGGGCCCACGGGCATGCTGTGTGGCTGCTGCCTGGGCTCGTAGGTGGTGGGTGCCAGGGCCTCGGCTCTGGCTGCCCAGAACAGGTGTGTGTCACTACGCCAGGGTGGGCATGGCGGCCAGGGCTGGCCCTGGAAAGGGGCTGTGCCCCCGTGACAGCACAGAGGACAAGTCACAAAGGCAGGGGGCTGTCACCAGGGCACCCACAGGCATTGGCCCCGCAGCACTGCTGGGTTCACAGCAGTATGGCCTGGGCCAGCCCGGGCTGCGGCAGCCTCTGCAGGGTGAGTGCAGCAGTGGGGCAACACTGGACGGGACGAGGGCCGGGGCACCAATGCCAGCTCCCTCCCGGAGGTTTCCAGCGCTGCAGCAAGGGCTGAGCCATGCAGAGCAGCGCGTTGGGTCAGGGATGTTGGCACCCTGAGGGCTGGAGGCAGAGGTGCCTGGGGCTCCCGGTGAGCCCGGGTGCCCAGAGACGTGTTGGGGATGCGCCGGGCACTCGCAGCTCTGCGGGCCGCTGCTCCCTTGGCGGGGGGGCGGGGGGGCACGGGCCTCAGGACTCCCCATTCTGGTGGCACTTGCTCTTTCTGCACCCCTGCCCCCGGGGCAAAGCCTGGCCAGGGTGCTGGGCCTCAGGGGAGGGTTGGCAGGATGGGCCGGCCCCACAGTGTCGGCGTCTAGGCCCTGCGTCCCCTTGGAGCCTGCAGGCACCAGGGCCCAAGCGCTTTCCCTGGCGTGGCCCGGGGTCCCTGCTCAGGCAGCGCTCACAAATCCCAGCCTTGCTGCCTCCAAGCTCCCTCGCCCCCTCTCCCATCTTGCCCCTTTGTGCCTGCAGCTCCCGCCACCAATCCGCAAGCTCTCTCCCAGCTGGCCTGGCTCACCTGCTTCTCTCCCACCTCCTCTAGGTAGGCTATGGCTGGGGGTCTTGCGCTCCTCCTCGCCATGCTGGGCATTGTCCTGCAGCCGCTGAAGGTCAGTGACCACATGGATGTGGCCATGGAGCAGTGCATGCAGCAGCGCAAGGAGCAGGAGGTGGAGCTGATGACTCGGCTGCAGCAGGAGTTTGCGGAGATGATGCAGGAGCCGCAGAGCGGACTTTTCAGGAGAGATGTGGTCTTCGCCACCTGGGACCTGTGGCAGTTTGGGGCCTTTGCTGCAGGCCTTGTGCTGCTCTTTGGGCTCTTCTGGATGGCCACGGAGCAGGACTTTGATGAGTGTGACAGCAGCAGTGGCCTGAGCTCCTCCAGCAGCGAAGAGGAGGGGGAAGGCGAGGAGCAGGAGGCTGTGGGTGCTGTGCACTGGCTCTCTCCTGAACAGCAGCTGGACTGCCCAGGCAGGAGGGCCCTAGAGACCTTCTACCAGCAGCACCTCTGGGGGCCAGTGCAGGACGTGGCCCACACATGCAAGGTGGTGGAGGAGCTGGCGGGCAACCTCCTCCACCACCCGGGCACTCCTTCCGCCTGAAGCTGGGCACCGGCGGGGAGCTGCCGGCGAGGCATGGCCGCGTCCATGCGAAGCTGGAGTGCATGTGCGAGAGGGAGCAGCTGCTGGGGGACGTGCTGTGCTTCCAGCATCACTCCCAGATCCGAGTGCGCAGGTATCAGCGCCCCGGGCTCCTACACACCCTGCGCACTGGCTTCTACCTGGATGTGGAGAAAACCGCCCGCTGGTTCCAGCTCTGTGTAAGAAATGCCTGGGACATGATTGCTGCGGAACAAAACTGCCAGCTGACAGTGCTGCCTTCCTCCCATTCCTGCAAGCTCCAGCTCACATGCGACTCTGGGAGAACCATGCACACTGAGATAATGCTGGGGGTGCAGCAAGACAACTCGGGGCTCTTCATGGGCAGCCAGGAGGCAGAGGCCGGCCTCAGCAGCAGCACAACTTGGCTGGAGAGCTGTGCCCTGCAAGAGCTGCTGTTCTTCAGATTCATGGCCAGGCAGGCCCCCCAGGGCAGCTGCCACCTAACGTGTCTGCAGCTCCTCACCTACCTCCTGGAGGACTCGGTGCTTTCCTCTGTCCACCTGAAAACAGTCACCATGCACCTCCTGACACTGCTTCCCCCATCAGCGTGGTGCCCGGAGCATCTCCTGGAGCGGCTGAGGGATGTCCTGCGCTACCTGCACCGCTGCCTGGAGGAGAAACAGCTTCACCACTTCCTCCTAGGCAACAAGAGGGTGCCCAGGGAGGTCCCCCTGCCAGCGGCCTTCCAAACGGCCAGCCCGCTCAACCTCTTCCAGCACCTGGCGCAGCAGCCCGACGCCCACGCCCAGGCGCTGCGCGAGTTCACCGAGCTGCAGGATCGGCTCAGGAGCCTGTTAGACTGACGCCAAAAGACGGCTCTGCAAATGGAGCAAAAGCACGCTTTGCGGATCCTCACCCGATCCCACTGAAGACGCCGTTGACAGGAGGCGTGCGACAGAGGCGCCTGTGATCACCTGCGCAGAGACTGCCCATCCTTTTGGAGAGATTCAGTTCCCCACGGGAGCACTGCCCTATGCACACACCCCAATAAAGTTGCCTCTTCTCACAAGCCCTCTGTCTGTGGCTGCCTCCGCCTGGGCAACGCTGTGTGGGCAACGCGGGCCCCATCCCGCCACATGCACATCCCAGGGATACACACCCAAGATTGCCTCGTGTCTGGGAGATGACCAGAAATCACAAACACTAGCACACGCCAGACTGCCCTATTTCCCCCAATCCCAGGAAGCTAGCTGACAGTAGCAAGGGTGCCTGCCGCACAGATGACATTTGGGAGGTGCATCAGATGTACGGCTGTCACGCTGAACAGGCACAAAATAGGGCACCTGCGCCAGCGTTCGCACGGCCAGCAAGGTTAAAGCTTTGGCGATGGCCTGCACTCAAAGCAGGCACGCACGCCGTGCATGCCACGTGTCTGGGAAGTGCTGGCCGGCCTCATTGCAGCCGTGCGACACAACAGGTGCACGGATATGTGTATTTGGGACACCTGCGGCAGAAATACAGCCCTTGTGTGCTGCGGAAGACTCACAAGCTGTTTCATAACTATCACCTCAAAAGAGCTGCACGTGCCCGAGTGCTGGAGAAAGCCGGGCTGGTGTCCCGCACGCACTCAGTGCCTTGGCTTGCTCAGCGAGCTAGCAGGAGTCGTACCACAGCTGCCCTACGTCCATCAGCTAGGGTCTGTGGGGTTTAGGGGCTCTCGGGGGGCGTGGGGGGCTGTGCTCTTACGACACCTGCTCTTGCCTCTTCCTGTAGCAGGCCCGGCAGGGCCCAGTTTGTGCTAGCCGTCGTTCCCAGCACAGGCCCTTGGCTGGCAATAAGCAACACCACCCCAGCCACTCCCAAAGGCACAGCAAGACGCCATTGCTAGCCACCAGCACAAGTGCAGGGGGCAGCAACAGGCACAATCAGTCACTGCCCATCTGCCAAAGCTGCCCCGGCCCTGCTTACACTGCCAATGTGCTTTCCAGAGCAGTGGCCACCTTCACAAGCTGCTCACATTGACAAGCCGCACGGAGCAGCACCACGGCTGGGGCCAAGGAGAGGGCAGGCCGGAGCGCTGACGCCTGTGCCCATGCCCAGTTGCTCCAGCTCCGCGGCAAGAACATCCCACCCGACTGAGGCCCAGCTGCGGCAGCTGCAAAGGCCGAGGCTCCCGGGCAGCAATGAGGCCACACAGAGAGCAAGGACCAGGGAGACAGCCAGGGTTCAGCATTGACCAGGCATTTGTCCTCAGGGGGAACCAGGCAGAGCGCTGCCTCTCACCCTCAACCAAGCTCACCCAGGGGCATGGGGCGGCCACAGGCACCTGCCGCTAGTGGATGGCAATGTCATCAGCCCCACGTCACTCTCACCCAAGGCTGGATGTCACCAGCCCTGTCCCCCAGCAGGCAGGGAAGGTGCAGGCTGTGCTAGGGAGGGCCCTGAGCCACATTTTTAACCCTGCTGCTCCCACTGCTGTGCCCACTGGGGGGTCAGTCTCCCCAGCAGGACGGCGGGCCTCAGCCCCACCTGCTTTGCTCAATGCTCAAAAGGCCTTTGCAAGAAGGAGCTAGGCCTGGCGGGGGGCATTGCCCAGATGCACTCAGCAGCCCTGGCATTTGCGGCAGCACCGCAGGGGACTTTGCTGCTTTAGCGACAGAACGGGGAGCAGGGCCCCAGCCCAGCTGGTCCCAAAAGGGGGCCCCAGCCGGCAGCTCGACGGGAGGCCAAGGGGCAAAACACCAGCTATCCCACAGCAGCAAGGACCTAGGAGAACAAAAGGCATGTTTTACTGCAGAACCCCCAGCAACACAACCTCCAGGCACCGCTCTGCTACCAGCACTGCGGCTCACACCCGTTTGCCCAGAGACCACAGGGCACTCGCAGAAACACTCCTCCTGCCACGTGAGAGCTCTAGGGCAGGATACAGACCCCAGCTCTCACCAGCACCTTCAGCAAACGGGGACAGCTTGCCCACAGACTCGCGGGCATGCACAGCACAAGAGCAGTCCTGAGGGCTAACCCACCCTGCCTTTCGCTGGGCTCCTGCTTCTTCCAGCCTGGCAGCCTTTCCCACGGGCACAGCGCGCTCCAGCCGCTGCCTCTGCAGCGCCAGCAGCCTGTGCCCATAGCTCAGACCCCAAAACAGCCCCCCACCCACCACCTCACTCACAGGGGCCTTGCAGATACCCCCACGATTCCTGTGCCTCCAGCATGCAGCAAGCACAAGCACCCCTCCTCTTAGGCTGCACGCGCCACAAGCACCCCTCCGGGAACAGGGTGCTCAGACCCCAACGCCAGGGCAGGCTTGAGCTTTGCTCACTCCTCTCTTCGGGGCACTCACCCGACATCTCCTCCCACACCTGCCTCCTCCCTTGCTCCCCATCCTGGGCACGCCTGTGCTCCTCACCGGGGGCTTCTGGCACTTCAGCGCAACGAAACCGCATCACCTGGGCTGTGCTGAAACAAAGCCCAACAGGAGAAAAGGAGGGCAAGAGAGAGCAAGAGCAACACAACTCCCTCTCCAGCACCCCAAGCGCCAGGCCGGGCTCCTCCCCTGCAAACTCCAACCTAACAGGCGCAGCCTGGGACCTGCCTCGCTGCTTTAGAGGCGCCACGGACCCCAGCACCTCCCCAAAATGACCTGCCTGGCAGCAGTCAGAAGGCAGCAGCAGGCTAGATGCTCTCACATCCAGCATCACCCCAACAGCGCTAACACACACGGCTACCGCCACGCACCAACCGCAGCGTCACCCTCCCCACGCAAGGCCCAGGGTCACGGCAGGCGGTTGGGCAGCCCCCGCATGGCCACGACCCCTGCCAGGGGCACCCCAGAGCTCACAAGGCCACCGGAGGCACCGAGGGGCCAGACGTGCCGCCTCCCTCCTGCTCACCCGCCTGGCCCCGAGGCCACCCAGCCAACGCCATCACAGAGCCCCATGCTGCAGGGGCGGCTGCCTCGCAGCACGGCAGCGTCGGGCCACTGCTCCCACCCGGCTGCTCCCGAGCTGCCGCCTCGCCTCGCCTCGCCTCGCCTCGCCTCGCCCACCCGCCGCTCCGGGCTCCGCGCTGCCCCCGCCGGCAGGCGCCTCCTGCCCCGCCCCCGCCGCCCCAGCACCGGCCCCGCGCTGCCCCCGCCCCCGCGCCCGCGCCCGCGCCTGCGCCGCACGCGGCCCGGCGGCCCCGCCCACCACGTGCCCGCGCGCCGCGGCGGCTCCCCCCATTGGCTGCGGCGCTGGACCGCGAGGGGCGGGGCGCGGCCGTTGGGGCGGGCTGCAACCGGCTGGGCCCGGTCCCGGGGGGTCTGGCCGCTGCGGCTCGGGGCCCGCTGCAGCCGCGCTGTTCAAACGCCGCCGTTTGTGCTCGAGTCGGCGGCTGCGCGGCACCGTTTGCCTCCTTCAGCTCCCCAGTGTGGTGGCTTCAGCTTTCCCTCCAGGGCAGGGACAGAAAATGCAGCTGCGCTGGCCTCTGTGCGCTTCCGAAGAGAACTGCTGGCTGTAGCAGGGGGCTGAGCAGCCTCCCTGCAGCCATGCCAGCCCCTGGGCTCTGCTGCTTGGCAGCGCGCCCACTCCAGAAGGCCGAGAAACCAGCCGCACCTCTCGTTGTGCCACGGCGCGAGGAGCAGCCCCAGCCCTGGGGGCTGGGCTCAGCGATGGCACTGCCCGGGCACAGGAGCGACAGCCTTCTCCCAGGGCAGCTCGTCACCAGCAGAGCACCCAAGTCAGCGACTGCCCAGAGGTGCAGCAGCTGCTGCCTCCAGCCCTCAGCTGCCATCCTCCCACTGCCCCACTGCTGGCTCCTGCCCCACTGCTGGCTCCAGCCCCAGGCTTGAAGCCTTCACACGCCTTTTCTCTCCCTCTTCTCTCGCTTTCTTCTTTCTTTTTCTTTGGTGGGCCGGGGAAGAAGACATACAAGCCCTGGGAAGAGAAATCCGTTTCTCCCCTCCACAGCCCCAGGCCCTGCACCTACGGAGCTGATGTAGTTGGACACTGGCAGCCCTCCTCTTCCTCCAGTTCTCTTTGGGGGAGTTTGGGGAACAAGTGCCCTTGCTGGGGCAGTGCCTGGTTCAAGAGGTATGGTGGGCGCTGCCTCACAAGTGCAGCCATAGAGGCCTGGCCGTGACTGCCACCTCGGTGTCTGGGGCAGGAGAGATGTCAAGGGGATCGCATGGCCTGCTGGTGGCATCATGAGCTCCCCAGGGCCATGGGGGCTGGGGCTGTGCATACAGTTTGTGCCAGCCCTGCAGCGTCAGCCCCGACACCTGGTTTCCCTCTCCTTTTGCCTGAGGATCTGTACACTGGAGATGGCTGTGGCACGTGCCAACTCTGGGCAAAGCCTGCAAAGTCTGAGAGACAGGAATTGGGAGGGAGAAAACATTCCTGCAGGTGGGCTGGGAAAGGTCATTAGCACCTGGAGGAGAGACTTCATTGTTAAAGAATAGCGCACTGAAACTGTCTAGAGGTAGCCGCTTAGCGCAACTTGTATGGAACTTGCTTGGCATGGGTGGCTGAATTTGCTGGGGCCTTGGGCCGCACTTAGATAAAATAATGAACTTTTCCTTAGTCCAGTAAGAAAAGGGCCTCGGAGCTGGTTCAAGCTGGGAGGGTGGGGAGGTTGCAGGCAGTCCGCGTTCCTGCGTCTCACACTGGGAAAGGGAGGGTGTCTGCAGGAATGCGTCTCGCACTCTGAGGGGGAGGGTGTCAAGGCTTTGGAGTGGGACCAGTGCAGGGCGTTGGGACCTTGGGGGACGGGGCCTTGGCTCGCTGCTGGGGCAGTGTTGATTGTTGTGGTTTGGAATCGCCTCCTCCTCAGGACCTTAAGGCACAACAGTAAGACCCAACAAAAACAGAGGTACAACCGTCATCAGAGACCGCAAAAAAACAAAAATAAGGAGAAAGACAGCTTACCTCAGAATGACGATGAGAGCCAATGAGGAGCAGGAGACCCCAGACCAAAAAATTACTATTGGTCTAACTACCACGTGAGGGGTGGGAAATGTAAGTTGAAAAAACTATAATTGCCCAGGATTTGAGGCACCCACCTCGAGCTGTAATTACTGCACGTGCGTCATTAAAATTTAATTATTTAATTTATTTTGATTTGGCTGTGAAATTTTCTGCAGGAACCTAGGGTCGGGCCCCGTTATGGTGGCCGACAAGCCTAATTTCCATAACATTCATCCAGTTTGCTGGCAGAGCACTTCATAGCTATTGCAGCTGCACCTGCCCAGGCAGGCTGTCCCCAGGGCACCTGAGGGTGTTTGGCCCATGTGCTGGCAATGACAGGGTGGGGTCTTCCCCACTTCTTCCCCACCAGCCCAGCTGATAGGCTGCTGCCCTTGCTCACCCTTGCAGATGTCCTCCAGCTTCTCCTCGCCCTAGTGCTTCATGTGCTGCCTGATGAGCCCTAGGCACACACACAGCCCCTCACAGATCTTGCTCCCCAGCCCACCCCAAGCAGCCCAGCTCCCCCCAGGCCCTGCCCACCTTACCAGGCGCCCTCCAAAGTGCCATGTTACCCAGCATCCCCTGCCCAGCCACACACTGCTGGTACAGGTTCAGCAAGCTGCCTCCTCCTCACCGTGCCTGCTGTGTCGCACAACAGGATGAGGCCTCTGAGCACCGGCCCTCACATCACCCAGCAGTCACTCCGCAGATACCTCACAAGATACCCACTGCCCATCCTGCCCTCATCGCTGGGCCAGTGCCCCCTCCACCAGGCCTGCTGGCGGTCCCCTCTCCCCTCATCTCCAGCGACTCCGCCAGTTCCCATTTGCAGAGCAAAAGCTCCTCCCGTAACAAGGCATTGGAGCTGGCTGCTGCGCAGAGGGTGCAGACGCAGGCCAGAAACCACAGCTTCTCGGCCCCTTCCTCATACCAGCAGCAGAGGGACAAAGAGAGCGCGTGAGAGGGCCAGGGCCAGGGCCAGCAGGACCAGAGCACTGCAGGGCCTGCAGCGACAGTGGGGCGCCTGCACGGGAGCAGCCCTCCACAGCCAGCAGCCCTCCGGGGGCTTCTGAGCGTGGCGCAGCCCGAGGGACCCCGAGGGACCCACCGGCAGAGGCGGGCACAGCCCCGAGGGAAATGGCGACACTCACCTCCCCTCGGCATATGAAGAAGGCGCCCACATACTGCAGGGCTTCCGCCTCCTCTCTGGAGAGCAGGCAGAGCTACAGGGCTGGCAGCGAGAGGAGAGGAGCCAGCCGAGCCCTCTGCCCCACCGCACGCCTGCGGCCACGCACACAGGCAGCCCTGGGCTGGGCACCTGCACCGGGACACGGACACCGCGGCTCCCTGGGCTCGCCAGGCCACTTGGTGGCAACGTTTGCGGCTGTAGCAGATTAACTTGGCTGCCTGTTTGGGGGCTTTGTAGAGAGGAGAGGCAGGCCAGGAGAGCAGCTGCTTCTGGCAGCTCTTTGCAAATGACATCCTTCCCCTGGCCACAGATGGCTTTTGCATTGGGCCGGGAGATGGGGGAAGAGAGCAGCGTCCAGGGACGAGGGCTGCGGCACCCCAGCTTTGTCGTAGCTTTCAGTTTCTTGCCGGAAGGGGGATCCCAGCAGACTATGCTGTGCTTTGCAATGAGGGGAGCTACTGGGCATCTTGGTGCACGGGAGGCCAACGTCACCGTAACTCTTTAGGGCCCCCTCTCGTTGCCTCGTGTTGTGGCTGTGAGTCTGTACAGCTGCTTGCGCTGAAACTTCAGCTCGCTTCGAAGGCATAATGCTAAACCTCCTGCAGCAATAACTGGCTTGTTGCCAGTAAATAGTCACCAGGGCTAGATAAGGCGTTTGCTTTTGGACCACGTTTCTGGCGTTTTTGCTTCTGAGTGCGGCATTCAAGCAGTTACATGCTGTGGCTGGACAAATATCAAGGGCTGCAGGCTGCCGTGAATCAGCCTTGTGACACAAACTGCGCTTTGCCCCAGTCAGTTTGGCCAGGTTTGGTTTTGGCCCTGTGAGAAACTGCCGGCTGCCCCAGACACTGTCAGGTGTGACCCCGAGTCTGATCTGGTGCTGTCAGGTCTCACAGTCTCCACGCCGACGTTTCCCTGCGGGCTTTACTCTTCCCAGAGCAGCTCTTACTGCTCAGCCACCTGCGCCCCCCGAGTGGCAGTGCTCACAGGGGGGCAGCCGCTTGCTGATGGCGGACACCAGCCACTCTGGCTGCTGCTGCTTCTGGCCCCCCAAGTGGTGCTCAGGGGCTCCCGGGGGCTGCGGCCCTGCTCGGAGTTCAGGGCCCAGGGCCACGGGCTGGGGAGAGCAGGCAGCGGGGACCTTCTGCAGCCAAAGAGCCAAGAGCCCGCAGCGTGACTTTGCAGGCGGGAAGGCACATGGCCCCCCCTGCTCTCCCAGCGCAGCCGCCTCGCAAAGCACATGGACGGCAGTGCTCGCAGTGGCCCCTGCCATCTCTGGATGGCTGGAGCCTCTAATACGTGTGCTGAGCTCTGGGCCCTGCTGCGCTGGTGCCTGCATGGGCAAATCCTGCGGGGCCTACCAGAGCATCCCAGCAGCCTGCTAACTCCTGGGCTCAGCCACACCAGGGGAAGCCAGCGCCAGCTCCGGGCCAGCTCCGGGCCCTTCCTCATGCAGAAGAGGTCATGGCTTTGCAGGGCAGAACCCTGTCAAGACTGCTGCCATTCCTGACCCTGCTGTCAGGGGAAACGGGGTGCTTCTCTGACTGCTGGGAAGGGGGGTATGTTGTGGCTGCCCTAGACTGCTGGAGAGCGTGTGTGCCCTCCCCCTCCCAGGGTGACCCCGATTCCTTCAGGACCGGAGTTTTCTACCCATTCCTTTGCCCAAAGAAAAGACACTGAGCCGTGGTGAAGAGACAGGGCTGCTTCTTTGGGGAAAGCCCAGCAGAGGGGGGACTGGCAGCACAAGCCTGGGACGGGCTGGGCCTGAGGGCCGGAGCTGTCCTGCGGGCAGGGAGAGAGGCCAGGAACCCCCCGACTTCCCCGCACACTCAGGTGGCCGCTGCGGGCAGAGCAGCCTGGCATCAGGAGGCAGCCGAGCTCCAGCAGCAGACACAGTCACCGCGCAGAGGACAGTGCCACCGCTCCCACGCTCTCCTCAGGCGGTAGCACAGGCCTTGGAGGGTGCCTGGGGAGGGAGTCATCTTCCCTGGAGCTCTCAGGAGCAGGATGGTTTGCGTCGCCAGGCAACAGACGGACGGGCTGCTGTCCTCCTGCAAGCCTTGCAGGGCTGAGAGAGAAAGGAGCAGAGCAGAGATCAAGGCACTGTGTCTGCACAGATGCCAGGCATCCCCTGCTGACGCAGCCAGTCCCACCCAGCTCTTCCCACAGCCAGGAGGCAGCAGGAGCAAGAAAGGGACGAGGTGGGAGTTGCTGGCCAAGACCGTCCCAAAGGCTCCTGAAATCTTCTCTCTACTCTACCCACAGCGGCCCTGCTCTGCACGGGGAGCAGAGCCCTCCTCGCCTGGGGCAGGAGTGGCAGCTCCCTGCCCAGCATCTGTCTGCCTCCCACCAGCCCTGCCTGACACCCTGCTGCCCTCGCTCACCCGTGCAGATGTCCTCCAGCTTCTCCTTGCTCCGGCCCCTCAGGTGCTGCCCGACAAGCCCTAGGCACACACACACAGCCGCTCACAAATCCGGCTCCCCAGCCCACCCCCAGCAGCACAGCTGCCTCCAGGCCCTGCCAGCCTGGCCACGCTCCCTCCTCCCTTTTGCAGCGCTGACGCCAGGGCGCTCCGCACTGCGTGCCACCCAAGGGTCTTGCTGTGAGGGCACAGCAGGAGGCTCCCAGCAGCCCCTCATGTGTGGGCAGAGATGGCAGAGGGTGACACAGCCCCTGGGCACCCAGGCCCTGCATCGGGCGCTGGGGGCTCCAGCAGACACAGCTGCAAGGCTGGTCCTTGCTGCCAGCGCAGCAGCCGGGGGGGCTGAGGCCGAGGTGTCCGGGGACAGAGAGGGACACCAGCGGTTGGGGCTCACCAGTGAACCTCACGGCTGCCTCTCGCAAGGACTCCTGTGGGCTCTCCAAGTATGTCAGGCTCTGGTGCAGGTACTCTTCTGCTCTTCTGGCCCTCACCAGCTGGGGAGAGCACAAGGGCACGGGCTTGGCACACCCCTCCCTCACCCAGCCAGGCAGTCCCTGCGCCCAGGACCGGCCTTGCCCTGCCAGGACGCTCATGGCTCCCACACACGAGCTGGGCAGTGCCGAGCTTCGGAGGGAGCAGAGGGCAGGCTGCTCCCCAGGCATGCTGAGGTGCCCTCCTGCTGCCAAGGCCCAGCTGGGCCAGGGGCTGCTTTAGCATCCCAGGGGGCAGCGAGGGCAGAGGAGCCTGGAGAAGAGCTCGCCAGGGCAGCGTGCTTGGAGAAGGGCAGCGTGAGTGCTGCTCCAGCCTGGCGGCTTTGGGTGCCAGCCAGGGCCAGGGGCACAGCTGCCTGCCCCACACACTGGGCATGGAGGGGGACAGGCCTTGCGCAGGCTGGCTCTGGGGGCTTTGGGGCCATCCTTACCAGGCACTCGCCGATCCTCCACGTCTGCGCTGTCTCAACCAGCTGCCTGAGCTGCTTCCACTTGAGGAACTTGGCAGCGCGAAGGAGGGCTTCCCGAGAGGCCTGCACAGCAGCAGAGACGGGGAGATGCCACCGCAGCCCAGGGGACAAGACCCTGCGTCCCCCTGCTCTTGGCAAGTCTCGGGGCCTTGCCTGGCCCACCATGGGAAGAGGCAGCAGCTGGGCACCGACTCTGCCACGGGGTTCAATACCCTGGGCAGAGACATGGGGCACCCACCACCTCAGGCACCTCGTCCTGCCGCGGCAGCACAACAGAGAGCCCCAAGAGCTGCTGAGCTGTAGCCAAGGCCAGGAGGAGGCTGAAGGGCTGCAGTCGCAGAGACGCCCAGGCAGGACTCGGCCACAACTACCTGCCACAGGCATTGCCCCTGCGGGTGCTCGGCTGCCCGGCCTGCGCCCTTGCCCAGACTTGTGCCCCCGCCCCAGAGCTGGGTAGCCGGGATGCAGGGCCCGGCCCCTGCCCTCACCGCACCTCCCTCCCTGGGGCTCTCCCCTCCCCAGGCTCGTGGGCTGGGGAACAAGTTGGCTCCCCAAACTCCTTGCAGGTGCTGCCTCCCTCTGCGCAGGCCAAGGGCACTGGGGGCACACGCTGAACGTGGGGAGCAGGGTGTCTCCTCCTGCAGTGCTCTTGCCTTAGGCAGCTGGGGCATGCCCCAGGCCAGACATCTCCAGGCCCCTGCTGGGGCAGGGCACGGTGGCAACAGGAATTGGGGGGCAAAGCCTGGCCTCGCACACCTGCAGGGCTAGCTGCGAAGCCCCTAGGCACTCCAGGGCTTAGACATTTGTGGCCACGGACTGCGGCGGAGCCCTGTGGGACCGGGGAAAGCAGGTCTGGGAAAGGCCCATGCCCAGCTTCTCATTCCCTGCTTCGAGCCTTCTAGGGCCCTGGTTAGAAAGCCATACCTGGCGCACGCTGCAGCTCTCGTCCTGCATGTGGAAGAGCAGTGGCAGCAGGCTGCTGCGCACTTGCTTCTGCAGCTGCTGGTCTTTGGTGCCCAGCACAATCGCCAGCACATCTCTGAAGAGCCGCATGGAGAGCGCTCGCACCTGGCCAGCGTCCTGGTGGGAAGGAAGAGGGGGCACCTCAGTGCTGGCTGCTCCAAGCCCACGGTCTCCCTCGCGCCCAGCCCTCCTGCTGGCGCTGCAGGGGCCGAGCACAACACGGAGCAGCCGAGGGCAGAGAGGGCACTGGCGCAACGCAGCCCCCCAGCCCAGGACACCGGCAGGGGCCCTGGCTCTCCCCCCAGCCTTACGGCATCAAAGAGCAGCAGGAGCTCCGCGGACAGCTGCGGAGCAATGCTGGCCACCGTCTCCTCGCCCATGACGTGCACCACGTGTCGCAGCACCACCAGGGCCTTAGTGCTGATGTCGCTGTCCGCATCCCGCAGTTGCTCCATGATGAGTGGCAGCAGGAAGTGCATTTCTCTTACCTGTGTGAAACACCACTGCGTTTGCTGAAGAAGTAGTGGACTGCCCAGGCAAAAATGCCCAGCTTGTTAGACACCCGCTTCCCCTCTGGCTTCCCAGAAGCTGGCATGGCGGTTACTGCAGCAACCTGCTGCCAGGCAGGGCTTAGCGGCACAGCCATGGCAGTGTGGGGGACTGGGGGCGTAGGGAGGGAGGAGAGGGCAGCACCGGCTCCTCTCCACCTGACCACTCACCCCCTTCTGTGTGTTCCCCAGCACCCTCACCCAGCCCCACGCTGCCCGCACAGCTTCACCTGCCTGTCCCCTGCTCACCGTCTGCGGCCTCTTGCACAGTAGGACGAGGCCTCTGAGCACCAGCCCACGTATCACCCGGCTGCCATGCTGCAGATACCTCGCAAGGAGCAGCAGGATATCATCATCTTCGCAAAGGTCCGGGCAAGCCACAAGCTGAAACACATGTTGCAGGGAGACAGTGCCAGAGCCAGCAGGACTCCCTGCATCGTGCCGTGCCGGCTCCCACCAGCAGCTCAGGGCGAGGGCACCAGGCCCACACAAAGCCTGGCCCCAAGGCAGCAGTGAGTGCGGAGGGCCCCCGGGGCTGCTCCTCCGCTCCTCTCCACCATCCACACAGCAGGCACCAAATCCACGTGGGCACAGGAGTTACCCCAGCGCGGATGGGCCAAGCCAAGGCTACAAGTCGCAGCGCACCCACTGCCCCAGCTCCACTCACTGCCGCCCACCCCCCAGCACGGGCACGGGAGAGCAGAGGGGTGAGAGGCACCCCAGAGGCAGCCCTGCCATCAGGCTCACCTCCACGAGGAAAGCCAGGATGGAGATCTCCTGGGAGGGCTCCTCCAGGCGGAGCAGCACTGCCAGCTGGCGCAGGAGGTAAACTCGCAGGCTTCTTGGGGTCTCCCTCATTTCCCTGGCAGAGGGAAGAAGGCACTGGTGGCCTGAGCAGCCCAGGCAAACCTCGGCCATGCCTTGGTCACAAGCGCTGAGGCTACAGCCCCTTTCTTGGGGAGCTGGGCACCCCCACGGGCTCTGTGGGGCACCGCATCTGCAGGGGAGAAATGCTGGGGCAGAGCGGGCACAAGGGGCTCTCACCTGGCCAGCAAAGCCACTCCGCTGTGGTGGGTCTCAGCGCGGAGGAGCATGTCCCAGCCACCCTTCCTCGCCATGAGCAGCACCTGGCGCTCGTAGCCGGCACGGCAGAGCAGCGCTTTCATGGTCCGCACTGCGGCCCTGTGTGTGGAGCAAACACCAGGTCACACTGGCACCCCCGGCCCCGCCTATAGGTCCACAGCAGAGACAACGGGGCTGGCATGGAGCACCTGACGGGGCTGGTGAGAGCAGACTCTTCCCCTTGGCATTGCCTCCAGCACATCTCAGCCTCCTCCGGCGTCAGCGCTGCGGTGACAGAAATCTGGAACAGCAGCGCCAGGAAGAGCTGGGGGAAAAATGCCTCCACCTGCGGTGGGCAGCGGGGCCACTGGAGGATCTCCTGCAGCGCCATGGTTGCCTGCAGAAAACACCCAGAGACAGCTCTCGCTGCGGAGGTGCCCTTGTTGCACGGCCCAGTCTTGGCAGCGATGCTTGGGCGCTGCCCTGGGCCATGGGGCAGTGAAGCAGTGCCTGGCCTGGCTGTGCGGCCAGGGCAAAGCCATGAGAGCTCTTGGGGCTCAGCTCCTCTTTCTGCCCTGGGCACAACAACCCTTTCTGCGCTGGTAGGAGGTCTCCCTGGGGGGGCGGGGGGGTGGCCCTCCATGCACAGGCCTGCCTGGGCTGTGCCTTGGTCCTGCCGGGCCCCTAAGTATGCCCCAGCCCCTAATCCTGCCCCCAACCCACGTTGCCAGCCCACCAAGCACAATGCAGAGACAGAGGAGGGCGGAGGGCCACCCACGCAGGGCTCCCGCCTTGTGCACAGGGGGCTCCAGCGGTGAGCAGCAGCCCAGCGTGCTGGTGTGGCGGGGGTCAGGCACTGGCCAGGGCCCTGCCAGCCGTAGCCCTCCCTCACGCGCTGTGCCTGTGCGCCCTGGGGAGGTCAGGGCTTGGCAGCGGATGGGGAAGGGCAGAGGGGGCCCTTTCTGTGGCCTCTCGCCCACAGAGGCCAGTGCAGCCCTAGGGGAGAGCGAGGCTTCCTCCACAAACGCACGGTCAGGGGAGAGATATCCATGTCGTCCCCATCCAAAGTCAGCGACGCCTTGTGCACTGGCCAGTCCAACAGCACGTCGAACAGCTCTCCCAGCACCTTCTCCGCAGCCGCGGGCTTCGACGCCAGCACCCTCCACATGGCCGCGGCAGCGCTGCAGGCCCAGAGCGCCCTGTCAGCGGGTGCCGCAGCCGCAGCGCCGTGGCCTGGGCAGCCCCACAGGGCCTGGGCTGGCCGCCAGCCCTGCCGCTGCCCGCTGCCCGCTGCCCGCTGCCCCGTGCCGGCAGCACCCAGCCGGCCCTGCCCCAGCAGGCACCACACCGCCAAGCTCAAGTCCCTTGTGGGGCAGGGAGGGAGCCAGGCGACCGGGCTCAGGGGCCCAAGGCAGCCAGGCTTGCTCAGCTCTGGCTGCTGCAGCCCTGCCTGAGGCAGCGGGGCTGGCACACGGGGACACCGGGAGGGCCCAGCCCCTCAGCAGAGTCCTGAAAATCTCCCTCTCCCCCGCAGCCCACACGGGACGAGCTCTAAGGCCTGTGGGGCCCCAAGCACTAGAGGCAGCAGGGCCCGTACCTGTCGCAGGATGGGGAACAGCGCAGCAGGCTCACAACCACCTGCTCGGGGTACGCGCAGGCCAGCTTGAGAAGAGCCCTGTCCAGGCTGTGCCGCGCAGACTCCTCCGTGACGGACAGCACGCTTCTCCACAGGCACCTCACCATCTCTGGCACCTGGAGGGCACACGGCTCCGAGTGGGGCTGCTGCCAGCCTGCAGCCAGTCGCCCAGCTCCCACCCAGAAGGGCCGCCCTTGCCACCGCTCTGCGCTGCCCCCGGAGGGTGTCGGGTGCCTGGCAGACATGGACTCGGGGAGGTGGCGGGGGGGAGCAACCCCCGGAGGCCTCGAGCCCCGGCCGTGCCACCCACAGGCTACTTACGTGCTCCAAAAGGGAGGCGTCGTCTGTCACGAGCGCATCCAGCTCGCGAGCAGCCGCCTGCGCATCCTGGGTGCTGCAGGCTCCGATGCCCCTGATGGCTGCGAGGATGGCACTTGTCCTCACAGCGGGCTCGAGGTGTCCCCCAGACATCTACGGGAGAAAGGAGGGCAGCCCAGATAGATGCGGAGCACCCAGCGGTGCCCCCTCACTCAGCCGTTGGCAGCGCCTGGGGCGTGCGCACCTCGTGGGGCTGCAGCTCGCAGCTGCTCTCCGTAGGGACCCCACGGTCCTCCGCCTTCTCCTCCCAGGCCACCCTGGGGTGGCTGGGGGGTCTCTCCGCCATCCTAGGCGATGCGGTAAAGGCTCCGCGGGGCTGCCCGGGGGTGACAAGGAAAGACCTGGGTGCACTCAGGGGGCTCCTTCGCCAGCCCCACGCACTCCCGTCCTCTCCCGTCACCGTCCTCCCGGACACTGCGGGGGCTGAGGCCGCGGGGGTGCCTGGCAACGCCGCGGGGTGTCACAGGAGCCCAGTCACAAAGGGCCCCACTGTCACCCTAGTGACGCTTGTCACCGGCCCAGGGAGGGGCAGGGTGGGTCCCCTCCAGGGGCGCAGGGCCGGCTTGCCCCCCCGACATGGAACACCTCGGTTTGCCCTCGGGGTGCCCGGGGCCCCCATGGGGGTCTGTTGCCCTCAGCGCCACTCCAATCCTTGCCTGGTCTCCCCCAACCGCTGCTCCCTGTCCCTGCCCTCCTCCTCCACCCCAATGAGCACAGGTTTTCAGACGAGGGTCTCCTCTCCAAAATGCAATCATTCTTTAACACCAACAAATGTCCCGTTCCAATTCTGACACCCTGAAAACAGAGGGCTACCAAGCATGACCCATGAAGCTACTACCTTGGTTAGCATCCCAGGAAAGCACCAGGCAGCAGTTCCCAAATTAGCGCACGCAACTGCTTGCGTACAGCAAACGGTGAAACACTGACCTCCCCCCGCAGAGTCCCAGACACGGCCAGAGCAGAAACAGATTTTAAAAAAGCAATGAGACCCATTGATTTCTGCAAGTGGGCAGCAAGAATTGGGAGCGGGGAGTACCAGGGATACCTGCCCCACTCCTATACCCACTCCCTAAGGATTCAGGGACAGGATACTGGGATACAGAAATCATGCTGTCTACCCTGACTTAGACCTGTTTTTACCTAGAATGACCCTGTAGGACCCTGCAGGAACTCTGGAGTTCCCATTAAAAAAAAATCTGCTGCAACACCAATATGGAGCACCAGTTTTAATTAAATTTGATTAAACCTCTCAAATCCCATCAGCTAGCAGTCATTGTAACACACAGTGAATAAAGACAGTAGGTAGCGGTTGTCAAAGCAGCCCAAAGAGGGATTTTTTTTTTCCTATCTAACTTTATGCAGCTTTATTAAAAATAATAATACCTAAAGTGTCCTTTTTTAGAAAAATGCTGCTTGGTGGGTTGTTTGTCTTTAACAGGCTGAATTTGGTTTCAGGATGATGTGAAGGAATTGTAAGCTTCTGCCAATCAGTAGTAGCAGTTAGCATGTACCCCCAAACATGTTGCAAAGGAAAGCAAAAGGTTCAATCCGGCTTCTTACCGGGAATATCTATGTTAGCGTATCTGAGCTTGTAAAATCTGTGCAAAATCTTTGGACAGTTGAAACACAAGTTTTTCAGACAAGGGTCTCCTCTCCAAAATGCAATCATTCTTTAACACCAACAGGTGTCCCGTTCCAATTCTGACACCCTGAAAACAGAGGGCAAAAAAAGAAACAATAGCAAGTAATTTTTTTTAATAGGAAAACTGAGTTGTGACTTGTTAGGGCATGAGGATGGTGCTTCGTGGCCTTCCAACCCCTAGTTTTACAGAGGACCAACGTATGCCAATTTTCTCCTCCCCTTCCCCCCGTTCTTTTCACCCTCTAGAAATAATTGGTGAGTTAAAAGCAGGGCAAACATTCCCAGCTAGATAAGAACCAAGGTGTTTTCAGCAATCAGGATAAATTCTGAAAAATGTACTGGGCCACCCATTTAGGCTTTTCACACTGGCAGCAGGTATCAACAAGTCCCAGAAAGTATTAAACACTTTCTTATGAGAGATCTGGCATTTTTATGTTAATTTTCAGAGAAGTTGGTGATGGCAGATGTCTCAATTATAAGGCACTTCTGGGCTGATTTTTCTGCTTTACAATTAGGGAATAGTAATTGCACCCAGGAGCAATGTGGTGCCAGGACTCTATAAAACCGTCAGAGCAGTAAGGGGATGCAAAGCCCACCCTGTTCATGGCAAGATGTTGGCAAATACAGCTGGACTGCTCCGAGTCCAAAAACTCACATCCATTTAGCATAATCCTGACCAGGGAGACAGCAGGCCTGGATGCAATAAGCCCCAGATAACCACATCCATGACCAGGGCTGCAGAGCTGAGTCTGGGACTGACTGAGCACCGTCAGCCACCTTCTGCCTCCAGGAGATGCCTGGAGCTGAGAACTGAGAAATCAGAAGTGTTTTGGACACGGGGCTCCTGTCCCTGAAAATTCAAAATGAGTTAAAACCCTGGTCTGCCGATCGGGGCAATGGTAAAACACAGTGGAAAGAACCTGGAGGGAGTGGCCTGGCTCCTGGGAAGTTATCCAGCAAACCCTGGGGAAAGAAATCAAG
Organism: Dromaius novaehollandiae; assembly: GCF_036370855.1. Taxonomy (NCBI): domain Eukaryota; kingdom Metazoa; phylum Chordata; class Aves; order Casuariiformes; family Dromaiidae; genus Dromaius; species Dromaius novaehollandiae. The sequence continues at coordinate 43,940,079 of NC_088104.1, forward strand.
CAAAATTTAGCCCGGCGGAAGAAGAGCAACCTGTTTCCCATTTTTAAATTTGCAATATTTAAACTTTGGGCACGCACTCTGGAGCCCATCAGGTGCTGCAGCACACCTCAGCTTGCTTTAACTATGGCTCTTGTCCTCCAGCTGCAGAGCTCAAAGCGTCATCCACTCCCTGGGGAAGCTCGGCAAGTGATGTGCAGCCCGGTGAGAGGCCAGCGCGGTACCTGCAGGCATCTTGATAGCTTGGGGCAGGGGGCCAAGCCACATCAAGCCAAGCAGTGCCAGGGATGACAAACTAGAAGTGCCAAGGCTGGATTTAAGACAAGACCCAGGCGTCCTGGCTGCCGCATTGACACCCAAGCCACCAGGAACAAGCAGCTGGGTCTCTCGTTACAGCCCCCAGCCCAGCCTGGCCATTCCCCACAGGTCCCAGGGTATCCACAGCTATTTTTTAGTTGATGTTTTCTGCAACGCCCCTCGGAGCAGAGCTCCCCAACACCCGGCCATCAGGGCTGAGCTGCAAGCAGACGGGGAGCGAGGCTTCTGCGGCTGGAGCAGTCCTGCTCCACTTTCCCCCTCGCTCCTGGCTAGCGCCCAGAGCTGGATGACTGTTTTTTTCCTTCTCACCCCTTATAAAATTCCTCTCTGTTCGCCTCCCTGAGCGGTCGTCCCTTGCCACCCCACCACCGGCCCCTGCAAAGCAGCCACTGGGCAAGCAGTGGAAGAAGCCCGGCAGGGAGCAGCTCCCAGGCCCACAGCAAAGGCGGGTGCAGAAAGGAGCTGGGAGTTTTGCCTCCTTGCACCACATCTATTAAGGCAAATCCACTGTGAGCATCTCCCAATGATACCAAAGGTGGTGAAAAAATTCAAATGACACTGGAGATTTTGCTTCTGTCCCCTCTCTGCTGAACTACACTGATCTCATGAGACCCACAGTGGCAGCGCTGTGTTTTGGGTGGGTTTGCTATATATACATATTTTTTTTCATGTAGGTTGAGACAGAACAAAGTGCTGGCACAGGCTGTGATTACTTTGGGAGCTTAAACACCCATTTTTACTGCGAGTCCCTCGTCCTGCAGCAGTAGGACACAAAGGAAGGGCCAGACCCCAACAGCACCATGATAGGGACCAGGATGACACACAGCAGAAGTGCCTCTCTGCTGGGGACTCCTCAGTCACCTGTGAGCACCAGACCCCCTCCTCTCTTCTCTACTAAGCCAGGACAGTCTCCCTGCAAAAAAAAAAAAAAAAAAAAAAAAAAAAAAATCACAGCCCTAGAAGGGTGTGAGCAGTAAGCAAGGAGGAAAAAGTGAACATTTACTGAATTTTTGTTTATAAATGAAAGGCAAGTTGACAAACCTGCACACAATAGTCCTTTTTTCCTTTTCTTTTTTCCTAACAAGGCATGATGGTCCCTGGAGGTACGAGAGACTGAGCCACTGGCGCTAGGAGCCATCAGCTCTTTCTTGAGCTCTGCTGCTTACTTTGGCTTTCCCTATATAGAAATGAGAAATTATCAGTCACAAAGTAACTCTAAGGTGGGGACGTTTGTGACTTCTTGGCGCAGGGGGGAAGGATGAAGAAGTATAGTTGATATTCAGAAAGCTTCAGAACTGCAGCATGGTGTAAAGTCACTGGCACATGGTAGTTGAAGGACAGATGGGCGAAGCCAGCTTTCCCAGCTTGCAGGTCGCCTGGCCTTTGAGTCATGACCCCTTAGAGCACCTCGCAGTTGGTCTTTAACTGCTCCAAGGTTGTCAGGTCAACTGCCAGAAGTCACATCACAGCTCAGCCAGGAACCTGCTATCAGACACCTGAAGAAAATGAGCTGAGAGCCAAGAGTAAGTGTCCTTAAGCCATGGGAGCATCTGCAATAGCTTTAAAACATTAACTGACACCATCAGTATCAAAACCCCATTACAATGGTCTGTTTCTGAGGCATAGGAAACAGCTTTCATACTCTGTTTAGGAATCACAATGTCTTGTACTCCACAAAGAAACCAGTTCAGGTTTAGAGCTCGACACATTGTGTCTGCTTGTGGCAAGGAAAGGGCCAGGTTGCTGGAGAAGCCCCCTGCCCTTGGTCCAAAAAGTAACAAGTCCAACTTCCTAACTTTTGATAGAAATCCAGCTTCCCAGCTGCTTACAGATAACCTTTTTAAATTGACCAGGACCCTTTTGGAAACCAGTTTAAGCACAACTGGAACAGCTGCACGAACAGCAAAAGCTGCAAACTAACTCCACCTGCATGGAAACAAAAAAAGTATGAAGAAAGTTTTACTTAAATATCAAACTTCTGGATCTCGCCAGTGACTTTTTTGGTCTTTGTCTCTCTTGTCTATCTTGATATCATCGTGTATGTGATATCCAGGGGATAAGAAAGTGCTATTAAATCCTTCTTTAAGAGCAGAGTAGAAACTAAGTCCAAATCCCCATGGGTATTTAGGGACCCAAATGACCTCTGAAACCTTTGAGAATAAGGCACTTCTGTGTCTTGAGCTCTGCCCAAGGAAAGCAGGTGAGGCTGCCCAGGTAGATCTGCTCAAAAGCCAGATTTGACATCATGTCTCCTGGCATGCCTCACCTCACCCCCCCTTACTGCCTCCCACTCAGAAACAGGACGAAACCGAAGTTCAGGCTGAAACCCCGAACTAACAGGTTTGGTTTAGCTTTAAAGAGAAGCCATTTGCTGCCTAGTATCTCTGCTTTATCTGCTCTAATGACACTCATTAGCTTTTAGCCCAGGACTCTGCCTCTGCATAACAAAGGAAACATTTTGCTACCCCAAAGCTGAAGGAAAGTTCCTGGAATTCCAAGGCAGGAAGGAAAATAAACGCCATTCAATAGTTTAGGGTCCTGCCTTGCAACTTTTACAATCGTAATTTTGTCCCGTGAAAGACCAAGATGTTCTCAAGCCAAAGACCTAGGTGGAAACCAAGCTGCCACCTCCTCTCAGGATGCACAACCCCCTAACACCTGAATCCGTTCAGCTGCAGCTGGATGAAAGCTTGTGAAACACCACTCCCTGCTTGTGATCTCATGCAAAGATGAGAACAAGATCATCCGTACAGGGCATAAATGCAGCGAGAGAACTCTGGTATCCAACATCACAGATCTTTGCCCCTTTACTAACTAAAGGGTTGGTAAGGAAAACAGGATCACAGCGATAAAACAGCATCTTCTTTGCAGCACTCCTAGGGACATCATGGTGCTGTGAGCATTAGGTAACTGCATACCGTCGGTGGCGTGGGGGCGGGGGGGGGGGCGGGGAAATCAAACCCTTGCAATATATTGAAAGGACACTGGTTTTACCAAGTTCTTTTACAATGACTTAAAAATACCTTCCTGTTTCTGATGGAGACCACTGAGGTGCTTTAAATGCACAGTATTATCACAGAGAGGTTTAAAGGAGCCCAGAATTTGAAAAGGCAAAGGAAGCTGTCAAAACAGCCTAAGTTGCATTTGCTTGAATAAGCTTTTCAATTTAACAAGGACAAGAGGATGGAGCAGATTTTTAGGAAGCCCGGGGACCACACCAAACAGCAAGGGATATACAGAAGAGCATAGGAGGCTGGAAAAAACAGACCGGTGACCCAAACCAGGCTACAGGCTGTTCCTGGATGAGCTCCCCGCTGCCTGGGATGTGCATGGGGGCAGGCCAAGAGAAGACCAGCAAAGAGCTACATACCACATGCAACACCATTAGTAATTTATTAATCGGTCACTCAGCACGACTTCCAGCTCTGATGACAAAAAGGAAATGTCCCCGGCACACAGCTGCCCAGGGGCATCCCTCCCCTCCCCGTGACAGAGGGTGCCAGAAGGCACAAAACAGCCTCCAGCGCAACTCATCCATGCTAGAAAACTAGCGTGCCTGGCTGGAGACCAGGGGACCAGGCTGTGCCTCTAACACTGACCACCTCAGTGCTTTCTGCCTTGTTTTTTGTGTCCGGTTTTTCAAAGTGGGAACGATGCTGGCAACCTCACCCGTGAGGCTCTGGGAAGCCAGGTGCCACTGGCTGGGGGGCAGAAGAGCAGAAAAACAGGTGAAGCACTCCTCTTTCCTAACCAGCGGAGAGGGGACAGATGCTCTTCCCCTCCCAGTGACGGCTCCAGAGCAGAGAGCACTTTGAAGGCAGTTGTTGGTGCTCACACAGCGGAGGCTGGTTCAGCAGGGCGTGTAGAGCACCCCATCACAATGCTGGGCACAGGGAAAGCCCAAAATCCCAGGCTCTTGCTGCAGACAGCCAACCTGAGAGAGCCGGGACAGCACAAGGGGAAGATAAAAACAGCTTTGCTCTACCAAGGATGAGAGATCAAGTCTGTCTAGATGTCTACTACAATATAGCTGGGCAGCTTTCTCTTCTCAGGTCACCAGTTTGATCCAAAAAGTCACCCTGCTGCATGTCCTGTGGGGGAGGATATACCCAGACAGAGGCTTTTAAAAAGCTGATTCTTAGAAAAGGGTCAACAGAAAGCAAACGGGGACCCAGTGGCACCATGCTGGCACTCTCCTCCCTGGGAGATGCACTGGTCCAGGGCTGTGGTAAGACCAGCGTTGAGATCTTGCTTGAAATAGTCCTGTGCCCCCACGTGGCAGGCGATAGCAGAGACGATTTGGAGGCCACAGTCTCTGCAATGGCCCAGGCTCAGGCAGACCAGGCCTCCTCTGGGGCTTTCCCTGCCCCAGAGGAGGGTCTGGGCTGCAGCTGCCCAGCGAGAGGGCTGTTGGGATGCAGCCGGGAGAAACGCCCCAGTGTCCAGATGGGGAAGACGTTGCAGTAGGAGGTGTAGCTGATGGCGCACAACTTGTTGAACACTCCAGCAATGTTCTCCTGAGAGAGAAAAACAGCAAGGCGGTATGGGTGAGAGGGGACCCACTGCATCCCTCTCATCCACGCTCCTCAGTGTAGCATCGCCCTCTCTGGAAGCACTTCCCTCTACCCCACGTGAGCCTTGGGCTGCCGCCTCAGTACCACAAGCAGCCGGTTGTGCACAGCTGCACAGTGCCCAGGACAGCTGCAACACCAGAGGAACCCCTTGGAGAGACAAGAATGGATCTACATACCTGAGGCCAGTCCCCGTTGGGCAGCTGTTTATCGAGCAACACTTTGATGCCCCTTTCCAGCACACTAATATCAGGGTACCTGCAAAGCACAGAGATGTAAACACTCCCAAATCTGGACCATCCATGTACCCCCATCCACGCGCTTAGGGAACTCAGCCATCTCCAGGATCCCCATGCTTGTCCCCGGCATGCCGAGTGCTTTGGGAAGACCCCTTATGACCCTAGCACACCAGACATAAAGAATATGGCAAAACTGTCCCAGGCCAGGGGCTTGCGGTTGCGACCCAGACTCCTGCTTTGCACGGGCCCCCCTTCCCCCAGGCATCAAGAGCCCCACCAGCCTGTGGACCACAGCTCCAGCCAGTCCCTCACCGCAGCAGGCTTGTGACCGACAGCATCTTTCAGGAAATGTCATACAGCACACGGCCGGGCCCAGGGCCCGTGCCAGCTCTTCCCTATAACTTGGCCTGCGTTTCCTATCTCACTATGTGCTCAGGGCCACACGGTATCTGAAGAGGCGAGAGCTGCTCCTACCTGACAGCCATGAGTCCCAGCAGGGCCCAGCACGTATTGTGGATCTGCGACGCGGCACTCTGCACGTACACGTGCTGCTCGCACGACTCAAAGTCTTCTCCCCAGCCACCATCTGCCATCTGCTTGGAGAGCAGGAACTGGCAGGCCCGGGCCACTTCTCTGCACGCAGCCCTGCAAAGATGGGGCAGAGAATCAGATGGGGCTGGGGGCCGAGGAGAGTTTGCACCCACGTGCCCCAGTCAGCTGGGAGCCAGGCTCTACCATGCCCATAGTGTGGGGCTGCCCAAGAGTTTCAGGCTCTGGCAGCAAGTGCCCTGGTCATATCACAGGCATAAGATTTGGGAGGAGGAGCTCTTGGGCCAGCCAGGGGATCAGCTCAGCCCCACCACGTGGTCCTGCCCCTGCCCAAGAGAGAGGGGCACGGGAAGCATACTGCCCCTCACTCACCCATCGCGGTATGTGTGCTGCATACAGGCAAATGCCTCCAGGCCAAACCAGGTGCCGTAGGTGAAACAAACCCCCCAGCTCCTAGGAGGGAAGGGAGAGCAGTAGTGTCAGGTTTGCACAGCCCAAGGGAGATGCAGGCTGCAACGCTGCTGGGGTCAGAGCAAGTGCAGAGCTGGGCAGAGGCACCGACCCTGCAGCCGGTGTTTGCTAGGGCACAACCACATCCAGCCCCACCAGGACTGCTCCCAGCTTGCTCAGGAGGCAGCAGTCACTCAGGAACCAGAGGAGCTGGAGCCACCCCAGCCCTCAGGGGTTGCCCAGGCCTCGTGCAGCGTGCAAGGTGCCTGCTCCATCTGGGCTGGAGGGAAAGGACAGGAGAGCAAAGCACACAGCAGCTGAAGGGGGGAAGAACCGGCCCCTGCTTGCCTTTCCCACACATCCTGCCAGCCACGAGCACTTGCCACCACGGTCCCTCTCATACTGGGGCTGCCGGGGGAAAGCCAGGCCCCAGGAGCACTGCTTACCCTTCCCACGACCCGTCGGCTCGCTGCGTCCTCCGACAGAAGTCCAGGCCCTTCTGCAGAGTCTCTCTGGTCGGGAGAAAGACGCCTGCTTCAAAAGCAGCCCAAGCTCAGTGGCTGCCTATGCAGCCATCAGTCCCTCCGAGGATTTGGTGGGCCCTTGCGAGAAGCAAGACAGCAGACAGGCAGCCTCACAGTTCCCATGGGATCTCACAGGAAAATCACGCACCACTTGGATGCTTTTCTGCCACGAGCTGGCACACAACAGGAAACCCAGCCAGCAAATGGTGGCAAGATGGAGGCAACCGCTAAGTGAAGAGACAGGCAGCTTCTTCACCAGGTCCCCCCTGCCTCATGCCATGAAGACAAATGGCCTGCGCCCCGCTCCTTGAGCCAGGCTAGGCCCCAGCCTCTTACAGGGAGCTCTGGTTTGGAGACGTCAGCAGCATCCCAGCCTTGAAGGTGCCAAGGGCAGCTCCATGCCAACACAGAGGGCCCTGACAAGGCTCAGCAGGGCCCGTCTCAACTGAGGCCATGGCAGGCAGCATGGGTCACTGCAGCCTGTTTTCCCCCTGCCCCACTCTCCTCTCAGCGTCTCACCTCATCTCTGGGGCCCTGTGCTCAGGGAAGACCTCGTGGAAGTGTCTGAGCGCCTGCATGACGGCCGACGTGCACTCCACGTAGGTGTAGTCGATCATGATGTCACCTGCCGGGGGCAGGAGGACAGCAATGCAACAGCCCCTGGGCCGGGCAGCTCTCCCCGCAGCACGCTGCCGACCCCTTCCCTGGCCCCAGCGCACGCTCATCCCGCAGAGGGACCTGGGGCCAAGCCAGGCACCCACTGGGCACGGCAGGGCCAGCCCCTTTGCAGCGGGCGGCACAACCCGCCCCACACAGCTCCCCTTACCAAACACCTCCGAGGGGTTCAGCAGCTCCAGTAAGCGACCTCCTCGCTTGGTTTCATAGGTGCCAAAGCCTCCATTGGAGTTTCTCATGCTCAGCAACTGCCCGGACAAGCAGAGAGTGGGGACCCGACTGGCCCACAGGCAGCGCCACCCCAGTCCACCCCCGAGCCAGGTGTGAGGACAGAGTCAAGCCCACAGGGCTGGCAAATAACTCACATCCCAACCCACAGCCACAGGCACACCCAAGCTGGACCATCACTCCAGAGACTTGTATCACAGTAAATATGGTGTCAGCATCGCTATTAGCAGGCCACAGGCCTTAGGCCTGGTATTGCATAAGCCGGTACAACAACTCATCGGGCCTTGCCTTCTCCTATTTTAGCTCAGTTTAGCTGGCTGCATTTCCCACAGCCCCAGTTGTTGCAGCACTTACCACATTCATGGCGTCAAAGAGGCGCTCAGAGGGGACGGGCTTGGTTAGGAAGGGGCACTTCTCCTGCAGCAGCATCACCGACTTCAGCCCCTCTGCCGTGCAGTCAGCCACGATCCAGCCGCAGTCCCGGGTGCTGAAGGGGAAGCCACCCTGGGGAAGGGTCAGGAGGGCTCAGCAGCTTCCCCCAGACTTGCTCTCCCCTTGCACAGAGGAAGTCGCTGCCCCTCAGTCCCATCCCCTCTGCCCAAATTGCTGCCCCAAGCACCCATCCCACAGCAGCCAGCTCCAGCTCTGCTACCTTGTTCATATGGCAATAATATTTCTGGTAGTCGGCTGGGTTCTCCGGCATCTGCAGAGAACAAGAGCAACAGTGAGGGCAGGCAGAAGATCTCTTCAGAGGAAAACAGAGGTATTAAATAGGGTGGTAAGAAGACTCAAGAGTCTGCACAGCCAGCACAACAGAGACACCGCCAACCGGCTCTGCTCGCCTGGCTGAACCTGAGGAACTCATGGGCGTTTTGGAGGCAGGACGTGAATTCCGGGACCTTCTGGGATTCTGCCTGGAAATGGAGATACACAGTCAGCACGGAGCTGCGGCCGACACGCACATCCCTCGGTTAGAAGAGGATGTGCTGGGATCTCGCTGACCTGCTGGTCTAGGTGCAATCAACTCCTGCCCTTCCTATAGCCCTTCCCATAGGTTTGCATTTATACTTCACTCAGATCCATCTGACTGTTTCCACTAGCAGCTTCTGCAGCTGGAGCTGGACCAGCGCTTGTTGCTGGGGCTGGAGAGAGGCATTTGCCTGGCCAGGGCCCACATGGCGGGCGAGTAACAGGTCAACAGCTCTGAGCAGCAGTGTGTTCACCCAGCCCTGGTGTGCAATGTGATGCCAGGATCCACACAGCAGAGCTCTGAGGGGATGTGCAGTAGGAACCAGCAGTATTTGGGGATGGCCCAGGAGAGGCCACTCGCCTGAGGAAGCACACAGCCCTGAAGGGAGCATTACCTCCAGAAAGGCTTGAACGGCAAAGGCAGTATCCCAGAGCTGGGATCCATTTGTCCCCTGGAAGAGAGAGAGCAGGCAGGGAGAGGCAGCTGCCTGTGGCAGGAGGGCAGCCTGCCCCGGCTCTCTGGGGCAGCACCTCCCTCCTGCATTGCCCCCGCGAGCTCCCTCCACCTTGCGTCTCAGCTTCGGGGTGTGCAGCACCACAGCTGATGCGCAGGCGCAGAGGGGACAGACACAGCAGCACAGGGATGGCAAGGGGACAGGAAAGGAGACAGCCAGCACGGCCTGTGCCAGGCACAGCCAGGACAGGACAGGCAGCCAGGGATGAGGAGCAGAGGGAGGCAACAGCCAGGAGAGAAGCACGGCAGTGTCCACATGCAGCATCTGAGCAGAGGGGCAGGGGCAGCTGGGGTGGGGGTGGGGGGTCTCTCTGCCATCCTGAGGGATGGACACCCCACCCCCCGCCATCACTCCCAGCCACTGGCCTCATCCACCCTGGGATCCACATCTGGGATGAGGTGCGAAGGGAACTAGCCCCAAAGGAAACGTCTCCTCCACTGGGCACCCACCCTGCGGGCTGCTTCAACACCTCTGCCAGCCACCCCCTGGGGAGCACGGCCAAACCCAGGGGTCCCTGGGGCACCCGGGAGCTCAGAGAGAGCTGTGCTCCCACGCTGTGCAATCTCACAGCCTTTCCCGTGGGGAAGCTCTGTAAGGGCAGTGGCTCCTACTAATCAGACTTCTCACACAAGCTACAGTTTACCCCGGTGAATTTGGCCAGGTTCGTTTCTAGCCCCGTGAGAAACTGCCACAGGCTCCAGAGGCTGTCTGATACTGTCAGGTCACACAGTCTCTGTTACTCTGTTTCAATACAGCTCTAGCCTTACAAGATGTATTTCTTAAACAGTAAGACTTGAAAGTCAGAATTACTCCTTGATCCATGGGCTGCAGAATGGGTGTTGTCTTAGCAGGCAGGAAAACAACACTAATCTCACTGTACATCTCCACGAGAGCTTTGGGGTGACCAGGTGCATTGTCAGTGAGCAGTAATATTTTGAAAGGAATCCTTTTTTCTGAGCAGCAGGTGTCAACAGTCAGCTTAAAATATTCAGTAAACCATGCTGGAAATGGATGTGCTGTCATCCAGGCTTTGGCGTTCCATTTATAGAGCACAGGCAGAGTAGATTTAGCATAATTCTTAAGGGCCCTCAGATTTGTGGAATGGAAAAGGAGCATTGGCTTCAACTTAAAGTCACCAGTTGCATTAGCCCCTAACAAGAGAGTCAGCCTGTCCTTCGAAGCTTTGAAGCCAGGCACTGACTTCTCCTCTCCAGCTATGAAAGTCCTACATAGCATCTCCTTCCGATATAAGGCTGTTTCGTCTACATGGAAAATCTGTTGTTTAGCGTAGCCACCTTCACCAGTTATCTTCGCTAGATCGTCTGGATAACTTGCTGCAGCTTCTGCACCAGCACTTGCTGCTTCACCTTGCACTTTCATGTTACGGAGACCGCTTCTTTCCTTAGACCTCATGAACCAACCTCTGCTAGCTTCAAACTTTGCTTCTGCAGCTTCCTCACTTCTCTCAGCCTTCGCAGAATTGAAGAGAGTTAGGGCCTTGGTCCGGCTTAGGCTTTCGTTTAAGGGAACGTTGTGGCTGGTTTGATCCTCTATCCAGACTGCCAAAACTTTCCCCATATCAGTAATAAGGCTGTTTGGCTTTTCTCATTAACAGGCCTAATTTCAATAGTGTTGTGTCTCAGGGAAGAGGGAGGCCCAAGGAGAGGGAGAGAGACAGGGGAATGGCCGGCTGGGGGTGCAGGCAGAACACACACAACATTTATCGATTCAGTTTGCCGTCTTATACGGGTGCGGTTCGTGGCGCCCCAAAACGATTACAATCAAAGATCACTGATCACAGATCACCTTAACAGATAGAATAATAATGAAAAAGTTTGCAATACTGCGAGAATTACCAAAATGTGACACAGAAACACAAAGTGAGTACGTGCTGGGAAAAACGGCACCGATAGACTTGCTTTGTTGCCAGAAACCTTCAATTTGGAAAGACTGCAATATCTGTGATGTGCAATAAAGTGAAGCGCACTAAAATGAGGTATGCCTATACAGGTTTCATTCCTCTCAGGCTGTGTCCTGCTCAGGCTCCTGCACACCCCGAGTACCAGTACGTACAGTGCGCAGCTGCTGGCTGACAGTAGGCACCAGCAGCTCTGGCAGCTGCTGTTTCTGGTCCACAAAGTCCTGCCCGGGGGCTGGGGACCCACTCGGATTTCAGTGCTGAGGGCTGCAGGCTGGGGAGAGCAGGCAGCAGGGACCTTCCCCAGCCAAAAAGCCAAGACCCTGCAGCGTGACTTTGTAGGTGGGAATGCGCCTGGCTCCCCTCTCCTCTCCCAGAGTAGCCTCCTCCCAAAGCACATGGACAGCAGTGCTTGCAGTGACCTCTCTCATCTCTGGGCACCCCTGGAGCCCTGCTGCAGCTGGGGTTGTGCGACAGGCAGAGAAAAGCCTCTGGGCCTCTTCTCCACCTTCTAGTGTCTCTTCTTGCCTGGTGCCTGGTGCCTGCTCTCCTGCAGGCGCAGGTGCCCAGGTACCTTCTCATCAAGGCAGGGTTTGCCTCCAGCCAGCAGAGCACCTCGTAGCTATTGCAGCTGCACCCGTCCCAGCAGCCTGTCCCCAGGGGAGCTGAGCGTGTTTGGCCCATCTCCTGGGAAGGACAGGCCAGAGACCTCAGGGGGCTGAGTCCTGCGTGGCTGCGCTTGGCCTCTTCTCCAGAAACTCAGGCTTCGCTGCACTGCTCCAGGCTGTGCTAAGAAAACCTCCAGCAGGAGCTGTGTCTTCTCCTCCTGGCAGATTTAAGCCCCATGGCTCTGCATGTCTCCATTTCCCCCTCCAAGGCTGAGACCAGCCCCTGCCGCCCGGGGGCACGACGAGGCCTGGCAAGAGGCAGAGCACCTTTTCGGGCCTGCCAAGGTGTCCTTGGCCATGGCGGGTTTTACTCCTCCTTCCAAGCCTCCTTGCCCCAAGGCCTGTGCGGTGCTCTGCTCCCAGCGCCCTGGCACCATCCGACCTGCCTCCCCTCCACTAGTGCGCTGTCTCAGGTGTCCCCCAGCTTTGTCCCCCCGACAAAGCCAGCAGGCAAGCAAGAGCCTGCCGAGCAGGCCCCAGGGCGGGGCTGCGCAGAGAAAGCCCCTGCAGGGGCCCCAGGGTGAGGTGCAGTTGGGGAAACCAGCCAATGTGCTTTCCAGAGCAGTGGCCACCTTCACAAGCTGCTCACACTGACAAGCCGCACGGAGCAGTACTCTGTGCCCTCAACATCGGACTTTGTGCTGCAACCTGGTCGCTTTGGCCGCAGCTCTTGCCCACGTCGTTCCACGGACGGGCTTCAGGTGCTTGCAGGCTGCTGCACCATTTGAGGCATTGCTTCGCACACTTGCCTGAGCAGTGCCCACGCTTCCCTCCAGTTCCACCCCCGGGGCACCGCTCTGGCCAGCTCTGGGCCTTGGCACCAACGGCAGATGACCCCATCCTCCCCGAGCAGCTCACCCACACTCTGCGCCCTCTCTGCTGGCGACCGCTTCCCCCCACGCAGAAGGGGCCTCCACAGCTTCACCACTTTCTCCGAGGCAATCAAAGGCTGTTCTGGGAGGTCCCCCTGCCACCAGCCTTCCAAACATTCAGCCCATTCTACCTCTTCCATAGTCACGGAAGTCATAGTTAAGGTGGGGAGGAGATGTTTTGGGTGTAGCTGAAGCTTCATAGTGTGCATGTAGTTGGAGCAGAGACCAAGGAACGCTGGCCGTGCAGAAGCACATGCATCCGCGTGAGGAGCAGACGGCTCAGCTGCAGCAGGAGTCTGTGGACATGATGCAAGAGCCGAGCGGGCTTGCCAGGAAAGCTGTGGTCTTCACTGCGTGGGACAGGTGGCAGTTCGGGGCCTTTGCTGGAGCCCTAGTGCTGCTCTTTGGGTCCGCTGGCTGGCCAGGAAGCAGGACCATGACATGGATTCTGGCTATGAGCACACCACCTCCCACAGTGACAAGGAGCGGGAACATGCTGACGCTCCAGTTCCAGTCATGGGCCTGAACGTGGTCTAGCAGCACGAGAACATGTGCCAGAGACACTTTCCGCAGACTGCAGAGGGCAATTCTCTGAGCACTTCCCTATGAGGGTGGGGATCTCCTGCTCTTTCCACCAAGCAGGACACAAAGGCCATGGAGTTTTACTAATACCCAGCCAGCTCCTTGGCACTTTCCTTTTAACTGGATACATGATCACAGCTCACGTGCACATGGAGTCTTTTGCGAGGCCCATAAAGGAGGAGCTCCCATTTCCACCAGGGGCTACTTTCTGCACCTCCCAGGACCATCCAGTCCGGCACTGGTCTTCTTGAGCTAATGCCCCAACCACGCTAATGCCCCCTCTTCAGTTCCCATGCTGGCAAGGTGCATTTCGTGGCCTACCATCTGTTGGAGCCCACTTGACCACCAGAACCATTTCCATACCAAACTCATTCGCCTTTCTTTCTCATCACTCTCCAAAGAGTATGTGCTACGAGGGCATACGGCTCCTGCCAGATGTGCTCCTATGTGCACGTAGGCAAGCACACACGTTGCATGTGCAGAAACTACAGTCCTATACCAGGCATCTGTTGCTGAGCATGGTCACTCTTAATAAGAGAAGGTTCAGAAATGCATGCTACAGGGTTCAGAAATGCATGCTACAGGCATCCTCTCTGAGAGAAATGGGGTTTCTCTTGCCTGGAAAGAGGAGACTTCTTTCACCCAGAACCCCTTCCCTTTTTCTTTTACTTTATATTCCCTTTTCTCCTTCTCCTTCCCATTTCCCTTTTCCTTTTCCTCCCTTTCCCTTTCCCTTTCCTTTCCATCCCATCCCTCTTTTCCCTTCCCCTTCCCCTCCCTGCTCTGCCCTCCCCTTCCCTGCCTCTGGAACCTAGACACAAACTTTGGCCTTGAATGGGCCTTAGCAGTGGTTACACTGGTGCACAGACTTGCCCCATCAGCTTTTCCTCTCTTTCTGATCCTTCTGGTCACTAGGGCACCTTCCTCCCCGCCTAGAGGCTCGTCCTTCTCCACATGCAGTTCCCTGGTGCCAGGGAGACGGCTCGTGTGCACAGACCTACTGCGCCTCCTTGTGCGCTGCACCCCCCAAAGCCATCCTGCATGCGTCTCGCAGCGAGCTCACAAAATCACTCTTTGTAGGGGGAAAACCCGTAGGTGGCCACGTTGGTTGGAGCAGCAAGTCTCTCTGGCCAGGGTCACTGCAGGGCGCTTGCTGCTGCCTAGAGAGCTCTAGCGCAATGAGCGGGAAGCGACCAACGAGCCCTAGCCCACGCCTGAACTGGATACGGCCTCTGACAAGGAGAGGAGGGAGGGCAGGAGGCAGGCAGAGGGGAGCCTCCTGCTCTCTCTGTCCTCTGCCCACAAGCACCCACAGCGAGATGCCGGGGCCTGGGGAGTGCTGGGAGCGTGGACCCGTGAGTGTGCACAGGAGGCGGCCCCAGCGCTTCCCCAAGCAAGCTCCCTTCAGGCACGGATCAGGCCGACAGATGCACCCTGGCAGCCACAGAGCAGCTGCCCCACGGGCAACGGCGTGCCAGAACCGTGGGCCCCAGCGTGGCCTCTCCAGTCCCCGTGCCTGCACTTGCAGGGGGCAAGTTTGCAGCACGAGACAGGAGCCACAGGCGATTTGCTGCTCTAACTGGGGATGCTCTTGTCATTACGCTTCATTGTCAGGACTCGCAGGGCTAAGTCCTGCCTCAGCAGAAGAAACCCAAGGGAAGAAGAGGGAAGGAGGAGGTTTGCCAGGCTCAAAAGGAACAAAGTCCTCATGGGAAGGGGGGTGGTGGGGCAGGACTTGCTCTCTTCTGGCCCTTCCCAAAGGCCCCAAGTTGTTTGATGCCTGCAAGGCGGAGCTCGTCCTCCTGGCTCAGAAAATACTGACTCTGTCTTTGTAAGTGGAGGACCTCCTTCCACAGGGCCCCTTTTTCTTTCTTAGAAGGGCTGAGGGCTGTTTGGGTGCTTCTGCCCACCTGGTGAGGGGGGCCCACAGGCATGCTGTGTGGCTGCTGCCTGGGCTCGTAGGTGGTGGGTGCCAGGGCCTCGGCTCTGGCTGCCCAGAACAGGTGTGTGTCACTACGCCAGGGTGGGCATGGCGGCCAGGGCTGGCCCTGGAAAGGGGCTGTGCCCCCGTGACAGCACAGAGGACAAGTCACAAAGGCAGGGGGCTGTCACCAGGGCACCCACAGGCATTGGCCCCGCAGCACTGCTGGGTTCACAGCAGTATGGCCTGGGCCAGCCCGGGCTGCGGCAGCCTCTGCAGGGTGAGTGCAGCAGTGGGGCAACACTGGACGGGACGAGGGCCGGGGCACCAATGCCAGCTCCCTCCCGGAGGTTTCCAGCGCTGCAGCAAGGGCTGAGCCATGCAGAGCAGCGCGTTGGGTCAGGGATGTTGGCACCCTGAGCGCTGGAGGCAGAGGTGCCTGGGGCTCCCAGTGAGCCCGGGTGCCCAGAGACGTGTTGGGGATGCGCCGGGCACTCGCAGCTCTGCGGGCCGCTGCTCCCTTGGCGGGGGGGCGGGGGGGCACGGGCCTCAGGACTCCCCATTCTGGTGGCACTTGCTCTTTCTGCACCCCTGCCCCCGGGGCAAAGCCTGGCCAGGGTGCTGGGCCTCAGGGGAGGGTTGGCAGGATGGGCCGGCCCCACAGTGTCGGCGTCTAGGCCCTGCGTCCCCTTGGAGCCTGCAGGCACCAGGGCCCAAGCGCTTTCCCTGGCGTGGCCCGGGGTCCCTGCTCAGGCAGCGCTCACAAATCCCAGCCTTGCTGCCTCCAAGCTCCCTCGCCCCCTCTCCCATCTTGCCCCTTTGTGCCTGCAGCTCCCGCCACCAATCCGCAAGCTCTCTCCCAGCTGGCCTGGCTCACCTGCTTCTCTCCCATCTCCTCTAGGTAGGCTATGGCTGGGGGTCTTGCGCTCCTCCTCGCCATGCTGGGCATTGTCCTGCAGCCGCTGAAGGTCAGTGACCACATGGATGTGGCCATGGAGCAGTGGATGCAGCAGCGCAAGGAGCAGGAGGTGGAGCTGATGACTCGGCTGCAGCAGGAGTTTGCGGAGATGATGCAGGAGCCGCAGAGCGGACTTTTCAGGAGAGATGTGGTCTTCGCCACCTGGGACCTGTGGCAGTTTGGGGCCTTTGCTGGAGGCCTTGTGCTGCTCTTTGGGCTCTTCTGGATGGCCATGGAGCAGGACTTTGATGAGTGTGACAGCAGCAGTGGCCTGAGCTCCTCCAGCAGCGAAGAGGAGGGGGAAGGCGAGGAGCAGGAGGCTGTGGGTGCTGTGCACTGGCTCTCTCCTGAACAGCAGCTGGACTGCCCAGGCAGGAGGGCCCTAGAGACCTTCTACCAGCAGCACCTCTGGGGGCCAGTGCAGGACGTGGCCCACACATGCAAGGTGGTGGAGGAGCTGGCGGGCAACCTCCTCCATGCCTGCCAGATGCTCTCTTTGACAACTTTCCTGCCGCGGCTGGAATGGTGCATCGGTGTGGGCAGCGTTTTTGAAGGCTGGAGATACCACAGGCAGGACACTGTCTACAGGCTGCTCGTGCTCCTGAAGCCACCACCCGGGCACTCCTTCCGCCTGAAGCTGGGCACTGGCGGGGAGCTGCCGGCGAGGCATGGTCGCGTCCATGTGAAGCTGGAGTGCATGTGCGAGAGGGAGCAGCTGCTGGGGGACGTGCTGTGCTTCCGGCACCACTCCCAGATCCGAGTGCGCAGGTATCAGCGCCCCGGGCTCCTACACACCCTGTGCACTGGCTTCTACCTGGATGTGGAGAAAACCGCCCGCTGGTTCCAGCTCTTTGTAAGAAATGCCTGGGACATGATTGCTGCGGAACAAAACTGCCAGCTGACAGTGCTGCCTTCCTCCCATTCCTGCAAGCTCCAGCTCACATGTGACTCTGGGAGAACCATGCACACTGAGATAATGCTGGGGGTGCAGCAAGACAACTCGGGGCTCTTCATGGGCAGCCAGGAGGCAGAGGCCGGCCTCAGCAGCAGCACAACTTGGCTGGAGAGCTGTGCCCTGCAAGAGCTGCTGTTCTTCAGATTCATGGCCAGGCAGGCCCCCCAGGGCAGCTGCCACCTAACGTGTCTGCAGCTCCTCACCTACCTCCTGGAGGACTCGGTGCTTTCCTCTGTCCACCTGAAAACAGTCGCCATGCACCTCCTGACACTGCTTCCCCCATCAGCGTGGTGCCCAGAGCATCTCCTGGAGCGGCTGAGGGATGTCCTGCGCTACCTGCACCGCTGCCTGGAGGAGAAACAGCTTCACCACTTCCTCCTAGGCAACAAGAGGGTGCCCAGGGAGGTCCCCCTGCCAGCGGCCTTCCAAACGGCCAGCCCGCTCAACCTCTTCCAGCGCCTGGCGCAGCAGCCCGACGCCCACGCCCAGGCGCTGCGCGAGTTCACCGAGCTGCAGGATCGGCTCAGGAGCCTGTTAGACTGACGCCAAAAGACGGCTCTGCAAATGGAGCAAAAGCACACTTTGCGGATCCTCACCCGATCCCACTGAAGACGCCGTTGACAGGAGGCGTGCGACAGAGGCACCTGTGATCACCTGCGCAGAGACTGCCCATCCTTTTGGAGAGATTCAGTTCCCCACGGGAGCACTGCCCTATGCACACACCCCAATAAAGTTGCCTCTTCTCACAAGCCCTCTGTCTGTGGCTGCCTCCGCCTGGGCAACGCTGTGTGGGCAACGCAGGCCCCATCCCGCCACATGCACATCCCAGGGATACACACCCAAGATTGCCTCGTGTCTGGGAGATGACCAGAAATCACAAACACTAGCACACGCCAGACTGCCCTATTTCCCCCAATCCCAGGAAGCTAGCTGACAGTAGCAAGGGTGCCTGCCGCACAGATGACATTTGGGAGGTGCATCAGATGTACGGCTGTCACGCTGAACAGGCACAAAATAGGGCACCTGCGCCAGCGTTCGCACGGCCAGCAAGGTTAAAGCTTTGGCGATGGCCTGCACTCAAAGCAGGCACGCACGCCGTGCATGCCACGTGTCTGGGAAGTGCTGGCCGGCCTCATTGCAGCCGTGCGACACAACAGGTGCACGGATATGTGTATTTGGGACACCTGCGGCAGAAATACAGCCCTTGTGTGCTGCGGAAGACTCACAAGCTGTTTCATAACTATCACCTCAAAAGAGCTGCACGTGCCCGAGTGCTGGAGAAAGCCGGGCTGGTGTCCCGCACGCACTCAGTGCCTTGGCTTGCTCAGCGAGCTAACAGGAGTCGTACCACAGCTGCCCTACGTCCATCAGCTAGGGTCTGTGGGGTTTAGGGGCTCTCGGGGGGGCTGTGCTCTTACGACACCTGCTCTTGCCTCTTCCTGTAGCAGGCCCGGCAGGGCCCAGTTTGTGCTAGCCGTCGTTCCCAGCACAGGCCCTTGGCTGGCAATAAGCAACACCACCCCAGCCACTCCCAAAGGCACAGCAAGACGCCATTGCTAGCCACCAGCACAAGTGCAGGGGGCAGCAACAGGCACAATCAGTCACTGCCCATCTGCCAAAGCTGCCCCGGCCCTGCTTACACTGCCAATGTGCTTTCCAGAGCAGTGGCCACCTTCACAAGCTGCTCACATTGACAAGCCGCACGGAGCAGCACCACGGCTGGGGCCAAGGAGAGGGCAGGCCGGAGCGCTGACGCCTGTGCCCATGCCCAGTTGCTCCAGCTCCGCGGCAAGAACATCCCACCCGACTGAGGCCCAGCTGCGGCAGCTGCAAAGGCCGAGGCTCCCGGGCAGCAATGAGGCCACACAGAGAGCAAGGACCAGGGAGACAGCCAGGGTTCAGCATCGACCAGGCATTTGTCCTCAGGGGGAACCAGGCAGAGCGCTGCCTCTCACCCTCAACCAAGCTCACCCAGGGGCATGGGGCGGCCACAGGCACCTGCCGCTAGTGGATGGCAATGTCATCAGCCCCACGTCACTCTCACCCAAGGCTGGATGTCACCAGCCCTGTCCCCCAGCAGGCAGGGAAGGTGCAGGCTGTGCTAGGGAGGGCCCTGAGCCACATTTTTAACCCTGCTGCTCCCACTGCTGTGCCCACTGGGGGGTCAGTCTCCCCAGCAGGACGGCGGGCCTCAGCCCCACCTGCTTTGCTCAATGCTCAAAAGGCCTTTGCAAGAAGGAGCTAGGCCTGGCGGGGGGCATTGCCCAGATGCACTCAGCAGCCCTGGCATTTGCGGCAGCACCGCAGGGGACTTTGCTGCTTTAGCGACAGAACGGGGAGCAGGGCCCCAGCCCAGCTGGTCCCAAAAGGGGGCCCCAGCCGGCAGCTCGACGGGAGGCCAAGGGGCAAAACACCAGCTATCCCACAGCAGCAAGGACCTAGGAGAACAAAAGGCATGTTTTACTGCAGAACCCCCAGCAACACAACCTCCAGGCACCGCTCTGCTACCAGCACTGCGGCTCACACCCGTTTGCCCAGAGACCACAGGGCACTCGCAGAAACACTCCTCCTGCCACATGAGAGCTCTAGGGCAGGATACAGACCCCAGCTCTCACCAGCACCTTCAGCAAACGGGGACAGCTTGCCCACAGACTCGCGGGCATGCACAGCACAAGAGCAGTCCTGAGGGCTAACCCACCCTGCCTTTCGCTGGGCTCCTGCTTCTTCCAGCCTGGCAGCCTTTCCCACGGGCACAGCGCGCTCCAGCCGCTGCCTCTGCAGCGCCAGCAGCCTGTGCCCATAGCTCAGACCCCAAAACAGCCCCCCACCCACCACCTCACTCACAGGGGCCTTGCAGATACCCCCACGATTCCTGTGCCTCCAGCATGCAGCAAGCACAAGCACCCCTCCTCTTAGGCTGCACGCGCCACAAGCACCCCTCCGGGAACAGGGTGCTCAGACCCCAACGCCAGGGCAGGCTTGAGCTTTGCTCACTCCTCTCTTCGGGGCACTCACCCGACATCTCCTCCCACACCTGCCTCCTCCCTTGCTCCCCATCCTGGGCACGCCTGTGCTCCTCACCGGGGGCTTCTGGCACTTCAGCGCAACGAAACCGCATCACCTGGGCTGTGCTGAAACAAAGCCCAACAGGAGAAAAGGAGGGCAAGAGAGAGCAAGAGCAACACAACTCCCTCTCCAGCACCCCAAGCGCCAGGCCGGGCTCCTCCCCTGCAAACTCCAACCTAACAGGCGCAGCCTGGGACCTGCCTCGCTGCTTTAGAGGCGCCACGGACCCCAGCACCTCCCCAAAATGACCTGCCTGGCAGCAGTCAGAAGGCAGCAGCAGGCTAGATGCTCTCACATCCAGCATCACCCCAACAGCGCTAACACACACGGCTACCGCCAAGCACCAACCGCAGCGTCACCCTCCCCACGCAAGGCCCAGGGTCACGGCAGGCGGTTGGGCAGCCCCCGCATGGCCACGACCCCTGCCAGGGGCACCCCAGAGCTCACAAGGGCACCGGAGGCACCGAGGGGCCAGACGTGCCGCCTCCCTCCTGCTCACCCGCCTGGCCCCGAGGCCACCCAGCCAACGCCATCACAGAGCCCCATGCTGCAGGGGCGGCTGCCTCGCAGCACGGCAGCGTCGGGCCACTGCTCCCACCCGGCTGCTCCCGAGCTGCCGCCTCGCCTCGCCTCGCCTCGCCTCGCCTCGCCTCGCCTCGCCCACCCGCCGCTCCGGGCTCCGCGCTGCCCCCGCCGGCAGGCGCCTCCTGCCCCGCCCCCGCCGCCCCAGCACCGGCCCCGCGCTGCCCCCGCCCCCGCGCCCGCGCCTGCGCCTGCGCCGCACGCGGCCCGGCGGCCCCGCCCACCACGTGCCCGCGCGCCGCGGCGGCTCCCCCCATTGGCTGCGGCGCTGGACCGCGAGGGGCGGGGCGCGGCCGTTGGGGCGGGCTGCAACCGGCTGGGCCCGGTCCCGGGGGGTCTGGCCGCTGCGGCTCGGGGCCCGCTGCAGCCGCGCTGTTCAAACGCCGCCGTTTGTGCTCGAGTCGGCGGCTGCGCGGCACCGTTTGCCTCCTTCAGCTCCCCAGTGTGGTGGCTTCAGCTTTCCCTCCAGGGCAGGGACAGAAAATGCAGCTGCGCTGGCCTCTGTGCGCTTCCGAAGAGAACTGCTGGCTGTAGCAGGGGGCTGAGCAGCCTCCCTGCAGCCATGCCAGCCCCTGGGCTCTGCTGCTTGGCAGCGCGCCCACTCCAGAAGGCCGAGAAACCAGCCGCACCTCTCGTTGTGCCACAGCGCGAGGAGCAGCCCCAGCCCTGGGGGCTGGGCTCAGCGATGGCACTGCCCGGGCACAGGAGCGACAGCCTTCTCCCAGGGCAGCTCGTCACCAGCAGAGCACCCAAGTCAGCGACTGCCCAGAGGTGCAGCAGCTGCTGCCTCCAGCCCTCAGCTGCCATCCTCCCACTGCCCCACTGCTGGCTCCAGCCCCAGGCTTGAAGCCTTCACACGCCTTTTCTCTCCCTCTTCTCTCGCTTTCTTCTTTCTTTTTCTTTGGTGGGCGGGGGAAGAAGACATACAAGCCCTGGGAAGAGAAATCCGTTTCTCCCCTCCACAGCCCCAGGCCCTGCACCTACGGAGCTGATGTAGTTGGACACTGGCAGCCCTCCTCTTCCTCCAGTTCTCTTTGGGGGAGTTTGGGGAACAAGTGCCCTTGCTGGGGCAGTGCCTGGTTCAAGAGGTATGGTGGGCGCTGCCTCACAAGTGCAGCCATAGAGGCCTGGCCATGACTGCCACCTCGGTGTCTGGGGCAGGAGAGATGTCAAGGGGATCGCATGGCCTGCTGGTGGCATCATGAGCTCCCCAGGGCCATGGGGGCTGGGGCTGTGCATACAGTTTGTGCCAGCCCTGCAGCGTCAGCCCCGACACCTGGTTTCCCTCTCCTTTTGCCTGAGGATCTGTACACTGGAGATGGCTGTGGCACGTGCCAACTCTGGGCAAAGCCTGCAAAGTCTGAGAGACAGGAATTGGGAGGGAGAAAACATTCCTGCAGGTGGGCTGGGAAAGGTCATTAGCACCTGGAGGAGAGACTTCATTGTTAAAGAATAGCGCACTGAAACTGTCTAGAGGTAGCCGCTTAGCGCAACTTGTATGGAACTTGCTTGGCATGGGTGGCTGAATTTGCTGGGGCCTTGGGCCGCACTTAGATAAAATAATGAACTTTTCCTTAGTCCAGTAAGAAAAGGGCCTCGGAGCTGGTTCAAGCTGGGAGGGTGGGGAGGTTGCAGGCAGTCCGCGTTCCTGCGTCTCACACTGGGAAAGGGAGGGTGTCTGCAGGAATGCGTCTCGCACTCTGAGGGGGAGGGTGTCAAGGCTTTGGAGTGGGACCAGTGCAGGGCGTTGGGACCTTGGGGGACGGGGCCTTGGCTCGCTGCTGGGACAGTGTTGATTGTTGTGGTTTGGAATCGCCTCCTCCTCAGGACCTTAAGGCACAACAGTAAGACCCAACAAAAACAGAGGTACAACCGTCATCAGAGACCGCAAAAAAACAAAAATAAGGAGAAAGACAGCTTACCTCAGAATGACGATGAGAGCCAATGAGGAGCAGGAGACCCCAGACCAAAAAATTACTATTGGTCTAACTACCACGTGAGGGGTGGGAAATGTAAGTTGAAAAAACTATAATTGCCCAGGATTTGAGGCACCCACCTCGAGCTGTAATTACTGCACGTGCGTCATTAAAATTTAATTATTTAATTTGTTTTGATTTGGCTGTGAAATTTTCTGCGGGAACCTAGGGTCGGGCCCCGTTATGGTGGCCGACAAGCCTAATTTCCATAACATTCATCCAGTTTGCTGGCAGAGCACTTCATAGCTATTGCAGCTGCACCTGCCCAGGCAGGCTGTCCCCAGGGCACCTGAGGGTGTTTGGCCCATGTGCTGGCAATGACAGGGTGGGGTCTTCCCCACTTCTTCCCCACCAGCCCAGCTGATAGGCTGCTGCCCTCGCTCACCCTTGCAGATGTCCTCCAGCTTCTCCTCGCCCTAGTGCTTCATGTGCTGCCTGATGAGCCCTAGGCACACACACAGCCCCTCACAGATCTTGCTCCCCAGCCCACCCCAAGCAGCCCAGCTCCCCCCAGGCCCTGCCCACCTTACCAGGCGCCCTCCAAAGTGCCATGTTACCCAGCATCCCCTGCCCAGCCACACACTGCTGGTACAGGTTCAGCAAGCTGCCTCCTCCTCACCGTGCCTGCTGTGTCGCACAACAGGATGAGGCCTCTGAGCACCGGCCCTCACATCACCCAGCAGTCACTCCGCAGATACCTCACAAGATACCCACTGCCCATCCTGCCCTCATCGCTGGGCCAGTGCCCCCTCCACCAGGCCTGCTGGCGGTCCCCTCTCCCCTCATCTCCAGCGACTCCGCCAGTTCCCATTTGCAGAGCAAAAGCTCCTCCCGTAACAAGGCATTGGAGCTGGCTGCTGCGCAGAGGGTGCAGACGCAGGCCAGAAACCACAGCTTCTCGGCCCCTTCCTCATACCAGCAGCAGAGGGACAAAGAGAGCGCGTGAGAGGGCCAGGGGCAGGGCCAGCAGGACCAGAGCACTGCAGGGCCTGCAGCGACAGTGGGGCGCCTGCACGGGAGCAGCCCTCCACAGCCAGCAGCCCTCCGGGGGCTTCTGAGCGTGGCGCAGCCCGAGGGACCCACCGGCAGAGGCGGGCACAGCCCCGAGGGAAATGGCGACACTCACCTCCCCTCGGCATATGAAGAAGGCGCCCACATACTGCAGGGCTTCCGCCTCCTCTCTGGAGAGCAGGCAGAGCTACAGGGCTGGCAGCGAGAGGAGAGGAGCCAGCCGAGCCCTGTGCTCCACCGCACGCCTGCGGCCACGCACACAGGCAGCCCTGGGCTGGGCACCTGCACCGGGACACGGACACCGCGGCTCCCTGGGCTCGCCAGGCCACTTGGTGGCAACGTTTGCGGCTGTAGCAGATTAACTTGGCTGCCTGTTTGGGGGCTTTGTAGAGAGGAGAGGCAGGCCAGGAGAGCAGCTGCTTCTGGCAGCTCTTTGCAAATGACATCCTTCCCCTGGCCACAGATGGCTTTTGCATTGGGCCAGGAGATGGGGGAAGAGAGCAGCGTCCAGGGATGAGGGCTGCAGCACCCCAGCTTTGTCGTAGCTTTCAGTTTCTTGCCGGAAGGGGGATCCCAGCAGACTATGCTGTGCTTTGCAATGAGGGGAGCTACTGGGCATCTTGGTGCACGGGAGGCCAACGTCACCGTAACTCTTTAGGGCCCCCTCTCGTTGCCTCGTGTTGTGGCTGTGAGTCTGTACAGCTGCTTGCGCTGAAACTTCAGCTCGCTTCGAAGGCATAATGCTAAACCTCCTGCAGCAATAACTGGCTTGTTGCCAGTAAATAGTCACCAGGGCTAGATAAGGAGTTTGCTTTTGGACCACATTTCTGGCGTTTTTGCTTCTGAGTGCGGCATTCAAGCAGTTACGTGCTGTGGCTGGACAAATAGCAAGGGCTGCAGGCTGCCGTGAATCAGCCTTGTGACACAAACTGCGCTTTGCCCCAGTCAGTTTGGCCAGGTTTGGTTTTGGCCCTGTGAGAAACTGCCGGCTGCCCCAGACACTGTCAGGTGTGACCCCGAGTCTGATCTGGTGCTGTCAGGTCTCACAGTCTCCACGCCGACGTTTCCCTGCGGGCTTTACTCTTCCCAGAGCAGCTCTTACTGCTCAGCCACCTGCGCCCCCCGAGTGGCAGTGCTCACAGGGGGGCAGCCGCTTGCTGATGGCGGACACCAGCCACTCTGGCTGCTGCTGCTTCTGGCCCCCCAAGTGGTGCTCAGGGGCTCCCGGGGGCTGCGGCCCTGCTCAGAGTTCAGGGCCCAGGGCCACGGGCTGGGGAGAGCAGGCAGCGGGGACCTTCTGCAGCCAAAGAGCCAAGAGCCCGCAGCGTGACTTTGCAGGCGGGAAGGCACATGGCTCCCCCTGCTCTCCCAGCGCAGCCGCCTCGCAAAGCACATGGACGGCAGTGCTCGCAGTGGCCCCTGCCATCTCTGGATGGCTGGAGCCTCTAATACGTGTGCTGAGCTCTGGGCCCTGCTGCGCTGGTGCCTGCATGGGCAAATCCTGCGGGGCCTACCAGAGCATCCCAGCAGCCTGCTAACTCCTGGGCTCAGCCACACCAGGGGAAGCCAGCGCCAGCGAGGGGCCAGCTCCGGGCCCTTCCTCATGCAGAAGAGGTCATGGCTTTGCAGGGCAGAACCCTGTCAAGACTGCTGCCATTCCTGACCCTGCTGTCAGGGGAAACGGGGTGCTTCTCTGACTGCTGGGAAGGGGGGTATGTTGTGGCTGCCCTAGACTGCTGGAGAGCGTGTGTGCCCTCCCCCTCCCAGGGTGACCCCGATTCCTTCAGGACCGGAGTTTTCTACCCATTCCTTTGCCCAAAGAAAAGACACTGAGCCGTGGTGAAGAGACAGGGCTGCTTCTTTGGGGAAAGCCCAGCAGAGGGGGGACTGGCAGCACAAGCCTGGGACGGGCTGGGCCTGAGGGCCGGAGCTGTCCTGCGGGCAGGGAGAGAGGCCAGGAACCCCCCGACTTCCCCGCACACTCAGGTGGCCGCTGCGGGCAGAGCAGCCTGGCATCAGGAGGCAGCCGAGCTCCAGCAGCAGACACAGTCACCGCGCAGAGGACAGTGCCACCGCTCCCACGCTCTCCTCAGGCGGTAGCACAGGCCTTGGAGGGTGCCTGGGGAGGGAGTCATCTTCCCTGGAGCTCTCAGGAGCAGGATGGTTTGCGTCGCCAGGCAACAGACGGACGGGCTGCTGTCCTCCTGCAAGCCTTGCAGGGCTGAGAGAGAAAGGAGCAGAGCAGAGATCAAGGCACTGTGTCTGCACAGATGCCAGGCATCCCCTGCTGACGCAGCCAGTCCCACCCAGCTCTTCCCACAGCCAGGAGGCAGCAGGAGCAAGAAAGGGACGAGGTGGGAGTTGCTGGCCAAGACCGTCCCAAAGGCTCCTGAAATCTTCTCTCTACTCTACCCACAGCGGCCCTGCTCTGCACGGGCAGCAGAGCCCTCCTCGCCTGGGGCAGGAGTGGCAGCTCCCTGCCCAGCATCTGTCTGCCTCCCACCAGCCCTGCCTGACACCCTGCTGCCCTCGCTCACCCGTGCAGATGTCCTCCAGCTTCTCCTTGCTCCGGCCCCTCAGGTGCTGCCCGACAAGCCCTAGGCACACACACACAGCCGCTCACAAATCCGGCTCCCCAGCCCACCCCCAGCAGCACAGCTGCCTCCAGGCCCTGCCAGCCTGGCCACGCTCCCTCCTCCCTTTTGCAGCGCTGACGCCAGGGCGCTCCGCACTGCGTGCCACCCAAGGGTCTTGCTGTGAGGGCACAGCAGGAGGCTCCCAGCAGCCCCACATGTGTGGGCAGAGATGGCAGAGGGTGACACAGCCCCTGGGCACCCAGGCCCTGCATCGGGCGCTGGGGGCTCCAGCAGACACAGCTGCAAGGCTGGTCCTTGCTGCCAGCACAGCAGCCGGGGGGGCTGAGGCCGAGGTGTCCGGGGACAGAGAGGGACACCAGCGGTTGGGGCTCACCAGTGAACCTCACGGCTGCCTCTCGCAAGGACTCCTGTGGGCTCTCCAAGTATGTCAGGCTCTGGTGCAGGTACTCTTCTGCTCTTCTGGCCCTCACCAGCTGGGGAGAGCACAAGGGCACGGGCTTGGCACACCCCTCCCTCACCCAGCCAGGCAGTCCCTGCGCCCAGGACCGGCCTTGCCCTGCCAGGACGCTCATGGCTCCCACACACGAGCTGGGCAGTGCCGAGCTTCGGAGGGAGCAGAAGGCAGGCTGCTCCCCAGGCATGCTGAGGTGCCCTCCTGCTGCCAAGGCCCAGCTGGGCCAGGGGCTGCTTTAGCATCCCAGGGGGCAGCGAGGGCAGAGGAGCCTGGAGAAGAGCTCGCCAGGGCAGCGTGCTTGGAGAAGGGCAGCGTGAGTGCTGCTCCAGCCTGGCGGCTTTGGGTGCCAGCCAGGGCCAGGGGCACAGCTGCCTGCCCCACACACTGGGCATGGAGGGGGACAGGCCTTGCGCAGGCTGGCTCTGGGGGCTTTGGGGCCATCCTTACCAGGCACTCGCCGATCCTCCACGTCTGCGCTGTCTCAACCAGCTGCCTGAGCTGCTTCCACTTGAGGAACTTGGCAGCGCGAAGAAGGGCTTCCCGAGAGGCCTGCACAGCAGCAGAGACGGGGAGATGCCACTGCAGGCCAGGGGACAAGACCCTGCGTCCCCCTGCTCTTGGCAAGCCTCGGGGCCTTGCCTGGCCCACCATGGGAAGAGGCAGCAGCTGGGCACCGACTCTGCCACGGGGTTCAATACCCTGGGCAGAGACATGGGGCACCCACCACCTCAGGCACCTCGTCCTGCCGCGGCAGCACAACAGAGAGCCCCAAGAGCTGCTGAGCTGTAGCCAAAGCCAGGAGGAGGCTGAAGGGCTGCAGTCACAGAGACGCCCAGGCAGGACTCGGCCACAACTACCTGCCACAGGCATTGCCCCTGCGGGTGCTCGGCTGCCCGGCCTGCGCCCTTGCCCAGACTTGTGCCCCCGCCCCAGAGCTGGGTAGCCGGGATGCAGGGCCCGGCCCCTGCCCTCACCGCACCTCCCTCCCTGGGGCTCTCCCCTCCCCAGGCTCGCAGGCTGGGGAACAAGTTGGCTCCCCAAACTCTTTGCAGGTGCTGCCTCCCTCTGCGCAGGCCAAGGGCACTGGGGACACACGCTGAACGTGGGGAGCAGGGTGTCTCCTCCTGCAGTGCTCTTGCCTTAGGCAGCTGGGGCATGCCCCAGGCCAGACATCTCCAGGCCCCTGCTGGGGCAGGGCACGGTGGCAACAGGAATTGGGAGGCAAAGCCTGGCCTCGCACACCTGCAGGGCTAGCTGCGAAGCCCCTAGGCACTCCAGGGCTTAGACATTTGTGGCCACGGACTGCGGCGGAGCCCTGTGGGACCGGGGAAAGCAGGTCTGGGAAAGGCCCCTGCCCAGCTTCTCATTCCCTGCTTCGAGCCTTCTAGGGCCCTGGTTAGAAAGCCATACCTGGCGCACGCTGCAGCTCTCGTCCTGCATGTGGAAGAGCAGTGGCAGCAGGCTGCTGCGCACTTGCTTCTGCAGCTGCTGGTCTTTGGTGCCCAGCACAATCGCCAGCACATCTCTGAAGAGCCGCATGGAGAGCGCTCGCACCTGGCCAGCGTCCTGGTGGGAAGGAAGAGGGGGCACCTCAGCGCTGGCTGCTCCAAGCCCACGGTCTCCCTCGCGCTCAGCCCTCCTGCCGGCGCTGCAGGGGCCGAGCACAACACGGAGCAGCCGAGGGCAGAGAGGGCACTGGCGCAACGCAGCCCCCCAGCCCAGGACACCGGCAGGGGCCCTGGCTCTCCCCCCAGCCTTACGGCATCAAAGAGCAGCAGGAGCTCCGCGGACAGCTGCGGAGCAATGCTGGCCACCGTCTCCTCGCCCATGACGTGCACCATGTGTCGCAGCACCACCAGGGCCTTAGTGCTGATGTCGCTGTCCGCATCCCGCAGTTGCTCCATGATGAGTGGCAGCAGGAAGCGCATTTCTCTTACCTGTGTGAAACACCACTGCGTTTGCTGAAGAAGTAGTGGACTGCCCAGGCAAAAATGCCCAGCTTGTTAGACACCCGCTTCCCCTCTGGCTTCCCAGAAGCTGGCATGGCGGTTACTGCAGCAACCTGCTGCCAGGCAGGGCTTAGCGGCACAGCCATGGCAGTGTGGGGGACTGGGGGCGTAGGGAGGGAGGAGAGGGCAGCACCGGCTCCTCTCCACCTGACCACTCACCCCCTTCTGTGTGTTCCCCAGCACCCTCACCCAGCCCCACGCTGCCCGCACAGCTTCACCTGCCTGTCCCCTGCTCACCGTCTGCGGCCTCTTGCACAGTAGGACGAGGCCTCTGAGCACCAGCCCACGTATCACCTGGCTGCCACGCTCCAGATACCTCGCAAGGAGCAGCAGGATATGAGCATTGTCTTCGCAAAGGTCCGGGCAAGCCACAAGCTGAAACACATGTTGCAGGGAGACAGTGCCAGAGCCGGCAGGACTCCCTGCATCGTGCCGTGCCGGCTCCCACCAGCAGCTCAGGGCGAGGGCACCAGGCCCACACAAAGCCTGGCCCCAAGGCAGCAGTGAGTGCGGAGGGCCCCCGGGGCGGCTCCTCCGCTCCTCTCCACCATCCACACAGCAGGCACCAAATCCACGTGGGCACAAGAGTTACCCCAGCGCGGATGGGCCAAGCCAAGGCTACAAGTCGCAGCGCACCCACTGCCCCAGCTCCACTCACTGCCGCCCACCCCCCAGCACGGGCACGGGAGAGCAGAGGGGTGAGAGGCACCCCAGAGGCAGCCCTGCCATCAGGCTCACCTCCACGAGGAAAGCCAGGATGGAGATCTCCTGGGAGGGCTCCTCCAGGCGGAGCAGCACTGCCAGCTGGCGCAGGAGGTAAACTCGCAGGCTTCTTGGGGTCTCCCTCATTTCCCTGGCAGAGGGAAGAAGGCACTGGTGGCCTGAGCAGCCCAGGCAAACCTCGGCCATGCCTTGGTCACAAGCGCTGAGGCCTGCAGCCCCTTTCTTGGGGAGCTGGGCACCCCCACGGGCTCTGTGGGGCACCGCATCTGCAGGGGAGAAATGCTGGGGCAGAGCGGGCACAAGGGGGCTCTCACCTGGCCAGCAAAGCCACTCCCCTGTGGTGGCTCTCAGCGCGGAGGAGCATGTCCCAGCCACCCTTCCTTGCCATGAGCAGCACCTGGCGCTCGTAGCCGGCACGGCAGAGCAGCGCTTTCATGGTCCGCACTGCGGCCCTGTGTGTGGAGCAAACACCAGGTCACACTGGCACCCCTGGCCCCGCCTATAGGTCCACGGCAGAGACAACGGGGCTGGCATGGAGCACCTGACGGGGCTGGTGAGAGCAGACTCTTCCCCTTGGCATTCCCTCCAGCACATCTCAGCCTCCTCCGGCGTCAGCGCTGCGGTGACAGAAATCTGGAACAGCAGCGCCAGGAAGAGCTGGGGGAAAAATGCCTCCACCTGCGGTGGGCAGCGGGGCCACTGGAGGATCTCCTGCAGCGCCATGGTTGCCTGCAGAAAACACCCAGAGACAGCTCTCGCTGCGGAGGTGCCCTTGTTGCACGGCCCAGTCTTGGCAGCGATGCTTGGGTGCTGCCCTGGGCCACGGGGCAGTGAAGCAGTGCCTGGCCTGGCTGTGCGGCCAGGGCAAAGCCATGGGAGCTCTTGGGGCTCAGCTCCTCTTTCTGCCCTGGGCACAACAACCCTTTCTGCGCTGGTAGGAGGTCTCCCTGGGGGGGCGGGGGGGGGGGGCCCTCCATGCACAGGCCTGCCTGGGCTGTGCCTTGGTCCTGCCGGGCCCCTAAGCATGCCCCAGCCCCTAATCCTGCCCCTAACCCACGTTGCCAGCCCACAAAGCACGATGCAGAGACAGAGGAGGGCGGAGGGCCACCCACACAGGGCTCCCGCCTTGTGCACAGGGGGCTCCAGCGGTGAGCAGCAGCCCAGCGTGCTGGTGTGGCGGGGGTCAGGCACTGGCCAGGGCCCCGCCAGCCGTAGCCCTCCCTCACACGCTGTGCCTGTGCGCCCTGGGGAGGTCAGGGCTTGGCGGCGGATGGGGAAGGGCAGAGGGGGCCCTTTCTGTGGCCTCTCGCCCACAGAGGCCAGTGCAGCCCTAGGGGAGAGCGAGGCTTCCTCCACAAACGCACGGTCAGGGGAGAGATGTCCATGTGGTCCCCATCCAAAGTCAGCGACGCCTTGTGCACTGGCCAGTCCAACAGCACGTCAAACAGCTTTCCCAGCACCTTCTCCGCAGTCATGGGCTTCGACAGCAGCACCCTCCACATGGCCGCGGCAGCGCTGCAGGCCCAGAGCGCCCTGTCAGCGGGTGCCGCAGCCGCAGCGCCGTGGCCTGGGCAGCCCCACAGGGCCTGGGCTGGCCGCCAGCCCTGCCGCTGCCTGCTGCCCGCTGCCCGCTGCCCCGTGCCGGCAGCACCCTGCCGGCCCTGCCCCAGCAGGCACCACACCGCCAAGCTGAAGTCCCTTGTGGGGCAGGGAAGGAGCCAGGCGACCGGGCTCAGGGGCCCAAGGCAGCCAGGCTTGCTCAGCTCTGGCTGCTGCAGCCCTGCCTGAGGCAGCGGGGCTGGCACACGGGGACACCGGGAGGGCCCAGCCCCTCAGCAGAGTCCTGAAAATCTCCCTCTCCCCCGCAGCCCACACGGGACGAGCTCTAAGGCCTGCGGGGCCCCAAGCACTAGAGGCAGCAGGGCCCGTACCTGTCGCAGGATGGGGAACAGCGCAGCAGGCTCACAACCACCTCCTCGGGGTACGCGCAGGCCAGCTTGAGAAGAGCCCTGTCCAGGCTGTGCCGCGCAGACTCCTCCGTGACGGACAGCACGCTTCTCCACAGGCACCTCACCATCTCTGGCAGCTGGAGGGCACACGGCTCCGAGTGGGGCTGCTGCCAGCCTGCAGCCAGTCGCCCAGCTCCCACCCAGAAGGGCCGCCCTTGCCACCGCTCTGCGCTGCCCCCGGAGGGTGTCGGGTGCCTGGCAGACATGGACTCGGGGAGGCGGCAGGGGGGAGCAACCCCCGGAGGCCTCGAGCCCCGGCCGTGCCACCCACAGGCTACTTACGTGCTCCAAAAGGGAGGCGTCGTCTGTCACGAGCGCATCCAGCTCGTGAGCAGCCGCCTGCGCATCCTGGGTGCTGCAGGCTCCGATGCCCCTGATGGCTGCGAGGATGGCACTTGTCCTCACAGCGGGCTCGAGGTGTCCCCCAGACATCTACGGGAGAAAGGAGGGCAGCCCAGATAGATGCGGAGCACCCAGCGGTGCCCCCTCACTCAGCCGTTGGCAGCGCCTGGGGCGTGCGCACCTCGTGGGGCTGCAGCTCGCAGCTGCTCTCCGTAGGGACCCCACGGTCCTCCGCCTTCTCCTCCCAGGCCACCCTGGGGCGGCTGGGGGGTCTCTCCGCCATCCTAGGCGATGCAGCAAAGGCTCCGCGGGGCTGCCCGGGGGTGACAAGGAAAGACCTGGGTGCACTCAGGGGGCTCCTTCGCCAGCCCCACGCACTCCCGTCCTCTCCCGTCACCGTCCTCCCGGACACTGCGGGGGCTGAGGCCGCGTGGGTGCCTGGCAATGCCGCGGGGTGTCACAGGAGCCCAGTCACAAAGGGCCCCACTGTCACCCTAGTGACGCTTGTCACCGGCCCAGGGAGGGGCAGGGTGGGTCCCCTCCAGGGGCGCAGGGCCGGCTTGCCCCCCCGACATGGAACACCTCGGTTTGCCCTCGGGGTGCCCGGGGCCCCCATGGGGGTCTGTTGCCCTCAGCGCCACTGCAATCCTTGCCTGGTCTCCCCCAACCGCTGCTCCCTGTCCCTGCCCTCCTCCTCCACCCCAATGAGCACAGGTTTTCAGACGAGGGTCTCCTCTCCAAAATGCAATCATTCTTTAACACCAACAAATGTCCCGTTCCAATTCTGACACCCTGAAAACAGAGGGCTACCAAGCATGACCCATGAAGCTACTACCTTGGTTAGCATCCCAGGAAAGCACCAGGCAGCAGTTCCCAAATTAGCGCACGCAACTGCTTGCGTACAGCAAACGGTGAAACACTGACCTCCCCCCGCAGAGTCCCAGACACGGCCAGAGCAGAAACAGATTTTAAAAAAGCAATGAGCCCATTGATTTCTGCAAGTGGGCAGCAAGAATTGGGAGCGGGGAGTACCAGGGATACCTGCCCCACTCCTATACCCACTCCCTAAGGATTCAGGGACAGGATACTGGGATACAGAAATCATGCTGTCTACCCTGACTTAGACCTGTTTTTACCTAGGATGACCCTGTAGGACCCTGCAGGAACTCTGGAGTTCCCATTAAAAAAAAATCTGCTGCAACACCAATATGGAGCACCAGTTTTAATTAAATTTGATTAAACCTCTCAAATCCCATCAGCTAGCAGTCATTGTAACACACAGTGAATAAAGACAGTAGGTAGCGGTTGTCAAAGCAGCCCAAAGAGGGATTTTTTCTTTTTCCTATCTAACTTTATGCAGCTTTATTAAAAATAATAATACCTAAAGTGTCCTTTTTTAGAAAAATGCTGCTTGGTGGGTTGTTTGTCTTTAACAGGCTGAATTTGGTTTCAGGATGATGTGAAGGAATTGTAAGCTTCTGCCAATCAGTAGTAGCAGTTAGCATGTACCCCCAAACATGTTGCAAAGGAAAGCAAAAGGTTCAATCCGGCTTCTTACCGGGAATATCTATGTTAGCGTATCTGAGCTTGTAAAATCTGTGCAAAATCTTTGGACAGTTGAAACACAAGTTTTTCAGACAAGGGTCTCCTCTCCAAAATGCAATCATTCTTTAACACCAACAAGTGTCCCGTTCCAATTCTGACACCCTGAAAACAGAGGGCAAAAAAAGAAACAACAGCAAGTAATTTTTTTTAATGGGAAAACTGAGTTGTGACTTGTTAGGGCATGAGGATGGTGCTTCGTGGCCTTCCAACCCCTAGTTTTACAGAGGACCAACGTATGCCAATTTCCCCCTCCCCTTCCCCCCGTTCTTTTCACCCTCTAGAAATAATTGGTGAGTTAAAAGCAGGGCAAACATTCCCAGCTAGATAAGAACCAAGGTGTTTTCAGCAATCAGGATAAATTCTGAAAAATGTACTGGGCCACCCATTTAGGCTTTTCACACTGGCAGCAGGTATCAACAAGTCCCAGAAAGTATTAAACACTTTCTTATGAGAGATCTGGCATTTTTATGTTAATTTTCAGAGAAGTTGGTGATGGCAGATGTCTCAATTATAAGGCACTTCTGGGCTGATTTTTC
This sequence comes from Dromaius novaehollandiae, assembly GCF_036370855.1. NCBI lineage: Eukaryota > Metazoa > Chordata > Aves > Casuariiformes > Dromaiidae > Dromaius > Dromaius novaehollandiae. Next base: position 43,973,898 of record NC_088104.1, read on the forward strand.
TGCTTTACAATTAGGGAATAGTAATTGCACCCAGGAGCAATGTGGTGCCAGGACTCTATAAAACCGTCGGAGCAGTAAGGGGATGCAAAGCCCACCCTGTTCATGGCAAGATGTTGGCAAATACAGCCGGACTGCTCCGAGTCCAAAAACTCACATCCATTTAGCATAATCCTGACCAGGGAGACAGCAGGCCTGGATGCAATAAGCCCCAGATAACCACATCCATGACCAGGGCTGCAGAGCTGAGTCTGGGACTGACTGAGCACCGTCAGCCACCTTCTGCCTCCAGGAGATGCCTGGAGCTGAGAACTGAGAAATCAGAAGTGTTTTGGACACGGGGCTCCTGTCCCTGAAAATTCAAAATGAGTTAAAACCCTGGTCTGCCGATCGGCGCAATGGTAAAACACAGTGGAAAGAACCTGGAGGGAGTGGCCTGGCTCCTGGGAAGTTATCCAGCAAACCCTGGGGAAAGAAATCAAGCAAAATTTAGCCCGGCGGAAGAAGAGCAACCTGTTTCCCATTTTTAAATTTGCAATATTTAAACTTTGGGCACGCACTCTGGAGCCCATCAGGTGCTGCAGCACACCTCAGCTTGCTTTAACTATGGCTCTTGTCCTCCAGCTGCAGAGCTCAAAGCGTCATCCACTCCCTGGGGAAGCTCGGCAAGTGATGTGCAGCCCGGTGAGAGGCCAGCGCGGTACCTGCAGGCATCTTGATAGCTTGGGGCAGGGGGCCAAGCCACATCAAGGCAAGCGGTGCCAGGGATGACAAACTAGAAGTGCCAAGGCTGGATTTAGGACAAGACCCAGGCGTCCTGGCTGCCGCATTGACACCCAAGCCACCAGGAACAAGCAGCTGGGTCTCTCGTTACAGCCCCCAGCCCAGCCTGGCCATTCCCCACAGGTCCCAGGGTATCCACAGCTATTTTTTAGTTGATGTTTTCTGCAACGCCCCTCGGAGCAGAGCTCCCCAACACCCGGCCATCAGGGCTGAGCTGCAAGCAGACGGGGAGCGAGGCTTCTGCGGCTGGAGCAGTCCTGCTCCACTTTCCCCCTCGCTCCTGGCTAGCGCCCAGAGCTGGATGACTGTTTTTTTCCTTCTCACCCCTTATAAAATTCCTCTCTGTTCGCCTCCCTGAGCGGTCGTCCCTTGCCACCCCACCACCGGCCCCTGCAAAGCAGCCACTGGGCAAGCAGTGGAAGAAGCCCGGCAGGGAGCAGCTCCCAGGCCCACAGCAAAGGCGGGTGCAGAAAGGAGCTGGGAGTTTTGCCTCCTTGCACCACATCTATTAAGGCAAATCCACTGTGAGCATCTCCCAATGATACCAAAGGTGGTGAAAAAATTCAAATGACACTGGAGATTTTGCTTCTGTCCCCTCTCTGCTGAACTACACTGATCTCATGAGACCCACAGTGGCAGCGCTGTGTTTTGGGTGGGTTTGCTATATATACATATTTTTTTTCATGTAGGTTGAGACAGAACAAAGTGCTGGCACAGGCTGTGATTACTTTGGGAGCTTAAACACCCATTTTTACTGCGAGTCCCTCGTCCTGCAGCAGTAGGACACAAAGGAAGGGCCAGACCCCAACAGCACCATGATAGGGACCAGGATGACACACAGCAGAAGTGCCTCTCTGCTGGGGACTGCTCAGTCACCTGTGAGCACCAGACCCCCTCCTCTCTTCTCTACTAAGCCAGGACAGTCTCCCTGCAAAAAAAAAAAAAAAAAAAAAAAAAAAAAAAAAAAAAAAAAAAAATCACAGCCCTAGAAGGGTGTGAGCAGTAAGCAAGGAGGAAAAAGTGAACATTTACTGAATTTTTGTTTATAAATGAAAGGCAAGTTGACAAACCTGCACACAATAGTCCTTTTTTCCTTTTCTTTTTTCCTAACAAGGCATGATGGTCCCTGGAGGTACGAGAGACTGAGCCACTGGCGCTAGGAGCCATCAGCTCTTTCTTGAGCTCTGCTGCTTACTTTGGCTTTCCCTATATAGAAATGAGAAATTATCAGTCACAAAGTAACTCTAAGGTGGGGACGTTTGTGATTTCTTGGTGCAGGGGGGAAGGATGAGGAAGTATAGTTGATATTCAGAAAGCTTCAGAACTGCAGCATGGTGTAAAGTCACTGGCACATGGTAGTTGAAGGACAGATGGGAGAAGCCAGCTTTCCCAGCTTGCAGGTCGCCTGGCCTTTGAGTCATGACCCCTTAGAGCACCTCGCAGTTGGTCTTTAACTGCTCCAAGGTTGTCAGGTCAACTGCCAGAAGTCACATCACAGCTCAGCCAGGAACCTGCTATCAGACACCTGAAGAAAATGAGCTGAGAGCCAAGAGTAAGTGTCCTTAAGCCATGGGAGCATCTGCAATAGCTTTAAAACATTAACTGACACCATCAGTATCAAAACCCCATTACAATGGCCTGTTTCTGAGGCATAGGAAACAGCTTTCATACTCTGTTTAGGAATCACAATGTCTTGTACTCCACAAAGAAACCAGTTCAGGTTTAGAGCTCGACACATTGTGTCTGCTTGTGGCAAGGAAAGGGCCAGGTTGCTGGAGAAGCCCCCTGCCCTTGGTCCAAAAAGTAACAAGTCCAACTTCCTAACTTTTCATAGAAATCCAGCTTCCCAGCTGCTTACAGATAACCTTTTTAAATTGACCAGGACCCTTTTGGAAACCAGTTTAAGCACAACTGGAACAGCTGCACGAACAGCAAAAGCTGCAAACTAACTCCACCTGCATGGAAACAAAAAAAGTATGAAGAAAGTTTTACTTAAATATCAAACTTCTGGATCTCGCCAGTGACTTTTTTGGTCTTTGTCTCTCTTGTCTATCTTGATATCATCGTGTATGTGATATCCAGGGGATAAGAAAGTGCTATTAAATCCTTCTTTAAGAGCAGAGTAGAAACTAAGTCCAAATCCCCATGGGTATTTAGGGACCCAAATGACCTCTGAAACCTTTGAGAATAAGGCACTTCTGTGTCTTGAGCTCTGCCCAAGGAAAGCAGGTGAGGCTGCCCAGGTAGATCTGCTCAAAAGCCAGATTTGACATCATGTCTCCTGGCATGCCTCACCTCACCCCCCCTTACTGCCTCCCACTCAGAAACAGGACGAAACCGAAGTTCAGGCTGAAACCCCGAACTAACAGGTTTGGTTTAGCTTTAAAGAGAAGCCATTTGCTGCCTAATATCTCTGCTTTATCTGCTCTAATGACACTCATTAGCTTTTAGCCCAGGACTCTGCCTCTGCATAACAAAGGAAACATTTTCCTACCCCAAAGCTGAAGGAAAGTTCCTGGAATTCCAAGGCAGGAAGGAAAATAAACGCCATTCAATAGTTTAGGGTCCTGCCTTGCAACTTTTACAATCGTAATTTTGTCCCGTGAAAGACCAAGATGTTCTCAAGCCAAAGACCTAGGTGGAAACCAAGCTGCCACCTCCTCTCAGGATGCACAACCCCCTAACACCTGAATCCGTTCAGCTGCAGCTGGATGAAAGCTTGTGAAACACCACTCCCTGCTTGTGATCTCATGCAAAGATGAGAACAAGATCATCCGTACAGGGCATAAATGCAGCGAGAGAGCTCTGGTATCCAACATCACAGATCTTTGCCCCTTTACTAACTAAAGGGTTGGTAAGGAAAACAGGATCACAGCGATAAAACAGCATCTTCTTTGCAGCACTCATAGGGACATCACGGTGCTGTGAGCATTAGGTAACTGCATACCATCGGGGGCGGGGGGGGGGGTGGGGGCGGGGAAATCAAACCCTTGCAATATATTGAAAGGACACTGGTTTTACCAAGTTCTTTTACAATGACTTAAAAATACCTTCCTGTTTCTGATGGAGACCACTGAGGTGCTTTAAATGCACAGTATTATCACAGAGAGGTTTAAAGGAGCCCAGAATTTGAAAAGGCAAAGGAGGCTGTCAAAACAGCCTAAGTTGCATTTGCTTGAATAAGCTTTTCAATTTAACAAGGACAAGAGGATGGAGCAGATTTTTAGGAAGCCCGGGGACCACACCAAACAGCAAGGGATATACAGAAGAGCATAGGAGGCTGGAAAAAACAGACCGGTGACCCAAACCAGGCTACAGGCTGTTCCTGGATGAGCTCCCCGCTGCCTGGGATGTGCATGGGGGCAGGCCAAGAGAAGACCAGCAAACAGCTACATACCACATGCAACACCATTAGTAATTTATTAATCGGTCACTCAGCACGACTTCCAGCTCTGATGACAAAAAGGAAATGTCCCAGGCACACAGCTGCCCAGGGGCATCCCTCCCCTCCCCGTGACGGAGGGTGCCAGAAGGCACAAAACAGCCTCCAGAGCAACTCATCCATGCTAGAAAACTAGCGTGCCTGGCTGGAGACCAGGGGACCGGGCTGTGCCTCTAACACTGACCACCTCAGTGCTTTCTGCCTTGTTTTTTGTGTCCGGTTTTTCAAAGTGGGAACGATGCTGGCAACCTCACCCGTGAGGCTCTGGGAAGCCAGGTGCCACTGGCTGGGGGGCAGAAGAGCAGAAAAACAGGTGAAGCACTCCTCTTTCCTAACCAGCGGAGAGGGGACAGATGCTCTTCCCCTCCCAGTGACGGCTCCAGAGCACAGAGCACTTTGAAGGCAGTTGTTGGTGCTCACACAGCAGAGGCTGGTTCAGCAGGGCGTGTAGAGCACCCCATCACAATGCTGGGCACAGGGAAAGCCCAAAATCCCAGGCTCTTGCTGCAGACAGCCAACCTGAGAGAGCCGGGACAGCACAAGGGGAAGATAAAAACAGCTTTGCTCTACCAAGGATGAGAGATCAAGTCTGTCTAGATGTCTACTACAATATAGCTGGGCAGCTTTCTCTTCTCAGGTCACCAGTTTGATCCGAAAAGTCACCCTGCTGCATGTCCTGTGGGGGAGGATATACCCAGACAGAGGCTTTTAAAAAGCTGATTCTTAGAAAAGGGTCAACAGAAAGCAAACGGGGACCCAGTGGCACCATGCTGGCACTCTCCTCCCTGGGAGATGCAGTGGTCCAGGGCTGTGGTAAGACCAGCGTTGAGATCTTGCTTGAAATAGTCCTGTGCCCCCACGTGCCAGGCGATAGCAGAGACGATTTGGAGGCCACAGTCTCTGCAATGGCCCAGGCTCAGGCAGACAAGGCCTCCTCTGGGGCTTTCCCTGCCCCAGAGGAGGGTCTGGGCTGCAGCTGCCCAGCGAGAGGGCTGTTGGGATGCAGCCGGGAGAAACGCCCCAGTGTCCAGATGGGGAAGACGTTGCAGTAGGAGGTGTAGCTGATGGCGCACGACTTGTTGAACACTCCAGCAATGTTCTCCTGAGAGAGAAAAACAGCAAGGCGGTGTGGGTGAGAGGGGACCCACTGCATCCCTCTCATCCACGCTCCTCAGTGCAGCATCGCCCTCTCTGGAAGCACTTCCCTCTACCCCACGTGACCCTTGGGCCACCGCCTCAGTACTGCAAGCAGGCAGTTGTGTCCATGACACAGGGCCGAGCTCATCTCCCCCCCCGGGGCCCTCCAGCAAAGCCCACAAGTGGCTTCTCTTGCAGGTAAGAGAAAATGCACCATTGCAACAGCTGCACAGTGCCCAGGACAGCTGCAACACCAGAGGAACCCCTTGGAGAGACAAGAATGGATCTACATACCTGAGGCCAGTCCCCGTTGGGCAGCTGTTTATCGAGCAACACTTTGATGCCCCTTTCCAGCACACTAATATCAGGGTACCTGCAAAGCACAGAGATGTAAACACTCCCAAATCTGGACCATCCATGTACCCCCATCCACGCGCTTAGGGAACTCAGCCATCTCCAGGATCCCCATGCTTGTCCCCGGCATGCCGAGTGCTTTGGGAAGACCCCTTATGACCCTAGCACACCAGACATAAAGAATATGGCAAAACTGTCCCAGGCCAGGGGCTTGCGGTTGCGACCCAGACTCCTGCTTTGCACGGGCTCCCCTTCCCCCAGGCATCAAGAGCCCCACCAGCCCGTGGACCACAGCTCCAGCCAGTCCCTCACCGCAGCAGGCTTGTGACCGACAGCATCTTTCAGGAAATGTCATACGGCACACGGCCGGGCCCAGGGCCCGTGCCAGCTCTTCCCTATAACTTGGCCTGCGTTTCCTATCTCACTATGTGCTCAGGGCCACACGGTGTCTGAAGAGGCGAGAGCTGCTCCTACCTGACAGCCATGAGTCCCAGCAGGGCCCAGCACGTATTGTGGATCTGCAAAGTGGCACTCTGCACGTACACGTGCTGCTCGCACGACTCAAAGTCTTCTCCCCAGCCACCATCTGCCATCTGCTTGGAGAGCAGGAACTGGCAGGCCCGGGCCACTTCTCTGCACGCAGCCCTGCAAAGATGGGGCAGAGAATCAGATGGGGCTGGGGGCCGAGGAGAGTTTGCACCCACGTGCCCCAGTCAGCTGGGAGCCAGGCTCTACCATGCCCATAGTGTGGGGCTGCCCAAGAGTTTCAGGCTCTGGCAGCAAGTGCCCTGGTCATATCACAGGCATAAGATTTGGGAGGAGGAGCTCTTGGGCCAGCCAGGGGATCAGCTCAGCCCCACCACGTGGTCCTGCCCCTGCCCAAGAGAGAGGGGCACGGGAAGCATACTGCCCCTCACTCACCCATCGCGGTACGTGTGCTGCATACAGGCAAATGCCTCCAGGCCAAACCAGGTGCCGTAGGTGAAACAAACCCCCCAGCTCCTAGGAGGGAAGGGAGAGCAGTAGTGTCAGGTTTGCACAGCCCAAGGGAGATGCAGGCTGCAACGCTGCTGGGGTCAGAGCAAGTGCAGAGCTGCACAGAGGCGCCGTCCCTGCAGCCGGTGTTTGCTAGGGCACAACCACATCCAGCCCCACCAGGACTGCTCCCAGCTTGCTCAGGAGGCAGCAGCCACTCAGGAACCAGAGGAGCTGGAGCCACCCCAGCCCTCAAGGATTGCCCAGGCCTCGTGCAGCGTGCGAGGTGCCTGCTCCATCTGGGCTGGAGGGAAAGGACAGGAGAGCAAAGCACACAGCAGCTGAAGGGGGGAAGAACTGGCCCCTGCTTGCCTTTCCCACACATCCTGCCAGCCACGAGCACTTGCCACCACGGTCCCTCTCATACTGGGGCTGCCGGGGAAAAGCCAGGCCCCAGGAGCACTGCTTACTCTTCCCACGACCCGTCGGCTCGCTGCGTCCTCCGACAGAAGTCCAGGCCCTTCTGCAGAGTCTCTCTGGTCGGGAGAAAGACGCCTGCTTCAAAAGCAGCCCAAGCTCAGTGGCTGCCTATGCAGCCATCAGTCCCTCCGAGGATTTGGTGGGCCCTTGCGAGAAGCAAGACAGCAGACAGGCAGCCTCACAGTCCCCATGGGATCTCACAGGCAAATCACGCACCACTTGGATGCTTTTCTGCCACGAGCTGGCACACAACAGGAAACCCAGCCAGCAAATGGTGGCAAGATGGAGGCAACCGCTAAGTGAAGAGACAGGCAGCTTCTTCACCAGGTCCCCCTGCCTCATGCCATGAAGACAAAAGGCCTGTGCCCCGCTCCTTGAGCCAGGCTAGGCCCCAGCCTCTTACAGGGAGCTCTGGTTTGGAGACGTCAGCAGCATCCCAGCCTTGAAGGTGCCAAGGGCAGCTCCATGCCAACACAGAGGGCCCTGACAAGGCTCAGCAGGGCCCGTCTCAACTGAGGCCATGGCAGGCAGCATGGGTCACTGCAGCCTGTTTTCCCCCTGCCCCACTCTCCTCTCAGCGTCTCACCTCATCTCTGGGGCCCTGTGCTCAGGGAAGACCTCGTGGAAGTGTCTGAGCGCCTGCATGACGGCCGACGTGCACTCCACGTAGGTGTAGTCGATCATGATGTCACCTGCCGGGGGCAGGAGGACAGCAATGCAACAGCCCCTGGGCCGGGCAGCTCTCCCTGCAGCACGCTGCCGACCCCTTCCCTGGCCCCAGCGCACGCTCATCCCGCAGAGGGACCTGGGGCCAAGCCAGGCACCCACTGGGCACGGCAGGGCCAGCCCCTTTGCAGCGGGCGGGACAACCCGCCCCACACAGCTCCCCTTACCAAACACCTCCGAGGGGTTCAGCAGCTCCAGTAAGCGACCTCCTCGCTTGGTTTCATAGGTGCCAAAGCCTCCATCGGAGTTTCTCATGCTCAGCAACTGCCCAGACAAGCAGAGAGTGGGGACCCAACTGGCCCACAGGCAGCGCCACCCCAGTCCACCCCCGAGCCAGGTGTGAGGACAGAGTCAAGCCCACAGGGCTGGCAAATAACTCACATCCCAACCCACAGCCATAGGCACACCCAAGCTGGACCATCACTCCAGAGACTTGTATCACAGTAAATATGGTGTCAGCATCGCTATTAGCAGGCCACAGGCCTTGTACCAGCTTATGCGATACCAGGCCTAGCAACTCATCAGGCCTTGCCTTCTCCTGTTTTAGCTCAGTTTAGCTGGCTGCATTTCCCACAGCCCCAGTTGTTGCAGCACTTACCACATTCACGGCGTCAAGGAGGCGCTCAGAGGGGACGGGCTTGGTTAGGAAGGGGCACTTCTCCTGCAGCAGCATCACCGACTTCAGCCCCTCTGCCGTGCAGTCAGCCACGATCCAGCCGCAGTCCCGGGTGCTGAAGGGGAAGCCACCCTGGGGAAGGGTCAGGAGGGCTCAGCAGCTTCCCCCAGACTTGCTCTCCCCTTGCACAGAGGAAGTCGCTGCCCCTCAGTCCCATCCCCTCTGCCCAAATTGCTGCCCCAAGCACCCATCCCACAGCAGCCAGCTCCAGCTCTGCTACCTTGTTCATATGGCAATAATATTTCTGGTAGTCGGCTGGGTTCTCCGGCATCTGCAGAGAACAAGAGCAACAGTGAGGGCAGGCAGAAGATCTCTTCAGAGGAAAACAGAGGTATTAAATAGGGCGGTAAGAAGACTCAGAGTCTGCGCAGCCAGCACAACAGAGACACCGCCAACCGGCTCTGCTCGCCTGGCTGAACCTGAGGAACTCATGGGCGTTTTGGAAGCAGGACGTGAATTCCGGGACCTTCTGGGATTCTGCCTGGAAATGGAGGTACACAGTCAGCACGGAGCTGCGGCCGACACGCACATCCCTCGGTTAGAAGAGGATGTGCTGGGATCTCGCTGACCTGCTGGTCTAGGTGCAATCAACTCCTGCCCTTCCTATAGCCCTTCCCATAGGTTTGCATTTATACTTCACTCAGATCCATCTGACTGTTTCCACTAGCAGCTTCTGCAGCTGGAGCTGGACCAGCCCTTGTTGCTGGGGCTGGAGAGAGGCATTTGCCTGGCCAGGGCCCACATGGCCGGGGAGTAACAGGTCAACAGCTCTGAGCAGCAGTGTGTCCACCCAGCCCTGGTGTGCAATGTGATGCCAGGATCCACACAGCAGAGCTCTGAGGGGATGTGCAGTAGGAGCCAGCAGTATTTGGGGATGGCCCAGGAGAGGCCACTCGCCTGAGGAAGCACACAGCCCTGAAGGGAGCATTACCTCCAGAAAGGCTTGAACGGCAAAGGCAGTATCCCAGAGCTGGGATCCATTTGTCCCCTGGAAGAGAGAGAGCAGGCAGGGAGAGGCAGCTGCCTGTGGCAGGAGGGCAGCCTGCCCCGGCTCTCTGGGGCAGCACCTCCCTCCTGCATTACCCCCGCGAGCTCCCTCCACCTTGCGTCTCAGCTTCGGGGTGTGCAGCACCACAGCTGATGCGCAGGCGCAGAGGGGACAGACACAGCAGCACAGGGATGGCAAGGGGACAGGAAAGGAGACAGCCAGCACGGCCTGTGCCAGGCACAGCCAGGACAGGACAGGCAGCCAGGGATGAGGAGCAGAGGGAGGCAACAGCCAGGAGAGAAGCACGGCAGTGTCCACATGCAGCATCTGAGCAGAGGGGCAGGGGCAGCTGGGTTGGGGTGGGGGGTCTCTCTGCCATCCTGAGGGATGGACACCCCACCCCCCGCCATCACTCCCAGCCACTGGCCTCATCCACCCTGGGATCCACATCTGGGATGAGGTGCGAAGGGAACTAGCCCCAAAGGAAACGTCTCCTCCACTGGGCACCCACCCTGCAGGCTGCTTCAACACCTCTGCCAGCCACCCCCTGGGGAGCACGGCCAAACCCAGGGGTCCCTGGGGCACCCGGGAGCTCAGAGAGAGCTGTGCTCCCACGCTGTGCAATCTCACAGCCTTTCCCGTGGGGAAGCTCTGTAAGGGCAGTGGCTCCTGCTAATCAGACTTCTCACACAAGCTACAGTTAACCCCGGTGAATTTGGCCAGGTTCGTTTCTAGCCCCGTGAGAAACTGCCACAGGCTCCAGAGGCCGTCTGATACTGTCAGGTCACACAGTCTCTGTTACTCTGTTTCAATACAGCTCTAGCCTTACAAGATGTATTTCTTAAACAGTAAGACTTGAAAGTCAGAATTACTCCTTGATCCATGGGCTGCAGAATGGGTGTTGTCTTAGCAGGCAGGAAAACAACACTAATCTCACTGTACATCTCCACGAGAGCTTTGGGGTGACCAGGTGCATTGTCAGTGAGCAGTAATATTTTGAAAGGAATCCTTTTTTCTGAGCAGCAGGTGTCAACAGTCAGCTTAAAATATTCAGTAAACCATGCTGGAAATGGATGTGCTGTCATCCAGGCTTTGGCGTTCCATTTATAGAGCACAGGCAGAGTAGATTTAGCATAATTCTTAAGGGCCCTCAGATTTGTGGAATGGAAAAGGAGCATTGGCTTCAACTTAAAGTCACCAGTTGCATTAGCCCCTAACAAGAGAGTCAGCCTGTCCTTCGAAGCTTTGAAGCCAGGCACTGACTTCTCCTCTCCAGCTATGAAAGTCCTACATAGCATCTCCTTCCGATATAAGGCTGTTTCGACTACATGGAAAATCTGTTGTTTAGCGTAGCCACCTTCACCAGTTATCTTCGCTAGATCGTCTGGATAACTTGCTGCAGCTTCTGCACCAGCACTTGCTGCTTCACCTTGCACTTTCATGTTACAGAGACCGCTTCTTTCCTTAGACCTCATGAACCAACCTCTGCTAGCTTCAAACTTTGCTTCTGCAGCTTCCTCACTTCTCTCAGCCTTCGCAGAATTGAAGAGAGTTAGGGCCTTGGTCCGGCTTAGGCTTTCGTTTAAGGGAACGTTGTGGCTGGTTTGATCCTCTATCCAGACTGCCAAAACTTTCCCCATATCAGTAATAAGGCTGTTTGGCTTTTCTCATTAACAGGCCTAATTTCAATAGTGTTGTGTCTCAGGGAAGAGGGAGGCCCAAGGAGAGGGAGAGAGACAGGGGAATGGCCGGCTGGGGGTGCAGGCAGAACACACACAACATTTATCGATTCAGTTTGCCGTCTTATACGGGTGCGGTTCGTGGCGCCCCAAAACGATTACAATCAAAGATCACTGATCACAGATCACCTTAACAGATAGAATAATAATGAAAAAGTTTGCAATACTGCGAGAATTACCAAAATGTGACACAGAAACACAAAGTGAGTACGTGCTGGGAAAAACGGCACCGATAGACTTGCTTTGTTGCCAGAAACCTTCAATTGGAAAGACTGCAATATCTGCGATGTGCAATAAAGTGAAGCGCACTAAAATGAGGTATGCCTATACAGGTTTCATTCCTCTCAGGCTGTGTCCTGCTCAGGCTCCTGCACACCCCGAGTACCAGTACGTACAGTGCGCAGCGGCTTGCTGACAGTAGGCACCAGCAGCTCTGGCAGCTGCTGTTTCTGGTCCACAAAGTCCTGCCCGGGGGCTGGGGACCCACTCGGATTTCAGTGCTGAGGGCTGCAGGCTGGGGAGAGCAGGCAGCAGGGACCTTCCCCAGCCAAAAAGCCAAGACCCTGCAGCGTGACTTTGTAGGCGGGAACGCGCCTGGCTCCCCTCTCCTCTCCCAGAGTAGCCTCCTCCCAAAGCACATGGACAGCAGTGCTTGCAGTGACCTCTCTCATCTCTGGGCACCCCTGGAGCCCTGCTGCAGCTGGGGTTGTGCGACAGGCAGAGAAAAGCCTCTGGGCCTCTTCTCCATCTTCTAGTGTCTCTTCTTGCCTGGTGCCTGGTGCCTGCTCTCCTGCAGGCACAGGTGCCCAGGTACCTTCTCATCAAGGCAGGGTTTGCCTCCAGCCAGCAGAGCACCTCGTAGCTATTGCAGCTGCACCCGTCCCAGCAGCCTGTCCCCAGGGGAGCTGAGCGTGTTTGGCCCATCTCCTGGGAAGGACAGGCCAGAGGCCTCAGGGGGCTGAGTCCTGCGTGGCTGCGCTTGGCCTCTTCTCCAGAAACTCAGGCTTCGCTGCACTGCTCCAGGCTGTGCTAAGAAAACCTCCAGCAGGAGCTGTGTCTTCTCCTCCTGGCAGATTTAAGCCCCATGGCTCTGCATGTCTCCATTTCCCCCTCCAAGACTGAGACCAGCCCCTGCCGCCCGGGGGCACGACGAGGCCTGGCAAGAGGCAGAGCACCTTTTCGGGCCTGCCAAGGTGTCCTTGGCCATGGCGGGTTTTACTCCTCCTTCCAAGCCTCCTTGCCCCAAGGCCTGTGCGGTGCTCTGCTCCCAGCGCCCTGGCACCATCCGGCCTGCCTCCCCTCCACTAGTGCGCTGTCTCAGGTGTCCCCCGGCTTTGTCCCCCCGACAAAGCCAGCAGGCAAGCAAGAGCCTGCCGAGCAGGCCCCAGGGCGGGGCTGCGCAGAGAAAGCCCCTGCAGGGGCCCCAGGGTGAGGTGCAGTTGGGGAAACCAGCCAATGTGCTTTCCAGAGCAGTGGCCACCTTCACAAGCTGCTCACACTGACAAGCCGCACGGAGCAGCACTCTGTGCCCTCAACATCGGACTCTGTGCTGCAACCTGGTCGCTTTGGCCGCAGCTCTTGCCCATGTCGTTCCACGGACGGGCTTCAGGCGCTTGCAGGCTGCTGCACTATTTGAGGCATTGCTTCGCACACTTGCCTGAGCAGTGCCCACGCTTCCCTCCAGTTCCACCCCCGGGGCACCGCTCCGGCCAGCTCTGGGCCTTGGCACCAGCGGCAGATGACCCCATCCTCCCCGAGCAGCTCACCCACACCCCGCGCCCTCTCTGCTGGCGACCGCTTCCCCCCACGCAGAAGGGGCCTCCACAGCTTCACCACTTTCTCCGAGGCAATCAAAGGCTGTTCTGGGAGGTCCCCCTGCCACCAGCCTTCCAAACATTCAGCCCATTCTACCTCTTCCATAGTCACGGAAGTCATAGTTAAGGTGGGGAGGAGATGTTTTGGGTGTAGCTGAAGCTTCATAGTGTGCATGTAGTTGGAGCAGAGACCAAGGAACGCTGGCCGTGCAGAAGCACATGCATCCGCGTGAGGAGCAGACGGCTCAGCTGCAGCAGGAGTCTGGGGACATGATGCAAGAGCCGAGCGGGCTTGCCAGGAAAGCTGTGGTCTTCACTGCGTGGGACAGGTGGCAGTTTGGGGCCTTTGCTGGAGCCCTAGTGCTGCTCTTTGGGTCCGCTGGCTGGCCAGGAAGCAGGACCATGACATGGATTCTGGCTATGAGCACACCACCTCCCACAGTGACAAGGAGCGGGAACATGCTGACGCTCCAGTTCCAGTCATGGGCCTGAACGTGGTCTAGCAGCACGAGAACATGTGCCAGAGACACTTTTCGCAGACTGCAGAGGGCAATTCTCTGAGCACTTCCCTATGAGGGTGGGGATCTCCTGCTCTTTCCACCAAGCAGGACACAAAGGCCATGGAGTTTTACTAATACCCGGCCAGCTCCTTGGCACTTTCCTTTTAACTGGATACATGATCACAGCTCACGTGCACATGGAGTCTTTTGCGAGGCCCATAAAGGAGGAGCTCCCATTTCCACCAGGGGCTACTTTCTGCACCTCCCAGGACCATCCAGTCCGGCACTGGTCGTCTTGAGCTAATGCCCCAACCACGCCACATGCAGGGGCCCCCTCTTCAGTTCCCATGCTGGCAAGGTGCATTTCGTGGCCTACCATCTGTTGGAGCCCACTTGACCACCAGAACCATTTCCGTACCAAACTCATTCGCCTTTCTTTCTCATCACTCTCCAAAGAGTATGTGCTACGAGGGCATACGGCTCCTGCCAGATGTGCTCCTATGTGCACGTAGGCAAGCACACACGTTGCATGTGCAGAAACTACAGTCCTATACCAGGCATCTGTTGCTGAGCATGGTCACTCTTAATAAGAGAAGGTTCAGAAATGCATGCTACAGGGTTCAGAAATGCATGCTACAGGCATCCTCTCTGAGAGAAATGGGGTTTCTCTTGCCTGGAAAGAGGAGACTTCTTTCACCCAGAACCCCTTCCCTTTTTCTTTTACTTTATATTCCCTTTTCTCCTTCTCCTTCCCATTTCCCTTTTCCTTTTCCTCCCTTTCCCTTTCCCTTTCCTTTCCATCCCATCCCTCTTTTACCTTTCCCTTCCCCTCCCTGCTCTGCCCTCCCCTTCCCTGCCTCTGGAACCTAGACACAAACTTTGGCCTTGAATGGGCCTTAGCAGTGGTTACACTGGTGCACAGACTTGCCCCATCAGCTTTTCCTCTCTTTCTGATCCTTCTGGTCACTAGAGCACCTTCCTCCCCGCCTAGAGGCTCGTCCTTCTCCACATGCAGTTCCCTGGTGCCAGGGAGACGGCTCGTGTGCACAGACCTACTGCGCCTCCTTGTGCGCTGCACCCCCCAAAGCCGTCCTGCATGCGTCTCGCAGCGAGCTCACAAAATCACTCTTTGTAGGGGGAAAACCCGTAGGTGGCCACGTTGGTTGGAGCAGCAAGTCTCTCTGGCCAGGGTCACTGCAGGGCGCTTGCTGCTGCCTAGAGAGCTCTAGCGCAATGAGCGGGAAGCGACCAACGAGCCCTAGCCCACGCCTGAACTGGATACGGCCTCTGACAAGGAGAGGAGGGAGGGCAGGAGGCAGGCAGAGGGGAGCCTCCTGCTCTCTCTGTCCTCTGCCCACAAGCACCCACAGCGAGATGCCGGGGCCTGGGGAGTGCTGGGAGCGTGGACCCGTGAGTGTGCACAGAAGGCGGCCCCAGCGCTTCCCCAAGCAAGCTCCCTTCAGGCACGGATCAGGCCGACAGATGCACCCTGGCAGCCACAGAGCAGCTGCCCCACGGGCAACGGCGTGCCAGAACCGTGGGCCCCAGCGTGGCCTCTCCAGTCCCCGTGCCTGCACTTGCAGGGGGCAAGTTTGCAGCAAGAGACAGGAGCCACAGGCGATTTGCTGCTCTAACTGGGGATGCTCTTGTCATTACGCTTCATTGTCAGGACTCGCAGGGCTAAGTCCTGCCTCAGCAGAAGAAACCCAAGGGAAGAAGAGGGAAGGAGGAGGTTTGCCAGGCTCAAAAGGAACAAAGTCCTCATGGGAAGGGGGGTGGTGGGGCAGGACTTGCTCTCTTCTGGCCCTTCCCAAAGGCCCCAAGTTGTTTGATGCCTGCAAGGCGGAGCTCGTCCTCCTGGCTCAGAAAATACTGACTCTGTCTTTGTAAGTGGAGGACCTCCTTCCACAGGGCCCCTTTTTCTTTCTTAGAAGGGCTGAGGGCTGTTTGGGTGCTTCTGCCCACCTGGTGAGGGGGGCCCACGGGCATGCTGTGTGGCTGCTGCCTGGGCTCGTAGGTGGTGGGTGCCAGGGCCTCGGCTCTGGCTGCCCAGAACAGGTGTGTGTCACTACGCCAGGGTGGGCATGGCGGCCAGGGCTGGCCCTGGAAAGGGGCTGTGCCCCCGTGACAGCACAGAGGACAAGTCACAAAGGCAGGGGGCTGTCACCAGGGCACCCACAGGCATTGGCCCTGCAGCACTGCTGGGTTCACAGCAGTATGGCCTGGGCCAGCCCGGGCTGCGGCAGCCTCTGCAGGGTGAGTGCAGCAGTGGGGCAACACTGGACGGGACGAGGGCCGGGGCACCAATGCCAGCTCCCTCCCGGAGGTTTCCAGCGCTGCAGCAAGGGCTGAGCCATGCAGAACAGCACGTTGGGTCAGGGATGTTGGCACCCTGAGGGCTGGAGGCAGAGGTGCCTGGGGCTCCCAGTGAGCCCGGGTGCCCAGAGACGTGTTGGGGATGCGCCGGGCACTCGCAGCTCTGCGGGCCGCTGCTCCCTTGGTGGGGGGGCGGGGGGGCACGGGCCTCAGGACTCCCCATTCTGGTGGCACTTGCTCTTTCTGCACCCCTGCCCCCGGGGCAAAGCCTGGCCAGGGTGCTGGGCCTCAGGGGAGGGTTGGCAGGATGGGCCGGCCCCACAGTGTCGGCGTCTAGGCCCTGCGTCCCCTTGGAGCCTGCAGGCACCAGGGCCCAAGCGCTTTCCCTGGCGTGGCCCGGGGTCCCTGCTCAGGCAGCGCTCACAAATCCCAGCCTTGCTGCCTCCAAGCTCCCTCGCCCCCTCTCCCATCTTGCCCCTTTGTGCCTGCAGCTCCCGCCACCAATCCGCAAGCTCTCTCCCAGCTGGCCTGGCTCACCTGCTTCTCTCCCACCTCCTCTAGGTAGGCTATGGCTGGGGGTCTTGCGCTCCTCCTCGCCATGCTGGGCATTGTCCTGCAGCCGCTGAAGGTCAGTGACCACATGGATGTGGCCATGGAGCAGTGGATGCAGCAGCGCAAGGAGCAGGAGGTGGAGCTGATGACTCGGCTGCAGCAGGAGTTTGCGGAGATGATGCAGGAGCCGCAGAGCGGACTTTTCAGGAGAGATGTGGTCTTCGCCACCTGGGACCTGTGGCAGTTTGGGGCCTTTGCTGGAGGCCTTGTGCTGCTCTTTGGGCTCTTCTGAATGGCCACGGAGCAGGACTTTGATGAGTGTGACAGCAGCAGTGGCCTGAGCTCCTCCAGCAGCGAAGAGGAGGGGGAAGGCGAGGAGCAGGAGGCTGTGGGTGCTGTGCACTGGCTCTCTCCTGAACAGCAGCTGGACTGCCCAGGCAGGAGGGCCCTAGAGACCTTCTACCAGCAGCACCTCTGGGGGCCAGTGCAGGACGTGGCCCACACATGCAAGGTGGTGGAGGAGCTGGTGGGCAACCTCCTCCATGCCTGCCAGATGCTCTCTTTGACAACTTTCCTGCCGCGGCTGGAATGGTGCATCGGTGTGGGCAGCGTTTTTGAAGGCTGGAGCTACCACAGGCAGGACACCGTCTACAGGCTGCTCGTGCTCCTGAAGCCACCACCCGGACACTCCTTCCACCTGAAGCTGGGCACCGGCGGGGAGCTGCCGGCGAGGCATGGCCACGTCCATGTGAAGCTGGAGTGCATGTGCGAGAGGGAGCAGCTGCTGGGGGACGTGCTGTGCTTCCGGCACCACTCCCAGATCCGAGTGCGCAGGTATCAGCGCCCTGGGCTCCTACACACCCTGTGCACTGGCTTCTACCTGGATGTGGAGAAAACCGCCCGCTGGTTCCAGCTCTTTGTAAGAAATGCCTGGGACATGATTGCTGCGGAACAAAACTGCCAGCTGACAGTGCTGCCTTCCTCCCATTCCTGCAAGCTCCAGCTCACATGCGACTCTGGGAGAACCATGCACACTGAGATAATGCTGGGGGTGCAGCAAGACAACTTGGGGCTCTTCATGGGCAGCCAGGAGGCAGAGGCCGGCCTCAGCAGCAGCACAACTTGGCTGGAGAGCTGTGCCCTGCAAGAGCTGCTGTTCTTCAGATTCATGGCCAGGCAGGCCCCCCAGGGCAGCTGCCACCTAACGTGTCTGCAGCTCCTCACCTACCTCCTGGAGGACTCGGTGCTTTCCTCTGTCCACCTGAAAACAGTCGCCATGCACCTCCTGACACTGCTTCCCCCATCAGCGTGGTGCCCGGAGCATCTCCTGGAGCGGCTGAGGGATGTCCTGTGCTACCTGCACCGCTGCCTGGAGGAGAAACAGCTTCACCACTTCCTCCTAGGCAATGAGAGGGTGCCCAGGGAGGTCCCCCTGCCAGCGGCCTTCCAAACGGCCAGCCCGCTCAACCTCTTCCAGCGCCTGGCGCAGCAGCCCGACGCCCACGCCCAGGCACTGCGCGAGTTCACCGAGCTGCAGGATCGGCTCAGGAGCCTGTTAGACTGACGCCAAAAGACGGCTCTGCAAATGGAGCAAAAGCACACTTTGCGGATCCTCACCCAATCCCACTGAAGACGCCGTTGACAGGAGGCGTGCGACAGAGGCGCCTGTGATCACCTGCGCAGAGACTGCCCATCCTTTTGGAGAGATTCAGTTCCCCACGGGAGCACTGCCCTATGCACACACCCCAATAAAGTTGCCTCTTCTCACAAGCCCTCTGTCTGTGGCTGCCTCCGCCTGGGCAACGCTGTGTGGGCAACGCGGGCCCCATCCCGCCACATGCACATCCCAGGGATACACACCCAAGATTGCCTCGTGTCTGGGAGATGACCAGAAATCACAAACACTAGCACACGCCAGACTGCCCTATTTCCCCCAATCCCAGGAAGCTAGCTGACAGTAGCAAGGGTGCCTGCCGCACAGATGACATTTGGGAGGTGCATCAGATGTACGGCTGTCACGCTGAACAGGCACAAAATAGGGCACCTGCGCCAGCGTTCGCACGGCCAGCAAGGTTAAAGCTTTGGCGATGGCCTGCACTCAAAGCAGGCACGCACGCCGTGCATGCCACGTCTCTGGGAAGTGCTGGCCGGCCTCATTGCAGCCGTGCGACACAACAGGTGCACGGATATGTGTATTTGGGACACCTGCGGCAGAAATACAGCCCTTGTGTGCTGCGGAAGACTCACAAGCTGTTTCATAACTATCACCTCAAAAGAGCTGCACGTGCCCGAGTGCTGGAGAAAGCCGGGCTGGTGTCCCACACGCACTCAGTGCCTTGGCTTGCTCAGCGAGCTAACAGGAGTCGTACCACAGCTGCCCTACGTCCATCAGCTAGGGTCTGTGGGGTTTAGGGGCTCTCGGGGGGGGGGGGGGGGGGCTGTGCTCTTACGACACCTGCTCTTGCCTCTTCCTGTAGCAGGCCCGGCAGGGCCCAGTTTGTGCTAGCCGTCGTTCCCAGCACAGGCCCTTGGCTGGCAATAAGCAACACCACCCCAGCCACTCCCAAAGGCACAGCAAGACGCCATTGCTAGCCACCAGCACAAGTGCAGGGGGCAGCAACAGGCACAATCAGTCACTGCCCATCTGCCAAAGCTGCCCCGGCCCTGCTTACACTGCCAATGTGCTTTCCAGAGCAGTGGCCACCTTCACAAGCTGCTCACATTGACAAGCCGCACGGAGCAGCACCACGGCTGGGGCCAAGGAGAGGGCAGGCCGGAGCGCTGACGCCTGTGCCCATGCCCAGTTGCTCCAGCTCCGCGGCAAGAACATCCCACCCGACTGAGGCCCAGCTGCGGCAGCTGCAAAGGCCGAGGCTCCCGGGCAGCAATGAGGCCACACAGAGAGCAAGGACCAGGGAGACAGCCAGGGTTCAGCATCGACCAGGCATTTGTCCTCAGGGGGAACCAGGCAGAGCGCTGCCTCTCACCCTCAACCAAGCTCACCCAGGGGCATGGGGCGGCCACAGGCACCTGCCGCTAGTGGATGGCAATGTCATCAGCCCCACGTCACTCTCACCCAAGGCTGGATGTCACCAGCCCTGTCCCCCAGCAGGCAGGGAAGGTGCAGGCTGTGCTAGGGAGGGCCCTGAGCCACATTTTTAACCCTGCTGCTCCCACTGCTGTGCCCACTGGGGGGTCAGTCTCCCCAGCAGGACGGCGGGCCTCAGCCCCACCTGCTTTGCTCAATGCTCAAAAGGCCTTTGCAAGAAGGAGCTAGGCCTGGCGGGGGGCATTGCCCAGATGCACTCAGCAGCCCTGGCATTTGCGGCAGCACCGCAGGGGACTTTGCTGCTTTAGCGACAGAACGGGGAGCAGGGCCCCAGCCCAGCTGGTCCCAAAAGGGGGCCCCAGCCGGCAGCTCGACGGGAGGCCAAGGGGCAAAACACCAGCTATCCCACAGCAGCAAGGACCTAGGAGAACAAAAGGCATGTTTTACTGCAGAACCCCCAGCAACACAACCTCCAGGCACCGCTCTGCTACCAGCACTGCGGCTCACACCCGTTTGCCCAGAGACCACAGGGCACTCACAGAAACACTCCTCCTGCCACGTGAGGGCTCTAGGGCAGGATACAGACCCCAGCTCTCACCAGCACCTTCAGCAAACGGGGACAGCTTGCCCACAGACTCGCGGGCATGCACAGCACAAGAGCAGTCCTGAGGGCTAACCCACCCTGCCTTTCGCTGGGCTCCTGCTTCTTCCAGCCTGGCAGCCTTTCCCACGGGCACAGCGCGCTCCAGCCGCTGCCTCTGCGGCGCCAGCAGCCTGTGCCCATAGCTCAGACCCCAAAACAGCCCCCCACCCACCACCTCACTCACAGGGGCCTTGCAGATACCCCCACGATTCCTGTGCCTCCAGCATGCAGCAAGCACAAGCACCCCTCCTCTTAGGCTGCATGCGCCACAAGCACCCCTCCGGGAACAGGGTGCTCAGACCCCAACGCCAGGGCAGGCTTGAGCTTTGCTCACTCCTCTCTTCGGGGCTCTCACCCGACATCTCCTCCCACACCTGCCTCCTCCCTTGCTCCCCATCCTGGGCACGCCTGTGCTCCTCACCGGGGGCTTCTGGCACTTCAGCACAACGAAACCGCACCACCTGGGCTGTGCTGAAACAAAGCCCAACAGGAGAAAAGGAGGGCAAGAGAGAGCAAGAGCAACACAACTCCCTCTCCAGCACCCCAAGCGCCAGGCCGGGCTCCTCCCCTGCAAACTCCAACCTAACAGGCGCAGCCTGGGACCTGCCTCGCTGCTTTAGAGGCGCCACGGACCCCAGCACCTCCCCAAAATGACCTGCCTGGCAGCAGTCAGAAGGCAGCAGCAGGCTAGATGCTCTCACATCCAGCATCACCCCAACAGCGCTAACACACACGGCTACCGCCACGCACCAACCGCAGCGTCACCCTCCCCACGCAAGGCCCAGGGTCACGGCAGGCGGTTGGGCAGCCCCCGCATGGCCACGACCCCTGCCAGGGGCACCCCAGAGCTCACAAGGCCACCGGAGGCACCGAGGGGCCAGACGTGCCGCCTCCCTCCTGCTCACCCGCCTGGCCCCGAGGCCACCCAGCCAACGCCATCACAGAGCCCCATGCTGCAGGGGCGGCTGCCTCGCAGCACGGCAGCGTCGGGCCACTGCTCCCACCCGGCTGCTCCCGAGCTGCCGCCTCGCCTCGCCTCGCCTCGCCGCTCCCACCCGCCGCTCCGGGCTCCGCGCTGCCCCCGCCGGCAGGCGCCTCCTGCCCCGCCCCCGCCGCCCCAGCACCGGCCCCGCGCTGCCCCCGCCCCCGCGCCCGCGCCTGCGCCTGCGCCGCACGCGGCCCGGCGGCCCCGCCCACCACGTGCCCGCGCGCCGCGGCGGCTCCCCCCATTGGCTGCGGCGCTGGACCGCGAGGGGCGGGGCGCGGCCGTTGGGGCGGGCTGCAACCGGCTGGGCCCGGTCCCGGGGGGTCTGGCCGCTGCGGCTCGGGGCCCGCTGCAGCCGCGCTGTTCAAACGCCGCCGTTTGTGCTCGAGTCGGCGGCTGCGCGGCACCGTTTGCCTCCTTCAGCTCCCCAGTGTGGTGGCTTCAGCTTTCCCTCCAGGGCAGGGACAGAAAATGCAGCTGCGCTGGCCTCTGTGCGCTTCCGAAGAGAACTGCTGGCTGTAGCAGGGGGCTGAGCAGCCTCCCTGCAGCCATGCCAGCCCCTGGGCTCTGCTGCTTGGCAGCGCGCCCACTCCAGAAGGCCGAGAAACCAGCCGCACCTCTCGTTGTGCCACAGCGCGAGGAGCAGCCCCAGCCCTGGGGGCTGGGCTCAGCGATGGCACTGCCCGGGCACAGGAGCGACAGCCTTCTCCCAGGGCAGCTCGTCACCAGCAGAGCACCCAAGTCAGCGACTGCCCAGAGGTGCAGCAGCTGCTGCCTCCAGCCCTCAGCTGCCATCCTCCCACTGCCCCACTGCTGGCTCCAGCCCCAGGCTTGAAGCCTTCACACGCCTTTTCTCTCCCTCTTCTCTCGCTTTCTTCTTTCTTTTTCTTTGGTGGGCCGGGGAAGAAGACATACAAGCCCTGGGAAGAGAAATCCGTTTCTCCCCTCCACAGCCCCAGGCCCTGCACCTACGGAGCTGATGTAGTTGGACACTGGCAGCCCTCCTCTTCCTCCAGTTCTCTTTGGGGGAGTTTGGGGAACAAGTGCCCTTGCTGGGGCAGTGCCTGGTTCAAGAGGTATGGTGGGCGCTGCCTCACAAGTGCAGCCATAGAGGCCTGGCCATGACTGCCACCTCGGTGTCTGGGGCAGGAGAGATGTCAAGGGGATCGCATGGCCTGCTGGTGGCATCATGAGCTCCCCAGGGCCATGGGGGCTGGGGCTGTGCATACAGTTTGTGCCAGCCCTGCAGCGTCAGCCCCGACACCTGGTTTCCCTCTCCTTTTGCCTGAGGATCTGTACACTGGAGATGGCTGTGGCACGTGCCAACTCTGGGCAAAGCCTGCAAAGTCTGAGAGACAGGAATTGGGAGGGAGAAAACATTCCTGCAGGTGGGCTGGGAAAGGTCATTAGCACCTGGAGGAGAGACTTCATTGTTAAAGAATAGCGCACTGAAACTGTCTAGAGGTAGCCGCTTAGCACAACTTGTATGGAACTTGCTTGGCATGGGTGGCTGAATTTGCTGGGGCCTTGGGCCGCACTTAGATAAAATAATGAACTTTTCCTTAGTCCAGTAAGAAAAGGGCCTCGGAGCTGGTTCAAGCTGGGAGGGTGGGGAGGTTGCAGGCAGTCCGCGTTCCTGCGTCTCACACTGGGAAAGGGAGGGTGTCTGCAGGAATGCGTCTCGCACTCTGAGGGGGAGGGTGTCAAGGCTTTGGAGTGGGACCAGTGCAGGGCGTTGGGACCTTGGGGGACAGGGCCTTGGCTCGCTGCTGGGGCAGTGTTGATTGTTGTGGTTTGGAATCGCCTCCTCCTCAGGACCTTAAGGCACAACAGTAAGACCCAACAAAAACAGAGGTACAACCGTCATCAGAGACCGCAAAAAAACAAAAATAAGGAGAAAGACAGCTTACCTCAGAATGACGATGAGAGCCAATGAGGAGCAGGAGACCGCAGACCAAAAAATTACTATTGGTCTAACTACCACGTGAGGGGTGGGAAATGTAAGTTGAAAAAACTATAATTGCCCAGGATTTGAGGCACCCACCTCGAGCTGTAATTACTGCACGTGCGTCATTAAAATTTAATTATTTAATTTGTTTTGATTTGGCTGTGAAATTTTCTGCGGGAACCTAGGGTCGGGCCCTGTTATGGTGGCCGACAAGCCTAATTTCCATAACATTCATCCAGTTTGCTGGCAGAGCACTTCATAGCTATTGCAGCTGCACCTGCCCAGGCAGGCTGTCCCCAGGGCACCTGAGGGTGTTTGGCCCATGTGCTGGCAATGACAGGGTGGGGTCTTCCCCACTTCTTCCCCACCAGCCCAGCTGATAGGCTGCTGCCCTCGCTCACCCTTGCAGTTGTCCTCCAGCTTCTCCTCGCCCTAGCGCTTCATGTGCTGCCTGATGAGCCCTAGGCACACACACAGCCCCTCACAGATCTTGCTCCCCAGCCCACCCCAAGCAGCCCAGCTCCCCCCAGGCCCTGCCCACCTTACCAGGCACCCTCCAAAGTGCCATGTTACCCAGCATCCCCTGCCCAGCCACACACTGCTGGTACAGGTTCAGCAAGCTGCCTCCTCCTCACCGTGCCTGCTGTGTCGCACAACAGGATGAGGCCTCTGAGCACCGGCCCTCACATCACCCAGCAGTCACTCCGCAGATACCTCACAAGATACCCACTGCCCATCCTGCCCTCATCGCTGGGCCAGTGCCCCCTCCACCAGGCCTGCTGGCGGTCCCCTCTCCCCTCATCTCCAGCGACTCCGCCAGTTCCCATTTGCAGAGCAAAAGCTCCTCCCGTAACAAGGCACTGGAGCTGGCTGCTGCGCAGAGGGTGCAGACGCAGGCCAGAAACCACAGCTTCTCGGCCCCTTCCTCATACCAGCAGCAGAGGGACAAAGAGAGCGCGTGAGAGGGCCAGGGGCAGGGCCAGCAGGACCAGAGCACTGCAGGGCCTGCAGCGACAGTGGGGCGCCTGCACGGGAGCAGCCCTCCACAGCCAGCAGCCCTCCGGGGGCTTCTGAGCGTGGCGCAGCCCGAGGGACCCCGAGGGACCCACCGGCAGAGGCGGGCACAGCCCCGAGGGAAATGGCGACACTCACCTCCCCTCGGCATATGAAGAAGGCGCCCACATACTGCAGGGCTTCCGCCTCCTCTCTGGAGAGCAGGCAGAGCTACAGGGCTGGCAGCGAGAGGAGAGGAGCCAGCCGAGCCCTCTGCCCCACCGCACGCCTGCGGCCACGCACACAGGCAGCCCTGGGCTGGGCACCTGCACCGGGACACGGACACCGCGGCTCCCTGGGCTCGCCAGGCCACTTGGTGGCAACGTTTGCAGCTGTAGCAGATTAACTTGGCTGCCTGTTTGGGGGCTTTGTAGAGAGGAGAGGCAGGCCAGGAGAGCAGCTGCTTCTGGCAGCTCTTTGCAAATGACATCCTTCCCCTGGCCACAGATGGCTTTTGCATTGGGCCGGGAGATGGGGGAAGAGAGCAGCGTCCAGGGACGAGGGCTGCGGCACCCCAGCTTTGTCGTAGCTTTCAGTTTCTTGCCGGAAGGGGGATCCCAGCAGACTATGCTGTGCTTTGCAATGAGGGGAGCTACTGGGCATCTTGGTGCACGGGAGGCCAACGTCACCGTAACTCTTTAGGGCCCCCTCTCGTTGCCTCGTGTTGTGGCTGTGAGTCTGTACAGCTGCTTGCGCTGAAACTTCAGCTCGCTTCGAAGGCATAATGCTAAACCTCCTGCAGCAATAACTGGCTTGTTGCCAGTAAATAGTCACCAGGGCTAGATAAGGCATTTGCTTTTGGACCACGTTTCTGGCGTTTTTGCTTCTGAGTGCGGCATTCAAGCAGTTACATGCTGTGGCTGGACAAATATCAAGGGCTGCAGGCTGCCGTGAATCAGCCTTGTGACACAAACTGCGCTTTGCCCCAGTCAGTTTGGCCAGGTTTGGTTTTGGCCCTGTGAGAAACTGCCGGCTGCCCCAGACACTGTCAGGTGTGACCCCGAGTCTGATCTGGTGCTGTCAGGTCTCACAGTCTCCACGCCGACGTTTCCCTGCGGGCTTTACTCTTCCCAGAGCAGCTCTTACTGCTCAGCCACCTGCGCCCCCCGAGTGGCAGTGCTCACAGGGGGGCAGCCGCTTGCTGATGGCGGACACCAGCCACTCTGGCTGCTGCTGCTTCTGGCCCCCCAAGTGGTGCTCAGGGGCTCCCGGGGGCTGCGGCCCTGCTCAGAGTTCAGGGCCCAGGGCCACGGGCTGGGGAGAGCAGGCAGCGGGGACCTTCTGCAGCCAAAGAGCCAAGAGCCCGCAGCGTGACTTTGCAGGCGGGAAGGCACATGGCTCCCCCTGCTCTCCCAGCGCAGCCGCCTCGCAAAGCACATGGACGGCAGTGCTCGCAGTGGCCCCTGCCATCTCTGGATGGCTGGAGCCTCTAATACGTGTGCTGAGCTCTGGGCCCTGCTGCGCTGGTGCCTGCATGGGCAAATCCTGCGGGGCCTACCAGAGCATCCCAGCAGCCTGCTAACTCCTGGGCTCAGCCACACCAGGGGAAGCCAGCGCCAGCGAGGGGCCAGCTCCGGGCCCTTCCTCATGCAGAAGAGGTCATGGCTTTGCAGGGCAGAACCCTGTCAAGACTGCTGCCATTCCTGACCCTGCTGTCAGGGGAAACGGGGTGCTTCTCTGACTGCTGGGAAGGGGGGTATGTTGTGGCTGCCCTAGACTGCTGGAGAGCGTGTGTGCCCTCCCCCTCCCAGGGTGACCCCGATTCCTTCAGGACCGGAGTTTTCTACCCATTCCTTTGCCCAAAGAAAAGACACTGAGCCGTGGTGAAGAGACAGGGCTGCTTCTTTGGGGAAAGCCCAGCAGAGGGGGGACTGGCAGCACAAGCCTGGGACGGGCTGGGCCTGAGGGCCGGAGCTGTCCTGCGGGCAGGGAGAGAGGCCAGGAACCCCCCGACTTCCCCGCACACTCAGGTGGCCGCTGCGGGCAGAGCAGCCTGGCATCAGGAGGCAGCCGAGCTCCAGCAGCAGACACAGTCACCGCGCAGAGGACAGTGCCACCGCTCCCACGCTCTCCTCAGGCGGTAGCACAGGCCTTGGAGGGTGCCTGGGGAGGGAGTCATCTTCCCTGGAGCTCTCAGGAGCAGGATGGTTTGCGTCGCCAGGCAACAGACGGACGGGCTGCTGTCCTCCTGCAAGCCTTGCAGGGCTGAGAGAGAAAGGAGCAGAGCAGAGATCAAGGCACTGTGTCTGCACAGATGCCAGGCATCCCCTGCTGACGCAGCCAGTCCCACCCAGCTCTTCCCACAGCCAGGAGGCAGCAGGAGCAAGAAAGGGACGAGGTGGGAGTTGCTGGCCAAGACCGTCCCAAAGGCTCCTGAAATCTTCTCTCTACTCTACCCACAGCGGCCCTGCTCTGCACGGGCAGCAGAGCCCTCCTCGCCTGGGGCAGGAGTGGCAGCTCCCTGCCCAGCATCTGTCTGCCTCCCACCAGCCCTGCCTGACACCCTGCTGCCCTCGCTCACCCGTGCAGATGTCCTCCAGCTTCTCCTTGCTCCGGCCCCTCAGGTGCTGCCCGACAAGCCCTAGGCACACACACACAGCCGCTCACAAATCCGGCTCCCCAGCCCACCCCCAGCAGCACAGCTGCCTCCAGGCCCTGCCAGCCTGGCCACGCTCCCTCCTCCCTTTTGCAGCGCTGACGCCAGGGCGCTCCGCACTGCGTGCCACCCAAGGGTCTTGCTGTGAGGGCACAGCAGGAGGCTCCCAGCAGCCCCACATGTGTGGGCAGAGATGGCAGAGGGTGACACAGCCCCTGGGCACCCAGGCCCTGCATCGGGCGCTGGGGGCTCCAGCAGACACAGCTGCAAGGCTGGTCCTTGCTGCCAGCACAGCAGCCGGGGGGGCTGAGGCCGAGGTGTCCGGGGACAGAGAGGGACACCAGCGGTTGGGGCTCACCAGTGAACCTCACGGCTGCCTCTCGCAAGGACTCCTGTGGGCTCTCCAAGTATGTCAGGCTCTGGTGCAGGTACTCTTCTGCTCTTCTGGCCCTCACCAGCTGGGGAGAGCACAAGGGCACGGGCTTGGCACACCCCTCCCTCACCCAGCCAGGCAGTCCCTGCGCCCAGGACCGGCCTTGCCCTGCCAGGACGCTCATGGCTCCCACACACGAGCTGGGCAGTGCCGAGCTTCGGAGGGAGCAGAAGGCAGGCTGCTCCCCAGGCATGCTGAGGTGCCCTCCTGCTGCCAAGGCCCAGCTGGGCCAGGGGCTGCTTTAGCATCCCAGGGGGCAGCGAGGGCAGAGGAGCCTGGAGAAGAGCTCGCCAGGGCAGCGTGCTTGGAGAAGGGCAGCGTGAGTGCTGCTCCAGCCTGGCGGCTTTGGGTGCCAGCCAGGGCCAGGGGCACAGCTGCCTGCCCCACACACTGGGCATGGAGGGGGACAGGCCTTGCGCAGGCTGGCTCTGGGGGCTTTGGGGCCATCCTTACCAGGCACTCGCCGATCCTCCACGTCTGCGCTGTCTCAACCAGCTGCCTGAGCTGCTTCCACTTGAGGAAGTTGGCAGCGCGAAGGAGGGCTTCCCGAGAGGCCTGCACAGCAGCAGAGATGGGGAGATGCCACCGCAGCCCAGGGGACAAGACCCTGCGTCCCCCTGCTCTTGGCAAGCCTCGGGGCCTTGCCTGGCCCACCATGGGAAGAGGCAGCAGCTGGGCACCGACTCTGCCACGGGGTTCAATACCCTGGGCAGAGACATGGGGCACCCACCACCTCAGGCACCTCGTCCTGCCGCGGCAGCACAACAGAGAGCCCCAAGAGCTGCTGAGCTGTAGCCAAGGCCAGGAGGAGGCTGAAGGGCTGCAGTCGCAGAGACGCCCAGGCAGGACTCGGCCACAACTACCTGCCACAGGCATTGCCCCTGCGGGTGCTCGGCTGCCCGGCCTGCGCCCTTGCCCAGACTTGTGCCCCCGCCCCAGAGCTGGGTAGCCGGGATGCAGGGCCCAGCCCCTGCCCTCACCGCACCTCCCTCCCTGGGGCTCTCCCCTCCCCAGGCTCGTGGGCTGGGGAACAAGTTGGCTCCCCAAACTCCTTGCAGGTGCTGCCTCCCTCTGCGCAGGCCAAGGGCACTGGGGGCACACGCTGAACGTGGGGAGCAGGGTGTCTCCTCCTGCAGTGCTCTTGCCTTAGGCAGCTGGGGCATGCCCCAGGCCAGACATCTCCAGGCCCCTGCTGGGGCAGGGCACGGCGGCAACAGGAATTGGGGGGCAAAGCCTGGCCTCGCACACCTGCAGGGCTAGCTGCGAAGCCCCTAGGCACTCCAGGGCTTAGACATTTGTGGCCACGGACTGCGGCGGAGCCCTGTGGGACCGGGGAAAGCAGGTCTGGGAAAGGCCCCTGCCCAGCTTCTCATTCCCTGCTTCGAGCCTTCTAGGGCCCTGGTTAGAAAGCCATACCTGGCGCACGCTGCAGCTCTCGTCCTGCATGTGGAAGAGCAGTGGCAGCAGGCTGCTGCGCACTTGCTTCTGCAGCTGCTGGTCTTTGGTGCCCAGCACAATCGCCAGCACATCTCTGAAGAGCCGCGTGGAGAGCACTCGCACCTGGACAGCGTCCTGGTGGGAAGGAAGAGGGGGCACCTCAGCGCTGGCTGCTCCAAGCACACGGTCTCCCTCGCGCCCAGCCCTCCTGCCGGCGCTGCAGGGGCCGAGCACAACACGGAGCAGCCGAGGGCAGAGAGGGCACTGGCGCAACGCAGCCCCCCAGCCCAGGACACCGGCAGGGGCCCTGGCTCTCCCCCCAGCCTTACGGCATCAAAGAGCAGCAGGAGCTCCGCGGACAGCTGCGGAGCAATGCTGGCCACCGTCTCCTCGCCCATGACGTGCACCACGTGTCGCAGCACCACCAGGGCCTTAGTGCTGATGTCGCTGTCCGCATCCCGCAGTTGCTCCATGATGAGTGGCAGCAGGAAGTGCATTTCTCTTACCTGTGTGAAACACCACTGCGTTTGCTGAAGAAGTAGTGGACTGCCCAGGCAAAAATGCCCGGTTTGTTAGACACCCGCTTCTCCTCTGGCTTCCCAGAAGCTGGCATGGCGGTTACTGCAGCAACCTGCTGCCAGGCAGGGCTTAGCGGCACAGCCATGGCAGTGTGGGGGACTGGGGGCGTAGGGAGGGAGGAGAGGGCAGCACCGGCTCCTCTCCACCTGACCACTCACCCCCTTCTGTGTGTTCCCCAGCACCCTCACCCAGCCCCACGCTGCCCGCACAGCTTCACCCGCCTGTCCCCTGCTCACCGTCTGCGGCCTGTCGCACAGCAGGATGAGGCCTCTGAGCACCAGTCCACGTATCACCTGGCTGCCACGCTCCAGATACCTCGCAAGGAGCAGCAGGATATGAGCATTGTCTTCGCAAAGGTCCGGGCAATCCACAAGCTGAAACACATGTTGCAGGGAGACAGTGCCAGAGCCGGCAGGACTCCCTGCATCGTGCCGTGCCGGCTCCCACCAGCAGCTCAGGGCGAGGGCACCAGGCCCACACAAAGCCTGGCCCCAAGGCAGCAGTGAGTGCGGAGGGCACCCGGGGCTGCTCCTCCGCTCCTCTCCACCATCCACACAGCAGGCACCAAATCCACGTGGGCACAAGAGTTACCCCAGCGCGGATGGGCCAAGCCAAGGCTACAAGTCGCAGTGCACCCACTGCCCCAGCTCCACTCACTGCCGCCCACCCCCCAGCATGGGCACGGGAGAGCAGAGGGGTGAGAGGCACCCCAGAGGCAGCCCTGCCATCAGGCTCACCTCCACGAGGAAAGCCAGGATGGAGATCTCCTGGGAGGGCTCCTCCAGGCGGAGCAGCACTGCCAGCTGGCGCAGGAGGTAAACTCGCAGGCTTCTTGGGGTCTCCCTCATTTCCCTGGCAGAGGGAAGAAGGCACTGGTGGCCTGAGCAGCCCAGGCAAACCTCGGCCATGCCTTGGTCACAAGCGCTGAGGCTGCAGCCCCTTTCTTGGGGAGCTGGGCACCCCCACGGGCTCTGTGGGGCACCGCATCTGCAGGGGAGAAATGCTGGGGCAGAGCGGGCACAAGGGGCTCTCACCTGGCCAGCAAAGCCACTCCGCTGTGGTGGGTCTCAGCGTGGAGGAGCATGTCCCAGCCACCCTTCCTCGCCATGAGCAGCACCTGGCGCTCGTAGCCGGCACGGCAGAGCAGCGCTTTCATGGCCCGCACTGCGGCCCTGTGTGTGGAGCAAACACCAGGTCACACTGGCACCCCTGGCCCGGCCTATAGGTCCAGGGCAGAGACAACGGGGCTGGCATGGAGCACCTGACGGGGCTGGTGAGAGCAGACTCTTCCCCTCGGCATTGCCTCCAGCACATCTCAGCCTCCTCCGGCGTCAGCGCTGCGGTGACAGAATTCTGGAACAGCAGCGCCAGGAAGAGCTGGGGGAAAAATGCCTCCACCTGCGGTGGGCAGCGGGGCCACTGGAGGATCTCCTGCAGCGCCATGGTTGCCTGCAGAAAACACCCAGAGACAGCTCTCGCTGCGGAGGTGCCCTTGTTGCACGGCCCAGTCTTGGCAGCGATGCTTGGGCGCTGCCCTGGGCCACGGGGCAGTGAAGCAGTGCCTGGCCTGGCTGTGCAGCCAGGGCAAAGCCATGGGAGCTCCTGGGGCTCAGCTCCTCTTTCTGCCCTGGGCACAACAACCCTTTCTGCGCTGGTAGGAGGTCTCCCTGGGCGGGGGGGGGGGAGGGGGCCCTCCATGCACAGGCCTGCCTGGGCTGTGCCTTGGTCCTGCCAGGCCCCTAAGTATGCCCCAGCCCCTAATCCTGCCCCTAACCCACGTTGCCAGCCCACCAAGCACGATGCAGAGACAGAGGAGGGCGGAGGGCCACCCACGCAGGGCTCCCGCCTTGTGCACAGGGGGCTCCAGCGGTGAGCAGCAGCCCAGCGTGCTGGTGCGGCGGGGGTCAGGCACTGGCCAGGGCCCCGCCAGCCGTAGCCCTCCCTCACGCGCTGTGCCTGTGCGCCCTGGGGAGGTCAGGGCTTGGCGGCGGATGGGGAAGGGCAGAGGGGGCCCTTTCTGTGGCCTCTCGCCCACAGAGGCCAGTGCAGCCCTAGGGGAGAGCGAGGCTTCCTCCACAAACGCACGGTCAGGGGAGAGATGTCCATGTGGTCCCCATCCAAAGTCAGCGACGCCTTGTGCACTGGCCAGTCCAACAGCACGTCGAACAGCTTTCCCAGCACCTTCTCCGCAGTCATGGGCTTCGACAGCAGCACCCTCCACATGGCCGCGGCAGCGCTGCAGGCCCAGAGCGCCCTGTCAGCGGGTGCCGCAGCCGCAGCGCCGTGGCCTGGGCAGCCCCACAGGGCCTGGGCTGGCCGCCAGCCCTGCCGCTGCCTGCTGCCCGCTGCCCCGTGCCGGCAGCACCCAGCCGGCCCTGCCCCAGCAGGCACCACACCGCCAAGCTCAAGTCCCTTGTGGGGCAGGGAGGGAGCCAGGTGACCGGGCTCAGGGGCCCAAGGCAGCCAGGCTTGCCCAACTCTGGCTGCTGCAGCCCTGCCTGAGGCAGCGGGGCTGGCACACGGGGACACCGGGAGGGCCCAGCCCCTCAGCAGAGTCCTGAAAATCTCCCTGTCCCCCGCAGCCCACACGGGACGAGCTCTAAGGCCTGCGGGGCCCCAAGCACTAGAGGCAGCAGGGCCCGTACCTGTCGCAGGATGGGGAACAGCGCAGCAGGCTCACAACCACCTGCTCGGGGTACGCGCAGGCCAGCTTGAGAAGAGCCCTGTCCAGGCTGTGCCGCGCAGACTCCTCCGTGACGGACAGCACGCTTCTCCACAGGCACCTCACCATCTCTGGCACCTGGAGGGCACACGGCTCCGAGTGGGGCTGCTGCCAGCCTGCAGCCAGTCGCCCAGCTCCCACCCAGAAGGGCCGCCCTTGCCACCGCTCTGCGCTGCCCCCGGAGGGTGTCGGGTGCCTGGCAGACATGGACTCGGGGAGGCGGCGGGGGGGAGCAACCCCCGGAGGCCTCGAGCCCCGGCCGTGCCACCCACAGGCTACTTACGTGCTCCAAAAGGGAGGCGTCGTCTGTCACGAGCGCATCCAGCTCGCGAGCAGCCGCCTGCGCATCCTGGGTGCTGCAGGCTCCGATGCCCCTGATGGCTGCGAGGATGGCACTTGTCCTCACAGCGGGCTCGAGGTGTCCCCCAGACATCTACGGGAGAAAGGAGGGCAGCCCAGATAGATGCGGAGCACCCAGCGGTGCCCCCTCACTCAGCCGTTGGCAGCGCCTGGGGCGTGCGCACCTCGTGGGGCTGCAGCTCGCAGCTGCTCTCCGTAGGGACCCCACGGTCCTCCGCCTTCTCCTCCCAGGCCACCCTGGGGTGGCTGGGGGGTCTCTCCGCTATCCTAGGCGACGCGGCAAAGGCTCCGCGGGGCTGCCCGGGGGTGACAAGGAAAGACCTGGGTGCACTCAGGGGGCTCCTTCGCCAGCCCCACGCACTCCCGTCCTCTCCCGTCACCGTCCTCCCGGACACTGCGGGGGCCGAGGCCGCGTGGGTGCCTGGCAACGCCGCGGGGTGTCACAGGAGCCCAGTCACAAAGGGCCCCACTGTCACCCTAGTGACGCTTGTCACCGGCCCAGGGAGGGGCAGGGTGGGTCCCCTCCAGGGGCGCAGGGCCGGCTTGCCCCCCCGACATGGAACACCTCGGTTTGCCCTCGGGGTGCCCGGGGCCCCCACGGGGGTCTGTTGCCCTCAGCGCCACTGCAATCCTTGCCTGGTCTCCCCCAACCGCTGCTCCCTGTCCCTGCCCTCCTCCTCCACCCCAATGAGCACAGGTTTTCAGACGAGGGTCTCCTCTCCAAAATGCAATCATTCTTTAACACCAGCAAATGTCCCGTTCCAATTCTGACACCCTGAAAACAGAGGGCTACCAAGCATGACCCATGAAGCTACTACCTTGGTTAGCATCCCAGGAAAGCACCAGGCAGCAGTTCCCAAATTAGCGCACGCAACTGCTTGCGTACAGCAAACGGTGAAACACTGACCTCCCCCCGCAGAGTCCCAGACATGGCCAGAGCAGAAACAGATTTTAAAAAAGCAATAAGACCCATTGATTTCTGCAAGTGGGCAGCAAGAATTGGGAGCGGGGAGTACCAGAGATACCTGCCCCACTCCTATACCCACTCCCTAAGGATTCAGGGACAGGATACTGGGATACAGAAATCATGCTGTCTACCCCGACTTAGACCTGTTTTTACCTAGGATGACGCTGTAAGACCCTGCAGGAACTCTGGAGTTCCCATTAAAAAACATCTGCTGCAACACCAATATGGAGCACCAGTTTTAATTAAATTTGATTAAACCTCTCAAATCCCATCAGCTAGCAGTCATTGTAACACACAGTGAATAAAGACAGTAGGTAGCGGTTGTCAAAGCAGCCCAAAGAGGGATTTTTTTTTTCCTATCTAACTTTATGCAGCTTTATTAAAAATAATAATACCTAAAGTGTCCTTTTTTAGAAAAATGCTGCTTGGTGGGTTGTTTGTCTTTAACAGGCTGAATTTGGTTTCAGGATGATGTGAAGGAATTGTAAGCTTCTGCCAATCAGTAGTAGCAGTTAGCATGTACCCCCAAACATGTTGCAAAGGAAAGCAAAAGGTTCAATCCGGCTTCTTACCGGGAATATCTATGTTAGCGTATCTGAGCTTGTAAAATCTGTGCAAAATCTTTGGACAGTTGAAACACAAGTTTTTCAGACAAGGGTCTCCTCTCCAAAATGCAATCATTCTTTAACACCAACAGGTGTCCCGTTCCAATTCTGACACCCTGAAAACAGAGGGCAAAAAAAGAAACAAGAGCAAGTAATTTTTTTTAATGGGAAAACTGAGTTGTGACTTGTTAGGGCATGAGGATGGTGTGCTTCGTGGCCTTCCAACCCCTAGTTTTACAGAGGACCAACGTATGCCAATTTCCTCCTCCCCTTCCCCCCGTTCTTTTCACCCTCTAGAAATAATTGGTGAGTTAAAAGCAGGGCAAACATTCCCAGCTAGATAAGAACCAAGGTGTTTTCAGCAATCAGGATAAATTCTGAAAAATGTACTGGGCCACCCATTTAGGCTTTTCACACTGGCAGCAGGTATCAACAAGTCCCAGAAAGTATTAAACACTTTCTTATGAGAGATCTGGCATTTTTATGTTAATTTTCAGAGAAGTTGGTGATGGCAGATGTCTCAATTATAAGGCACTTCTGGGCTGATTTTTCTGCTTTACAATTAGGGAATAGTAATTGCACCCAGGAGCAATGTGGTGCCAGGACTCTATAAAACCGTCGGAGCAGTAAGGGGATGCAAAGCCCACCCTGTTCATGGCAAGATGTTGGCAAATACAGCTGGACTGCTCCGAGTCCAAAAACTCACATCCATTTAGCATAATCCTGACCAGGGAGACAGCAGGCCTGGATGCAATAAGCCCCAAATAACCACATCCATGACCAAGGCTGCAGAGCTGAGTCTGGGACTGACTGAGCACCGTCAGCCACCTTCTGCCTCCAGGAGATGCCTGGAGCTGAGAACTGAGAAATCAGAAGTGTTTTGGACACGGGGCTCCTGTCCCTGAAAATTCAAAATGAGTTAAAACCCTGGTCTGCCGATCGGGGCAATGGTAAAACACAGTGGAAAGAACCTGGAGGGAGTGGCCTGGCTCCCGGGAAGTTATCCAGCAAACCCTGGGGAAAATTATCCAGCAACCCCAGGAAAAAGAAAATCAAGCAAAATTTAGCCCGGCGGAAGAAGAGCAACCTGTTTCCCATTTTTAAATTTGCAATATTTAAACTTTGGGCACGCACTCTGGAGCCCATCAGGTGCTGCAGCACACCTCAGCTTGCTTTAACTATGGCTCTTGTCCTCCAGCTGCAGAGCTCAAAGCGTCATCCACTCCCTGGGGAAGCTCGGCAAGTGATGTGCAGCCCGGTGAGAGGCCAGCGCGGTACCTGCAGGCATCTTGATAGCTTGGGGCAGGGGGCCAAGCCACATCAAGGCAAGCAGTGCCAGGGATGACAAGCTAGAAGTGCCAAG
Source organism: Dromaius novaehollandiae (assembly GCF_036370855.1). Taxonomy (NCBI): domain Eukaryota; kingdom Metazoa; phylum Chordata; class Aves; order Casuariiformes; family Dromaiidae; genus Dromaius; species Dromaius novaehollandiae. The sequence goes on from NC_088104.1 coordinate 44,009,117, forward strand.
GCTGGATTTAAGACAAGACCCAGGCGTCCTGGCTGCCGCATTGACACCCAAGCCACCAGGAACAAGCAGCTGGGTCTCTCGTTACAGCCCCCAGCCCAGCCTGGCCATTCCCCACAGGTCCCAGGGTATCCACAGCTATTTTTTAGTTGATGTTTTCTGCAACGCCCCTCGGAGCAGAGCTCCCCAACACCCGGCCATCAGGGCTGAGCTGCAAGCAGACGGGGAGCGAGGCTTCTGCGGCTGGAGCAGTCCTGCTCCACTTTCCCCCTCGCTCCTGGCTAGCGCCCAGAGCTGGATGACTGTTTTTTTCCTTCTCACCCCTTATAAAATTCCTCTCTGTTCGCCTCCCTGAGCGGTCGTCCCTTGCCACCCCACCACCGGCCCCTGCAAAGCAGCCACTGGGCAAGCAGTGGAAGAAGCCCGGCAGGGAGCAGCTCCCAGGCCCACAGCAAAGGCGGGTGCAGAAAGGAGCTGGGAGTTTTGCCTCCTTGCACCACATCTATTAAGGCAAATCCACTGTGAGCATCTCCCAATGATACCAAAGGTGGTGAAAAAATTCAAATGACACTGGAGATTTTGCTTCTGTCCCCTCTCTGCTGAACTACACTGATCTCATGAGACCCACAGTGGCAGCGCTGTGTTTTGGGTGGGTTTGCTATATATACATATTTTTTTTCATGTAGGTTGAGACAGAACAAAGTGCTGGCACAGGCTGTGATTACTTTGGGAGCTTAAACACCCATTTTTACTGCGAGTCCCTCGTCCTGCAGCAGTAGGACACAAAGGAAGGGCCAGACCCCAACAGCACCATGATAGGGACCAGGATGACACACAGCAGAAGTGCCTCTCTGCTGGGGACTGCTCAGTCACCTGTGAGCACCAGACCCCCTCCTCTCTTCTCTACTAAGCCAGGACAGTCTCCCTGCAAAAAAAAAAAAAAAAAAAAAAAAAAAAAAAAAAAAAATCACAGCCCTAGAAGGGTGTGAGCAGTAAGCAAGGAGGAAAAAGTGAACATTTACTGAATTTTTGTTTATAAATGAAAGGCAAGATGACAAACCTGCACACAATAGTCCTTTTTTCCTTTTCTTTTTTCCTAACAAGGCATGATGGTCCCTGGAGGTACGAGAGACTGAGCCACTGGCGCTAGGAGCCATCAGCTCTTTCTTGAGCTCTGCTGCTTACTTTGGCTTTCCCTATATAGAAATGAGAAATTATCAGTCACAAAGTAACTCTAAGGTGGGGACGTTTGTGATTTCTTGGTGCAGGGGGGAAGGATGAGGAAGTATAGTTGATATTCAGAAAGCTTCAGAACTGCAGCATGGTGTAAAGTCACTGGCACATGGTAGTTGAAGGACAGATGGGCGAAGCCAGCTTTCCCAGCTTGCAGGTCGCCTGGCCTTTGAGTCATGACCCCTTAGAGCACCTCGCAGTTGGTCTTTAACTGCTCCAAGGTTGTCAGGTCAACTGCCAGAAGTCACATCACAGCTCAGCCAGGAACCTGCTATCAGACACCTGAAGAAAATGAGCTGAGAGCCAAGAGTAAGTGTCCTTAAGCCATGGGAGCATCTGCAATAGCTTTAAAACATTAACTGACACCATCAGTATCAAAACCCCATTACAATGGCCTGTTTCTGAGGCATAGGAAACAGCTTTCATACTCTGTTTAGGAATCACAATGTCTTGTACTCCACAAAGAAACCAGTTCAGGTTTAGAGCTCGACACATTGTGTCTGCTTGTGGCAAGGAAAGGGCCAGGTTGCTGGAGAAGCCCCCTGCCCTTGATCCAAAAAGTAACAAGTCCAACTTCCTAACTTTTGATAGAAATCCAGCTTCCCAGCTGCTTACAGATAACCTTTTTAAATTGACCAGGACCCTTTTGGAAACCAGTTTAAGCACAACTGGAACAGCTGCACGAACAGCAAAAGCTGCAAACTAACTCCACCTGCATGGAAACAAAAAAAGTATGAAGAAAGTTTTACTTAAATATCAAACTTCTGGATCTCGCCAGTGACTTTTTTGGTCTTTGTCTCTCTTGTCTATCTTGATATCATCGTGTATGTGATATCCAGGGGATAAGAAAGTGCTATTAAATCCTTCTTTAAGAGCAGAGTAGAAACTAAGTCCAAATCCCCATGGGTATTTAGGGACCCAAATGACCTCTGAAACCTTTGAGAATAAGGCACTTCTGTGTCTTGAGCTCTGCCCAAGGAAAGCAGGTGAGGCTGCCCAGGTAGATCTGCTCAAAAGCCAGATTTGACATCATGTCTCCTGGCATGCCTCACCTCACCCCCCCTTACTGCCTCCCACTCAGAAACAGGACGAAACCGAGGTTCAGGCTGAAACCCCGAACTAACAGGTTTGGTTTAGCTTTAAAGAGAAGCCATTTGCTGCCTAGTATCTCTGCTTTATCTGCTCTAATGACACTCATTAGCTTTTAGCCCAGGACTCTGCCTCTGCATAACAAAGGAAACATTTTGCTACCCCAAAGCTGAAGGAAAGTTCCTGGAATTCCAAGGCAGGAAGGAAAATAAACGCCATTCAATAGTTTAGGGTCCTGCCTTGCAACTTTTACAATCGTAATTTTGTCCCGTGAAAGACCAAGATGTTCTCAAGCCAAAGACCTAGGTGGAAACCAAGCTGCCACCTCCTCTCAGGATGCACAACCCCCTAACACCTGAATCCGTTCAGCTGCAGCTGGATGAAAGCTTGTGAAACACCACTCCCTGCTTGTGATCTCATGCAAAGATGAGAACAAGATCATCCGTACAGGGCATAAATGCAGCGAGAGAGCTCTGGTATCCAACATCACAGATCTTTGCCCCTTTACTAACTAAAGGGTTGGTAAGGAAAACAGGATCACAGCGATAAAACAGCATCTTCTTTGCAGCACTCCTAGGGACATCACGGTGCTGTGAGCATTAGGTAACTGCATACCATCGGGGGGGGGGGGTGGGGGCGGGGAAATCAAACCCTTGCAATATATTGAAAGGACACTGGTTTTACCAAGTTCTTTTACAATGACTTAAAAATACCTTCCTGTTTCTGATGGAGACCACTGAGGTGCTTTAAATGCACAGTATTATCACAGAGAGGTTTAAAGGAGCCCAGAATTTGAAAAGGCAAAGGAAGCTGTCAAAACAGCCTAAGTTGCATTTGCTTGAATAAGCTTTTCAATTTAACAAGGACAAGAGGATGGAGCAGATTTTTAGGAAGCCCGGGGACCACACCAAACAGCAAGGGATATACAGAAGAGCATAGGAGGCTGGAAAAAACAGACCGGTGACCCAAACCAGGCTACAGGCTGTTCCTGGACAAGCTCCCCGCTGCCTGGGATGTGCATGGGGGCAGGCCAAGAGAAGACCAGCAAACAGCTACATACCACATGCAACACCATTAGTAATTTATTAATCAGCCACTCAGCACGACTTCCAGCTCTGATGACAAAAAGGAAATGCCCCCAGCACACAGCTGCCCAGGGGCATCCCTCCCCTCCCCGTGACGGAGGGTGCCAGAAGGCACAAAACAGCCTCCAGCGCAACTCATCCATGCTAGAAAACTAGCGTGCCTGGCTGGAGACCAGGGGACCAGGCTGTGCCTCTAACACTGACCACCTCAGTGCTTTCTGCCTTGTTTTTTGTGTCCGGTTTTTCAAAGTGGGAACGATGCTGGCAACCTCACCCGTGAGGCTCTGGGAAGCCAGGTGCCACTGGCTGGGGGGCAGAAGAGCAGAAAAACAGGTGAAGCACTCCTCTTTCCTAACCAGCGGAGAGGGGACAGAAGCTCTTCCCCTCCCAGTGACGGCTCCAGAGCAGAGAGCACTTTGAAGGCAGTTGTTGGTGCTCACACAGCGGAGGCTGGTTCAGCAGGGCATGTAGAGCACCCCATCACAATGCTGGGCACAGGGAAAGCCCAAAATCCCAGGCTCTTGCTGCAGACAGCCAACCTGAGAGAGCCAGGACAGCACAAGGGGAAGATAAAAACAGCTTTGCTCTACCAAGGATGAGAGATCAAGTCTGTCTAGATGTCTAATACAATATAGCTGGGCAGCTTTCTCTTCTCAGGTCACCAGTTTGATCCGAAAAGTCACCCTGCTGCATGTCCTGTGGGGGAGGATATACCCAGACAGAGGCTTTTAAAAAGCTGATTCTTAGAAAAGGGTCAACAGAAAGCAAACGGGGACCCAGTGGCACCATGCTGGCACTCTCCTCCCTGGGAGATGCAGTGGTCCAGGGCTGTGGTAAGACCAGCGTTGAGATCTTGCTTGAACTAGTCCTGTGCCCCCACGTGCCAGGCGATAGCAGAGACGATTTGGAGGCCACAGTGTCTGCAGTGGCCCAGGCTCAGGCAGACAAGGCCTCCTCTGGGGCTTTCCCTGCCCCAGAGGAGGATCTGGGCTGCAGCTGCCCAGCGAGAGGGCTGTTGGGATGCAGCCGGGAGAAACGCCCCAGTGTCCAGATGGGGAAGACGTTGCAGTAGGAGGTGTAGCTGATGGCGCACAACTTGTTGAACACTCCAGCAATGTTCTCCTGAGAGAGAAAAACAGCAAGGCGGTGTGGGTGAGAGGGGACCCACTGCATCCCTCTCATCCACACTCCTCAGTGTAGCATCGCCCTCTCTGGAAGCACTTCCCTCTACCCCACGTGAGCCTTGGGCTGCCGCCTCAGTACCACAAGCAGCCGGTTGTGCACAGCTGCACAGTGCCCAGGACAGCTGCAACACCAGAGGAACCCCTTGGAGAGACAAGAATGGATCTACATACCTGAGGCCAGTCCCCGTTGGGCAGCTGTTTATCGATCAACACTTTGATGCCCCTTTCCAGCACACTAATATCAGGGTACCTGCAAAGCACAGAGATGTAAACACTCCCAAATCTGGACCATCCATGTACCCCCATCCACGCGCTTAGGGAACTCAGCCATCTCCAGGATCCCCATGCTTGTCCCCGGCATGCCGAGTGCTTTGGGAAGACCCCTTATGACCCTAGCACACCAGACATAAAGAATATGGCAAAACTGTCCCAGGCCAGGGGCTTGCGGTTGCGACCCAGACTCCTGCTTTGCACGGGCCCCCCTTCCCCCAGGCATCAAGAGCCCCACCAGCCTGTGGACCACAGCTCCAGCCAGTCCCTCACCGCAGCAGGCTTGTGACCGACAGCATCTTTCAGGAAATGTCATACGGCACACGGCCGGGCCCAGGGCCCGTGCCAGCTCTTCCCTATAACTTGGCCTGCGTTTCCTATCTCACTATGTGCTCAGGGCCACACGGTGTCTGAAGAGGCGAGAGCTGCTCCTACCTGACAGCCATGAGTCCCAGCAGGGCCCAGCACGTATTGTGGATCTGCAAAGTGGCACTCTGCACGTACACGCGCTGCTCGCACGACTCAAAGTCTTCTCCCCAGCCACCATCTGCCATCTGCTTGGAGAGCAGGAACTGGCAGGCCCGGGCCACTTCTCTGCACGCAGCCCTGCAAAGATGGGGCAGAGAATCAGATGGGGCTGGGGGCCGAGGAGAGTTTGCACCCACGTGCCCCAGTCAGCTGGGAGCCAGGCTCTACCATGCCCATAGTGTGGGGCTGCCCAAGAGTTTCAGGCTCTGGCAGCAAGTGCCCTGGTCATATCACAGGCATAAGATTTGGGAGGAGGAGCTCTTGGGCCAGCCAGGGGATCAGCTCAGCCCCACCACGTGGTCCTGCCCCTGCCCAAGAGAGAGGGGCACGGGAAGCATACTGCCCCTCACTCACCCATCGCGGTATGTGTGCTGCATACAGGCAAATGCCTCCAGGCCAAACCAGGTGCCGTAGGTGAAACAAACCCCCCAGCTCCTAGGAGGGAAGGGAGAGCAGTAGTGTCAGGTTTGCACAGCCCAAGGGAGATGCAGGCTGCAACGCTGCTGGGGTCAGAGCAAGTGCAGAGCTGCACAGAGGCACCGACCCTGCAGCCGGTGTTTGCTAGGGCACAACCACATCCAGCCCCACCAGGACTGCTCCCAGCTTGCTCAGGAGGCAGCAGCCACTCAGGAACCAGAGGAGCTGGAGCCACCCCAGCCCTCAAGGACTGCCCAGGCCTCGTGCAGCGTGCAAGGTGCCTGCTCCATCTGGGCTGGAGGGAAAGGACAGGAGAGCAAAGCACACAGCAGCTGAAGGGGGGAAGAACTGGCCCCTGCTTGCCTTTCCCACACATCCTGCCAGCCACGAGCACTTGCCACCACGGTCCCTCTCATACTGGGGCTGCCGGGGAAAAGCCAGGCCCCAGGAGCACTGCTTACTCTTCCCACGACCCGTCGGCTCGCTGCGTCCTCCGACAGAAGTCCAGGCCCTTCTGCAGAGTCTCTCTGGTCGGGAGAAAGACGCCTGCTTCAAAAGCAGCCCAAGCTCAGTGGCTGCCTATGCAGCCATCAGTCCCTCCGAGGATTTGGTGGGCCCTTGCGAGAAGCAAGACAGCAGACAGGCAGCCTCACAGTCCCCATGGGATCTCACAGGAAAATCACGCACCACTTGGATGCTTTTCTGCCACGAGCTGGCACACAACAGGAAACCCAGCCAGCAAATGGTGGCAAGATGGAGGCAACCGCTAAGTGAAGAGACAGGCAGCTTCTTCACCAGGTCCCCCCTGCCTCATGCCATGAAGACAAATGGCCTGTGCCCCGCTCCTTGAGCCAGGCTAGGCCCCAGCCTCTTACAGGGAGCTCTGGTTTGGAGACGTCAGCAGCATCCCAGCCTTGAAGGTGTCAAGGGCAGCTCCATGCCAACACAGAGGGCCCTGACAAGGCTCAGCAGGGCCCGTCTCAACTGAGGCCATGGCAGGCAGCATGGGTCACTGCAGCCTGTTTTCCCCCTGCCCCACTCTCCTCTCAGCGTCTCACCTCATCTCTGGGGCCCTGTGCTCAGGGAAGACCTCGTGGAAGTGTCTGAGCGCCTGCATGACGGCCGACGTGCACTCCACGTAGGTGTAGTCGATCATGATGTCACCTGCCGGGGGCAGGAGGACAGCAATGCAACAGCCCCTGGGCCGGGCAGCTCTCCCCGCAGCACGCTGCCGACCCCTTCCCTGGCCCCAGCGCACGCTCATCCCGCAGAGGGACCTGGGGCCAAGCCAGGCACCCACTGGGCACGGCAGGGCCAGCCCCTTTGCAGCGGGTGGGACAACCCGCCCCACACAGCTCCCCTTACCAAACACCTCCGAGGGGTTCAGCAGCTCCAGTAAGCGACCTCCTCACTTGGTTTCATAGGTGCCAAAGCCTCCATCGGAGTTTCTCATGCTCAGCAACTGCCCAGACAAGCAGAGAGTGGGGACCCAACTGGCCCACAGGCAGCGCCACCCCAGTCCACCCCCGAGCCAGGTGTGAGGACAGAGTCAAGCCCACAAGCCCACAGGGCTGGCAAATAACTCACATCCCAACCCACAGCCATAGGCACACCCAAGCTGGACCATCACTCCAGAGACTTGTATCACAGTAAATATGGTGTCAGCATCGCTATTAGCAGGCCACAGGCCTTGTACCAGCTTATGCGATACCAGGCCTAGCAACTCATCAGGCCTTGCCTTCTCCTGTTTTAGCTCAGTTTAGCTGGCTGCATTTCCCACAGCCCCAGTTGTTGCAGCACTTACCACATTCACGGCGTCAAAGAGGCGCTCAGAGGGGACGGGCTTGGTTAGGAAGGGGCACTTCTCCTGCAGCAGCATCACCGACTTCAGCCCCTCTGCCGTGCAGTCAGCCACGATCCAGCCGCAGTCCCGGGTGCTGAAGGGGAAGCCACCCTGGGGAAGGGTCAGGAGGGCTCAGCAGCTTCCCCCAGACTTGCTCTCCCCTTGCACAGAGGAAGTCGCTGCCCCTCAGTCCCATCCCAACGGCTCTGAGCAGCAGTGTGTCCACCCAGCCCTGGTGTGCAATGTGATGCCAGGATCCACACAGCAGAGCTCTGAGGGGATGTGCAGTAGGAGCCAGCAGTATTTGGGGATGGCCCAGGAGAGGCCACTCGCCTGAGGAAGCACACAGCCCTGAAGGGAGCATTACCTCCAGAAAGGCTTGAACGGCAAAGGCAGTATCCCAGAGCTGGGATCCATTTGTCCCCTGGAAGAGAGAGAGCAGGCAGGGAGAGGCAGCTGCCTGTGGCAGGAGGGCAGCCTGCCCCGGCTCTCTGGGGCAGCACCTCCCTCCTGCATTACCCCCGCGAGCTCCCTCCACCTTGCGTCTCAGCTTCGGGGTGTGCAGCACCACAGCTGATGCGCAGGCGCAGAGGGGACAGACACAGCAGCACAGGGATGGCAAGGGGACAGGAAAGGAGACAGCCAGCACGGCCTGTGCCAGGCACAGCCAGGACAGGACAGGCAGCCAGGGATGAGGAGCAGAGGGAGGCAACAGCCAGGAGAGAAGCACGGCAGTGTCCACATGCAGCATCTGAGCAGAGGGGCAGGGGCAGCTGGGGTGGGGGTGGGGGGTCTCTCTGCCATCCTGAGGGATGGACACCCCACCCCCCGCCATCACTCCCAGCCACTGGCCTCATCCACCCTGGGATCCACATCTGGGATGAGGTGCGAAGGGAACTAGCCCCAAAAGGAAACGTCTCCTCCACTGGGCACCCACCCTGCGGGCTGCTTCAACACCTCTGCCAGCCACCCCCTGGGGAGCACGGCCAAACCCAGGGGTCCCTGGGGCACCCGGGAGCTCAGAGAGAGCTGTGCTCCCACGCTGTGCAATCTCACAGCCTTTCCCGTGGGGAAGCTCTGTAAGGGCAGTGGCTCCTACTAATCAGACTTCTCACACAAGCTACAGTTTACCCCGGTGAATTTGGCCAGGTTCGTTTCTAGCCCCGTGAGAAACTGCCACAGGCTCCAGAGGCCGTCTGATACTGTCAGGTCACACAGTCTCTGTTACTCTGTTTCAATACAGCTCTAGCCTTACAAGATGTATTTCTTAAACAGTAAGACTTGAAAGTCAGAATTACTCCTTGATCCATGGGCTGCAGAATGGGTGTTGTCTTAGCAGGCAGGAAAACAACACTAATCTCACTGTACATCTCCACGAGAGCTTTGGGGTGACCAGGTGCATTGTCAGTGAGCAGTAATATTTTGAAAGGAATCCTTTTTTCTGAGCAGCAGGTGTCAACAGTCAGCTTAAAATATTCAGTAAACCATGCTGGAAATGGATGTGCTGTCATCCAGGCTTTGGCGTTCCATTTATAGAGCACAGGCAGAGTAGATTTAGCATAATTCTTAAGGGCCCTCGGATTTGTGGAATGGAAAAGGAGCATTGGCTTCAACTTAAAGTCACCAGTTGCATTAGCCCCTAACAAGAGAGTCAGCCTGTCCTTCGAAGCTTTGAAGCCAGGCACTGACTTCTCCTCTCCAGCTATGAAAGTCCTACATAGCATCTCCTTCCGATATAAGGCTGTTACGTCTACATGGAAAATCTGTTGTTTAGCGTAGCCACCTTCACCAGTTATCTTCGCTAGATCGTCTGGATAACTTGCTGCAGCTTCTGCACCAGCACTTGCTGCTTCACCTTGCACTTTCATGTTACAGAGACTGCTTCTTTCCTTAGACCTCATGAACCAACCTCTGCTAGCTTCAAACTTTGCTTCTGCAGCTTCCTCACTTCTCTCAGCCTTCGCAGAATTGAAGAGAGTTAGGGCCTTGGTCCGGCTTAGGCTTTCGTTTAAGGGAACGTTGTGGCTGGTTTGATCCTCTATCCAGACTGCCAAAACTTTCCCCATATCAGTAATAAGGCTGTTTGGCTTTTCTCATTAACAGGCCTAATTTCAATAGTGTTGTGTCTCAGGGAAGAGGGAGGCCCAAGGAGAGGGAGAGAGACAGGGGAATGGCCGGCTGGGGGTGCAGGCAGAACACACACAACATTTATCGATTCAGTTTGCTGTCTTATACGGGTGCGGTTCGTGGCGCCCCAAAATGATTACAATCAAAGATCACTGATCACAGATCACCTTAACAGATAGAATAATGAAAAAGTTTGCAATACTGCGAGAATTACCAAAATGTGACACAGAAACACAAAGTGAGTACGTGCTGGGAAAAACGGCACCGATAGACTTGCTTTGTTGCCAGAAACCTTCAATTTGGAAAGACCGCAATATCTGCGATGTGCAATAAAGTGAAGCGCACTAAAATGAGGTATGCCTATACAGGTTTTATTCCTCTCAGGCTGTGTCCTGCTCAGGCTCCTGCACACCCCGAGTACCAGTACGTACAGTGCGCAGCTGCTTGCTGACAGTAGGCACCAGCAGCTCTGGCAGCTGCTGTTTCTGGTCCACAAAGTCCTGCCCGGGGGCTGGGGACCCACTCGGATTTCAGTGCTGAGGGCTGCAGGCTGGGGAGAGCAGGCAGCAGGGACCTTCCCCAGCCAAAAAGCCAAGACCCTGCAGCGTGACTTTGTAGGCGGGAACGCGCCTGGCTCCCCTCTCCTCTCCCAGAGTAGCCTCCTCCCAAAGCACATGGACAGCAGTGCTTGCAGTGACCTCTCTCATCTCTGGGCACCCCTGGAGCCCTGCTGCAGCTGGGGTTGTGCGACAGGCAGAGAAAAGCCTCTGGGCCTCTTCTCCACCTTCTAGTGTCTCTTCTTGCCTGGTGCCTGGTGCCTGCTCTCCTGCAGGCGCAGGTGCCCAGGTACCTTCTCATCAAGGCAGGGTTTGCCTCCAGCCAGCAGAGCACCTCGTAGCTATTGCAGCTGCACCCGTCCCAGCAGCCTGTCCCCAGGGGAGCTGAGCGTGTTTGGCCCATCTCCTGGGAAGGACAGGCCAGAGACCTCAGGGGGCTGAGTCCTGCGTGGCTGCGCTTGGCCTCTTCTCCAGAAACTCAGGCTTCGCTGCACTGCTCCAGGCTGTGCTAAGAAAACCTCCAGCAGGAGCTGTGTCTTCTCCTCCTGGCAGATTTAAGCCCCATGGCTCTGCATGTCTCCATTTCCCCCTCCAAGGCTGAGACCAGCCCCTGCCGCCCGGGGGCACGACGAGGCCTGGCAAGAGGCAGAGCACCTTTTCGGGCCTGCCAAGGTGTCCTTGGCCATGGCGGGTTTTACTCCTCCTTCCAAGCCTCCTTGCCCCAAGGCCTGTGCGGTGCTCTGCTCCCAGCGCCCTGGCACCATCCGGCCTGCCTCCCCTCCACTAGTGCGCTGTCTCAGGTGTCCCCCGGCTTTGTCCCCCCGACAAAGCCAGCAGGCAAGCAAGAGCCTGCCGAGCAGGCCCCAGGGCGGGGCTGCGCAGAGAAAGCCCCTGCAGGGGCCCCAGGGTGAGGTGCAGTTGGGGAAACCAGCCAATGTGCTTTCCAGAGCAGTGGCCACCTTCACAAGCTGCTCACACTGACAAGCCGCACGGAGCAGCACTCTGTGCCCTCAACATCGGACTTTGTGCTGCAACCTGGTCGCTTTGGCCGCAGCTCTTGCCCACGTCGTTCCACGGACGGGCTTCAGGCGCTTGCAGGCTGCTGCACCATTTGAGGCATTGCTTCGCACACTTCCCTGAGCAGTGCCCACACTTCCCTCCAGTTCCACCCCCGGGGCACCGCTCCGGCCAGCTCTGGGCCTTGGCACCAGCGGCAGATGACCCCATCCTCCCCGAGCAGCTCACCCACACCCCGCGCCCTCTCTGCTGGCGACCGCTTCCCCCCACGCAGAAGGGGCCTCCACAGCTTCACCACTTTCTCCGAGGCAATCAAAGGCTGTTCTGGGAGGTCCCCCTGCCACCAGCCTTCCAAACATTCAGCCCATTCTACCTCCTCCATAGTCACGGAAGTCATAGTTAAGGTGGGGAGGAGATGTTTTGGGTGTAGCTGAAGCTTCATAGTGTGCATGTAGTTGGAGCAGAGACCAAGGAACGCTGGCCGTGCAGAAGCACATGCATCCGCGTGAGGAGCAGACGGCTCAGCTGCAGCAGGAGTCTGGGGACATGATGCAAGAGCCGAGCGGGCTTGCCAGGAAAGCTGTGGTCTTCACTGCGTGGGACAGGTGGCAGTTCGGGGCCTTTGCTGGAGCCCTAGTGCTGCTCTTTGGGTCCGCTGGCTGGCCAGGAAGCAGGACCATGACATGGATTCTGGCTATGAGCACACCACCTCCCACAGTGACAAGGAGCGGGAACATGCTGACGCTCCAGTTCCAGTCATGGGCCTGAACGTGGTCTAGCAGCACGAGAACATGTGCCAGAGACACTTTCCGCAGACTGCAGAGGGCAATTCTCTGAGCACTTCCCTATGAGGGTGGGGATCTCCTGCTCTTTCCACCAAGCAGGACACAAAGGCCATGGAGTTTTACTAATACCCGGCCAGCTCCTTGGCACTTTCCTTTTAACTGGATACATGATCACAGCTCACGTGCACATGGAGTCTTTTGCGAGGCCCATAAAGGAGGAGCTCCCATTTCCACTAGGGGCTACTTTCTGCACCTCCCAGGACCATCCAGTCCGGCACTGGTCGTCTTGAGCTAATGCCCCAACCACGCCACATGCAGGGGCCCCCTCTTCAGTTCCCATGCTGGCAAGGTGCATTTCGTGGCCTACCATCTGTTGGAGCCCACTTGACCACCAGAACCATTTCCATACCAAACTCATTCGCCTTTCTTTCTCATCACTCTCCAAAGAGTATGTGCTATGAGGGCATACGGCTCCTGCCAGATGTGCTCCTATGTGCACGTAGGCAAGCACACACGTTGCATGTGCAGAAACTACAGTCCTATACCAGGCATCTGTTGCTGAGCATGGTCACTCTTAATAAGAGAAGGTTCAGAAATGCATGCTACAGGGTTCAGAAATGCATGCTACAGGCATCCTCTCTGAGAGAAATGGGGTTTCTCTTGCCTGGAAAGAGGAGACTTCTTTCACCCAGAACCCCTTCCCTTTTTCTTTTACTTTATATTCCCTTTTCTCCTTCTCCTTCCCATTTCCCTTTTCCTTTTCCTCCCTTTCCCTTTCCCTTTCCTTTCCATCCCATCCCTCTTTTACCTTTCCCTTCCCCTCCCTGCTCTGCCCTCCCCTTCCCTGCCTCTGGAACCTAGACACAAACTTTGGCCTTGAATGGGCCTTAGCAGTGGTTACACTGGTGCACAGACTTGCCCCATCAGCTTTTCCTCTCTTTCTGATCCTTCTGGTCACTAGAGCACCTTCCTCCCCGCCTAGAGGCTCGTCCTTCTCCACATGCAGTTCCCTGGTGCCAGGGAGACGGCTCGTGTGCACAGACCTACTGCGCCTCCTTGTGCGCTGCACCCCCCAAAGCCGTCCTGCATGCGTCTCGCAGCGAGCTCACAAAATCACTCTTTGTAGGGGGAAAACCCGTAGGTGGCCACGTTGGTTGGAGCAGCAAGTCTCTCTGGCCAGGGTCACTGCAGGGCGCTTGCTGCTGCCTAGAGAGCTCTAGCGCAATGAGCGGGAAGCGACCAACGAGCCCTAGCCCACGCCTGAACTGGATACGGCCTCTGACAAGGAGAGGAGGGAGGGCAGGAGGCAGGCAGAGGGGAGCCTCCTGCTCTCTCTGTCCTCTGCCCACAAGCACCCACAGCGAGATGCCGGGGCCTGGGGAGTGCTGGGAGCGTGGACCCGTGAGTGTGCACAGGAGGCGGCCCCAGCGCTTCCCCAAGCAAGCTCCCTTCAGGCACGGATCAGGCCGACAGATGCACCCTGGCAGCCACAGAGCAGCTGCCCCACGGGCAACGGCGTGCCAGAACCGTGGGCCCCAGCGTGGCCTCTCCAGTCCCCGTGCCTGCACTTGCAGGGGGCAAGTTTGCAGCACGAGACAGGAGCCACAGGCGATTTGCTGCTCTAACTGGGGATGCTCTTGTCATTACGCTTCATTGTCAGGACTCGCAGGGCTAAGTCCTGCCTCAGCAGAAGAAACCCAAGGGAAGAAGAGGGAAGGAGGAGGTTTGCCAGGCTCAAAAGGAACAAAGTCCTCATGGGAAGGGGGGTGGTGGGGCAGGACTTGCTCTCTTCTGGCCCTTCCCAAAGGCCCCAAGTTGTTTGATGCCTGCAAGGCGGAGCTCGTCCTCCTGGCTCAGAAAATACTGACTCTGTCTTTGTAAGTGGAGGACCTCCTTCCACAGGGCCCCTTTTTCTTTCTTAGAAGGGCTGAGGGCTGTTTGGGTGCTTCTGCCCACCTGGTGAGGGGGGCCCACGGGCATGCTGTGTGGCTGCTGCCTGGGCTCGTAGGTGGTGGGTGCCAGGGCCTCGGCTCTGGCTGCCCAGAACAGGTGTGTGTCACTACGCCAGGGTGGGCATGGCGGCCAGGGCTGGCCCTGGAAAGGGGCTGTGCCCCCGTGACAGCACAGAGGACAAGTCACAAAGGCAGGGGGCTGTCACCAGGGCACCCACAGGCATTGGCCCCGCAGCACTGCTGGGTTCACAGCAGTATGGCCTGGGCCAGCCCGGGCTGCGGCAGCCTCTGCAGGGTGAGTGCAGCAGTGGGGCAACACTGGACGGGACGAGGGCCGGGGCACCAATGCCAGCTCCCTCCCGGAGGTTTCCAGCGCTGCAGCAAGGGCTGAGCCATGCAGAGCAGCGCGTTGGGTCAGGGATGTTGGCACCCTGAGCGCTGGAGGCAGAGGTGCCTGGGGCTCCCAGTGAGCCCGGGTGCCCAGAGACGTGTTGGGGATGCGCCGGGCACTCGCAGCTCTGCGGGCCGCTGCTCCCTTGGCGGGGGGGCGGGGGGGCACGGGCCTCAGGACTCCCCATTCTGGTGGCACTTGCTCTTTCTGCACCCCTGCCCCCGGGGCAAAGCCTGGCCAGGGTGCTGGGCCTCAGGGGAGGGTTGGCAGGATGGGCCGGCCCCACAGTGTCGGCGTCTAGGCCCTGCGTCCCCTTGGAGCCTGCAGGCACCAGGGCCCAAGCGCTTTCCCTGGCGTGGCCCGGGGTCCCTGCTCAGGCAGCGCTCACAAATCCCAGCCTTGCTGCCTCCAAGCTCCCTCGCCCCCTCTCCCATCTTGCCCCTTTGTGCCTGCAGCTCCCGCCACCAATCCGCAAGCTCTCTCCCAGCTGGCCTGGCTCACCTGCTTCTCTCCCACCTCCTCTAGGTAGGCTATGGCTGGGGGTCTTGCGCTCCTCCTCGCCATGCTGGGCATTGTCCTGCAGCCGCTGAAGGTCAGTGACCACATGGATGTGGCCATGGAGCAGTGCATGCAGCAGCGCAAGGAGCAGGAGGTGGAGCTGATGACTCGGCTGCAGCAGGAGTTTGCGGAGATGATGCAGGAGCCGCAGAGCGGACTTTTCAGGAGAGATGTGGTCTTCGCCACCTGGGACCTGTGGCAGTTTGGGGCCTTTGCTGGAGGCCTTGTGCTGCTCTTTGGGCTCTTCTGGATGGCCACGGAGCAGGACTTTGATGAGTGTGACAGCAGCAGTGGCCTGAGCTCCTCCAGCAGCGAAGAGGAGGGGGAAGGCGAGGAGCAGGAGGCTGTGGGTGCTGTGCACTGGCTCTCTCCTGAACAGCAGCTGGACTGCCCAGGCAGGAGGGCCCTAGAGACCTTCTACCAGCAGCACCTCTGGGGGCCAGTGCAGGACGTGGCCCACACATGCAAGGTGGTGGAAGAGCTGGCGGGCAACCTCCTCCATGCCTGCCAGATGCTCTCTTTGACAACTTTCCTGCCGCGGCTGGAATGGTGCATCGGTGTGGGCAGCGTTTTTGAAGGCTGGAGCTACCACAGGCAGGACACCGTCTACAGGCTGCTCGTGCTCCTGAAGCCACCACCCGGGCACTCCTTCCGCCTGAAGCTGGGCACCGGCGGGGAGCTGCCGGCGAGGCATGGCCACGTCCATGTGAAGCTGGAGTGCATGTGCGAGAGGGAGCAGCTGCTGGGGGATGTGCTGTGCTTCCGGCACCACTCCCAGATCCGAGTGCGCAGGTATCAGCGCCCCGGGCTCCTACACACCCTGTGCACTGGCTTCTACCTGGATGTGGAGAAAACTGCCCGCTGGTTCCAGCTCTGTGTAAGAAATGCCTGGGACGTGATTGCTGCGGAACAAAACTGCCAGCTGACAGTGCTGCCTTCCTCCCATTCCTGCAAGCTCCAGCTCACATGTGACTCTGGGAGAACCATGCACACTGAGATAATGCTGGGGGTGCAGCAAGACAACTCGGGGCTCTTCATGGGCAGCCAGGAGGCAGAGGCCGGCCTCAGCAGCAGCACAACTTGGCTGGAGAGCTGTGCCCTGCAAGAGCTGCTGTTCTTCAGATTCATGGCCAGGCAGGCCCCCCAGGGCAGCTGCCACCTAACGTGTCTGCAGCTCCTCACCTACCTCCTGGAGGACTCGGTGCTTTCCTCTGTCCACCTGAAAACAGTCGCCATGCACCTCCTGACACTGCTTCCCCCATCAGAGTGGTGCCCGGAGCATCTCCTGGAGCGGCTGAGGGATGTCCTGCGCTACCTGCACCACTGCCTGGAGGAGAAACAGCTTCACCACTTCCTCCTAGGCAACGAGAGGGTGCCCAGGGAGGTCCCCCTGCCAGCGGCCTTCCAAACGGCCAGCCCGCTCAACCTCTTCCAGCGCCTGGCACAGCAGCCCGACGCCCACGCCCAGGCGCTGCGCGAGTTCACCGAGCTGCAGGATCGGCTCAGGAGCCTGTTAGACTGACGCCAAAAGACGGCTCTGCAAATGGAGCAAAAGCACACTTTGCGGATCCTCACCCGATCCCACTGAAGACGCCGTTGACAGGAGGCGTGCGACAGAGGCGCCTGTGATCACCTGCGCAGAGACTGCCCATCCTTTTGGAGAGATTCAGTTCCCCACGGGAGCACTGCCCTATGCACACACCCCAATAAAGTTGCCTCTTCTCACAAGCCCTCTGTCTGTGGCTGCCTCCGCCTGGGCAACGCTGTGTGGGCAACGCGGGCCCCATCCTGCCACAGGGATACACACCCAAGATTGCCTCGTGTCTGGGAGATGACCAGAAATCACAAACACTAGCACACGCCAGACTGCCCTATTTCCCCCAATCCCAGGAAGCTAGCTGACAGTAGCAAGGGTGCCTGCCGCACAGATGACATTTGGGAGGTGCATCAGATGTACGGCTGTCACGCTGAACAGGCACAAAATAGGGCACCTGCGCCAGCGTTCGCACGGCCAGCAAGGTTAAAGCTTTGGCAATGGCCTGCACTCAAAGCAGGCACGCACGCCGTGCATGCCACGTCTCTGGGAAGTGCTGGCCGGCCTCATTGCAGCCGTGCGACACAACAGGTGCACGGATATGTGTATTTGGGACACCTGCGGCAGAAATACAGCCCTTGTGTGCTGCGGAAGACTCACAAGCTGTTTCATAACTATCACCTCAAAAGAGCTGCACGTGCCCGAGTGCTGGAGAAAGCCGGGCTGGTGTCCCGCACGCACTCAGTGCCTTGGCTTGCTCAGCGAGCTAACAGGAGTCGTACCACAGCTGCCCTACGTCCATCAGCTAGGGTCTGTGGGGTTTAGGGGCTCTCGGGGGGCGTGGGGGGCTGTGCTCTTACGACACCTGCTCTTGCCTCTTCCTGTAGCAGGCCCGGCAGGGCCCAGTTTGTGCTAGCCGTCGTTCCCAGCACAGGCCCTTGGCTGGCAATAAGCAACACCACCCCAGCCACTCCCAAAGGCACAGCAAGACGCCATTGCTAGCCACCAGCACAAGTGCAGGGGGCAGCAACAGGCACAATCAGTCACTGCCCATCTGCCAAAGCTGCCCCGGCCCTGCTTACACTGCCAATGTGCTTTCCAGAGCAGTGGCCACCTTCACAAGCTGCTCACATTGACAAGCCGCACGGAGCAGCACCACGGCTGGGGCCAAGGAGAGGGCAGGCCGGAGCGCTGACGCCTGTGCCCATGCCCAGTTGCTCCAGCTCCGCGGCAAGAACATCCCACCCGACTGAGGCCCAGCTGCGGCAGCTGCAAAGGCCGAGGCTCCCGGGCAGCAATGAGGCCACACAGAGAGCAAGGACCAGGGAGACAGCCAGGGTTCAGCATCGACCAGGCATTTGTCCTCAGGGGGAACCAGGCAGAGCGCTGCCTCTCACCCTCAACCAAGCTCACCCAGGGGCATGGGGCGGCCACAGGCACCTGCCGCTAGTGGATGGCAATGTCATCAGCCCCACGTCACTCTCACCCAAGGCTGGATGTCACCAGCCCTGTCCCCCAGCAGGCAGGGAAGGTGCAGGCTGTGCTAGGGAGGGCCCTGAGCCACATTTTTAACCCTGCTGCTCCCACTGCTGTGCCCACTGGGGGGTCAGTCTCCCCAGCAGGACGGCGGGCCTCAGCCCCACCTGCTTTGCTCAATGCTCAAAAGGCCTTTGCAAGAAGGAGCTAGGCCTGGCGGGGGGCATTGCCCAGATGCACTCAGCAGCCCTGGCATTTGCGGCAGCACCGCAGGGGACTTTGCTGCTTTAGCGACAGAACGGGGAGCAGGGCCCCAGCCCAGCTGGTCCCAAAAGGGGGCCCCAGCCGGCAGCTCGACGGGAGGCCAAGGGGCAAAACACCAGCTATCCCACAGCAGCAAGGACCTAGGAGAACAAAAGGCATGTTTTACTGCAGAACCCCCAGCAACACAACCTCCAGGCACCGCTCTGCTACCAGCACTGCGGCTCACACCCGTTTGCCCAGAGACCACAGGGCACTCGCAGAAACACTCCTCCTGCCACGTGAGAGCTCTAGGGCAGGATACAGACCCCAGCTCTCACCAGCACCTTCAGCAAACGGGGACAGCTTGCCCACAGACTCGCGGGCATGCACAGCACAAGAGCAGTCCTGAGGGCTAACCCACCCTGCCTTTCGCTGGGCTCCTGCTTCTTCCAGCCTGGCAGCCTTTCCCACGGGCACAGCGCGCTCCAGCCGCTGCCTCTGCAGCGCCAGCAGCCTGTGCCCATAGCTCAGACCCCAAAACAGCCCCCCACCCACCACCTCACTCACAGGGGCCTTGCAGATACCCCCACGATTCCTGTGCCTCCAGCATGCAGCAAGCACAAGCACCCCTCCTCTTAGGCTGCACGCGCCACAAGCACCCCTCCGGGAACAGGGTGCTCAGACCCCAACGCCAGGGCAGGCTTGAGCTTTGCTCACTCCTCTCTTCGGGGCACTCACCCGACATCTCCTCCCACGCCTGCCTCCTCCCTTGCTCCCCATCCTGGGCACGCCTGTGCTCCTCACCGGGGGCTTCTGGCACTTCAGCACAACGAAACCGCATCACCTGGGCTGTGCTGAAACAAAGCCCAACAGGAGAAAAGGAGGGCAAGAGAGAGCAAGAGCAACACAAATCCCTCTCCAGCACCCCAAGCGCCAGGCCGGGCTCCTCCCCTGCAAACTCCAACCTAACAGGCGCAGCCTGGGACCTGCCTCGCTGCTTTAGAGGCGCCACGGACCCCAGCACCTCCCCAAAATGACCTGCCTGGCAGCAGTCAGAAGGCAGCAGCAGGCTAGATGCTCTCACATCCAGCATCACCCCAACAGCGCTAACACACACGGCTACCGCCACGCACCAACCGCAGCGTCACCCTCCCCACGCAAGGCCCAGGGTCACGGCAGGCGGTTGGGCAGCCCCCGCATGGCCACGACCCCTGCCAGGGGCACCCCAGAGCTCACAAGGCCACCGGAGGCACCGAGGGGCCAGACGTGCCGCCTCCCTCCTGCTCACCCGCCTGGCCCCGAGGCCACCCAGCCAACGCCATCACAGAGCCCCATGCTGCAGGGGCGGCTGCCTCGCAGCACGGCAGCGTCGGGCCACTGCTCCCACCCGGCTGCTCCCGAGCTGCCGCCTCGCCTCGCCTCGCCTCGCCTCGCCTCGCCTCGCCTCGCCTCGCCGCTCCCGCTCCCACCCGCCGCTCCGGGCTCCGCGCTGCCCCCGCCGGCAGGCGCCTCCTGCCCCGCCCCCGCCGCCCCAGCACCGGCCCCGCGCTGCCCCCGCCCCCGCGCCCGCGCCTGCGCCTGCGCCGCACGCGGCCCGGCGGCCCCGCCCACCACGTGCCCGCGCGCCGCGGCGGCTCCCCCCATTGGCTGCGGCGCTGGACCGCGAGGGGCGGGGCGCGGCCGTTGGGGCGGGCTGCAACCGGCTGGGCCCGGTCCCGGGGGGTCTGGCCGCTGCGGCTCGGGGCCCGCTGCAGCCGCGCTGTTCAAACGCCGCCGTTTGTGCTCGAGTCGGCGGCTGCGCGGCACCGTTTGCCTCCTTCAGCTCCCCAGTGTGGTGGCTTCAGCTTTCCCTCCAGGGCAGGGACAGAAAATGCAGCTGCGCTGGCCTCTGTGCGCTTCCGAAGAGAACTGCTGGCTGTAGCAGGGGGCTGAGCAGCCTCCCTGCAGCCATGCCAGCCCCTGGGCTCTGCTGCTTGGCAGCGCGCCCACTCCAGAAGGCCGAGAAACCAGCCGCACCTCTCGTTGTGCCACAGCGCGAGGAGCAGCCCCAGCCCTGGGGGCTGGGCTCAGCGATGGCACTGCCCGGGCACAGGAGCGACAGCCTTCTCCCAGGGCAGCTCGTCTCCAGCAGAGCACCCAAGTCAGCGACTGCCCAGAGGTGCAGCAGCTGCTGCCTCCAGCCCTCAGCTGCCATCCTCCCACTGCCCCACTGCTGGCTCCAGCCCCAGGCTTGAAGCCTTCACACGCCTTTTCTCTCCCTCTTCTCTCGCTTTCTTCTTTCTTTTTCTTTGGTGGGCGGGGGAAGAAGACATACAAGCCCTGGGAAGAGAAATCCGTTTCTCCCCTCCACAGCCCCAGGCCCTGCACCTACGGAGCTGATGTAGTTGGACACTGGCAGCCCTCCTCTTCCTCCAGTTCTCTTTGGGGGAGTTTGGGGAACAAGTGCCCTTGCTGGGGCAGTGCCTGGTTCAAGAGGTATGGTGGGCGCTGCCTCACAAGTGCAGCCATAGAGGCCTGGCCATGACTGCCACCTCGGTGTCTGGGGCAGGAGAGATGTCAAGGGGATCGCATGGCCTGCTGGTGGCATCATGAGCTCCCCAGGGCCATGGGGGCTGGGGCTGTGCATACAGTTTGTGCCAGCCCTGCAGCGTCAGCCCCGACACCTGGTTTCCCTCTCCTTTTGCCTGAGGATCTGTACACTGGAGATGGCTGTGGCACGTGCCAACTCTGGGCAAAGCCTGCAAAGTCTGAGAGACAGGAATTGGGAGGGAGAAAACATTCCTGCAGGTGGGCTGGGAAAGGTCATTAGCACCTGGAGGAGAGACTTCATTGTTAAAGAATAGCGCACTGAAACTGTCTAGAGGTAGCCGCTTAGCACAACTTGTATGGAACTTGCTTGGCATGGGTGGCTGAATTTGCTGGGGCCTTGGGCCGCACTTAGATAAAATAATGAACTTTTCCTTAGTCCAGTAAGAAAAGGGCCTCGGAGCTGGTTCAAGCTGGGAGGGTGGGGAGGTTGCAGGCAGTCTGCGTTCCTGCGTCTCACACTGGGAAAGGGAGGGTGTCTGCAGGAATGCGTCTCGCACTCTGAGGGGGAGGGTGTCAAGGCTTTGGAGTGGGACCAGTGCAGGGCGTTGGGACCTTGGGGGACGGGGCCTTGGCTCGCTGCTGGGGCAGTGTTGATTGTTGTGGTTTGGAATCGCCTCCTCCTCAGGACCTTAAGGCACAACAGTAAGACCCAACAAAAACAGAGGTACAACCGTCATCAGAGACCGCAAAAAAACAAAAATAAGGAGAAAGACAGCTTACCTCAGAATGACGATGAGAGCCAATGAGGAGCAGGAGACCCCAGACCAAAAAATTACTATTGGTCTAACTACCACGTGAGGGGTGGGAAATGTAAGTTGAAAAAACTATAATTGCCCAGGATTTGAGGCACCCACCTCGAGCTGTAATTACTGCACGTGCGTCATTAAAATTTAATTATTTAATTTGTTTTGATTTGGCTGTGAAATTTTCTGCGGGAACCTAGGGTCGGGCCCTGTTATGGTGGCCGACAAGCCTAATTTCCATAACATTCATCCAGTTTGCTGGCAGAGCACTTCATAGCTATTGCAGCTGCACCTGCCCAGGCAGGCTGTCCCCAGGGCACCTGAGGGTGTTTGGCCCATGTGCTGGCAATGACAGGGTGGGGTCTTCCCCACTTCTTCCCCACCAGCCCAGCTGATAGGCTGCTGCCCTCGCTCACCCTTGCAGATGTCCTCCAGCTTCTCCTCGCCCTAGCGCTTCATGTGCTGCCTGATGAGCCCTAGGCACACACACAGCCCCTCACAGATCTTGCTCCCCAGCCCACCCCAAGCAGCCCAGCTCCCCCCAGGCCCTGCCCACCTTACCAGGCGCCCTCCAAAGTGCCATGTTACCCAGCATCCCCTGCCCAGCCACACACTGCTGGTACAGGTTCAGCAAGCTGCCTCCTCCTCACCGTGCCTGCTGTGTCGCACAACAGGATGAGGCCTCTGAGCACCGGCCCTCACATCACCCAGCAGTCACTCCGCAGATACCTCACAAGATACCCACTGCCCATCCTGCCCTCATCGCTGGGCCAGTGCCCCCTCCACCAGGCCTGCTGGCGGTCCCCTCTCCCCTCATCTCCAGCGACTCCGCCAGTTCCCATTTGCAGAGCAAAAGCTCCTCCCGTAACAAGGCATTGGAGCTGGCTGCTGCGCAGAGGGTGCAGACGCAGGCCAGAAACCACAGCTTCTCGGCCCCTTCCTCATACCAGCAGCAGAGGGACAAAGAGAGCGCGTGAGAGGGCCAGGGGCAGGGCCAGCAGGACCAGAGCACTGCAGGGCCTGCAGCGACAGTGGGGCGCCTGCACGGGAGCAGCCCTCCACAGCCAGCAGCCCTCCGGGGGCTTCTGAGCATGGCGCAGCCCGAGGGACCCCAAAGGACCCACCGGCAGAGGCGGGCACAGCCCCGAGGGAAATGGCGACACTCACCTCCCCTCGGCATATGAAGAAGGCGCCCACATACTGCAGGGCTTCCGCCTCCTCTCTGGAGAGCAGGCAGAGCTACAGGGCTGGCAGCGAGAGGAGAGGAGCCAGCCGAGCCCTCTGCCCCACCGCACGCCTGCGGCCACGCACACAGGCAGCCCTGGGCTGGGCACCTGCACCGGGACACGGACACCGCGGCTCCCTGGGCTCGCCAGGCCACTTGGTGGCAACGTTTGCGGCTGTAGCAGATTAACTTGGCTGCCTGTTTGGGGGCTTTGTAGAGAGGAGAGGCAGGCCAGGAGAGCAGCTGCTTCTGGCAGCTCTTTGCAAATGACATCCTTCCCCTGGCCACAGATGGCTTTTGCATTGGGCCGGGAGATGGGGGAAGAGAGCAGCGTCCAGGGATGAGGGCTGCGGCACCCCAGCTTTGTCGTAGCTTTCAGTTTCTTGCCGGAAGGGGGATCCCAGCAGACTATGCTGTGCTTTGCAATGAGGGGAGCTACTGGGCATCTTGGTGCACGGGAGGCCAACGTCACCGTAACTCTTTAGGGCCCCCTCTCGTTGCCTCGTGTTGTGGCTGTGAGTCTGTACAGCTGCTTGCGCTGAAACTTCAGCTCGCTTCGAAGGCATAATGCTAAACCTCCTGCAGCAATAACTGGCTTGTTGCCAGTAAATAGTCACCAGGGCTAGATAAGGCGTTTGCTTTTGGACCACATTTCTGGCGTTTTTGCTTCTGAGTGCGGCATTCAAGCAGTTACATGCTGTGGCTGGACAAATATCAAGGGCTGCAGGCTGCCGTGAATCAGCCTTGTGACACAAACTGCGCTTTGCCCCAGTCAGTTTGGCCAGGTTTGGTTTTGGCCCTGTGAGAAACTGCCGGCTGCCCCAGACACTGTCAGGTGTGACCCCGAGTCTGATCTGGTGCTGTCAGGTCTCACAGTCTCCACGCCGACGTTTCCCTGCGGGCTTTACTCTTCCCAGAGCAGCTCTTACTGCTCAGCCACCTGCACCCCCCGAGTGGCAGTGCTCACAGGGGGGCAGCCGCTTGCTGATGGCGGACACCAGCCACTCTGGCTGCTGCTGCTTCTGGCCCCCCAAGTGGTGCTCAGGGGCTCCCGGGGGCTGCGGCCCTGCTCAGAGTTCAGGGCCCAGGGCCACGGGCTGGGGAGAGCAGGCAGCGGGGACCTTCTGCAGCCAAAGAGCCAAGAGCCCGCAGCGTGACTTTGCAGGCGGGAAGGCACATGGCTCCCCCTGCTCTCCCAGCGCAGCCGCCTCGCAAAGCACATGGACGGCAGTGCTCGCAGTGGCCCCTGCCATCTCTGGATGGCTGGAGCCTCTAATACGTGTGCTGAGCTCTGGGCCCTGCTGCGCTGGTGCCTGCATGGGCAAATCCTGCGGGGCCTACCAGAGCATCCCAGCAGCCTGCTAACTCCTGGGCTCAGCCACACCAGGGGAAGCCAGCGCCAGCGAGGGGCCAGCTCCGGGCCCTTCCTCATGCAGAAGAGGTCATGGCTTTGCAGGGCAGAACCCTGTCAAGACTGCTGCCATTCCTGACCCTGCTGTCAGGGGAAACGGGGTGCTTCTCTGACTGCTGGGAAGGGGGGTATGTTGTGGCTGCCCTAGACTGCTGGAGAGCGTGTGTGCCCTCCCCCTCCCAGGGTGACCCCGATTCCTTCAGGACCGGAGTTTTCTACCCATTCCTTTGCCCAAAGAAAAGACACTGAGCCGTGGTGAAGAGACAGGGCTGCTTCTTTGGGGAAAGCCCAGCAGAGGGGGGACTGGCAGCACAAGCCTGGGACGGGCTGGGCCTGAGGGCCGGAGCTGTCCTGCGGGCAGGGAGAGAGGCCAGGAACCCCCCGACTTCCCCGCACACTCAGGTGGCCGCTGCGGGCAGAGCAGCCTGGCATCAGGAGGCAGCCGAGCTCCAGCAGCAGACACAGTCACCGCGCAGAGGACAGTGCCACCGCTCCCACGCTCTCCTCAGGCGGTAGCACAGGCCTTGGAGGGTGCCTGGGGAGGGAGTCATCTTCCCTGGAGCTCTCAGGAGCAGGATGGTTTGCGTCGCCAGGCAACAGACGGACGGGCTGCTGTCCTCCTGCAAGCCTTGCAGGGCTGAGAGAGAAAGGAGCAGAGCAGAGATCAAGGCACTGTGTCTGCACAGACGCCAGGCATCCCCTGCTGACGCAGCCAGTCCCACCCAGCTCTTCCCACAGCCAGGAGGCAGCAGGAGCAAGAAAGGGACGAGGTGGGAGTTGCTGGCCAAGACCGTCCCAAAGGCTCCTGAAATCTTCTCTCTACTCTACCCACA
Source organism: Dromaius novaehollandiae (assembly GCF_036370855.1). Taxonomy (NCBI): domain Eukaryota; kingdom Metazoa; phylum Chordata; class Aves; order Casuariiformes; family Dromaiidae; genus Dromaius; species Dromaius novaehollandiae. The sequence continues at coordinate 44,034,204 of NC_088104.1, forward strand.
GCGGCCCTGCTCTGCACGGGCAGCAGAGCCCTCCTCGCCTGGGGCAGGAGTGGCAGCTCCCTGCCCAGCATCTGTCTGCCTCCCACCAGCCCTGCCTGACACCCTGCTGCCCTCGCTCACCCGTGCAGATGTCCTCCAGCTTCTCCTTGCTCCGGCCCCTCAGGTGCTGCCCGACAAGCCCTAGGCACACACACACAGCCGCTCACAAATCCGGCTCCCCAGCCCACCCCCAGCAGCACAGCTGCCTCCAGGCCCTGCCAGCCTGGCCACGCTCCCTCCTCCCTTTTGCAGCGCTGACGCCAGGGCGCTCCGCACTGCGTGCCACCCAAGGGTCTTGCTGTGAGGGCACAGCAGGAGGCTCCCAGCAGCCCCACATGTGTGGGCAGAGATGGCAGAGGGTGACACAGCCCCTGGGCACCCAGGCCCTGCATCGGGCGCTGGGGGCTCCAGCAGACACAGCTGCAAGGCTGGTCCTTGCTGCCAGCACAGCAGCCGGGGGGGCTGAGGCCGAGGTGTCCGGGGACAGAGAGGGACACCAGCGGTTGGGGCTCACCAGTGAACCTCACGGCTGCCTCTCGCAAGGACTCCTGTGGGCTCTCCAAGTATGTCAGGCTCTGGTGCAGGTACTCTTCTGCTCTTCTGGCCCTCACCAGCTGGGGAGAGCACAAGGGCACGGGCTTGGCACACCCCTCCCTCACCCAGCCAGGCAGTCCCTGCGCCCAGGACCGGCCTTGCCCTGCCAGGACGCTCATGGCTCCCACACACGAGCTGGGCAGTGCCGAGCTTCGGAGGGAGCAGAGGGCAGGCTGCTCCCCAGGCATGCTGAGGTGCCCTCCTGCTGCCAAGGCCCAGCTGGGCCAGGGGCTGCTTTAGCATCCCAGGGGGCAGCGAGGGCAGAGGAGCCTGGAGAAGAGCTCGCCAGGGCAGCGTGCTTGGAGAAGGGCAGCGTGAGTGCTGCTCCAGCCTGGCGGCTTTGGGTGCCAGCCAGGGCCAGGGGCACAGCTGCCTGCCCCACACACTGGGCATGGAGGGGGACAGGCCTTGCGCAGGCTGGCTCTGGGGGCTTTGGGGCCATCCTTACCAGGCACTCGCCGATCCTCCACGTCTGCGCTGTCTCAACCAGCTGCCTGAGCTGCTTCCACTTGAGGAAGTTGGCAGCGCGAAGGAGGGCTTCCCGAGAGGCCTGCACAGCAGCAGAGACGGGGAGATGCCACCGCAGCCCAGGGGACAAGACCCTGCGTCCCCCTGCTCTTGGCAAGTCTCAGGGCCTTGCCTGGCCCACCATGGGAAGAGGCAGCAGCTGGGCACCGACTCTGCCACGGGGTTCAATACCCTGGGCAGAGACATGGGGCACCCACCACCTCAGGCACCTCGTCCTGCTGCGGCAGCACAACAGAGAGCCCCAAGAGCTGCTGAGCTGTAGCCAAGGCCAGGAGGAGGCTGAAGGGCTGCAGTCACAGAGACGCCCAGGCAGGACTCGGCCACAACTACCTGCCACAGGCATTGCCCCTGCGGGTGCTCGGCTGCCCGGCCTGCGCCCTTGCCCAGACTTGTGCCCCCGCCCCAGAGCTGGGTAGCCGGGATGCAGGGCCCGGCCCCTGCCCTCACCGCACCTCCCTCCCTGGGGCTCTCCCCTCCCCAGGCTCGTGGGCTGGGGAACAAGTTGGCTCCCCAAACTCCTTGCAGGTGCTGCCTCCCTCTGCGCAGGCCAAGGGCACTGGGGGCACACGCTGAACGTGGGGAGCAGGGTGTCTCCTCCTGCAGTGCTCTTGCCTTAGGCAGCTGGGGCATGCCCCAGGCCAGACATCTCCAGGCCCCTGCTGGGGCAGGGCACGGTGGCAACAGGAATTGGGGGGCAAAGCCTGGCCTCGCACACCTGCAGGGCTAGCTGCGAAGCCCCTAGGCACTCCAGGGCTTAGACATTTGTGGCCACGGACTGCGGCGGAGCCCTGTGGGACTGGGGAAAGCAGGTCTGGGAAAGGCCCCTGCCCAGCTTCTCATTCCCTGCTTCGAGCCTTCTAGGGCCCTGGTTAGAAAGCCATACCTGGCGCACGCTGCAGCTCTCGTCCTGCATGTGGAAGAGCAGTGGCAGCAGGCTGCTGCGCACTTGCTTCTGCAGCTGCTGGTCTTTGGTGCCCAGCATAATCGCCAGCACATCTCTGAAGAGCCGCGTGGAGAGCACTCGCACCTGGACAGCGTCCTGGTGGGAAGGAAGAGGGGGCACCTCAGTGCTGGCTGCTCCAAGCCCACGGTCTCCCTCGCGCCCAGCCCTCCTGCCGGCGCTGCAGGGGCCGAGCACAACACGGAGCAGCCGAGGGCAGAGAGGGCACTGGCGCAACGCAGCCCCCCAGCCCAGGACACCGGCAGGGGCCCTGGCTCTCCCCCCAGCCTTACGGCATCAAAGAGCAGCAGCAGCTCCGCGGACAGCTGCGGAGCAATGCTGGCCACCGTCTCCTCGCCCGTGACGTGCACCACGTGTCGCAGCACCACCAGGGCCTTAGTGCTGATGTCGCTGTCCGCATCCCGCAGTTGCTCCATGATGAGTGGCAGCAGGAAGCGCATTTCTCTTACCTGTGTGAAACACCACTGCGTTTGCTGAAGAAGTAGCGGACTGCCCAGGCAAAAATGCCCGGTTTGTTAGACACCCGCTTCTCCTCTGGCTTCCCAGAAGCTGGCATGGCGGTTACTGCAGCAACCTGCTGCCAGGCAGGGCTTAGCGGCACAGCCATGGCAGTGTGGGGGACTGGGGGCGTAGGGAGGGAGGAGAGGACAGCACCGGCTCCTCTCCACCTGACCACTCGCCCCCTTCTGTGTGTTCCCCAGCACCCTCACCCAGCCCCATGCTGCCCGCACAGCTTCACCCGCCTGTCCCCTGCTCACCGTCTGCGGCCTGTCGCACAGCAGGATGAGGCCTCTGAGCACCAGTCCACGTATCACCTGGCTGCCACGCTCCAGATACCTCGCAAGGAGCAGCAGGATATGAGCATTGTCTTCGCAAAGGTCCGGGCAATCCACAAGCTGAAACACATGTTGCAGGGAGACAGTGCCAGAGCCGGCAGGACTCCCTGCATCGTGCCGTGCCGGCTCCCACCAGCAGCTCAGGGCGAGGGCACCAGGCCCACACAAAGCCTGGCCCCAAGGCAGCAGTGAGTGCGGAGGGCCCCCGGGGCGGCTCCTCCGCTCCTCTCCACCATCCACACAGCAGGCACCAAATCCACGTGGGCACAAGAGTTACCCCAGCGCGGATGGGCCAAGCCAAGACTACAAGTCGCAGCGCACCCACTGCCCCAGCTCCACTCACTGCCGCGCCCACCCCCCAGCACGGGCACGGGAGAGCAGAGGGGTGAGAGGCACCCCAGAGGCAGCCCTGCCATCAGGCTCACCTCCACGAGGAAAGCCAGGATGGAGATCTCCTGGGAGGGCTCCTCCAGGCGGAGCAGCACTGCCAGCTGGCGCAGGAGGTAAACTCGCAGGCTTCTTGGGGTCTCCCTCATTTCCCTGGCAGAGGGAAGAAGGCACTGGTGGCCTGAGCAGCCCAGGCAAACCTCGGCCATGCCTTGGTCACAAGCGCTGAGGCTGCAGCCCCTTTCTTGGGGAGCTGGGCATCCCCACGGGCTCTGTGGGGCACCGCATCTGCAGGGGAGAAATGCTGGGGCAGAGCGGGCACAAGGGGCTCTCACCTGGCCAGCAAAGCCACTCCGCTGTGGTGGGTCTCAGCGCGGAGGAGCATGTCCCAGCCACCCTTCCTCGCCATGAGCAGCACCTGGCGCTCGTAGCCGGCACGGCAGAGCAGCGCTTTCATGGCCCGCACTGCGGCCCTGTGTGTGGAGCAAACACCAGGTCACACTGGCACCCCTGGCCCCGCCTATAGGTCCAGGGCAGAGACAACGGGGCTGGCATGGAGCACCTGACGGGGCTGGTGAGAGCAGACTCTTCCCCTCGGCATTCCCTCCAGCACATCTCAGCCTCCTCCGGCGTCAGCGCTGCGGTGACAGAAATCTGGAACAGCAGCGCCAGGAAGAGCTGGGGGAAAAATGCCTCCACCTGCGGTGGGCAGGGGGGCCACTGGAGGATCTCCTGCAGCGCCATGGTTGCCTGCAGAAAACACCCAGAGACAGCTCTCGCTGCGGAGGTGCCCTTGTTGCACGGCCCAGTCTTGGCAGCGATGCTTGGGCGCTGCCCTGGGCCACGGGGCAGTGAAGCAGTGACTGGCCTGGCTGTGCAGCCAGGGCAAAGCCATGGGAGCTCCTGGGGCTCAGCTCCTCTTTCTGCCCTGGGCACAACAACCCTTTCTGCGCTGGTGGGAGGTCTCCCTGGGGGGGTGGGGGGGTGGCCCTCCATGCACAGGCCTGCCTGGGCTGTGCCTTGGTCCTGCCGGGCCCCTAAGTATGCCCCAGCCCCTAATCCTGCCCCTAACCCACGTTGCCAGCCCACCAAGCACGATGCAGAGACAGAGGAGGGCGGAGGGCCACCCACACAGGGCTCCCGCCTTGTGCACAGGGGGCTCCAGCGGTGAGCAGCAGCCCAGCGTGCTGGTGCGGCGGGGGTCAGGCACTGGCCAGGGCCCTGCCAGCCGTAGCCCTCCCTCACGCACTGTGCCTGTGCGCCCTGGGGAGGTCAGGGCTTGGCGGCGGATGGGGAAGGGCAGAGGGGGCCCTTTCTGTGGCCTCTCGCCCACAGAGGCCAGTGCAGCCCTAGGGGAGAGCGAGGCTTCCTCCACAAACGCACGGTCAGGGGAGAGATGTCCATGTGGTCCCCATCCAAAGTCGACGCCTTGTGCACTGGCCAGTCCAACAGCACGTGAAACAGCTTTCCCAGCACCTTCTCCGCAGTCATGGGCTTCGACAGCAGCACCCTCCACATGGCCGCGGCAGCGCTGCAGGCCCAGAGCGCCCTGTCAGCGGGTGCCGCAGCCGCAGCGCCGTGGCCTGGGCAGCCCCACAGGGCCTGGGCTGGCCGCCAGCCCTGCCGCTGCCTGCTGCCCGCTGCCCGCTGCCCCGTGCCGGCAGCACCCAGCCGGCCCTGCCCCAGCAGGCACCACACCGCCAAGCTCAAGTCCCTTGTGGGGCAGGGAAGGAGCCAGGCGACCGGGCTCAGGGGCCCAAGGCAGCCAGGCTTGCTCAGCTCTGGCTGCTGCAGCCCTGCCTGAGGCAGCGGGGCTGGCACACGGGGACACCGGGAGGGCCCAGCCCCTCAGCAGAGTGCTGAAAATCTCCCTCTCCCCTGCAGCCCACACGGGACGAGCTCTAAGGCCTGCGGGGCCCCAAGCACTAGAGGCAGCAGGGCCCGTACCTGTCGCAGGATGGGGAACAGCGCAGCAGGCTCACAACCACCTGCTCGGGGTACGCGCAGGCCAGCTTGAGAAGAGCCCTGTCCAGGCTGTGCCGCGCAGACTCCTCCGTGACGGACAGCACACTTCTCCACAGGCACCTCACCATCTCTGGCACCTGGAGGGCACACGGCTCCGAGTGGGGCTGCTGCCAGCCTGCAGCCAGTCGCCCAGCTCCCACCCAGAAGGGCCGCCCTTGCCACCGCTCTGCGCTGCCCCCGGAGGGTGTCGGGTGCCTGGCAGACATGGACTCGGGGAGACGGCGGGGGGGGAACAACCCCCGGAGGCCTCGAGCCCCGGCCGTGCCACCCACAGGCTACTTACGTGCTCCAAAAGGGAGGCGTCGTCTGTCACGAGCGCATCCAGCTCGCGAGCAGCCGCCTGCGCATCCTGGTGCTGCAGGCTCCGATGCCCCTGATGGCTGCGAGGATGGCACTTGTCCTCACAGCGGGCTCGAGGTGTCCCCCAGACATCTACGGGAGAAAGGAGGGCAGCCCAGATAGATGCGGAGCACCCAGCGGTGCCCCCTCACTCAGCCGTTGGCAGCGCCTGGGGCGTGCGCACCTCGTGGGGCTGCAGCTCGCAGCTGCTCTCCGTAGGGACCCCACGGTCCTCCGCCTTCTCCTCCCAGGCCACCCTGGGGTGGCTGGGGGGTCTCTCCGCTATCCTAGGCGACGCGGCAAAGGCTCCGCGGGGCTGCCCGGGGGTGACAAGGAAAGACCTGGGTGCACTCAGGGGGCTCCTTCGCCAGCCCCACGCACTCCCGTCCTCTCCCGTCACCGTCCTCCCGGACACTGCGGGGGCCGAGGCCGCGTGGGTGCCTGGCAACGCCGCGGGGTGTCACAGGAGCCCAGTCACAAAGGGCCCCACTGTCACCCTAGTGACGCTTGTCACCGGCCCAGGGAGGGGCAGGGTGGGTCCCCTCCAGGGGCGCAGGGCCGGCTTGCCCCCCCGACATGGAACACCTCGGTTTGCCCTCGGGGTGCCCGGGGCCCCCACGGGGGTCTGTTGCCCTCAGCGCCACTGCAATCCTTGCCTGGTCTCCCCCAACCGCTGCTCCCTGTCCCTGCCCTCCTCCTCCACCCCAATGAGCACAGGTTTTCAGACGAGGGTCTCCTCTCCAAAATGCAATCATTCTTTAACACCAACAGGTGTCCCGTTCCAATTCTGACACCCTGAAAACAGAGGGCAAAAAAAGAAACAAGAGCAAGTAATTTTTTTTAATGGGAAAACTGAGTTGTGACTTGTTAGGGCATGAGGATGGTGTGCTTCGTGGCCTTCCAACCCCTAGTTTTACAGAGGACCAACGTATGCCAATTTCCTCCTCCCCTTCCCCCCGTTCTTTTCACCCTCTAGAAATAATTGGTGAGTTAAAAGCAGGGCAAACATTCCCAGCTAGATAAGAACCAAGGTGTTTTCAGCAATCAGGATAAATTCTGAAAAATGTACTGGGCCACCCATTTAGGCTTTTCACACTGGCAGCAGGTATCAACAAGTCCCAGAAAGTATTAAACACTTTCTTATGAGAGATCTGGCATTTTTATGTTAATTTTCAGAGAAGTTGGTGATGGCAGATGTCTCAATTATAAGGCACTTCTGGGCTGATTTTTCTGCTTTACAATTAGGGAATAGTAATTGCACCCAGGAGCAATGTGGTGCCAGGACTCTATAAAACCGTCGGAGCAGTAAGGGGATGCAAAGCCCACCCTGTTCATGGCAAGATGTTGGCAAATACAGCTGGACTGCTCCGAGTCCAAAAACTCACATCCATTTAGCATAATCCTGACCAGGGAGACAGCAGGCCTGGATGCAATAAGCCCCAAATAACCACATCCATGACCAAGGCTGCAGAGCTGAGTCTGGGACTGACTGAGCACCGTCAGCCACCTTCTGCCTCCAGGAGATGCCTGGAGCTGAGAACTGAGAAATCAGAAGTGTTTTGGACACGGGGCTCCTGTCCCTGAAAATTCAAAATGAGTTAAAACCCTGGTCTGCCGATCGGGGCAATGGTAAAACACAGTGGAAAGAACCTGGAGGGAGTGGCCTGGCTCCCGGGAAGTTATCCAGCAAACCCTGGGGAAAATTATCCAGCAACCCCAGGAAAAAGAAAATCAAGCAAAATTTAGCCCGGCGGAAGAAGAGCAACCTGTTTCCCATTTTTAAATTTGCAATATTTAAACTTTGGGCACGCACTCTGGAGCCCATCAGGTGCTGCAGCACACCTCAGCTTGCTTTAACTATGGCTCTTGTCCTCCAGCTGCAGAGCTCAAAGCGTCATCCACTCCCTGGGGAAGCTCGGCAAGTGATGTGCAGCCCGGTGAGAGGCCAGCGCGGTACCTGCAGGCATCTTGATAGCTTGGGGCAGGGGGCCAAGCCACATCAAGGCAAGCAGTGCCAGGGATGACAAGCTAGAAGTGCCAAGGCTGGATTTAAGACAAGACCCAGGCGTCCTGGCTGCCGCATTGACACCCAAGCCACCAGGAACAAGCAGCTGGGTCTCTCGTTACAGCCCCCAGCCCAGCCTGGCCATTCCCCACAGGTCCCAGGGTATCCACAGCTATTTTTTAGTTGATGTTTTCTGCAACGCCCCTCGGAGCAGAGCTCCCCAACACCCGGCCATCAGGGCTGAGCTGCAAGCAGACGGGGAGCGAGGCTTCTGCGGCTGGAGCAGTCCTGCTCCACTTTCCCCCTCGCTCCTGGCTAGCGCCCAGAGCTGGATGACTGTTTTTTTCCTTCTCACCCCTTATAAAATTCCTCTCTGTTCGCCTCCCTGAGCGGTCGTCCCTTGCCACCCCACCACCGGCCCCTGCAAAGCAGCCACTGGGCAAGCAGTGGAAGAAGCCCGGCAGGGAGCAGCTCCCAGGCCCACAGCAAAGGCGGGTGCAGAAAGGAGCTGGGAGTTTTGCCTCCTTGCACCACATCTATTAAGGCAAATCCACTGTGAGCATCTCCCAATGATACCAAAGGTGGTGAAAAAATTCAAATGACACTGGAGATTTTGCTTCTGTCCCCTCTCTGCTGAACTACACTGATCTCATGAGACCCACAGTGGCAGCGCTGTGTTTTGGGTGGGTTTGCTATATATACATATTTTTTTTCATGTAGGTTGAGACAGAACAAAGTGCTGGCACAGGCTGTGATTACTTTGGGAGCTTAAACACCCATTTTTACTGCGAGTCCCTCGTCCTGCAGCAGTAGGACACAAAGGAAGGGCCAGACCCCAACAGCACCATGATAGGGACCAGGATGACACACAGCAGAAGTGCCTCTCTGCTGGGGACTGCTCAGTCACCTGTGAGCACCAGACCCCCTCCTCTCTTCTCTACTAAGCCAGGACAGTCTCCCTGCAAAAAAAAAAAAAAAAAAAAAAAAAAAAAAAAAAAATCACAGCCCTAGAAGGGTGTGAGCAGTAAGCAAGGAGGAAAAAGTGAACATTTACTGAATTTTTGTTTATAAATGAAAGGCAAGATGACAAACCTGCACACAATAGTCCTTTTTTCCTTTTCTTTTTTCCTAACAAGGCATGATGGTCCCTGGAGGTACGAGAGACTGAGCCACTGGCACTAGGAGCCATCAGCTCTTTCTTGAGCTCTGCTGCTTACTTTGGCTTTCCCTATATAGAAATGAGAAATTATCAGTCACAAAGTAACTCTAAGGTGGGGACGTTTGTGACTTCTTGGCGCAGGGGGGAAGGATGAAGAAGTATAGTTGATATTCAGAAAGCTTCAGAACTGCAGCATGGTGTAAAGTCACTGGCACATGGTAGTTGAAGGACAGATGGGCGAAGCCAGCTTTCCCAGCTTGCAGGTCGCCTGGCCTTTGAGTCATGACCCCTTAGAGCACCTCGCAGTTGGTCTTTAACTGCTCCAAGGTTGTCAGGTCAACTGCCAGAAGTCACATCACAGCTCAGCCAGGAACCTGCTATCAGACACCTGAAGAAAATGAGCTGAGAGCCAAGAGTAAGTGTCCTTAAGCCATGGGAGCATCTGCAATAGCTTTAAAACATTAACTGACACCATCAGTATCAAAACCCCATTACAATGGCCTGTTTCTGAGGCATAGGAAACAGCTTTCATACTCTGTTTAGGAATCACAATGTCTTGTACTCCACAAAGAAACCAGTTCAGGTTTAGAGCTCGACACATTGTGTCTGCTTGTGGCAAGGAAAGGGCCAGGTTGCTGGAGAAGCCCCCTGCCCTTGGTCCAAAAAGTAACAAGTCCAACTTCCTAACTTTTGATAGAAATCCAGCTTCCCAGCTGCTTACAGATAACCTTTTTAAATTGACCAGGACCCTTTTGGAAACCAGTTTAAGCACAACTGGAACAGCTGCACGAACAGCAAAAGCTGCAAACTAACTCCACCTGCATGGAAACAAAAAAAGTATGAAGAAAGTTTTACTTAAATATCAAACTTCTGGATCTCGCCAGTGACTTTTTTGGTCTTTGTCTCTCTTGTCTATCTTGATATCATCGTGTATGTGATATCCAGGGGATAAGAAAGTGCTATTAAATCCTTCTTTAAGAGCAGAGTAGAAACTAAGTCCAAATCCCCATGGGTATTTAGGGACCCAAATGACCTCTGAAACCTTTGAGAATAAGGCACTTCTGTGTCTTGAGCTCTGCCCAAGGAAAGCAGGTGAGGCTGCCCAGGTAGATCTGCTCAAAAGCCAGATTTGACATCATGTCTCCTGGCATGCCTCACCTCACCCCCCCTTACTGCCTCCCACTCAGAAACAGGACGAAACCGAGGTTCAGGCTGAAACCCCGAACTAACAGGTTTGGTTTAGCTTTAAAGAGAAGCCATTTGCTGCCTAGTATCTCTGCTTTATCTGCTCTAATGACACTCATTAGCTTTTAGCCCAGGACTCTGCCTCTGCATAACAAAGGAAACATTTTGCTACCCCAAAGCTGAAGGAAAGTTCCTGGAATTCCAAGGCAGGAAGGAAAATAAACGCCATTCAATAGTTTAGGGTCCTGCCTTGCAACTTTTACAATCGTAATTTTGTCCCGTGAAAGACCAAGATGTTCTCAAGCCAAAGACCTAGGTGGAAACCAAGCTGCCACCTCCTCTCAGGATGCACAACCCCCTAACACCTGAATCCGTTCAGCTGCAGCTGGATGAAAGCTTGTGAAACACCACTCCCTGCTTGTGATCTCATGCAAAGATGAGAACAAGATCATCCGTACAGGGCATAAATGCAGCGAGAGAGCTCTGGTATCCAACATCACAGATCTTTGCCCCTTTACTAACTAAAGGGTTGGTAAGGAAAACAGGATCACAGCGATAAAACAGCATCTTCTTTGCAGCACTCCTAGGGACATCACGGTGCTGTGAGCATTAGGTAACTGCATACCATCGGGGGGGGGGGGGGGCGGGGAAATCAAACCCTTGCAATATATTGAAAGGACACTGGTTTTACCAAGTTCTTTTACAATGACTTAAAAATACCTTCCTGTTTCTGATGGAGACCACTGAGGTGCTTTAAATGCACAGTATTATCACAGAGAGGTTTAAAGGAGCCCAGAATTTGAAAAGGCAAAGGAGGCTGTCAAAACAGCCCAAATTGAGTTTGCTTGAATAAGCTTTTCAATTTAACAAGGACAAGAGGATGGAGCAGATTTTTAGGAAGCCCGGGGACCACACCAAACAGCAAGGGATATACAGAAGAGCATAGGAGGCTGGAAAAAACAGACCGGTGACCCAAACCAGGCTACAGGCTGTTCCTGGACAAGCTCCCCGCTGCCTGGGATGTGCATGGGGGCAGGCCAAGAGAAGACCAGCAAACAGCTACATACCACATGCAACACCATTAGTAATTTATTAATCGGCCACTCAGCACGACTTCCAGCTCTGATGACAAAAAGGAAATGCCCCCAGCACACAGCTGCCCAGGGGCATCCCTCCCCTCCCCGTGACGGAGGGTGCCAGAAGGCACAAAACAGCCTCCAGCGCAACTCATCCATGCTAGAAAACTAGCGTGCCTGGCTGGAGACCAGGGGACCGGGCTGTGCCTCTAACACTGACCACCTCAGTGCTTTCTGCCTTGTTTTTTGTGTCCGGTTTTTCAAAGTGGGAACGATGCTGGCAACCTCACCCGTGAGGCTCTGGGAAGCCAGGTGCCACTGGCTGGGGGGCAGAAGAGCAGAAAAACAGGTGAAGCACTCCTCTTTCCTAACCAGCGGAGAGGGGACAGATGCTCTTCCCCTCCCAGTGACGGCTCCAGAGCACAGAGCACTTTGAAGGCAGTTGTTGGTGCTCACACAGCAGAGGCTGGTTCAGCAGGGCGTGTAGAGCACCCCATCACAATGCTGGGCACAGGGAAAGCCCAAAATCCCAGGCTCCTGCTGCAGACAGCCAACCTGAGAGAGCCGGGACAGCACAAGGGGAAGATAAAAACAGCTTTGCTCTACCAAGGATGAGAGATCAAGTCTGTCTAGATGTCTACTACAATATAGCTGGGCAGCTTTCTCTTCTCAGGTCACCAGTTTGATCCAAAAAGTCACCCTGCTGCATGTCCTGTGGGGGAGGATATACCCAGACAGAGGCTTTTAAAAAGCTGATTCTTAGAAAAGGGTCAACAGAAAGCAAACGGGGACCCAGTGGCACCATGCTGGCACTCTCCTCCCTGGGAGATGCAGTGGTCCAGGGCTGTGGTAAGACCAGCGTTGAGATCTTGCTTGAAATAGTCCTGTGCCCCCACGTGGCAGGCGATAGCAGAGACAATTTGGAGGCCACAGTGTCTGCAGTGGCCCAGGCTCAGGCAGACCAGGCCTCCTCTGGGGCTTTCCCTGCCCCAGAGGAGGATCTGGGCTGCAGCTGCCCAGCGAGAGGGCTGTTGGGATGCAGCCGGGAGAAACGCCCCAGTGTCCAGATGGGGAAGACGTTGCAGTAGGAGGTGTAGCTGATGGCGCACAACTTGTTGAACACTCCAGCAATGTTCTCCTGAGAGAGAAAAACAGCAAGGCGGTATGGGTGAGAGGGGACCCACTGCATCCCTCTCATCCACGCTCCTCAGTGTAGCATCGCCCTCTCTGGAAGCACTTCCCTCTACCCCACGTGAGCCTTGGGCTGCCGCCTCAGTACCACAAGCAGCCGGTTGTGCACAGCTGCACAGTGCCCAGGACAGCTGCAACACCAGAGGAACCCCTTGGAGAGACAAGAATGGATCTACATACCTGAGGCCAGTCCCCGTTGGGCAGCTGTTTATCGATCAACACTTTGATGCCCCTTTCCAGCACACTAATATCAGGGTACCTGCAAAGCACAGAGATGTAAACACTCCCAAATCTGGACCATCCATGTACCTCCATCCACGCGCTTAGGGAACTCAGCCATCTCCAGGATCCCCATGCTTGTCCCCGGCATGCCGAGTGCTTTGGGAAGACCCCTTATGACCCTAGCACACCAGACATAAAGAATATGGCAAAACTGTCCCAGGCCAGGGGCTTGCGGTTGCGACCCAGACTCCTGCTTTGCACGGGCCCCCCTTCCCCCAGGCATCAAGAGCCCCACCAGCCTGTGGACCACAGCTCCAGCCAGTCCCTCACCGCAGCAGGCTTGTGACCGACAGCATCTTTCAGGAAATGTCATACGGCACACGGCCGGGCCCAGGGCCCGTGCCAGCTCTTCCCTATAACTTGGCCTGCGTTTCCTATCTCACTATGTGCTCAGGGCCACACGGTGTCTGAAGAGGCGAGAGCTGCTCCTACCTGACAGCCATGAGTCCCAGCAGGGCCCAGCACGTATTGTGGATCTGCAAAGCGGCACTCTGCACGTACACGCGCTGCTCGCACGACTCAAAGTCTTCTCCCCAGCCACCATCTGCCATCTGCTTGGAGAGCAGGAACTGGCAGGCCCGGGCCACTTCTCTGCACGCAGCCCTGCAAAGATGGGGCAGAGAATCAGATGGGGCTGGGGGCCGAGGAGAGTTTGCACCCACGTGCCCCAGTCAGCTGGGAGCCAGGCTCTACCATGCCCATAGTGTGGGGCTGCCCAAGAGTTTCAGGCTCTGGCAGCAAGTGCCCTGGTCATATCACAGGCATAAGATTTGGGAGGAGGAGCTCTTGGGCCAGCCAGGGGATCAGCTCAGCCCCACCACGTGGTCCTGCCCCTGCCCAAGAGAGAGGGGCACGGGAAGCATACTGCCCCTCACTCACCCATCGCGGTATGTGTGCTGCATACAGGCAAATGCCTCCAGGCCAAACCAGGTGCCGTAGGTGAAACAAACCCCCCAGCTCCTAGGAGGGAAGGGAGAGCAGTAGTGTCAGGTTTACACAGCCCAAGGGAGATGCAGGCTGCAACGCTGCTGGGGTCAGAGCAAGTGCAGAGCTGCACAGAGGCACCGACCCTGCAGCCGGTGTTTGCTAGGGCACAACCACATCCAGCCCCACCAGGACTGCTCCCAGCTTGCTCAGGAGGCAGCAGCCACTCAGGAACCAGAGGAGCTGGAGCCACCCCAGCCCTCAAGGACTGCCCAGGCCTCGTGCAGCGTGCAAGGTGCCTGCTCCATCTGGGCTGGAGGGAAAGGACAGGAGAGCAAAGCACACAGCAGCTGAAGGGGGGAAGAACTGGCCCCTGCTTGCCTTTCCCACACATCCTGCCAGCCACGAGCACTTGCCACCACGGTCCCTCTCATACTGGGGCTGCCGGGGAAAAGCCAGGCCCCAGGAGCACTGCTTACTCTTCCCACGACCCGTCGGCTCGCTGCGTCCTCCGACAGAAGTCCAGGCCCTTCTGCAGAGTCTCTCTGGTCGGGAGAAAGACGCCTGCTTCAAAAGCAGCCCAAGCTCAGTGGCTGCCTATGCAGCCATCAGTCCCTCCGAGGATTTGGTGGGCCCTTGCGAGAAGCAAGACAGCAGACAGGCAGCCTCACAGTCCCCATGGGATCTCACAGGCAAATCACGCACCACTTGGATGCTTTTCTGCCACGAGCTGGCACACAACAGGAAACCCAGCCAGCAAATGGTGGCAAGATGGAGGCAACCGCTAAGTGAAGAGACAGGCAGCTTCTTCACCAGGTCCCCCCTGCCTCATGCCATGAAGACAAATGGCCTGCGCCCCGCTCCTTGAGCCAGGCTAGGCCCCAGCCTCTTACAGGGAGCTCTGGTTTGGAGACGTCAGCAGCATCCCAGCCTTGAAGGTGCCAAGGGCAGCTCCATGCCAACACAGAGGGCCCTGACAAGGCTCAGCAGGGCCCGTCTCAGCTGGGGCCATGGCAGGCAGCATGGGTCACTGCAGCCTGTTTTCCCCCTGCCCCACTCTCCTCTCAGCGTCTCACCTCATCTCTGGGGCCCTGTGCTCAGGGAAGACCTCGTGGAAGTGTCTGAGCGCCTGCATGACGGCCGACGTGCACTCCACGTAGGTGTAGTCGATCATGATGTCACCTGCCGGGGGCAGGAGGACAGCAATGCAACAGCCCCTGGGCCAGGCAGCTCTCCCCGCAGCACGCTGCCGACCCCTTCCCTGGCCCCAGCGCACGCTCATCCCGCAGAGGGACCTGGGGCCAAGCCAGGCACCCACTGGGCACGGCAGGGCCAGCCCCTTTGCAGCGGGCGGGACAACCCGCCCCACACAGCTCCCCTTACCAAACACCTCCGAGGGGTTCAGCAGCTCCAGTAAGCGACCTCCTCGCTTGGTTTCATAGGTGCCAAAGCCTCCATCGGAGTTTCTCATGCTCAGCAACTGCCCGGACAAGCAGAGAGTGGGGACCCAACTGGCCCACAGGCAGCGCCACCCCAGTCCACCCCCGAGCCAGGTGTGAGGACAGAGTCAAGCCCACAAGCCCACAGGGCTGGCAAATAACTCACATCCCAACCCACAGCCATAGGCACACCCAAGCTGGACCATCACTCCAGAGACTTGTATCACAGTAAATATGGTGTCAGCATCGCTATTAGCAGGCCACAGGCCTTGTACCAGCTTATGCGATACCAGGCCTAGCAACTCATCAGGCCTTGCCTTCTCCTGTTTTAGCTCAGTTTAGCTGGCTGCATTTCCCACAGCCCCAGTTGTTGCAGCACTTACCACATTCACGGCGTCAAAGAGGCGCTCAGAGGGGACGGGCTTGGTTAGGAAGGGGCACTTCTCCTGCAGCAGCATCACCGACTTCAGCCCCTCTGCCGTGCAGTCAGCCACGATCCAGCCGCAGTCCCGGGTGCTGAAGGGGAAGCCACCCTGGGGAAGGGTCAGGAGGGCTCAGCAGCTTCCCCCAGACTTGCTCTCCCCTTGCACAGAGGAAGTCGCTGCCCCTCAGTCCCATCCCCTCTGCCCAAATTGCTGCCCCAAGCACCCATCCCACAGCAGCCAGCTCCAGCTCTGCTACCTTGTTCATACGGCAATAATATTTCTGGTAGTCGGCTGGGTTCTCCGGCATCTGCAGAGAACAAGAGCAACAGTGAGGGCAGGCAGAAGATCTCTTCAGAGGAAAACAGAGGTATTAAATAGGGCGGTAAGAAGACTCAGAGTCTGCGCAGCCAGCACAACAGAGACACCGCCAACCGGCTCTGCTCGCCTGGCTGAACCTGAGGAACTCATGGGCGTTTTGGAGGCAGGACGTGAATTCCGGGACCTTCTGGGATTCTGCCTGGAAATGGAGGTACACAGTCAGCACGGAGCTGCGGCCGACACGCACATCCCTCGGTTAGAAGAGGATGTGCTGGGATCTCGCTGACCTGCTGGTCTAGGTGCAATCAACTCCTGCCCTTCCTATAGCCCTTCCCATAGGTTTGCATTTATACTTCACTCAGATCCATCTGACTGTTTCCACTAGCAGCTTCTGCAGCTGGAGCTGGACCAGCCCTTGTTGCTGGGGCTGGAGAGAGGCATTTGCCTGGCCAGGGCCCACATGGCCGGGGAGTAACAGGTCAACAGCTCTGAGCAGCAGTGTGTCCACCCAGCCCTGGTGTGCAATGTGATGCCAGGATCCACACAGCAGAGCTCTGAGGGGATGTGCAGTAGGAGCCAGCAGTATTTGGGGATGGCCCAGGAGAGGCCACTCGCCTGAGGAAGCACACAGCCCTGAAGGGAGCATTACCTCCAGAAAGGCTTGAACGGCAAAGGCAGTATCCCAGAGCTGGGATCCATTTGTCCCCTGGAAGAGAGAGAGCAGGCAGGGAGAGGCAGCTGCCTGTGGCAGGAGGGCAGCCTGCCCCGGCTCTCTGGGGCAGCAACTCCCTCCTGCATTACCCCCGCGAGCTCCCTCCACCTTGCGTCTCAGCTTCGGGGTGTGCAGCACCACAGCTGATGCGCAGGCGCAGAGGGGACAGACACAGCAGCACAGGGATGGCAAGGGGACAGGAAAGGAGACAGCCAGCACGGCCTGTGCCAGGCACAGCCAGGACAGGACAGGCAGCCAGGGATGAGGAGCAGAGGGAGGCAACAGCCAGGAGAGAAGCACGGCAGTGTCCACATGCAGCATCTGAGCAGAGGGGCAGGGGCAGCTGGGGTGGGGGTGGGGGGTCTCTCTGCCATCCTGAGGGATGGACACCCCACCCCCCGCCATCACTCCCAGCCACTGGCCTCATCCACCCTGGGATCCACATCTGGGATGAGGTGCGAAGGGAACGAGCCCCAAAAGGAAACGTCTCCTCCACTGGGCACCCACCCTGCGGGCTGCTTCAACACCTCTGCCAGCCACCCCCTGGGGAGCACGGCCAAACCCAGGGGTCCCTGGGGCACCCGGGAGCTCAGAGAGAGCTGTGCTCCCACGCTGTGCAATCTCACAGCCTTTCCCGTGGGGAAGCTCTGTAAGGGCAGTGGCTCCTACTAATCAGACTTCTCACACAAGCTACAGTTTACCCCGGTGAATTTGGCCAGGTTCGTTTCTAGCCCCGTGAGAAACTGCCACAGGCTCCAGAGGCCGTCTGATACTGTCAGGTCACACAGTCTCTGTTACTCTGTTTCAATACAGCTCTAGCCTTACAAGATGTATTTCTTAAACAGTAAGACTTGAAAGTCAGAATTACTCCTTGATCCATGGGCTGCAGAATGGGTGTTGTCTTAGCAGGCAGGAAAACAACACTAATCTCACTGTACATCTCCACGAGAGCTTTGGGGTGACCAGGTGCATTGTCAGTGAGCAGTAATATTTTGAAAGGAATCCTTTTTTCTGAGCAGCAGGTGTCAACAGTCAGCTTAAAATATTCAGTAAACCATGCTGGAAATGGATGTGCTGTCATCCAGGCTTTGGCGTTCCATTTATAGAGCACAGGCAGAGTAGATTTAGCATAATTCTTAAGGGCCCTCGGATTTGTGGAATGGAAAAGGAGCATTGGCTTCAACTTAAAGTCACCAGTTGCATTAGCCCCTAACAAGAGAGTCAGCCTGTCCTTCGAAGCTTTGAAGCCAGGCACTGACTTCTCCTCTCCAGCTATGAAAGTCCTACATAGCATCTCCTTCCGATATAAGGCTGTTACGTCTACATGGAAAATCTGTTGTTTAGCGTAGCCACCTTCACCAGTTATCTTCGCTAGATCGTCTGGATAACTTGCTGCAGCTTCTGCACCAGCACTTGCTGCTTCACCTTGCACTTTCATGTTACAGAGACTGCTTCTTTCCTTAGACCTCATGAACCAACCTCTGCTAGCTTCAAACTTTGCTTCTGCAGCTTCCTCACTTCTCTCAGCCTTCGCAGAATTGAAGAGAGTTAGGGCCTTGGTCCGGCTTAGGCTTTCGTTTAAGGGAACGTTGTGGCTGGTTTGATCCTCTATCCAGACTGCCAAAACTTTCCCCATATCAGTAATAAGGCTGTTTGGCTTTTCTCATTAACAGGCCTAATTTCAATAGTGTTGTGTCTCAGGGAAGAGGGAGGCCCAAGGAGAGGGAGAGAGACAGGGGAATGGCCGGCTGGGGGTGCAGGCAGAACACACACAACATTTATCGATTCAGTTTGCTGTCTTATACGGGTGCGGTTCGTGGCGCCCCAAAATGATTACAATCAAAGATCACTGATCACAGATCACCTTAACAGATAGAATAATAATGAAAAAGTTTGCAATACTGCGAGAATTACCAAAATGTGACACAGAAACACAAAGTGAGTACGTGCTGGGAAAAACGGCACCGATAGACTTGCTTTGTTGCCAGAAACCTTCAATTTGGAAAGACCGCAATATCTGCGATGTGCAATAAAGTGAAGCGCACTAAAATGAGGTATGCCTATACAGGTTTTATTCCTCTCAGGCTGTGTCCTGCTCAGGCTCCTGCACACCCCGAGTACCAGTACGTACAGTGCGCAGCTGCTTGCTGACAGTAGGCACCAGCAGCTCTGGCAGCTGCTGTTTCTGGTCCACAAAGTCCTGCCCGGGGGCTGGGGACCCACTCGGATTTCAGTGCTGAGGGCTGCAGGCTGGGGAGAGCAGGCAGCAGGGACCTTCCCCAGCCAAAAAGCCAAGACCCTGCAGCGTGACTTTGTAGGCGGGAACGCGCCTGGCTCCCCTCTCCTCTCCCAGAGTAGCCTCCTCCCAAAGCACATGGACAGCAGTGCTTGCAGTGACCTCTCTCATCTCTGGGCACCCCTGGAGCCCTGCTGCAGCTGGGGTTGTGCGACAGGCAGAGAAAAGCCTCTGGGCCTCTTCTCCACCTTCTAGTGTCTCTTCTTGCCTGGTGCCTGGTGCCTGCTCTCCTGCAGGCGCAGGTGCCCAGGTACCTTCTCATCAAGGCAGGGTTTGCCTCCAGCCAGCAGAGCACCTCGTAGCTATTGCAGCTGCACCCGTCCCAGCAGCCTGTCCCCAGGGGAGCTGAGCGTGTTTGGCCCATCTCCTGGGAAGGACAGGCCAGAGACCTCAGGGGGCTGAGTCCTGCGTGGCTGCGCTTGGCCTCTTCTCCAGAAACTCAGGCTTCGCTGCACTGCTCCAGGCTGTGCTAAGAAAACCTCCAGCAGGAGCTGTGCCTTCTCCTCCTGGCAGATTTAAGCCCCATGGCTCTGCATGTCTCCATTTCCCCCTCCAAGGCTGAGACCAGCCCCTGCCGCCCGGGGGCACGACGAGGCCTGGCAAGAGGCAGAGCACCTTTTCGGGCCTGCCAAGGTGTCCTTGGCCATGGCGGGTTTTACTCCTCCTTCCAAGCCTCCTTGCCCCAAGGCCTGTGCGGTGCTCTGCTCCCAGCGCCCTGGCACCATCCAACCTGCCTCCCCTCCACTAGTGCGCTGTCTCAGGTGTCCCCCGGCTTTGTCCCCCCGACAAAGCCAGCAGGCAAGCAAGAGCCTGCCGAGCAGGCCCCAGGGCGGGGCTGCGCAGAGAAAGCCCCTGCAGGGGCCCCAGGGTGAGGTGCAGTTGGGGAAACCAGCCAATGTGCTTTCCAGAGCAGTGGCCACCTTCACAAGCTGCTCACACTGACAAGCCGCACGGAGCAGCACTCTGTGCCCTCAACATCGGACTTTGTGCTGCAACCTGGTCGCTTTGGCCGCAGCTCTTGCCCACGTCGTTCCACGGACGGGCTTCAGGTGCTTGCAGGCTGCTGCACCATTTGAGGCATTGCTTCGCACACTTCCCTGAGTAGTGCCCACGCTTCCCTCCAGTTCCACCCCCGGGGCACCGCTCCGGCCAGCTCTGGGCCTTGGCACCAGCGGCAGATGACCCCATCCTCCCCGAGCAGCTCACCCACACCCCGCGCCCTCTCTGCTGGCGACCGCTTCCCCCCACGCAGAAGGGGCCTCCACAGCTTCACCACTTTCTCCGAGGCAATCAAAGGCTGTTCTGGGAGGTCCCCCTGCCACCAGCCTTCCAAACATTCAGCCCATTCTACCTCCTCCATAGTCACGGAAGTCATAGTTAAGGTGGGGAGGAGATGTTTTGGGTGTAGCTGAAGCTTCATAGTGTGCATGTAGTTGGAGCAGAGACCAAGGAACGCTGGCCGTGCAGAAGCACATGCATCCGCGTGAGGAGCAGACGGCTCAGCTGCAGCAGGAGTCTGGGGACATGATGCAAGAGCCGAGCGGGCTTGCCAGGAAAGCTGTGGTCTTCACTGCGTGGGACAGGTGGCAGTTCGGGGCCTTTGCTGGAGCCCTAGTGCTGCTCTTTGGGTCCGCTGGCTGGCCAGGAAGCAGGACCATGACATGGATTCTGGCTATGAGCACACCACCTCCCACAGTGACAAGGAGCGGGAACATGCTGACGCTCCAGTTCCAGTCATGGGCCTGAACGTGGTCTAGCAGCACGAGAACATGTGCCAGAGACACTTTCCGCAGACTGCAGAGGGCAATTCTCTGAGCACTTCCCTATGAGGGTGGGGATCTCCTGCTCTTTCCACCAAGCAGGACACAAAGGCCATGGAGTTTTACTAATACCCGGCCAGCTCCTTGGCACTTTCCTTTTAACTGGATACATGATCACAGCTCACGTGCACATGGAGTCTTTTGCGAGGCCCATAAAGGAGGAGCTCCCATTTCCACTAGGGGCTACTTTCTGCACCTCCCAGGACCATCCAGTCCGGCACTGGTCGTCTTGAGCTAATGCCCCAACCACGCCACATGCAGGGGCCCCCTCTTCAGTTCCCATGCTGGCAAGGTGCATTTCGTGGCCTACCATCTGTTGGAGCCCACTTGACCACCAGAACCATTTCCATACCAAACTCATTCGCCTTTCTTTCTCATCACTCTCCAAAGAGTATGTGCTACGAGGGCATACGGCTCCTGCCAGATGTGCTCCTATGTGCACGTAGGCAAGCACACATGTTGCATGTGCAGAAACTACAGTCCTATACCAGGCATCTGTTGCTGAGCATGGTCACTCTTAATAAGAGAAGGTTCAGAAATGCATGCTACAGGGTTCAGAAATGCATGCTACAGGCATCCTCTCTGAGAGAAATGGGGTTTCTCTTGCCTGGAAAGAGGAGACTTCTTTCACCCAGAACCCCTTCCCTTTTTCTTTTACTTTATATTCCCTTTTCTCCTTCTCCTTCCCATTTCCCTTTTCCTTTTCCTCCCTTTCCCTTTCCCTTTCCTTTCCATCCCATCCCTCTTTTACCTTTCCCTTCCCCTCCCTGCTCTGCCCTCCCCTTCCCTGCCTCTGGAACCTAGACACAAACTTTGGCCTTGAATGGGCCTTAGCAGTGGTTACACTGGTGCACAGACTTGCCCCATCAGCTTTTCCTCTCTTTCTGATCCTTCTGGTCACTAGAGCACCTTCCTCCCCGCCTAGAGGCTCGTCCTTCTCCACATGCAGTTCCCTGGTGCCAGGGAGACGGCTCGTGTGCACAGACCTACTGCGCCTCCTTGTGCGCTGCACCCCCCAAAGCCGTCCTGCATGCGTCTCGCAGCGAGCTCACAAAATCACTCTTTGTAGGGGGAAAACCCGTAGGTGGCCACGTTGGTTGGAGCAGCAAGTCTCTCTGGCCAGGGTCACTGCAGGGCGCTTGCTGCTGCCTAGAGAGCTCTAGCGCAATGAGCGGGAAGCGACCAACGAGCCCTAGCCCACGCCTGAACTGGATACGGCCTCTGACAAGGAGAGGAGGGAGGGCAGGAGGCAGGCAGAGGGGAGCCTCCTGCTCTCTCTGTCCTCTGCCCACAAGCACCCACAGCGAGATGCCGGGGCCTGGGGAGTGCTGGGAGCGTGGACCCGTGAGTGTGCACAGGAGGCGGCCCCAGCGCTTCCCCAAGCAAGCTCCCTTCAGGCACGGATCAGGCCGACAGATGCACCCTGGCAGCCACAGAGCAGCTGCCCCACGGGCAACGGCGTGCCAGAACCGTGGGCCCCAGCGTGGCCTCTCCAGTCCCCGTGCCTGCACTTGCAGGGGGCAAGTTTGCAGCACGAGACAGGAGCCACAGGCGATTTGCTGCTCTAACTGGGGATGCTCTTGTCATTACGCTTCATTGTCAGGACTCGCAGGGCTAAGTCCTGCCTCAGCAGAAGAAACCCAAGGGAAGAAGAGGGAAGGAGGAGGTTTGCCAGGCTCAAAAGGAACAAAGTCCTCATGGGAAGGGGGGTGGTGGGGCAGGACTTGCTCTCTTCTGGCCCTTCCCAAAGGCCCCAAGTTGTTTGATGCCTGCAAGGCGGAGCTCGTCCTCCTGGCTCAGAAAATACTGACTCTGTCTTTGTAAGTGGAGGACCTCCTTCCACAGGGCCCCTTTTTCTTTCTTAGAAGGGCTGAGGGCTGTTTGGGTGCTTCTGCCCACCTGGTGAGGGGGGCCCACGGGCATGCTGTGTGGCTGCTGCCTGGGCTCGTAGGTGGTGGGTGCCAGGGCCTCGGCTCTGGCTGCCCAGAACAGGTGTGTGTCACTACGCCAGGGTGGGCATGGCGGCCAGGGCTGGCCCTGGAAAGGGGCTGTGCCCCCGTGACAGCACAGAGGACAAGTCACAAAGGCAGGGGGCTGTCACCAGGGCACCCACAGGCATTGGCCCCGCAGCACTGCTGGGTTCACAGCAGTATGGCCTGGGCCAGCCCGGGCTGCGGCAGCCTCTGCAGGGTGAGTGCAGCAGTGGGGCAACACTGGACGGGACGAGGGCCGGGGCACCAATGCCAGCTCCCTCCCGGAGGTTTCCAGCGCTGCAGCAAGGGCTGAGCCATGCAGAGCAGCGCGTTGGGTCAGGGATGTTGGCACCCTGAGCGCTGGAGGCAGAGGTGCCTGGGGCTCCCAGTGAGCCCGGGTGCCCAGAGACGTGTTGGGGATGCGCCGGGCACTCGCAGCTCTGCGGGCCGCTGCTCCCTTGGCGGGGGGGCGGGGGGGCACGGGCCTCAGGACTCCCCATTCTGGTGGCACTTGCTCTTTCTGCACCCCTGCCCCCGGGGCAAAGCCTGGCCAGGGTGCTGGGCCTCAGGGGAGGGTTGGCAGGATGGGCCGGCCCCACAGTGTCGGCGTCTAGGCCCTGCGTCCCCTTGGAGCCTGCAGGCACCAGGGCCCAAGCGCTTTCCCTGGCGTGGCCCGGGGTCCCTGCTCAGGCAGCGCTCACAAATCCCAGCCTTGCTGCCTCCAAGCTCCCTCGCCCCCTCTCCCATCTTGCCCCTTTGTGCCTGCAGCTCCCGCCACCAATCCGCAAGCTCTCTCCCAGCTGGCCTGGCTCACCTGCTTCTCTCCCACCTCCTCTAGGTAGGCTATGGCTGGGGGTCTTGCGCTCCTCCTCGCCATGCTGGGCATTGTCCTGCAGCCGCTGAAGGTCAGTGACCACATGGATGTGGCCATGGAGCAGTGCATGCAGCAGCGCAAGGAGCAGGAGGTGGAGCTGATGACTCGGCTGCAGCAGGAGTTTGCGGAGATGATGCAGGAGCCGCAGAGCGGACTTTTCAGGAGAGATGTGGTCTTCGCCACCTGGGACCTGTGGCAGTTTGGGGCCTTTGCTGGAGGCCTTGTGCTGCTCTTTGGGCTCTTCTGGATGGCCACGGAGCAGGACTTTGATGAGTGTGACAGCAGCAGTGGCCTGAGCTCCTCCAGCAGCGAAGAGGAGGGGGAAGGCGAGGAGCAGGAGGCTGTGGGTGCTGTGCACTGGCTCTCTCCTGAACAGCAGCTGGACTGCCCAGGCAGGAGGGCCCTAGAGACCTTCTACCAGCAGCACCTCTGGGGGCCAGTGCAGGACGTGGCCCACACATGCAAGGTGGTGGAAGAGCTGGCGGGCAACCTCCTCCATGCCTGCCAGATGCTCTCTTTGACAACTTTCCTGCCGCGGCTGGAATGGTGCATCGGTGTGGGCAGCGTTTTTGAAGGCTGGAGCTACCACAGGCAGGACACCGTCTACAGGCTGCTCGTGCTCCTGAAGCCACCACCCGGGCACTCCTTCCGCCTGAAGCTGGGCACCGGCGGGGAGCTGCCGGCGAGGCATGGCCACGTCCATGTGAAGCTGGAGTGCATGTGCGAGAGGGAGCAGCTGCTGGGGGATGTGCTGTGCTTCCGGCACCACTCCCAGATCCGAGTGCGCAGGTATCAGCGCCCCGGGCTCCTACACACCCTGTGCACTGGCTTCTACCTGGATGTGGAGAAAACTGCCCGCTGGTTCCAGCTCTGTGTAAGAAATGCCTGGGACGTGATTGCTGCGGAACAAAACTGCCAGCTGACAGTGCTGCCTTCCTCCCATTCCTGCAAGCTCCAGCTCACATGTGACTCTGGGAGAACCATGCACACTGAGATAATGCTGGGGGTGCAGCAAGACAACTCGGGGCTCTTCATGGGCAGCCAGGAGGCAGAGGCCGGCCTCAGCAGCAGCACAACTTGGCTGGAGAGCTGTGCCCTGCAAGAGCTGCTGTTCTTCAGATTCATGGCCAGGCAGGCCCCCCAGGGCAGCTGCCACCTAACGTGTCTGCAGCTCCTCACCTACCTCCTGGAGGACTCGGTGCTTTCCTCTGTCCACCTGAAAACAGTCGCCATGCACCTCCTGACACTGCTTCCCCCATCAGAGTGGTGCCCGGAGCATCTCCTGGAGCGGCTGAGGGATGTCCTGCGCTACCTGCACCACTGCCTGGAGGAGAAACAGCTTCACCACTTCCTCCTAGGCAACGAGAGGGTGCCCAGGGAGGTCCCCCTGCCAGCGGCCTTCCAAACGGCCAGCCCGCTCAACCTCTTCCAGCGCCTGGCACAGCAGCCCGACGCCCACGCCCAGGCGCTGCGCGAGTTCACCGAGCTGCAGGATCGGCTCAGGAGCCTGTTAGACTGACGCCAAAAGACGGCTCTGCAAATGGAGCAAAAGCACACTTTGCGGATCCTCACCCGATCCCACTGAAGACGCCGTTGACAGGAGGCGTGCGACAGAGGCGCCTGTGATCACCTGCGCAGAGACTGCCCATCCTTTTGGAGAGATTCAGTTCCCCACGGGAGCACTGCCCTATGCACACACCCCAATAAAGTTGCCTCTTCTCACAAGCCCTCTGTCTGTGGCTGCCTCCGCCTGGGCAACGCTGTGTGGGCAACGCGGGCCCCATCCTGCCACAGGGATACACACCCAAGATTGCCTCGTGTCTGGGAGATGACCAGAAATCACAAACACTAGCACACGCCAGACTGCCCTATTTCCCCCAATCCCAGGAAGCTAGCTGACAGTAGCAAGGGTGCCTGCCGCACAGATGACATTTGGGAGGTGCATCAGATGTACGGCTGTCACGCTGAACAGGCACAAAATAGGGCACCTGCGCCAGCGTTCGCACGGCCAGCAAGGTTAAAGCTTTGGCAATGGCCTGCACTCAAAGCAGGCACGCACGCCGTGCATGCCACGTCTCTGGGAAGTGCTGGCCGGCCTCATTGCAGCCGTGCGACACAACAGGTGCACGGATATGTGTATTTGGGACACCTGCGGCAGAAATACAGCCCTTGTGTGCTGCGGAAGACTCACAAGCTGTTTCATAACTATCACCTCAAAAGAGCTGCACGTGCCCGAGTGCTGGAGAAAGCCGGGCTGGTGTCCCGCACGCACTCAGTGCCTTGGCTTGCTCAGCGAGCTAACAGGAGTCGTACCACAGCTGCCCTACGTCCATCAGCTAGGGTCTGTGGGGTTTAGGGGCTCTCGGGGGGCGTGGGGGGCTGTGCTCTTACGACACCTGCTCTTGCCTCTTCCTGTAGCAGGCCCGGCAGGGCCCAGTTTGTGCTAGCCGTCGTTCCCAGCACAGGCCCTTGGCTGGCAATAAGCAACACCACCCCAGCCACTCCCAAAGGCACAGCAAGACGCCATTGCTAGCCACCAGCACAAGTGCAGGGGGCAGCAACAGGCACAATCAGTCACTGCCCATCTGCCAAAGCTGCCCCGGCCCTGCTTACACTGCCAATGTGCTTTCCAGAGCAGTGGCCACCTTCACAAGCTGCTCACATTGACAAGCCGCACGGAGCAGCACCACGGCTGGGGCCAAGGAGAGGGCAGGCCGGAGCGCTGACGCCTGTGCCCATGCCCAGTTGCTCCAGCTCCGCGGCAAGAACATCCCACCCGACTGAGGCCCAGCTGCGGCAGCTGCAAAGGCCGAGGCTCCCGGGCAGCAATGAGGCCACACAGAGAGCAAGGACCAGGGAGACAGCCAGGGTTCAGCATCGACCAGGCATTTGTCCTCAGGGGGAACCAGGCAGAGCGCTGCCTCTCACCCTCAACCAAGCTCACCCAGGGGCATGGGGCGGCCACAGGCACCTGCCGCTAGTGGATGGCAATGTCATCAGCCCCACGTCACTCTCACCCAAGGCTGGATGTCACCAGCCCTGTCCCCCAGCAGGCAGGGAAGGTGCAGGCTGTGCTAGGGAGGGCCCTGAGCCACATTTTTAACCCTGCTGCTCCCACTGCTGTGCCCACTGGGGGGTCAGTCTCCCCAGCAGGACGGCGGGCCTCAGCCCCACCTGCTTTGCTCAATGCTCAAAAGGCCTTTGCAAGAAGGAGCTAGGCCTGGCGGGGGGCATTGCCCAGATGCACTCAGCAGCCCTGGCATTTGCGGCAGCACCGCAGGGGACTTTGCTGCTTTAGCGACAGAACGGGGAGCAGGGCCCCAGCCCAGCTGGTCCCAAAAGGGGGCCCCAGCCGGCAGCTCGACGGGAGGCCAAGGGGCAAAACACCAGCTATCCCACAGCAGCAAGGACCTAGGAGAACAAAAGGCATGTTTTACTGCAGAACCCCCAGCAACACAACCTCCAGGCACCGCTCTGCTACCAGCACTGCGGCTCACACCCGTTTGCCCAGAGACCACAGGGCACTCGCAGAAACACTCCTCCTGCCACGTGAGAGCTCTAGGGCAGGATACAGACCCCAGCTCTCACCAGCACCTTCAGCAAACGGGGACAGCTTGCCCACAGACTCGCGGGCATGCACAGCACAAGAGCAGTCCTGAGGGCTAACCCACCCTGCCTTTCGCTGGGCTCCTGCTTCTTCCAGCCTGGCAGCCTTTCCCACGGGCACAGCGCGCTCCAGCCGCTGCCTCTGCAGCGCCAGCAGCCTGTGCCCATAGCTCAGACCCCAAAACAGCCCCCCACCCACCACCTCACTCACAGGGGCCTTGCAGATACCCCCACGATTCCTGTGCCTCCAGCATGCAGCAAGCACAAGCACCCCTCCTCTTAGGCTGCACGCGCCACAAGCACCCCTCCGGGAAAAGGGTGCTCAGACTCCAACGCCAGGGCAGGCTTGAGCTTTGCTCACTCCTCTCTTCGGGGCACTCACCCGACATCTCCTCCCACACCTGCCTCCTCCCTTGCTCCCCATCCTGGGCACGCCTGTGCTCCTCACCGGGGGCTTCTGGCACTTCAGCACAACGAAACCGCATCACCTGGGCTGTGCTGAAACAAAGCCCAACAGGAGAAAAGGAGGGCAAGAGAGAGCAAGAGCAACACAACTCCCTCTCCAGCACCCCAAGCGCCAGGCCGGGCTCCTCCCCTGCAAACTCCAACCTAACAGGCGCAGCCTGGGACCTGCCTCGCTGCTTTAGAGGCGCCACGGACCCCAGCACCTCCCCAAAATGACCTGCCTGGCAGCAGTCAGAAGGCAGCAGCAGGCTAGATGCTCTCACATCCAGCATCACCCCAACAGCGCTAACACACACGGCTACCGCCACGCACCAACCGCAGCGTCACCCTCCCCACGCAAGGCCCAGGGTCACGGCAGGCGGTTGGGCAGCCCCCGCATGGCCACGACCCCTGCCAGGGGCACCCCAGAGCTCACAAGGCCACCGGAGGCACCGAGGGGCCAGACGTGCCGCCTCCCTCCTGCTCACCCGCCTGGCCCCGAGGCCACCCAGCCAACGCCATCACAGAGCCCCATGCTGCAGGGGCGGCTGCCTCGCAGCACGGCAGCGTCGGGCCACTGCTCCCACCCGGCTGCTCCCGAGCTGCCGCCTCGCCTCGCCTCGCCTCGCCTCGCCTCGCCCACCCGCCGCTCCGGGCTCCGCGCTGCCCCCGCCGGCAGGCGCCTCCTGCCCCGCCCCCGCCGCCCCAGCACCGGCCCCGCGCTGCCCCCGCCCCCGCGCCCGCGCCTGCGCCTGCGCCGCACGCGGCCCGGCGGCCCCGCCCACCACGTGCCCGCGCGCCGCGGCGGCTCCCCCCATTGGCTGCGGCGCTGGACCGCGAGGGGCGGGGCGCGGCCGTTGGGGCGGGCTGCAACCGGCTGGGCCCGGTCCCGGGGGGTCTGGCCGCTGCGGCTCGGGGCCCGCTGCAGCCGCGCTGTTCAAACGCCGCCGTTTGTGCTCGAGTCGGCGGCTGCGCGGCACCGTTTGCCTCCTTCAGCTCCCCAGTGTGGTGGCTTCAGCTTTCCCTCCAGGGCAGGGACAGAAAATGCAGCTGCGCTGGCCTCTGTGCGCTTCCGAAGAGAACTGCTGGCTGTAGCAGGGGGCTGAGCAGCCTCCCTGCAGCCATGCCAGCCCCTGGGCTCTGCTGCTTGGCAGCGCGCCCACTCCAGAAGGCCGAGAAACCAGCCGCACCTCTCGTTGTGCCACAGCGCGAGGAGCAGCCCCAGCCCTGGGGGCTGGGCTCAGCGATGGCACTGCCCGGGCACAGGAGCGACAGCCTTCTCCCAGGGCAGCTCGTCTCCAGCAGAGCACCCAAGTCAGCGACTGCCCAGAGGTGCAGCAGCTGCTGCCTCCAGCCCTCAGCTGCCATCCTCCCACTGCCCCACTGCTGGCTCCAGCCCCAGGCTTGAAGCCTTCACACGCCTTTTCTCTCCCTCTTCTCTCGCTTTCTTCTTTCTTTTTCTTTGGTGGGCCGGGGAAGAAGACATACAAGCCCTGGGAAGAGAAATCCGTTTCTCCCCTCCACAGCCCCAGGCCCTGCACCTACGGAGCTGATGTAGTTGGACACTGGCAGCCCTCCTCTTCCTCCAGTTCTCTTTGGGGGAGTTTGGGGAACAAGTGCCCTTGCTGGGGCAGTGCCTGGTTCAAGAGGTATGGTGGGCGCTGCCTCACAAGTGCAGCCATAGAGGCCTGGCCATGACTGCCACCTCGGTGTCTGGGGCAGGAGAGATGTCAAGGGGATCGCATGGCCTGCTGGTGGCATCATGAGCTCCCCAGGGCCATGGGGGCTGGGGCTGTGCATACAGTTTGTGCCAGCCCTGCAGCGTCAGCCCCGACACCTGGTTTCCCTCTCCTTTTGCCTGAGGATCTGTACACTGGAGATGGCTGTGGCACGTGCCAACTCTGGGCAAAGCCTGCAAAGTCTGAGAGACAGGAATTGGGAGGGAGAAAACATTCCTGCAGGTGGGCTGGGAAAGGTCATTAGCACCTGGAGGAGAGACTTCATTGTTAAAGAATAGCGCACTGAAACTGTCTAGAGGTAGCCGCTTAGCGCAACTTGTATGGAACTTGCTTGGCATGGGTGGCTGAATTTGCTGGGGCCTTGGGCCGCACTTAGATAAAATAATGAACTTTTCCTTAGTCCAGTAAGAAAAGGGCCTCGGAGCTGGTTCAAGCTGGGAGGGTGGGGAGGTTGCAGGCAGTCCGCGTTCCTGCGTCTCACACTGGGAAAGGGAGGGTGTCTGCAGGAATGCGTCTCGCACTCTGAGGGGGAGGGTGTCAAGGCTTTGGAGTGGGACCAGTGCAGGGCGTTGGGACCTTGGGGGACGGGGCCTTGGCTCGCTGCTGGGGCAGTGTTGATTGTTGTGGTTTGGAATCGCCTCCTCCTCAGGACCTTAAGGCACAACAGTAAGACCCAACAAAAACAGAGGTACAACCGTCATCAGAGACCGCAAAAAAACAAAAATAAGGAGAAAGACAGCTTACCTCAGAATGACGATGAGAGCCAATGAGGAGCAGGAGACCGCAGACCAAAAAATTACTATTGGTCTAACTACCACGTGAGGGGTGGGAAATGTAAGTTGAAAAAACTATAATTGCCCAGGATTTGAGGCACCCACCTCGAGCTGTAATTACTGCACGTGCGTCATTAAAATTTAATTATTTAATTTGTTTTGATTTGGCTGTGAAATTTTCTGCGGGAACCTAGGGTCGGGCCCTGTTATGGTGGCCGACAAGCCTAATTTCCATAACATTCATCCAGTTTGCTGGCAGAGCACTTCATAGCTATTGCAGCTGCACCTGCCCAGGCAGGCTGTCCCCAGGGCACCTGAGGGTGTTTGGCCCATGTGCTGGCAATGACAGGGTGGGGTCTTCCCCACTTCTTCCCCACCAGCCCAGCTGATAGGCTGCTGCCCTCGCTCACCCTTGCAGTTGTCCTCCAGCTTCTCCTCGCCCTAGTGCTTCATGTGCTGCCTGATGAGCCCTAGGCACACACACAGCCCCTCACAGATCTTGCTCCCCAGCCCACCCCAAGCAGCCCAGCTCCCCCCAGGCCCTGCCCACCTTACCAGGCGCCCTCCAAAGTGCCATGTTACCCAGCATCCCCTGCCCAGCCACACACTGCTGGTACAGGTTCAGCAAGCTGCCTCCTCCTCACCGTGCCTGCTGTGTCGCACAACAGGATGAGGCCTCTGAGCACCGGCCCTCACATCACCCAGCAGTCACTCCGCAGATACCTCACAAGATACCCACTGCCCATCCTGCCCTCATCGCTGGGCCAGTGCCCCCTCCACCAGGCCTGCTGGCGGTCCCCTCTCCCCTCATCTCCAGCGACTCCGCCAGTTCCCATTTGCAGAGCAAAAGCTCCTCCCGTAACAAGGCATTGGAGCTGGCTGCTGCGCAGAGGGTGCAGACGCAGGCCAGAAACCACAGCTTCTCGGCCCCTTCCTCATACCAGCAGCAGAGGGACAAAGAGAGCGCGTGAGAGGGCCAGGGGCAGGGCCAGCAGGACCAGAGCACTGCAGGGCCTGCAGCGACAGTGGGGCGCCTGCACGGGAGCAGCCCTCCACAGCCAGCAGCCCTCCGGGGGCTTCTGAGCGTGGCGCAGCCCGAGGGACCCCGAGGGACCCACCGGCAGAGGCGGGCACAGCCCCGAGGGAAATGGCGACACTCACCTCCCCTCGGCATATGAAGAAGGCGCCCACATACTGCAGGGCTTCCGCCTCCTCTCTGGAGAGCAGGCAGAGCTACAGGGCTGGCAGCGAGAGGAGAGGAGCCAGCCGAGCCCTCTGCCCCACCGCACGCCTGCGGCCACGCACACAGGCAGCCCTGGGCTGGGCACCTGCACCGGGACACGGACACCGCGGCTCCCTGGGCTCGCCAGGCCACTTGGTGGCAACGTTTGCGGCTGTAGCAGATTAACTTGGCTGCCTGTTTGGGGGCTTTGTAGAGAGGAGAGGCAGGCCAGGAGAGCAGCTGCTTCTGGCAGCTCTTTGCAAATGACATCCTTCCCCTGGCCACAGATGGCTTTTGCATTGGGCCGGGAGATGGGGGAAGAGAGCAGCATCCAGGGATGAGGGCTGCGGCACCCAAGCTTTGTCGTAGCTTTCAGTTTCTTGCCGGAAGGGGGATCCCAGCAGACTATGCTGTGCTTTGCAATGAGGGGAGCTACTGGGCATCTTGGTGCACGGGAGGCCAACGTCACCGTAACTCTTTAGGGCCCCCTCTCGTTGCCTCGTGTTGTGGCTGTGAGTCTGTACAGCTGCTTGCGCTGAAACTTCAGCTCGCTTCGAAGGCATAATGCTAAACCTCCTGCAGCAATAACTGGCTTGTTGCCAGTAAATAGTCACCAGGGCTAGATAAGGCGTTTGCTTTTGGACCACGTTTCTGGCGTTTTTGCTTCTGAGTGCGGCATTCAAGCAGTTACGTGCTGTGGCTGGACAAATATCAAGGGCTGCAGGCTGCCGTGAATCAGCCTTGTGACACAAACTGCACTTTGCCCCAGTCAGTTTGGCCAGGTTTGGTTTTGGCCCTGTGAGAAACTGCCGGCTGCCCCAGACACTGTCAGGTGTGACCCCGAGTCTGATCTGGTGCTGTCAGGTCTCACAGTCTCCACGCCGACGTTTCCCTGCGGGCTTTACTCTTCCCAGAGCAGCTCTTACTGCTCAGCCACCTGCGCCCCCCGAGTGGCAGTGCTCACAGGGGGGCAGCCGCTTGCTGATGGCGGACACCAGCCACTCTGGCTGCTGCTGCTTCTGGCCCCCCAAGTGGTGCTCAGGGGCTCCCGGGGGCTGCGGCCCTGCTCAGAGTTCAGGGCCCAGGGCCACGGGCTGGGGAGAGCAGGCAGCGGGGACCTTCTGCAGCCAAAGAGCCAAGAGCCCGCAGCGTGACTTTGCAGGCGGGAAGGCACATGGCTCCCCCTGCTCTCCCAGCGCAGCCGCCTCGCAAAGCACATGGACGGCAGTGCTCGCAGTGGCCCCTGCCATCTCTGGATGGCTGGAGCCTCTAATACGTGTGCTGAGCTCTGGGCCCTGCTGCGCTGGTGCCTGCATGGGCAAATCCTGCGGGGCCTACCAGAGCATCCCAGCAGCCTGCTAACTCCTGGGCTCAGCCACACCAGGGGAAGCCAGCGCCAGCGAGGGGCCAGCTCCGGGCCCTTCCTCATGCAGAAGAGGTCATGGCTTTGCAGGGCAGAACCCTGTCAAGACTGCTGCCATTCCTGACCCTGCTGTCAGGGGAAACGGGGTGCTTCTCTGACTGCTGGGAAGGGGGGTATGTTGTGGCTGCCCTAGACTGCTGGAGAGCGTGTGTGCCCTCCCCCTCCCAGGGTGACCCCGATTCCTTCAGGACCGGAGTTTTCTACCCATTCCTTTGCCCAAAGAAAAGACACTGAGCCGTGGTGAAGAGACAGGGCTGCTTCTTTGGGGAAAGCCCAGCAGAGGGGGGACTGGCAGCACAAGCCTGGGACGGGCTGGGCCTGAGGGCCGGAGCTGTCCTGCGGGCAGGGAGAGAGGCCAGGAACCCCCCGACTTCCCCGCACACTCAGGTGGCCGCTGCGGGCAGAGCAGCCTGGCATCAGGAGGCAGCCGAGCTCCAGCAGCAGACACAGTCACCGCGCAGAGGACAGTGCCACCGCTCCCACGCTCTCCTCAGGCGGTAGCACAGGCCTTGGAGGGTGCCTGGGGAGGGAGTCATCTTCCCTGGAGCTCTCAGGAGCAGGATGGTTTGCGTCGCCAGGCAACAGACGGACGGGCTGCTGTCCTCCTGCAAGCCTTGCAGGGCTGAGAGAGAAAGGAGCAGAGCAGAGATCAAGGCACTGTGTCTGCACAGACGCCAGGCAT
Source organism: Dromaius novaehollandiae (assembly GCF_036370855.1). NCBI lineage: Eukaryota > Metazoa > Chordata > Aves > Casuariiformes > Dromaiidae > Dromaius > Dromaius novaehollandiae. The sequence continues at coordinate 44,067,481 of NC_088104.1, forward strand.
CCCCTGCTGACGCAGCCAGTCCCACCCAGCTCTTCCCACAGCCAGGAGGCAGCAGGAGCAAGAAAGGGACGAGGTGGGAGTTGCTGGCCAAGACCGTCCCAAAGGCTCCTGAAATCTTCTCTCTACTCTACCCACAGCGGCCCTGCTCTGCACGGGCAGCAGAGCCCTCCTCGCCTGGGGCAGGAGTGGCAGCTCCCTGCCCAGCATCTGTCTGCCTCCCACCAGCCCTGCCTGACACCCTGCTGCCCTCGCTCACCCGTGCAGATGTCCTCCAGCTTCTCCTTGCTCCGGCCCCTCAGGTGCTGCCCGACAAGCCCTAGGCACACACACACAGCCGCTCACAAATCCGGCTCCCCAGCCCACCCCCAGCAGCACAGCTGCCTCCAGGCCCTGCCAGCCTGGCCACGCTCCCTCCTCCCTTTTGCAGCGCTGACGCCAGGGCGCTCCGCACTGCGTGCCACCCAAGGGTCTTGCTGTGAGGGCACAGCAGGAGGCTCCCAGCAGCCCCACATGTGTGGGCAGAGATGGCAGAGGGTGACACAGCCCCTGGGCACCCAGGCCCTGCATCGGGCGCTGGGGGCTCCAGCAGACACAGCTGCAAGGCTGGTCCTTGCTGCCAGCGCAGCAGCCGGGGGGGCTGAGGCCGAGGTGTCCGGGGACAGAGAGGGACACCAGCGGTTGGGGCTCACCAGTGAACCTCACGGCTGCCTCTCGCAAGGACTCCTGTGGGCTCTCCAAGTATGTCAGGCTCTGGTGCAGGTACTCTTCTGCTCTTCTGGCCCTCACCAGCTGGAGAGAGCACAAGGGCACGGGCTTGGCACACCCCTCCCTCACCCAGCCAGGCAGTCCCTGCGCCCAGGACCGGCCTTGCCCTGCCAGGACGCTCATGGCTCCCACACACGAGCTGGGCAGTGCCGAGCTTCGGAGGGAGCAGAAGGCAGGCTGCTCCCCAGGCATGCTGAGGTGCCCTCCTGCTGCCAAGGCCCAGCTGGGCCAGGGGCTGCTTTAGCATCCCAGGGGGCAGCGAGGGCAGAGGAGCCTGGAGAAGAGCTCGCCAGGGCAGCGTGCTTGGAGAAGGGCAGCGTGAGTGCTGCTCCAGCCTGGCGGCTTTGGGTGCCAGCCAGGGCCAGGGGCACAGCTGCCTGCCCCACACACTGGGCATGGAGGGGGACAGGCCTTGCGCAGGCTGGCTCTGGGGGCTTTGGGGCCATCCTTACCAGGCACTCGCCGATCCTCCACATCTGCGCTGTCTCAACCAGCTGCCTGAGCTGCTTCCACTTGAGGAACTTGGCAGCGCGAAGGAGGGCTTCCCGAGAGGCCTGCACAGCAGCAGAGACGGGGAGATGCCACCGCAGCCCAGGGGACAAGACCCTGCGTCCCCCTGCTCTTGGCAAGTCTCGGGGCCTTGCCTGGCCCACCATGGGAAGAGGCAGCAGCTGGGCACCGACTCTGCCACGGGGTTCAATACCCTGGGCAGAGACATGGGGCACCCACCACCTCAGGCACCTCGTCCTGCCGCGGCAGCACAACAGAGAGCCCCAAGAGCTGCTGAGCTGTAGCCAAGGCCAGGAGGAGGCTGAAGGGCTGCAGTCGCAGAGACGCCCAGGCAGGACTCGGCCACAACTACCTGCCACAGGCATTGCCCCTGCGGGTGCTCGGCTGCCCGGCCTGCGCCCTTGCCCAGACTTGTGCCCCCGCCCCAGAGCTGGGTAGCCGGGATGCAGGGCCCGGCCCCTGCCCTCACCGCACCTCCCTCCCTGGGGCTCTCCCCTCCCCAGGCTCGTGGGCTGGGGAACAAGTTGGCTCCCCAAACTCCTTGCAGGTGCTGCCTCCCTCTGCGCAGGCCAAGGGCACTGGGGGCACACGCTGAACGTGGGGAGCAGGGTGTCTCCTCCTGCAGTGCTCTTGCCTTAGGCAGCTGGGGCATGCCCCAGGCCAGACATCTCCAGGCCCCTGCTGGGGCAGGGCACGGTGGCAACAGGAATTGGGGGGCAAAGCCTGGCCTCGCACACCTGCAGGGCTAGCTGCGAAGCCCCTAGGCACTCCAGGGCTTAGACATTTGTGGCCACGGACTGCGGCGGAGCCCTGTGGGACTGGGGAAAGCAGGTCTGGGAAAGGCCCCTGCCCAGCTTCTCATTCCCTGCTTCGAGCCTTCTAGGGCCCTGGTTAGAAAGCCATACCTGGCGCACGCTGCAGCTCTCGTCCTCCATGTGGAAGAGCAGTGGCAGCAGGCTGCTGCGCACTTGCTTCTGCAGCTGCTGGTCTTTGGTGCCCAGCATAATCGCCAGCACATCTCTGAAGAGCCGCGTGGAGAGCACTCGCACCTGGACAGCGTCCTGGTGGGAAGGAAGAGGGGGCACCTCAGTGCTGGCTGCTCCAAGCCCACGGTCTCCCTCGCGCCCAGCCCTCCTGCCGGCGCTGCAGGGGCCGAGCACAACACGGAGCAGCCGAGGGCAGAGAGGGCACTGGCGCAACGCAGCCCCCCAGCCCAGGACACCGGCAGGGGCCCTGGCTCTCCCCCCAGCCTTACGGCATCAAAGAGCAGCAGCAGCTCCGCGGACAGCTGCGGAGCAATGCTGGCCACCGTCTCCTCGCCCGTGACGTGCACCACGTGTCGCAGCACCACCAGGGCCTTAGTGCTGATGTCGCTGTCCGCATCCCGCAGTTGCTCCATGATGAGTGGCAGCAGGAAGCGCATTTCTCTTACCTGTGTGAAACACCACTGCGTTTGCTGAAGAAGTAGTGGACTGCCCAGGCAAAAATGCCCGGTTTGTTAGACACCCGCTTCTCCTCTGGCTTCCCAGAAGCTGGCATGGCGGTTACTGCAGCAACCTGCTGCCAGGCAGGGCTTAGCGGCACAGCCATGGCAGTGTGGGGGACTGGGGGCGTAGGGAGGGAGGAGAGGGCAGCACCGGCTCCTCTCCACCTGACCACTCGCCCCCTTCTGTGTGTTCCCCAGCACCCTCACCCAGCCCCATGCTGCCTGCACAGCTTCACCCGCCTGTCCCCTGCTCACCGTCTGCGGCCTGTCGCACAGCAGGATGAGGCCTCTGAGCACCAGTCCACGTATCACCTGGCTGCCACGCTCCAGATACCTCGCAAGGAGCAGCAGGATATGAGCATTGTCTTCGCAAAGGTCCGGGCAATCCACAAGCTGAAACACATGTTGCAGGGAGACAGTGCCAGAGCCGGCAGGACTCCCTGCATCGTGCCGTGCCGGCTCCCACCAGCAGCTCAGGGCGAGGGCACCAGGCCCGCACAAAGCCTGGCCCCAAGGCAGCAGTGAGTGCGGAGGGCCCCCGGGGCTGCTCCTCCGCTCCTCTCCACCATCCACACAGCAGGCACCAAATCCACGTGGGCACAAGAGTTACCCCAGCGCGGATGGGCCAAGCCAAGGCTACAAGTCGCAGCGCACCCACTGCCCCAGCTCCACTCACTGCCGCGCCCACCCCCCAGCACGGGCACGGGAGAGCAGAGGGGTGAGAGGCACCCCAGAGGCAGCCCTGCCATCAGGCTCACCTCCACGAGGAAAGCCAGGATGGAGATCTCCTGGGAGGGCTCCTCCAGGCGGAGCAGCACTGCCAGCTGGCGCAGGAGGTAAACTCGCAGCCTTCTTGGGGTCTCCCTCATTTCCCTGGCAGAGGGAAGAAGGCACTGGTGGCCTGAGCAGCCCAGGCAAACCTCGGCCATGCCTTGGTCACAAGCGCTGAGGCTGCAGCCCCTTTCTTGGGGAGCTGGGCATCCCCACGGGCTCTGTGGGGCACCGCATCTGCAGGGGAGAAATGCTGGGGCAGAGCGGGCACAAGGGGCTCTCACCTGGCCAGCAAAGCCACTCCGCTGTGGTGGGTCTCAGCGCGGAGGAGCATGTCCCAGCCACCCTTCCTCGCCATGAGCAGCACCTGGCGCTCGTAGCCGGCACGGCAGAGCAGCGCTTTCATGGCCCGCACTGCGGCCCTGTGTGTGGAGCAAACACCAGGTCACACTGGCACCCCTGGCCCCGCCTATAGGTCCAGGGCAGAGACAACGGGGCTGGCATGGAGCACCTGACGGGGCTGGTGAGAGCAGACTCTTCCCCTCGGCATTCCCTCCAGCACATCTCAGCCTCCTCCGGCGTCAGTGCTGCGGTGACAGAAATCTGGAACAGCAGCGCCAGGAAGAGCTGGGGGAAAAATGCCTCCACCTGCGGTGGGCAGCGGGGCCACTGGAGGATCTCCTGCAGCGCCATGGTTGCCTGCAGAAAACACCCAGAGACAGCTCTCGCTGCGGAGGTGCCCTTGTTGCACGGCCCAGTCTTGGCAGCGATGCTTGGGCGCTGCCCTGGGCCACGGGGCAGTGAAGCAGTGCCTGGCCTGGCTGTGCAGCCAGGGCAAAGCCATGGGAGCTCCTGGGGCTCAGCTCCTCTTTCTGCCCTGGGCACAACAACCCTTTCTGCGCTGGTGGGAGGTCTCCCTGGGGGGGTGGGGGTGTGGCCCTCCATGCACAGGCCTGCCTGGGCTGTGCCTTGGTCCTGCCGGGCCCCTAAGTATGCCCCAGCCCCTAATCCTGCCCCTAACCCACGTTGCCAGCCCACCAAGCACAATGCAGAGACAGAGGAGGGCGGAGGGCCACCCACACAGGGCTCCCGCCTTGTGCACAGGGGGCTCCAGCGGTGAGCAGCAGCCCAGCGTGCTGGTGCGGCGGGGGAGAGCGAGGCTTCCTCCACAAACGCACGGTCAGGGGAGAGATGTCCATGTGGTCCCCATCCAAAGTCGACGCCTTGTGCACTGGCCAGTCCAACAGCACGTGAAACAGCTCTCCCAGCACCTTCTCCGCAGTCATGGGCTTCGACAGCAGCACCCTCCACATGGCCGCGGCAGCGCTGCAGGCCCAGAGCGCCCTGTCAGCGGGTGCCGCAGCCGCAGCGCCGTGGCCTGGGCAGCCCCACAGGGCCTGGGCTGGCCGCCAGCCCTGCCGCTGCCTGCTGCCCGCTGCCCCGTGCCGGCAGCACCCAGCCGGCCCTGCCCCAGCAGGCACCACACCGCCAAGCTCAAGTCCCTTGTGGGGCAGGGAGGGAGCCAGGCGACCGGGCTCAGGGGCCCAAGGCAGCCAGGCTTGCTCAGCTCTGGCTGCTGCAGCCCTGCCTGAGGCAGCGGGGCTGGCACACGGGGACACCGGGAGGGCCCAGCCCCTCAGCAGAGTCCTGAAAATCTCCCTCTCCCCCGCGGCCCACACGGGACGAGCTCTAAGGCCTGCGGGGCCCCAAGCACTAGAGGCAGCAGGGCCCGTACCTGTCGCAGGATGGGGAACAGCGCAGCAGGCTCACAACCACCTGCTCGGGGTACGCGCAGGCCAGCTTGAGAAGAGCCCTGTCCAGGCTGTGCCGCGCAGACTCCTCCGTGACGGACAGCACACTTCTCCACAGGCACCTCACCATCTCTGGCACCTGGAGGGCACACGGCTCCGAGTGGGGCTGCTGCCAGCCTGCAGCCAGTCGCCCAGCTCCCACCCAGAAGGGCCGCCCTTGCCACCGCTCTGCGCTGCCCCCGGAGGGTGTCGGGTGCCTGGCAGACATGGACTCGGGGAGACGGCGGGGGGGAGCAACCCCCGGAGGCCTCGAGCCCCGGCCGTGCCACCCACAGGCTACTTACGTGCTCCAAAAGGGAGGCGTCGTCTGTCACGAGCGCATCCAGCTCGTGAGCAGCCGCCTGCGCATCCTGGGTGCTGCAGGCTCCGATGCCCCTGATGGCTGCGAGGATGGCACTTGTCCTCACAGCGGGCTCGAGGTGTCCCCCAGACATCTACGGGAGAAAGGAGGGCAGCCCAGATAGATGCGGAGCACCCAGCGGTGCCCCCTTACTCAGCCGTTGGCAGCGCCTGGGGCGTGCGCACCTCGTGGGGCTGCAGCTCGCAGCTGCTCTCCGTAGGGACCCCACGGTCCTCCGCCTTCTCCTCCCAGGCCACCCTGGGGTGGCTGGGGGGTCTCTCCGCTATCCTAGGCGACGCGGCAAAGGCTCCGCGGGGCTGCCCAGGGGTGACAAGGAAAGACCTGGGTGCACTCAGGGGGCTCCTTCGCCAGCCCCACGCACTCCCGTCCTCTCCCGTCACCGTCCTCCCGGACACTGCGGGGGCTGAGGCCGTGTGGGTGCCTGGCAACGCCGCGGGGTGTCACAGGAGCCCAGTCACAAAGGGCCCCACTGTCACCCTAGTGACGCTTGTCACCGGCCCAGGGAGGGGCAGGGTGGGTCCCCTCCAGGGGCGCAGGGCCGGCTTGCCCCCCCGACATGGAACACCTCGGTTTGCCCTCGGGGTGCCCGGGGCCCCCATGGGGGGTCTGTTGCCCTCAGCGCCACTGCAATCCTTGCCTGGTCTCCCCCAACCGCTGCTCCCTGTCCCTGCCCTCCTCCTCCACCCCAATGAGCACAGGTTTTCAGACGAGGGTCTCCTCTCCAAAATGCAATCATTCTTTAACACCAGCAAATGTCCCGTTCCAATTCTGACACCCCGAAAACAGAGGGCTACCAAGCATGACCCATGAAGCTACTACCTTGGTTAGCATCCCAGGAAAGCACCAGGCAGCAGTTCCCAAATTAGCGCACGCAACTGCTTGCGTACAGCAAACGGTGAAACACTGACCTCCCCCCGCAGAGTCCCAGACATGGCCAGAGCAGAAACAGATTTTAAAAAAGCAATGAGACCCATTGATTTCTGCAAGTGGGCAGCAAGAATTGGGAGCGGGGAGTACCAGGGATACCTGCCCTACTCCTATACCCACTCCCTAAGGATTCAGGGACAGGATACTGGGATACAGAAATCATGCTGTCTACCCTGACTTAGACCTGTTTTTACCTAGGATGACGCTGTAAGACCCTGCAGGAACTCTGGAGTTCCCATTAAAAAACATCTGCTGCAACACCAATATGGAGCACCAGTTTTAATTAAATTTGATTAAACCTCTCAAATCCCATCAGCTAGCAGTCATTGTAACACACAGTGAATAAAGACAGTAGGTAGCGGTTGTCAAAGCAGCCCAAAGAGGGATTTTTTTTTTCCTATCTAACTTTATGCAGCTTTATTAAAAATAATAATACCTAAAGTGTCCTTTTTTAGAAAAATGCTGCTTGGTGGGTTGTTTGTCTTTAACAGGCTGAATTTGGTTTCAGGATGATGTGAAGGAATTGTAAGCTTCTGCCAATCAGTAGTAGCAGTTAGCATGTACCCCCAAACATGTTGCAAAGGAAAGCAAAAGGTTCAATCCGGCTTCTTACCGGGAATATCTATGTTAGCGTATCTGAGCTTGTAAAATCTGTGCAAAATCTTTGGACAGTTGAAACACAAGTTTTTCAGACAAGGGTCTCCTCTCCAAAATGCAATCATTCTTTAACACCAACAGGTGTCCCGTTCCAATTCTGACACCCTGAAAACAGAGGGCAAAAAAAGAAACAATAGCAAGTAATTTTTTTTAATGGGAAAACTGAGTTGTGACTTGTTAGGGCATGAGGATGGTGTGCTTCGTGGCCTTCCAACCCCTAGTTTTACAGAGGACCAACGTATGCCAATTTCCTCCTCCCCTTCCCCCCGTTCTTTTCACCCTCTAGAAATAATTGGTGAGTTAAAAGCAGGGCAAACATTCCCAGCTAGATAAGAACCAAGGTGTTTTCAGCAATCAGGATAAATTCTGAAAAATGTACTGGGCCACCCATTTAGGCTTTTCACACTGGCAGCAGGTATCAACAAGTCCCAGAAAGTATTAAACACTTTCTTATGAGAGATCTGGCATTTTTATGTTAATTTTCAGAGAAGTTGGTGATGGCAGATGTCTCAATTATAAGGCACTTCTGGGCTGATTTTTCTGCTTTACAATTAGGGAATAGTAATTGCACCCAGGAGCAATGTGGTGCCAGGACTCTATAAAACCGTCGGAGCAGTAAGGGGATGCAAAGCCCACCCTGTTCATGGCAAGATGTTGGCAAATACAGCTGGACTGCTCCGAGTCCAAAAACTCACATCCATTTAGCATAATCCTGACCAGGGAGACAGCAGGCCTGGATGCAATAAGCCCCAAATAACCACATCCATGACCAAGGCTGCAGAGCTGAGTCTGGGACTGACTGAGCACCGTCAGCCACCTTCTGCCTCCAGGAGATGCCTGGAGCTGAGAACTGAGAAATCAGAAGTGTTTTGGACACGGGGCTCCTGTCCCTGAAAATTCAAAATGAGTTAAAACCCTGGTCTGCCGATCGGGGCAATGGTAAAACACAGTGGAAAGAACCTGGAGGGAGTGGCCTGGCTCCCGGGAAGTTATCCAGCAAACCCTGGGAAAAATTATCCAGCAACCCCAGGAAAAAGAAAATCAAGCAAAATTTAGCCCGGCGGAAGAAGAGCAACCTGTTTCCCATTTTTAAATTTGCAATATTTAAACTTTGGGCACGCACTCTGGAGCCCATCAGGTGCTGCAGCACACCTCAGCTTGCTTTAACTATGGCTCTTGTCCTCCAGCTGCAGAGCTCAAAGCGTCATCCACTCCCTGGGGAAGCTCGGCAAGTGATGTGCAGCCCGGTGAGAGGCCAGCGCGGTACCTGCAGGCATCTTGATAGCTTGGGGCAGGGGGCCAAGCCACATCAAGGCAAGCAGTGCCAGGGATGACAAACTAGAAGTGCCAAGGCTGGATTTAAGACAAGACCCAGGCGTCCTGGCTGCCGCATTGACACCCAAGCCACCAGGAACAAGCAGCTGGGTCTCTCGTTACAGCCCCCAGCCCAGCCTGGCCATTCCCCACAGGTCCCAGGGTATCCACAGCTATTTTTTAGTTGATGTTTTCTGCAACGCCCCTCGGAGCAGAGCTCCCCAACACCCGGCCATCAGGGCTGAGCTGCAAGCAGACGGGGAGCGAGGCTTCTGCGGCTGGAGCAGTCCTGCTCCACTTTCCCCCTCGCTCCTGGCTAGCGCCCAGAGCTGGATGACTGTTTTTTTCCTTCTCACCCCTTATAAAATTCCTCTCTGTTCGCCTCCCTGAGCGGTCGTCCCTTGCCACCCCACCACCGGCCCCTGCAAAGCAGCCACTGGGCAAGCAGTGGAAGAAGCCCGGCAGGGAGCAGCTCCCAGGCCCACAGCAAAGGCGGGTGCAGAAAGGAGCTGGGAGTTTTGCCTCCTTGCACCACATCTATTAAGGCAAATCCACTGTGAGCATCTCCCAATGATACCAAAGGTGGTGAAAAAATTCAAATGACACTGGAGATTTTGCTTCTATCCCCTCTCTGCTGAACTACACTGATCTCATGAGACCCACAGTGGCAGCGCTGTGTTTTGGGTGGGTTTGCTATATATACATATTTTTTTTCATGTAGGTTGAGACAGAACAAAGTGCTGGCACAGGCTGTGATTACTTTGGGAGCTTAAACACCCATTTTTACTGCGAGTCCCTCGTCCTGCAGCAGTAGGACACAAAGGAAGGGCCAGACCCCAACAGCACCATGATAGGGACCAGGATGACACACAGCAGAAGTGCCTCTCTGCTGGGGACTGCTCAGTCACCTGTGAGCACCAGACCCCCTCCTCTCTTCTCTACTAAGCCAGGACAGTCTCCCTGCAAAAAAAAAAAAAAAAAAAAAAAAAAAAAAAAAAAAATCACAGCCCTAGAAGGGTGTGAGCAGTAAGCAAGGAGGAAAAAGTGAACATTTACTGAATTTTTGTTTATAAATGAAAGGCAAGATGACAAACCTGCACACAATAGTCCTTTTTTCCTTTTCTTTTTTCCTAACAAGGCATGATGGTCCCTGGAGGTACGAGAGACTGAGCCACTGGCGCTAGGAGCCATCAGCTCTTTCTTGAGCTCTGCTGCTTACTTTGGCTTTCCCTATATAGAAATGAGAAATTATCAGTCACAAAGTAACTCTAAGGTGGGGACGTTTGTGACTTCTTGGCGCAGGGGGGAAGGATGAAGAAGTATAGTTGATATTCAGAAAGCTTCAGAACTGCAGCATGGTGTAAAGTCACTGGCACATGGTAGTTGAAGGACAGATGGGCGAAGCCAGCTTTCCCAGCTTGCAGGTCGCCTGGCCTTTGAGTCATGACCCCTTAGAGCACCTCGCAGTTGGTCTTTAACTGCTCCAAGGTTGTCAGGTCAACTGCCAGAAGTCACATCACAGCTCAGCCAGGAACCTGCTATCAGACACCTGAAGAAAATGAGCTGAGAGCCAAGAGTAAGTGTCCTTAAGCCATGGGAGCATCTGCAATAGCTTTAAAACATTAACTGACACCATCAGTATCAAAACCCCATTACAATGGCCTGTTTCTGAGGCATAGGAAACAGCTTTCATACTCTGTTTAGGAATCACAATGTCTTGTACTCCACAAAGAAACCAGTTCAGGTTTAGAGCTCGACACATTGTGTCTGCTTGTGGCAAGGAAAGAGCCAGGTTGCTGGAGAAGCCCCCTGCCCTTGGTCCAAAAAGTAACAAGTCCAACTTCCTAACTTTTGATAGAAATCCAGCTTCCCAGCTGCTTACAGATAACCTTTTTAAATTGACCAGGACCCTTTTGGAAACCAGTTTAAGCACAACTGGAACAGCTGCACGAACAGCAAAAGCTGCAAACTAACTCCACCTGCATGGAAACAAAAAAAGTATGAAGAAAGTTTTACTTAAATATCAAACTTCTGGATCTCGCCAGTGACTTTTTTGGTCTTTGTCTCTCTTGTCTATCTTGATATCATCGTGTATGTGATATCCAGGGGATAAGAAAGTGCTATTAAATCCTTCTTTAAGAGCAGAGTAGAAACTAAGTCCAAATCCCCATGGGTATTTAGGGACCCAAATGACCTCTGAAACCTTTGAGAATAAGGCACTTCTGTGTCTTGAGCTCTGCCCAAGGAAAGCAGGTGAGGCTGCCCAGGTAGATCTGCTCAAAAGCCAGATTTGACATCATGTCTCCTGGCATGCCTCACCTCACCCCCCCTTACTGCCTCCCACTCAGAAACAGGACGAAACCGAAGTTCAGGCTGAAACCCCGAACTAACAGGTTTGGTTTAGCTTTAAAGAGAAGCCATTTGCTGCCTAGTATCTCTGCTTTATCTGCTCTAATGACACTCATTAGCTTTTAGCCCAGGACTCTGCCTCTGCATAACAAAGGAAACATTTTGCTACCCCAAAGCTGAAGGAAAGTTCCTGGAATTCCAAGGCAGGAAGGAAAATAAACGCCATTCAATAGTTTAGGGTCCTGCCTTGCAACTTTTACAATCGTAATTTTGTCCCGTGAAAGACCAAGATGTTCTCAAGCCAAAGACCTAGGTGGAAACCAAGCTGCCACCTCCTCTCAGGATGCACAACCCCCTAACACCTGAATCCGTTCAGCTGCAGCTGGATGAAAGCTTGTGAAACACCACTCCCTGCTTGTGATCTCATGCAAAGATGAGAACAAGATCATCCGTACAGGGCATAAATGCAGCGAGAGAGCTCTGGTATCCAACATCACAGATCTTTGCCCCTTTACTAACTAAAGGGTTGGTAAGGAAAACAGGATCACAGCGATAAAACAGCATCTTCTTTGCAGCACTCCTAGGGACATCATGGTGCTGTGAGCATTAGGTAACTGCATACCATCGGGGGGGGGGGGGGTGGGGGCGGGGAAATCAAACCCTTGCAATATATTGAAAGGACACTGGTTTTACCAAGTTCTTTTACAATGACTTAAAAATACCTTCCTGTTTCTGATGGAGACCACTGAGGTGCTTTAAATGCACAGTATTATCACAGAGAGGTTTAAAGGAGCCCAGAATTTGAAAAGGCAAAGGAGGCTGTCAAAACAGCCTAAGTTGCATTTGCTTGAATAAGCTTTTCAATTTAACAAGGACAAGAGGATGGAGCAGATTTTTAGGAAGCCCGGGGACCACACCAAACAGCAAGGGATATACAGAAGAGCATAGGAGGCTGGAAAAAACAGACCGGTGACCCAAACCAGGCTACAGGCTGTTCCTGGATGAGCTCCCCGCTGCCTGGGATGTGCATGGGGGCAGGCCAAGAGAAGACCAGCAAACAGCTACATACCACATGCAACACCATTAGTAATTTATTAATCGGCCACTCAGCACGACTTCCAGCTCTGATGACAAAAAGGAAATGTCCCAGGCACACAGCTGCCCAGGGGCATCCCTCCCCTCCCCGTGACGGAGGGTGCCAGAAGGCACAAAACAGCCTCCAGCGCAACTCATCCATGCTAGAAAACTAGCGTGCCTGGCTGGAGACCAGGGGACCAGGCTGTGCCTCTAACACTGACCACCTCAGTGCTTTCTGCCTTGTTTTTTGTGTCCGGTTTTTCAAAGTGGGAACGATGCTGGCAACCTCACCCGTGAGGCTCTGGGAAGCCAGGTGCCACTGGCTGGGGGGCAGAAGAGCAGAAAAACAGGTGAAGCACTCCTCTTTCCTAACCAGCGGAGAGGGGACAGATGCTCTTCCCCTCCCAGTGACGGCTCCAGAGCAGAGAGCACTTTGAAGGCAGTTGTTGGTGCTCACACAGCGGAGGCTGGTTCAGCAGGGCATGTAGAGCACCCCATCACAATGCTGGGCACAGGGAAAGCCCAAAATCCCAGGCTCTTGCTGCAGACAGCCAACCTGAGAGAGCCAGGACAGCACAAGGGGAAGATAAAAACAGCTTTGCTCTACCAAGGATGAGAGATCAAGTCTGTCTAGATGTCTAATACAATATAGCTGGGCAGCTTTCTCTTCTCAGGTCACCAGTTTGATCCAAAAAGTCACCCTGCTGCATGTCCTGTGGGGGAGGATATACCCAGACAGAGGCTTTTAAAAAGCTGATTCTTAGAAAAGGGTCAACAGAAAGCAAACGGGGACCCAGTGGCACCATGCTGGCACTCTCCTCCCTGGGAGATGCACTGGTCCAGGGCTGTGGTAAGACCAGCGTTGAGATCTTGCTTGAAATAGTCCTGTGCCCCCACGTGGCAGGCGATAGCAGAGACAATTTGGAGGCCACAGTGTCTGCAGTGGCCCAGGCTCAGGCAGACCAGGCCTCCTCTGGGGCTTTCCCTGCCCCAGAGGAGGATCTGGGCTGCAGCTGCCCAGCGAGAGGGCTGTTGGGATGCAGCCGGGAGAAACGCCCCAGTGTCCAGATGGGGAAGACGTTGCAGTAGGAGGTGTAGCTGATGGCGCACAACTTGTTGAACACTCCAGCAATGTTCTCCTGAGAGAGAAAAACAGCAAGGCGGTATGGGTGAGAGGGGACCCACTGCATCCCTCTCATCCACGCTCCTCAGTGTAGCATCGCCCTCTCTGGAAGCACTTCCCTCTACCCCACGTGAGCCTTGGGCTGCCGCCTCAGTACCACAAGCAGCCGGTTGTGCACAGCTGCACAGTGCCCAGGACAGCTGCAACACCAGAGGAACCCCTTGGAGAGACAAGAATGGATCTACATACCTGAGGCCAGTCCCCGTTGGGCAGCTGTTTATCGATCAACACTTTGATGCCCCTTTCCAGCACACTAATATCAGGGTACCTGCAAAGCACAGAGATGTAAACACTCCCAAATCTGGACCATCCATGTACCTCCATCCACGCGCTTAGGGAACTCAGCCATCTCCAGGATCCCCATGCTTGTCCCCGGCATGCTGAGTGCTTTGGGAAGACCCCTTATGACCCTAGCACACCAGACATAAAGAATATGGCAAAACTGTCCCAGGCCAGGGGCTTGCGGTTGCGACCCAGACTCCTGCTTTGCACGGGCCCCCCTTCCCCCAGGCATCAAGAGCCCCACCAGCCTGTGGACCACAGCTCCAGCCAGTCCCTCACCGCAGCAGGCTTGTGACCGACAGCATCTTTCAGGAAATGTCATACGGCACACGGCCGGGCCCAGGGCCCGTGCCAGCTCTTCCCTATAACTTGGCCTGCGTTTCCTATCTCACTATGTGCTCAGGGCCACACGGTGTCTGAAGAGGCGAGAGCTGCTCCTACCTGACAGCCATGAGTCCCAGCAGGGCCCAGCACGTATTGTGGATCTGCAAAGCGGCACTCTGCACGTACACGTGCTGCTCGCACGACTCAAAGTCTTCTCCCCAGCCACCATCTGCCATCCGCTTGGAGAGCAGGAACTGGCAGGCCCGGGCCACTTCTCTGCACGCAGCCCTGCAAAGATGGGGCAGAGAATCAGATGGGGCTGGTGGCAAGATGGAGGCAACCGCTAAGTGAAGAGACAGGCAGCTTCTTCACCAGGTCCCCCCTGCCTCATGCCATGAAGACAAATGGCCTGCGCCCCGCTCCTTGAGCCAGGCTAGGCCCCAGCCTCTTACAGGGAGCTCTGGTTTGGAGACGTCAGCAGCATCCCAGCCTTGAAGGTGCCAAGGGCAGCTCCATGCCAACACAGAGGGCCCTGACAAGGCTCAGCAGGGCCCGTCTCAGCTGGGGCCATGGCAGGCAGCATGGGTCACTGCAGCCTGTTTTCCCCCTGCCCCACTCTCCTCTCAGCGTCTCACCTCATCTCTGGGGCCCTGTGCTCAGGGAAGACCTCGTGGAAGTGTCTGAGCGCCTGCATGACGGCCGACGTGCACTCCACGTAGGTGTAGTCGATCATGATGTCACCTGCCGGGGGCAGGAGGACAGCAATGCAACAGCCCCTGGGCCAGGCAGCTCTCCCCGCAGCACGCTGCCGACCCCTTCCCTGGCCCCAGCGCACGCTCATCCCGCAGAGGGACCTGGGGCCAAGCCAGGCACCCACTGGGCACGGCAGGGCCAGCCCCTTTGCAGCGGGCGGGACAACCCGCCCCACACAGCTCCCCTTACCAAACACCTCCGAGGGGTTCAGCAGCTCCAGTAAGCGACCTCCTCGCTTGGTTTCATAGGTGCCAAAGCCTCCATCGGAGTTTCTCATGCTCAGCAACTGCCCAGACAAGCAGAGAGTGGGGACCCAACTGGCCCACAGGCAGCGCCACCCCAGTCCACCCCCGAGCCAGGTGTGAGGACAGAGTCAAGCCCACAAGCCCACAGGGCTGGCAAATAACTCACATCCCAACCCACAGCCATAGGCACACCCAAGCTGGACCATCACTCCAGAGACTTGTATCACAGTAAATATGGTGTCAGCATCGCTATTAGCAGGCCACAGGCCTTGTACCAGCTTATGCGATACCAGGCCTAGCAACTCATCAGGCCTTGCCTTCTCCTGTTTTAGCTCAGTTTAGCTGGCTGCATTTCCCACAGCCCCAGTTGTTGCAGCACTTACCACATTCACGGCGTCAAAGAGGCGCTCAGAGGGGACGGGCTTGGTTAGGAAGGGGCACTTCTCCTGCAGCAGCATCACCGACTTCAGCCCCTCTGCCGTGCAGTCAGCCACGATCCAGCCGCAGTCCCGGGTGCTGAAGGGGAAGCCACCCTGGGGAAGGGTCAGGAGGGCTCAGCAGCTTCCCCCAGACTTGCTCTCCCCTTGCACAGAGGAAGTCGCTGCCCCTCAGTCCCATCCCCTCTGCCCAAATTGCTGCCCCAAGCACCCATCCCACAGCAGCCAGCTCCAGCTCTGCTACCTTGTTCATATGGCAATAATATTTCTGGTAGTCGGCTGGGTTCTCCGGCATCTGCAGAGAACAAGAGCAACAGTGAGGGCAGGCAGAAGATCTCTTCAGAGGAAAACAGAGGTATTAAATAGGGCGGTAAGAAGACTCAGAGTCTGCACAGCCAGCACAACAGAGACACCGCCAACCGGCTCTGCTCGCCTGGCTGAACCTGAGGAACTCATGGGCGTTTTGGAGGCAGGA
Source organism: Dromaius novaehollandiae (assembly GCF_036370855.1). NCBI lineage: Eukaryota > Metazoa > Chordata > Aves > Casuariiformes > Dromaiidae > Dromaius > Dromaius novaehollandiae. The sequence goes on from NC_088104.1 coordinate 44,083,208, forward strand.
CGTGAATTCCGGGACCTTCTGGGCTTCTGCCTGGAAATGGAGGTACACAGTCAGCACGGAGCTGCGGCCGACACGCACATCCCTCGGTTAGAAGAGGATGTGCTGGGATCTCGCTGACCTGCTGGTCTAGGTGCAATCAACTCCTGCCCTTCCTATAGCCCTTCCCATAGGTTTGCATTTATACTTCACTCAGATCCATCTGACTGTTTCCACTAGCAGCTTCTGCAGCTGGAGCTGGACCAGCCCTTGTTGCTGGGGCTGGAGAGAGGCATTTGCCTGGCCAGGGCCCACATGGCCGGGGAGTAACAGGTCAACAGCTCTGAGCAGCAGTGTGTCCACCCAGCCCTGGTGTGCAATGTGATGCCAGGATCCACACAGCAGAGCTCTGAGGGGATGTGCAGTAGGAGCCAGCAGTATTTGGGGATGGCCCAGGAGAGGCCACTCGCCTGAGGAAGCACACAGCCCTGAAGGGAGCATTACCTCCAGAAAGGCTTGAACGGCAAAGGCAGTATCCCAGAGCTGGGATCCATTTGTCCCCTGGAAGAGAGAGAGCAGGCAGGGAGAGGCAGCTGCCTGTGGCAGGAGGGCAGCCTGCCCCGGCTCTCTGGGGCAGCAACTCCCTCCTGCATTACCCCCGCGAGCTCCCTCCACCTTGCGTCTCAGCTTCGGGGTGTGCAGCACCACAGCTGATGCGCAGGCGCAGAGGGGACAGACACAGCAGCACAGGGATGGCAAGGGGACAGGAAAGGAGACAGCCAGCACGGCCTGTGCCAGGCACAGCCAGGACAGGACAGGCAGCCAGGGATGAGGAGCAGAGGGAGGCAACAGCCAGGAGAGAAGCACGGCAGTGTCCACATGCAGCATCTGAGCAGAGGGGCAGGGGCAGCTGGGGTGGGGGTGGGGGGTCTCTCTGCCATCCTGAGGGATGGACACCCCACCCCCCGCCATCACTCCCAGCCACTGGCCTCATCCACCCTGGGATCCACATCTGGGATGAGGTGCGAAGGGAACTAGCCCCAAAAGGAAACATCTCCTCCACTGGGCACCCACCCTGCGGGCTGCTTCAACACCTCTGCCAGCCACCCCCTGGGGAGCACGGCCAAACCCAGGGGTCCCTGGGGCACCCGGGAGCTCAGAGAGAGCTGTGCTCCCACGCTGTGCAATCTCACAGCCTTTCCCGTGGGGAAGCTCTGTAAGGGCAGTGGCTCCTACTAATCAGACTTCTCACACAAGCTACAGTTTACCCCGGTGAATTTGGCCAGGTTCGTTTCTAGCCCCGTGAGAAACTGCCACAGGCTCCAGAGGCCGTCTGATACTGTCAGGTCACACAGTCTCTGTTACTCTGTTTCAATACAGCTCTAGCCTTACAAGATGTATTTCTTAAACAGTAAGACTTGAAAGTCAGAATTACTCCTTGATCCATGGGCTGCAGAATGGGTGTTGTCTTAGCAGGCAGGAAAACAACACTAATCTCACTGTACATCTCCACGAGAGCTTTGGGGTGACCAGGTGCATTGTCAGTGAGCAGTAATATTTTGAAAGGAATCCTTTTTTCTGAGCAGCAGGTGTCAACAGTCAGCTTAAAATATTCAGTAAACCATGCTGGAAATGGATGTGCTGTCATCCAGGCTTTGGCGTTCCATTTATAGAGCACAGGCAGAGTAGATTTAGCATAATTCTTAAGGGCCCTCGGATTTGTGGAATGGAAAAGGAGCATTGGCTTCAACTTAAAGTCACCAGTTGCATTAGCCCCTAACAAGAGAGTCAGCCTGTCCTTCGAAGCTTTGAAGCCAGGCACTGACTTCTCCTCTCCAGCTATGAAAGTCCTACATAGCATCTCCTTCCGATATAAGGCTGTTACGTCTACATGGAAAATCTGTTGTTTAGCGTAGCCACCTTCACCAGTTATCTTCGCTAGATCGTCTGGATAACTTGCTGCAGCTTCTGCACCAGCACTTGCTGCTTCACCTTGCACTTTCATGTTACAGAGACTGCTTCTTTCCTTAGACCTCATGAACCAACCTCTGCTAGCTTCAAACTTTGCTTCTGCAGCTTCCTCACTTCTCTCAGCCTTCGCAGAATTGAAGAGAGTTAGGGCCTTGGTCCGGCTTAGGCTTTCGTTTAAGGGAACGTTGTGGCTGGTTTGATCCTCTATCCAGACTGCCAAAACTTTCCCCATATCAGTAATAAGGCTGTTTGGCTTTTCTCATTAACAGGCCTAATTTCAATAGTGTTGTGTCTCAGGGAAGAGGGAGGCCCAAGGAGAGGGAGAGAGACAGGGGAATGGCCGGCTGGGGGTGCAGGCAGAACACACACAACATTTATCGATTCAGTTTGCTGTCTTATACGGGTGCGGTTCGTGGCGCCCCAAAATGATTACAATCAAAGATCACTGATCACAGATCACCTTAACAGATAGAATAATAATGAAAAAGTTTGCAATACTGCGAGAATTACCAAAATGTGACACAGAAACACAAAGTGAGTACGTGCTGGGAAAAACGGCACCGATAGACTTGCTTTGTTGCCAGAAACCTTCAATTTGGAAAGACCGCAATATCTGCGATGTGCAATAAAGTGAAGCGCACTAAAATGAGGTATGCCTATACAGGTTTTATTCCTCTCAGGCTGTGTCCTGCTCAGGCTCCTGCACACCCCGAGTACCAGTACGTACAGTGCGCAGCTGCTTGCTGACAGTAGGCACCAGCAGCTCTGGCAGCTGCTGTTTCTGGTCCACAAAGTCCTGCCCGGGGGCTGGGGACCCACTCGGATTTCAGTGCTGAGGGCTGCAGGCTGGGGAGAGCAGGCAGCAGGGACCTTCCCCAGCCAAAAAGCCAAGACCCTGCAGCGTGACTTTGTAGGCGGGAACGCGCCTGGCTCCCCTCTCCTCTCCCAGAGTAGCCTCCTCCCAAAGCACATGGACAGCAGTGCTTGCAGTGACCTCTCTCATCTCTGGGCACCCCTGGAGCCCTGCTGCAGCTGGGGTTGTGCGACAGGCAGAGAAAAGCCTCTGGGCCTCTTCTCCACCTTCTAGTGTCTCTTCTTGCCTGGTGCCTGGTGCCTGCTCTCCTGCAGGCGCAGGTGCCCAGGTACCTTCTCATCAAGGCAGGGTTTGCCTCCAGCCAGCAGAGCACCTCGTAGCTATTGCAGCTGCACCCGTCCCAGCAGCCTGTCCCCAGGGGAGCTGAGCGTGTTTGGCCCATCTCCTGGGAAGGACAGGCCAGAGACCTCAGGGGGCTGAGTCCTGCGTGGCTGCGCTTGGCCTCTTCTCCAGAAACTCAGGCTTCGCTGCACTGCTCCAGGCTGTGCTAAGAAAACCTCCAGCAGGAGCTGTGTCTTCTCCTCCTGGCAGATTTAAGCCCCATGGCTCTGCATGTCTCCATTTCCCCCTCCAAGGCTGAGACCAGACCCTGCCGCCCGGGGGCACGACGAGGCCTGGCAAGAGGCAGAGCACCTTTTCGGGCCTGCCAAGGTGTCCTTGGCCATGGCGGGTTTTACTCCTCCTTCCAAGCCTCCTTGCCCCAAGGCCTGTGCGGTGCTCTGCTCCCAGCGCCCTGGCACCATCCAACCTGCCTCCCCTCCACTAGTGCGCTGTCTCAGGTGTCCCCCGGCTTTGTCCCCCCGACAAAGCCAGCAGGCAAGCAAGAGCCTGCCGAGCAGGCCCCAGGGCGGGGCTGCGCAGAGAAAGCCCCTGCAGGGGCCCCAGGGTGAGGTGCAGTTGGGGAAACCAGCCAATGTGCTTTCCAGAGCAGTGGCCACCTTCACAAGCTGCTCACACTGACAAGCCGCACGGAGCAGCACTCTGTGCCCTCAACATCGGACTTTGTGCTGCAACCTGGTCGCTTTGGCCGCAGCTCTTGCCCACGTCGTTCCACGGACGGGCTTCAGGTGCTTGCAGGCTGCTGCACCATCTGAGGCATTGCTTCGCACACTTCCCTGAGTAGTGCCCACGCTTCCCTCCAGTTCCACCCCCGGGGCACCGCTCCGGCCAGCTCTGGGCCTTGGCACCAGCGGCAGATGACCCCATCCTCCCCGAGCAGCTCACCCACACCCCGCGCCCTCTCTGCTGGCGACCGCTTCCCCCCACGCAGAAGGGGCCTCCACAGCTTCACCACTTTCTCCGAGGCAATCAAAGGCTGTTCTGGGAGGTCCCCCTGCCACCAGCCTTCCAAACATTCAGCCCATTCTACCTCCTCCATAGTCACGGAAGTCATAGTTAAGGTGGGGAGGAGATGTTTTGGGTGTAGCTGAAGCTTCATAGTGTGCATGTAGTTGGAGCAGAGACCAAGGAACGCTGGCCGTGCAGAAGCACATGCATCCGCGTGAGGAGCAGACGGCTCAGCTGCAGCAGGAGTCTGTGGACATGATGCAAGAGCCGAGCGGGCTTGCCAGGAAAGCTGTGGTCTTCACTGCGTGGGACAGGTGGCAGTTCGGGGCCTTTGCTGGAGCCCTAGTGCTGCTCTTTGGGTCCGCTGGCTGGCCAGGAAGCAGGACCATGACATGGATTCTGGCTATGAGCACACCACCTCCCACAGTGACAAGGAGCGGGAACATGCTGACGCTCCAGTTCCAGTCATGGGCCTGAACGTGGTCTAGCAGCACGAGAACATGTGCCAGAGACACTTTCCGCAGACTGCAGAGGGCAATTCTCTGAGCACTTCCCTATGAGGGTGGGGATCTCCTGCTCTTTCCACCAAGCAGGACACAAAGGCCATGGAGTTTTACTAATACCCGGCCAGCTCCTTAGCACTTTCCTTTTAACTGGATACATGATCACAGCTCACGTGCACATGGAGTCTTTTGCGAGGCCCATAAAGGAGGAGCTCCCATTTCCACCAGGGGCTACTTTCTGCACCTCCCAGGACCATCCAGTCCAGCACTGGTCGTCTTGAGCTAATGCCCCAACCACGCCACATGCAGGGGCCCCCTCTTCAGTTCCCATGCTGGCAAGGTGCATTTCGTGGCCTACCATCTGTTGGAGCCCACTTGACCACCAGAACCATTTCCATACCAAACTCATTCGCCTTTCTTTCTCATCACTCTCCAAAGAGTATGTGCTATGAGGGCATACGGCTCCTGCCAGATGTGCTCCTATGTGCACGTAGGCAAGCACACACGTTGCATGTGCAGAAACTACAGTCCTATACCAGGCATCTGTTGCTGAGCATGGTCACTCTTAATAAGAGAAGGTTCAGAAATGCATGCTACAGGGTTCAGAAATGCATGCTACAGGCATCCTCTCTGAGAGAAATGGGGTTTCTCTTGCCTGGAAAGAGGAGACTTCTTTCACCCAGAACCCCTTCCCTTTTTCTTTTACTTTATATTCCCTTTTCTCCTTCTCCTTCCCATTTCCCTTTTCCTTTTCCTCCCTTTCCCTTTCCTTTCCATCCCATCCCTCTTTTACCTTTCCCTTCCCCTCCCTGCTCTGCCCTCCCCTTCCCTGCCTCTGGAACCTAGACACAAACTTTGGCCTTGAATGGGCCTTAGCAGTGGTTACACTGGTGCACAGACTTGCCCCATCAGCTTTTCCTCTCTTTCTGATCCTTCTGGTCACTAGAGCACCTTCCTCCCCGCCTAGAGGCTCGTCCTTCTCCACATGCAGTTCCCTGGTGCCAGGGAGACGGCTCGTGTGCACAGACCTACTGCGCCTCCTTGTGCGCTGCACCCCCCAAAGCCGTCCTGCATGCGTCTCGCAGCGAGCTCACAAAATCACTCTTTGTAGGGGGAAAACCCGTAGGTGGCCACGTTGGTTGGAGCAGCAAGTCTCTCTGGCCAGGGTCACTGCAGGGCGCTTGCTGCTGCCTAGAGAGCTCTAGCGCAATGAGCGGGAAGCGACCAACGAGCCCTAGCCCACGCCTGAACTGGATACGGCCTCTGACAAGGAGAGGAGGGAGGGCAGGAGGCAGGCAGAGGGGAGCCTCCTGCTCTCTCTGTCCTCTGCCCACAAGCACCCACAGCGAGATGCCGGGGCCTGGGGAGTGCTGGGAGCGTGGACCCGTGAGTGTGCACAGGAGGCGGCCCCAGCGCTTCCCCAAGCAAGCTCCCTTCAGGCACGGATCAGGCCGACAGATGCACCCTGGCAGCCACAGAGCAGCTGCCCCACGGGCAACGGTGTGCCAGAACCGTGGGCCCCAGCGTGGCCTCTCCAGTCCCCGTGCCTGCACTTGCAGGGGGCAAGTTTGCAGCACGAGACAGGAGCCACAGGCGATTTGCTGCTCTAACTGGGGATGCTCTTGTCATTACGCTTCATTGTCAGGACTCGCAGGGCTAAGTCCTGCCTCAGCAGAAGAAACCCAAGGGAAGAAGAGGGAAGGAGGAGGTTTGCCAGGCTCAAAAGGAACAAAGTCCTCATGGGAAGGGGGGTGGTGGGGCAGGACTTGCTCTCTTCTGGCCCTTCCCAAAGGCCCCAAGTTGTTTGATGCCTGCAAGGCGGAGCTCGTCCTCCTGGCTCAGAAAATACTGACTCTGTCTTTGTAAGTGGAGGACCTCCTTCCACAGGGCCCCTTTTTCTTTCTTAGAAGGGCTGAGGGCTGTTTGGGTGCTTCTGCCCACCTGGTGAGGGGGGCCCACGGGCATGCTGTGTGGCTGCTGCCTGGGCTCGTAGGTGGTGGGTGCCAGGGCCTCGGCTCTGGCTGCCCAGAACAGGTGTGTGTCACTACGCCAGGGTGGGCATGGCGGCCAGGGCTGGCCCTGGAAAGGGGCTGTGCCCCCGTGACAGCACAGAGGACAAGTCACAAAGGCAGGGGGCTGTCACCAGGGCACCCACAGGCATTGGCCCCGCAGCACTGCTGGGTTCACAGCAGTATGGCCTGGGCCAGCCCGGGCTGCGGCAGCCTCTGCAGGGTGAGTGCAGCAGTGGGGCAACACTGGACGGGACGAGGGCCGGGGCACCAATGCCAGCTCCCTCCCGGAGGTTTCCAGCGCTGCAGCAAGGGCTGAGCCATGCAGAGCAGCGCGTTGGGTCAGGGATGTTGGCACCCTGAGGGCTGGAGGCAGAGGTGCCTGGGGCTCCCGGTGAGCCCAGGTGCCCAGAGACGTGTTGGGGATGCGCCGGGCACTCGCAGCTCTGCGGGCCGCTGCTCCCTTGGCGGGGGGGCGGGGGGGCACGGGCCTCAGGACTCCCCATTCTGGTGGCACTTGCTCTTTCTGCACCCCTGCCCCCGGGGCAAAGCCTGGCCAGGGTGCTGGGCCTCAGGGGAGGGTTGGCAGGATGGGCCGGCCCCACAGTGTCGGCGTCTAGGCCCTGCGTCCCCTTGGAGCCTGCAGGCACCAGGGCCCAAGCGCTTTCCCTGGCGTGGCCCGGGGTCCCTGCTCAGGCAGCGCTCACAAATCCCAGCCTTGCTGCCTCCAAGCTCCCTCGCCCCCTCTCCCATCTTGCCCCTTTGTGCCTGCAGCTCCCGCCACCAATCCGCAAGCTCTCTCCCAGCTGGCCTGGCTCACCTGCTTCTCTCCCACCTCCTCTAGGTAGGCTATGGCTGGGGGTCTTGCGCTCCTCCTCGCCATGCTGGGCATTGTCCTGCAGCCGCTGAAGGTCAGTGACCACATGGATGTGGCCATGGAGCAGTGCATGCAGCAGCGCAAGGAGCAGGAGGTGGAGCTGATGACTCGGCTGCAGCAGGAGTTTGCGGAGATGATGCAGGAGCCGCAGAGCGGACTTTTCAGGAGAGATGTGGTCTTCGCCACCTGGGACCTGTGGCAGTTTGGGGCCTTTGCTGCAGGCCTTGTGCTGCTCTTTGGGCTCTTCTGGATGGCCACGGAGCAGGACTTTGATGAGTGTGACAGCAGCAGTGGCCTGAGCTCCTCCAGCAGCGAAGAGGAGGGGGAAGGCGAGGAGCAGGAGGCTGTGGGTGCTGTGCACTGGCTCTCTCCTGAACAGCAGCTGGACTGCCCAGGCAGGAGGGCCCTAGAGACCTTCTACCAGCAGCACCTCTGGGGGCCAGTGCAGGACGTGGCCCACACATGCAAGGTGGTGGAGGAGCTGGCGGGCAACCTCCTCCATGCCTGCCAGATGCTCTCTTTGACAACTTTCCTGCCGCGGCTGGAATGGTGCATCGGTGTGGGCAGCGTTTTTGAAGGCTGGAGCTACCACAGGCAGGACACCGTCTACAGGCTGCTCGTGCTCCTGAAGCCACCACCCGGGCACTCCTTCCGCCTGAAGCTGGGCACTGGCGGGGAGCTGCCGGCGAGGCATGGTCGCGTCCATGTGAAGCTGGAGTGCATGTGCGAGAGGGAGCAGCTGCTGGGGGATGTGCTGTGCTTCCGGCACCACTCCCAGATCCGAGTGCGCAGGTATCAGCGCCCCGGGCTCCTACACACCCTGTGCACTGGCTTCTACCTGGATGTGGAGAAAACCGCCCGCTGGTTCCAGCTCTGTGTAAGAAATGCCTGGGACGTGATTGCTGCGGAACAAAACTGCCAGCTGACAGTGCTGCCTTCCTCCCATTCCTGCAAGCTCCAGCTCACATGTGACTCTGGGAGAACCATGCACACTGAGATAATGCTGGGGGTGCAGCAAGACAACTCGGGGCTCTTCATGGGCAGCCAGGAGGCAGAGGCCGGCCTCAGCAGCAGCACAACTTGGCTGGAGAGCTGTGCCCTGCAAGAGCTGCTGTTCTTCAGATTCATGGCCAGGCAGGCCCCCCAGGGCAGCTGCCACCTAACGTGTCTGCAGCTCCTCACCTACCTCCTGGAGGACTCGGTGCTTTCCTCTGTCCACCTGAAAACAGTCGCCATGCACCTCCTGACACTGCTTCCCCCATCAGAGTGGTGCCCAGAGCATCTCCTGGAGCGGCTGAGGGATGTCCTGCGCTACCTGCACCACTGCCTGGAGGAGAAACAGCTTCACCACTTCCTCCTAGGCAACGAGAGGGTGCCCAGGGAGGTCCCCCTGCCAGCGGCCTTCCAAACGGCCAGCCCGCTCAACCTCTTCCAGCGCCTGGCGCAGCAGCCCGACGCCCACGCCCAGGCGCCGCGCGAGTTCACCGAGCTGCAGGATCGGCTCAGGAGCCTGTTAGACTGACGCCAAAAGGCGGCTCTGCAAATGGAGCAAAAGCACACTTTGCGGATCCTCACCCGATCCCACTGAAGACGCCGTTGACAGGAGGCGTGCGACAGAGGCGCCTGTGATCACCTGCGCAGAGACTGCCCATCCTTTTGGAGAGATTCAGTTCCCCACGGGAGCACTGCCCTATGCACACACCCCAATAAAGTTGCCTCTTCTCACAAGCCCTCTGTCTGTGGCTGCCTCCGCCTGGGCAACGCTGTGTGGGCAACGCGGGCCCCATCCTGCCACAGGGATACACACCCAAGATTGCCTCGTGTCTGGGAGATGACCAGAAATCACAAACACTAGCACACGCCAGACTGCCCTATTTCCCCCAATCCCAGGAAGCTAGCTGACAGTAGCAAGGGTGCCTGCCGCACAGATGACATTTGGGAGGTGCATCAGATGTACGGCTGTCACGCTGAACAGGCACAAAATAGGGCACCTGCGCCAGCGTTCGCACGGCCAGCAAGGTTAAAGCTTTGGCGATGGCCTGCACTCAAAGCAGGCACGCACGCTGTGCATGCCACGTGTCTGGGAAGTGCTGGCCGGCCTCATTGCAGCCGTGCGACACAACAGGTGCACGGATATGTGTATTTGGGACACCTGCGGCAGAAATACAGCCCTTGTGTGCTGCGGAAGACTCACAAGCTGTTTCATAACTATCACCTCAAAAGAGCTGCACGTGCCCGAGTGCTGGAGAAAGCCGGGCTGGTGTCCCGCACGCACTCAGTGCCTTGGCTTGCTCAGCGAGCTAGCAGGAGTCGTACCACAGCTGCCCTACGTCCATCAGCTAGGGTCTGTGGGGTTTAGGGGCTCTCGGGGGGGCTGTGCTCTTACGACACCTGCTCTTGCCTCTTCCTGTAGCAGGCCCGGCAGGGCCCAGTTTGTGCTAGCCGTCGTTCCCAGCACAGGCCCTTGGCTGGCAATAAGCAACACCACCCCAGCCACTCCCAAAGGCACAGCAAGACGCCATTGCTAGCCACCAGCACAAGTGCAGGGGGCAGCAACAGGCACAATCAGTCACTGCCCATCTGCCAAAGCTGCCCCGGCCCTGCTTACACTGCCAATGTGCTTTCCAGAGCAGTGGCCACCTTCACAAGCTGCTCACATTGACAAGCCGCACGGAGCAGCACCACGGCTGGGGCCAAGGAGAGGGCAGGCCGGAGCGCTGACGCCTGTGCCCATGCCCAGTTGCTCCAGCTCCGCGGCAAGAACATCCCACCCGACTGAGGCCCAGCTGCGGCAGCTGCAAAGGCCGAGGCTCCCGGGCAGCAATGAGGCCACACAGAGAGCAAGGACCAGGGAGACAGCCAGGGTTCAGCATCGACCAGGCATTTGTCCTCAGGGGGAACCAGGCAGAGCGCTGCCTCTCACCCTCAACCAAGCTCACCCAGGGGCATGGGGCGGCCACAGGCACCTGCCGCTAGTGGATGGCAATGTCATCAGCCCCATGTCACTCTCACCCAAGGCTGGATGTCACCAGCCCTGTCCCCCAGCAGGCAGGGAAGGTGCAGGCTGTGCTAGGGAGGGCCCTGAGCCACATTTTTAACCCTGCTGCTCCCACTGCTGTGCCCACTGGGGGGTCAGTCTCCCCAGCAGGACGGCGGGCCTCAGCCCCACCTGCTTTGCTCAATGCTCAAAAGGCCTTTGCAAGAAGGAGCTAGGCCTGGCGGGGGGCATTGCCCAGATGCACTCAGCAGCCCTGGCATTTGCGGCAGCACCGCAGGGGACTTTGCTGCTTTAGCGACAGAACGGGGAGCAGGGCCCCAGCCCAGCTGGTCCCAAAAGGGGGCCCCAGCCGGCAGCTCGACGGGAGGCCAAGGGGCAAAACACCAGCTATCCCACAGCAGCAAGGACCTAGGAGAACAAAAGGCATGTTTTACTGCAGAACCCCCAGCAACACAACCTCCAGGCACCGCTCTGCTACCAGCACTGCGGCTCACACCCGTTTGCCCAGAGACCACAGGGCACTCGCAGAAACACTCCTCCTGCCACGTGAGAGCTCTAGGGCAGGATACAGACCCCAGCTCTCACCAGCACCTTCAGCAAACGGGGACAGCTTGCCCACAGACTCGCGGGCATGCACAGCACAAGAGCAGTCCTGAGGGCTAACCCACCCTGCCTTTCGCTGGGCTCCTGCTTCTTCCAGCCTGGCAGCCTTTCCCACGGGCACAGCGCGCTCCAGCCGCTGCCTCTGCAGCGCCAGCAGCCTGTGCCCATAGCTCAGACCCCAAAACAGCCCCCCACCCACCACCTCACTCACAGGGGCCTTGCAGATACCCCCACGATTCCTGTGCCTCCAGCATGCAGCAAGCACAAGCACCCCTCCTCTTAGGCTGCACGCGCCACAAGCACCCCTCCGGGAACAGGGTGCTCAGACCCCAACGCCAGGGCAGGCTTGAGCTTTGCTCACTCCTCTCTTCGGGGCACTCACCCGACATCTCCTCCCACACCTGCCTCCTCCCTTGCTCCCCATCCTGGGCACGCCTGTGCTCCTCACCGGGGGCTTCTGGCACTTCAGCACAACGAAACCGCATCACCTGGGCTGTGCTGAAACAAAGCCCAACAGGAGAAAAGGAGGGCAAGAGAGAGCAAGAGCAACACAACTCCCTCTCCAGCACCCCAAGCGCCAGGCCGGGCTCCTCCCCTGCAAACTCCAACCTAACAGGCGCAGCCTGGGACCTGCCTCGCTGCTTTAGAGGCGCCACGGACCCCAGCACCTCCCCAAAATGACCTGCCTGGCAGCAGTCAGAAGGCAGCAGCAGGCTAGATGCTCTCACATCCAGCATCACCCCAACAGCGCTAACACACACGGCTACCGCCACGCACCAACCGCAGCGTCACCCTCCCCACGCAAGGCCCAGGGTCACGGCAGGCGGTTGGGCAGCCCCCGCATGGCCACGACCCCTGCCAGGGGCACCCCAGAGCTCACAAGGCCACCGGAGGCACCGAGGGGCCAGACGTGCCGCCTCCCTCCTGCTCACCCGCCTGGCCCCGAGGCCACCCAGCCAACGCCATCACAGAGCCCCATGCTGCAGGGGCGGCTGCCTCGCAGCACGGCAGCGTCGGGCCACTGCTCCCACCCGGCTGCTCCCGAGCTGCCGCCTCGCCTCGCCTCGCCTCGCCTCGCCTCGCCTCGCCCACCCGCCGCTCCGGGCTCCGCGCTGCCCCCGCCGGCAGGCGCCTCCTGCCCCGCCCCCGCCGCCCCAGCACCGGCCCCGCGCTGCCCCCGCCCCCGCGCCCGCGCCTGCGCCTGCGCCGCACGCGGCCCGGCGGCCCCGCCCACCACGTGCCCGCGCGCCGCGGCGGCTCCCCCCATTGGCTGCGGCGCTGGACCGCGAGGGGCGGGGCGCGGCCGTTGGGGCGGGCTGCAACCGGCTGGGCCCGGTCCCGGGGGGTCTGGCCGCTGCGGCTCGGGGCCCGCTGCAGCCGCGCTGTTCAAACGCCGCCGTTTGTGCTCGAGTCGGCGGCTGCGCGGCACCGTTTGCCTCCTTCAGCTCCCCAGTGTGGTGGCTTCAGCTTTCCCTCCAGGGCAGGGACAGAAAATGCAGCTGCGCTGGCCTCTGTGCGCTTCCGAAGAGAACTGCTGGCTGTAGCAGGGGGCTGAGCAGCCTCCCTGCAGCCATGCCAGCCCCTGGGCTCTGCTGCTTGGCAGCGCGCCCACTCCAGAAGGCCGAGAAACCAGCCGCACCTCTCGTTGTGCCACAGCGCGAGGAGCAGCCCCAGCCCTGGGGGCTGGGCTCAGCGATGGCACTGCCCGGGCACAGGAGCGACAGCCTTCTCCCAGGGCAGCTCGTCACCAGCAGAGCACCCAAGTCAGCGACTGCCCAGAGGTGCAGCAGCTGCTGCCTCCAGCCCTCAGCTGCCATCCTCCCACTGCCCCACTGCTGGCTCCAGCCCCAGGCTTGAAGCCTTCACACGCCTTTTCTCTCCCTCTTCTCTCGCTTTCTTCTTTCTTTTTCTTTGGTGGGCGGGGGAAGAAGACATACAAGCCCTGGGAAGAGAAATCCGTTTCTCCCCTCCACAGCCCCAGGCCCTGCACCTACGGAGCTGATGTAGTTGGACACTGGCAGCCCTCCTCTTCCTCCAGTTCTCTTTGGGGGAGTTTGGGGAACAAGTGCCCTTGCTGGGGCAGTGCCTGGTTCAAGAGGTATGGTGGGCGCTGCCTCACAAGTGCAGCCATAGAGGCCTGGCCATGACTGCCACCTCGGTGTCTGGGGCAGGAGAGATGTCAAGGGGATCGCATGGCCTGCTGGTGGCATCATGAGCTCCCCAGGGCCATGGGGGCTGGGGCTGTGCATACAGTTTGTGCCAGCCCTGCAGCGTCAGCCCCGACACCTGGTTTCCCTCTCCTTTTGCCTGAGGATCTGTACACTGGAGATGGCTGTGGCACGTGCCAACTCTGGGCAAAGCCTGCAAAGTCTGAGAGACAGGAATTGGGAGGGAGAAAACATTCCTGCAGGTGGGCTGGGAAAGGTCATTAGCACCTGGAGGAGAGACTTCATTGTTAAAGAATAGCGCACTGAAACTGTCTAGAGGTAGCCGCTTAGCACAACTTGTATGGAACTTGCTTGGCATGGGTGGCTGAATTTGCTGGGGCCTTGGGCCGCACTTAGATAAAATAATGAACTTTTCCTTAGTCCAGTAAGAAAAGGGCCTCGGAGCTGGTTCAAGCTGGGAGGGTGGGGAGGTTGCAGGCAGTCTGCGTTCCTGCGTCTCACACTGGGAAAGGGAGGGTGTCTGCAGGAATGCGTCTCGCACTCCGAGGGGGAGGGTGTCAAGGCTTTGGAGTGGGACCAGTGCAGGGCGTTGGGACCTTGGGGGACGGGGCCTTGGCTCGCTGCTGGGGCAGTGTTGATTGTTGTGGTTTGGAATCGCCTCCTCCTCAGGACCTTAAGGCACAACAGTAAGACCCAACAAAAACAGAGGTGCAACCGTCATCAGAGACCGCAAAAAAACAAAAATAAGGAGAAAGACAGCTTGCCTCAGAATGACGATGAGAGCCAATGAGGAGCAGGAGACCCCAGACCAAAAAATTACTATTGGTCTAACTACCACGTGAGGGGTGGGAAATGTAAGTTGAAAAAACTATAATTGCCCAGGATTTGAGGCACCCACCTCGAGCTGTAATTACTGCACGTGCGTCATTAAAATTTAATTATTTAATTTGTTTTGATTTGGCTGTGAAATTTTCTGCGGGAACCTAGGGTCGGGCCCTGTTATGGTGGCCGACAAGCCTAATTTCCATAACATTCATCCAGTTTGCTGGCAGAGCACTTCATAGCTATTGCAGCTGCACCTGCCCAGGCAGGCTGTCCCCAGGGCACCTGAGGGTGTTTGGCCCATGTGCTGGCAATGACAGGGTGGGGTCTTCCCCACTTCTTCCCCACCAGCCCAGCTGATAGGCTGCTGCCCTCGCTCACCCTTGCAGATGTCCTCCAGCTTCTCCTCGCCCTAGCGCTTCATGTGCTGCCTGATGAGCCCTAGGCACACACACAGCCCCTCACAGATCTTGCTCCCCAGCCCACCCCAAGCAGCCCAGCTCCCCCCAGGCCCTGCCCACCTTACCAGGCGCCCTCCAAAGTGCCATGTTACCCAGCATCCCCTGCCCAGCCACACACTGCTGGTACAGGTTCAGCAAGCTGCCTCCTCCTCACCGTGCCTGCTGTGTCGCACAACAGGATGAGGCCTCTGAGCACCGGCCCTCACATCACCCAGCAGTCACTCCGCAGATACCTCACAAGATACCCACTGCCCATCCTGCCCTCATCGCTGGGCCAGTGCCCCCTCCACCAGGCCTGCTGGCGGTCCCCTCTCCCCTCATCTCCAGCGACTCCGCCAGTTCCCATTTGCAGAGCAAAAGCTCCTCCCATAACAAGGCATTGGAGCTGGCTGCTGCGCAGAGGGTGCAGACGCAGGCCAGAAACCACAGCTTCTCGGCCCCTTCCTCATACCAGCAGCAGAGGGACAAAGAGAGCGCGTGAGAGGGCCAGGGGCAGGGCCAGCAGGACCAGAGCACTGCAGGGCCTGCAGCGACAGTGGGGCGCCTGCACGGGAGCAGCCCTCCACAGCCAGCAGCCCTCCGGGGGCTTCTGAGCGTGGCGCAGCCCGAGGGACCCCAAAGGACCCACCGGCAGAGGCGGGCACAGCCCCGAGGGAAATGGCGACACTCACCTCCCCTCGGCATATGAAGAAGGCGCCCACATACTGCAGGGCTTCCGCCTCCTCTCTGGAGAGCAGGCAGAGCTACAGGGCTGGCAGCGAGAGGAGAGGAGCCAGCCGAGCCCTCTGCCCCACCGCACGCCTGCGGCCACGCACACAGGCAGCCCTGGGCTGGGCACCTGCACCGGGACACGGACACCGCGGCTCCCTGGGCTCGCCAGGCCACTTGGTGGCAACGTTTGCGGCTGTAGCAGATTAACTTGGCTGCCTGTTTGGGGGCTTTGTAGAGAGGAGAGGCAGGCCAGGAGAGCAGCTGCTTCTGGCAGCTCTTTGCAAATGACATCCTTCCCCTGGCCACAGATGGCTTTTGCATTGGGCCGGGAGATGGGGGAAGAGAGCAGCGTCCAGGGATGAGGGCTGCGGCACCCCAGCTTTGTCGTAGCTTTCAGTTTCTTGCCGGAAGGGGGATCCCAGCAGACTATGCTGTGCTTTGCAATGAGGGGAGCTACTGGGCATCTTGGTGCACGGGAGGCCAACGTCACCGTAACTCTTTAGGGCCCCCTCTCGTTGCCTCGTGTTGTGGCTGTGAGTCTGTACAGCTGCTTGCGCTGAAACTTCAGCTCGCTTCGAAGGCATAATGCTAAACCTCCTGCAGCAATAACTGGCTTGTTGCCAGTAAATAGTCACCAGGGCTAGATAAGGCGTTTGCTTTTGGACCACGTTTCTGGCGTTTTTGCTTCTGAGTGCGGCATTCAAGCAGTTACGTGCTGTGGCTGGACAAATATCAAGGGCTGCAGGCTGCCGTGAATCAGCCTTGTGACACAAACTGCGCTTTGCCCCAGTCAGTTTGGCCAGGTTTGGTTTTGGCCCTGTGAGAAACTGCCGGCTGCCCCAGACACTGTCAGGTGTGACCCCGAGTCTGATCTGGTGCTGTCAGGTCTCACAGTCTCCACGCCGACGTTTCCCTGCGGGCTTTACTCTTCCCAGAGCAGCTCTTACTGCTCAGCCACCTGCGCCCCCCGAGTGGCAGTGCTCACAGGGGGGCAGCCGCTTGCTGATGGCGGACACCAGCCACTCTGGCTGCTGCTGCTTCTGGCCCGCCAAGTGGTGCTCAGGGGCTCCCGGGGGCTGCGGCCCTGCTCAGAGTTCAGGGCCCAGGGCCACGGGCTGGGGAGAGCAGGCAGCGGGGACCTTCTGCAGCCAAAGAGCCAAGAGCCCGCAGCGTGACTTTGCAGGCGGGAAGGCACATGGCTCCCCCTGCTCTCCCAGCGCAGCCGCCTCGCAAAGCACATGGACGGCAGTGCTCGCAGTGGCCCCTGCCATCTCTGGATGGCTGGAGCCTCTAATACGTGTGCTGAGCTCTGGGCCCTGCTGCGCTGGTGCCTGCATGGGCAAATCCTGCGGGGCCTACCAGAGCATCCCAGCAGCCTGCTAACTCCTGGGCTCAGCCACACCAGGGGAAGCCAGCGCCAGCGAGGGGCCAGCTCCGGGCCCTTCCTCATGCAGAAGAGGTCATGGCTTTGCAGGGCAGAACCCTGTCAAGACTGCTGCCATTCCTGACCCTGCTGTCAGGGGAAACGGGGTGCTTCTCTGACTGCTGGGAAGGGGGGTATGTTGTGGCTGCCCTAGACTGCTGGAGAGCGTGTGTGCCCTCCCCCTCCCAGGGTGACCCCGATTCCTTCAGGACCGGAGTTTTCTACCCATTCCTTTGCCCAAAGAAAAGACACTGAGCCGTGGTGAAGAGACAGGGCTGCTTCTTTGGGGAAAGCCCAGCAGAGGGGGGACTGGCAGCACAAGCCTGGGACGGGCTGGGCCTGAGGGCCGGAGCTGTCCTGCGGGCAGGGAGAGAGGCCAGGAACCCCCCGACTTCCCCGCACACTCAGGTGGCCGCTGCGGGCAGAGCAGCCTGGCATCAGGAGGCAGCCGAGCTCCAGCAGCAGACACAGTCACCGCGCAGAGGACAGTGCCACCGCTCCCACGCTCTCCTCAGGCGGTAGCACAGGCCTTGGAGGGTGCCTGGGGAGGGAGTCATCTTCCCTGGAGCTCTCAGGAGCAGGATGGTTTGCGTCGCCAGGCAACAGACGGACGGGCTGCTGTCCTCCTGCAAGCCTTGCAGGGCTGAGAGAGAAAGGAGCAGAGCAGAGATCAAGGCACTGTGTCTGCACAGACGCCAGGCATCCCCTGCTGACGCAGCCAGTCCCACCCAGCTCTTCCCACAGCCAGGAGGCAGCAGGAGCAAGAAAGGGACGAGGTGGGAGTTGCTGGCCAAGACCGTCCCAAAGGCTCCTGAAATCTTCTCTCTACTCTACCCACAGCGGCCCTGCTCTGCACGGGCAGCAGAGCCCTCCTCGCCTGGGGCAGGAGTGGCAGCTCCCTGCCCAGCATCTGTCTGCCTCCCACCAGCCCTGCCTGACACCCTGCTGCCCTCGCTCACCCGTGCAGATGTCCTCCAGCTTCTCCTTGCTCCGGCCCCTCAGGTGCTGCCCGACAAGCCCTAGGCACACACACACAGCCGCTCACAAATCCGGCTCCCCAGCCCACCCCCAGCAGCACAGCTGCCTCCAGGCCCTGCCAGCCTGGCCACGCTCCCTCCTCCCTTTTGCAGCGCTGACGCCAGGGCGCTCCGCACTGCGTGCCACCCAAGGGTCTTGCTGTGAGGGCACAGCAGGAGGCTCCCAGCAGCCCCACATGTGTGGGCAGAGATGGCAGAGGGTGACACAGCCCCTGGGCACCCAGGCCCTGCATCGGGCGCTGGGGGCTCCAGCAGACACAGCTGCAAGGCTGGTCCTTGCTGCCAGCACAGCAGCCGGGGGGGCTGAGGCCGAGGTGTCCGGGGACAGAGAGGGACACCAGCGGTTGGGGCTCACCAGTGAACCTCACGGCTGCCTCTCGCAAGGACTCCTGTGGGCTCTCCAAGTATGTCAGGCTCTGGTGCAGGTACTCTTCTGCTCTTCTGGCCCTCACCAGCTGGGGAGAGCACAAGGGCACGGGCTTGGCACACCCCTCCCTCACCCAGCCAGGCAGTCCCTGCGCCCAGGACCGGCCTTGCCCTGCCAGGACGCTCATGGCTCCCACACACGAGCTGGGCAGTGCCGAGCTTCGGAGGGAGCAGAGGGCAGGCTGCTCCCCAGGCATGCTGAGGTGCCCTCCTGCTGCCAAGGCCCAGCTGGGCCAGGGGCTGCTTTAGCATCCCAGGGGGCAGCGAGGGCAGAGGAGCCTGGAGAAGAGCTCGCCAGGGCAGCGTGCTTGGAGAAGGGCAGCGTGAGTGCTGCTCCAGCCTGGCGGCTTTGGGTGCCAGCCAGGGCCAGGGGCACAGCTGCCTGCCCCACACACTGGGCATGGAGGGGGACAGGCCTTGCGCAGGCTGGCTCTGGGGGCTTTGGGGCCATCCTTACCAGGCACTCGCCGATCCTCCACGTCTGCGCTGTCTCAACCAGCTGCCTGAGCTGCTTCCACTTGAGGAAGTTGGCAGCGCGAAGGAGGGCTTCCCGAGAGGCCTGCACAGCAGCAGAGACGGGGAGATGCCACCGCAGCCCAGGGGACAAGACCCTGCGTCCCCCTGCTCTTGGCAAGTCTCAGGGCCTTGCCTGGCCCACCATGGGAAGAGGCAGCAGCTGGGCACCGACTCTGCCACGGGGTTCAATACCCTGGGCAGAGACATGGGGCACCCACCACCTCAGGCACCTCGTCCTGCTGCGGCAGCACAACAGAGAGCCCCAAGAGCTGCTGAGCTGTAGCCAAGGCCAGGAGGAGGCTGAAGGGCTGCAGTCACAGAGACGCCCAGGCAGGACTCGGCCACAACTACCTGCCACAGGCATTGCCCCTGCGGGTGCTCGGCTGCCCGGCCTGCGCCCTTGCCCAGACTTGTGCCCCCGCCCCAGAGCTGGGTAGCCGGGATGCAGGGCCCGGCCCCTGCCCTCACCGCACCTCCCTCCCTGGGGCTCTCCCCTCCCCAGGCTCGTGGGCTGGGGAACAAGTTGGCTCCCCAAACTCCTTGCAGGTGCTGCCTCCCTCTGCGCAGGCCAAGGGCACTGGGGGCACACGCTGAACGTGGGGAGCAGGGTGTCTCCTCCTGCAGTGCTCTTGCCTTAGGCAGCTGGGGCATGCCCCAGGCCAGACATCTCCAGGCCCCTGCTGGGGCAGGGCACGGTGGCAACAGGAATTGAGGGGCAAAGCCTGGCCTCGCACACCTGCAGGGCTAGCTGCGAAGCCCCTAGGCACTCCAGGGCTTAGACATTTGTGGCCACGGACTGCGGCGGAGCCCTGTGGGACTGGGGAAAGCAGGTCTGGGAAAGGCCCCTGCCCAGCTTCTCATTCCCTGCTTCGAGCCTTCTAGGGCCCTGGTTAGAAAGCCATACCTGGCGCACGCTGCAGCTCTCGTCCTGCATGTGGAAGAGCAGTGGCAGCAGGCTGCTGCGCACTTGCTTCTGCAGCTGCTGGTCTTTGGTGCCCAGCATAATCGCCAGCACATCTCTGAAGAGCCGCGTGGAGAGCACTCGCACCTGGACAGCGTCCTGGTGGGAAGGAAGAGGGGGCACCTCAGTGCTGGCTGCTCCAAGCCCACGGTCTCCCTCGCGCCCAGCCCTCCTGCCGGCGCTGCAGGGGCCGAGCACAACACGGAGCAGCCGAGGGCAGAGAGGGCACTGGCGCAACGCAGCCCCCCAGCCCAGGACACCGGCAGGGGCCCTGGCTCTCCCCCCAGCCTTACGGCATCAAAGAGCAGCAGCAGCTCCGCGGACAGCTGCGGAGCAATGCTGGCCACCGTCTCCTCGCCCGTGACGTGCACCACGTGTCGCAGCACCACCAGGGCCTTAGTGCTGATGTCGCTGTCCGCATCCCGCAGTTGCTCCATGATGAGTGGCAGCAGGAAGCGCATTTCTCTTACCTGTGTGAAACACCACTGCGTTTGCTGAAGAAGTAGCGGACTGCCCAGGCAAAAATGCCCGGTTTGTTAGACACCCGCTTCTCCTCTGGCTTCCCAGAAGCTGGCATGGCGGTTACTGCAGCAACCTGCTGCCAGGCAGGGCTTAGCGGCACAGCCATGGCAGTGTGGGGGACTGGGGGCGTAGGGAGGGAGGAGAGGACAGCACCGGCTCCTCTCCACCTGACCACTCGCCCCCTTCTGTGTGTTCCCCAGCACCCTCACCCAGCCCCATGCTGCCCGCACAGCTTCACCCGCCTGTCCCCTGCTCACCGTCTGCGGCCTGTCGCACAGCAGGATGAGGCCTCTGAGCACCAGTCCACGTATCACCTGGCTGCCACGCTCCAGATACCTCGCAAGGAGCAGCAGGATATGAGCATTGTCTTCGCAAAGGTCCGGGCAATCCACAAGCTGAAACACATGTTGCAGGGAGACAGTGCCAGAGCCGGCAGGACTCCCTGCATCGTGCCGTGCCGGCTCCCACCAGCAGCTCAGGGCGAGGGCACCAGGCCCACACAAAGCCTGGCCCCAAGGCAGCAGTGAGTGCGGAGGGCCCCCGGGGCTGCTCCTCCGCTCCTCTCCACCATCCACACAGCAGGCACCAAATCCACGTGGGCACAAGAGTTACCCCAGCGCGGATGGGCCAAGCCAAGACTACAAGTCGCAGCGCACCCACTGCCCCAGCTCCACTCACTGCCGCGCCCACCCCCCAGCACAGGCACGGGAGAGCAGAGGGGTGAGAGGCACCCCAGAGGCAGCCCTGCCATCAGGCTCACCTCCACGAGGAAAGCCAGGATGGAGATCTCCTGGGAGGGCTCCTCCAGGCGGAGCAGCACTGCCAGCTGGCGCAGGAGGTAAACTCGCAGCCTTCTTGGGGTCTCCCTCATTTCCCTGGCAGAGGGAAGAAGGCACTGGTGGCCTGAGCAGCCCAGGCAAACCTCGGCCATGCCTTGGTCACAAGCGCTGAGGCTGCAGCCCCTTTCTTGGGGAGCTGGGCATCCCCACGGGCTCTGTGGGGCACCGCATCTGCAGGGGAGAAATGCTGGGGCAGAGCGGGCACAAGGGGCTCTCACCTGGCCAGCAAAGCCACTCCGCTGTGGTGGGTCTCAGCGCGGAGGAGCATGTCCCAGCCACCCTTCCTCGCCATGAGCAGCACCTGGCGCTCGTAGCCGGCACGGCAGAGCAGCGCTTTCATGGCCCGCACTGCGGCCCTGTGTGTGGAGCAAACACCAGGTCACACTGGCACCCCTGGCCCCGCCTATAGGTCCAGGGCAGAGACAACGGGGCTGGCATGGAGCACCTGACGGGGCTGGTGAGAGCAGACTCTTCCCCTCGGCATTCCCTCCAGCACATCTCAGCCTCCTCCGGCGTCAGCGCTGCGGTGACAGAAATCTGGAACAGCAGCGCCAGGAAGAGCTGGGGGAAAAATGCCTCCACCTGCGGTGGGCAGGGGGGCCACTGGAGGATCTCCTGCAGCGCCATGGTTGCCTGCAGAAAACACCCAGAGACAGCTCTCGCTGCGGAGGTGCCCTTGTTGCACGGCCCAGTCTTGGCAGCGATGCTTGGGCGCTGCCCTGGGCCACGGGGCAGTGAAGCAGTGCCTGGCCTGGCTGTGCAGCCAGGGCAAAGCCATGGGAGCTCCTGGGGCTCAGCTCCTCTTTCTGCCCTGGGCACAACAACCCTTTCTGCGCTGGTGGGAGGTCTCCCTGGGGGGGTGGGGGTGTGGCCCTCCATGCACAGGCCTGCCTGGGCTGTGCCTTGGTCCTGCCGGGCCCCTAAGTATGCCCCAGCCCCTAATCCTGCCCCTAACCCACGTTGCCAGCCCACCAAGCACGATGCAGAGACAGAGGAGGGCGGAGGGCCACCCACACAGGGCTCCCGCCTTGTGCACAGGGGGCTCCAGCGGTGAGCAGCAGCCCAGCGTGCTGGTGCGGCGGGGGTCAGGCACTGGCCAGGGCCCTGCCAGCCGTAGCCCTCCCTCACGCACTGTGCCTGTGCGCCCTGGGGAGGTCAGGGCTTGGCGGCGGATGGGGAAGGGCAGAGGGGGCCCTTTCTGTGGCCTCTCGCCCACAGAGGCCAGTGCAGCCCTAGGGGAGAGCGAGGCTTCCTCCACAAACGCACGGTCAGGGGAGAGATGTCCATGTGGTCCCCATCCAAAGTCGACGCCTTGTGCACTGGCCAGTCCAACAGCACGTGAAACAGCTTTCCCAGCACCTTCTCCGCAGTCATGGGCTTCGACAGCAGCACCCTCCACATGGCCGCGGCAGCGCTGCAGGCCCAGAGCGCCCTGTCAGCGGGTGCCGCAGCCGCAGCGCCGTGGCCTGGGCAGCCCCACAGGGCCTGGGCTGGCCGCCAGCCCTGCCGCTGCCTGCTGCCCGCTGCCCGCTGCCCCGTGCCGGCAGCACCCAGCCGGCCCTGCCCCAGCAGGCACCACACCGCCAAGCTCAAGTCCCTTGTGGGGCAGGGAAGGAGCCAGGCGACCGGGCTCAGGGGCCCAAGGCAGCCAGGCTTGCTCAGCTCTGGCTGCTGCAGCCCTGCCTGAGGCAGCGGGGCTGGCACACGGGGACACCGGGAGGGCCCAGCCCCTCAGCAGAGTCCTGAAAATCTCCCTCTCCCCTGCAGCCCACACGGGACGAGCTCTAAGGCCTGCGGGGCCCCAAGCACTAGAGGCAGCAGGGCCCGTACCTGTCGCAGGATGGGGAACAGCGCAGCAGGCTCACAACCACCTGCTCGGGGTACGCGCAGGCCAGCTTGAGAAGAGCCCTGTCCAGGCTGTGCCGCGCAGACTCCTCCGTGACGGACAGCACGCTTCTCCACAGGCACCTCACCATCTCTGGCACCTGGAGGGCACACGGCTCCGAGTGGGGCTGCTGCCAGCCTGCAGCCAGTCGCCCAGCTCCCACCCAGAAGGGCCGCCCTTGCCACCGCTCTGCGCTGCCCCCGGAGGGTGTCGGGTGCCTGGCAGACATGGACTTGGGGAGACGGCGGGGGGGGAACAACCCCCGGAGGCCTCGAGCCCCGGCCGTGCCACCCACAGGCTACTTACGTGCTCCAAAAGGGAGGCGTCGTCTGTCACGAGCGCATCCAGCTCGCGAGCAGCCGCCTGCGCATCCTGGGTGCTGCAGGCTCCGATGCCCCTGATGGCTGCGAGGATGGCACTTGTCCTCACAGCGGGCTCGAGGTGTCCCCCAGACATCTACGGGAGAAAGGAGGGCAGCCCAGATAGATGCGGAGCACCCAGCGGTGCCCCCTCACTCAGCCGTTGGCAGCGCCTGGGGCGTGCGCACCTCGTGGGGCTCCAGCTCGCAGCTGCTCTCCGTAGGGACCCCACGGTCCTCCGCCTTCTCCTCCCAGGCCACCCTGGGGTGGCTGGGGGGTCTCTCCGCTATCCTAGGCGACGCGGCAAAGGCTCCGCGGGGCTGCCCGGGGGTGACAAGGAAAGACCTGGGTGCACTCAGGGGGCTCCTTCGCCAGCCCCACGCACTCCCGTCCTCTCCCGTCACCGTCCTCCCGGACACTGCGGGGGCCGAGGCCGCGTGGGTGCCTGGCAACGCCGCGGGGTGTCACAGGAGCCCAGTCACAAAGGGCCCCACTGTCACCCTAGTGACGCTTGTCACCGGCCCAGGGAGGGGCAGGGTGGGTCCCCTCCAGGGGCGCAGGGCCGGCTTGCCCCCCCGACATGGAACACCTCGGTTTGCCCTCGGGGTGCCCGGGGCCCCCACGGGGGTCTGTTGCCCTCAGCGCCACTGCAATCCTTGCCTGGTCTCCCCCAACCGCTGCTCCCTGTCCCTGCCCTCCTCCTCCACCCCAATGAGCACAGGTTTTCAGACGAGGGTCTCCTCTCCAAAATGCAATCATTCTTTAACACCAGCAAATGTCCCGTTCCAATTCTGACACCCTGAAAACAGAGGGCTACCAAGCATGACCCATGAAGCTACTACCTTGGTTAGCATCCCAGGAAAGCACCAGGCAGCAGTTCCCAAATTAGCGCACGCAACTGCTTGCGTACAGCAAACGGTGAAACACTGACCTCCCCCCGCAGAGTCCCAGACATGGCCAGAGCAGAAACAGATTTTAAAAAAGCAATGAGACCCATTGATTTCTGCAAGTGGGCAGCAAGAATTGGGAGCGGGGAGTACCAGAGATACCTGCCCCACTCCTATACCCACTCCCTAAGGATTCAGGGACAGGATACTGGGATACAGAAATCATGCCGTCTACCCCGACTTAGACCTGTTTTTACCTAGGATGACGCTGTAAGACCCTGCAGGAACTCTGGAGTTCCCATTAAAAAAAATCTGCTGCAACACCAATATGGAGCACCAGTTTTAATTAAATTTGATTAAACCTCTCAAATCCCATCAGCTAGCAGTCATTGTAACACACAGTGAATAAAGACAGTAGGTAGCGGTTGTCAAAGCAGCCCAAAGAGGGATTTTTTTTTTCCTATCTAACTTTATGCAGCTTTATTAAAAATAATAATACCTAAAGTGTCCTTTTTTAGAAAAATGCTGCTTGGTGGGTTGTTTGTCTTTAACAGGCTGAATTTGGTTTCAGGATGATGTGAAGGAATTGTAAGCTTCTGCCAATCAGTAGTAGCAGTTAGCATGTACCCCCAAACATGTTGCAAAGGAAAGCAAAAGGTTCAATCCGGCTTCTTACTGGGAATATCTATGTTAGCGTATCTGAGCTTGTAAAATCTGTGCAAAATCTTTGGACAGTTGAAACACAAGTTTTTCAGACAAGGGTCTCCTCTCCAAAATGCAATCATTCTTTAACACCAACAGGTGTCCCGTTCCAATTCTGACACCCTGAAAACAGAGGGCAAAAAAAGAAACAACAGCAAGTAATTTTTTTTAATGGGAAAACTGAGTTGTGACTTGTTAGGGCATGAGGATGGTGTGCTTCGTGGCCTTCCAACCCCTAGTTTTACAGAGGACCAACGTATGCCAATTTCCTCCTCCCCTTCCCCCCGTTCTTTTCACCCTCTAGAAATAATTGGTGAGTTAAAAGCAGGGCAAACATTCCCAGCTAGATAAGAACCAAGGTGTTTTCAGCAATCAGGATAAATTCTGAAAAATGTACTGGGCCACCCATTTAGGCTTTTCACACTGGCAGCAGGTATCAACAAGTCCCAGAAAGTATTAAACACTTTCTTATGAGAGATCTGGCATTTTTATGTTAATTTTCAGAGAAGTTGGTGATGGCAGATGTCTCAATTATAAGGCACTTCTGGGCTGATTTTTCTGCTTTACAATTAGGGAATAGTAATTGCACCCAGGAGCAATGTGGTGCCAGGACTCTATAAAACCGTCGGAGCAGTAAGGGGATGCAAAGCCCACCCTGTTCATGGCAAGATGTTGGCAAATACAGCTGGACTGCTCCGAGTCCAAAAACTCACATCCATTTAGCATAATCCTGACCAGGGAGACAGCAGGCCTGGATGCAATAAGCCCCAAATAACCACATCCATGACCAAGGCTGCAGAGCTGAGTCTGGGACTGACTGAGCACCGTCAGCCACCTTCTGCCTCCAGGAGATGCCTGGAGCTGAGAACTGAGAAATCAGAAGTGTTTTGGACACGGGGCTCCTGTCCCTGAAAATTCAAAATGAGTTAAAACCCTGGTCTGCCGATCGGGGCAATGGTAAAACACAGTGGAAAGAACCTGGAGGGAGTGGCCTGGCTCCCGGGAAGTTATCCAGCAAACCCTGGGAAAAATTATCCAGCAACCCCAGGAAAAAGAAAATCAAGCAAAATTTAGCCCGGCGGAAGAAGAGCAACCTGTTTCCCATTTTTAAATTTGCAATATTTAAACTTTGGGCACGCACTCTGGAGCCCATCAGGTGCTGCAGCACACCTCAGCTTGCTTTAACTATGGCTCTTGTCCTCCAGCTGCAGAGCTCAAAGCGTCATCCACTCCCTGGGGAAGCTCGGCAAGTGATGTGCAGCCCGGTGAGAGGCCAGCGCGGTACCTGCAGGCATCTTGATAGCTTGGGGCAGGGGGCCAAGCCACATCAAGGCAAGCGGTGCCAGGGATGACAAACTAGAAGTGCCAAGGCTGGATTTAGGACAAGACCCAGGCGTCCTGGCTGCCGCATTGACACCCAAGCCACCAGGAACAAGCAGCTGGGTCTCTCGTTACAGCCCCCAGCCCAGCCTGGCCATTCCCCACAGGTCCCAGGGTATCCACAGCTATTTTTTAGTTGATGTTTTCTGCAACGCCCCTCGGAGCAGAGCTCCCCAACACCCGGCCATCAGGGCTGAGCTGCAAGCAGACGGGGAGCGAGGCTTCTGCGGCTGGAGCAGTCCTGCTCCACTTTCCCCCTCGCTCCTGGCTAGCGCCCAGAGCTGGATGACTGTTTTTTTCCTTCTCACCCCTTATAAAATTCCTCTCTGTTCGCCTCCCTGAGCGGTCGTCCCTTGCCACCCCACCACCGGCCCCTGCAAAGCAGCCACTGGGCAAGCAGTGGAAGAAGCCCGGCAGGGAGCAGCTCCCAGGCCCACAGCAAAGGCGGGTGCAGAAAGGAGCTGGGAGTTTTGCCTCCTTGCACCACATCTATTAAGGCAAATCCACTGTGAGCATCTCCCAATGATACCAAAGGTGGTGAAAAAATTCAAATGACACTGGAGATTTTGCTTCTGTCCCCTCTCTGCTGAACTACACTGATCTCATGAGACCCACAGTGGCAGCGCTGTGTTTTGGGTGGGTTTGC
Organism: Dromaius novaehollandiae; assembly: GCF_036370855.1. Lineage (NCBI taxonomy): Eukaryota > Metazoa > Chordata > Aves > Casuariiformes > Dromaiidae > Dromaius > Dromaius novaehollandiae. The sequence continues at coordinate 44,110,051 of NC_088104.1, forward strand.
TATATATACATATTTTTTTTCATGTAGGTTGAGACAGAACAAAGTGCTGGCACAGGCTGTGATTACTTTGGGAGCTTAAACACCCATTTTTACTGCGAGTCCCTCGTCCTGCAGCAGTAGGACACAAAGGAAGGGCCAGACCCCAACAGCACCATGATAGGGACCAGGATGACACACAGCAGAAGTGCCTCTCTGCTGGGGACTGCTCAGTCACCTGTGAGCACCAGACCCCCTCCTCTCTTCTCTACTAAGCCAGGACAGTCTCCCTGCAAAAAAAAAAAAAAAAAAAAAAAAAAAAAAAAAAATCACAGCCCTAGAAGGGTGTGAGCAGTAAGCAAGGAGGAAAAAGTGAACATTTACTGAATTTTTGTTTATAAATGAAAGGCAAGATGACAAACCTGCACACAATAGTCCTTTTTTCCTTTTCTTTTTTCCTAACAAGGCATGATGGTCCCTGGAGGTACGAGAGACTGAGCCACTGGCGCTAGGAGCCATCAGCTCTTTCTTGAGCTCTGCTGCTTACTTTGGCTTTCCCTATATAGAAATGAGAAATTATCAGTCACAAAGTAACTCTAAGGTGGGGACGTTTGTGACTTCTTGGCGCAGGGGGGAAGGATGAAGAAGTATAGTTGATATTCAGAAAGCTTCAGAACTGCAGCATGGTGTAAAGTCACTGGCACATGGTAGTTGAAGGACAGATGGGCGAAGCCAGCTTTCCCAGCTTGCAGGTCGCCTGGCCTTTGAGTCATGACCCCTTAGAGCACCTCGCAGTTGGTCTTTAACTGCTCCAAGGTTGTCAGGTCAACTGCCAGAAGTCACATCACAGCTCAGCCAGGAACCTGCTATCAGACACCTGAAGAAAATGAGCTGAGAGCCAAGAGTAAGTGTCCTTAAGCCATGGGAGCATCTGCAATAGCTTTAAAACATTAACTGACACCATCAGTATCAAAACCCCATTACAATGGCCTGTTTCTGAGGCATAGGAAACAGCTTTCATACTCTGTTTAGGAATCACAATGTCTTGTACTCCACAAAGAAACCAGTTCAGGTTTAGAGCTCGACACATTGTGTCTGCTTGTGGCAAGGAAAGGGCCAGGTTGCTGGAGAAGCCCCCTGCCCTTGGTCCAAAAAGTAACAAGTCCAACTTCCTAACTTTTGATAGAAATCCAGCTTCCCAGCTGCTTACAGATAACCTTTTTAAATTGACCAGGACCCTTTTGGAAACCAGTTTAAGCACAACTGGAACAGCTGCACGAACAGCAAAAGCTGCAAACTAACTCCACCTGCATGGAAACAAAAAAAGTATGAAGAAAGTTTTACTTAAATATCAAACTTCTGGATCTCGCCAGTGACTTTTTTGGTCTTTGTCTCTCTTGTCTATCTTGATATCATCGTGTATGTGATATCCAGGGGATAAGAAAGTGCTATTAAATCCTTCTTTAAGAGCAGAGTAGAAACTAAGTCCAAATCCCCATGGGTATTTAGGGACCCAAATGACCTTTGAAACCTTTGAGAATAAGGCACTTCTGTGTCTTGAGCTCTGCCCAAGGAAAGCAGGTGAGGCTGCCCAGGTAGATCTGCTCAAAAGCCAGATTTGACATCATGTCTCCTGGCATGCCTCACCTCACCCCCCCTTACTGCCTCCCACTCAGAAACAGGACGAAACCGAAGTTCAGGCTGAAACCCCGAACTAACAGGTTTGGTTTAGCTTTAAAGAGAAGCCATTTGCTGCCTAGTATCTCTGCTTTATCTGCTCTAATGACACTCATTAGCTTTTAGCCCAGGACTCTGCCTCTGCATAACAAAGGAAACATTTTCCTACCCCAAAGCTGAAGGAAAGTTCCTGGAATTCCAAGGCAGGAAGGAAAATAAACGCCATTCAATAGTTTAGGGTCCTGCCTTGCAACTTTTACAATCGTAATTTTGTCCCGTGAAAGACCAAGATGTTCTCAAGCCAAAGACCTAGGTGGAAACCAAGCTGCCACCTCCTCTCAGGATGCACAACCCCCTAACACCTGAATCCGTTCAGCTGCAGCTGGATGAAAGCTTGTGAAACACCACTCCCTGCTTGTGATCTCATGCAAAGATGAGAACAAGATCATCCGTACAGGGCATAAATGCAGCGAGAGAGCTCTGGTATCCAACATCACAGATCTTTGCCCCTTTACTAACTAAAGGGTTGGTAAGGAAAACAGGATCACAGCGATAAAACAGCATCTTCTTTGCAGCACTCCTAGGGACATCACGGTGCTGTGAGCATTAGGTAACTGCATACCATCGGGGGGGGGGGGGGTGGGGGCGGGGAAATCAAACCCTTGCAATATATTGAAAGGACACTGGTTTTACCAAGTTCTTTTACAATGACTTAAAAATACCTTCCTGTTTCTGATGGAGACCACTGAGGTGCTTTAAATGCACAGTATTATCACAGAGAGGTTTAAAGGAGCCCAGAATTTGAAAAGGCAAAGGAGGCTGTCAAAACAGCCTAAGTTGCATTTGCTTGAATAAGCTTTTCAATTTAACAAGGACAAGAGGATGGAGCAGATTTTTAGGAAGCCCGGGGACCACACCAAACAGCAAGGGATATACAGAAGAGCATAGGAGGCTGGAAAAAACAGACCGGTGACCCAAACCAGGCTACAGGCTGTTCCTGGACAAGCTCCCCGCTGCCTGGGATGTGCATGGGGGCAGGCCAAGAGAAGACCAGCAAACAGCTACATACCACATGCAACACCATTAGTAATTTATTAATCGGCCACTCAGCACGACTTCCAGCTCTGATGACAAAAAGGAAATGCCCCCAGCACACAGCTGCCCAGGGGCATCCCTCCCCTCCCCGTGACGGAGGGTGCCAGAAGGCACAAAACAGCCTCCAGCGCAACTCATCCATGCTAGAAAACTAGCGTGCCTGGCTGGAGACCAGGGGACCGGGCTGTGCCTCTAACACTGACCACCTCAGTGCTTTCTGCCTTGTTTTTTGTGTCCGGTTTTTCAAAGTGGGAACGATGCTGGCAACCTCACCCGTGAGGCTCTGGGAAGCCAGGTGCCACTGGCTGGGGGGCAGAAGAGCAGAAAAACAGGTGAAGCACTCCTCTTTCCTAACCAGCGGAGAGGGGACAGAAGCTCTTCCCCTCCCAGTGACGGCTCCAGAGCACAGAGCACTTTGAAGGCAGTTGTTGGTGCTCACACAGCAGAGGCTGGTTCAGCAGGGCGTGTAGAGCACCCCATCACAATGCTGGGCACAGGGAAAGCCCAAAATCCCAGGCTCTTGCTGCAGACAGCCAACCTGAGAGAGCCGGGACAGCACAAGGGGAAGATAAAAACAGCTTTGCTCTACCAAGGATGAGAGATCAAGTCTGTCTAGATGTCTAATACAATATAGCTGGGCAGCTTTCTCTTCTCAGGTCACCAGTTTGATCCAAAAAGTCACCCTGCTGCATGTCCTGTGGGGGAGGATATACCCAGACAGAGGCTTTTAAAAAGCTGATTCTTAGAAAAGGGTCAACAGAAAGCAAACGGGGACCCAGTGGCACCATGCTGGCACTCTCCTCCCTGGGAGATGCACTGGTCCAGGGCTGTGGTAAGACCAGCGTTGAGATCTTGCTTGAAATAGTCCTGTGCCCCCACGTGCCAGGCGATAGCAGAGACAATTTGGAGGCCACAGTGTCTGCAGTGGCCCAGGCTCAGGCAGACCAGGCCTCCTCTGGGGCTTTCCCTGCCCCAGAGGAGGATCTGGGCTGCAGCTGCCCAGCGAGAGGGCTGTTGGGATGCAGCCGGGAGAAACGCCCCAGTGTCCAGATGGGGAAGACGTTGCAGTAGGAGGTGTAGCTGATGGCGCACAACTTGTTGAACACTCCAGCAATGTTCTCCTGAGAGAGAAAAACAGCAAGGCGGTATGGGTGAGAGGGGACCCACTGCATCCCTCTCATCCACGCTCCTCAGTGTAGCATCGCCCTCTCTGGAAGCACTTCCCTCTACCCCACGTGAGCCTTGGGCTGCCGCCTCAGTACCACAAGCAGCCGGTTGTGCACAGCTGCACAGTGCCCAGGACAGCTGCAACACCAGAGGAACCCCTTGGAGAGACAAGAATGGATCTACATACCTGAGGCCAGTCCCCGTTGGGCAGCTGTTTATCGATCAACACTTTGATGCCCCTTTCCAGCACACTAATATCAGGGTACCTGCAAAGCACAGAGATGTAAACACTCCCAAATCTGGACCATCCATGTACCTCCATCCACGCGCTTAGGGAACTCAGCCATCTCCAGGATCCCCATGCTTGTCCCCGGCATGCCGAGTGCTTTGGGAAGACCCCTTATGACCCTAGCACACCAGACATAAAGAATATGGCAAAACTGTCCCAGGCCAGGGGCTTGCGGTTGCGACCCAGACTCCTGCTTTGCATGGGCCCCCCTTCCCCCAGGCATCAAGAGCCCCACCAGCCTGTGGACCACAGCTCCAGCCAGTCCCTCACCGCAGCAGGCTTGTGACCGACAGCATCTTTCAGGAAATGTCATACGGCACACGGCCGGGCCCAGGGCCCGTGCCAGCTCTTCCCTATAACTTGGCCTGCGTTTCCTATCTCACTATGTGCTCAGGGCCACACGGTGTCTGAAGAGGCGAGAGCTGCTCCTACCTGACAGCCATGAGTCCCAGCAGGGCCCAGCACGTATTGTGGATCTGCAAAGCGGCACTCTGCACGTACACGCGCTGCTCGCACGACTCAAAGTCTTCTCCCCAGCCACCATCTGCCATCTGCTTGGAGAGCAGGAACTGGCAGGCCCGGGCCACTTCTCTGCACGCAGCCCTGCAAAGATGGGGCAGAGAATCAGATGGGGCTGGGGGCCGAGGAGAGTTTGCACCCACGTGCCCCAGTCAGCTGGGAGCCAGGCTCTACCATGCCCATAGTGTGGGGCTGCCCAAGAGTTTCAGGCTCTGGCAGCAAGTGCCCTGGTCATATCACAGGCATAAGATTTGGGAGGAGGAGCTCTTGGGCCAGCCAGGGGATCAGCTCAGCCCCACCACGTGGTCCTGCCCCTGCCCAAGAGAGAGGGGCACGGGAAGCATACTGCCCCTCACTCACCCATCGCGGTATGTGTGCTGCATACAGGCAAATGCCTCCAGGCCAAACCAGGTGCCGTAGGTGAAACAAACCCCCCAGCTCCTAGGAGGGAAGGGAGAGCAGTAGTGTCAGGTTTGCACAGCCCAAGGGAGATGCAGGCTGCAACGCTGCTGGGGTCAGAGCAAGTGCAGAGCTGCACAGAGGCACCGACCCTGCAGCCGGTGTTTGCTAGGGCACAACCACATCCAGCCCCACCAGGACTGCTCCCAGCTTGCTCAGGAGGCAGCAGCCACTCAGGAACCAGAGGAGCTAGAGCCACCCCAGCCCTCAAGGACTGCCCAGGCCTCGTGCAGCGTGCAAGGTGCCTGCTCCATCTGGGCTGGAGGGAAAGGACAGGAGAGCAAAGCACACAGCAGCTGAAGGGGGGAAGAACTGGCCCCTGCTTGCCTTTCCCACACATCCTGCCAGCCACGAGCACTTGCCACCACGGTCCCTCTCATACTGGGGCTGCCGGGGAAAAGCCAGGCCCCAGGAGCACTGCTTACTCTTCCCACGACCCGTCGGCTCGCTGCGTCCTCCGACAGAAGTCCAGGCCCTTCTGCAGAGTCTCTCTGGTCGGGAGAAAGACGCCTGCTTCAAAAGCAGCCCAAGCTCAGTGGCTGCCTATGCAGCCATCAGTCCCTCCGAGGATTTGGTGGGCCCTTGCGAGAAGCAAGACAGCAGACAGGCAGCCTCACAGTCCCCATGGGATCTCACAGGAAAATCACGCACCACTTGGATGCTTTTCTGCCACGAGCTGGCACACAACAGGAAACCCAGCCAGCAAATGGTGGCAAGATGGAGGCAACCGCTAAGTGAAGAGACAGGCAGCTTCTTCACCAGGTCCCCCCTGCCTCATGCCATGAAGACAAATGGCCTGCGCCCCGCTCCTTGAGCCAGGCTAGGCCCCAGCCTCTTACAGGGAGCTCTGGTTTGGAGACGTCAGCAGCATCCCAGCCTTGAAGGTGCCAAGGGCAGCTCCATGCCAACACAGAGGGCCCTGACAAGGCTCAGCAGGGCCCGTCTCAGCTGGGGCCATGGCAGGCAGCATGGGTCACTGCAGCCTGTTTTCCCCCTGCCCCACTCTCCTCTCAGCGTCTCACCTCATCTCTGGGGCCCTGTGCTCAGGGAAGACCTCGTGGAAGTGTCTGAGCGCCTGCATGACGGCCGACGTGCACTCCACGTAGGTGTAGTCGATCATGATGTCACCTGCCGGGGGCAGGAGGACAGCAATGCAACAGCCCCTGGGCCAGGCAGCTCTCCCCGCAGCACGCTGCCGACCCCTTCCCTGGCCCCAGCGCACGCTCATCCCGCAGAGGGACCTGGGGCCAAGCCAGGCACCCACTGGGCACGGCAGGGCCAGCCCCTTTGCAGCGGGCGGGACAACCCGCCCCACACAGCTCCCCTTACCAAACACCTCCGAGGGGTTCAGCAGCTCCAGTAAGCGACCTCCTCGCTTGGTTTCATAGGTGCCAAAGCCTCCATCGGAGTTTCTCATGCTCAGCAACTGCCCAGACAAGCAGAGAGTGGGGACCCGACTGGCCCACAGGCAGCGCCACCCCAGTCCACCCCCGAGCCAGGTGTGAGGACAGAGTCAAGCCCACAAGCCCACAGGGCTGGCAAATAACTCACATCCCAACCCACAGCCATAGGCACACCCAAGCTGGACCATCACTCCAGAGACTTGTATCACAGTAAATATGGTGTCAGCATCGCTATTAGCAGGCCACAGGCCTTGTACCAGCTTATGCGATACCAGGCCTAGCAACTCATCAGGCCTTGCCTTCTCCTGTTTTAGCTCAGTTTAGCTGGCTGCATTTCCCACAGCCCCAGTTGTTGCAGCACTTACCACATTCACGGCGTCAAAGAGGCGCTCAGAGGGGACGGGCTTGGTTAGGAAGGGGCACTTCTCCTGCAGCAGCATCACCGACTTCAGCCCCTCTGCCGTGCAGTCAGCCACGATCCAGCCGCAGTCCCGGGTGCTGAAGGGGAAGCCACCCTGGGGAAGGGTCAGGAGGGCTCAGCAGCTTCCCCCAGACTTGCTCTCCCCTTGCACAGAGGAAGTCGCTGCCCCTCAGTCCCATCCCCTCTGCCCAAATTGCTGCCCCAAGCACCCATCCCACAGCAGCCAGCTCCAGCTCTGCTACCTTGTTCATATGGCAATAATATTTCTGGTAGTCGGCTGGGTTCTCCGGCATCTGCAGAGAACAAGAGCAACAGTGAGGGCAGGCAGAAGATCTCTTCAGAGGAAAACAGAGGTATTAAATAGGGCGGTAAGAAGACTCAGAGTCTGCACAGCCAGCACAACAGAGACACCGCCAACCGGCTCTGCTCGCCTGGCTGAACCTGAGGAACTCATGGGCGTTTTGGAGGCAGGACGTGAATTCCGGGACCTTCTGGGCTTCTGCCTGGAAATGGAGGTACACAGTCAGCACGGAGCTGCGGCCGACACGCACATCCCTCGGTTAGAAGAGGATGTGCTGGGATCTCGCTGACCTGCTGGTCTAGGTGCAATCAACTCCTGCCCTTCCTATAGCCCTTCCCATAGGTTTGCATTTATACTTCACTCAGATCCATCTGACTGTTTCCACTAGCAGCTTCTGCAGCTGGAGCTGGACCAGCCCTTGTTGCTGGGGCTGGAGAGAGGCATTTGCCTGGCCAGGGCCCACATGGCCGGGGAGTAACAGGTCAACAGCTCTGAGCAGCAGTGTGTCCACCCAGCCCTGGTGTGCAATGTGATGCCAGGATCCACACAGCAGAGCTCTGAGGGGATGTGCAGTAGGAGCCAGCAGTATTTGGGGATGGCCCAGGAGAGGCCACTCGCCTGAGGAAGCACACAGCCCTGAAGGGAGCATTACCTCCAGAAAGGCTTGAACGGCAAAGGCAGTATCCCAGAGCTGGGATCCATTTGTCCCCTGGAAGAGAGAGAGCAGGCAGGGAGAGGCAGCTGCCTGTGGCAGGAGGGCAGCCTGCCCCGGCTCTCTGGGGCAGCAACTCCCTCCTGCATTACCCCCGCGAGCTCCCTCCACCTTGCGTCTCAGCTTCGGGGTGTGCAGCACCACAGCTGATGCGCAGGCGCAGAGGGGACAGACACAGCAGCACAGGGATGGCAAGGGGACAGGAAAGGAGACAGCCAGCACGGCCTGTGCCAGGCACAGCCAGGACAGGACAGGCAGCCAGGGATGAGGAGCAGAGGGAGGCAACAGCCAGGAGAGAAGCACGGCAGTGTCCACATGCAGCATCTGAGCAGAGGGGCAGGGGCAGCTGGGGTGGGGGTGGGGGGTCTCTCTGCCATCCTGAGGGATGGACACCCCACCCCCCGCCATCACTCCCAGCCACTGGCCTCATCCACCCTGGGATCCACATCTGGGATGAGGTGCGAAGGGAACTAGCCCCAAAAGGAAACATCTCCTCCACTGGGCACCCACCCTGCGGGCTGCTTCAACACCTCTGCCAGCCACCCCCTGGGGAGCACGGCCAAACCCAGGGGTCCCTGGGGCACCCGGGAGCTCAGAGAGAGCTGTGCTCCCACGCTGTGCAATCTCACAGCCTTTCCCGTGGGGAAGCTCTGTAAGGGCAGTGGCTCCTACTAATCAGACTTCTCACACAAGCTACAGTTTACCCCGGTGAATTTGGCCAGGTTCGTTTCTAGCCCCGTGAGAAACTGCCACAGGCTCCAGAGGCCGTCTGATACTGTCAGGTCACACAGTCTCTGTTACTCTGTTTCAATACAGCTCTAGCCTTACAAGATGTATTTCTTAAACAGTAAGACTTGAAAGTCAGAATTACTCCTTGATCCATGGGCTGCAGAATGGGTGTTGTCTTAGCAGGCAGGAAAACAACACTAATCTCACTGTACATCTCCACGAGAGCTTTGGGGTGACCAGGTGCATTGTCAGTGAGCAGTAATATTTTGAAAGGAATCCTTTTTTCTGAGCAGCAGGTGTCAACAGTCAGCTTAAAATATTCAGTAAACCATGCTGGAAATGGATGTGCTGTCATCCAGGCTTTGGCGTTCCATTTATAGAGCACAGGCAGAGTAGATTTAGCATAATTCTTAAGGGCCCTCGGATTTGTGGAATGGAAAAGGAGCATTGGCTTCAACTTAAAGTCACCAGTTGCATTAGCCCCTAACAAGAGAGTCAGCCTGTCCTTCGAAGCTTTGAAGCCAGGCACTGACTTCTCCTCTCCAGCTATGAAAGTCCTACATAGCATCTCCTTCCGATATAAGGCTGTTACGTCTACATGGAAAATCTGTTGTTTAGCGTAGCCACCTTCACCAGTTATCTTCGCTAGATCGTCTGGATAACTTGCTGCAGCTTCTGCACCAGCACTTGCTGCTTCACCTTGCACTTTCATGTTACAGAGACTGCTTCTTTCCTTAGACCTCATGAACCAACCTCTGCTAGCTTCAAACTTTGCTTCTGCAGCTTCCTCACTTCTCTCAGCCTTCGCAGAATTGAAGAGAGTTAGGGCCTTGGTCCGGCTTAGGCTTTCGTTTAAGGGAACGTTGTGGCTGGTTTGATCCTCTATCCAGACTGCCAAAACTTTCCCCATATCAGTAATAAGGCTGTTTGGCTTTTCTCATTAACAGGCCTAATTTCAATAGTGTTGTGTCTCAGGGAAGAGGGAGGCCCAAGGAGAGGGAGAGAGACAGGGGAATGGCCGGCTGGGGGTGCAGGCAGAACACACACAACATTTATCGATTCAGTTTGCTGTCTTATACGGGTGCGGTTCGTGGCGCCCCAAAATGATTACAATCAAAGATCACTGATCACAGATCACCTTAACAGATAGAATAATAATGAAAAAGTTTGCAATACTGCGAGAATTACCAAAATGTGACACAGAAACACAAAGTGAGTACGTGCTGGGAAAAACGGCACCGATAGACTTGCTTTGTTGCCAGAAACCTTCAATTTGGAAAGACCGCAATATCTGCGATGTGCAATAAAGTGAAGCGCACTAAAATGAGGTATGCCTATACAGGTTTTATTCCTCTCAGGCTGTGTCCTGCTCAGGCTCCTGCACACCCCGAGTACCAGTACGTACAGTGCGCAGCTGCTTGCTGACAGTAGGCACCAGCAGCTCTGGCAGCTGCTGTTTCTGGTCCACAAAGTCCTGCCCGGGGGCTGGGGACCCACTCGGATTTCAGTGCTGAGGGCTGCAGGCTGGGGAGAGCAGGCAGCAGGGACCTTCCCCAGCCAAAAAGCCAAGACCCTGCAGCGTGACTTTGTAGGCGGGAACGCGCCTGGCTCCCCTCTCCTCTCCCAGAGTAGCCTCCTCCCAAAGCACATGGACAGCAGTGCTTGCAGTGACCTCTCTCATCTCTGGGCACCCCTGGAGCCCTGCTGCAGCTGGGGTTGTGCGACAGGCAGAGAAAAGCCTCTGGGCCTCTTCTCCACCTTCTAGTGTCTCTTCTTGCCTGGTGCCTGGTGCCTGCTCTCCTGCAGGCGCAGGTGCCCAGGTACCTTCTCATCAAGGCAGGGTTTGCCTCCAGCCAGCAGAGCACCTCGTAGCTATTGCAGCTGCACCCGTCCCAGCAGCCTGTCCCCAGGGGAGCTGAGCGTGTTTGGCCCATCTCCTGGGAAGGACAGGCCAGAGACCTCAGGGGGCTGAGTCCTGCGTGGCTGCGCTTGGCCTCTTCTCCAGAAACTCAGGCTTCGCTGCACTGCTCCAGGCTGTGCTAAGAAAACCTCCAGCAGGAGCTGTGTCTTCTCCTCCTGGCAGATTTAAGCCCCATGGCTCTGCATGTCTCCATTTCCCCCTCCAAGGCTGAGACCAGCCCCTGCCGCCCGGGGGCACGACGAGGCCTGGCAAGAGGCAGAGCACCTTTTCGGGCCTGCCAAGGTGTCCTTGGCCATGGCGGGTTTTACTCCTCCTTCCAAGCCTCCTTGCCCCAAGGCCTGTGCGGTGCTCTGCTCCCAGCGCCCTGGCACCATCCAACCTGCCTCCCCTCCACTAGTGCGCTGTCTCAGGTGTCCCCCGGCTTTGTCCCCCCGACAAAGCCAGCAGGCAAGCAAGAGCCTGCCGAGCAGGCCCCAGGGCGGGGCTGCGCAGAGAAAGCCCCTGCAGGGGCCCCAGGGTGAGGTGCAGTTGGGGAAACCAGCCAATGTGCTTTCCAGAGCAGTGGCCACCTTCACAAGCTGCTCACACTGACAAGCCGCACGGAGCAGCACTCTGTGCCCTCAACATCGGACTTTGTGCTGCAACCTGGTCGCTTTGGCCGCAGCTCTTGCCCACGTCGTTCCACGGACGGGCTTCAGGTGCTTGCAGGCTGCTGCACCATTTGAGGCATTGCTTCGCACACTTCCCTGAGTAGTGCCCACGCTTCCCTCCAGTTCCACCCCCGGGGCACCGCTCCGGCCAGCTCTGGGCCTTGGCACCAGCGGCAGATGACCCCATCCTCCCCGAGCAGCTCACCCACACCCCGCGCCCTCTCTGCTGGCGACCGCTTCCCCCCACGCAGAAGGGGCCTCCACAGCTTCACCACTTTCTCCGAGGCAATCAAAGGCTGTTCTGGGAGGTCCCCCTGCCACCAGCCTTCCAAACATTCAGCCCATTCTACCTCCTCCATAGTCACGGAAGTCATAGTTAAGGTGGGGAGGAGATGTTTTGGGTGTAGCTGAAGCTTCATAGTGTGCATGTAGTTGGAGCAGAGACCAAGGAACGCTGGCCGTGCAGAAGCACATGCATCCGCGTGAGGAGCAGACGGCTCAGCTGCAGCAGGAGTCTGGGGACATGATGCAAGAGCCGAGCGGGCTTGCCAGGAAAGCTGTGGTCTTCACTGCGTGGGACAGGTGGCAGTTCGGGGCCTTTGCTGGAGCCCTAGTGCTGCTCTTTGGGTCCGCTGGCTGGCCAGGAAGCAGGACCATGACATGGATTCTGGCTATGAGCACACCACCTCCCACAGTGACAAGGAGCGGGAACATGCTGACGCTCCAGTTCCAGTCATGGGCCTGAACGTGGTCTAGCAGCACGAGAACATGTGCCAGAGACACTTTCCGCAGACTGCAGAGGGCAATTCTCTGAGCACTTCCCTATGAGGGTGGGGATCTCCTGCTCTTTCCACCAAGCAGGACACAAAGGCCATGGAGTTTTACTAATACCCGGCCAGCTCCTTGGCACTTTCCTTTTAACTGGATACATGATCACAGCTCACGTGCACATGGAGTCTTTTGCGAGGCCCATAAAGGAGGAGCTCCCATTTCCACCAGGGGCTACTTTCTGCACCTCCCAGGACCATCCAGTCCGGCACTGGTCGTCTTGAGCTAATGCCCCAACCACGCCACATGCAGGGGCCCCCTCTTCAGTTCCCATGCTGGCAAGGTGCATTTCGTGGCCTACCATCTGTTGGAGCCCACTTGACCACCAGAACCATTTCCGTACCAAACTCATTCGCCTTTCTTTCTCATCACTCTCCAAAGAGTATGTGCTACGAGGGCATACGGCTCCTGCCAGATGTGCTCCTATGTGCACGTAGGCAAGCACACACGTTGCATGTGCAGAAACTACAGTCCTATACCAGGCATCTGTTGCTGAGCATGGTCACTCTTAATAAGAGAAGGTTCAGAAATGCATGCTACAGGGTTCAGAAATGCATGCTACAGGCATCCTCTCTGAGAGAAATGGGGTTTCTCTTGCCTGGAAAGAGGAGACTTCTTTCACCCAGAACCCCTTCCCTTTTTCTTTTACTTTATATTCCCTTTTCTCCTTCTCCTTCCCATTTCCCTTTTCCTTTTCCTCCCTTTCCCTTTCCCTTTCCTTTCCATCCCATCCCTCTTTTACCTTTCCCTTCCCCTCCCTGCTCTGCCCTCCCCTTCCCTGCCTCTGGAACCTAGACACAAACTTTGGCCTTGAATGGGCCTTAGCAGTGGTTACACTGGTGCACAGACTTGCCCCATCAGCTTTTCCTCTCTTTCTGATCCTTCTGGTCACTAGGGCACCTTCCTGCCCGCCTAGAGGCTCGTCCTTCTCCACATGCAGTTCCCTGGTGCCAGGGAGACGGCTCGTGTGCACAGACCTACTGCGCCTCCTTGTGCGCTGCACCCCCCAAAGCCGTCCTGCATGCGTCTCGCAGCGAGCTCACAAAATCACTCTTTGTAGGGGGAAAACCCGTAGGTGGCCACGTTGGTTGGAGCAGCAAGTCTCTCTGGCCAGGGTCACTGCAGGGCGCTTGCTGCTGCCTAGAGAGCTCTAGCGCAATGAGCGGGAAGCGACCAACGAGCCCTAGCCCACGCCTGAACTGGATACGGCCTCTGACAAGGAGAGGAGGGAGGGCAGGAGGCAGGCAGAGGGGAGCCTCCTGCTCTCTCTGTCCTCTGCCCACAAGCACCCACAGCGAGATGCCGGGGCCTGGGGAGTGCTGGGAGCGTGGACCCGTGAGTGTGCACAGGAGGCGGCCCCAGCGCTTCCCCAAGCAAGCTCCCTTCAGGCACGGATCAGGCCGACAGATGCACCCTGGCAGCCACAGAGCAGCTGCCCCACGGGCAACGGCGTGCCAGAACCGTGGGCCCCAGCGTGGCCTCTCCAGTCCCCGTGCCTGCACTTGCAGGGGGCAAGTTTGCAGCAAGAGACAGGAGCCACAGGCGATTTGCTGCTCTAACTGGGGATGCTCTTGTCATTACGCTTCATTGTCAGGACTCGCAGGGCTAAGTCCTGCCTCAGCAGAAGAAACCCAAGGGAAGAAGAGGGAAGGAGGAGGTTTGCCAGGCTCAAAAGGAACAAAGTCCTCATGGGAAGGGGGGGGGTGGGGCAGGACTTGCTCTCTTCTGGCCCTTCCCAAAGGCCCCAAGTTGTTTGATGCCTGCAAGGCGGAGCTCGTCCTCCTGGCTCAGAAAATACTGACTCTGTCTTTGTAAGTGGAGGACCTCCTTCCACAGGGCCCCTTTTTCTTTCTTAGAAGGGCTGAGGGCTGTTTGGGTGCTTCTGCCCACCTGGTGAGGGGGGCCCACGGGCATGCTGTGTGGCTGCTGCCTGGGCTCGTAGGTGGTGGGTGCCAGGGCCTCGGCTCTGGCTGCCCAGAACAGGTGTGTGTCACTACGCCAGGGTGGGCATGGCGGCCAGGGCTGGCCCTGGAAAGGGGCTGTGCCCCCGTGACAGCACAGAGGACAAGTCACAAAGGCAGGGGGCTGTCACCAGGGCACCCACAGGCATTGGCCCCGCAGCACTGCTGGGTTCACAGCAGTATGGCCTGGGCCAGCCCGGGCTGCGGCAGCCTCTGCAGGGTGAGTGCAGCAGTGGGGCAACACTGGACGGGACGAGGGCCGGGGCACCAATGCCAGCTCCCTCCCGGAGGTTTCCAGCGCTGCAGCAAGCGCTGAGCCATGCAGAGCAGCGCGTTGGGTCAGGGATGTTGGCACCCTGAGCGCTGGAGGCAGAGGTGCCTGGGGCTCCCAGTGAGCCCGGGTGCCCAGAGACGTGTTGGGGATGCGCCGGGCACTCGCAGCTCTGCGGGCCGCTGCTCCCTTGGCGGGGGGGCACGGGCCTCAGGACTCCCCATTCTGGTGGCACTTGCTCTTTCTGCACCCCTGCCCCCGGGGCAAAGCCTGGCCAGGGTGCTGGGCCTCAGGGGAGGGTTGGCAGGATGGGCCGGCCCCACAGTGTCGGCGTCTAGGCCCTGCGTCCCCTTGGAGCCTGCAGGCACCAGGGCCCAAGCGCTTTCCCTGGCGTGGCCCGGGGTCCCTGCTCAGGCAGCGCTCACAAATCCCAGCCTTGCTGCCTCCAAGCTCCCTCGCCCCCTCTCCCATCTTGCCCCTTTGTGCCTGCAGCTCCCGCCACCAATCCGCAAGCTCTCTCCCAGCTGGCCTGGCTCACCTGCTTCTCTCCCACCTCCTCTAGGTAGGCTATGGCTGGGGGTCTTGCGCTCCTCCTCGCCATGCTGGGCATTGTCCTGCAGCCGCTGAAGGTCAGTGACCACATGGATGTGGCCATGGAGCAGTGCATGCAGCAGCGCAAGGAGCAGGAGGTGGAGCTGATGACTCGGCTGCAGCAGGAGTTTGCGGAGATGATGCAGGAGCCGCAGAGCGGACTTTTCAGGAGAGATGTGGTCTTCGCCACCTGGGACCTGTGGCAGTTTGGGGCCTTTGCTGCAGGCCTTGTGCTGCTCTTTGGGCTCTTCTGGATGGCCACGGAGCAGGACTTTGATGAGTGTGACAGCAGCAGTGGCCTGAGCTCCTCCAGCAGCGAAGAGGAGGGGGAAGGCGAGGAGCAGGAGGCTGTGGGTGCTGTGCACTGGCTCTCTCCTGAACAGCAGCTGGACTGCCCAGGCAGGAGGGCCCTAGAGACCTTCTACCAGCAGCACCTCTGGGGGCCAGTGCAGGACGTGGCCCACACATGCAAGGTGGTGGAGGAGCTGGCGGGCAACCTCCTCCATGCCTGCCAGATGCTCTCTTTGACAACTTTCCTGCCACGCCTGGAATGGTGCATCGGTGTGGGCAGCATTTTTGAAGGCTGGAGCTACCACAGGCAGGACACCGTCTACAGGCTGCTCGTGCTCCTGAAGCCACCACCCGGGCACTCCTTCCACCTGAAGCTGGGCACCGGCGGGGAGCTGCCGGCGAGGCATGGCCACGTCCATGTGAAGCTGGAGTGCATGTGCGAGAGGGAGCAGCTGCTGGGGGACGTGCTGTGCTTCCGGCACCACTCCCAGATCCAAGTGCGCAGGTATCAGCGCCCCGGGCTCCTACACACCCTGTGCACTGGCTTCTACCTGGATGTGGAGAAAACCGCCCGCTGGTTCCAGCTCTTTGTAAGAAATGCCTGGGACGTGATTGCTGCGGAACAAAACTGCCAGCTGACAGTGCTGCCTTCCTCCCATTCCTGCAAGCTCCAGCTCACATGTGACTCTGGGAGAACCATGCACACTGAGATAATGCTGGGGGTGCAGCAAGACAACTCGGGGCTCTTCATGGGCAGCCAGGAGGCAGAGGCCGGCCTCAGCAGCAGCACAACTTGGCTGGAGAGCTGTGCCCTGCAAGAGCTGCTGTTCTTCAGATTCATGGCCAGGCAGGCCCCCCAGGGCAGCTGCCACCTAACGTGTCTGCAGCTCCTCACCTACCTCCTGGAGGACTCGGTGCTTTCCTCTGTCCACCTGAAAACAGTCGCCATGCACCTCCTGACACTGCTTCCCCCATCAGAGTGGTGCCCAGAGCATCTCCTGGAGCGGCTGAGGGATGTCCTGCGCTACCTGCACTGCTGCCTGGAGGAGAAACAGCTTCACCACTTCCTCCTAGGCAACAAGAGGGTGCCCAGGGAGGTCCCCCTGCCAGCGGCCTTCCAAACGGCCAGCCCGCTCAACCTCTTCCAGCGCCTGGCGCAGCAGCCCGACGCCCACGCCCAGGCACTGCGCGAGTTCACCGAGCTGCAGGATCGGCTCAGGAGCCTGTTAGACTGACGCCAAAAGACGGCTCTGCAAATGGAGCAAAAGCACACTTTGCGGATCCTCACCCAATCCCACTGAAGACGCCGTTGACAGGAGGCGTGCGACAGAGGCGCCTGTGATCACCTGCGCAGAGACTGCCCATCCTTTTGGAGAGATTCAGTTCCCCACGGGAGCACTGCCCTATGCACACACCCCAATAAAGTTGCCTCTTCTCACAAGCCCTCTGTCTGTGGCTGCCTCCGCCTGGGCAACGCTGTGTGGGCAACGCGGGCCCCATCCTGCCACAGGGATACACACCCAAGATTGCCTCGTGTCTGGGAGATGACCAGAAATCACAAACACTAGCACACGCCAGACTGCCCTATTTCCCCCAATCCCAGGAAGCTAGCTGACAGTAGCAAGGGTGCCTGCCGCACAGATGACATTTGGGAGGTGCATCAGATGTACGGCTGTCACACTGAACAGGCACAAAATAGGGCACCTGCGCCAGCGTTCGCACGGCCAGCAAGGTTAAAGCTTTGGCGATGGCCTGCACTCAAAGCAGGCACGCACGCCGTGCATGCCACGTGTCTGGGAAGTGCTGGCCGGCCTCATTGCAGCCGTGCGACACAACAGGTGCACGGATATGTGTATTTGGGACACCTGCGGCAGAAATACAGCCCTTGTGTGCTGCGGAAGACTCACAAGCTGTTTCATAACTATCACCTCAAAAGAGCTGCACGTGCCCGAGTGCTGGAGAAAGCCGGGCTGGTGTCCCGCACGCACTCAGTGCCTTGGCTTGCTCAGCGAGCTAACAGGAGTCGTACCACAGCTGCCCTACGTCCATCAGCTAGGGTCTGTGGGGTTTAGGGGCTCTCGGGGGGGCTGTGCTCTTACGACACCTGCTCTTGCCTCTTCCTGTAGCAGGCCCGGCAGGGCCCAGTTTGTGCTAGCCGTCGTTCCCAGCACAGGCCCTTGGCTGGCAATAAGCAACACCACCCCAGCCACTCCCAAAGGCACAGCAAGACGCCATTGCTAGCCACCAGCACAAGTGCAGGGGGCAGCAACAGGCACAATCAGTCACTGCCCATCTGCCAAAGCTGCCCCGGCCCTGCTTACACTGCCAATGTGCTTTCCAGAGCAGTGGCCACCTTCACAAGCTGCTCACATTGACAAGCCGCACGGAGCAGCACCACGGCTGGGGCCAAGGAGAGGGCAGGCCGGAGCGCTGACGCCTGTGCCCATGCCCAGTTGCTCCAGCTCCGCGGCAAGAACATCCCACCCGACTGAGGCCCAGCTGCGGCAGCTGCAAAGGCCGAGGCTCCCGGGCAGCAATGAGGCCACACAGAGAGCAAGGACCAGGGAGACAGCCAGGGTTCAGCATTGACCAGGCATTTGTCCTCAGGGGGAACCAGGCAGAGCGCTGCCTCTCACCCTCAACCAAGCTCACCCAGGGGCATGGGGCGGCCACAGGCACCTGCCGCTAGTGGATGGCAATGTCATCAGCCCCACGTCACTCTCACCCAAGGCTGGATGTCACCAGCCCTGTCCCCCAGCAGGCAGGGAAGGTGCAGGCTGTGCTAGGGAGGGCCCTGAGCCACATTTTTAACCCTGCTGCTCCCACTGCTGTGCCCACTGGGGGGTCAGTCTCCCCAGCAGGATGGCGGGCCTCAGCCCCACCTGCTTTGCTCAATGCTCAAAAGGCCTTTGCAAGAAGGAGCTAGGCCTGGCGGGGGGCATTGCCCAGATGCACTCAGCAGCCCTGGCATTTGCGGCAGCACCGCAGGGGACTTTGCTGCTTTAGCGACAGAACGGGGAGCAGGGCCCCAGCCCAGCTGGTCCCAAAAGGGGGCCCCAGCCGGCAGCTCGACGGGAGGCCAAGGGGCAAAACACCAGCTATCCCACAGCAGCAAGGACCTAGGAGAACAAAAGGCATGTTTTACTGCAGAACCCCCAGCAACACAACCTCCAGGCACCGCTCTGCTACCAGCACTGCGGCTCACACCCGTTTGCCCAGAGACCACAGGGCACTCGCAGAAACACTCCTCCTGCCACGTGAGAGCTCTAGGGCAGGATACAGACCCCAGCTCTCACCAGCACCTTCAGCAAACGGGGACAGCTTGCCCACAGACTCGCGGGCATGCACAGCACAAGAGCAGTCCTGAGGGCTAACCCACCCTGCCTTTCGCTGGGCTCCTGCTTCTTCCAGCCTGGCAGCCTTTCCCACGGGCACAGCGCGCTCCAGCCACTGCCTCTGCACAGCACGCAGCTGGGCAGCCCCCTGTGGCGGACAGAGGGGTGAACTTTTGCCTTAAACATTTCTTGGTACATAAGGTGCAAGCAAACCATAACCCCAAACAAGCCATCTGTTCCCGGCGGAAACAGGACTCAGCTGCTGCGACCCCCAAAACGGTCTCCCTGCGACCACCTGGGACACACCGAGCCTGCGCCGAACCAGGGCACAATCGGGCAGAGACTTTGGGACCTGGCCCTACTTCAGTGAGAAAGGGCCCCAGAGCTGGTGCAGGCTGGAAAGATAAGGGAGTTACAAGCAGTCTGCATTCCTATGCTTCACACTCCAGGAGGGAGGATGTGAAGGCTTTGAAATGAGGCCTGCTTGGGCACCAGGACCCTGGGAAACAAAGCCTCCTCTCACTGCTGAAACAGTGGTAATTAAGGGGGGGGTCTGGATTATATCCTCTTCCTCAGGACCTTGGAAGATAACACCTACTGTCACTGCTGGGGCAGTGCTAATTGCTGGAACAGCACCTCTTTGTGTTTGTGCCTTGAGAGACAAGGGTGGGACCCAAGGAATCAAAACACATCTGTCAGCAGAAACTGCAACAGTAAAGATAAGGGAGAAAAACAGCCTGCCTAGGAACAACCATGAGACCCAATAAGGAGCAGGAGACCCCAGACCTAAAAATTACTATTGGTCTGAACTACCGCGTGAGGGGTGGGAAACTTCATTTGAAAAAGCTATAATTGCCCAGGGGTTTCTTTGTTTGGGGTCCCTCTTCTGAGGCACCCGACTCGAGCTGTAACTACTGCACGCGTGTCATTACAATTTATTTATTTAATTTGCCTTGATTTGGCTCCGAACTTTTCAGCGGGAACCTAGGGTCGGACCCTGCTTGAGTTGTAATTACTGCGTCGCTAAAATTTACACCCAGGGTGAAGAGGACCAACCGGACGCCGCTGGATCCACGGGTGGTGATCTCTCTTTCCCTCTCCCCCTTTCTCTCTCTCTCTCTCTTTCCCCCCTTCGCCTTTCCCCACCTTTTCTCCCCACTCCATAGAAAATAAAGTTAAAAGGTTGTACGATATTTGACCGGTTTTAGCGTCTTAATCTCCTCCTTGGGATCGTAACGAAACCCCCCCGACACTGGATCGGGACACCCCCGCATGGCCACGACCCCTGCCAGGGGCACCCCAGAGCTCACAAGGCCACCGGAGGCACCGAGGGGCCAGACGTGCCGCCTCCCTCCTGCTCACCCGCCTGGCCCCGAGGCCACCCAGCCAACGCCATCACAGAGCCCCATGCTGCAGGGGCGGCTGCCTCGCAGCACGGCAGCGTCGGGCCACTGCTCCCACCCGGCTGCTCCCGAGCTGCCGCCTCGCCTCGCCTCGCCTCGCCTCGCCTCGCCTCGCCCACCCGCCGCTCCGGGCTCCGCGCTGCCCCCGCCGGCAGGCGCCTCCTGCCCCGCCCCCGCCGCCCCAGCACCGGCCCCGCGCTGCCCCCGCCCCCGCGCCCGCGCCTGCGCCTGCGCCGCACGCGGCCCGGCGGCCCCGCCCACCACGTGCCCGCGCGCCGCGGCGGCTCCCCCCATTGGCTGCGGCGCTGGACCGCGAGGGGCGGGGCGCGGCCGTTGGGGCGGGCTGCAACCGGCTGGGCCCGGTCCCGGGGGGTCTGGCCGCTGCGGCTCGGGGCCCGCTGCAGCCGCGCTGTTCAAACGCCGCCGTTTGTGCTGGAGTCGGCGGCTGCGCGGCACCGTTTGCCTCCTTCAGCTCCCCAGTGTGGTGGCTTCAGCTTTCCCTCCAGGGCAGGGACAGAAAATGCAGCTGCGCTGGCCTCTGTGCGCTTCCGAAGAGAACTGCTGGCTGTAGCAGGGGGCTGAGCAGCCTCCCTGCAGCCATGCCAGCCCCTGGGCTCTGCTGCTTGGCAGCGCGCCCACTCCAGAAGGCCGAGAAACCAGCCGCACCTCTCGTTGTGCCACAGCGCGAGGAGCAGCCCCAGCCCTGGGGGCTGGGCTCAGCGATGGCACTGCCCGGGCACAGGAGCGACAGCCTTCTCCCAGGGCAGCTCGTCACCAGCAGAGCACCCAAGTCAGCGACTGCCCAGAGGTGCAGCAGCTGCTGCCTCCAGCCCTCAGCTGCCATCCTCCCACTGCCCCACTGCTGGCTCCAGCCCCAGGCTTGAAGCCTTCACACGCCTTTTCTCTCCCTCTTCTCTCGCTTTCTTCTTTCTTTTTCTTTGGTGGGCGGGGGAAGAAGACATACAAGCCCTGGGAAGAGAAATCCGTTTCTCCCCTCCACAGCCCCAGGCCCTGCACCTACGGAGCTGATGTAGTTGGACACTGGCAGCCCTCCTCTTCCTCCAGTTCTCTTTGGGGGAGTTTGGGGAACAAGTGCCCTTGCTGGGGCAGTGCCTGGTTCAAGAGGTATGGTGGGCGCTGCCTCACAAGTGCAGCCATAGAGGCCTGGCCATGACTGCCACCTCGGTGTCTGGGGCAGGAGAGATGTCAAGGGGATCGCATGGCCTGCTGGTGGCATCATGAGCTCCCCAGGGCCATGGGGGCTGGGGCTGTGCATACAGTTTGTGCCAGCCCTGCAGCGTCAGCCCCGACACCTGGTTTCCCTCTCCTTTTGCCTGAGGATCTGTACACTGGAGATGGCTGTGGCACGTGCCAACTCTGGGCAAAGCCTGCAAAGTCTGAGAGACAGGAATTGGGAGGGAGAAAACATTCCTGCAGGTGGGCTGGGAAAGGTCATTAGCACCTGGAGGAGAGACTTCATTGTTAAAGAATAGCGCACTGAAACTGTCTAGAGGTAGCCGCTTAGCACAACTTGTATGGAACTTGCTTGGCATGGGTGGCTGAATTTGCTGGGGCCTTGGGCCGCACTTAGATAAAATAATGAACTTTTCCTTAGTCCAGTAAGAAAAGGGCCTCGGAGCTGGTTCAAGCTGGGAGGGTGGGGAGGTTGCAGGCAGTCCGCGTTCCTGCGTCTCACACTGGGAAAGGGAGGGTGTCTGCAGGAATGCGTCTCGCACTCCGAGGGGGAGGGTGTCAAGGCTTTGGAGTGGGACCAGTGCAGGGCGTTGGGACCTTGGGGGACGGGGCCTTGGCTCGCTGCTGGGGCAGTGTTGATTGTTGTGGTTTGGAATCGCCTCCTCCTCAGGACCTTAAGGCACAACAGTAAGACCCAACAAAAACAGAGGTACAACCGTCATCAGAGACCGCAAAAAAACAAAAATAAGGAGAAAGACAGCTTGCCTCAGAATGACGATGAGAGCCAATGAGGAGCAGGAGACCCCAGACCAAAAAATTACTATTGGTCTAACTACCACGTGAGGGGTGGGAAATGTAAGTTGAAAAAACTATAATTGCCCAGGATTTGAGGCACCCACCTCGAGCTGTAATTACTGCACGTGCGTCATTAAAATTTAATTATTTAATTTGTTTTGATTTGGCTGTGAAATTTTCTGCGGGAACCTAGGGTCGGGCCCTGTTATGGTGGCCGACAAGCCTAATTTCCATAACATTCATCCAGTTTGCTGGCAGAGCACTTCATAGCTATTGCAGCTGCACCTGCCCAGGCAGGCTGTCCCCAGGGCACCTGAGGGTGTTTGGCCCATGTGCTGGCAATGACAGGGTGGGGTCTTCCCCACTTCTTCCCCACCAGCCCAGCTGATAGGCTGCTGCCCTCGCTCACCCTTGCAGATGTCCTCCAGCTTCTCCTCGCCCTAGCGCTTCATGTGCTGCCTGATGAGCCCTAGGCACACACACAGCCCCTCACAGATCTTGCTCCCCAGCCCACCCCAAGCAGCCCAGCTCCCCCCAGGCCCTGCCCACCTTACCAGGCGCCCTCCAAAGTGCCATGTTACCCAGCATCCCCTGCCCAGCCACACACTGCTGGTACAGGTTCAGCAAGCTGCCTCCTCCTCACCGTGCCTGCTGTGTCGCACAACAGGATGAGGCCTCTGAGCACCGGCCCTCACATCACCCAGCAGTCACTCCGCAGATACCTCACAAGATACCCACTGCCCATCCTGCCCTCATCGCTGGGCCAGTGCCCCCTCCACCAGGCCTGCTGGCGGTCCCCTCTCCCCTCATCTCCAGCGACTCCGCCAGTTCCCATTTGCAGAGCAAAAGCTCCTCCCGTAACAAGGCATTGGAGCTGGCTGCTGCGCAGAGGGTGCAGACGCAGGCCAGAAACCACAGCTTCTCGGCCCCTTCCTCATACCAGCAGCAGGGGGACAAAGAGAGCGCGTGAGAGGGCCAGGGGCAGGGCCAGCAGGACCAGAGCACTGCAGGGCCTGCAGCGACAGTGGGGCGCCTGCACGGGAGCAGCCCTCCACAGCCAGCAGCCCTCCGGGGGCTTCTGAGCGTGGCGCAGCCCGAGGGACCCCGAGGGACCCACCGGCAGAGGCGGGCACAGCCCCGAGGGAAATGGCGACACTCACCTCCCCTCGGCATATGAAGAAGGCGCCCACATACTGCAGGGCTTCCGCCTCCTCTCTGGAGAGCAGGCAGAGCTACAGGGCTGGCAGCGAGAGGAGAGGAGCCAGCCGAGCCCTGTGCCCCACCGCACGCCTGCGGCCACGCACACAGGCAGCCCTGGGCTGGGCACCTGCACCGGGACACGGACACCGCGGCTCCCTGGGCTCGCCAGGCCACTTGGTGGCAACGTTTGCAGCTGTAGCAGATTAACTTGGCTGCCTGTTTGGGGGCTTTGTAGAGAGGAGAGGCAGGCCAGGAGAGCAGCTGCTTCTGGCAGCTCTTTGCAAATGACATCCTTCCCCTGGCCACAGATGGCTTTTGCATTGGGCCGGGAGATGGGGGAAGAGAGCAGCGTCCAGGGATGAGGGCTGCGGCACCCAAGCTTTGTCGTAGCTTTCAGTTTCTTGCCGGAAGGGGGATCCCAGCAGACTATGCTGTGCTTTGCAATGAGGGGAGCTACTGGGCATCTTGGTGCACGGGAGGCCAACGTCACCGTAACTCTTTAGGGCCCCCTCTCGTTGCCTCGTGTTGTGGCTGTGAGTCTGTACAGCTGCTTGCGCTGAAACTTCAGCTCGCTTCGAAGGCATAATGCTAAACCTCCTGCAGCAATAACTGGCTTGTTGCCAGTAAATAGTCACCAGGGCTAGATAAGGCGTTTGCTTTTGGACCACGTTTCTGGCGTTTTTGCTTCTGAGTGCGGCATTCAAGCAGTTACGTGCTGTGGCTGGACAAATATCAAGGGCTGCAGGCTGCCGTGAATCAGCCTTGTGACACAAACTGCGCTTTGCCCCAGTCAGTTTGGCCAGGTTTGGTTTTGGCCCTGTGAGAAACTGCCGGCTGCCCCAGACACTGTCAGGTGTGACCCCGAGTCTGATCTGGTGCTGTCAGGTCTCACAGTCTCCACGCCGACGTTTCCCTGCGGGCTTTACTCTTCCCAGAGCAGCTCTTACTGCTCAGCCACCTGCGCCCCCCGAGTGGCAGTGCTCACAGGGGGGCAGCCGCTTGCTGATGGCGGACACCAGCCACTCTGGCTGCTGCTGCTTCTGGCCCGCCAAGTGGTGCTCAGGGGCTCCCGGGGGCTGCGGCCCTGCTCAGAGTTCAGGGCCCAGGGCCACGGGCTGGGGAGAGCAGGCAGCGGGGACCTTCTGCAGCCAAAGAGCCAAGAGCCCGCAGCGTGACTTTGCAGGCGGGAAGGCACATGGCTCCCCCTGCTCTCCCAGCGCAGCCGCCTCGCAAAGCACATGGACGGCAGTGCTCGCAGTGGCCCCTGCCATCTCTGGATGGCTGGAGCCTCTAATACGTGTGCTGAGCTCTGGGCCCTGCTGCGCTGGTGCCTGCATGGGCAAATCCTGCGGGGCCTACCAGAGCATCCCAGCAGCCTGCTAACTCCTGGGCTCAGCCACACCAGGGGAAGCCAGCGCCAGCGAGGGGCCAGCTCCGGGCCCTTCCTCATGCAGAAGAGGTCATGGCTTTGCAGGGCAGAACCCTGTCAAGACTGCTGCCATTCCTGACCCTGCTGTCAGGGGAAACGGGGTGCTTCTCTGACTGCTGGGAAGGGGGGTATGTTGTGGCTGCCCTAGACTGCTGGAGAGCGTGTGTGCCCTCCCCCTCCCAGGGTGACCCCGATTCCTTCAGGACCGGAGTTTTCTACCCATTCCTTTGCCCAAAGAAAAGACACTGAGCCGTGGTGAAGAGACAGGGCTGCTTCTTTGGGGAAAGCCCAGCAGAGGGGGGACTGGCAGCACAAGCCTGGGACGGGCTGGGCCTGAGGGCCGGAGCTGTCCTGCGGGCAGGGAGAGAGGCCAGGAACCCCCCGACTTCCCCGCACACTCAGGTGGCCGCTGCGGGCAGAGCAGCCTGGCATCAGGAGGCAGCCGAGCTCCAGCAGCAGACACAGTCACCGCGCAGAGGACAGTGCCACCGCTCCCACGCTCTCCTCAGGCGGTAGCACAGGCCTTGGAGGGTGCCTGGGGAGGGAGTCATCTTCCCTGGAGCTCTCAGGAGCAGGATGGTTTGCGTCGCCAGGCAACAGACGGACGGGCTGCTGTCCTCCTGCAAGCCTTGCAGGGCTGAGAGAGAAAGGAGCAGAGCAGAGATCAAGGCACTGTGTCTGCACAGACGCCAGGCATCCCCTGCTGACGCAGCCAGTCCCACCCAGCTCTTCCCACAGCCAGGAGGCAGCAGGAGCAAGAAAGGGACGAGGTGGGAGTTGCTGGCCAAGACCGTCCCAAAGGCTCCTGAAATCTTCTCTCTACTCTACCCACAGCGGCCCTGCTCTGCACGGGCAGCAGAGCCCTCCTCGCCTGGGGCAGGAGTGGCAGCTCCCTGCCCAGCATCTGTCTGCCTCCCACCAGCCCTGCCTGACACCCTGCTGCCCTCGCTCACCCGTGCAGATGTCCTCCAGCTTCTCCTTGCTCCGGCCCCTCAGGTGCTGCCCGACAAGCCCTAGGCACACACACACAGCCGCTCACAAATCCGGCTCCCCAGCCCACCCCCAGCAGCACAGCTGCCTCCAGGCCCTGCCAGCCTGGCCACGCTCCCTCCTCCCTTTTGCAGCGCTGACGCCAGGGCGCTCCGCACTGCGTGCCACCCAAGGGTCTTGCTGTGAGGGCACAGCAGGAGGCTCCCAGCAGCCCCACATGTGTGGGCAGAGATGGCAGAGGGTGACACAGCCCCTGGGCACCCAGGCCCTGCATCGGGCGCTGGGGGCTCCAGCAGACACAGCTGCAAGGCTGGTCCTTGCTGCCAGCACAGCAGCCGGGGGGGCTGAGGCCGAGGTGTCCGGGGACAGAGAGGGACACCAGCGGTTGGGGCTCACCAGTGAACCTCACGGCTGCCTCTCGCAAGGACTCCTGTGGGCTCTCCAAGTATGTCAGGCTCTGGTGCAGGTACTCTTCTGCTCTTCTGGCCCTCACCAGCTGGGGAGAGCACAAGGGCACGGGCTTGGCACACCCCTCCCTCACCCAGCCAGGCAGTCCCTGCGCCCAGGACCGGCCTTGCCCTGCCAGGACGCTCATGGCTCCCACACACGAGCTGGGCAGTGCCGAGCTTCGGAGGGAGCAGAGGGCAGGCTGCTCCCCAGGCATGCTGAGGTGCCCTCCTGCTGCCAAGGCCCAGCTGGGCCAGGGGCTGCTTTAGCATCCCAGGGGGCAGCGAGGGCAGAGGAGCCTGGAGAAGAGCTCGCCAGGGCAGCGTGCTTGGAGAAGGGCAGCGTGAGTGCTGCTCCAGCCTGGCGGCTTTGGGTGCCAGCCAGGGCCAGGGGCACAGCTGCCTGCCCCACACACTGGGCATGGAGGGGGACAGGCCTTGCGCAGGCTGGCTCTGGGGGCTTTGGGGCCATCCTTACCAGGCACTCGCCGATCCTCCACGTCTGCGCTGTCTCAACCAGCTGCCTGAGCTGCTTCCACTTGAGGAAGTTGGCAGCGCGAAGGAGGGCTTCCCGAGAGGCCTGCACAGCAGCAGAGACGGGGAGATGCCACCGCAGCCCAGGGGACAAGACCCTGCGTCCCCCTGCTCTTGGCAAGTCTCGGGGCCTTGCCTGGCCCACCATGGGAAGAGGCAGCAGCTGGGCACCGACTCTGCCACGGGGTTCAATACCCTGGGCAGAGACATGGGGCACCCACCACCTCAGGCACCTCGTCCTGCTGCGGCAGCACAACAGAGAGCCCCAAGAGCTGCTGAGCTGTAGCCAAGGCCAGGAGGAGGCTGAAGGGCTGCAGTCACAGAGACGCCCAGGCAGGACTCGGCCACAACTACCTGCCACAGGCATTGCCCCTGCGGGTGCTCGGCTGCCCGGCCTGCGCCCTTGCCCAGACTTGTGCCCCCGCCCCAGAGCTGGGTAGCCGGGATGCAGGGCCCGGCCCCTGCCCTCACCGCACCTCCCTCCCTGGGGCTCTCCCCTCCCCAGGCTCGCAGGCTGGGGAACAAGTTGGCTCCCCAAACTCCTTGCAGGTGCTGCCTCCCTCTGCGCAGGCCAAGGGCACTGGGGGCACACGCTGAACGTGGGGAGCAGGGTGTCTCCTCCTGCAGTGCTCTTGCCTTAGGCAGCTGGGGCATGCCCCAGGCCAGACATCTCCAGGCCCCTGCTGGGGCAGGGCACGGTGGCAACAGGAATTGGGGGGCAAAGCCTGGCCTCGCACACCTGCAGGGCTAGCTGCGAAGCCCCTAGGCACTCCAGGGCTTAGACATTTGTGGCCATGGACTGCGGCGGAGCCCTGTGGGACCGGGGAAAGCAGGTCTGGGAAAGGCCCCTGCCCAGCTTCTCATTCCCTGCTTCGAGCCTTCTAGGGCCCTGGTTAGAAAGCCATACCTGGCGCACGCTGCAGCTCTCGTCCTCCATGTGGAAGAGCAGTGGCAGCAGGCTGCTGCGCACTTGCTTCTGCAGCTGCTGGTCTTTGGTGCCCAGCACAATCGCCAGCACATCTCTGAAGAGCCGCGTGGAGAGCACTCGCACCTGGACAGCGTCCTGGTGGGAAGGAAGAGGGGGCACCTCAGTGCTGGCTGCT
Organism: Dromaius novaehollandiae; assembly: GCF_036370855.1. Classification (NCBI taxonomy): domain Eukaryota; kingdom Metazoa; phylum Chordata; class Aves; order Casuariiformes; family Dromaiidae; genus Dromaius; species Dromaius novaehollandiae. Next base: position 44,137,741 of record NC_088104.1, read on the forward strand.
CCAAGCCCACGGTCTCCCTCGCGCCCAGCCCTCCTGCCGGCGCTGCAGGGGCCGAGCACAACACGGAGCAGCCGAGGGCAGAGAGGGCACTGGCGCAACGCAGCCCCCCAGCCCAGGACACCGGCAGGGGCCCTGGCTCTCCCCCCAGCCTTACGGCATCAAAGAGCAGCAGGAGCTCCGCGGACAGCTGCGGAGCAATGCTGGCCACCGTCTCCTCGCCCATGACGTGCACCATGTGTCGCAGCACCACCAGGGCCTTAGTGCTGATGTCGCTGTCCGCATCCCGCAGTTGCTCCATGATGAGTGGCAGCAGGAAGTGCATTTCTCTTACCTGTGTGAAACACCACCGCGTTTGCTGAAGAAGTAGTGGACTGCCCAGGCAAAAATGCCCAGCTTGTTAGACACCCGCTTCTCCTCTGGCTTCCCAGAAGCTGGCATGGCGGTTACTGCAGCAACCTGCTGCCAGGCAGGGCTTAGCGGCACAGCCATGGCAGTGTGGGGGACTGGGGGCGTAGGGAGGGAGGAGAGGGCAGCACCGGCTCCTCTCCACCTGACCACTCGCCCCCTTCTGTGTGTTCCCCAGCACCCTCACCCAGCCCCACGCTGCCCGCACAGCTTCACCTGCCTGTCCCCTGCTCACCGTCTGCGGCCTCTTGCACAGTAGGACGAGGCCTCTGAGCACCAGCCCACGTATCACCTGGCTGCCATGCTGCAGATACCTCGCAAGGAGCAGCAGGATATCATCATCTTCGCAAAGGTCCGGGCAATCCACAAGCTGAAACACATGTTGCAGGGAGACAGTGCCAGAGCCGGCAGGACTCCCTGCATCGTGCCATGCCGGCTCCCACCAGCAGCTCAGGGCGAGGGCACCAGGCCCGCACAAAGCCTGGCCCCAAGGCAGCAGTGAGTGCGGAGGGCCCCCGGGGCGGCTCCTCCGCTCCTCTCCACCATCCACACAGCAGGCACCAAATCCACGTGGGCACAAGAGTTACCCCAGCGCGGATGGGCCAAGCCAAGGCTACAAGTCGCAGTGCACCCACTGCCCCAGCTCCACTCACTGCCGCCCACCCCCCAGCACGGGCACGGGAGAGCAGAGGGGTGAGAGGCACCCCAGAGGCAGCCCTGCCATCAGGCTCACCTCCACGAGGAAAGCCAGGATGGAGATCTCCTGGGAGGGCTCCTCCAGGCGGAGCAGCACTGCCAGCTGGCGCAGGAGGTAAACTCGCAGGCTTCTTGGGGTCTCCCTCATTTCCCTGGCAGAGGGAAGAAGGCACTGGTGGCCTGAGCAGCCCAGGCAAACCTCGGCCATGCCTTGGTCACAAGCGCTGAGGCTGCAGCCCCTTTCTTGGGGAGCTGGGCACCCCCACGGGCTCTGTGGGGCACCGCATCTGCAGGGGAGAAATGCTGGGGCAGAGCGGGCACAAGGGGCTCTCACCTGGCCAGCAAAGCCACTCCGCTGTGGTGGGTCTCAGCGCGGAGGAGCATGTCCCAGCCACCCTTCCTCGCCATGAGCAGCACCTGGCGCTCGTAGCCGGCACGGCAGAGCAGCGCTTTCATGGCCCGCACTGCGGCCCTGTGTGTGGAGCAAACACCAGGTCACACTGGCACCCCTGGCCCCGCCTATAGGTCCACAGCAGAGACAACGGGGCTGGCATGGAGCACCTGACGGGGCTGGTGAGAGCAGACTCTTCCCCTTGGCATTGCCTCCAGCACATCTCAGCCTCCTCCGGCGTCAGCGCTGCGGTGACAGAAATCTGGAACAGCAGCGCCAGGAAGAGCTGGGGGAAAAATGCCTCCACCTGCGGTGGGCAGGGGGGCCGCTGGAGGATCTCCTGCAGCGCCATGGTTGCCTGCAGAAAACACCCAGAGACAGCTCTCACTGCGGAGGTGCCCTTGTTGCACGGCCCAGTCTTGGCAGCGATGCTTGGGCGCTGCCCTGGGCCACGGGGCAGTGAAGCAGTGCCTGGCCTGGCTGTGCAGCCAGGGCAAAGCCATGGGAGCTCTTGGGGCTCAGCTCCTCTTTCTGCCCTGGGCACAACAACCCTTTCTGCGCTGGTAGGAGGTCTCCCTGGGCGGGGGGCGGGGGGGTGGCCCTCCATGCACAGGCCTGCCTGGGCTGTGCCTTGGTCCTGCCGGGCCCCTAAGCATGCCCCAGCCCCTAATCCTGCCCCTAACCCACGTTGCCAGCCCACCAAGCACAATGCAGACACAGAGGAGGGCGGAGGGCCACCCACGCAGGGCTCCCGCCTTGTGCACAGGGGGCTCCAGCGGTGAGCAGCAGCCCAGCGTGCTGGTGTGGCGGGGGTCAGGCACTGGCCAGGGCCCCGCCAGCCGTAGCCCTCCCTCACGCACTGTGCCTGTGCGCCCTGGGGAGGTCAGGGCTTGGCGGCGGATGGGGAAGGGCAGAGGGGGCCCTTTCTGTGGCCTCTCGCCCACAGAGGCCAGTGCAGCCCTAGGGGAGAGCGAGGCTTCCTCCACAAACGCACGGTCAGGGGAGAGATGTCCATGTGGTCCCCATCCAAAATCAGCGACGCCTTGTGCACTGGCCAGTCCAACAGCACGTCGAACAGCTCTCCCAGCACCTTCTCCGCAGCCGCGGGCTTCGACGCCAGCACCCTCCACATGGCCGCGGCAGCGCTGCAGGCCCAGAGCGCCCTGTCAGCGGGTGCCGCAGCCGCAGCGCCGTGGCCTGGGCAGCCCCACAGGGCCTGGGCTGGCTGCCAGCCCTGCCGCTGCCCGCTGCCCGCTGCCCCGTGCCGGCAGCACCCAGCCGGCCCTGCCCCAGCAGGCACCACACCGCCAAGCTCAAGTCCCTTGTGGGGCAGGGAGGGAGCCAGGCGACCGGGCTCAGGGGCCCAAGGCAGCCAGGCTTGCTCAGCTCTGGCTGCTGCAGCCCTGCCTGAGGCAGCGGGGCTGGCACACGGGGACACCGGGAGGGCCCAGCCCCTCAGCAGAGTCCTGAAAATCTCCCTCTCCCCCGCGGCCCACACGGGACGAGCTCTAAGGCCTGCGGGGCCCCAAGCACTAGAGGCAGCAGGGCCCGTACCTGTCGCAGGATGGGGAACAGCGCAGCAGGCTCACAACCACCTCCTCGGGGTACGCGCAGGCCAGCTTGAGAAGAGCCCTGTCCAGGCTGTGCCGCGCAGACTCCTCCGTGACGGACAGCACGCTTCTCCACAGGCACCTCACCATCTCTGGCACCTGGAGGGCACACGGCTCCGAGTGGGGCTGCTGCCAGCCTGCAGCCAGTCGCCCAGCTCCCACCCAGAAGGGCCGCCCTTGCCACCGCTCTGCGCTGCCCCCGGAGGGTGTCGGGTGCCTGGCAGACATGGACTCGGGGAGACGGCGGGGGGGAGCAACCCCCGGAGGCCTCGAGCCCCGGCCGTGCCACCCACAGGCTACTTACGTGCTCCAAAAGGGAGGCGTCGTCTGTCACGAGCGCATCCAGCTCGCGAGCAGCCGCCTGCGCATCCTGGGTGCTGCAGGCTCCGATGCCCCTGATGGCTGCGAGGATGGCACTTGTCCTCACAGCGGGCTCGAGGTGTCCCCCAGACATCTACGGGAGAAAGGAGGGCAGCCCAGATAGATGCGGAGCACCCAGCGGTGCCCCCTCACTCAGCCGTTGGCAGCGCCTGGGGCGTGCGCACCTCGTGGGGCTGCAGCTCGCAGCTGCTCTCCGTAGGGACCCCACGGTCCTCAGCCTCCTCCTCCCAGGCCACCCTGGGGTGGCTGGGGGGTCTCTCCGCCATCCTAGGCGATGCGGTAAAGGCTCCGCGGGGCTGCCCGGGGGTGACAAGGAAAGACCTGGGTGCACTCAGGGGGCTCCTTCGCCAGCCCCACGCACTCCCGTCCTCTCCCGTCACCGTCCTCCCGGACACTGCGGGGGCTGAGGCCGCGGGGGTGCCTGGCAACGCCGTGGGGTGTCACAGGAGCCCAGTCACAAAGGGCCCCACTGTCACCCTAGTGACGCTTGTCACCGGCCCAGGGAGGGGCAGGGTGGGTCCCCTCCAGGGGCGCAGGGCCGGCTTGCCCCCCCGACATGGAACACCTCGGTTTGCCCTCGGGGTGCCCGGGGCCCCCATGGGGGTCTGTTGCCCTCAGCGCCACTGCAATCCTTGCCTGGTCTCCCCCAACCGCTGCTCCCTGTCCCTGCCCTCCTCCTCCACCCCAATGAGCACAGGTTTTCAGACGAGGGTCTCCTCTCCAAAATGCAATCATTCTTTAACACCAACAAATGTCCCGTTCCAATTCTGACACCCTGAAAACAGAGGGCTACCAAGCATGACCCATGAAGCTACTACCTTGGTTAGCATCCCAGGAAAGCACCAGGCAGCAGTTCCCAAATTAGCGCACGCAACTGCTTGCGTACAGCAAACGGTGAAACACTGACCTCCCCCCGCAGAGTCCCAGACATGGCCAGAGCAGAAACAGATTTTAAAAAAGCAATGAGACCCATTGATTTCTGCAAGTGGGCAGCAAGAATTGGGAGCGGGGAGTACCAGGGATACCTGCCCCACTCCTATACCCACTCCCTAAGGATTCAGGGACAGGATACTGGGATACAGAAATCATGCCGTCTACCCCGACTTAGACCTGTTTTTACCTAGGATGACCCTGTAGGACCCTGCAGGAACTCTGGAGTTCCCATTAAAAAAAAATCTGCTGCAACACCAATATGGAGCACCAGTTTTAATTAAATTTGATTAAACCTCTCAAATCCCATCAGCTAGCAGTCATTGTAACACACAGTGAATAAAGACAGTAGGTAGCGGTTGTCAAAGCAGCCCAAAGAGGGATTTTTTTTTTCCTATCTAACTTTATGCAGCTTTATTAAAAATAATAATACCTAAAGTGTCCTTTTTTAGAAAAATGCTGCTTGGTGGGTTGTTTGTCTTTAACAGGCTGAATTTGGTTTCAGGATGATGTGAAGGAATTGTAAGCTTCTGCCAATCAGTAGTAGCAGTTAGCATGTACCCCCAAACATGTTGCAAAGGAAAGCAAAAGGTTCAATCCGGCTTCTTACCGGGAATATCTATGTTAGCGTATCTGAGCTTGTAAAATCTGTGCAAAATCTTTGGACAGTTGAAACACAAGTTTTTCAGACAAGGGTCTCCTCTCCAAAATGCAATCATTCTTTAACACCAACAAGTGTCCCGTTCCAATTCTGACACCCTGAAAACAGAGGGCAAAAAAAGAAACAACAGCAAGTAATTTTTTTTAATAGGAAAACTGAGTTGTGACTTGTTAGGGCATGAGGATGGTGCTTCGTGGCCTTCCAACCCCTAGTTTTACAGAGGACCAACGTATGCCAATTTTCTCCTCCCCTTCCCCCCGTTCTTTTCACCCTCTAGAAATAATTGGTGAGTTAAAAGCAGGGCAAACATTCCCAGCTAGATAAGAACCAAGGTGTTTTCAGCAATCAGGATAAATTCTGAAAAATGTACTGGGCCACCCATTTAGGCTTTTCACACTGGCAGCAGGTATCAACAAGTCCCAGAAAGTATTAAACACTTTCTTATGAGAGATCTGGCATTTTTATGTTAATTTTCAGAGAAGTTGGTGATGGCAGATGTCTCAATTATAAGGCACTTCTGGGCTGATTTTTCTGCTTTACAATTAGGGAATAGTAATTGCACCCAGGAGCAATGTGGTGCCAGGACTCTATAAAACCGTCGGAGCAGTAAGGGGATGCAAAGCCCACCCTGTTCATGGCAAGATGTTGGCAAATACAGCCGGACTGCTCCGAGTCCAAAAACTCACATCCATTTAGCATAATCCTGACCAGGGAGACAGCAGGCCTGGATGCAATAAGCCCCAGATAACCACATCCATGACCAGGGCTGCAGAGCTGAGTCTGGGACTGACTGAGCACCGTCAGCCACCTTCTGCCTCCAGGAGATGCCTGGAGCTGAGAACTGAGAAATCAGAAGTGTTTTGGACACGGGGCTCCTGTCCCTGAAAATTCAAAATGAGTTAAAACCCTGGTCTGCCGATCGGGGCAATGGTAAAACACAGTGGAAAGAACCTGGAGGGAGTGGCCTGGCTCCCGGGAAGTTATCCAGCAAACCCTGGGGAAAGAAATCAAGCAAAATTTAGCCCGGCGGAAGAAGAGCAACCTGTTTCCCATTTTTAAATTTGCAATATTTAAACTTTGGGCACGCACTCTGGAGCCCATCAGGTGCTGCAGCACACCTCAGCTTGCTTTAACTATGGCTCTTGTCCTCCAGCTGCAGAGCTCAAAGCGTCATCCACTCCCTGGGGAAGCTCGGCAAGTGATGTGCAGCCCAGTGAGAGGCCAGCGCGGTACCTGCAGGCATCTTGATAGCTTGGGGCAGGGGGCCAAGCCACATCAAGGCAAGCGGTGCCAGGGATGACAAACTAGAAGTGCCAAGGCTGGATTTAAGACAAGACCCAGGCGTCCTGGCTGCCGCATTGACACCCAAGCCACCAGGAACAAGCAGCTGGGTCTCTCGTTACAGCCCCCAGCCCAGCCTGGCCATTCCCCACAGGTCCCAGGGTATCCACAGCTATTTTTTAGTTGATGTTTTCTGCAACGCCCCTCGGAGCAGAGCTCCCCAACACCCGGCCATCAGGGCTGAGCTGCAAGCAGACGGGGAGCGAGGCTTCTGCGGCTGGAGCAGTCCTGCTCCACTTTCCCCCTCGCTCCTGGCTAGCGCCCAGAGCTGGATGACTGTTTTTTTCCTTCTCACCCCTTATAAAATTCCTCTCTGTTCGCCTCCCTGAGCGGTCGTCCCTTGCCACCCCACCACCGGCCCCTGCAAAGCAGCCACTGGGCAAGCAGTGGAAGAAGCCCGGCAGGGAGCAGCTCCCAGGCCCACAGCAAAGGCGGGTGCAGAAAGGAGCTGGGAGTTTTGCCTCCTTGCACCACATCTATTAAGGCAAATCCACTGTGAGCATCTCCCAATGATACCAAAGGTGGTGAAAAAATTCAAATGACACTGGAGATTTTGCTTCTGTCCCCTCTCTGCTGAACTACACTGATCTCATGAGACCCACAGTGGCAGCGCTGTGTTTTGGGTGGGTTTGCTATATATACATATTTTTTTTCATGTAGGTTGAGACAGAACAAAGTGCTGGCACAGGCTGTTATTACTTTGGGAGCTTAAACACCCATTTTTACTGCGAGTCCCTCGTCCTGCAGCAGTAGGACACAAAGGAAGGGCCAGACCCCAACAGCACCATGATAGGGACCAGGATGACACACAGCAGAAGTGCCTCTCTGCTGGGGACTCCTCAGTCACCTGTGAGCACCAGACCCCCTCCTCTCTTCTCTACTAAGCCAGGACAGTCTCCCTGCAAAAAAAAAAAAAAAAAAAAATCACAGCCGTAGAAGGGTGTGAGCAGTAAGCAAGGAGGAAAAAGTGAACATTTACTGAATATTTGTTTATAAATGAAAGGCAAGTTGACAAACCTGCACACAATAGTCCTTTTTTCCTTTTCTTTTTTCCTAACAAGGCATGGTGGTCCCTGGAGGTACGAGAGACTGAGCCACTGGTGCTAGGAGCCATCAGCTCTTTCTTGAGCTCTGCTGCTTACTTTGGCTTTCCCTATATAGAAATGAGAAATTATCAGTCACAAAGTAACTCTAAGGTGGGGACGTTTGTGATTTCTTGGCGCAGGGGGGAAGGATGAAGAAGTATAGTTGATATTCAGAAAGCTTCAGAACTGCAGCATGGTGTAAAGTCACTGGCACATGGTAGTTGAAGGACAGATGGGAGAAGCCAGCTTTCCCAGCTTGCAGGTCGCCTGGCCTTTGAGTCATGACCCCTTAGAGCACCTCGCAGTTGGTCTTTAACTGCTCCAAGGTTGTCAGGTCAACTGCCAGAAGTCACATCACAGCTCAGCCAGGAACCTGCTATCAGACACCTGAAGAAAATGAGCTGAGAGCCAAGAGTAAGTGTCCTTAAGCCATGGGAGCATCTGCAATAGCTTTAAAACATTAACTGACACCATCAGTATCAAAACCCCATTACAATGGCCTGTTTCTGAGGCATAGGAAACAGCTTTCATACTCTGTTTAGGAATCACAATGTCTTGTACTCCACAAAGAAACCAGTTCAGGTTTAGAGCTCGACACATTGTGTCTGCTTGTGGCAAGGAAAGGGCCAGGTTGCTGGAGAAGCCCCCTGCCCTTGGTCCAAAAAGTAACAAGTCCAACTTCCTAACTTTTGATAGAAATCCAGCTTCCCAGCTGCTTACAGATAACCTTTTTAAATTGACCAGGACCCTTTTGGAAACCAGTTTAAGCACAACTGGAACAGCTGCACGAACAGCAAAAGCTGCAAACTAACTCCACCTGCATGGAAACAAAAAAAGTATGAAGAAAGTTTTACTTAAATATCAAACTTCTGGATCTCGCCAGTGACTTTTTTGGTCTTTGTCTCTCTTGTCTATCTTGATATCATCGTGTATGTGATATCCAGGGGATAAGAAAGTGCTATTAAATCCTTCTTTAAGAGCAGAGTAGAAACTAAGTCCAAATCCCCATGGGTATTTAGGGACCCAAATGACCTTTGAAACCTTTGAGAATAAGGCACTTCTGTGTCTTGAGCTCTGCCCAAGGAAAGCAGGTGAGGATGCCCAGGTAGATCTGCTCAAAAGCCAGATTTGACATCATGTCTCCTGGCATGCCTCACCTCACCCCCCCTTACTGCCTCCCACTCAGAAACAGGACGAAACCGAAGTTCAGGCTGAAACCCCGAACTAACAGGTTTGGTTTAGCTTTAAAGAGAAGCCATTTGCTGCCTAGTATCTCTGCTTTATCTGCTCTAATGACACTCATTAGCTTTTAGCCCAGGACTCTGCCTCTGCATAACAAAGGAAACATTTTCCTACCCCAAAGCTGAAGGAAAGTTCCTGGAATTCCAAGGCAGGAAGGAAAATAAACACCATTCAATAGTTTAGGGTCCTGCCTTGCAACTTTTACAATCGTAATTTTGTCCCGTGAAAGACCAAGATGTTCTCAAGCCAAAGACCTAGGTGGAAACCAAGCTGCCACCTCCTCTCAGGATGCACAACCCCCTAACACTTGAATCCGTTCAGCTGCAGCTGGAGGAAAGCTTGTGAAACACCACTCCCTGCTTGTGATCTCATGCAAAGATGAGAACAAGATCATCCGTACAGGGCATAAATGCAGCGAGAGAGCTCTGGTATCCAACATCACAGATCTTTGCCCCTTTACTAACTAAAGGGTTGGTAAGGAAAACAGGATCACAGCGATAAAACAGCATCTTCTTTGCAGCACTCCTAGGGACATCACGGTGCTGTGAGCATTAGGTAACTGCATACCATCGGGGGGGGGGGGGGGGGTGGGGGCGGGGAAATCAAACCCTTGCAATATATTGAAAGGACACTGGTTTTACCAAGTTCTTTTACAATGACTTAAAAATACCTTCCTGTTTCTGATGGAGACCACTGAGGTGCTTTAAATGCACAGTATTATCACAGAGAGGTTTAAAGGAGCCCAGAATTTGAAAAGGCAAAGGAGGCTGTCAAAACAGCCCAAATTGAGTTTGCTTGAATAAGCTTTTCAATTTAACAAGGACAAGAGGATGGAGCAGATTTTTAGGAAGCCCGGGGACCACACCAAACAGCAAGGGATATACAGAAGAGCATAGGAGGCTGGAAAAAACAGACCGGTGACCCAAACCAGGCTACAGGCTGTTCCTGGACAAGCTCCCCGCTGCCTGGGATGTGCATGGGGGCAGGCCAAGAGAAGACCAGCAAACAGCTACATACCACATGCAACACCATTAGTAATTTATTAATCGGCCACTCAGCACGACTTCCAGCTCTGATGACAAAAAGGAAATGCCCCCAGCACACAGCTGCCCAGGGGCATCCCTCCCCTCCCCGTGACGGAGGGTGCCAGAAGGCACAAAACAGCCTCCAGCGCAACTCATCCATGCTAGAAAACTAGCGTGCCTGGCTGGAGACCAGGGGACCGGGCTGTGCCTCTAACACTGACCACCTCAGTGCTTTCTGCCTTGTTTTTTGTGTCCGGTTTTTCAAAGTGGGAACGATGCTGGCAACCTCACCCGTGAGGCTCTGGGAAGCCAGGTGCCACTGGCTGGGGGGCAGAAGAGCAGAAAAACAGGTGAAGCACTCCTCTTTCCTAACCAGCGGAGAGGGGACAGATGCTCTTCCCCTCCCAGTGACGGCTCCAGAGCACAGAGCACTTTGAAGGCAGTTGTTGGTGCTCACACAGCAGAGGCTGGTTCAGCAGGGCGTGTAGAGCACCCCATCACAATGCTGGGCACAGGGAAAGCCCAAAATCCCAGGCTCTTGCTGCAGACAGCCAACCTGAGAGAGCCGGGACAGCACAAGGGGAAGATAAAAACAGCTTTGCTCTACCAAGGATGAGAGATCAAGTCTGTCTAGATGTCTAATACAATATAGCTGGGCAGCTTTCTCTTCTCAGGTCACCAGTTTGATCCAAAAAGTCACCCTGCTGCATGTCCTGTGGGGGAGGATATACCCAGACAGAGGCTTTTAAAAAGCTGATTCTTAGAAAAGGGTCAACAGAAAGCAAACGGGGACCCAGTGGCACCATGCTGGCACTCTCCTCCCTGGGAGATGCAGTGGTCCAGGGCTGTGGTAAGACCAGCGTTGAGATCTTGCTTGAAATAGTCCTGTGCCCCCACGTGGCAGGCGATAGCAGAGACAATTTGGAGGCCACAGTGTCTGCAGTGGCCCAGGCTCAGGCAGACCAGGCCTCCTCTGGGGCTTTCCCTGCCCCAGAGGAGGATCTGGGCTGCAGCTGCCCAGCGAGAGGGCTGTTGGGATGCAGCCGGGAGAAACGCCCCAGTGTCCAGATGGGGAAGACGTTGCAGTAGGAGGTGTAGCTGATGGCGCACAACTTGTTGAACACTCCAGCAATGTTCTCCTGAGAGAGAAAAACAGCAAGGCGGTATGGGTGAGAGGGGACCCACTGCATCCCTCTCATCCACGCTCCTCAGTGTAGCATCGCCCTCTCTGGAAGCACTTCCCTCTACCCCACGTGAGCCTTGGGCTGCCGCCTCAGTACCACAAGCAGCCGGTTGTGCACAGCTGCACAGTGCCCAGGACAGCTGCAACACCAGAGGAACCCCTTGGAGAGACAAGAATGGATCTACATACCTGAGGCCAGTCCCCGTTGGGCAGCTGTTTATCGAGCAACACTTTGATGCCCCTTTCCAGCACACTAATATCAGGGTACCTGCAAAGCACAGAGATGTAAACACTCCCAAATCTGGACCATCCATGTACCTCCATCCACGCGCTTAGGGAACTCAGCCATCTCCAGGATCCCCATGCTTGTCCCCGGCATGCCGAGTGCTTTGGGAAGACCCCTTATGACCCTAGCACACCAGACATAAAGAATATGGCAAAACTGTCCCAGGCCAGGGGCTTGCGGTTGCGACCCAGACTCCTGCTTTGCACGGGCCCCCCTTCCCCCAGGCATCAAGAGCCCCACCAGCCTGTGGACCACAGCTCCAGCCAGTCCCTCACCGCAGCAGGCTTGTGACCGACAGCATCTTTCAGGAAATGTCATACGGCACACGGCCGGGCCCAGGGCCCGTGCCAGCTCTTCCCTATAACTTGGCCTGCGTTTCCTATCTCACTATGTGCTCAGGGCCACACGGTGTCTGAAGAGGCGAGAGCTGCTCCTACCTGACAGCCATGAGTCCCAGCAGGGCCCAGCACGTATTGTGGATCTGCAAAGCGGCACTCTGCACGTACACGCGCTGCTCGCACGACTCAAAGTCTTCTCCCCAGCCACCATCTGCCATCTGCTTGGAGAGCAGGAACTGGCAGGCCCGGGCCACTTCTCTGCACACAGCCCTGCAAAGATGGGGCAGAGAATCAGATGGGGCTGGGGGCCGAGGAGAGTTTGCACCCACGTGCCCCAGTCAGCTGGGAGCCAGGCTCTACCATGCCCATAGTGTGGGGCTGCCCAAGAGTTTCAGGCTCTGGCAGCAAGTGCCCTGGTCATATCACAGGCATAAGATTTGGGAGGAGGAGCTCTTGGGCCAGCCAGGGGATCAGCTCAGCCCCACCACGTGGTCCTGCCCCTGCCCAAGAGAGAGGGGCACGGGAAGCATACTGCCCCTCACTCACCCATCGCGGTATGTGTGCTGCATACAGGCAAATGCCTCCAGGCCAAACCAGGTGCCGTAGGTGAAACAAACCCCCCAGCTCCTAGGAGGGAAGGGAGAGCAGTAGTGTCAGGTTTGCACAGCCCAAGGGAGATGCAGGCTGCAACGCTGCTGGGGTCAGAGCAAGTGCAGAGCTGCACAGAGGCACCGACCCTGCAGCCGGTGTTTGCTAGGGCACAACCACATCCAGCCCCACCAGGACTGCTCCCAGCTTGCTCAGGAGGCAGCAGCCACTCAGGAACCAGAGGAGCTGGAGCCACCCCAGCCCTCAAGGACTGCCCAGGCCTCGTGCAGCGTGCAAGGTGCCTGCTCCATCTGGGCTGGAGGGAAAGGACAGGAGAGCAAAGCACACAGCAGCTGAAGGGGGGAAGAACTGGCCCCTGCTTGCCTTTCCCACACATCCTGCCAGCCACGAGCACTTGCCACCACGGTCCCTCTCATACTGGGGCTGCCGGGGAAAAGCCAGGCCCCAGGAGCACTGCTTACTCTTCCCACGACCCGTCGGCTCGCTGCGTCCTCCGACAGAAGTCCAGGCCCTTCTGCAGAGTCTCTCTGGTCGGGAGAAAGACGCCTGCTTCAAAAGCAGCCCAAGCTCAGTGGCTGCCTATGCAGCCATCAGTCCCTCCGAGGATTTGGTGGGCCCTTGCGAGAAGCAAGACAGCAGACAGGCAGCCTCACAGTCCCCATGGGATCTCACAGGAAAATCACGCACCACTTGGATGCTTTTCTGCCACGAGCTGGCACACAACAGGAAACCCAGCCAGCAAATGGTGGCAAGATGGAGGCAACCGCTAAGTGAAGAGACAGGCAGCTTCTTCACCAGGTCCCCCCTGCCTCATGCCATGAAGACAAATGGCCTGCGCCCCGCTCCTTGAGCCAGGCTAGGCCCCAGCCTCTTACAGGGAGCTCTGGTTTGGAGACGTCAGCAGCATCCCAGCCTTGAAGGTGCCAAGGGCAGCTCCATGCCAACACAGAGGGCCCTGACAAGGCTCAGCAGGGCCCGTCTCAGCTGGGGCCATGGCAGGCAGCATGGGTCACTGCAGCCTGTTTTCCCCCTGCCCCACTCTCCTCTCAGCGTCTCACCTCATCTCTGGGGCCCTGTGCTCAGGGAAGACCTCGTGGAAGTGTCTGAGCGCCTGCATGACGGCCGACGTGCACTCCACGTAGGTGTAGTCGATCATGATGTCACCTGCCGGGGGCAGGAGGACAGCAATGCAACAGCCCCTGGGCCAGGCAGCTCTCCCCGCAGCACGCTGCCGACCCCTTCCCTGGCCCCAGCGCACGCTCATCCCGCAGAGGGACCTGGGGCCAAGCCAGGCACCCACTGGGCACGGCAGGGCCAGCCCCTTTGCAGCGGGCGGGACAACCCGCCCCACACAGCTCCCCTTACCAAACACCTCCGAGGGGTTCAGCAGCTCCAGTAAGCGACCTCCTCGCTTGGTTTCATAGGTGCCAAAGCCTCCATCGGAGTTTCTCATGCTCAGCAACTGCCCAGACAAGCAGAGAGTGGGGACCCGACTGGCCCACAGGCAGCGCCACCCCAGTCCACCCCCGAGCCAGGTGTGAGGACAGAGTCAAGCCCACAAGCCCACAGGGCTGGCAAATAACTCACATCCCAACCCACAGCCATAGGCACACCCAAGCTGGACCATCACTCCAGAGACTTGTATCACAGTAAATATGGTGTCAGCATCGCTATTAGCAGGCCACAGGCCTTGTACCAGCTTATGCGATACCAGGCCTAGCAACTCATCAGGCCTTGCCTTCTCCTGTTTTAGCTCAGTTTAGCTGGCTGCATTTCCCACAGCCCCAGTTGTTGCAGCACTTACCACATTCACGGCGTCAAAGAGGCGCTCAGAGGGGACGGGCTTGGTTAGGAAGGGGCACTTCTCCTGCAGCAGCATCACCGACTTCAGCCCCTCTGCCGTGCAGTCAGCCACGATCCAGCCGCAGTCCCGGGTGCTGAAGGGGAAGCCACCCTGGGGAAGGGTCAGGAGGGCTCAGCAGCTTCCCCCAGACTTGCTCTCCCCTTGCACAGAGGAAGTCGCTGCCCCTCAGTCCCATCCCCTCTGCCCAAATTGCTGCCCCAAGCACCCATCCCACAGCAGCCAGCTCCAGCTCTGCTACCTTGTTCATACGGCAATAATATTTCTGGTAGTCGGCTGGGTTCTCCGGCATCTGCAGAGAACAAGAGCAACAGTGAGGGCAGGCAGAAGATCTCTTCAGAGGAAAACAGAGGTATTAAATAGGGCGGTAAGAAGACTCAGAGTCTGCGCAGCCAGCACAACAGAGACACCGCCAACCGGCTCTGCTCGCCTGGCTGAACCTGAGGAACTCATGGGCGTTTTGGAGGCAGGACGTGAATTCCGGGACCTTCTGGGATTCTGCCTGGAAATGGAGGTACACAGTCAGCACGGAGCTGCGGCCGACACGCACATCCCTCGGTTAGAAGAGGATGTGCTGGGATCTCGCTGACCTGCTGGTCTAGGTGCAATCAACTCCTGCCCTTCCTATAGCCCTTCCCATAGGTTTGCATTTGTACTTCACTCAGATCCATCTGACTGTTTCCACTAGCAGCTTCTGCAGCTGGAGCTGGACCAGCCCTTGTTGCTGGGGCTGGAGAGAGGCATTTGCCTGGCCAGGGCCCACATGGCCGGGGAGTAACAGGTCAACAGCTCTGAGCAGCAGTGTGTCCACCCAGCCCTGGTGTGCAATGTGATGCCAGGATCCACACAGCAGAGCTCTGAGGGGATGTGCAGTAGGAGCCAGCAGTATTTGGGGATGGCCCAGGAGAGGCCACTCGCCTGAGGAAGCACACAGCCCTGAAGGGAGCATTACCTCCAGAAAGGCTTGAACGGCAAAGGCAGTATCCCAGAGCTGGGATCCATTTGTCCCCTGGAAGAGAGAGAGCAGGCAGGGAGAGGCAGCTGCCTGTGGCAGGAGGGCAGCCTGCCCCGGCTCTCTGGGGCAGCAACTCCCTCCTGCATTACCCCCGCGAGCTCCCTCCACCTTGCGTCTCAGCTTCGGGGTGTGCAGCACCACAGCTGATGCGCAGGCGCAGAGGGGACAGACACAGCAGCACAGGGATGGCAAGGGGACAGGAAAGGAGACAGCCAGCACGGCCTGTGCCAGGCACAGCCAGGACAGGACAGGCAGCCAGGGATGAGGAGCAGAGGGAGGCAACAGCCAGGAGAGAAGCACGGCAGTGTCCACATGCAGCATCTGAGCAGAGGGGCAGGGGCAGCTGGGGTGGGGGTGGGGGGTCTCTCTGCCATCCTGAGGGATGGACACCCCACCCCCCGCCATCACTCCCAGCCACTGGCCTCATCCACCCTGGGATCCACATCTGGGATGAGGTGCGAAGGGAACTAGCCCCAAAAGGAAACATCTCCTCCACTGGGCACCCACCCTGCGGGCTGCTTCAACACCTCTGCCAGCCACCCCCTGGGGAGCACGGCCAAACCCAGGGGTCCCTGGGGCACCCGGGAGCTCAGAGAGAGCTGTGCTCCCACGCTGTGCAATCTCACAGCCTTTCCCGTGGGGAAGCTCTGTAAGGGCAGTGGCTCCTACTAATCAGACTTCTCACACAAGCTACAGTTTACCCCGGTGAATTTGGCCAGGTTCGTTTCTAGCCCCGTGAGAAACTGCCACAGGCTCCAGAGGCCGTCTGATACTGTCAGGTCACACAGTCTCTGTTACTCTGTTTCAATACAGCTCTAGCCTTACAAGATGTATTTCTTAAACAGTAAGACTTGAAAGTCAGAATTACTCCTTGATCCATGGGCTGCAGAATGGGTGTTGTCTTAGCAGGCAGGAAAACAACACTAATCTCACTGTACATCTCCACGAGAGCTTTGGGGTGACCAGATGCATTGTCAGTGAGCAGTAATATTTTGAAAGGAATCCTTTTTTCTGAGCAGCAGGTGTCAACAGTCAGCTTAAAATATTCAGTAAACCATGCTGGAAATGGATGTGCTGTCATCCAGGCTTTGGCGTTCCATTTATAGAGCACAGGCAGAGTAGATTTAGCATAATTCTTAAGGGCCCTCGGATTTGTGGAATGGAAAAGGAGCATTGGCTTCAACTTAAAGTCACCAGTTGCATTAGCCCCTAACAAGAGAGTCAGCCTGTCCTTCGAAGCTTTGAAGCCAGGCACTGACTTCTCCTCTCCAGCTATGAAAGTCCTACATAGCATCTCCTTCCGATATAAGGCTGTTACGTCTACATGGAAAATCTGTTGTTTAGCGTAGCCACCTTCACCAGTTATCTTCGCTAGATCGTCTGGATAACTTGCTGCAGCTTCTGCACCAGCACTTGCTGCTTCACCTTGCACTTTCATGTTACAGAGACTGCTTCTTTCCTTAGACCTCATGAACCAACCTCTGCTAGCTTCAAACTTTGCTTCTGCAGCTTCCTCACTTCTCTCAGCCTTCGCAGAATTGAAGAGAGTTAGGGCCTTGGTCCGGCTTAGGCTTTCGTTTAAGGGAACGTTGTGGCTGGTTTGATCCTCTATCCAGACTGCCAAAACTTTCCCCATATCAGTAATAAGGCTGTTTGGCTTTTCTCATTAACAGGCCTAATTTCAATAGTGTTGTGTCTCAGGGAAGAGGGAGGCCCAAGGAGAGGGAGAGAGACAGGGGAATGGCCGGCTGGGGGTGCAGGCAGAACACACACAACATTTATCGATTCAGTTTGCTGTCTTATACGGGTGCGGTTCGTGGCGCCCCAAAATGATTACAATCAAAGATCACTGATCACAGATCACCTTAACAGATAGAATAATAATGAAAAAGTTTGCAATACTGCGAGAATTACCAAAATGTGACACAGAAACACAAAGTGAGTACGTGCTGGGAAAAACGGCACCGATAGACTTGCTTTGTTGCCAGAAACCTTCAATTTGGAAAGACCGCAATATCTGCGATGTGCAATAAAGTGAAGCGCACTAAAATGAGGTATGCCTATACAGGTTTTATTCCTCTCAGGCTGTGTCCTGCTCAGGCTCCTGCACACCCCGAGTACCAGTACGTACAGTGCGCAGCTGCTTGCTGACAGTAGGCACCAGCAGCTCTGGCAGCTGCTGTTTCTGGTCCACAAAGTCCTGCCCGGGGGCTGGGGACCCACTCGGATTTCAGTGCTGAGGGCTGCAGGCTGGGGAGAGCAGGCAGCAGGGACCTTCCCCAGCCAAAAAGCCAAGACCCTGCAGCGTGACTTTGTAGGCGGGAACGCGCCTGGCTCCCCTCTCCTCTCCCAGAGTAGCCTCCTCCCAAAGCACATGGACAGCAGTGCTTGCAGTGACCTCTCTCATCTCTGGGCACCCCTGGAGCCCTGCTGCAGCTGGGGTTGTGCGACAGGCAGAGAAAAGCCTCTGGGCCTCTTCTCCACCTTCTAGTGTCTCTTCTTGCCTGGTGCCTGGTGCCTGCTCTCCTGCAGGCGCAGGTGCCCAGGTACCTTCTCATCAAGGCAGGGTTTGCCTCCAGCCAGCAGAGCACCTCGTAGCTATCGCAGCTGCACCCGTCCCAGCAGCCTGTCCCCAGGGGAGCTGAGCGTGTTTGGCCCATCTCCTGGGAAGGACAGGCCAGAGACCTCAGGGGGCTGAGTCCTGCGTGGCTGCGCTTGGCCTCTTCTCCAGAAACTCAGGCTTCGCTGCACTGCTCCAGGCTGTGCTAAGAAAACCTCCAGCAGGAGCTGTGTCTTCTCCTCCTGGCAGATTTAAGCCCCATGGCTCTGCATGTCTCCATTTCCCCCTCCAAGGCTGAGACCAGCCCCTGCCGCCCGGGGGCACGACGAGGCCTGGCAAGAGGCAGAGCACCTTTTCGGGCCTGCCAAGGTGTCCTTGGCCATGGCGGGTTTTACTCCTCCTTCCAAGCCTCCTTGCCCCAAGGCCTGTGCGGTGCTCTGCTCCCAGCGCCCTGGCACCATCCAACCTGCCTCCCCTCCACTAGTGCGCTGTCTCAGGTGTCCCCCGGCTTTGTCCCCCCGACAAAGCCAGCAGGCAAGCAAGAGCCTGCCGAGCAGGCCCCAGGGCGGGGCTGCGCAGAGAAAGCCCCTGCAGGGGCCCCAGGGTGAGGTGCAGTTGGGGAAACCAGCCAATGTGCTTTCCAGAGCAGTGGCCACCTTCACAAGCTGCTCACACTGACAAGCCGCACGGAGCAGCACTCTGTGCCCTCAACATCGGACTTTGTGCTGCAACCTGGTCGCTTTGGCCGCAGCTCTTGCCCACGTCGTTCCACGGACGGGCTTCAGGTGCTTGCAGGCTGCTGCACCATTTGAGGCATTGCTTCGCACACTTCCCTGAGTAGTGCCCACGCTTCCCTCCAGTTCCACCCCCGGGGCACCGCTCCGGCCAGCTCTGGGCCTTGGCACCAGCGGCAGATGACCCCATCCTCCCCGAGCAGCTCACCCACACCCCGCGCCCTCTCTGCTGGCGACCGCTTCCCCCCACGCAGAAGGGGCCTCCACAGCTTCACCACTTTCTCCGAGGCAATCAAAGGCTGTTCTGGGAGGTCCCCCTGCCACCAGCCTTCCAAACATTCAGCCCATTCTACCTCCTCCATAGTCACGGAAGTCATAGTTAAGGTGGGGAGGAGATGTTTTGGGTGTAGCTGAAGCTTCATAGTGTGCATGTAGTTGGAGCAGAGACCAAGGAACGCTGGCCGTGCAGAAGCACATGCATCCGCGTGAGGAGCAGACGGCTCAGCTGCAGCAGGAGTCTGGGGACATGATGCAAGAGCCGAGCGGGCTTGCCAGGAAAGCTGTGGTCTTCACTGCGTGGGACAGGTGGCAGTTCGGGGCCTTTGCTGGAGCCCTAGTGCTGCTCTTTGGGTCCGCTGGCTGGCCAGGAAGCAGGACCATGACATGGATTCTGGCTATGAGCACACCACCTCCCACAGTGACAAGGAGCGGGAACATGCTGACGCTCCAGTTCCAGTCATGGGCCTGAACGTGGTCTAGCAGCACGAGAACATGTGCCAGAGACACTTTCCGCAGACTGCAGAGGGCAATTCTCTGAGCACTTCCCTATGAGGGTGGGGATCTCCTGCTCTTTCCACCAAGCAGGACACAAAGGCCATGGAGTTTTACTAATACCCGGCCAGCTCCTTAGCACTTTCCTTTTAACTGGATACATGATCACAGCTCACGTGCACATGGAGTCTTTTGCGAGGCCCATAAAGGAGGAGCTCCCATTTCCACCAGGGGCTACTTTCTGCACCTCCCAGGACCATCCAGTCCAGCACTGGTCGTCTTGAGCTAATGCCCCAACCACGCCACATGCAGGGGCCCCCTCTTCAGTTCCCATGCTGGCAAGGTGCATTTCGTGGCCTACCATCTGTTGGAGCCCACTTGACCACCAGAACCATTTCCATACCAAACTCATTCGCCTTTCTTTCTCATCACTCTCCAAAGAGTATGTGCTATGAGGGCATACGGCTCCTGCCAGATGTGCTCCTATGTGCACGTAGGCAAGCACACACGTTGCATGTGCAGAAACTACAGTCCTATACCAGGCATCTGTTGCTGAGCATGGTCACTCTTAATAAGAGAAGGTTCAGAAATGCATGCTACAGGGTTCAGAAATGCATGCTACAGGCATCCTCTCTGAGAGAAATGGGGTTTCTCTTGCCTGGAAAGAGGAGACTTCTTTCACCCAGAACCCCTTCCCTTTTTCTTTTACTTTATATTCCCTTTTCTCCTTCTCCTTCCCATTTCCCTTTTCCTTTTCCTCCCTTTCCCTTTCCTTTCCATCCCATCCCTCTTTTACCTTTCCCTTCCCCTCCCTGCTCTGCCCTCCCCTTCCCTGCCTCTGGAACCTAGACACAAACTTTGGCCTTGAATGGGCCTTAGCAGTGGTTACACTGGTGCACAGACTTGCCCCATCAGCTTTTCCTCTCTTTCTGATCCTTCTGGTCACTAGAGCACCTTCCTCCCCGCCTAGAGGCTCGTCCTTCTCCACATGCAGTTCCCTGGTGCCAGGGAGACGGCTCGTGTGCACAGACCTACTGCGCCTCCTTGTGCGCTGCACCCCCCAAAGCCGTCCTGCATGCGTCTCGCAGCGAGCTCACAAAATCACTCTTTGTAGGGGGAAAACCCGTAGGTGGCCACGTTGGTTGGAGCAGCAAGTCTCTCTGGCCAGGGTCACTGCAGGGCGCTTGCTGCTGCCTAGAGAGCTCTAGCGCAATGAGCGGGAAGCGACCAACGAGCCCTAGCCCACGCCTGAACTGGATACGGCCTCTGACAAGGAGAGGAGGGAGGGCAGGAGGCAGGCAGAGGGGAGCCTCCTGCTCTCTCTGTCCTCTGCCCACAAGCACCCACAGCGAGATGCCGGGGCCTGGGGAGTGCTGGGAGCGTGGACCCGTGAGTGTGCACAGGAGGCGGCCCCAGCGCTTCCCCAAGCAAGCTCCCTTCAGGCACGGATCAGGCCGACAGATGCACCCTGGCAGCCACAGAGCAGCTGCCCCACGGGCAACGGTGTGCCAGAACCGTGGGCCCCAGCGTGGCCTCTCCAGTCCCCGTGCCTGCACTTGCAGGGGGCAAGTTTGCAGCACGAGACAGGAGCCACAGGCGATTTGCTGCTCTAACTGGGGATGCTCTTGTCATTACGCTTCATTGTCAGGACTCGCAGGGCTAAGTCCTGCCTCAGCAGAAGAAACCCAAGGGAAGAAGAGGGAAGGAGGAGGTTTGCCAGGCTCAAAAGGAACAAAGTCCTCATGGGAAGGGGGGTGGTGGGGCAGGACTTGCTCTCTTCTGGCCCTTCCCAAAGGCCCCAAGTTGTTTGATGCCTGCAAGGCGGAGCTCGTCCTCCTGGCTCAGAAAATACTGACTCTGTCTTTGTAAGTGGAGGACCTCCTTCCACAGGGCCCCTTTTTCTTTCTTAGAAGGGCTGAGGGCTGTTTGGGTGCTTCTGCCCACCTGGTGAGGGGGGCCCACGGGCATGCTGTGTGGCTGCTGCCTGGGCTCGTAGGTGGTGGGTGCCAGGGCCTCGGCTCTGGCTGCCCAGAACAGGTGTGTGTCACTACGCCAGGGTGGGCATGGCGGCCAGGGCTGGCCCTGGAAAGGGGCTGTGCCCCCGTGACAGCACAGAGGACAAGTCACAAAGGCAGGGGGCTGTCACCAGGGCACCCACAGGCATTGGCCCCGCAGCACTGCTGGGTTCACAGCAGTATGGCCTGGGCCAGCCCGGGCTGCGGCAGCCTCTGCAGGGTGAGTGCAGCAGTGGGGCAACACTGGACGGGACGAGGGCCGGGGCACCAATGCCAGCTCCCTCCCGGAGGTTTCCAGCGCTGCAGCAAGGGCTGAGCCATGCAGAGCAGCGCGTTGGGTCAGGGATGTTGGCACCCTGAGGGCTGGAGGCAGAGGTGCCTGGGGCTCCCGGTGAGCCCGGGTGCCCAGAGACGTGTTGGGGATGCGCCGGGCACTCGCAGCTCTGCGGGCCGCTGCTCCCTTGGCGGGGGGGCGGGGGGGCACGGGCCTCAGGACTCCCCATTCTGGTGGCACTTGCTCTTTCTGCACCCCTGCCCCCGGGGCAAAGCCTGGCCAGGGTGCTGGGCCTCAGGGGAGGGTTGGCAGGATGGGCCGGCCCCACAGTGTCGGCGTCTAGGCCCTGCGTCCCCTTGGAGCCTGCAGGCACCAGGGCCCAAGCGCTTTCCCTGGCGTGGCCCGGGGTCCCTGCTCAGGCAGCGCTCACAAATCCCAGCCTTGCTGCCTCCAAGCTCCCTCGCCCCCTCTCCCATCTTGCCCCTTTGTGCCTGCAGCTCCCGCCACCAATCCGCAAGCTCTCTCCCAGCTGGCCTGGCTCACCTGCTTCTCTCCCACCTCCTCTAGGTAGGCTATGGCTGGGGGTCTTGCGCTCCTCCTCGCCATGCTGGGCATTGTCCTGCAGCCGCTGAAGGTCAGTGACCACATGGATGTGGCCATGGAGCAGTGCATGCAGCAGCGCAAGGAGCAGGAGGTGGAGCTGATGACTCGGCTGCAGCAGGAGTTTGCGGAGATGATGCAGGAGCCGCAGAGCGGACTTTTCAGGAGAGATGTGGTCTTCGCCACCTGGGACCTGTGGCAGTTTGGGGCCTTTGCTGGAGGCCTTGTGCTGCTCTTTGGGCTCTTCTGGATGGCCACGGAGCAGGACTTTGATGAGTGTGACAGCAGCAGTGGCCTGAGCTCCTCCAGCAGCGAAGAGGAGGGGGAAGGCGAGGAGCAGGAGGCTGTGGGTGCTGTGCACTGGCTCTCTCCTGAACAGCAGCTGGACTGCCCAGGCAGGAGGGCCCTAGAGACCTTCTACCAGCAGCACCTCTGGGGGCCAGTGCAGGACGTGGCCCACACATGCAAGGTGGTGGAAGAGCTGGCGGGCAACCTCCTCCATGCCTGCCAGATGCTCTCTTTGACAACTTTCCTGCCGCGGCTGGAATGGTGCATCGGTGTGGGCAGCGTTTTTGAAGGCTGGAGCTACCACAGGCAGGACACCGTCTACAGGCTGCTCGTGCTCCTGAAGCCACCACCCGGGCACTCCTTCCGCCTGAAGCTGGGCACTGGCGGGGAGCTGCCGGCGAGGCATGGTCGCGTCCATGTGAAGCTGGAGTGCATGTGCGAGAGGGAGCAGCTGCTGGGGGATGTGCTGTGCTTCCGGCACCACTCCCAGATCCGAGTGCGCAGGTATCAGCGCCCCGGGCTCCTACACACCCTGTGCACTGGCTTCTACCTGGATGTGGAGAAAACCGCCCGCTGGTTCCAGCTCTGTGTAAGAAATGCCTGGGACGTGATTGCTGCGGAACAAAACTGCCAGCTGACAGTGCTGCCTTCCTCCCATTCCTGCAAGCTCCAGCTCACATGTGACTCTGGGAGAACCATGCACACTGAGATAATGCTGGGGGTGCAGCAAGACAACTCGGGGCTCTTCATGGGCAGCCAGGAGGCAGAGGCCGGCCTCAGCAGCAGCACAACTTGGCTGGAGAGCTGTGCCCTGCAAGAGCTGCTGTTCTTCAGATTCATGGCCAGGCAGGCCCCCCAGGGCAGCTGCCACCTAACGTGTCTGCAGCTCCTCACCTACCTCCTGGAGGACTCGGTGCTTTCCTCTGTCCACCTGAAAACAGTCGCCATGCACCTCCTGACACTGCTTCCCCCATCAGAGTGGTGCCCAGAGCATCTCCTGGAGCGGCTGAGGGATGTCCTGCGCTACCTGCACCACTGCCTGGAGGAGAAACAGCTTCACCACTTCCTCCTAGGCAACGAGAGGGTGCCCAGGGAGGTCCCCCTGCCAGCGGCCTTCCAAACGGCCAGCCCGCTCAACCTCTTCCAGCGCCTGGCGCAGCAGCCCGACGCCCACGCCCAGGCGCCGCGCGAGTTCACCGAGCTGCAGGATCGGCTCAGGAGCCTGTTAGACTGACGCCAAAAGGCGGCTCTGCAAATGGAGCAAAAGCACACTTTGCGGATCCTCACCCGATCCCACTGAAGACGCCGTTGACAGGAGGCGTGCGACAGAGGCGCCTGTGATCACCTGCGCAGAGACTGCCCATCCTTTTGGAGAGATTCAGTTCCCCACGGGAGCACTGCCCTATGCACACACCCCAATAAAGTTGCCTCTTCTCACAAGCCCTCTGTCTGTGGCTGCCTCCGCCTGGGCAATGCTGTGTGGGCAACGCGGGCCCCATCCTGCCACAGGGATACACACCCAAGATTGCCTCGTGTCTGGGAGATGACCAGAAATCACAAACACTAGCACACGCCAGACTGCCCTATTTCCCCCAATCCCAGGAAGCTAGCTGACAGTAGCAAGGGTGCCTGCCGCACAGATGACATTTGGGAGGTGCATCAGATGTACGGCTGTCACGCTGAACAGGCACAAAATAGGGCACCTGCGCCAGCGTTCGCACGGCCAGCAAGGTTAAAGCTTTGGCAATGGCCTGCACTCAAAGCAGGCACGCACGCCGTGCATGCCACGTCTCTGGGAAGTGCTGGCCGGCCTCATTGCAGCCGTGCGACACAACAGGTGCACGGATATGTGTATTTGGGACACCTGCGGCAGAAATACAGCCCTTGTGTGCTGCGGAAGACTCACAAGCTGTTTCATAACTATCACCTCAAAAGAGCTGCACGTGCCCGAGTGCTGGAGAAAGCCGGGCTGGTGTCCCGCACGCACTCAGTGCCTTGGCTTGCTCAGCGAGCTAGCAGGAGTCGTACCACAGCTGCCCTACGTCCATCAGCTAGGGTCTGTGGGGTTTAGGGGCTCTCGGGGGGCGTGGGGGGCTGTGCTCTTACGACACCTGCTCTTGCCTCTTCCTGTAGCAGGCCCGGCAGGGCCCAGTTTGTGCTAGCCGTCGTTCCCAGCACAGGCCCTTGGCTGGCAATAAGCAACACCACCCCAGCCACTCCCAAAGGCACAGCAAGACGCCATTGCTAGCCACCAGCACAAGTGCAGGGGGCAGCAACAGGCACAATCAGTCACTGCCCATCTGCCAAAGCTGCCCCGGCCCTGCTTACACTGCCAATGTGCTTTCCAGAGCAGTGGCCACCTTCACAAGCTGCTCACATTGACAAGCCGCACGGAGCAGCACCACGGCTGGGGCCAAGGAGAGGGCAGGCCGGAGCGCTGACGCCTGTGCCCATGCCCAGTTGCTCCAGCTCCGCGGCAAGAACATCCCACCCGACTGAGGCCCAGCTGCGGCAGCTGCAAAGGCCGAGGCTCCCGGGCAGCAATGAGGCCACACAGAGAGCAAGGACCAGGGAGACAGCCAGGGTTCAGCATCGACCAGGCATTTGTCCTCAGGGGGAACCAGGCAGAGCGCTGCCTCTCACCCTCAACCAAGCTCACCCAGGGGCATGGGGCGGCCACAGGCACCTGCCGCTAGTGGATGGCAATGTCATCAGCCCCACGTCACTCTCACCCAAGGCTGGATGTCACCAGCCCTGTCCCCCAGCAGGCAGGGAAGGTGCAGGCTGTGCTAGGGAGGGCCCTGAGCCACATTTTTAACCCTGCTGCTCCCACTGCTGTGCCCACTGGGGGGTCAGTCTCCCCAGCAGGACGGCGGGCCTCAGCCCCACCTGCTTTGCTCAATGCTCAAAAGGCCTTTGCAAGAAGGAGCTAGGCCTGGCGGGGGGCATTGCCCAGATGCACTCAGCAGCCCTGGCATTTGCGGCAGCACCGCAGGGGACTTTGCTGCTTTAGCGACAGAACGGGGAGCAGGGCCCCAGCCCAGCTGGTCCCAAAAGGGGGCCCCAGCCGGCAGCTCGACGGGAGGCCAAGGGGCAAAACACCAGCTATCCCACAGCAGCAAGGACCTAGGAGAACAAAAGGCATGTTTTACTGCAGAACCCCCAGCAACACAACCTCCAGGCACCGCTCTGCTACCAGCACTGCGGCTCACACCCGTTTGCCCAGAGACCACAGGGCACTCGCAGAAACACTCCTCCTGCCACGTGAGAGCTCTAGGGCAGGATACAGACCCCAGCTCTCACCAGCACCTTCAGCAAACGGGGACAGCTTGCCCACAGACTCGCGGGCATGCACAGCACAAGAGCAGTCCTGAGGGCTAACCCACCCTGCCTTTCGCTGGGCTCCTGCTTCTTCCAGCCTGGCAGCCTTTCCCACGGGCACAGCGCGCTCCAGCCGCTGCCTCTGCAGCGCCAGCAGCCTGTGCCCATAGCTCAGACCCCAAAACAGCCCCCCACCCACCACCTCACTCACAGGGGCCTTGCAGATACCCCCACGATTCCTGTGCCTCCAGCATGCAGCAAGCACAAGCACCCCTCCTCTTAGGCTGCACGCGCCACAAGCACCCCTCCGGGAACAGGGTGCTCAGACCCCAACGCCAGGGCAGGCTTGAGCTTTGCTCACTCCTCTCTTCGGGGCACTCACCCAACATCTCCTCCCACACCTGCCTCCTCCCTTGCTCCCCATCCTGGGCACGCCTGTGCTCCTCACCGGGGGCTTCTGGCACTTCAGCACAACGAAACCGCATCACCTGGGCTGTGCTGAAACAAAGCCCAACAGGAGAAAAGGAGGGCAAGAGAGAGCAAGAGCAACACAACTCCCTCTCCAGCACCCCAAGCGCCAGGCCGGGCTCCTCCCCTGCAAACTCCAACCTAACAGGCGCAGCCTGGGACCTGCCTCGCTGCTTTAGAGGCGCCACGGACCCCAGCACCTCCCCAAAATGACCTGCCTGGCAGCAGTCAGAAGGCAGCAGCAGGCTAGATGCTCTCACATCCAGCATCACCCCAACAGCGCTAACACACACGGCTACCGCCACGCACCAACCGCAGCGTCACCCTCCCCACGCAAGGCCCAGGGTCACGGCAGGCGGTTGGGCAGCCCCCGCATGGCCACGACCCCTGCCAGGGGCACCCCAGAGCTCACAAGGCCACCGGAGGCACCGAGGGGCCAGACGTGCCGCCTCCCTCCTGCTCACCCGCCTGGCCCCGAGGCCACCCAGCCAACGCCATCACAGAGCCCCATGCTGCAGGGGCGGCTGCCTCGCAGCACGGCAGCGTCGGGCCACTGCTCCCACCCGGCTGCTCCCGAGCTGCCGCCTCGCCTCGCCTCGCCTCGCCTCGCCTCGCCTCGCCTCGCCTCGCCTCGCCTCGCCTCGCCTCGCCTCGCCTCGCCTCGCCTCGCCGCTCCCACCCGCCGCTCCGGGCTCCGCGCTGCCCCCGCCGGCAGGCGCCTCCTGCCCCGCCCCCGCCGCCCCAGCACCGGCCCCGCGCTGCCCCCGCCCCCGCGCCCGCGCCTGCGCCTGCGCCGCACGCGGCCCGGCGGCCCCGCCCACCACGTGCCCGCGCGCCGCGGCGGCTCCCCCCATTGGCTGCGGCGCTGGACCGCGAGGGGCGGGGCGCGGCCGTTGGGGCGGGCTGCAACCGGCTGGGCCCGGTCCCGGGGGGTCTGGCCGCTGCGGCTCGGGGCCTGCTGCAGCCGCGCTGTTCAAACGCCGCCGTTTGTGCTCGAGTCGGCGGCTGCGCGGCACCGTTTGCCTCCTTCAGCTCCCCAGTGTGGTGGCTTCAGCTTTCCCTCCAGGGCAGGGACAGAAAATGCAGCTGCGCTGGCCTCTGTGCGCTTCCGAAGAGAACTGCTGGCTGTAGCAGGGGGCTGAGCAGCCTCCCTGCAGCCATGCCAGCCCCTGGGCTCTGCTGCTTGGCAGCGCGCCCACTCCAGAAGGCCGAGAAACCAGCCGCACCTCTCGTTGTGCCACAGCGCGAGGAGCAGCCCCAGCCCTGGGGGCTGGGCTCAGCGATGGCACTGCCCGGGCACAGGAGCGACAGCCTTCTCCCAGGGCAGCTCGTCTCCAGCAGAGCACCCAAGTCAGCGACTGCCCAGAGGTGCAGCAGCTGCTGCCTCCAGCCCTCAGCTGCCATCCTCCCACTGCCCCACTGCTGGCTCCAGCCCCAGGCTTGAAGCCTTCACACGCCTTTTCTCTCCCTCTTCTCTCGCTTTCTTCTTTCTTTTTCTTTGGTGGGCCGGGGAAGAAGACATACAAGCCCTGGGAAGAGAAATCCGTTTCTCCCCTCCACAGCCCCAGGCCCTGCACCTACGGAGCTGATGTAGTTGGACACTGGCAGCCCTCCTCTTCCTCCAGTTCTCTTTGGGGGAGTTTGGGGAACAAGTGCCCTTGCTGGGGCAGTGCCTGGTTCAAGAGGTATGGTGGGCGCTGCCTCACAAGTGCAGCCATAGAGGCCTGGCCATGACTGCCACCTCGGTGTCTGGGGCAGGAGAGATGTCAAGGGGATCGCATGGCCTGCTGGTGGCATCATGAGCTCCCCAGGGCCATGGGGGCTGGGGCTGTGCATACAGTTTGTGCCAGCCCTGCAGCGTCAGCCCCGACACCTGGTTTCCCTCTCCTTTTGCCTGAGGATCTGTACACTGGAGATGGCTGTGGCACGTGCCAACTCTGGGCAAAGCCTGCAAAGTCTGAGAGACAGGAATTGGGAGGGAGAAAACATTCCTGCAGGTGGGCTGGGAAAGGTCATTAGCACCTGGAGGAGAGACTTCATTGTTAAAGAATAGCGCACTGAAACTGTCTAGAGGTAGCCGCTTAGCGCAACTTGTATGGAACTTGCTTGGCATGGGTGGCTGAATTTGCTGGGGCCTTGGGCCGCACTTAGATAAAATAATGAACTTTTCCTTAGTCCAGTAAGAAAAGGGCCTCGGAGCTGGTTCAAGCTGGGAGGGTGGGGAGGTTGCAGGCAGTCCGCGTTCCTGCGTCTCACACTGGGAAAGGGAGGGTGTCTGCAGGAATGCGTCTTGCACTCTGAGGGGGAGGGTGTCAAGGCTTTGGAGTGGGACCAGTGCAGGGCGTTGGGACCTTGGGGGACGGGGCCTTGGCTCGCTGCTGGGGCAGTGTTGATTGTTGTGGTTTGGAATCGCCTCCTCCTCAGGACCTTAAGGCACAACAGTAAGACCCAACAAAAACAGAGGTACAACCGTCATCAGAGACCGCAAAAAAACAAAAATAAGGAGAAAGACAGCTTACCTCAGAATGACGATGAGAGCCAATGAGGAGCAGGAGACCGCAGACCAAAAAATTACTATTGGTCTAACTACCACGTGAGGGGTGGGAAATGTAAGTTGAAAAAACTATAATTGCCCAGGATTTGAGGCACCCACCTCGAGCTGTAATTACTGCACGTGCGTCATTAAAATTTAATTATTTAATTTGTTTTGATTTGGCTGTGAAATTTTCTGCGGGAACCTAGGGTCGGGCCCTGTTATGGTGGCCGACAAGCCTAATTTCCATAACATTCATCCAGTTTGCTGGCAGAGCACTTCATAGCTATTGCAGCTGCACCTGCCCAGGCAGGCTGTCCCCAGGGCACCTGAGGGTGTTTGGCCCATGTGCTGGCAATGACAGGGTGGGGTCTTCCCCACTTCTTCCCCACCAGCCCAGCTGATAGGCTGCTGCCCTCGCTCACCCTTGCAGTTGTCCTCCAGCTTCTCCTCGCCCTAGCGCTTCATGTGCTGCCTGATGAGCCCTAGGCACACACACAGCCCCTCACAGATCTTGCTCCCCAGCCCACCCCAAGCAGCCCAGCTCCCCCCAGGCCCTGCCCACCTTACCAGGCGCCCTCCAAAGTGCCATGTTACCCAGCATCCCCTGCCCAGCCACACACTGCTGGTACAGGTTCAGCAAGCTGCCTCCTCCTCACCGTGCCTGCTGTGTCGCACAACAGGATGAGGCCTCTGAGCACCGGCCCTCACATCACCCAGCAGTCACTCCGCAGATACCTCACAAGATACCCACTGCCCATCCTGCCCTCATCGCTGGGCCAGTGCCCCCTCCACCAGGCCTGCTGGCGGTCCCCTCTCCCCTCATCTCCAGCGACTCCGCCAGTTCCCATTTGCAGAGCAAAAGCTCCTCCCGTAACAAGGCATTGGAGCTGGCTGCTGCGCAGAGGGTGCAGACGCAGGCCAGAAACCACAGCTTCTCGGCCCCTTCCTCATACCAGCAGCAGAGGGACAAAGAGAGCGCGTGAGAGGGCCAGGGGCAGGGCCAGCAGGACCAGAGCACTGCAGGGCCTGCAGCGACAGTGGGGCGCCTGCACGGGAGCAGCCCTCCACAGCCAGCAGCCCTCCGGGGGCTTCTGAGCGTGGCGCAGCCCGAGGGACCCCGAGGGACCCACCGGCAGAGGCGGGCACAGCCCCGAGGGAAATGGCGACACTCACCTCCCCTCGGCATATGAAGAAGGCGCCCACATACTGCAGGGCTTCCGCCTCCTCTCTGGAGAGCAGGCAGAGCTACAGGGCTGGCAGCGAGAGGAGAGGAGCCAGCCGAGCCCTCTGCCCCACCGCACGCCTGCGGCCACGCACACAGGCAGCCCTGGGCTGGGCACCTGCACCGGGACACGGACACCGCGGCTCCCTGGGCTCGCCAGGCCACTTGGTGGCAACGTTTGCGGCTGTAGCAGATTAACTTGGCTGCCTGTTTGGGGGCTTTGTAGAGAGGAGAGGCAGGCCAGGAGAGCAGCTGCTTCTGGCAGCTCTTTGCAAATGACATCCTTCCCCTGGCCACAGATGGCTTTTGCATTGGGCCGGGAGATGGGGGAAGAGAGCAGCGTCCAGGGATGAGGGCTGCGGCACCCAAGCTTTGTCGTAGCTTTCAGTTTCTTGCCGGAAGGGGGATCCCAGCAGACTATGCTGTGCTTTGCAATGAGGGGAGCTACTGGGCATCTTGGTGCACGGGAGGCCAACGTCACCGTAACTCTTTAGGGCCCCCTCTCGTTGCCTCGTGTTGTGGCTGTGAGTCTGTACAGCTGCTTGCGCTGAAACTTCAGCTCGCTTCGAAGGCATAATGCTAAACCTCCTGCAGCAATAACTGGCTTGTTGCCAGTAAATAGTCACCAGGGCTAGATAAGGCGTTTGCTTTTGGACCACGTTTCTGGCGTTTTTGCTTCTGAGTGCGGCATTCAAGCAGTTACGTGCTGTGGCTGGACAAATATCAAGGGCTGCAGGCTGCCGTGAATCAGCCTTGTGACACAAACTGCGCTTTGCCCCAGTCAGTTTGGCCAGGTTTGGTTTTGGCCCTGTGAGAAACTGCCGGCTGCCCCAGACACTGTCAGGTGTGACCCCGAGTCTGATCTGGTGCTGTCAGGTCTCACAGTCTCCACGCCGACGTTTCCCTGCGGGCTTTACTCTTCCCAGAGCAGCTCTTACTGCTCAGCCACCTGCGCCCCCCGAGTGGCAGTGCTCACAGGGGGGCAGCCGCTTGCTGATGGCGGACACCAGCCACTCTGGCTGCTGCTGCTTCTGGCCCCCCAAGTGGTGCTCAGGGGCTCCCGGGGGCTGCGGCCCTGCTCAGAGTTCAGGGCCCAGGGCCACGGGCTGGGGAGAGCAGGCAGCGGGGACCTTCTGCAGCCAAAGAGCCAAGAGCCCGCAGCGTGACTTTGCAGGCGGGAAGGCACATGGCTCCCCCTGCTCTCCCAGCGCAGCCGCCTCGCAAAGCACATGGACGGCAGTGCTCGCAGTGGCCCCTGCCATCTCTGGATGGCTGGAGCCTCTAATACGTGTGCTGAGCTCTGGGCCCTGCTGCGCTGGTGCCTGCATGGGCAAATCCTGCGGGGCCTACCAGAGCATCCCAGCAGCCTGCTAACTCCTGGGCTCAGCCACACCAGGGGAAGCCAGCGCCAGCGAGGGGCCAGCTCCGGGCCCTTCCTCATGCAGAAGAGGTCATGGCTTTGCAGGGCAGAACCCTGTCAAGACTGCTGCCATTCCTGACCCTGCTGTCAGGGGAAACGGGGTGCTTCTCTGACTGCTGGGAAGGGGGGTATGTTGTGGCTGCCCTAGACTGCTGGAGAGCGTGTGTGCCCTCCCCCTCCCAGGGTGACCCCGATTCCTTCAGGACCGGAGTTTTCTACCCATTCCTTTGCCCAAAGAAAAGACACTGAGCCGTGGTGAAGAGACAGGGCTGCTTCTTTGGGGAAAGCCCAGCAGAGGGGGGACTGGCAGCACAAGCCTGGGACGGGCTGGGCCTGAGGGCCGGAGCTGTCCTGCGGGCAGGGAGAGAGGCCAGGAACCCCCCCGACTTCCCCGCACACTCAGGTGGCCGCTGCGGGCAGAGCAGCCTGGCATCAGGAGGCAGCCGAGCTCCAGCAGCAGACACAGTCACCGCGCAGAGGACAGTGCCACCGCTCCCACGCTCTCCTCAGGCGGTAGCACAGGCCTTGGAGGGTGCCTGGGGAGGGAGTCATCTTCCCTGGAGCTCTCAGGAGCAGGATGGTTTGCGTCGCCAGGCAACAGACGGACGGGCTGCTGTCCTCCTGCAAGCCTTGCAGGGCTGAGAGAGAAAGGAGCAGAGCAGAGATCAAGGCACTGTGTCTGCACAGACGCCAGGCATCCCCTGCTGACGCAGCCAGTCCCACCCAGCTCTTCCCACAGCCAGGAGGCAGCAGGAGCAAGAAAGGGACGAGGTGGGAGTTGCTGGCCAAGACCGTCCCAAAGGCTCCTGAAATCTTCTCTCTACTCTACCCACAGCGGCCCTGCTCTGCACGGGCAGCAGAGCCCTCCTCGCCTGGGGCAGGAGTGGCAGCTCCCTGCCCAGCATCTGTCTGCCTCCCACCAGCCCTGCCTGACACCCTGCTGCCCTCGCTCACCCGTGCAGATGTCCTCCAGCTTCTCCTTGCTCCGGCCCCTCAGGTGCTGCCCGACAAGCCCTAGGCACACACACACAGCCGCTCACAAATCCGGCTCCCCAGCCCACCCCCAGCAGCACAGCTGCCTCCAGGCCCTGCCAGCCTGGCCACGCTCCCTCCTCCCTTTTGCAGCGCTGACGCCAGGGCGCTCCGCACTGCGTGCCACCCAAGGGTCTTGCTGTGAGGGCACAGCAGGAGGCTCCCAGCAGCCCCACATGTGTGGGCAGAGATGGCAGAGGGTGACACAGCCCCTGGGCACCCAGGCCCTGCATCGGGCGCTGGGGGCTCCAGCAGACACAGCTGCAAGGCTGGTCCTTGCTGCCAGCGCAGCAGCCGGGGGGGCTGAGGCCGAGGTGTCCGGGGACAGAGAGGGACACCAGCGGTTGGGGCTCACCAGTGAACCTCACGGCTGCCTCTCGCAAGGACTGCTGTGGGCTCTCCAAGTATGTCAGGCTCTGGTGCAGGTACTCTTCTGCTCTTCTGGCCCTCACCAGCTGGAGAGAGCACAAGGGCACGGGCTTGGCACACCCCTCCCTCAGCCAGCCAGGCAGTCCCTGCGCCCAGGACCGGCCTTGCCCTGCCAGGACGCTCATGGCTCCCACACACGAGCTGGGCAGTGCCGAGCTTCGGAGGGAGCAGAAGGCAGGCTGCTCCCCAGGCATGCTGAGGTGCCCTCCTGCTGCCAAGGCCCAGCTGGGCCAGGGGCTGCTTTAGCATCCCAGGGGGCAGCGAGGGCAGAGGAGCCTGGAGAAGAGCTCGCCAGGGCAGCGTGCTTGGAGAAGGGCAGCGTGAGTGCTGCTCCAGCCTGGCGGCTTTGGGTGCCAGCCAGGGCCAGGGGCACAGCTGCCTGCCCCACACACTGGGCATGGAGGGGGACAGGCCTTGCGCAGGCTGGCTCTGGGGGCTTTGGGGCCATCCTTACCAGGCACTCGCCGATCCTCCACGTCTGCGCTGTCTCAACCAGCTGCCTGAGCTGCTTCCACTTGAGGAACTTGGCAGCGCGAAGGAGGGCTTCCCGAGAGGCCTGCACAGCAGCAGAGACGGGGAGATGCCACCGCAGCCCAGGGGACAAGACCCTGCGTCCCCCTGCTCTTGGCAAGTCTCGGGGCCTTGCCTGGCCCACCATGGGAAGAGGCAGCAGCTGGGCACCGACTCTGCCACGGGGTTCAATACCCTGGGCAGAGACATGGGGCACCCACCACCTCAGGCACCTCGTCCTGCCGCGGCAGCACAACAGAGAGCCCCAAGAGCTGCTGAGCTGTAGCCAAGGCCAGGAGGAGGCTGAAGGGCTGCAGTCGCAGAGACGCCCAGGCAGGACTCGGCCACAACTACCTGCCACAGGCATTGCCCCTGCGGGTGCTCGGCTGCCCGGCCTGCGCCCTTGCCCAGACTTGTGCCCCCGCCCCAGAGCTGGGTAGCCGGGATGCAGGGCCCGGCCCCTGCCCTCACCGCACCTCCCTCCCTGGGGCTCTCCCCTCCCCAGGCTCGCAGGCTGGGGAACAAGTTGGCTCCCCAAACTCCTTGCAGGTGCTGCCTCCCTCTGCGCAGGCCAAGGGCACTGGGGGCACACGCTGAACGTGGGGAGCAGGGTGTCTCCTCCTGCAGTGCTCTTGCCTTAGGCAGCTGGGGCATGCCCCAGGCCAGACATCTCCAGGCCCCTGCTGGGGCAGGGCACGGTGGCAACAGGAATTGGGGGGCAAAGCCTGGCCTCGCACACCTGCAGGGCTAGCTGCGAAGCCCCTAGGCACTCCAGGGCTTAGACATTTGTGGCCATGGACTGCGGCGGAGCCCTGTGGGACCGGGGAAAGCAGGTCTGGGAAAGGCCCCTGCCCAGCTTCTCATTCCCTGCTTCGAGCCTTCTAGGGCCCTGGTTAGAAAGCCATACCTGGCGCACGCTGCAGCTCTCGTCCTCCATGTGGAAGAGCAGTGGCAGCAGGCTGCTGCGCACTTGCTTCTGCAGCTGCTGGTCTTTGGTGCCCAGCACAATCGCCAGCACATCTCTGAAGAGCCGCGTGGAGAGCACTCGCACCTGGACAGCGTCCTGGTGGGAAGGAAGAGGGGGCACCTCAGTGCTGGCTGCTCCAAGCCCACGGTCTCCCTCGCGCCCAGCCCTCCTGCCGGCGCTGCAGGGGCCGAGCACAACACGGAGCAGCCGAGGGCAGAGAGGGCACTGGCGCAACGCAGCCCCCCAGCCCAGGACACCGGCAGGGGCCCTGGCTCTCCCCCCAGCCTTACGGCATCAAAGAGCAGCAGCAGCTCCGCGGACAGCTGCGGAGCAATGCTGGCCACCGTCTCCTCGCCCGTGACGTGCACCACGTGTCGCAGCACCACCAGGGCCTTAGTGCTGATGTCGCTGTCCGCATCCCGCAGTTGCTCCATGATGAGTGGCAGCAGGAAGCGCATTTCTCTTACCTGTGTGAAACACCACTGCGTTTGCTGAAGAAGTAGTGGACTGCCCAGGCAAAAATGCCCGGTTTGTTAG
The DNA here is from genome assembly GCF_036370855.1 of Dromaius novaehollandiae. Classification (NCBI taxonomy): domain Eukaryota; kingdom Metazoa; phylum Chordata; class Aves; order Casuariiformes; family Dromaiidae; genus Dromaius; species Dromaius novaehollandiae. Next base: position 44,172,484 of record NC_088104.1, read on the forward strand.
ACACCCGCTTCTCCTCTGGCTTCCCAGAAGCTGGCATGGCGGTTACTGCAGCAACCTGCTGCCAGGCAGGGCTTAGCGGCACAGCCATGGCAGTGTGGGGGACTGGGGGCGTAGGGAGGGAGGAGAGGACAGCACCGGCTCCTCTCCACCTGACCACTCGCCCCCTTCTGTGTGTTCCCCAGCACCCTCACCCAGCCCCACGCTGCCCGCACAGCTTCACCCGCCTGTCCCCTGCTCACCGTCTGCGGCCTGTCGCACAGCAGGATGAGGCCTCTGAGCACCAGTCCACGTATCACCTGGCTGCCACGCTCCAGATACCTCGCAAGGAGCAGCAGGATATGAGCATTGTCTTCGCAAAGGTCCGGGCAATCCACAAGCTGAAACACATGTTGCAGGGAGACAGTGCCAGAGCCGGCAGGACTCCCTGCATCGTGCCGTGCCGGCTCCCACCAGCAGCTCAGGGCGAGGGCACCAGGCCCACACAAAGCCTGGCCCCAAGGCAGCAGTGAGTGCGGAGGGCCCCCGGGGCTGCTCCTCCGCTCCTCTCCACCATCCACACAGCAGGCACCAAATCCACGTGGGCACAAGAGTTACCCCAGCGCGGATGGGCCAAGCCAAGACTACAAGTCGCAGCGCACCCACTGCCCCAGCTCCACTCACTGCCGCGCCCACCCCCCAGCACGGGCACGGGAGAGCAGAGGGGTGAGAGGCACCCCAGAGGCAGCCCTGCCATCAGGCTCACCTCCACGAGGAAAGCCAGGATGGAGATCTCCTGGGAGGGCTCCTCCAGGCGGAGCAGCACTGCCAGCTGGCGCAGGAGGTAAACTCGCAGCCTTCTTGGGGTCTCCCTCATTTCCCTGGCAGAGGGAAGAAGGCACTGGTGGCCTGAGCAGCCCAGGCAAACCTCGGCCATGCCTTGGTCACAAGCGCTGAGGCTGCAGCCCCTTTCTTGGGGAGCTGGGCATCCCCACGGGCTCTGTGGGGCACCGCATCTGCAGGGGAGAAATGCTGGGGCAGAGCGGGCACAAGGGGCTCTCACCTGGCCAGCAAAGCCACTCCGCTGTGGTGGGTCTCAGCGCGGAGGAGCATGTCCCAGCCACCCTTCCTCGCCATGAGCAGCACCTGGCGCTCGTAGCCGGCACGGCAGAGCAGCGCTTTCATGGCCCGCACTGCGGCCCTGTGTGTGGAGCAAACACCAGGTCACACTGGCACCCCTGGCCCCGCCTATAGGTCCAGGGCAGAGACAACGGGGCTGGCATGGAGCACCTGACGGGGCTGGTGAGAGCAGACTCTTCCCCTCGGCATTCCCTCCAGCACATCTCAGCCTCCTCCGGCGTCAGCGCTGCGGTGACAGAAATCTGGAACAGCAGCGCCAGGAAGAGCTGGGGGAAAAATGCCTCCACCTGCGGTGGGCAGGGGGGCCACTGGAGGATCTCCTGCAGCGCCATGGTTGCCTGCAGAAAACACCCAGAGACAGCTCTCGCTGCGGAGGTGCCCTTGTTGCACGGCCCAGTCTTGGCAGCGATGCTTGGGCGCTGCCCTGGGCCACGGGGCAGTGAAGCAGTGACTGGCCTGGCTGTGCAGCCAGGGCAAAGCCATGGGAGCTCCTGGGGCTCAGCTCCTCTTTCTGCCCTGGGCACAACAACCCTTTCTGCGCTGGTGGGAGGTCTCCCTGGGGGGGTGGGGGTGTGGCCCTCCATGCACAGGCCTGCCTGGGCTGTGCCTTGGTCCTGCTGGGCCCCTAAGTATGCCCCAGCCCCTAATCCTGCCCCTAACCCACGTTGCCAGCCCACCAAGCACGATGCAGAGACAGAGGAGGGCGGAGGGCCACCCACACAGGGCTCCCGCCTTGTGCACAGGGGGCTCCAGCGGTGAGCAGCAGCCCAGCGTGCTGGTGCGGCGGGGGTCAGGCACTGGCCAGGGCCCTGCCAGCCGTAGCCCTCCCTCACACGCTGTGCCTGTGCGCCCTGGGGAGGTCAGGGCTTGGCGGCGGATGGGGAAGGGCAGAGGGGGCCCTTTCTGTGGCCTCTCGCCCACAGAGGCCAGTGCAGCCCTAGGGGAGAGCGAGGCTTCCTCCACAAACGCACGGTCAGGGGAGAGATGTCCATGTGGTCCCCATCCAAAGTCGACGCCTTGTGCACTGGCCAGTCCAACAGCACGTGAAACAGCTTTCCCAGCACCTTCTCCGCAGTCATGGGCTTCGACAGCAGCACCCTCCACATGGCCGCGGCAGCGCTGCAGGCCCAGAGCGCCCTGTCAGCGGGTGCCGCAGCCGCAGCGCCGTGGCCTGGGCAGCCCCACAGGGCCTGGGCTGGCCGCCAGCCCTGCCGCTGCCTGCTGCCCGCTGCCCGCTGCCCCATGCCGGCAGCACCCAGCCGGCCCTGCCCCAGCAGGCACCACACCGCCAAGCTCAAGTCCCTTGTGGGGCAGGGAAGGAGCCAGGCGACCGGGCTCAGGGGCCCAAGGCAGCCAGGCTTGCTCAGCTCTGGCTGCTGCAGCCCTGCCTGAGGCAGCGGGGCTGGCACACGGGGACACCGGGAGGGCCCAGCCCCTCAGCAGAGTCCTGAAAATCTCCCTCTCCCCTGCAGCCCACACGGGACGAGCTCTAAGGCCTGCGGGGCCCCAAGCACTAGAGGCAGCAGGGCCCGTACCTGTCGCAGGATGGGGAACAGCGCAGCAGGCTCACAACCACCTGCTCGGGGTACGCGCAGGCCAGCTTGAGAAGAGCCCTGTCCAGGCTGTGCCGCGCAGACTCCTCCGTGACGGACAGCACACTTCTCCACAGGCACCTCACCATCTCTGGCACCTGGAGGGCACACGGCTCCGAGTGGGGCTGCTGCCAGCCTGCAGCCAGTCGCCCAGCTCCCACCCAGAAGGGCCGCCCTTGCCACCGCTCTGCGCTGCCCCCGGAGGGTGTCGGGTGCCTGGCAGACATGGACTCGGGGAGACGGCGGGGGGGGAACAACCCCCGGAGGCCTCGAGCCCCGGCCGTGCCACCCACAGGCTACTTACGTGCTCCAAAAGGGAGGCGTCGTCTGTCACGAGCGCATCCAGCTCGCGAGCAGCCGCCTGCGCATCCTGGGTGCTGCAGGCTCCGATGCCCCTGATGGCTGCGAGGATGGCACTTGTCCTCACAGCGGGCTCGAGGTGTCCCCCAGACATCTACGGGAGAAAGGAGGGCAGCCCAGATAGATGCGGAGCACCCAGCGGTGCCCCCTCACTCAGCCGTTGGCAGCGCCTGGGGCGTGCGCACCTCGTGGGGCTGCAGCTCGCAGCTGCTCTCCGTAGGGACCCCACGGTCCTCCGCCTTCTCCTCCCAGGCCACCCTGGGGTGGCTGGGGGGTCTCTCCGCTATCCTAGGCGACGCGGCAAAGGCTCCGCGGGGCTGCCCGGGGGTGACAAGGAAAGACCTGGGTGCACTCAGGGGGCTCCTTCGCCAGCCCCACGCACTCCCGTCCTCTCCCGTCACCGTCCTCCCGGACACTGCGGGGGCCGAGGCCGCGTGGGTGCCTGGCAACGCCGCGGGGTGTCACAGGAGCCCAGTCACAAAGGGCCCCACTGTCACCCTAGTGACGCTTGTCACCGGCCCAGGGAGGGGCAGGGTGGGTCCCCTCCAGGGGCGCAGGGCCGGCTTGCCCCCCCGACATGGAACACCTCGGTTTGCCCTCGGGGTGCCCGGGGCCCCCACGGGGGTCTGTTGCCCTCAGCGCCACTGCAATCCTTGCCTGGTCTCCCCCAACCGCTGCTCCCTGTCCCTGCCCTCCTCCTCCACCCCAATGAGCACAGGTTTTCAGACGAGGGTCTCCTCTCCAAAATGCAATCATTCTTTAACACCAGCAAATGTCCCGTTCCAATTCTGACACCCTGAAAACAGAGGGCTACCAAGCATGACCCATGAAGCTACTACCTTGGTTAGCATCCCAGGAAAGCACCAGGCAGCAGTTCCCAAATTAGCGCACGCAACTGCTTGCGTACAGCAAACGGTGAAACACTGACCTCCCCCCGCAGAGTCCCAGACATGGCCAGAGCAGAAACAGATTTTAAAAAAGCAATGAGACCCATTGATTTCTGCAAGTGGGCAGCAAGAATTGGGAGCGGGGAGTACCAGAGATACCTGCCCCACTCCTATACCCACTCCCTAAGGATTCAGGGACAGGATACTGGGATACAGAAATCATGCCGTCTACCCCGACTTAGACCTGTTTTTACCTAGGATGACGCTGTAAGACCCTGCAGGAACTCTGGAGTTCCCATTAAAAAACATCTGCTGCAACACCAATATGGAGCACCAGTTTTAATTAAATTTGATTAAACCTCTCAAATGCCATCAGCTAGCAGTCATTGTAACACACAGTGAATAAAGACAGTAGGTAGCGGTTGTCAAAGCAGCCCAAAGAGGGATTTTTTTTTTCCTATCTAACTTTATGCAGCTTTATTAAAAATAATAATACCTAAAGTGTCCTTTTTTAGAAAAATGCTGCTTGGTGGGTTGTTTGTCTTTAACAGGCTGAATTTGGTTTCAGGATGATGTGAAGGAATTGTAAGCTTCTGCCAATCAGTAGTAGCAGTTAGCATGTACCCCCAAACATGTTGCAAAGGAAAGCAAAAGGTTCAATCCGGCTTCTTACCGGGAATATCTATGTTAGCGTATCTGAGCTTGTAAAATCTGTGCAAAATCTTTGGACAGTTGAAACACAAGTTTTTCAGACAAGGGTCTCCTCTCCAAAATGCAATCATTCTTTAACACCAACAGGTGTCCCGTTCCAATTCTGACACCCTGAAAACAGAGGGCAAAAAAAGAAACAACAGCAAGTAATTTTTTTTAATGGGAAAACTGAGTTGTGACTTGTTAGGGCATGAGGATGGTGTGCTTCGTGGCCTTCCAACCCCTAGTTTTACAGAGGACCAACGTATGCCAATTTCCTCCTCCCCTTCCCCCCGTTCTTTTCACCCTCTAGAAATAATTGGTGAGTTAAAAGCAGGGCAAACATTCCCAGCTAGATAAGAACCAAGGTGTTTTCAGCAATCAGGATAAATTCTGAAAAATGTACTGGGCCACCCATTTAGGCTTTTCACACTGGCAGCAGGTATCAACAAGTCCCAGAAAGTATTAAACACTTTCTTATGAGAGATCTGGCATTTTTATGTTAATTTTCAGAGAAGTTGGTGATGGCAGATGTCTCAATTATAAGGCACTTCTGGGCTGATTTTTCTGCTTTACAATTAGGGAATAGTAATTGCACCCAGGAGCAATGTGGTGCCAGGACTCTATAAAACCGTCGGAGCAGTAAGGGGATGCAAAGCCCACCCTGTTCATGGCAAGATGTTGGCAAATACAGCCGGACTGCTCCGAGTCCAAAAACTCACATCCATTTAGCATAATCCTGACCAGGGAGACAGCAGGCCTGGATGCAATAAGCCCCAAATAACCACATCCATGACCAAGGCTGCAGAGCTGAGTCTGGGACTGACTGAGCACCGTCAGCCACCTTCTGCCTCCAGGAGATGCCTGGAGCTGAGAACTGAGAAATCAGAAGTGTTTTGGACACGGGGCTCCTGTCCCTGAAAATTCAAAATGAGTTAAAACCCTGGTCTGCCGATCGGGGCAATGGTAAAACACAGTGGAAAGAACCTGGAGGGAGTGGCCTGGCTCCCGGGAAGTTATCCAGCAAACCCTGGGGAAAGAAATCAAGCAAAATTTAGCCCGGCGGAAGAAGAGCAACCTGTTTCCCATTTTTAAATTTGCAATATTTAAACTTTGGGCACGCACTCTGGAGCCCATCAGGTGCTGCAGCACACCTCAGCTTGCTTTAACTATGGCTCTTGTCCTCCAGCTGCAGAGCTCAAAGCGTCATCCACTCCCTGGGGAAGCTCGGCAAGTGATGTGCAGCCCGGTGAGAGGCCAGCGCGGTACCTGCAGGCATCTTGATAGCTTGGGGCAGGGGGCCAAGCCACATCAAGGCAAGCAGTGCCAGGGATGACAAACTAGAAGTGCCAAGGCTGGATTTAAGACAAGACCCAGGCGTCCTGGCTGCCGCATTGACACCCAAGCCACCAGGAACAAGCAGCTGGGTCTCTCGTTACAGCCCCCAGCCCAGCCTGGCCATTCCCCACAGGTCCCAGGGTATCCACAGCTATTTTTTAGTTGATGTTTTCTGCAACGCCCCTCGGAGCAGAGCTCCCCAACACCCGGCCATCAGGGCTGAGCTGCAAGCAGACGGGGAGCGAGGCTTCTGCGGCTGGAGCAGTCCTGCTCCACTTTCCCCCTCGCTCCTGGCTAGCGCCCAGAGCTGGATGACTGTTTTTTTCCTTCTCACCCCTTATAAAATTCCTCTCTGTTCGCCTCCCTGAGCGGTCGTCCCTTGCCACCCCACCACCGGCCCCTGCAAAGCAGCCACTGGGCAAGCAGTGGAAGAAGCCCGGCAGGGAGCAGCTCCCAGGCCCACAGCAAAGGCGGGTGCAGAAAGGAGCTGGGAGTTTTGCCTCCTTGCACCACATCTATTAAGGCAAATCCACTGTGAGCATCTCCCAATGATACCAAAGGTGGTGAAAAAATTCAAATGACACTGGAGATTTTGCTTCTGTCCCCTCTCTGCTGAACTACACTGATCTCATGAGACCCACAGTGGCAGCGCTGTGTTTTGGGTGGGTTTGCTATATATACATATTTTTTTTCATGTAGGTTGAGACAGAACAAAGTGCTGGCACAGGCTGTGATTACTTTGGGAGCTTAAACACCCATTTTTACTGCGAGTCCCTCGTCCTGCAGCAGTAGGACACAAAGGAAGGGCCAGACCCCAACAGCACCATGATAGGGACCAGGATGACACACAGCAGAAGTGCCTCTCTGCTGGGGACTCCTCAGTCACCTGTGAGCACCAGACCCCCTCCTCTCTTCTCTACTAAGCCAGGACAGTCTCCCTGCAAAAAAAAAAAAAAAAAAAAAAAATCACAGCCCTAGAAGGGTGTGAGCAGTAAGCAAGGAGGAAAAAGTGAACATTTACTGAATTTTTGTTTATAAATGAAAGGCAAGATGACAAACCTGCACACAATAGTCCTTTTTTCCTTTTCTTTTTTCCTAACAAGGCATGATGGTCCCTGGAGGTACGAGAGACTGAGCCACTGGCGCTAGGAGCCATCAGCTCTTTCTTGAGCTCTGCTGCTTACTTTGGCTTTCCCTATATAGAAATGAGAAATTATCAGTCACAAAGTAACTCTAAGGTGGGGACGTTTGTGACTTCTTGGCGCAGGGGGGAAGGATGAAGAAGTATAGTTGATATTCAGAAAGCTTCAGAACTGCAGCATGGTGTAAAGTCACTGGCACATGGTAGTTGAAGGACAGATGGGCGAAGCCAGCTTTCCCAGCTTGCAGGTCGCCTGGCCTTTGAGTCATGACCCCTTAGAGCACCTCGCAGTTGGTCTTTAACTGCTCCAAGGTTGTCAGGTCAACTGCCAGAAGTCACATCACAGCTCAGCCAGGAACCTGCTATCAGACACCTGAAGAAAATGAGCTGAGAGCCAAGAGTAAGTGTCCTTAAGCCATGGGAGCATCTGCAATAGCTTTAAAACATTAACTGACACCATCAGTATCAAAACCCCATTACAATGGCCTGTTTCTGAGGCATAGGAAACAGCTTTCATACTCTGTTTAGGAATCACAATGTCTTGTACTCCACAAAGAAACCAGTTCAGGTTTAGAGCTCGACACATTGTGTCTGCTTGTGGCAAGGAAAGGGCCAGGTTGCTGGAGAAGCCCCCTGCCCTTGGTCCAAAAAGTAACAAGTCCAACTTCCTAACTTTTGATAGAAATCCAGCTTCCCAGCTGCTTACAGATAACCTTTTTAAATTGACCAGGACCCTTTTGGAAACCAGTTTAAGCACAACTGGAACAGCTGCACGAACAGCAAAAGCTGCAAACTAACTCCACCTGCATGGAAACAAAAAAAGTATGAAGAAAGTTTTACTTAAATATCAAACTTCTGGATCTCGCCAGTGACTTTTTTGGTCTTTGTCTCTCTTGTCTATCTTGATATCATCGTGTATGTGATATCCAGGGGATAAGAAAGTGCTATTAAATCCTTCTTTAAGAGCAGAGTAGAAACTAAGTCCAAATCCCCATGGGTATTTAGGGACCCAAATGACCTCTGAAACCTTTGAGAATAAGGCACTTCTGTGTCTTGAGCTCTGCCCAAGGAAAGCAGGTGAGGATGCCCAGGTAGACCTGCTCAAAAGCCAGATTTGACATCATGTCTCCTGGCATGCCTCACCTCACCCCCCCTTACTGCCTCCCACTCAGAAACAGGACGAAACCGAGGTTCAGGCTGAAACCCCGAACTAACAGGTTTGGTTTAGCTTTAAAGAGAAGCCATTTGCTGCCTAGTATCTCTGCTTTATCTGCTCTAATGACACTCATTAGCTTTTAGCCCAGGACTCTGCCTCTGCATAACAAAGGAAACATTTTGCTACCCCAAAGCTGAAGGAAAGTTCCTGGAATTCCAAGGCAGGAAGGAAAATAAACGCCATTCAATAGTTTAGGGTCCTGCCTTGCAACTTTTACAATCGTAATTTTGTCCCGTGAAAGACCAAGATGTTCTCAAGCCAAAGACCTAGGTGGAAACCAAGCTGCCACCTCCTCTCAGGATGCACAACCCCCTAACACCTGAATCCGTTCAGCTGCAGCTGGATGAAAGCTTGTGAAACACCACTCCCTGCTTGTGATCTCATGCAAAGATGAGAACAAGATCATCCGTACAGGGCATAAATGCAGCGAGAGAGCTCTGGTATCCAACATCACAGATCTTTGCCCCTTTACTAACTAAAGGGTTGGTAAGGAAAACAGGATCACAGCGATAAAACAGCATCTTCTTTGCAGCACTCCTAGGGACATCACGGTGCTGTGAGCATTAGGTAACTGCATACCATCGGGGGCGGGGGGTGGGGGCGGGGAAATCAAACCCTTGCAATATATTGAAAGGACACTGGTTTTACCAAGTTCTTTTACAATGACTTAAAAATACCTTCCTGTTTCTGATGGAGACCACTGAGGTGCTTTAAATGCACAGTATTATCACAGAGAGGTTTAAAGGAGCCCAGAATTTGAAAAGGCAAAGGAGGCTGTCAAAACAGCCCAAATTGAGTTTGCTTGAATAAGCTTTTCAATTTAACAAGGACAAGAGGATGGAGCAGATTTTTAGGAAGCCCGGGGACCACACCAAACAGCAAGGGATATACAGAAGAGCATAGGAGGCTGGAAAAAACAGACCGGTGACCCAAACCAGGCTACAGGCTGTTCCTGGACAAGCTCCCCGCTGCCTGGGATGTGCATGGGGGCAGGCCAAGAGAAGACCAGCAAACAGCTACATACCACATGCAACACCATTAGTAATTTATTAATCGGCCACTCAGCACGACTTCCAGCTCTGATGACAAAAAGGAAATGCCCCCAGCACACAGCTGCCCAGGGGCATCCCTCCCCTCCCCGTGACGGAGGGTGCCAGAAGGCACAAAACAGCCTCCAGCGCAACTCATCCATGCTAGAAAACTAGCGTGCCTGGCTGGAGACCAGGGGACCGGGCTGTGCCTCTAACACTGACCACCTCAGTGCTTTCTGCCTTGTTTTTTGTGTCCGGTTTTTCAAAGTGGGAACGATGCTGGCAACCTCACCCGTGAGGCTCTGGGAAGCCAGGTGCCACTGGCTGGGGGGCAGAAGAGCAGAAAAACAGGTGAAGCACTCCTCTTTCCTAACCAGCGGAGAGGGGACAGATGCTCTTCCCCTCCCAGTGACGGCTCCAGAGCACAGAGCACTTTGAAGGCAGTTGTTGGTGCTCACACAGCGGAGGCTGGTTCAGCAGGGCGTGTAGAGCACCCCATCACAATGCTGGGCACAGGGAAAGCCCAAAATCCCAGGCTCTTGCTGCAGACAGCCAACCTGAGAGAGCCGGGACAGCACAAGGGGAAGATAAAAACAGCTTTGCTCTACCAAGGATGACAGATCAAGTCTGTCTAGATGTCTAATACAATATAGCTGGGCAGCTTTCTCTTCTCAGGTCACCAGTTTGATCCAAAAAGTCACCCTGCTGCATGTCCTGTGGGGGAGGATATACCCAGACAGAGGCTTTTAAAAAGCTGATTCTTAGAAAAGGGTCAACAGAAAGCAAACGGGGACCCAGTGGCACCATGCTGGCACTCTCCTCCCTGGGAGATGCACTGGTCCAGGGCTGTGGTAAGACCAGCGTTGAGATCTTGCTTGAAATAGTCCTGTGCCCCCACGTGCCAGGCGATAGCAGAGACAATTTGGAGGCCACAGTGTCTGCAGTGGCCCAGGCTCAGGCAGACCAGGCCTCCTCTGGGGCTTTCCCTGCCCCAGAGGAGGATCTGGGCTGCAGCTGCCCAGCGAGAGGGCTGTTGGGATGCAGCCGGGAGAAACGCCCCAGTGTCCAGATGGGGAAGACATTGCAGTAGGAGGTGTAGCTGATGGCGCACAACTTGTTGAACACTCCAGCAATGTTCTCCTGAGAGAGAAAAACAGCAAGGCGGTATGGGTGAGAGGGGACCCACTGCATCCCTCTCATCCACGCTCCTCAGTGTAGCATCGCCCTCTCTGGAAGCACTTCCCTCTACCCCACGTGAGCCTTGGGCTGCCGCCTCAGTACCACAAGCAGCCGGTTGTGCACAGCTGCACAGTGCCCAGGACAGCTGCAACACCAGAGGAACCCCTTGGAGAGACAAGAATGGATCTACATACCTGAGGCCAGTCCCCGTTGGGCAGCTGTTTATCGAGCAACACTTTGATGCCCCTTTCCAGCACACTAATATCAGGGTACCTGCAAAGCACAGAGATGTAAACACTCCCAAATCTGGACCATCCATGTACCCCCATCCACGCGCTTAGGGAACTCAGCCATCTCCAGGATCCCCATGCTTGTCCCCGGCATGCCGAGTGCTTTGGGAAGACCCCTTATGACCCTAGCACACCAGACATAAAGAATATGGCAAAACTGTCCCAGGCCAGGGGCTTGCGGTTGCGACCCAGACTCCTGCTTTGCACGGGCCCCCCTTCCCCCAGGCATCAAGAGCCCCACCAGCCTGTGGACCACAGCTCCAGCCAGTCCCTCACCGCAGCAGGCTTGTGACCGACAGCATCTTTCAGGAAATGTCATACGGCACACGGCCGGGCCCAGGGCCCGTGCCAGCTCTTCCCTATAACTTGGCCTGCGTTTCCTATCTCACTATGTGCTCAGGGCCACACGGTGTCTGAAGAGGCGAGAGCTGCTCCTACCTGACAGCCATGAGTCCCAGCAGGGCCCAGCACGTATTGTGGATCTGCAAAGCGGCACTCTGCACGTACACGCGCTGCTCGCACGACTCAAAGTCTTCTCCCCAGCCACCATCTGCCATCTGCTTGGAGAGCAGGAACTGGCAGGCCCGGGCCACTTCTCTGCACACAGCCCTGCAAAGATGGGGCAGAGAATCAGATGGGGCTGGGGGCCGAGGAGAGTTTGCACCCACGTGCCCCAGTCAGCTGGGAGCCAGGCTCTACCATGCCCATAGTGTGGGGCTGCCCAAGAGTTTCAGGCTCTGGCAGCAAGTGCCCTGGTCATATCACAGGCATAAGATTTGGGAGGAGGAGCTCTTGGGCCAGCCAGGGGATCAGCTCAGCCCCACCACGTGGTCCTGCCCCTGCCCAAGAGAGAGGGGCACGGGAAGCATACTGCCCCTCACTCACCCATCGCGGTATGTGTGCTGCATACAGGCAAATGCCTCCAGGCCAAACCAGGTGCCGTAGGTGAAACAAACCCCCCAGCTCCTAGGAGGGAAGGGAGAGCAGTAGTGTCAGGTTTGCACAGCCCAAGGGAGATGCAGGCTGCAACGCTGCTGGGGTCAGAGCAAGTGCAGAGCTGCACAGAGGCACCGACCCTGCAGCCGGTGTTTGCTAGGGCACAACCACATCCAGCCCCACCAGGACTGCTCCCAGCTTGCTCAGGAGGCAGCAGCCACTCAGGAACCAGAGGAGCTGGAGCCACCCCAGCCCTCAAGGACTGCCCAGGCCTCGTGCAGCGTGCAAGGTGCCTGCTCCATCTGGGCTGGAGGGAAAGGACAGGAGAGCAAAGCACACAGCAGCTGAAGGGGGGAAGAACTGGCCCCTGCTTGCCTTTCCCACACATCCTGCCAGCCACGAGCACTTGCCACCACGGTCCCTCTCATACTGGGGCTGCCGGGGAAAAGCCAGGCCCCAGGAGCACTGCTTACTCTTCCCACGACCCGTCGGCTCGCTGCGTCCTCCGACAGAAGTCCAGGCCCTTCTGCAGAGTCTCTCTGGTCGGGAGAAAGACGCCTGCTTCAAAAGCAGCCCAAGCTCAGTGGCTGCCTATGCAGCCATCAGTCCCTCCGAGGATTTGGTGGGCCCTTGCGAGAAGCAAGACAGCAGACAGGCAGCCTCACAGTCCCCATGGGATCTCACAGGAAAATCACGCACCACTTGGATGCTTTTCTGCCACGAGCTGGCACACAACAGGAAACCCAGCCAGCAAATGGTGGCAAGATGGAGGCAACCGCTAAGTGAAGAGACAGGCAGCTTCTTCACCAGGTCCCCCCTGCCTCATGCCATGAAGACAAATGGCCTGCGCCCCGCTCCTTGAGCCAGGCTAGGCCCCAGCCTCTTACAGGGAGCTCTGGTTTGGAGACGTCAGCAGCATCCCAGCCTTGAAGGTGCCAAGGGCAGCTCCATGCCAACACAGAGGGCCCTGACAAGGCTCAGCAGGGCCCGTCTCAGCTGGGGCCATGGCAGGCAGCATGGGTCACTGCAGCCTGTTTTCCCCCTGCCCCACTCTCCTCTCAGCGTCTCACCTCATCTCTGGGGCCCTGTGCTCAGGGAAGACCTCGTGGAAGTGTCTGAGCGCCTGCATGACGGCCGACGTGCACTCCACGTAGGTGTAGTCGATCATGATGTCACCTGCCGGGGGCAGGAGGACAGCAATGCAACAGCCCCTGGGCCAGGCAGCTCTCCCCGCAGCACGCTGCCGACCCCTTCCCTGGCCCCAGCGCACGCTCATCCCGCAGAGGGACCTGGGGCCAAGCCAGGCACCCACTGGGCACGGCAGGGCCAGCCCCTTTGCAGCGGGCGGGACAACCCGCCCCACACAGCTCCCCTTACCAAACACCTCCGAGGGGTTCAGCAGCTCCAGTAAGCGACCTCCTCGCTTGGTTTCATAGGTGCCAAAGCCTCCATCGGAGTTTCTCATGCTCAGCAACTGCCCAGACAAGCAGAGAGTGGGGACCCGACTGGCCCACAGGCAGCGCCACCCCAGTCCACCCCCGAGCCAGGTGTGAGGACAGAGTCAAGCCCACAAGCCCACAGGGCTGGCAAATAACTCACATCCCAACCCACAGCCATAGGCACACCCAAGCTGGACCATCACTCCAGAGACTTGTATCACAGTAAATATGGTGTCAGCATCGCTATTAGCAGGCCACAGGCCTTGTACCAGCTTATGCGATACCAGGCCTAGCAACTCATCAGGCCTTGCCTTCTCCTGTTTTAGCTCAGTTTAGCTGGCTGCATTTCCCACAGCCCCAGTTGTTGCAGCACTTACCACATTCACGGCGTCAAAGAGGCGCTCAGAGGGGACGGGCTTGGTTAGGAAGGGGCACTTCTCCTGCAGCAGCATCACCGACTTCAGCCCCTCTGCCGTGCAGTCAGCCACGATCCAGCCGCAGTCCCGGGTGCTGAAGGGGAAGCCACCCTGGGGAAGGGTCAGGAGGGCTCAGCAGCTTCCCCCAGACTTGCTCTCCCCTTGCACAGAGGAAGTCGCTGCCCCTCAGTCCCATCCCCTCTGCCCAAATTGCTGCCCCAAGCACCCATCCCACAGCAGCCAGCTCCAGCTCTGCTACCTTGTTCATACGGCAATAATATTTCTGGTAGTCGGCTGGGTTCTCCGGCATCTGCAGAGAACAAGAGCAACAGTGAGGGCAGGCAGAAGATCTCTTCAGAGGAAAACAGAGGTATTAAATAGGGCGGTAAGAAGACTCAGAGTCTGCGCAGCCAGCACAACAGAGACACCGCCAACCGGCTCTGCTCGCCTGGCTGAACCTGAGGAACTCATGGGCGTTTTGGAGGCAGGACATGAATTCCGGGACCTTCTGGGATTCTGCCTGGAAATGGAGGTACACAGTCAGCACGGAGCTGCGGCCGACACGCACATCCCTCGGTTAGAAGAGGATGTGCTGGGATCTCGCTGACCTGCTGGTCTAGGTGCAATCAACTCCTGCCCTTCCTATAGCCCTTCCCATAGGTTTGCATTTATACTTCACTCAGATCCATCTGACTGTTTCCACTAGCAGCTTCTGCAGCTGGAGCTGGACCAGCCCTTGTTGCTGGGGCTGGAGAGAGGCATTTGCCTGGCCAGGGCCCACATGGCCGGGGAGTAACAGGTCAACAGCTCTGAGCAGCAGTGTGTCCACCCAGCCCTGGTGTGCAATGTGATGCCAGGATCCACACAGCAGAGCTCTGAGGGGATGTGCAGTAGGAGCCAGCAGTATTTGGGGATGGCCCAGGAGAGGCCACTCGCCTGAGGAAGCACACAGCCCTGAAGGGAGCATTACCTCCAGAAAGGCTTGAACGGCAAAGGCAGTATCCCAGAGCTGGGATCCATTTGTCCCCTGGAAGAGAGAGAGCAGGCAGGGAGAGGCAGCTGCCTGTGGCAGGAGGGCAGCCTGCCCCGGCTCTCTGGGGCAGCACCTCCCTCCTGCATTGCCCCCGCGAGCTCCCTCCACCTTGCGTCTCAGCTTCGGGGTGTGCAGCACCACAGCTGATGCGCAGGCGCAGAGGGGACAGACACAGCAGCACAGGGATGGCAAGGGGACAGGAAAGGAGACAGCCAGCACGGCCTGTGCCAGGCACAGCCAGGACAGGACAGGCAGCCAGGGATGAGGAGCAGAGGGAGGCAACAGCCAGGAGAGAAGCACGGCAGTGTCCACATGCAGCATCTGAGCAGAGGGGCAGGGGCAGCTGGGGTGGGGGTGGGGGGTCTCTCTGCCATCCTGAGGGATGGACACCCCACCCCCCGCCATCA
This sequence comes from Dromaius novaehollandiae, assembly GCF_036370855.1. Lineage (NCBI taxonomy): Eukaryota > Metazoa > Chordata > Aves > Casuariiformes > Dromaiidae > Dromaius > Dromaius novaehollandiae. The sequence goes on from NC_088104.1 coordinate 44,187,555, forward strand.
CTCCCAGCCACTGGCCTCATCCACCCTGGGATCCACATCTGGGATGAGGTGCGAAGGGAACTAGCCCCAAAAGGAAACATCTCCTCCACTGGGCACCCACCCTGCGGGCTGCTTCAACACCTCTGCCAGCCACCCCCTGGGGAGCACGGCCAAACCCAGGGGTCCCTGGGGCACCCGGGAGCTCAGAGAGAGCTGTGCTCCCACGCTGTGCAATCTCACAGCCTTTCCCGTGGGGAAGCTCTGTAAGGGCAGTGGCTCCTACTAATCAGACTTCTCACACAAGCTACAGTTTACCCCGGTGAATTTGGCCAGGTTCGTTTCTAGCCCCGTGAGAAACTGCCACAGGCTCCAGAGGCCGTCTGATACTGTCAGGTCACACAGTCTCTGTTACTCTGTTTCAATACAGCTCTAGCCTTACAAGATGTATTTCTTAAACAGTAAGACTTGAAAGTCAGAATTACTCCTTGATCCATGGGCTGCAGAATGGGTGTTGTCTTAGCAGGCAGGAAAACAACACTAATCTCACTGTACATCTCCACGAGAGCTTTGGGGTGACCAGATGCATTGTCAGTGAGCAGTAATATTTTGAAAGGAATCCTTTTTTCTGAGCAGCAGGTGTCAACAGTCAGCTTAAAATATTCAGTAAACCATGCTGGAAATGGATGTGCTGTCATCCAGGCTTTGGCGTTCCATTTATAGAGCACAGGCAGAGTAGATTTAGCATAATTCTTAAGGGCCCTCGGATTTGTGGAATGGAAAAGGAGCATTGGCTTCAACTTAAAGTCACCAGTTGCATTAGCCCCTAACAAGAGAGTCAGCCTGTCCTTCGAAGCTTTGAAGCCAGGCACTGACTTCTCCTCTCCAGCTATGAAAGTCCTACATAGCATCTCCTTCCGATATAAGGCTGTTACGTCTACATGGAAAATCTGTTGTTTAGCGTAGCCACCTTCACCAGTTATCTTCGCTAGATCGTCTGGATAACTTGCTGCAGCTTCTGCACCAGCACTTGCTGCTTCACCTTGCACTTTCATGTTACAGAGACTGCTTCTTTCCTTAGACCTCATGAACCAACCTCTGCTAGCTTCAAACTTTGCTTCTGCAGCTTCCTCACTTCTCTCAGCCTTCGCAGAATTGAAGAGAGTTAGGGCCTTGGTCCGGCTTAGGCTTTCGTTTAAGGGAACGTTGTGGCTGGTTTGATCCTCTATCCAGACTGCCAAAACTTTCCCCATATCAGTAATAAGGCTGTTTGGCTTTTCTCATTAACAGGCCTAATTTCAATAGTGTTGTGTCTCAGGGAAGAGGGAGGCCCAAGGAGAGGGAGAGAGGCAGGGGAATGGCCGGCTGGGGGTGCAGGCAGAACACACACAACATTTATCGATTCAGTTTGCCGTCTTATACGGGTGCGGTTCGTGGCGCCCCAAAATGATTACAATCAAAGATCACTGATCACAGATCACCTTAACAGATAGAATAATAATGAAAAAGTTTGCAATACTGCGAGAATTACCAAAATGTGACACAGAAACACAAAGTGAGTACGTGCTGGGAAAAACGGCACCGATAGACTTGCTTTGTTGCCAGAAACCTTCAATTTGGAAAGACCGCAATATCTGCGATGTGCAATAAAGTGAAGCGCACTAAAATGAGGTATGCCTATACAGGTTTTATTCCTCTCAGGCTGTGTCCTGCTCAGGCTCCTGCACACCCCGAGTACCAGTACGTACAGTGCGCAGCTGCTTGCTGACAGTAGGCACCAGCAGCTCTGGCAGCTGCTGTTTCTGGTCCACAAAGTCCTGCCCGGGGGCTGGGGACCCACTCGGATTTCAGTGCTGAGGGCTGCAGGCTGGGGAGAGCAGGCAGCAGGGACCTTCCCCAGCCAAAAAGCCAAGACCCTGCAGCGTGACTTTGTAGGCGGGAACGCGCCTGGCTCCCCTCTCCTCTCCCAGAGTAGCCTCCTCCCAAAGCACATGGACAGCAGTGCTTGCAGTGACCTCTCTCATCTCTGGGCACCCCTGGAGCCCTGCTGCAGCTGGGGTTGTGCGACAGGCAGAGAAAAGCCTCTGGGCCTCTTCTCCACCTTCTAGTGTCTCTTCTTGCCTGGTGCCTGGTGCCTGCTCTCCTGCAGGCGCAGGTGCCCAGGTACCTTCTCATCAAGGCAGGGTTTGCCTCCAGCCAGCAGAGCACCTCGTAGCTATCGCAGCTGCACCCGTCCCAGCAGCCTGTCCCCAGGGGAGCTGAGCGTGTTTGGCCCATCTCCTGGGAAGGACAGGCCAGAGACCTCAGGGGGCTGAGTCCTGCGTGGCTGCGCTTGGCCTCTTCTCCAGAAACTCAGGCTTCGCTGCACTGCTCCAGGCTGTGCTAAGAAAACCTCCAGCAGGAGCTGTGTCTTCTCCTCCTGGCAGATTTAAGCCCCATGGCTCTGCATGTCTCCATTTCCCCCTCCAAGGCTGAGACCAGCCCCTGCCGCCCGGGGGCACGACGAGGCCTGGCAAGAGGCAGAGCACCTTTTCGGGCCTGCCAAGGTGTCCTTGGCCATGGCGGGTTTTACTCCTCCTTCCAAGCCTCCTTGCCCCAAGGCCTGTGCGGTGCTCTGCTCCCAGCGCCCTGGCACCATCCAACCTGCCTCCCCTCCACTAGTGCGCTGTCTCAGGTGTCCCCCGGCTTTGTCCCCCCGACAAAGCCAGCAGGCAAGCAAGAGCCTGCCGAGCAGGCCCCAGGGCGGGGCTGCGCAGAGAAAGCCCCTGCAGGGGCCCCAGGGTGAGGTGCAGTTGGGGAAACCAGCCAATGTGCTTTCCAGAGCAGTGGCCACCTTCACAAGCTGCTCACACTGACAAGCCGCACGGAGCAGCACTCTGTGCCCTCAACATCGGACTTTGTGCTGCAACCTGGTCGCTTTGGCCGCAGCTCTTGCCCACGTCGTTCCACGGACGGGCTTCAGGTGCTTGCAGGCTGCTGCACCATCTGAGGCATTGCTTCGCACACTTCCCTGAGTAGTGCCCACGCTTCCCTCCAGTTCCACCCCCGGGGCACCGCTCCGGCCAGCTCTGGGCCTTGGCACCAGCGGCAGATGACCCCATCCTCCCCGAGCAGCTCACCCACACCCCGCGCCCTCTCTGCTGGCGACCGCTTCCCCCCACGCAGAAGGGGCCTCCACAGCTTCACCACTTTCTCCGAGGCAATCAAAGGCTGTTCTGGGAGGTCCCCCTGCCACCAGCCTTCCAAACATTCAGCCCATTCTACCTCCTCCATAGTCACGGAAGTCATAGTTAAGGTGGGGAGGAGATGTTTTGGGTGTAGCTGAAGCTTCATAGTGTGCATGTAGTTGGAGCAGAGACCAAGGAACGCTGGCCGTGCAGAAGCACATGCATCCGCGTGAGGAGCAGACGGCTCAGCTGCAGCAGGAGTCTGGGGACATGATGCAAGAGCCGAGCGGGCTTGCCAGGAAAGCTGTGGTCTTCACTGCGTGGGACAGGTGGCAGTTCGGGGCCTTTGCTGGAGCCCTAGTGCTGCTCTTTGGGTCCGCTGGCTGGCCAGGAAGCAGGACCATGACATGGATTCTGGCTATGAGCACACCACCTCCCACAGTGACAAGGAGCGGGAACATGCTGACGCTCCAGTTCCAGTCATGGGCCTGAACGTGGTCTAGCAGCACGAGAACATGTGCCAGAGACACTTTCCGCAGACTGCAGAGGGCAATTCTCTGAGCACTTCCCTATGAGGGTGGGGATCTCCTGCTCTTTCCACCAAGCAGGACACAAAGGCCATGGAGTTTTACTAATACCCGGCCAGCTCCTTAGCACTTTCCTTTTAACTGGATACATGATCACAGCTCACGTGCACATGGAGTCTTTTGCGAGGCCCATAAAGGAGGAGCTCCCATTTCCACCAGGGGCTACTTTCTGCACCTCCCAGGACCATCCAGTCCAGCACTGGTCGTCTTGAGCTAATGCCCCAACCACGCCACATGCAGGGGCCCCCTCTTCAGTTCCCATGCTGGCAAGGTGCATTTCGTGGCCTACCATCTGTTGGAGCCCACTTGACCACCAGAACCATTTCCATACCAAACTCATTTGCCTTTCTTTCTCATCACTCTCCAAAGAGTATGTGCTATGAGGGCATACGGCTCCTGCCAGATGTGCTCCTATGTGCACGTAGGCAAGCACACACGTTGCATGTGCAGAAACTACAGTCCTATACCAGGCATCTGTTGCTGAGCATGGTCACTCTTAATAAGAGAAGGTTCAGAAATGCATGCTACAGGGTTCAGAAATGCATGCTACAGGCATCCTCTCTGAGAGAAATGGGGTTTCTCTTGCCTGGAAAGAGGAGACTTCTTTCACCCAGAACCCCTTCCCTTTTTCTTTTACTTTATATTCCCTTTTCTCCTTCTCCTTCCCATTTCCCTTTTCCTTTTCCTCCCTTTCCCTTTCCTTTCCATCCCATCCCTCTTTTACCTTTCCCTTCCCCTCCCTGCTCTGCCCTCCCCTTCCCTGCCTCTGGAACCTAGACACAAACTTTGGCCTTGAATGGGCCTTAGCAGTGGTTACACTGGTGCACAGACTTGCCCCATCAGCTTTTCCTCTCTTTCTGATCCTTCTGGTCACTAGAGCACCTTCCTCCCCGCCTAGAGGCTCGTCCTTCTCCACATGCAGTTCCCTGGTGCCAGGGAGACGGCTCGTGTGCACAGACCTACTGCGCCTCCTTGTGCGCTGCACCCCCCAAAGCCGTCCTGCATGCGTCTCGCAGCGAGCTCACACAATCACTCTTTGTAGGGGGAAAACCCGTAGGTGGCCACGTTGGTTGGAGCAGCAAGTCTCTCTGGCCAGGGTCACTGCAGGGCGCTTGCTGCTGCCTAGAGAGCTCTAGCGCAATGAGCGGGAAGCGACCAACGAGCCCTAGCCCACGCCTGAACTGGATACGGCCTCTGACAAGGAGAGGAGGGAGGGCAGGAGGCAGGCAGAGGGGAGCCTCCTGCTCTCTCTGTCCTCTGCCCACAAGCACCCACAGCGAGATGCCGGGGCCTGGGGAGTGCTGGGAGCGTGGACCCGTGAGTGTGCACAGGAGGCGGCCCCAGCGCTTCCCCAAGCAAGCTCCCTTCAGGCACGGATCAGGCCGACAGATGCACCCTGGCAGCCACAGAGCAGCTGCCCCACGGGCAACGGCGTGCCAGAACCGTGGGCCCCAGCGTGGCCTCTCCAGTCCCCGTGCCTGCACTTGCAGGGGGCAAGTTTGCAGCACGAGACAGGAGCCACAGGCGATTTGCTGCTCTAACTGGGGATGCTCTTGTCATTACGCTTCATTGTCAGGACTCGCAGGGCTAAGTCCTGCCTCAGCAGAAGAAACCCAAGGGAAGAAGAGGGAAGGAGGAGGTTTGCCAGGCTCAAAAGGAACAAAGTCCTCATGGGAAGGGGGGTGGTGGGGCAGGACTTGCTCTCTTCTGGCCCTTCCCAAAGGCCCCAAGTTGTTTGATGCCTGCAAGGCGGAGCTCGTCCTCCTGGCTCAGAAAATACTGACTCTGTCTTTGTAAGTGGAGGACCTCCTTCCACAGGGCCCCTTTTTCTTTCTTAGAAGGGCTGAGGGCTGTTTGGGTGCTTCTGCCCACCTGGTGAGGGGGGCCCACGGGCATGCTGTGTGGCTGCTGCCTGGGCTCGTAGGTGGTGGGTGCCAGGGCCTCGGCTCTGGCTGCCCAGAACAGGTGTGTGTCACTACGCCAGGGTGGGCATGGCGGCCAGGGCTGGCCCTGGAAAGGGGCTGTGCCCCCGTGACAGCACAGAGGACAAGTCACAAAGGCAGGGGGCTGTCACCAGGGCACCCACAGGCATTGGCCCCGCAGCACTGCTGGGTTCACAGCAGTATGGCCTGGGCCAGCCCGGGCTGCGGCAGCCTCTGCAGGGTGAGTGCAGCAGTGGGGCAACACTGGACGGGACGAGGGCCGGGGCACCAATGCCAGCTCCCTCCCGGAGGTTTCCAGCGCTGCAGCAAGGGCTGAGCCATGCAGAGCAGCGCGTTGGGTCAGGGATGTTGGCACCCTGAGGGCTGGAGGCAGAGGTGCCTGGGGCTCCCGGTGAGCCCAGGTGCCCAGAGACGTGTTGGGGATGCGCCGGGCACTCGCAGCTCTGCGGGCCGCTGCTCCCTTGGCGGGGGGGCGGGGGGGCACGGGCCTCAGGACTCCCCATTCTGGTGGCACTTGCTCTTTCTGCACCCCTGCCCCCGGGGCAAAGCCTGGCCAGGGTGCTGGGCCTCAGGGGAGGGTTGGCAGGATGGGCCGGCCCCACAGTGTCGGCGTCTAGGCCCTGCGTCCCCTTGGAGCCTGCAGGCACCAGGGCCCAAGCGCTTTCCCTGGCGTGGCCCGGGGTCCCTGCTCAGGCAGCGCTCACAAATCCCAGCCTTGCTGCCTCCAAGCTCCCTCGCCCCCTCTCCCATCTTGCCCCTTTGTGCCTGCAGCTCCCGCCACCAATCCGCAAGCTCTCTCCCAGCTGGCCTGGCTCACCTGCTTCTCTCCCACCTCCTCTAGGTAGGCTATGGCTGGGGGTCTTGCGCTCCTCCTCGCCATGCTGGGCATTGTCCTGCAGCCGCTGAAGGTCAGTGACCACATGGATGTGGCCATGGAGCAGTGGATGCAGCAGCGCAAGGAGCAGGAGGTGGAGCTGATGACTCGGCTGCAGCAGGAGTTTGCGGAGATGATGCAGGAGCCGCAGAGCGGACTTTTCAGGAGAGATGTGGTCTTCGCCACCTGGGACCTGTGGCAGTTTGGGGCCTTTGCTGGAGGCCTTGTGCTGCTCTTTGGGCTCTTCTGGATGGCCACGGAGCAGGACTTTGATGAGTGTGACAGCAGCAGTGGCCTGAGCTCCTCCAGCAGCGAAGAGGAGGGGGAAGGCGAGGAGCAGGAGGCTGTGGGTGCTGTGCACTGGCTCTCTCCTGAACAGCAGCTGGACTGCCCAGGCAGGAGGGCCCTAGAGACCTTCTACCAGCAGCACCTCTGGGGGCCAGTGCAGGACGTGGCCCACACATGCAAGGTGGTGGAGGAGCTGGCGGGCAACCTCCTCCATGCCTGCCAGATGCTCTCTTTGACAACTTTCCTGCCGCGGCTGGAATGGTGCATCGGTGTGGGCAGCGTTTTTGAAGGCTGGAGCTACCACAGGCAGGACACCGTCTACAGGCTGCTCGTGCTCCTGAAGCCACCACCCGGGCACTCCTTCCGCCTGAAGCTGGGCACTGGCGGGGAGCTGCCGGCGAGGCATGGTCGCGTCCATGTGAAGCTGGAGTGCATGTGCGAGAGGGAGCAGCTGCTGGGGGATGTGCTGTGCTTCCGGCACCACTCCCAGATCCGAGTGCGCAGGTATCAGCGCCCCGGGCTCCTACACACCCTGTGCACTGGCTTCTACCTGGATGTGGAGAAAACCGCCCGCTGGTTCCAGCTCTGTGTAAGAAATGCCTGGGACGTGATTGCTGCGGAACAAAACTGCCAGCTGACAGTGCTGCCTTCCTCCCATTCCTGCAAGCTCCAGCTCACATGTGACTCTGGGAGAACCATGCACACTGAGATAATGCTGGGGGTGCAGCAAGACAACTCGGGGCTCTTCATGGGCAGCCAGGAGGCAGAGGCCGGCCTCAGCAGCAGCACAACTTGGCTGGAGAGCTGTGCCCTGCAAGAGCTGCTGTTCTTCAGATTCATGGCCAGGCAGGCCCCCCAGGGCAGCTGCCACCTAACGTGTCTGCAGCTCCTCACCTACCTCCTGGAGGACTCGGTGCTTTCCTCTGTCCACCTGAAAACAGTCGCCATGCACCTCCTGACACTGCTTCCCCCATCAGAGTGGTGCCCAGAGCATCTCCTGGAGCGGCTGAGGGATGTCCTGCGCTACCTGCACCACTGCCTGGAGGAGAAACAGCTTCACCACTTCCTCCTAGGCAACGAGAGGGTGCCCAGGGAGGTCCCCCTGCCAGCGGCCTTCCAAACGGCCAGCCCGCTCAACCTCTTCCAGCGCCTGGCGCAGCAGCCCGACGCCCACGCCCAGGCGCCGCGCGAGTTCACCGAGCTGCAGGATCGGCTCAGGAGCCTGTTAGACTGACGCCAAAAGGCGGCTCTGCAAATGGAGCAAAAGCACACTTTGCGGATCCTCACCCGATCCCACTGAAGACGCCGTTGACAGGAGGCGTGCGACAGAGGCGCCTGTGATCACCTGCGCAGAGACTGCCCATCCTTTTGGAGAGATTCAGTTCCCCACGGGAGCACTGCCCTATGCACACACCCCAATAAAGTTGCCTCTTCTCACAAGCCCTCTGTCTGTGGCTGCCTCCGCCTGGGCAACGCTGTGTGGGCAACGCGGGCCCCATCCCGCCACAGGGATACACACCCAAGATTGCCTCGTGTCTGGGAGATGACCAGAAATCACAAACACTAGCACACGCCAGACTGCCCTATTTCCCCCAATCCCAGGAAGCTAGCTGACAGTAGCAAGGGTGCCTGCCGCACAGATGACATTTGGGAGGTGCATCAGATGTACGGCTGTCACGCTGAACAGGCACAAAATAGGGCACCTGCGCCAGCGTTCGCACGGCCAGCAAGGTTAAAGCTTTGGCAATGGCCTGCACTCAAAGCAGGCACGCACGCCGTGCATGCCACGTCTCTGGGAAGTGCTGGCCGGCCTCATTGCAGCCGTGCGACACAACAGGTGCACGGATATGTGTATTTGGGACACCTGCGGCAGAAATACAGCCCTTGTGTGCTGCGGAAGACTCACAAGCTGTTTCATAACTATCACCTCAAAAGAGCTGCACGTGCCCGAGTGCTGGAGAAAGCCGGGCTGGTGTCCCGCACGCACTCAGTGCCTTGGCTTGCTCAGCGAGCTAGCAGGAGTTGTACCACAGCTGCCCTACGTCCATCAGCTAGGGTCTGTGGGGTTTAGGGGCTCTCGGGGGGCGTGGGGGGCTGTGCTCTTACGACACCTGCTCTTGCCTCTTCCTGTAGCAGGCCCGGCAGGGCCCAGTTTGTGCTAGCCGTCGTTCCCAGCACAGGCCCTTGGCTGGCAATAAGCAACACCACCCCAGCCACTCCCAAAGGCACAGCAAGACGCCATTGCTAGCCACCAGCACAAGTGCAGGGGGCAGCAACAGGCACAATCAGTCACTGCCCATCTGCCAAAGCTGCCCCGGCCCTGCTTACACTGCCAATGTGCTTTCCAGAGCAGTGGCCACCTTCACAAGCTGCTCACATTGACAAGCTGCACGGAGCAGCACCACGGCTGGGGCCAAGGAGAGGGCAGGCCGGAGCGCTGACGCCTGTGCCCATGCCCAGTTGCTCCAGCTCCGCGGCAAGAACATCCCACCCGACTGAGGCCCAGCTGCGGCAGCTGCAAAGGCCGAGGCTCCCGGGCAGCAATGAGGCCACACAGAGAGCAAGGACCAGGGAGACAGCCAGGGTTCAGCATCGACCAGGCATTTGTCCTCAGGGGGAACCAGGCAGAGCGCTGCCTCTCACCCTCAACCAAGCTCACCCAGGGGCATGGGGCGGCCACAGGCACCTGCCGCTAGTGGATGGCAATGTCATCAGCCCCACGTCACTCTCACCCAAGGCTGGATGTCACCAGCCCTGTCCCCCAGCAGGCAGGGAAGGTGCAGGCTGTGCTAGGGAGGGCCCTGAGCCACATTTTTAACCCTGCTGCTCCCACTGCTGTGCCCACTGGGGGGTCAGTCTCCCCAGCAGGACGGCGGGCCTCAGCCCCACCTGCTTTGCTCAATGCTCAAAAGGCCTTTGCAAGAAGGAGCTAGGCCTGGCGGGGGGCATTGCCCAGATGCACTCAGCAGCCCTGGCATTTGCGGCAGCACCACAGGGGACTTTGCTGCTTTAGCGACAGAACGGGGAGCAGGGCCCCAGCCCAGCTGGTCCCAAAAGGGGGCCCCAGCCGGCAGCTCGACGGGAGGCCAAGGGGCAAAACACCAGCTATCCCACAGCAGCAAGGACCTAGGAGAACAAAAGGCATGTTTTACTGCAGAACCCCCAGCAACACAACCTCCAGGCACCGCTCTGCTACCAGCACTGCGGCTCACACCCGTTTGCCCAGAGACCACAGGGCACTCGCAGAAACACTCCTCCTGCCACGTGAGAGCTCTAGGGCAGGATACAGACCCCAGCTCTCACCAGCACCTTCAGCAAACGGGGACAGCTTGCCCACAGACTTGCGGGCATGCACAGCACAAGAGCAGTCCTGAGGGCTAACCCACCCTGCCTTTCGCTGGGCTCCTGCTTCTTCCAGCCTGGCAGCCTTTCCCACGGGCACAGCGCGCTCCAGCCGCTGCCTCTGCAGCGCCAGCAGCCTGTGCCCATAGCTCAGACCCCAAAACAGCCCCCCACCCACCACCTCACTCACAGGGGCCTTGCAGATACCCCCACGATTCCTGTGCCTCCAGCATGCAGCAAGCACAAGCACCCCTCCTCTTAGGCTGCACGCGCCACAAGCACCCCTCCGGGAACAGGGTGCTCAGACCCCAACGCCAGGGCAGGCTTGAGCTTTGCTCACTCCTCTCTTCGGGGCACTCACCCGACATCTCCTCCCACACCTGCCTCCTCCCTTGCTCCCCATCCTGGGCACGCCTGTGCTCCTCACCGGGGGCTTCTGGCACTTCAGCACAACGAAACCGCATCACCTGGGCTGTGCTGAAACAAAGCCCAACAGGAGAAAAGGAGGGCAAGAGAGAGCAAGAGCAACACAACTCCCTCTCCAGCACCCCAAGCGCCAGGCCGGGCTCCTCCCCTGCAAACTCCAACCTAACAGGCGCAGCCTGGGACCTGCCTCGCTGCTTTAGAGGCGCCACGGACCCCAGCACCTCCCCAAAATGACCTGCCTGGCAGCAGTCAGAAGGCAGCAGCAGGCTAGATGCTCTCACATCCAGCATCACCCCAACAGCGCTAACACACACGGCTACCGCCACGCACCAACCGCAGCGTCACCCTCCCCACGCAAGGCCCAGGGTCACGGCAGGCGGTTGGGCAGCCCCCGCATGGCCACGACCCCTGCCAGGGGCACCCCAGAGCTCACAAGGCCACCGGAGGCACCGAGGGGCCAGACGTGCCGCCTCCCTCCTGCTCACCCGCCTGGCCCCGAGGCCACCCAGCCAACGCCATCACAGAGCCCCATGCTGCAGGGGCGGCTGCCTCGCAGCACGGCAGCGTCGGGCCACTGCTCCCACCCGGCTGCTCCCGAGCTGCCGCCTCGCCTCGCCTCGCCTCGCCTCGCCTCGCCTCGCCCACCCGCCGCTCCGGGCTCCGCGCTGCCCCCGCCGGCAGGCGCCTCCTGCCCCGCCCCCGCCGCCCCAGCACCGGCCCCGCGCTGCCCCCGCCCCCGCGCCCGCGCCTGCGCCTGCGCCGCACGCGGCCCGGCGGCCCCGCCCACCACGTGCCCGCGCGCCGCGGCGGCTCCCCCCATTGGCTGCGGCGCTGGACCGCGAGGGGCGGGGCGCGGCCGTTGGGGCGGGCTGCAACCGGCTGGGCCCGGTCCCGGGGGGTCTGGCCGCTGCGGCTCGGGGCCCGCTGCAGCCGCGCTGTTCAAACGCCGCCGTTTGTGCTCGAGTCGGCGGCTGCGCGGCACCGTTTGCCTCCTTCAGCTCCCCAGTGTGGTGGCTTCAGCTTTCCCTCCAGGGCAGGGACAGAAAATGCAGCTGCGCTGGCCTCTGTGCGCTTCCGAAGAGAACTGCTGGCTGTAGCAGGGGGCTGAGCAGCCTCCCTGCAGCCATGCCAGCCCCTGGGCTCTGCTGCTTGGCAGCGCGCCCACTCCAGAAGGCCGAGAAACCAGCCGCACCTCTCGTTGTGCCACAGCGCGAGGAGCAGCCCCAGCCCTGGGGGCTGGGCTCAGCGATGGCACTGCCCGGGCACAGGAGCGACAGCCTTCTCCCAGGGCAGCTCGTCTCCAGCAGAGCACCCAAGTCAGCGACTGCCCAGAGGTGCAGCAGCTGCTGCCTCCAGCCCTCAGCTGCCATCCTCCCACTGCCCCACTGCTGGCTCCAGCCCCAGGCTTGAAGCCTTCACACGCCTTTTCTCTCCCTCTTCTCTCGCTTTCTTCTTTCTTTTTCTTTGGTGGGCCGGGGAAGAAGACATACAAGCCCTGGGAAGAGAAATCCGTTTCTCCCCTCCACAGCCCCAGGCCCTGCACCTACGGAGCTGATGTAGTTGGACACTGGCAGCCCTCCTCTTCCTCCAGTTCTCTTTGGGGGAGTTTGGGGAACAAGTGCCCTTGCTGGGGCAGTGCCTGGTTCAAGAGGTATGGTGGGCGCTGCCTCACAAGTGCAGCCATAGAGGCCTGGCCATGACTGCCACCTCGGTGTCTGGGGCAGGAGAGATGTCAAGGGGATCGCATGGCCTGCTGGTGGCATCATGAGCTCCCCAGGGCCATGGGGGCTGGGGCTGTGCATACAGTTTGTGCCAGCCCTGCAGCGTCAGCCCCGACACCTGGTTTCCCTCTCCTTTTGCCTGAGGATCTGTACACTGGAGATGGCTGTGGCACGTGCCAACTCTGGGCAAAGCCTGCAAAGTCTGAGAGACAGGAATTGGGAGGGAGAAAACATTCCTGCAGGTGGGCTGGGAAAGGTCATTAGCACCTGGAGGAGAGACTTCATTGTTAAAGAATAGCGCACTGAAACTGTCTAGAGGTAGCCGCTTAGCGCAACTTGTATGGAACTTGCTTGGCATGGGTGGCTGAATTTGCTGGGGCCTTGGGCCGCACTTAGATAAAATAATGAACTTTTCCTTAGTCCAGTAAGAAAAGGGCCTCGGAGCTGGTTCAAGCTGGGAGGGTGGGGAGGTTGCAGGCAGTCCGCGTTCCTGCGTCTCACACTGGGAAAGGGAGGGTGTCTGCAGGAATGCGTCTCGCACTCTGAGGGGGAGGGTGTCAAGGCTTTGGAGTGGGACCAGTGCAGGGCGTTGGGACCTTGGGGGACGGGGCCTTGGCTCGCTGCTGGGGCAGTGTTGATTGTTGTGGTTTGGAATCGCCTCCTCCTCAGGACCTTAAGGCACAACAGTAAGACCCAACAAAAACAGAGGTACAACCGTCATCAGAGACCGCAAAAAAACAAAAATAAGGAGAAAGACAGCTTACCTCAGAATGACGATGAGAGCCAATGAGGAGCAGGAGACCGCAGACCAAAAAATTACTATTGGTCTAACTACCACGTGAGGGGTGGGAAATGTAAGTTGAAAAAACTATAATTGCCCAGGATTTGAGGCACCCACCTCGAGCTGTAATTACTGCACGTGCGTCATTAAAATTTAATTATTTAATTTGTTTTGATTTGGCTGTGAAATTTTCTGCGGGAACCTAGGGTCGGGCCCTGTTATGGTGGCCGACAAGCCTAATTTCCATAACATTCATCCAGTTTGCTGGCAGAGCACTTCATAGCTATTGCAGCTGCACCTGCCCAGGCAGGCTGTCCCCAGGGCACCTGAGGGTGTTTGGCCCATGTGCTGGCAATGACAGGGTGGGGTCTTCCCCACTTCTTCCCCACCAGCCCAGCTGATAGGCTGCTGCCCTCGCTCACCCTTGCAGTTGTCCTCCAGCTTCTCCTCGCCCTAGCGCTTCATGTGCTGCCTGATGAGCCCTAGGCACACACACAGCCCCTCACAGATCTTGCTCCCCAGCCCACCCCAAGCAGCCCAGCTCCCCCCAGGCCCTGCCCACCTTACCAGGCGCCCTCCAAAGTGCCATGTTACCCAGCATCCCCTGCCCAGCCACACACTGCTGGTACAGGTTCAGCAAGCTGCCTCCTCCTCACCGTGCCTGCTGTGTCGCACAACAGGATGAGGCCTCTGAGCACCGGCCCTCACATCACCCAGCAGTCACTCCGCAGATACCTCACAAGATACCCACTGCCCATCCTGCCCTCATCGCTGGGCCAGTGCCCCCTCCACCAGGCCTGCTGGCGGTCCCCTCTCCCCTCATCTCCAGCGACTCCGCCAGTTCCCATTTGCAGAGCAAAAGCTCCTCCCGTAACAAGGCATTGGAGCTGGCTGCTGCGCAGAGGGTGCAGACGCAGGCCAGAAACCACAGCTTCTCGGCCCCTTCCTCATACCAGCAGCAGAGGGACAAAGAGAGCGCGTGAGAGGGCCAGGGGCAGGGCCAGCAGGACCAGAGCACTGCAGGGCCTGCAGCGACAGTGGGGCGCCTGCACGGGAGCAGCCCTCCACAGCCAGCAGCCCTCCGGGGGCTTCTGAGCGTGGCGCAGCCCGAGGGACCCCGAGGGACCCACCGGCAGAGGCGGGCACAGCCCCGAGGGAAATGGCGACACTCACCTCCCCTCGGCATATGAAGAAGGCGCCCACATACTGCAGGGCTTCCGCCTCCTCTCTGGAGAGCAGGCAGAGCTACAGGGCTGGCAGCGAGAGGAGAGGAGCCAGCCGAGCCCTCTGCCCCACCGCACGCCTGCGGCCACGCACACAGGCAGCCCTGGGCTGGGCACCTGCACCGGGACACGGACACCGCGGCTCCCTGGGCTCGCCAGGCCACTTGGTGGCAACGTTTGCGGCTGTAGCAGATTAACTTGGCTGCCTGTTTGGGGGCTTTGTAGAGAGGAGAGGCAGGCCAGGAGAGCAGCTGCTTCTGGCAGCTCTTTGCAAATGACATCCTTCCCCTGGCCACAGATGGCTTTTGCATTGGGCCGGGAGATGGGGGAAGAGAGCAGCGTCCAGGGATGAGGGCTGCGGCACCCAAGCTTTGTCGTAGCTTTCAGTTTCTTGCCGGAAGGGGGATCCCAGCAGACTATGCTGTGCTTTGCAATGAGGGGAGCTACTGGGCATCTTGGTGCACGGGAGGCCAACGTCACCGTAACTCTTTAGGGCCCCCTCTCGTTGCCTCGTGTTGTGGCTGTGAGTCTGTACAGCTGCTTGCGCTGAAACTTCAGCTCGCTTCGAAGGCATAATGCTAAACCTCCTGCAGCAATAACTGGCTTGTTGCCAGTAAATAGTCACCAGGGCTAGATAAGGCGTTTGCTTTTGGACCACGTTTCTGGCGTTTTTGCTTCTGAGTGCGGCATTCAAGCAGTTACGTGCTGTGGCTGGACAAATATCAAGGGCTGCAGGCTGCCGTGAATCAGCCTTGTGACACAAACTGCGCTTTGCCCCAGTCAGTTTGGCCAGGTTTGGTTTTGGCCCTGTGAGAAACTGCCGGCTGCCCCAGACACTGTCAGGTGTGACCCCGAGTCTGATCTGGTGCTGTCAGGTCTCACAGTCTCCACGCCGACGTTTCCCTGCGGGCTTTACTCTTCCCAGAGCAGCTCTTACTGCTCAGCCACCTGCGCCCCCCGAGTGGCAGTGCTCACAGGGGGGCAGCCGCTTGCTGATGGCGGACACCAGCCACTCTGGCTGCTGCTGCTTCTGGCCCCCCAAGTGGTGCTCAGGGGCTCCCGGGGGCTGCGGCCCTGCTCAGAGTTCAGGGCCCAGGGCCACGGGCTGGGGAGAGCAGGCAGCGGGGACCTTCTGCAGCCAAAGAGCCAAGAGCCCGCAGCGTGACTTTGCAGGCGGGAAGGCACATGGCTCCCCCTGCTCTCCCAGCGCAGCCGCCTCGCAAAGCACATGGACGGCAGTGCTCGCAGTGGCCCCTGCCATCTCTGGATGGCTGGAGCCTCTAATACGTGTGCTGAGCTCTGGGCCCTGCTGCGCTGGTGCCTGCATGGGCAAATCCTGCGGGGCCTACCAGAGCATCCCAGCAGCCTGCTAACTCCTGGGCTCAGCCACACCAGGGGAAGCCAGCGCCAGCGAGGGGCCAGCTCCGGGCCCTTCCTCATGCAGAAGAGGTCATGGCTTTGCAGGGCAGAACCCTGTCAAGACTGCTGCCATTCCTGACCCTGCTGTCAGGGGAAACGGGGTGCTTCTCTGACTGCTGGGAAGGGGGGTATGTTGTGGCTGCCCTAGACTGCTGGAGAGCGTGTGTGCCCTCCCCCTCCCAGGGTGACCCCGATTCCTTCAGGACCGGAGTTTTCTACCCATTCCTTTGCCCAAAGAAAAGACACTGAGCCGTGGTGAAGAGACAGGGCTGCTTCTTTGGGGAAAGCCCAGCAGAGGGGGGACTGGCAGCACAAGCCTGGGACGGGCTGGGCCTGAGGGCCGGAGCTGTCCTGCGGGCAGGGAGAGAGGCCAGGAACCCCCCGACTTCCCCGCACACTCAGGTGGCCGCTGCGGGCAGAGCAGCCTGGCATCAGGAGGCAGCCGAGCTCCAGCAGCAGACACAGTCACCGCGCAGAGGACAGTGCCACCGCTCCCACGCTCTCCTCAGGCGGTAGCACAGGCCTTGGTGGGTGCCTGGGGAGGGAGTCATCTTCCCTGGAGCTCTCAGGAGCAGGATGGTTTGCGTCGCCAGGCAACAGACGGACGGGCTGCTGTCCTCCTGCAAGCCTTGCAGGGCTGAGAGAGAAAGGAGCAGAGCAGAGATCAAGGCACTGTGTCTGCACAGACGCCAGGCATCCCCTGCTGACGCAGCCAGTCCCACCCAGCTCTTCCCACAGCCAGGAGGCAGCAGGAGCAAGAAAGGGACGAGGTGGGAGTTGCTGGCCAAGACCGTCCCAAAGGCTCCTGAAATCTTCTCTCTACTCTACCCACAGCGGCCCTGCTCTGCACGGGCAGCAGAGCCCTCCTCGCCTGGGGCAGGAGTGGCAGCTCCCTGCCCAGCATCTGTCTGCCTCCCACCAGCCCTGCCTGACACCCTGCTGCCCTCGCTCACCCGTGCAGATGTCCTCCAGCTTCTCCTTGCTCCGGCCCCTCAGGTGCTGCCCGACAAGCCCTAGGCACACACACACAGCCGCTCACAAATCCGGCTCCCCAGCCCACCCCCAGCAGCACAGCTGCCTCCAGGCCCTGCCAGCCTGGCCACGCTCCCTCCTCCCTTTTGCAGCGCTGACGCCAGGGCGCTCCGCACTGCGTGCCACCCAAGGGTCTTGCTGTGAGGGCACAGCAGGAGGCTCCCAGCAGCCCCACATGTGTGGGCAGAGATGGCAGAGGGTGACACAGCCCCTGGGCACCCAGGCCCTGCATCGGGCGCTGGGGGCTCCAGCAGACACAGCTGCAAGGCTGGTCCTTGCTGCCAGCGCAGCAGCCGGGGGGGCTGAGGCCGAGGTGTCCGGGGACAGAGAGGGACACCAGCGGTTGGGGCTCACCAGTGAACCTCACGGCTGCCTCTCGCAAGGACTCCTGTGGGCTCTCCAAGTATGTCAGGCTCTGGTGCAGGTACTCTTCTGCTCTTCTGGCCCTCACCAGCTGGAGAGAGCACAAGGGCACGGGCTTGGCACACCCCTCCCTCACCCAGCCAGGCAGTCCCTGCGCCCAGGACCGGCCTTGCCCTGCCAGGACGCTCATGGCTCCCACACACGAGCTGGGCAGTGCCGAGCTTCGGAGGGAGCAGAAGGCAGGCTGCTCCCCAGGCATGCTGAGGTGCCCTCCTGCTGCCAAGGCCCAGCTGGGCCAGGGGCTGCTTTAGCATCCCAGGGGGCAGCGAGGGCAGAGGAGCCTGGAGAAGAGCTCGCCAGGGCAGCGTGCTTGGAGAAGGGCAGCGTGAGTGCTGCTCCAGCCTGGCGGCTTTGGGTGCCAGCCAGGGCCAGGGGCACAGCTGCCTGCCCCACACACTGGGCATGGAGGGGGACAGGCCTTGCGCAGGCTGGCTCTGGGGGCTTTGGGGCCATCCTTACCAGGCACTCGCCGATCCTCCACGTCTGCGCTGTCTCAACCAGCTGCCTGAGCTGCTTCCACTTGAGGAACTTGGCAGCGCGAAGGAGGGCTTCCCGAGAGGCCTGCACAGCAGCAGAGACGGGGAGATGCCACCGCAGCCCAGGGGACAAGACCCTGCGTCCCCCTGCTCTTGGCAAGTCTCGGGGCCTTGCCTGGCCCACCATGGGAAGAGGCAGCAGCTGGGCACCGACTCTGCCACGGGGTTCAATACCCTGGGCAGAGACATGGGGCACCCACCACCTCAGGCACCTCGTCCTGCCGCGGCAGCACAACAGAGAGCCCCAAGAGCTGCTGAGCTGTAGCCAAGGCCAGGAGGAGGCTGAAGGGCTGCAGTCGCAGAGACGCCCAGGCAGGACTCGGCCACAACTACCTGCCACAGGCATTGCCCCTGCGGGTGCTCGGCTGCCCGGCCTGCGCCCTTGCCCAGACTTGTGCCCCCGCCCCAGAGCTGGGTAGCCGGGATGCAGGGCCCGGCCCCTGCCCTCACCGCACCTCCCTCCCTGGGGCTCTCCCCTCCCCAGGCTCGTGGGCTGGGGAACAAGTTGGCTCCCCAAACTCCTTGCAGGTGCTGCCTCCCTCTGCGCAGGCCAAGGGCACTGGGGGCACACGCTGAACGTGGGGAGCAGGGTGTCTCCTCCTGCAGTGCTCTTGCCTTAGGCAGCTGGGGCATGCCCCAGGCCAGACATCTCCAGGCCCCTGCTGGGGCAGGGCACGGTGGCAACAGGAATTGGGGGGCAAAGCCTGGCCTCGCACACCTGCAGGGCTAGCTGCGAAGCCCCTAGGCACTCCAGGGCTTAGACATTTGTGGCCACGGACTGCGGCGGAGCCCTGTGGGACTGGGGAAAGCAGGTCTGGGAAAGGCCCCTGCCCAGCTTCTCATTCCCTGCTTCGAGCCTTCTAGGGCCCTGGTTAGAAAGCCATACCTGGCGCACGCTGCAGCTCTCGTCCTCCATGTGGAAGAGCAGTGGCAGCAGGCTGCTGCGCACTTGCTTCTGCAGCTGCTGGTCTTTGGTGCCCAGCATAATCGCCAGCACATCTCTGAAGAGCCGCGTGGAGAGCACTCGCACCTGGACAGCGTCCTGGTGGGAAGGAAGAGGGGGCACCTCAGTGCTGGCTGCTCCAAGCCCACGGTCTCCCTCGCGCCCAGCCCTCCTGCCGGCGCTGCAGGGGCCGAGCACAACACGGAGCAGCCGAGGGCAGAGAGGGCACTGGCGCAACGCAGCCCCCCAGCCCAGGACACCGGCAGGGGCCCTGGCTCTCCCCCCAGCCTTACGGCATCAAAGAGCAGCAGCAGCTCCGCGGACAGCTGCGGAGCAATGCTGGCCACCGTCTCCTCGCCCGTGACGTGCACCACGTGTCGCAGCACCACCAGGGCCTTAGTGCTGATGTTGCTGTCCGCATCCCGCAGTTGCTCCATGATGAGTGGCAGCAGGAAGCGCATTTCTCTTACCTGTGTGAAACACCACTGCGTTTGCTGAAGAAGTAGTGGACTGCCCAGGCAAAAATGCCCGGTTTGTTAGACACCCGCTTCTCCTCTGGCTTCCCAGAAGCTGGCATGGCGGTTACTGCAGCAACCTGCTGCCAGGCAGGGCTTAGCGGCACAGCCATGGCAGTGTGGGGGACTGGGGGCGTAGGGAGGGAGGAGAGGGCAGCACCGGCTCCTCTCCACCTGACCACTCGCCCCCTTCTGTGTGTTCCCCAGCACCCTCACCCAGCCCCATGCTGCCTGCACAGCTTCACCCGCCTGTCCCCTGCTCACCGTCTGCGGCCTGTCGCACAGCAGGATGAGGCCTCTGAGCACCAGTCCACGTATCACCTGGCTGCCACGCTCCAGATACCTCGCAAGGAGCAGCAGGATATGAGCATTGTCTTCGCAAAGGTCCGGGCAATCCACAAGCTGAAACACATGTTGCAGGGAGACAGTGCCAGAGCCGGCAGGACTCCCTGCATCGTGCCGTGCCGGCTCCCACCAGCAGCTCAGGGCGAGGGCACCAGGCCCGCACAAAGCCTGGCCCCAAGGCAGCAGTGAGTGCGGAGGGCCCCCGGGGCTGCTCCTCCGCTCCTCTCCACCATCCACACAGCAGGCACCAAATCCACGTGGGCACAAGAGTTACCCCAGCGCGGATGGGCCAAGCCAAGGCTACAAGTCGCAGCGCACCCACTGCCCCAGCTCCACTCACTGCCGCGCCCACCCCCCAGCACGGGCACGGGAGAGCAGAGGGGTGAGAGGCACCCCAGAGGCAGCCCTGCCATCAGGCTCACCTCCACGAGGAAAGCCAGGATGGAGATCTCCTGGGAGGGCTCCTCCAGGCGGAGCAGCACTGCCAGCTGGCGCAGGAGGTAAACTCGCAGCCTTCTTGGGGTCTCCCTCATTTCCCTGGCAGAGGGAAGAAGGCACTGGTGGCCTGAGCAGCCCAGGCAAACCTCGGCCATGCCTTGGTCACAAGCGCTGAGGCTGCAGCCCCTTTCTTGGGGAGCTGGGCATCCCCACGGGCTCTGTGGGGCACCGCATCTGCAGGGGAGAAATGCTGGGGCAGAGCGGGCACAAGGGGCTCTCACCTGGCCAGCAAAGCCACTCCGCTGTGGTGGGTCTCAGCGCGGAGGAGCATGTCCCAGCCACCCTTCCTCGCCATGAGCAGCACCTGGCGCTCGTAGCCGGCACGGCAGAGCAGCGCTTTCATGGCCCGCACTGCGGCCCTGTGTGTGGAGCAAACACCAGGTCACACTGGCACCCCTGGCCCCGCCTATAGGTCCAGGGCAGAGACAACGGGGCTGGCATGGAGCACCTGACGGGGCTGGTGAGAGCAGACTCTTCCCCTCGGCATTCCCTCCAGCACATCTCAGCCTCCTCCGGCGTCAGTGCTGCGGTGACAGAAATCTGGAACAGCAGCGCCAGGAAGAGCTGGGGGAAAAATGCCTCCACCTGCGGTGGGCAGCGGGGCCACTGGAGGATCTCCTGCAGCGCCATGGTTGCCTGCAGAAAACACCCAGAGACAGCTCTCGCTGCGGAGGTGCCCTTGTTGCACGGCCCAGTCTTGGCAGCGATGCTTGGGCGCTGCCCTGGGCCACGGGGCAGTGAAGCAGTGCCTGGCCTGGCTGTGCAGCCAGGGCAAAGCCATGGGAGCTCCTGGGGCTCAGCTCCTCTTTCTGCCCTGGGCACAACAACCCTTTCTGCGCTGGTGGGAGGTCTCCCTGGGGGGGTGGGGGTGTGGCCCTCCATGCACAGGCCTGCCTGGGCTGTGCCTTGGTCCTGCCGGGCCCCTAAGTATGCCCCAGCCCCTAATCCTGCCCCTAACCCACGTTGCCAGCCCACCAAGCACAATGCAGAGACAGAGGAGGGCGGAGGGCCACCCACACAGGGCTCCCGCCTTGTGCACAGGGGGCTCCAGCGGTGAGCAGCAGCCCAGCGTGCTGGTGCGGCGGGGGAGAGCGAGGCTTCCTCCACAAACGCACGGTCAGGGGAGAGATGTCCATGTGGTCCCCATCCAAAGTCGACGCCTTGTGCACTGGCCAGTCCAACAGCACGTGAAACAGCTCTCCCAGCACCTTCTCCGCAGCCGCGGGCTTCGACGCCAGCACCCTCCACATGGCCGCGGCAGCGCTGCAGGCCCAGAGCGCCCTGTCAGCGGGTGCCGCAGCCGCAGCGCCGTGGCCTGGGCAGCCCCACAGGGCCTGGGCTGGCCGCCAGCCCTGCCGCTGCCTGCTGCCCGCTGCCCCGTGCCGGCAGCACCCAGCCGGCCCTGCCCCAGCAGGCACCACACCGCCAAGCTCAAGTCCCTTGTGGGGCAGGGAGGGAGCCAGGCGACCGGGCTCAGGGGCCCAAGGCATCCAGGCTTGCTCAGCTCTGGCTGCTGCAGCCCTGCCTGAGGCAGCGGGGCTGGCACACGGGGACACCGGGAGGGCCCAGCCCCTCAGCAGAGTGCTGAAAATCTCCCTGTCCCCCGCGGCCCACACGGGACGAGCTCTAAGGCCTGCGGGGCCCCAAGCACTAGAGGCAGCAGGGCCCGTACCTGTCGCAGGATGGGGAACAGCGCAGCAGGCTCACAACCACCTGCTCGGGGTACGCGCAGGCCAGCTTGAGAAGAGCCCTGTCCAGGCTGTGCCGCGCAGACTCCTCCGTGATGGACAGCACGCTTCTCCACAGGCACCTCACCATCTCTGGCAGCTGGAGGGCACACGGCTCCGAGTGGGGCTGCTGCCAGCCTGCAGCCAGTCGCCCAGCTCCCACCCAGAAGGGCCGCCCTTGCCACCGCTCTGCGCTGCCCCCGGAGGGTGTCGGGTGCCTGGCAGACATGGACTCGGGGAGACGGCGGGGGGGAGCAACCCCCGGAGGCCTCGAGCCCCGGCCGTGCCACCCACAGGCTACTTACGTGCTCCAAAAGGGAGGCGTCGTCTGTCACGAGCGCATCCAGCTCGTGAGCAGCCGCCTGCGCATCCTGGGTGCTGCAGGCTCCGATGCCCCTGATGGCTGCGAGGATGGCACTTGTCCTCACAGCGGGCTCGAGGTGTCCCCCAGACATCTACGGGAGAAAGGAGGGCAGCCCAGATAGATGCGGAGCACCCAGCGGTGCCCCCTTACTCAGCCGTTGGCAGCGCCTGGGGCGTGCGCACCTCGTGGGGCTGCAGCTCGCAGCTGCTCTCCGTAGGGACCCCACGGTCCTCCGCCTTCTCCTCCCAGGCCACCCTGGGGTGGCTGGGGGGTCTCTCCGCTATCCTAGGCGACGCGGCAAAGGCTCCGCGGGGCTGCCCAGGGGTGACAAGGAAAGACCTGGGTGCACTCAGGGGGCTCCTTCGCCAGCCCCACGCACTCCCGTCCTCTCCCGTCACCGTCCTCCCGGACACTGCGGGGGCTGAGGCCGTGTGGGTGCCTGGCAACGCCGCGGGGTGTCACAGGAGCCCAGTCACAAAGGGCCCCACTGTCACCCTAGTGACGCTTGTCACCGGCCCAGGGAGGGGCAGGGTGGGTCCCCTCCAGGGGCGCAGGGCCGGCTTGCCCCCCCGACATGGAACACCTCGGTTTGCCCTCGGGGTGCCCGGGGCCCCCATGGGGGGTCTGTTGCCCTCAGCGCCACTGCAATCCTTGCCTGGTCTCCCCCAACCGCTGCTCCCTGTCCCTGCCCTCCTCCTCCACCCCAATGAGCACAGGTTTTCAGACGAGGGTCTCCTCTCCAAAATGCAATCATTCTTTAACACCAGCAAATGTCCCGTTCCAATTCTGACACCCCGAAAACAGAGGGCTACCAAGCATGACCCATGAAGCTACTACCTTGGTTAGCATCCCAGGAAAGCACCAGGCAGCAGTTCCCAAATTAGCGCACGCAACTGCTTGCGTACAGCAAACGGTGAAACACTGACCTCCCCCCGCAGAGTCCCAGACATGGCCAGAGCAGAAACAGATTTTAAAAAAGCAATGAGACCCATTGATTTCTGCAAGTGGGCAGCAAGAATTGGGAGCGGGGAGTACCAGGGATACCTGCCCCACTCCTATACCCACTCCCTAAGGATTCAGGGACAGGATACTGGGATACAGAAATCATGCCGTCTACCCCGACTTAGACCTGTTTTTACCTAGGATGACGCTGTAAGACCCTGCAGGAACTCTGGAGTTCCCATTAAAAAACATCTGCTGCAACACCAATATGGAGCACCAGTTTTAATTAAATTTGATTAAACCTCTCAAATCCCATCAGCTAGCAGTCATTGTAACACACAGTGAATAAAGACAGTAGGTAGCGGTTGTCAAAGCAGCCCAAAGAGGGATTTTTTTTTTCCTATCTAACTTTATGCAGCTTTATTAAAAATAATAATACCTAAAGTGTCCTTTTTTAGAAAAATGCTGCTTGGTGGGTTGTTTGTCTTTAACAGGCTGAATTTGGTTTCAGGATGATGTGAAGGAATTGTAAGCTTCTGCCAATCAGTAGTAGCAGTTAGCATGTACCCCCAAACATGTTGCAAAGGAAAGCAAAAGGTTCAATCCGGCTTCTTACCGGGAATATCTATGTTAGCGTATCTGAGCTTGTAAAATCTGTGCAAAATCTTTGGACAGTTGAAACACAAGTTTTTCAGACAAGGGTCTCCTCTCCAAAATGCAATCATTCTTTAACACCAACAGGTGTCCCGTTCCAATTCTGACACCCTGAAAACAGAGGGCAAAAAAAGAAACAATAGCAAGTAATTTTTTTTAATGGGAAAACTGAGTTGTGACTTGTTAGGGCATGAGGATGGTGTGCTTCGTGGCCTTCCAACCCCTAGTTTTACAGAGGACCAACGTATGCCAATTTCCTCCTCCCCTTCCCCCCGTTCTTTTCACCCTCTAGAAATAATTGGTGAGTTAAAAGCAGGGCAAACATTCCCAGCTAGATAAGAACCAAGGTGTTTTCAGCAATCAGGATAAATTCTGAAAAATGTACTGGGCCACCCATTTAGGCTTTTCACACTGGCAGCAGGTATCAACAAGTCCCAGAAAGTATTAAACACTTTCTTATGAGAGATCTGGCATTTTTATGTTAATTTTCAGAGAAGTTGGTGATGGCAGATGTCTCAATTATAAGGCACTTCTGGGCTGATTTTTCTGCTTTACAATTAGGGAATAGTAATTGCACCCAGGAGCAATGTGGTGCCAGGACTCTATAAAACCGTCGGAGCAGTAAGGGGATGCAAAGCCCACCCTGTTCATGGCAAGATGTTGGCAAATACAGCTGGACTGCTCCGAGTCCAAAAACTCACATCCATTTAGCATAATCCTGACCAGGGAGACAGCAGGCCTGGATGCAATAAGCCCCAAATAACCACATCCATGACCAAGGCTGCAGAGCTGAGTCTGGGACTGACTGAGCACCGTCAGCCACCTTCTGCCTCCAGGAGATGCCTGGAGCTGAGAACTGAGAAATCAGAAGTGTTTTGGACACGGGGCTCCTGTCCCTGAAAATTCAAAATGAGTTAAAACCCTGGTCTGCCGATCGGGGCAATGGTAAAACACAGTGGAAAGAACCTGGAGGGAGTGGCCTGGCTCCCGGGAAGTTATCCAGCAAACCCTGGGAAAAATTATCCAGCAACCCCAGGAAAAAGAAAATCAAGCAAAATTTAGCCCGGCGGAAGAAGAGCAACCTGTTTCCCATTTTTAAATTTGCAATATTTAAACTTTGGGCACGCACTCTGGAGCCCATCAGGTGCTGCAGCACACCTCAGCTTGCTTTAACTATGGCTCTTGTCCTCCAGCTGCAGAGCTCAAAGCGTCATCCACTCCCTGGGGAAGCTCGGCAAGTGATGTGCAGCCCGGTGAGAGGCCAGCGCGGTACCTGCAGGCATCTTGATAGCTTGGGGCAGGGGGCCAAGCCACATCAAGGCAAGCAGTGCCAGGGATGACAAACTAGAAGTGCCAAGGCTGGATTTAAGACAAGACCCAGGCGTCCTGGCTGCCGCATTGACACCCAAGCCACCAGGAACAAGCAGCTGGGTCTCTCGTTACAGCCCCCAGCCCAGCCTGGCCATTCCCCACAGGTCCCAGGGTATCCACAGCTATTTTTTAGTTGATGTTTTCTGCAACGCCCCTCGGAGCAGAGCTCCCCAACACCCGGCCATCAGGGCTGAGCTGCAAGCAGACGGGGAGCGAGGCTTCTGCGGCTGGAGCAGTCCTGCTCCACTTTCCCCCTCGCTCCTGGCTAGCGCCCAGAGCTGGATGACTGTTTTTTTCCTTCTCACCCCTTATAAAATTCCTCTCTGTTCGCCTCCCTGAGCGGTCGTCCCTTGCCACCCCACCACCGGCCCCTGCAAAGCAGCCACTGGGCAAGCAGTGGAAGAAGCCCGGCAGGGAGCAGCTCCCAGGCCCACAGCAAAGGCGGGTGCAGAAAGGAGCTGGGAGTTTTGCCTCCTTGCACCACATCTATTAAGGCAAATCCACTGTGAGCATCTCCCAATGATACCAAAGGTGGTGAAAAAATTCAAATGACACTGGAGATTTTGCTTCTATCCCCTCTCTGCTGAACTACACTGATCTCATGAGACCCACAGTGGCAGCGCTGTGTTTTGGGTGGATTTGCTATATATACATATTTTTTTTCATGTAGGTTGAGACAGAACAAAGTGCTGGCACAGGCTGTGATTACTTTGGGAGCTTAAACACCCATTTTTACTGCGAGTCCCTCGTCCTGCAGCAGTAGGACACAAAGGAAGGGCCAGACCCCAACAGCACCATGATAGGGACCAGGATGACACACAGCAGAAGTGCCTCTCTGCTGGGGACTGCTCAGTCACCTGTGAGCACCAGACCCCCTCCTCTCTTCTCTACTAAGCCAGGACAGTCTCCCTGCAAAAAAAAAAAAAAAAAAAAAAAAAAAAAAAAAAAAATCACAGCCCTAGAAGGGTGTGAGCAGTAAGCAAGGAGGAAAAAGTGAACATTTACTGAATTTTTGTTTATAAATGAAAGGCAAGATGACAAACCTGCACACAATAGTCCTTTTTTCCTTTTCTTTTTTCCTAACAAGGCATGATGGTCCCTGGAGGTACGAGAGACTGAGCCACTGGCGCTAGGAGCCATCAGCTCTTTCTTGAGCTCTGCTGCTTACTTTGGCTTTCCCTATATAGAAATGAGAAATTATCAGTCACAAAGTAACTCTAAGGTGGGGACGTTTGTGACTTCTTGGCGCAGGGGGGAAGGATGAAGAAGTATAGTTGATATTCAGAAAGCTTCAGA
This sequence comes from Dromaius novaehollandiae, assembly GCF_036370855.1. Lineage (NCBI taxonomy): Eukaryota > Metazoa > Chordata > Aves > Casuariiformes > Dromaiidae > Dromaius > Dromaius novaehollandiae. Next base: position 44,213,948 of record NC_088104.1, read on the forward strand.
ACTGCAGCATGGTGTAAAGTCACTGGCACATGGTAGTTGAAGGACAGATGGGCGAAGCCAGCTTTCCCAGCTTGCAGGTCGCCTGGCCTTTGAGTCATGACCCCTTAGAGCACCTCGCAGTTGGTCTTTAACTGCTCCAAGGTTGTCAGGTCAACTGCCAGAAGTCACATCACAGCTCAGCCAGGAACCTGCTATCAGACACCTGAAGAAAATGAGCTGAGAGCCAAGAGTAAGTGTCCTTAAGCCATGGGAGCATCTGCAATAGCTTTAAAACATTAACTGACACCATCAGTATCAAAACCCCATTACAATGGCCTGTTTCTGAGGCATAGGAAACAGCTTTCATACTCTGTTTAGGAATCACAATGTCTTGTACTCCACAAAGAAACCAGTTCAGGTTTAGAGCTCGACACATTGTGTCTGCTTGTGGCAAGGAAAGAGCCAGGTTGCTGGAGAAGCCCCCTGCCCTTGATCCAAAAAGTAACAAGTCCAACTTCCTAACTTTTGATAGAAATCCAGCTTCCCAGCTGCTTACAGATAACCTTTTTAAATTGACCAGGACCCTTTTGGAAACCAGTTTAAGCACAACTGGAACAGCTGCACGAACAGCAAAAGCTGCAAACTAACTCCACCTGCATGGAAACAAAAAAAGTATGAAGAAAGTTTTACTTAAATATCAAACTTCTGGATCTCGCCAGTGACTTTTTTGGTCTTTGTCTCTCTTGTCTATCTTGATATCATCGTGTATGTGATATCCAGGGGATAAGAAAGTGCTATTAAATCCTTCTTTAAGAGCAGAGTAGAAACTAAGTCCAAATCCCCATGGGTATTTAGGGACCCAAATGACCTCTGAAACCTTTGAGAATAAGGCACTTCTGTGTCTTGAGCTCTGCCCAAGGAAAGCAGGTGAGGCTGCCCAGGTAGATCTGCTCAAAAGCCAGATTTGACATCATGTCTCCTGGCATGCCTCACCTCACCCCCCCTTACTGCCTCCCACTCAGAAACAGGACGAAACCGAAGTTCAGGCTGAAACCCCGAACTAACAGGTTTGGTTTAGCTTTAAAGAGAAGCCATTTGCTGCCTAGTATCTCTGCTTTATCTGCTCTAATGACACTCATTAGCTTTTAGCCCAGGACTCTGCCTCTGCATAACAAAGGAAACATTTTCCTACCCCAAAGCTGAAGGAAAGTTCCTGGAATTCCAAGGCAGGAAGGAAAATAAACGCCATTCAATAGTTTAGGGTCCTGCCTTGCAACTTTTACAATCGTAATTTTGTCCCGTGAAAGACCAAGATGTTCTCAAGCCAAAGACCTAGGTGGAAACCAAGCTGCCACCTCCTCTCAGGATGCACAACCCCCTAACACCTGAATCCGTTCAGCTGCAGCTGGATGAAAGCTTGTGAAACACCACTCCCTGCTTGTGATCTCATGCAAAGATGAGAACAAGATCATCCGTACAGGGCATAAATGCAGCGAGAGAGCTCTGGTATCCAACATCACAGATCTTTGCCCCTTTACTAACTAAAGGGTTGGTAAGGAAAACAGGATCACAGCGATAAAACAGCATCTTCTTTGCAGCACTCCTAGGGACATCACGGTGCTGTGAGCATTAGGTAACTGCATACCATCGGGGGGGGGGTGGGGGCGGGGAAATCAAACCCTTGCAATATATTGAAAGGACACTGGTTTTACCAAGTTCTTTTACAATGACTTAAAAATACCTTCCTGTTTCTGATGGAGACCACTGAGGTGCTTTAAATGCACAGTATTATCACAGAGAGGTTTAAAGGAGCCCAGAATTTGAAAAGGCAAAGGAGGCTGTCAAAACAGCCTAAGTTGCATTTGCTTGAATAAGCTTTTCAATTTAACAAGGACAAGAGGATGGAGCAGATTTTTAGGAAGCCCGGGGACCACACCAAACAGCAAGGGATATACAGAAGAGCATAGGAGGCTGGAAAAAACAGACCGGTGACCCAAACCAGGCTACAGGCTGTTCCTGGACAAGCTCCCCGCTGCCTGGGATGTGCATGGGGGCAGGCCAAGAGAAGACCAGCAAACAGCTACATACCACATGCAACACCATTAGTAATTTATTAATCGGCCACTCAGCACGACTTCCAGCTCTGATGACAAAAAGGAAATGTCCCAGGCACACAGCTGCCCAGGGGCATCCCTCCCCTCCCCGTGACGGAGGGTGCCAGAAGGCACAAAACAGCCTCCAGCGCAACTCATCCATGCTAGAAAACTAGCGTGCCTGGCTGGAGACCAGGGGACCAGGCTGTGCCTCTAACACTGACCACCTCAGTGCTTTCTGCCTTGTTTTTTGTGTCCGGTTTTTCAAAGTGGGAACGATGCTGGCAACCTCACCCGTGAGGCTCTGGGAAGCCAGGTGCCACTGGCTGGGGGGCAGAAGAGCAGAAAAACAGGTGAAGCACTCCTCTTTCCTAACCAGCGGAGAGGGGACAGATGCTCTTCCCCTCCCAGTGACGGCTCCAGAGCAGAGAGCACTTTGAAGGCAGTTGTTGGTGCTCACACAGCGGAGGCTGGTTCAGCAGGGCATGTAGAGCACCCCATCACAATGCTGGGCACAGGGAAAGCCCAAAATCCCAGGCTCTTGCTGCAGACAGCCAACCTGAGAGAGCCAGGACAGCACAAGGGGAAGATAAAAACAGCTTTGCTCTACCAAGGATGAGAGATCAAGTCTGTCTAGATGTCTAATACAATATAGCTGGGCAGCTTTCTCTTCTCAGGTCACCAGTTTGATCCAAAAAGTCACCCTGCTGCATGTCCTGTGGGGGAGGATATACCCAGACAGAGGCTTTTAAAAAGCTGATTCTTAGAAAAGGGTCAACAGAAAGCAAACGGGGACCCAGTGGCACCATGCTGGCACTCTCCTCCCTGGGAGATGCACTGGTCCAGGGCTGTGGTAAGACCAGCGTTGAGATCTTGCTTGAAATAGTCCTGTGCCCCCACGTGGCAGGCGATAGCAGAGACAATTTGGAGGCCACAGTGTCTGCAGTGGCCCAGGCTCAGGCAGACCAGGCCTCCTCTGGGGCTTTCCCTGCCCCAGAGGAGGATCTGGGCTGCAGCTGCCCAGCGAGAGGGCTGTTGGGATGCAGCCGGGAGAAACGCCCCAGTGTCCAGATGGGGAAGACGTTGCAGTAGGAGGTGTAGCTGATGGCGCACAACTTGTTGAACACTCCAGCAATGTTCTCCTGAGAGAGAAAAACAGCAAGGCGGTATGGGTGAGAGGGGACCCACTGCATCCCTCTCATCCACGCTCCTCAGTGTAGCATCGCCCTCTCTGGAAGCACTTCCCTCTACCCCACGTGAGCCTTGGGCTGCCGCCTCAGTACCACAAGCAGCCGGTTGTGCACAGCTGCACAGTGCCCAGGACAGCTGCAACACCAGAGGAACCCCTTGGAGAGACAAGAATGGATCTACATACCTGAGGCCAGTCCCCGTTGGGCAGCTGTTTATCGATCAACACTTTGATGCCCCTTTCCAGCACACTAATATCAGGGTACCTGCAAAGCACAGAGATGTAAACACTCCCAAATCTGGACCATCCATGTACCTCCATCCACGCGCTTAGGGAACTCAGCCATCTCCAGGATCCCCATGCTTGTCCCCGGCATGCTGAGTGCTTTGGGAAGACCCCTTATGACCCTAGCACACCAGACATAAAGAATATGGCAAAACTGTCCCAGGCCAGGGGCTTGCGGTTGCGACCCAGACTCCTGCTTTGCACGGGCCCCCCTTCCCCCAGGCATCAAGAGCCCCACCAGCCTGTGGACCACAGCTCCAGCCAGTCCCTCACCGCAGCAGGCTTGTGACCGACAGCATCTTTCAGGAAATGTCATACGGCACACGGCCGGGCCCAGGGCCCGTGCCAGCTCTTCCCTATAACTTGGCCTGCGTTTCCTATCTCACTATGTGCTCAGGGCCACACGGTGTCTGAAGAGGCGAGAGCTGCTCCTACCTGACAGCCATGAGTCCCAGCAGGGCCCAGCACGTATTGTGGATCTGCAAAGCGGCACTCTGCACGTACACGTGCTGCTCGCACGACTCAAAGTCTTCTCCCCAGCCACCATCTGCCATCCGCTTGGAGAGCAGGAACTGGCAGGCCCGGGCCACTTCTCTGCACGCAGCCCTGCAAAGATGGGGCAGAGAATCAGATGGGGCTGGGGGCCGAGGAGAGTTTGCACCCACGTGCCCCAGTCAGCTGGGAGCCAGGCTCTACCATGCCCATAGTGTGGGGCTGCCCAAGAGTTTCAGGCTCTGGCAGCAAGTGCCCTGGTCATATCACAGGCATAAGATTTGGGAGGAGGAGCTCTTGGGCCAGCCAGGGGATCAGCTCAGCCCCACCACGTGGTCCTGCCCCTGCCCAAGAGAGAGGGGCACGGGAAGCATACTGCCCCTCACTCACCCATCGCGGTATGTGTGCTGCATACAGGCAAATGCCTCCAGGCCAAACCAGGTGCCGTAGGTGAAACAAACCCCCCAGCTCCTAGGAGGGAAGGGAGAGCAGTAGTGTCAGGTTTGCACAGCCCAAGGGAGATGCAGGCTGCAACGCTGCTGGGGTCAGAGCAAGTGCAGAGCTGCACAGAGGCACCGACCCTGCAGCCGGTGTTTGCTAGGGCACAACCACATCCAGCCCCACCAGGACTGCTCCCAGCTTGCTCAGGAGGCAGCAGCCACTCAGGAACCAGAGGAGCTGGAGCCACCCCAGCCCTCAAGGATTGCCCAGGCCTCGTGCAGCGTGCGAGGTGCCTGCTCCATCTGGGCTGGAGGGAAAGGACAGGAGAGCAAAGCACACAGCAGCTGAAGGGGGGGAGAACTGGCCCCTGCTTGCCTTTCCCACACATCCTGCCAGCCACGAGCACTTGCCACCACGGTCCCTCTCATACTGGGGCTGCCGGGGAAAAGCCAGGCCCCAGGAGCACTGCTTACTCTTCCCACGACCCATCGGCTCGCTGCGTCCTCCGACAGAAGTCCAGGCCCTTCTGCAGAGTCTCTCTGGTCGGGAGAAAGACGCCTGCTTCAAAAGCAGCCCAAGCTCAGTGGCTGCCTATGCAGCCATCAGTCCCTCCGAGGATTTGGTGGGCCCTTGCGAGAAGCAAGACAGCAGACAGGCAGCCTCACAGTCCCCATGGGATCTCACAGGAAAATCACGCACCACTTGGATGCTTTTCTGCCACGAGCTGGCACACAACAGGAAACCCAGCCAGCAAATGGTGGCAAGATGGAGGCAACCGCTAAGTGAAGAGACAGGCAGCTTCTTCACCAGGTCCCCCCTGCCTCATGCCATGAAGACAAATGGCCTGCGCCCCGCTCCTTGAGCCAGGCTAGGCCCCAGCCTCTTACAGGGAGCTCTGGTTTGGAGACGTCAGCAGCATCCCAGCCTTGAAGGTGCCAAGGGCAGCTCCATGCCAACACAGAGGGCCCTGACAAGGCTCAGCAGGGCCCGTCTCAGCTGGGGCCATGGCAGGCAGCATGGGTCACTGCAGCCTGTTTTCCCCCTGCCCCACTCTCCTCTCAGCGTCTCACCTCATCTCTGGGGCCCTGTGCTCAGGGAAGACCTCGTGGAAGTGTCTGAGCGCCTGCATGACGGCCGACGTGCACTCCACGTAGGTGTAGTCGATCATGATGTCACCTGCCGGGGGCAGGAGGACAGCAATGCAACAGCCCCTGGGCCAGGCAGCTCTCCCCGCAGCACGCTGCCGACCCCTTCCCTGGCCCCAGCGCACGCTCATCCCGCAGAGGGACCTGGGGCCAAGCCAGGCACCCACTGGGCACGGCAGGGCCAGCCCCTTTGCAGCGGGCGGGACAACCCGCCCCACACAGCTCCCCTTACCAAACACCTCCGAGGGGTTCAGCAGCTCCAGTAAGCGACCTCCTCGCTTGGTTTCATAGGTGCCAAAGCCTCCATCGGAGTTTCTCATGCTCAGCAACTGCCCGGACAAGCAGAGAGTGGGGACCCAACTGGCCCACAGGCAGCGCCACCCCAGTCCACCCCCGAGCCAGGTGTGAGGACAGAGTCAAGCCCACAAGCCCACAGGGCTGGCAAATAACTCACATCCCAACCCACAGCCATAGGCACACCCAAGCTGGACCATCACTCCAGAGACTTGTATCACAGTAAATATGGTGTCAGCATCGCTATTAGCAGGCCACAGGCCTTGTACCAGCTTATGCGATACCAGGCCTAGCAACTCATCAGGCCTTGCCTTCTCCTGTTTTAGCTCAGTTTAGCTGGCTGCATTTCCCACAGCCCCAGTTGTTGCAGCACTTACCACATTCACGGCGTCAAAGAGGCGCTCAGAGGGGACGGGCTTGGTTAGGAAGGGGCACTTCTCCTGCAGCAGCATCACTGACTTCAGCCCCTCTGCCGTGCAGACAGCCACGATCCAGCCGCAGTCCCGGGTGCTGAAGGGGAAGCCACCCTGGGGAAGGGTCAGGAGGGCTCAGCAGCTTCCCCCAGACTTGCTCTCCCCTTGCACAGAGGAAATCGCTGCCCCTCAGTCCCATCCCCTCTGCCCAAATTGCTGCCCCAAGCACCCATCCCACAGCAGCCAGCTCCAGCTCTGCTACCTTGTTCATATGGCAATAATATTTCTGGTAGTCGGCTGGGTTCTCCGGCATCTGCAGAGAACAAGAGCAACAGTGAGGGCAGGCAGAAGATCTCTTCAGAGGAAAACAGAGGTATTAAATAGGGCGGTAAGAAGACTCAGAGTCTGCGCAGCCAGCACAACAGAGACACCGCCAACCGGCTCTGCTCGCCTGGCTGAACCTGAGGAACTCATGGGCGTTTTGGAGGCAGGACGTGAATTCCGGGACCTTCTGGGATTCTGCCTGGAAATGGAGGTACACAGTCAGCACGGAGCTGCGGCCGACACGCACATCCCTCGGTTAGAAGAGGATGTGCTGGGATCTCGCTGACCTGCTGGTCTAGGTGCAATCAACTCCTGCCCTTCCTATAGCCCTTCCCATAGGTTTGCATTTGTACTTCACTCAGATCCATCTGACTGTTTCCACTAGCAGCTTCTGCAGCTGGAGCTGGACCAGCCCTTGTTGCTGGGGCTGGAGAGAGGCATTTGCCTGGCCAGGGCCCACATGGCCGGGGAGTAACAGGTCAACAGCTCTGAGCAGCAGTGTGTCCACCCAGCCCTGGTGTGCAATGTGATGCCAGGATCCACACAGCAGAGCTCTGAGGGGATGTGCAGTAGGAGCCAGCAGTATTTGGGGATGGCCCAGGAGAGGCCACTCGCCTGAGGAAGCACACAGCCCTGAAGGGAGCATTACCTCCAGAAAGGCTTGAACGGCAAAGGCAGTATCCCAGAGCTGGGATCCATTTGTCCCCTGGAAGAGAGAGAGCAGGCAGGGAGAGGCAGCTGCCTGTGGCAGGAGGGCAGCCTGCCCCGGCTCTCTGGGGCAGCACCTCCCTCCTGCATTACCCCCGCGAGCTCCCTCCACCTTGCGTCTCAGCTTCGGGGTGTGCAGCACCACAGCTGATGCGCAGGCGCAGAGGGGACAGACACAGCAGCACAGGGATGGCAAGGGGACAGGAAAGGAGACAGCCAGCACGGCCTGTGCCAGGCACAGCCAGGACAGGACAGGCAGCCAGGGATGAGGAGCAGAGGGAGGCAACAGCCAGGAGAGAAGCACGGCAGTGTCCACATGCAGCATCTGAGCAGAGGGGCAGGGGCAGCTGGGGTGGGGGTGGGGGGTCTCTCTGCCATCCTGAGGGATGGACACCCCACCCCCCGCCATCACTCCCAGCCACTGGCCTCATCCACCCTGGGATCCACATCTGGGATGAGGTGCGAAGGGAACTAGCCCCAAAAGGAAACATCTCCTCCACTGGGCACCCACCCTGCGGGCTGCTTCAACACCTCTGCCAGCCACCCCCTGGGGAGCACGGCCAAACCCAGGGGTCCCTGGGGCACCCGGGAGCTCAGAGAGAGCTGTGCTCCCACGCTGTGCAATCTCACAGCCTTTCCCGTGGGGAAGCTCTGTAAGGGCAGTGGCTCCTACTAATCAGACTTCTCACACAAGCTACAGTTTACCCCGGTGAATTTGGCCAGGTTCGTTTCTAGCCCCGTGAGAAACTGCCACAGGCTCCAGAGGCCGTCTGATACTGTCAGGTCACACAGTCTCTGTTACTCTGTTTCAATACAGCTCTAGCCTTACAAGATGTATTTCTTAAACAGTAAGACTTGAAAGTCAGAATTACTCCTTGATCCATGGGCTGCAGAATGGGTGTTGTCTTAGCAGGCAGGAAAACAACACTAATCTCACTGTACATCTCCACGAGAGCTTTGGGGTGACCAGATGCATTGTCAGTGAGCAGTAATATTTTGAAAGGAATCCTTTTTTCTGAGCAGCAGGTGTCAACAGTCAGCTTAAAATATTCAGTAAACCATGCTGGAAATGGATGTGCTGTCATCCAGGCTTTGGCGTTCCATTTATAGAGCACAGGCAGAGTAGATTTAGCATAATTCTTAAGGGCCCTCGGATTTGTGGAATGGAAAAGGAGCATTGGCTTCAACTTAAAGTCACCAGTTGCATTAGCCCCTAACAAGAGAGTCAGCCTGTCCTTCGAAGCTTTGAAGCCAGGCACTGACTTCTCCTCTCCAGCTATGAAAGTCCTACATAGCATCTCCTTCCGATATAAGGCTGTTACGTCTACATGGAAAATCTGTTGTTTAGCGTAGCCACCTTCACCAGTTATCTTCGCTAGATCGTCTGGATAACTTGCTGCAGCTTCTGCACCAGCACTTGCTGCTTCACCTTGCACTTTCATGTTACAGAGACTGCTTCTTTCCTTAGACCTCATGAACCAACCTCTGCTAGCTTCAAACTTTGCTTCTGCAGCTTCCTCACTTCTCTCAGCCTTCGCAGAATTGAAGAGAGTTAGGGCCTTGGTCCGGCTTAGGCTTTCGTTTAAGGGAACGTTGTGGCTGGTTTGATCCTCTATCCAGACTGCCAAAACTTTCCCCATATCAGTAATAAGGCTGTTTGGCTTTTCTCATTAACAGGCCTAATTTCAATAGTGTTGTGTCTCAGGGAAGAGGGAGGCCCAAGGAGAGGGAGAGAGACAGGGGAATGGCCGGCTGGGGGTGCAGGCAGAACACACACAACATTTATCGATTCAGTTTGCTGTCTTATACGGGTGCGGTTCGTGGCGCCCCAAAATGATTACAATCAAAGATCACTGATCACAGATCACCTTAACAGATAGAATAATAATGAAAAAGTTTGCAATACTGCGAGAATTACCAAAATGTGACACAGAAACACAAAGTGAGTACGTGCTGGGAAAAACGGCACCGATAGACTTGCTTTGTTGCCAGAAACCTTCAATTTGGAAAGACCGCAATATCTGCGATGTGCAATAAAGTGAAGCGCACTAAAATGAGGTATGCCTATACAGGTTTTATTCCTCTCAGGCTGTGTCCTGCTCAGGCTCCTGCACACCCCGAGTACCAGTACGTACAGTGCGCAGCTGCTTGCTGACAGTAGGCACCAGCAGCTCTGGCAGCTGCTGTTTCTGGTCCACAAAGTCCTGCCCGGGGGCTGGGGACCCACTCGGATTTCAGTGCTGAGGGCTGCAGGCTGGGGAGAGCAGGCAGCAGGGACCTTCCCCAGCCAAAAAGCCAAGACCCTGCAGCGTGACTTTGTAGGCGGGAACGCGCCTGGCTCCCCTCTCCTCTCCCAGAGTAGCCTCCTCCCAAAGCACATGGACAGCAGTGCTTGCAGTGACCTCTCTCATCTCTGGGCACCCCTGGAGCCCTGCTGCAGCTGGGGTTGTGCGACAGGCAGAGAAAAGCCTCTGGGCCTCTTCTCCACCTTCTAGTGTCTCTTCTTGCCTGGTGCCTGGTGCCTGCTCTCCTGCAGGCGCAGGTGCCCAGGTACCTTCTCATCAAGGCAGGGTTTGCCTCCAGCCAGCAGAGCACCTCGTAGCTATTGCAGCTGCACCCGTCCCAGCAGCCTGTCCCCAGGGGAGCTGAGCGTGTTTGGCCCATCTCCTGGGAAGGACAGGCCAGAGACCTCAGGGGGCTGAGTCCTGCGTGGCTGCGCTTGGCCTCTTCTCCAGAAACTCAGGCTTCGCTGCACTGCTCCAGGCTGTGCTAAGAAAACCTCCAGCAGGAGCTGTGTCTTCTCCTCCTGGCAGATTTAAGCCCCATGGCTCTGCATGTCTCCATTTCCCCCTCCAAGGCTGAGACCAGCCCCTGCCGCCCGGGGGCACGACGAGGCCTGGCAAGAGGCAGAGCACCTTTTCGGGCCTGCCAAGGTGTCCTTGGCCATGGCGGGTTTTACTCCTCCTTCCAAGCCTCCTTGCCCCAAGGCCTGTGCGGTGCTCTGCTCCCAGCGCCCTGGCACCATCCAACCTGCCTCCCCTCCACTAGTGCGCTGTCTCAGGTGTCCCCCGGCTTTGTCCCCCCGACAAAGCCAGCAGGCAAGCAAGAGCCTGCCGAGCAGGCCCCAGGGCGGGGCTGCGCAGAGAAAGCCCCTGCAGGGGCCCCAGGGTGAGGTGCAGTTGGGGAAACCAGCCAATGTGCTTTCCAGAGCAGTGGCCACCTTCACAAGCTGCTCACACTGACAAGCCGCACGGAGCAGCACTCTGTGCCCTCAACATCGGACTTTGTGCTGCAACCTGGTCGCTTTGGCCGCAGCTCTTGCCCACGTCGTTCCACGGACGGGCTTCAGGTGCTTGCAGGCTGCTGCACCATCTGAGGCATTGCTTCGCACACTTCCCTGAGTAGTGCCCACGCTTCCCTCCAGTTCCACCCCCGGGGCACCGCTCCGGCCAGCTCTGGGCCTTGGCACCAGCGGCAGATGACCCCATCCTCCCCGAGCAGCTCACCCACACCCCGCGCCCTCTCTGCTGGCGACCGCTTCCCCCCACGCAGAAGGGGCCTCCACAGCTTCACCACTTTCTCCGAGGCAATCAAAGGCTGTTCTGGGAGGTCCCCCTGCCACCAGCCTTCCAAACATTCAGCCCATTCTACCTCCTCCATAGTCACGGAAGTCATAGTTAAGGTGGGGAGGAGATGTTTTGGGTGTAGCTGAAGCTTCATAGTGTGCATGTAGTTGGAGCAGAGACCAAGGAACGCTGGCCGTGCAGAAGCACATGCATCCGCGTGAGGAGCAGACGGCTCAGCTGCAGCAGGAGTCTGGGGACATGATGCAAGAGCCGAGCGGGCTTGCCAGGAAAGCTGTGGTCTTCACTGCGTGGGACAGGTGGCAGTTCGGGGCCTTTGCTGGAGCCCTAGTGCTGCTCTTTGGGTCCGCTGGCTGGCCAGGAAGCAGGACCATGACATGGATTCTGGCTATGAGCACACCACCTCCCACAGTGACAAGGAGCGGGAACATGCTGACGCTCCAGTTCCAGTCATGGGCCTGAACGTGGTCTAGCAGCACGAGAACATGTGCCAGAGACACTTTCCGCAGACTGCAGAGGGCAATTCTCTGAGCACTTCCCTATGAGGGTGGGGATCTCCTGCTCTTTCCACCAAGCAGGACACAAAGGCCATGGAGTTTTACTAATACCCAGCCAGCTCCTTGGCACTTTCCTTTTAACTGGATACATGATCACAGCTCACGTGCACATGGAGTCTTTTGCGAGGCCCATAAAGGAGGAGCTCCCATTTCCACCAGGGGCTACTTTCTGCACCTCCCAGGACCATCCAGTCCAGCACTGGTCGTCTTGAGCTAATGCCCCAACCACGCCACATGCAGGGGCCCCCTCTTCAGTTCCCATGCTGGCAAGGTGCATTTCGTGGCCTACCATCTGTTGGAGCCCACTTGACCACCAGAACCATTTCCATACCAAACTCATTCGCCTTTCTTTCTCATCACTCTCCAAAGAGTATGTGCTATGAGGGCATACGGCTCCTGCCAGATGTGCTCCTATGTGCACGTAGGCAAGCACACACGTTGCATGTGCAGAAACTACAGTCCTATACCAGGCATCTGTTGCTGAGCATGGTCACTCTTAATAAGAGAAGGTTCAGAAATGCATGCTACAGGGTTCAGAAATGCATGCTACAGGCATCCTCTCTGAGAGAAATGGGGTTTCTCTTGCCTGGAAAGAGGAGACTTCTTTCACCCAGAACCCCTTCCCTTTTTCTTTTACTTTATATTCCCTTTTCTCCTTCTCCTTCCCATTTCCCTTTTCCTTTTCCTCCCTTTCCCTTTCCTTTCCATCCCATCCCTCTTTTACCTTTCCCTTCCCCTCCCTGCTCTGCCCTCCCCTTCCCTGCCTCTGGAACCTAGACACAAACTTTGGCCTTGAATGGGCCTTAGCAGTGGTTACACTGGTGCACAGACTTGCCCCATCAGCTTTTCCTCTCTTTCTGATCCTTCTGGTCACTAGAGCACCTTCCTCCCCGCCTAGAGGCTCGTCCTTCTCCACATGCAGTTCCCTGGTGCCAGGGAGACGGCTCGTGTGCACAGACCTACTGCGCCTCCTTGTGCGCTGCACCCCCCAAAGCCGTCCTGCATGCGTCTCGCAGCGAGCTCACACAATCACTCTTTGTAGGGGGAAAACCCGTAGGTGGCCACGTTGGTTGGAGCAGCAAGTCTCTCTGGCCAGGGTCACTGCAGGGCGCTTGCTGCTGCCTAGAGAGCTCTAGCGCAATGAGCGGGAAGCGACCAACGAGCCCTAGCCCACGCCTGAACTGGATACGGCCTCTGACAAGGAGAGGAGGGAGGGCAGGAGGCAGGCAGAGGGGAGCCTCCTGCTCTCTCTGTCCTCTGCCCACAAGCACCCACAGCGAGATGCCGGGGCCTGGGGAGTGCTGGGAGCGTGGACCCGTGAGTGTGCACAGGAGGCGGCCCCAGCGCTTCCCCAAGCAAGCTCCCTTCAGGCACGGATCAGGCCGACAGATGCACCCTGGCAGCCACAGAGCAGCTGCCCCACGGGCAACGGTGTGCCAGAACCGTGGGCCCCAGCGTGGCCTCTCCAGTCCCCGTGCCTGCACTTGCAGGGGGCAAGTTTGCAGCACGAGACAGGAGCCACAGGCGATTTGCTGCTCTAACTGGGGATGCTCTTGTCATTACGCTTCATTGTCAGGACTCGCAGGGCTAAGTCCTGCCTCAGCAGAAGAAACCCAAGGGAAGAAGAGGGAAGGAGGAGGTTTGCCAGGCTCAAAAGGAACAAAGTCCTCATGGGAAGGGGGGTGGTGGGGCAGGACTTGCTCTCTTCTGGCCCTTCCCAAAGGCCCCAAGTTGTTTGATGCCTGCAAGGCGGAGCTCGTCCTCCTGGCTCAGAAAATACTGACTCTGTCTTTGTAAGTGGAGGACCTCCTTCCACAGGGCCCCTTTTTCTTTCTTAGAAGGGCTGAGGGCTGTTTGGGTGCTTCTGCCCACCTGGTGAGGGGGGCCCACGGGCATGCTGTGTGGCTGCTGCCTGGGCTCGTAGGTGGTGGGTGCCAGGGCCTCGGCTCTGGCTGCCCAGAACAGGTGTGTGTCACTACGCCAGGGTGGGCATGGCGGCCAGGGCTGGCCCTGGAAAGGGGCTGTGCCCCCGTGACAGCACAGAGGACAAGTCACAAAGGCAGGGGGCTGTCACCAGGGCACCCACAGGCATTGGCCCCGCAGCACTGCTGGGTTCACAGCAGTATGGCCTGGGCCAGCCCGGGCTGCGGCAGCCTCTGCAGGGTGAGTGCAGCAGTGGGGCAACACTGGACGGGACGAGGGCCGGGGCACCAATGCCAGCTCCCTCCCGGAGGTTTCCAGCGCTGCAGCAAGGGCTGAGCCATGCAGAGCAGCGCGTTGGGTCAGGGATGTTGGCACCCTGAGGGCTGGAGGCAGAGGTGCCTGGGGCTCCCGGTGAGCCCAGGTGCCCAGAGACGTGTTGGGGATGCGCCGGGCACTCGCAGCTCTGCGGGCCGCTGCTCCCTTGGCGGGGGGGCGGGGGGGCACGGGCCTCAGGACTCCCCATTCTGGTGGCACTTGCTCTTTCTGCACCCCTGCCCCCGGGGCAAAGCCTGGCCAGGGTGCTGGGCCTCAGGGGAGGGTTGGCAGGATGGGCCGGCCCCACAGTGTCGGCGTCTAGGCCCTGCGTCCCCTTGGAGCCTGCAGGCACCAGGGCCCAAGCGCTTTCCCTGGCGTGGCCCGGGGTCCCTGCTCAGGCAGCGCTCACAAATCCCAGCCTTGCTGCCTCCAAGCTCCCTCGCCCCCTCTCCCATCTTGCCCCTTTGTGCCTGCAGCTCCCGCCACCAATCCGCAAGCTCTCTCCCAGCTGGCCTGGCTCACCTGCTTCTCTCCCACCTCCTCTAGGTAGGCTATGGCTGGGGGTCTTGCGCTCCTCCTCGCCATGCTGGGCATTGTCCTGCAGCCGCTGAAGGTCAGTGACCACATGGATGTGGCCATGGAGCAGTGCATGCAGCAGCGCAAGGAGCAGGAGGTGGAGCTGATGACTCGGCTGCAGCAGGAGTTTGCGGAGATGATGCAGGAGCCGCAGAGCGGACTTTTCAGGAGAGATGTGGTCTTCGCCACCTGGGACCTGTGGCAGTTTGGGGCCTTTGCTGGAGGCCTTGTGCTGCTCTTTGGGCTCTTCTGGATGGCCACGGAGCAGGACTTTGATGAGTGTGACAGCAGCAGTGGCCTGAGCTCCTCCAGCAGCGAAGAGGAGGGGGAAGGCGAGGAGCAGGAGGCTGTGGGTGCTGTGCACTGGCTCTCTCCTGAACAGCAGCTGGACTGCCCAGGCAGGAGGGCCCTAGAGACCTTCTACCAGCAGCACCTCTGGGGGCCAGTGCAGGACGTGGCCCACACATGCAAGGTGGTGGAGGAGCTGGCGGGCAACCTCCTCCATGCCTGCCAGATGCTCTCTTTGACAACTTTCCTGCCGCGGCTGGAATGGTGCATCGGTGTGGGCAGCGTTTTTGAAGGCTGGAGCTACCACAGGCAGGACACCGTCTACAGGCTGCTCGTGCTCCTGAAGCCACCACCCGGGCACTCCTTCCGCCTGAAGCTGGGCACTGGCGGGGAGCTGCCGGCGAGGCATGGTCGCGTCCATGTGAAGCTGGAGTGCATGTGCGAGAGGGAGCAGCTGCTGGGGGATGTGCTGTGCTTCCGGCACCACTCCCAGATCCGAGTGCGCAGGTATCAGCGCCCCGGGCTCCTACACACCCTGTGCACTGGCTTCTACCTGGATGTGGAGAAAACCGCCCGCTGGTTCCAGCTCTGTGTAAGAAATGCCTGGGACGTGATTGCTGCGGAACAAAACTGCCAGCTGACAGTGCTGCCTTCCTCCCATTCCTGCAAGCTCCAGCTCACATGTGACTCTGGGAGAACCATGCACACTGAGATAATGCTGGGGGTGCAGCAAGACAACTCGGGGCTCTTCATGGGCAGCCAGGAGGCAGAGGCCGGCCTCAGCAGCAGCACAACTTGGCTGGAGAGCTGTGCCCTGCAAGAGCTGCTGTTCTTCAGATTCATGGCCAGGCAGGCCCCCCAGGGCAGCTGCCACCTAACGTGTCTGCAGCTCCTCACCTACCTCCTGGAGGACTCGGTGCTTTCCTCTGTCCACCTGAAAACAGTCGCCATGCACCTCCTGACACTGCTTCCCCCATCAGAGTGGTGCCCAGAGCATCTCCTGGAGCGGCTGAGGGATGTCCTGCGCTACCTGCACCACTGCCTGGAGGAGAAACAGCTTCACCACTTCCTCCTAGGCAACGAGAGGGTGCCCAGGGAGGTCCCCCTGCCAGCGGCCTTCCAAACGGCCAGCCCGCTCAACCTCTTCCAGCGCCTGGCGCAGCAGCCCGACGCCCACGCCCAGGCGCCGCGCGAGTTCACCGAGCTGCAGGATCGGCTCAGGAGCCTGTTAGACTGACGCCAAAAGGCGGCTCTGCAAATGGAGCAAAAGCACACTTTGCGGATCCTCACCCGATCCCACTGAAGACGCCGTTGACAGGAGGCGTGCGACAGAGGCGCCTGTGATCACCTGCGCAGAGACTGCCCATCCTTTTGGAGAGATTCAGTTCCCCACGGGAGCACTGCCCTATGCACACACCCCAATAAAGTTGCCTCTTCTCACAAGCCCTCTGTCTGTGGCTGCCTCCGCCTGGGCAACGCTGTGTGGGCAACGCGGGCCCCATCCTGCCACAGGGATACACACCCAAGATTGCCTCGTGTCTGGGAGATGACCAGAAATCACAAACACTAGCACACGCCAGACTGCCCTATTTCCCCCAATCCCAGGAAGCTAGCTGACAGTAGCAAGGGTGCCTGCCGCACAGATGACATTTGGGAGGTGCATCAGATGTACGGCTGTCACGCTGAACAGGCACAAAATAGGGCACCTGCGCCAGCGTTCGCACGGCCAGCAAGGTTAAAGCTTTGGCGATGGCCTGCACTCAAAGCAGGCACGCACGCCGTGCATGCCACGTCTCTGGGAAGTGCTGGCCGGCCTCATTGCAGCCGTGCGACACAACAGGTGCACGGATATGTGTATTTGGGACACCTGCGGCAGAAATACAGCCCTTGTGTGCTGCGGAAGACTCACAAGCTGTTTCATAACTATCACCTCAAAAGAGCTGCACGTGCCCGAGTGCTGGAGAAAGCCGGGCTGGTGTCCCGCACGCACTCAGTGCCTTGGCTTGCTCAGCGAGCTAGCAGGAGTCGTACCACAGCTGCCCTACGTCCATCAGCTAGGGTCTGTGGGGTTTAGGGGCTCTCGGGGGGCGTGGGGGGCTGTGCTCTTACGACACCTGCTCTTGCCTCTTCCTGTAGCAGGCCCGGCAGGGCCCAGTTTGTGCTAGCCGTCGTTCCCAGCACAGGCCCTTGGCTGGCAATAAGCAACACCACCCCAGCCACTCCCAAAGGCACAGCAAGACGCCATTGCTAGCCACCAGCACAAGTGCAGGGGGCAGCAACAGGCACAATCAGTCACTGCCCATCTGCCAAAGCTGCCCCGGCCCTGCTTACACTGCCAATGTGCTTTCCAGAGCAGTGGCCACCTTCACAAGCTGCTCACATTGACAAGCCGCACGGAGCAGCACCACGGCTGGGGCCAAGGAGAGGGCAGGCCGGAGCGCTGACGCCTGTGCCCATGCCCAGTTGCTCCAGCTCCGCGGCAAGAACATCCCACCCGACTGAGGCCCAGCTGCGGCAGCTGCAAAGGCCGAGGCTCCCGGGCAGCAATGAGGCCACACAGAGAGCAAGGACCAGGGAGACAGCCAGGGTTCAGCATCGACCAGGCATTTGTCCTCAGGGGGAACCAGGCAGAGCGCTGCCTCTCACCCTCAACCAAGCTCACCCAGGGGCATGGGGCGGCCACAGGCACCTGCCGCTAGTGGATGGCAATGTCATCAGCCCCACGTCACTCTCACCCAAGGCTGGATGTCACCAGCCCTGTCCCCCAGCAGGCAGGGAAGGTGCAGGCTGTGCTAGGGAGGGCCCTGAGCCACATTTTTAACCCTGCTGCTCCCACTGCTGTGCCCACTGGGGGGTCAGTCTCCCCAGCAGGACGGCGGGCCTCAGCCCCACCTGCTTTGCTCAATGCTCAAAAGGCCTTTGCAAGAAGGAGCTAGGCCTGGCGGGGGGCATTGCCCAGATGCACTCAGCAGCCCTGGCATTTGCGGCAGCACCACAGGGGACTTTGCTGCTTTAGCGACAGAACGGGGAGCAGGGCCCCAGCCCAGCTGGTCCCAAAAGGGGGCCCCAGCCGGCAGCTCGACGGGAGGCCAAGGGGCAAAACACCAGCTATCCCACAGCAGCAAGGACCTAGGAGAACAAAAGGCATGTTTTACTGCAGAACCCCCAGCAACACAACCTCCAGGCACCGCTCTGCTACCAGCACTGCGGCTCACACCCGTTTGCCCAGAGACCACAGGGCACTCGCAGAAACACTCCTCCTGCCACGTGAGAGCTCTAGGGCAGGATACAGACCCCAGCTCTCACCAGCACCTTCAGCAAACGGGGACAGCTTGCCCACAGACTCGCGGGCATGCACAGCACAAGAGCAGTCCTGAGGGCTAACCCACCCTGCCTTTCGCTGGGCTCCTGCTTCTTCCAGCCTGGCAGCCTTTCCCACGGGCACAGCGCGCTCCAGCCGCTGCCTCTGCAGCGCCAGCAGCCTGTGCCCATAGCTCAGACCCCAAAACAGCCCCCCACCCACCACCTCACTCACAGGGGCCTTGCAGATACCCCCACGATTCCTGTGCCTCCAGCATGCAGCAAGCACAAGCACCCCTCCTCTTAGGCTGCACGCGCCACAAGCACCCCTCCGGGAACAGGGTGCTCAGACCCCAACGCCAGGGCAGGCTTGAGCTTTGCTCACTCCTCTCTTCGGGGCACTCACCCGACATCTCCTCCCACACCTGCCTCCTCCCTTGCTCCCCATCCTGGGCACGCCTGTGCTCCTCACCGGGGGCTTCTGGCACTTCAGCACAACGAAACCGCATCACCTGGGCTGTGCTGAAACAAAGCCCAACAGGAGAAAAGGAGGGCAAGAGAGAGCAAGAGCAACACAACTCCCTCTCCAGCACCCCAAGCGCCAGGCCGGGCTCCTCCCCTGCAAACTCCAACCTAACAGGCGCAGCCTGGGACCTGCCTCGCTGCTTTAGAGGCGCCACGGACCCCAGCACCTCCCCAAAATGACCTGCCTGGCAGCAGTCAGAAGGCAGCAGCAGGCTAGATGCTCTCACATCCAGCATCACCCCAACAGCGCTAACACACACGGCTACCGCCACGCACCAACCGCAGCGTCACCCTCCCCACGCAAGGCCCAGGGTCACGGCAGGCGGTTGGGCAGCCCCCGCATGGCCACGACCCCTGCCAGGGGCACCCCAGAGCTCACAAGGCCACCGGAGGCACCGAGGGGCCAGACGTGCCGCCTCCCTCCTGCTCACCCGCCTGGCCCCGAGGCCACCCAGCCAACGCCATCACAGAGCCCCATGCTGCAGGGGCGGCTGCCTCGCAGCACGGCAGCGTCGGGCCACTGCTCCCACCCGGCTGCTCCCGAGCTGCCGCCTCGCCTCGCCTCGCCTCGCCTCGCCTCGCCTCGCCCACCCGCCGCTCCGGGCTCCGCGCTGCCCCCGCCGGCAGGCGCCTCCTGCCCCGCCCCCGCCGCCCCAGCACCGGCCCCGCGCTGCCCCCGCCCCCGCGCCCGCGCCTGCGCCTGCGCCGCACGCGGCCCGGCGGCCCCGCCCACCACGTGCCCGCGCGCCGCGGCGGCTCCCCCCATTGGCTGCGGCGCTGGACCGCGAGGGGCGGGGCGCGGCCGTTGGGGCGGGCTGCAACCGGCTGGGCCCGGTCCCGGGGGGTCTGGCCGCTGCGGCTCGGGGCCCGCTGCAGCCGCGCTGTTCAAACGCCGCCGTTTGTGCTCGAGTCGGCGGCTGCGCGGCACCGTTTGCCTCCTTCAGCTCCCCAGTGTGGTGGCTTCAGCTTTCCCTCCAGGGCAGGGACAGAAAATGCAGCTGCGCTGGCCTCTGTGCGCTTCCGAAGAGAACTGCTGGCTGTAGCAGGGGGCTGAGCAGCCTCCCTGCAGCCATGCCAGCCCCTGGGCTCTGCTGCTTGGCAGCGCGCCCACTCCAGAAGGCCGAGAAACCAGCCGCACCTCTCGTTGTGCCACAGCGCGAGGAGCAGCCCCAGCCCTGGGGGCTGGGCTCAGCGATGGCACTGCCCGGGCACAGGAGCGACAGCCTTCTCCCAGGGCAGCTCGTCTCCAGCAGAGCACCCAAGTCAGCGACTGCCCAGAGGTGCAGCAGCTGCTGCCTCCAGCCCTCAGCTGCCATCCTCCCACTGCCCCACTGCTGGCTCCAGCCCCAGGCTTGAAGCCTTCACACGCCTTTTCTCTCCCTCTTCTCTCGCTTTCTTCTTTCTTTTTCTTTGGTGGGCCGGGGAAGAAGACATACAAGCCCTGGGAAGAGAAATCCGTTTCTCCCCTCCACAGCCCCAGGCCCTGCACCTACGGAGCTGATGTAGTTGGACACTGGCAGCCCTCCTCTTCCTCCAGTTCTCTTTGGGGGAGTTTGGGGAACAAGTGCCCTTGCTGGGGCAGTGCCTGGTTCAAGAGGTATGGTGGGCGCTGCCTCACAAGTGCAGCCATAGAGGCCTGGCCATGACTGCCACCTCGGTGTCTGGGGCAGGAGAGATGTCAAGGGGATCGCATGGCCTGCTGGTGGCATCATGAGCTCCCCAGGGCCATGGGGGCTGGGGCTGTGCATACAGTTTGTGCCAGCCCTGCAGCGTCAGCCCCGACACCTGGTTTCCCTCTCCTTTTGCCTGAGGATCTGTACACTGGAGATGGCTGTGGCACGTGCCAACTCTGGGCAAAGCCTGCAAAGTCTGAGAGACAGGAATTGGGAGGGAGAAAACATTCCTGCAGGTGGGCTGGGAAAGGTCATTAGCACCTGGAGGAGAGACTTCATTGTTAAAGAATAGCGCACTGAAACTGTCTAGAGGTAGCCGCTTAGCGCAACTTGTATGGAACTTGCTTGGCATGGGTGGCTGAATTTGCTGGGGCCTTGGGCCGCACTTAGATAAAATAATGAACTTTTCCTTAGTCCAGTAAGAAAAGGGCCTCGGAGCTGGTTCAAGCTGGGAGGGTGGGGAGGTTGCAGGCAGTCCGCGTTCCTGCGTCTCACACTGGGAAAGGGAGGGTGTCTGCAGGAATGCGTCTCGCACTCTGAGGGGGAGGGTGTCAAGGCTTTGGAGTGGGACCAGTGCAGGGCGTTGGGACCTTGGGGGACGGGGCCTTGGCTCGCTGCTGGGGCAGTGTTGATTGTTGTGGTTTGGAATCGCCTCCTCCTCAGGACCTTAAGGCACAACAGTAAGACCCAACAAAAACAGAGGTACAACCGTCATCAGAGACCGCAAAAAAACAAAAATAAGGAGAAAGACAGCTTACCTCAGAATGACGATGAGAGCCAATGAGGAGCAGGAGACCGCAGACCAAAAAATTACTATTGGTCTAACTACCACGTGAGGGGTGGGAAATGTAAGTTGAAAAAACTATAATTGCCCAGGATTTGAGGCACCCACCTCGAGCTGTAATTACTGCACGTGCGTCATTAAAATTTAATTATTTAATTTGTTTTGATTTGGCTGTGAAATTTTCTGCGGGAACCTAGGGTCGGGCCCTGTTATGGTGGCCGACAAGCCTAATTTCCATAACATTCATCCAGTTTGCTGGCAGAGCACTTCATAGCTATTGCAGCTGCACCTGCCCAGGCAGGCTGTCCCCAGGGCACCTGAGGGTGTTTGGCCCATGTGCTGGCAATGACAGGGTGGGGTCTTCCCCACTTCTTCCCCACCAGCCCAGCTGATAGGCTGCTGCCCTCGCTCACCCTTGCAGTTGTCCTCCAGCTTCTCCTCGCCCTAGCGCTTCATGTGCTGCCTGATGAGCCCTAGGCACACACACAGCCCCTCACAGATCTTGCTCCCCAGCCCACCCCAAGCAGCCCAGCTCCCCCCAGGCCCTGCCCACCTTACCAGGCGCCCTCCAAAGTGCCATGTTACCCAGCATCCCCTGCCCAGCCACACACTGCTGGTACAGGTTCAGCAAGCTGCCTCCTCCTCACCGTGCCTGCTGTGTCGCACAACAGGATGAGGCCTCTGAGCACCGGCCCTCACATCACCCAGCAGTCACTCCGCAGATACCTCACAAGATACCCACTGCCCATCCTGCCCTCATCGCTGGGCCAGTGCCCCCTCCACCAGGCCTGCTGGCGGTCCCCTCTCCCCTCATCTCCAGCGACTCCGCCAGTTCCCATTTGCAGAGCAAAAGCTCCTCCCGTAACAAGGCATTGGAGCTGGCTGCTGCGCAGAGGGTGCAGACGCAGGCCAGAAACCACAGCTTCTCGGCCCCTTCCTCATACCAGCAGCAGAGGGACAAAGAGAGCGCGTGAGAGGGCCAGGGGCAGGGCCAGCAGGACCAGAGCACTGCAGGGCCTGCAGCGACAGTGGGGCGCCTGCACGGGAGCAGCCCTCCACAGCCAGCAGCCCTCCGGGGGCTTCTGAGCGTGGCGCAGCCCGAGGGACCCCGAGGGACCCACCGGCAGAGGCGGGCACAGCCCCGAGGGAAATGGCGACACTCACCTCCCCTCGGCATATGAAGAAGGCGCCCACATACTGCAGGGCTTCCGCCTCCTCTCTGGAGAGCAGGCAGAGCTACAGGGCTGGCAGCGAGAGGAGAGGAGCCAGCCGAGCCCTCTGCCCCACCGCACGCCTGCGGCCACGCACACAGGCAGCCCTGGGCTGGGCACCTGCACCGGGACACGGACACCGCGGCTCCCTGGGCTCGCCAGGCCACTTGGTGGCAACGTTTGCGGCTGTAGCAGATTAACTTGGCTGCCTGTTTGGGGGCTTTGTAGAGAGGAGAGGCAGGCCAGGAGAGCAGCTGCTTCTGGCAGCTCTTTGCAAATGACATCCTTCCCCTGGCCACAGATGGCTTTTGCATTGGGCCAGGAGATGGGGGAAGAGAGCAGCGTCCAGGGATGAGGGCTGCGGCACCCAAGCTTTGTCGTAGCTTTCAGTTTCTTGCCGGAAGGGGGATCCCAGCAGACTATGCTGTGCTTTGCAATGAGGGGAGCTACTGGGCATCTTGGTGCACGGGAGGCCAACGTCACCGTAACTCTTTAGGGCCCCCTCTCGTTGCCTCGTGTTGTGGCTGTGAGTCTGTACAGCTGCTTGCGCTGAAACTTCAGCTCGCTTCGAAGGCATAATGCTAAACCTCCTGCAGCAATAACTGGCTTGTTGCCAGTAAATAGTCACCAGGGCTAGATAAGGCGTTTGCTTTTGGACCACGTTTCTGGCGTTTTTGCTTCTGAGTGCGGCATTCAAGCAGTTACGTGCTGTGGCTGGACAAATATCAAGGGCTGCAGGCTGCCGTGAATCAGCCTTGTGACACAAACTGCGCTTTGCCCCAGTCAGTTTGGCCAGGTTTGGTTTTGGCCCTGTGAGAAACTGCCGGCTGCCCCAGACACTGTCAGGTGTGACCCCGAGTCTGATCTGGTGCTGTCAGGTCTCACAGTCTCCACGCCGACGTTTCCCTGCGGGCTTTACTCTTCCCAGAGCAGCTCTTACTGCTCAGCCACCTGCGCCCCCCGAGTGGCAGTGCTCACAGGGGGGCAGCCGCTTGCTGATGGCGGACACCAGCCACTCTGGCTGCTGCTGCTTCTGGCCCCCCAAGTGGTGCTCAGGGGCTCCCGGGGGCTGCGGCCCTGCTCAGAGTTCAGGGCCCAGGGCCACGGGCTGGGGAGAGCAGGCAGCGGGGACCTTCTGCAGCCAAAGAGCCAAGAGCCCGCAGCGTGACTTTGCAGGCGGGAAGGCACATGGCTCCCCCTGCTCTCCCAGCGCAGCCGCCTCGCAAAGCACATGGACGGCAGTGCTCGCAGTGGCCCCTGCCATCTCTGGATGGCTGGAGCCTCTAATACGTGTGCTGAGCTCTGGGCCCTGCTGCGCTGGTGCCTGCATGGGCAAATCCTGCGGGGCCTACCAGAGCATCCCAGCAGCCTGCTAACTCCTGGGCTCAGCCACACCAGGGGAAGCCAGCGCCAGCGAGGGGCCAGCTCCGGGCCCTTCCTCATGCAGAAGAGGTCATGGCTTTGCAGGGCAGAACCCTGTCAAGACTGCTGCCATTCCTGACCCTGCTGTCAGGGGAAACGGGGTGCTTCTCTGACTGCTGGGAAGGGGGGTATGTTGTGGCTGCCCTAGACTGCTGGAGAGCGTGTGTGCCCTCCCCCTCCCAGGGTGACCCCGATTCCTTCAGGACCGGAGTTTTCTACCCATTCCTTTGCCCAAAGAAAAGACACTGAGCCGTGGTGAAGAGACAGGGCTGCTTCTTTGGGGAAAGCCCAGCAGAGGGGGGACTGGCAGCACAAGCCTGGGACGGGCTGGGCCTGAGGGCCGGAGCTGTCCTGCGGGCAGGGAGAGAGGCCAGGAACCCCCCGACTTCCCCGCACACTCAGGTGGCCGCTGCGGGCAGAGCAGCCTGGCATCAGGAGGCAGCCGAGCTCCAGCAGCAGACACAGTCACCGCGCAGAGGACAGTGCCACCGCTCCCACGCTCTCCTCAGGCGGTAGCACAGGCCTTGGAGGGTGCCTGGGGAGGGAGTCATCTTCCCTGGAGCTCTCAGGAGCAGGATGGTTTGCGTCGCCAGGCAACAGACGGACGGGCTGCTGTCCTCCTGCAAGCCTTGCAGGGCTGAGAGAGAAAGGAGCAGAGCAGAGATCAAGGCACTGTGTCTGCACAGACGCCAGGCATCCCCTGCTGACGCAGCCAGTCCCACCCAGCTCTTCCCACAGCCAGGAGGCAGCAGGAGCAAGAAAGGGACGAGGTGGGAGTTGCTGGCCAAGACCGTCCCAAAGGCTCCTGAAATCTTCTCTCTACTCTACCCACAGCGGCCCTGCTCTGCACGGGCAGCAGAGCCCTCCTCGCCTGGGGCAGGAGTGGCAGCTCCCTGCCCAGCATCTGTCTGCCTCCCACCAGCCCTGCCTGACACCCTGCTGCCCTCGCTCACCCGTGCAGATGTCCTCCAGCTTCTCCTTGCTCCGGCCCCTCAGGTGCTGCCCGACAAGCCCTAGGCACACACACACAGCCGCTCACAAATCCGGCTCCCCAGCCCACCCCCAGCAGCACAGCTGCCTCCAGGCCCTGCCAGCCTGGCCACGCTCCCTCCTCCCTTTTGCAGCGCTGACGCCAGGGCGCTCCGCACTGCGTGCCACCCAAGGGTCTTGCTGTGAGGGCACAGCAGGAGGCTCCCAGCAGCCCCACATGTGTGGGCAGAGATGGCAGAGGGTGACACAGCCCCTGGGCACCCAGGCCCTGCATCGGGCGCTCGGGGCTCCAGCAGACACAGCTGCAAGGCTGGTCCTTGCTGCCAGCGCAGCAGCCGGGGGGGCTGAGGCCGAGGTGTCCGGGGACAGAGAGGGACACCAGCGGTTGGGGCTCACCAGTGAACCTCACGGCTGCCTCTCGCAAGGACTCCTGTGGGCTCTCCAAGTATGTCAGGCTCTGGTGCAGGTACTCTTCTGCTCTTCTGGCCCTCACCAGCTGGAGAGAGCACAAGGGCACGGGCTTGGCACACCCCTCCCTCACCCAGCCAGGCAGTCCCTGCGCCCAGGACCGGCCTTGCCCTGCCAGGACGCTCATGGCTCCCACACACGAGCTGGGCAGTGCCGAGCTTCGGAGGGAGCAGAAGGCAGGCTGCTCCCCAGGCATGCTGAGGTGCCCTCCTGCTGCCAAGGCCCAGCTGGGCCAGGGGCTGCTTTAGCATCCCAGGGGGCAGCGAGGGCAGAGGAGCCTGGAGAAGAGCTCGCCAGGGCAGCGTGCTTGGAGAAGGGCAGCGTGAGTGCTGCTCCAGCCTGGCGGCTTTGGGTGCCAGCCAGGGCCAGGGGCACAGCTGCCTGCCCCACACACTGGGCATGGAGGGGGACAGGCCTTGCGCAGGCTGGCTCTGGGGGCTTTGGGGCCATCCTTACCAGGCACTCGCCGATCCTCCACGTCTGCGCTGTCTCAACCAGCTGCCTGAGCTGCTTCCACTTGAGGAACTTGGCAGCGCGAAGGAGGGCTTCCCGAGAGGCCTGCACAGCAGCAGAGACGGGGAGATGCCACCGCAGCCCAGGGGACAAGACCCTGCGTCCCCCTGCTCTTGGCAAGTCTCGGGGCCTTGCCTGGCCCACCATGGGAAGAGGCAGCAGCTGGGCACCGACTCTGCCACGGGGTTCAATACCCTGGGCAGAGACATGGGGCACCCACCACCTCAGGCACCTCGTCCTGCCGCGGCAGCACAACAGAGAGCCCCAAGAGCTGCTGAGCTGTAGCCAAGGCCAGGAGGAGGCTGAAGGGCTGCAGTCACAGAGACGCCCAGGCAGGACTCGGCCACAACTACCTGCCACAGGCATTGCCCCTGCGGGTGCTCGGCTGCCCGGCCTGCGCCCTTGCCCAGACTTGTGCCCCCGCCCCAGAGCTGGGTAGCCGGGATGCAGGGCCCGGCCCCTGCCCTCACCGCACCTCCCTCCCTGGGGCTCTCCCCTCCCCAGGCTCGTGGGCTGGGGAACAAGTTGGCTCCCCAAACTCCTTGCAGGTGCTGCCTCCCTCTGCGCAGGCCAAGGGCACTGGGGGCACACGCTGAACGTGGGGAGCAGGGTGTCTCCTCCTGCAGTGCTCTTGCCTTAGGCAGCTGGGGCATGCCCCAGGCCAGACATCTCCAGGCCCCTGCTGGGGCAGGGCACGGTGGCAACAGGAATTGGGGGGCAAAGCCTGGCCTCGCACACCTGCAGGGCTAGCTGCGAAGCCCCTAGGCACTCCAGGGCTTAGACATTTGTGGCCACGGACTGCGGCGGAGCCCTGTGGGACTGGGGAAAGCAGGTCTGGGAAAGGCCCCTGCCCAGCTTCTCATTCCCTGCTTCGAGCCTTCTAGGGCCCTGGTTAGAAAGCCATACCTGGCGCACGCTGCAGCTCTCGTCCTCCATGTGGAAGAGCAGTGGCAGCAGGCTGCTGCGCACTTGCTTCTGCAGCTGCTGGTCTTTGGTGCCCAGCATAATCGCCAGCACATCTCTGAAGAGCCGCGTGGAGAGCACTCGCACCTGGACAGCGTCCTGGTGGGAAGGAAGAGGGGGCACCTCAGTGCTGGCTGCTCCAAGCCCACGGTCTCCCTCGCGCCCAGCCCTCCTGCCGGCGCTGCAGGGGCCGAGCACAACACGGAGCAGCCGAGGGCAGAGAGGGCACTGGCGCAACGCAGCCCCCCAGCCCAGGACACCGGCAGGGGCCCTGGCTCTCCCCCCAGCCTTACGGCATCAAAGAGCAGCAGCAGCTCCGCGGACAGCTGCGGAGCAATGCTGGCCACCGTCTCCTCGCCCGTGACGTGCACCACGTGTCGCAGCACCACCAGGGCCTTAGTGCTGATGTCGCTGTCCGCATCCCGCAGTTGCTCCATGATGAGTGGCAGCAGGAAGCGCATTTCTCTTACCTGTGTGAAACACCACTGCGTTTGCTGAAGAAGTAGTGGACTGCCCAGGCAAAAATGCCCGGTTTGTTAGACACCCGCTTCTCCTCTGGCTTCCCAGAAGCTGGCATGGCGGTTACTGCAGCAACCTGCTGCCAGGCAGGGCTTAGCGGCACAGCCATGGCAGTGTGGGGGACTGGGGGCGTAGGGAGGGAGGAGAGGGCAGCACCGGCTCCTCTCCACCTGACCACTCGCCCCCTTCTGTGTGTTCCCCAGCACCCTCACCCAGCCCCATGCTGCCTGCACAGCTTCACCCGCCTGTCCCCTGCTCACCGTCTGCGGCCTGTCGCACAGCAGGATGAGGCCTCTGAGCACCAGTCCACGTATCACCTGGCTGCCACGCTCCAGATACCTCGCAAGGAGCAGCAGGATATGAGCATTGTCTTCGCAAAGGTCCGGGCAATCCACAAGCTGAAACACATGTTGCAGGGAGACAGTGCCAGAGCCGGCAGGACTCCCTGCATCGTGCCGTGCCGGCTCCCACCAGCAGCTCAGGGCGAGGGCACCAGGCCCGCACAAAGCCTGGCCCCAAGGCAGCAGTGAGTGCGGAGGGCCCCCGGGGCTGCTCCTCCGCTCCTCTCCACCATCCACACAGCAGGCACCAAATCCACGTGGGCACAAGAGTTACCCCAGCGCGGATGGGCCAAGCCAAGGCTACAAGTCGCAGTGCACCCACTGCCCCAGCTCCACTCACTGCCGCGCCCACCCCCCAGCACGGGCACGGGAGAGCAGAGGGGTGAGAGGCACCCCAGAGGCAGCCCTGCCATCAGGCTCACCTCCACGAGGAAAGCCAGGATGGAGATCTCCTGGGAGGGCTCCTCCAGGCGGAGCAGCACTGCCAGCTGGCGCAGGAGGTAAACTCGCAGCCTTCTTGGGGTCTCCCTCATTTCCCTGGCAGAGGGAAGAAGGCACTGGTGGCCTGAGCAGCCCAGGCAAACCTCGGCCATGCCTTGGTCACAAGCGCTGAGGCTGCAGCCCCTTTCTTGGGGAGCTGGGCATCCCCACGGGCTCTGTGGGGCACCGCATCTGCAGGGGAGAAATGCTGGGGCAGAGCGGGCACAAGGGGCTCTCACCTGGCCAGCAAAGCCACTCCGCTGTGGTGGGTCTCAGCGCGGAGGAGCATGTCCCAGCCACCCTTCCTCGCCATGAGCAGCACCTGGCGCTCGTAGCCGGCACGGCAGAGCAGCGCTTTCATGGCCCGCACTGCGGCCCTGTGTGTGGAGCAAACACCAGGTCACACTGGCACCCCTGGCCCCGCCTATAGGTCCACAGCAGAGACAACGGGGCTGGCATGGAGCACCTGACGGGGCTGGTGAGAGCAGACTCTTCCCCTCGGCATTCCCTCCAGCACATCTCAGCCTCCTCCGGCGTCAGTGCTGCGGTGACAGAAATCTGGAACAGCAGCGCCAGGAAGAGCTGGGGGAAAAATGCCTCCACCTGCGGTGGGCAGCGGGGCCACTGGAGGATCTCCTGCAGCGCCATGGTTGCCTGCAGAAAACACCCAGAGACAGCTCTCGCTGCGGAGGTGCCCTTGTTGCACGGCCCAGTCTTGGCAGCGATGCTTGGGCGCTGCCCTGGGCCACGGGGCAGTGAAGCAGTGCCTGGCCTGGCTGTGCAGCCAGGGCAAAGCCATGGGAGCTCCTGGGGCTCAGCTCCTCTTTCTGCCCTGGGCACAACAACCCTTTCTGCGCTGGTGGGAGGTCTCCCTGGGGGGGTGGGGGTGTGGCCCTCCATGCACAGGCCTGCCTGGGCTGTGCCTTGGTCCTGCCGGGCCCCTAAGTATGCCCCAGCCCCTAATCCTGCCCCTAACCCACGTTGCCAGCCCACCAAGCACAATGCAGAGACAGAGGAGGGCGGAGGGCCACCCACACAGGGCTCCCGCCTTGTGCACAGGGGGCTCCAGCGGTGAGCAGCAGCCCAGCGTGCTGGTGCGGCGGGGGAGAGCGAGGCTTCCTCCACAAACGCACGGTCAGGGGAGAGATGTCCATGTGGTCCCCATCCAAAGTCGACGCCTTGTGCACTGGCCAGTCCAACAGCACGTGAAACAGCTCTCCCAGCACCTTCTCCGCAGCCGCGGGCTTCGACGCCAGCACCCTCCACATGGCCGCGGCAGCGCTGCAGGCCCAGAGCGCCCTGTCAGCGGGTGCCGCAGCCGCAGCGCCGTGGCCTGGGCAGCCCCACAGGGCCTGGGCTGGCCGCCAGCCCTGCCGCTGCCTGCTGCCCGCTGCCCCGTGCCGGCAGCACCCAGCCGGCCCTGCCCCAGCAGGCACCACACCGCCAAGCTCAAGTCCCTTGTGGGGCAGGGAGGGAGCCAGGCGACCGGGCTCAGGGGCCCAAGGCATCCAGGCTTGCTCAGCTCTGGCTGCTGCAGCCCTGCCTGAGGCAGCGGGGCTGGCACACGGGGACACCGGGAGGGCCCAGCCCCTCAGCAGAGTCCTGAAAGTCTCCCTGTCCCCCGCGGCCCACACGGGACGAGCTCTAAGGCCTGCGGGGCCCCAAGCACTAGAGGCAGCAGGGCCCGTACCTGTCGCAGGATGGGGAACAGCGCAGCAGGCTCACAACCACCTGCTCGGGGTACGCGCAGGCCAGCTTGAGAAGAGCCCTGTCCAGGCTGTGCTGCGCAGACTCCTCCGTGACGGACAGCACGCTTCTCCACAGGCACCTCACCATCTCTGGCAGCTGGAGGGCACACGGCTCCGAGTGGGGCTGCTGCCAGCCTGCAGCCAGTCGCCCAGCTCCCACCCAGAAGGGCCGCCCTTGCCACCGCTCTGCGCTGCCCCTGGAGGGTGTCGGGTGCCTGGCAGACATGGACTCGGGGAGGCGGCAGGGGGGAGCAACCCCCGGAGGCCTCGAGCCCCGGCCGTGCCACCCACAGGCTACTTACGTGCTCCAAAAGGGAGGCGTCGTCTGTCACGAGCGCATCCAGCTCGTGAGCAGCCGCCTGCGCATCCTGGGTGCTGCAGGCTCCGATGCCCCTGATGGCTGCGAGGATGGCACTTGTCCTCACAGCGGGCTCGAGGTGTCCCCCAGACATCTACGGGAGAAAGGAGGGCAGCCCAGATAGATGCGGAGCACCCAGCGGTGCCCCCTTACTCAGCCGTTGGCAGCGCCTGGGGCGTGCGCACCTCGTGGGGCTGCAGCTCGCAGCTGCTCTCCGTAGGGACCCCACGGTCCTCCGCCTTCTCCTCCCAGGCCACCCTGGGGTGGCTGGGGGGTCTCTCCGCTATCCTAGGCGACGCGGCAAAGGCTCCGCGGGGCTGCCCAGGGGTGACAAGGAAAGACCTGGGTGCACTCAGGGGGCTCCTTCGCCAGCCCCACGCACTCCCGTCCTCTCCCGTCACCGTCCTCCCGGACACTGCGGGGGCTGAGGCCGTGTGGGTGCCTGGCAACGCCGCGGGGTGTCACAGGAGCCCAGTCACAAAGGGCCCCACTGTCACCCTAGTGACGCTTGTCACCGGCCCAGGGAGGGGCAGGGTGGGTCCCCTCCAGGGGCGCAGGGCCGGCTTGCCCCCCCGACATGGAACACCTCGGTTTGCCCTCGGGGTGCCCGGGGCCCCCATGGGGGGTCTGTTGCCCTCAGCGCCACTGCAATCCTTGCCTGGTCTCCCCCAACCGCTGCTCCCTGTCCCTGCCCTCCTCCTCCACCCCAATGAGCACAGGTTTTCAGACGAGGGTCTCCTCTCCAAAATGCAATCATTCTTTAACACCAGCAAATGTCCCGTTCCAATTCTGACACCCCGAAAACAGAGGGCTACCAAGCATGACCCATGAAGCTACTACCTTGGTTAGCATCCCAGGAAAGCACCAGGCAGCAGTTCCCAAATTAGTGCACGCAACTGCTTGCGTACAGCAAACGGTGAAACACTGACCTCCCCCCGCAGAGTCCCAGACATGGCCAGAGCAGAAACAGATTTTAAAAAAGCAATGAGACCCATTGATTTCTGCAAGTGGGCAGCAAGAATTGGGAGCGGGGAGTACCAGGGATACCTGCCCTACTCCTATACCCACTCCCTAAGGATTCAGGGACAGGATACTGGGATACAGAAATCATGCTGTCTACCCTGACTTAGACCTGTTTTTACCTAGGATGACGCTGTAAGACCCTGCAGGAACTCTGGAGTTCCCATTAAAAAACATCTGCTGCAACACCAATATGGAGCACCAGTTTTAATTAAATTTGATTAAACCTCTCAAATCCCATCAGCTAGCAGTCATTGTAACACACAGTGAATAAAGACAGTAGGTAGCGGTTGTCAAAGCAGCCCAAAGAGGGATTTTTTTTTTCCTATCTAACTTTATGCAGCTTTATTAAAAATAATAATACCTAAAGTGTCCTTTTTTAGAAAAATGCTGCTTGGTGGGTTGTTTGTCTTTAACAGGCTGAATTTGGTTTCAGGATGATGTGAAGGAATTGTAAGCTTCTGCCAATCAGTAGTAGCAGTTAGCATGTACCCCCAAACATGTTGCAAAGGAAAGCAAAAGGTTCAATCCGGCTTCTTACCGGGAATATCTATGTTAGCGTATCTGAGCTTGTAAAATCTGTGCAAAATCTTTGGACAGTTGAAACACAAGTTTTTCAGACAAGGGTCTCCTCTCCAAAATGCAATCATTCTTTAACACCAACAGGTGTCCCGTTCCAATTCTGACACCCTGAAAACAGAGGGCAAAAAAAGAAACAATAGCAAGTAATTTTTTTTAATGGGAAAACTGAGTTGTGACTTGTTAGGGCATGAGGATGGTGTGCTTCGTGGCCTTCCAACCCCTAGTTTTACAGAGGACCAACGTATGCCAATTTCCTCCTCCCCTTCCCCCCGTTCTTTTCACCCTCTAGAAATAATTGGTGAGTTAAAAGCAGGGCAAACATTCCCAGCTAGATAAGAACCAAGGTGTTTTCAGCAATCAGGATAAATTCTGAAAAATGTACTGGGCCACCCATTTAGGCTTTTCACACTGGCAGCAGGTATCAACAAGTCCCAGAAAGTATTAAACACTTTCTTATGAGAGATCTGGCATTTTTATGTTAATTTTCAGAGAAGTTGGTGATGGCAGATGTCTCAATTATAAGGCACTTCTGGGCTGATTTTTCTGCTTTACAATTAGGGAATAGTAATTGCACCCAGGAGCAATGTGGTGCCAGGACTCTATAAAACCGTCGGAGCAGTAAGGGGATGCAAAGCCCACCCTGTTCATGGCAAGATGTTGGCAAATACAGCTGGACTGCTCCGAGTCCAAAAACTCACATCCATTTAGCATAATCCTGACCAGGGAGACAGCAGGCCTGGATGCAATAAGCCCCAAATAACCACATCCATGACCAAGGCTGCAGAGCTGAGTCTGGGACTGACTGAGCACCGTCAGCCACCTTCTGCCTCCAGGAGATGCCTGGAGCTGAGAACTGAGAAATCAGAAGTGTTTTGGACACGGGGCTCCTGTCCCTGAAAATTCAAAATGAGTTAAAACCCTGGTCTGCCGATCGGGGCAATGGTAAAACACAGTGGAAAGAACCTGGAGGGAGTGGCCTGGCTCCCGGGAAGTTATCCAGCAAACCCTGGGAAAAATTATCCAGCAACCCCAGGAAAAAGAAAATCAAGCAAAATTTAGCCCGGCGGAAGAAGAGCAACCTGTTTCCCATTTTTAAATTTGCAATATTTAAACTTTGGGCACGCACTCTGGAGCCCATCAGGTGCTGCAGCACACCTCAGCTTGCTTTAACTATGGCTCTTGTCCTCCAGCTGCAGAGCTCAAAGCGTCATCCACTCCCTGGGGAAGCTCGGCAAGTGATGTGCAGCCCGGTGAGAGGCCAGCGCGGTACCTGCAGGCATCTTGATAGCTTGGGGCAGGGGGCCAAGCCACATCAAGGCAAGCAGTGCCAGGGATGACAAACTAGAAGTGCCAAGGCTGGATTTAAGACAAGACCCAGGCGTCCTGGCTGCCGCATTGACACCCAAGCCACCAGGAACAAGCAGCTGGGTCTCTCGTTACAGCCCCCAGCCCAGCCTGGCCATTCCCCACAGGTCCCAGGGTATCCACAGCTATTTTTTAGTTGATGTTTTCTGCAACGCCCCTCGGAGCAGAGCTCCCCAACACCCGGCCATCAGGGCTGAGCTGCAAGCAGACGGGGAGCGAGGCTTCTGCGGCTGGAGCAGTCCTGCTCCACTTTCCCCCTCGCTCCTGGCTAGCGCCCAGAGCTGGATGACTGTTTTTTTCCTTCTCACCCCTTATAAAATTCCTCTCTGTTCGCCTCCCTGAGCGGTCGTCCCTTGCCACCCCACCACCGGCCCCTGCAAAGCAGCCACTGGGCAAGCAGTGGAAGAAGCCCGGCAGGGAGCAGCTCCCAGGCCCACAGCAAAGGCGGGTGCAGAAAGGAGCTGGGAGTTTTGCCTCCTTGCACCACATCTATTAAGGCAAATCCACTGTGAGCATCTCCCAATGATACCAAAGGTGGTGAAAAAATTCAAATGACACTGGAGATTTTGCTTCTATCCCCTCTCTGCTGAACTACACTGATCTCATGAGACCCACAGTGGCAGCGCTGTGTTTTGGGTGGATTTGCTATATATACATATTTTTTTTCATGTAGGTTGAGACAGAACAAAGTGCTGGCACAGGCTGTGATTACTTTGGGAGCTTAAACACCCATTTTTACTGCGAGTCCCTCGTCCTGCAGCAGTAGGACACAAAGGAAGGGCCAGACCCCAACAGCACCATGATAGGGACCAGGATGACACACAGCAGAAGTGCCTCTCTGCTGGGGACTGCTCAGTCACCTGTGAGCACCAGACCCCCTCCTCTCTTCTCTACTAAGCCAGGACAGTCTCCCTGCAAAAAAAAAAAAAAAAAAAAAAAAAAAAAAAAAAAAATCACAGCCCTAGAAGGGTGTGAGCAGTAAGCAAGGAGGAAAAAGTGAACATTTACTGAATTTTTGTTTATAAATGAAAGGCAAGATGACAAACCTGCACACAATAGTCCTTTTTTCCTTTTCTTTTTTCCTAACAAGGCATGATGGTCCCTGGAGGTACGAGAGACTGAGCCACTGGCGCTAGGAGCCATCAGCTCTTTCTTGAGCTCTGCTGCTTACTTTGGCTTTCCCTATATAGAAATGAGAAATTATCAGTCACAAAGTAACTCTAAGGTGGGGACGTTTGTGACTTCTTGGCGCAGGGGGGAAGGATGAAGAAGTATAGTTGATATTCAGAAAGCTTCAGAACTGCAGCATGGTGTAAAGTCACTGGCACATGGTAGTTGAAGGACAGATGGGCGAAGCCAGCTTTCCCAGCTTGCAGGTCGCCTGGCCTTTGAGTCATGACCCCTTAGAGCACCTCGCAGTTGGTCTTTAACTGCTCCAAGGTTGTCAGGTCAACTGCCAGAAGTCACATCACAGCTCAGCCAGGAACCTGCTATCAGACACCTGAAGAAAATGAGCTGAGAGCCAAGAGTAAGTGTCCTTAAGCCATGGGAGCATCTGCAATAGCTTTAAAACATTAACTGACACCATCAGTATCAAAACCCCATTACAATGGCCTGTTTCTGAGGCATAGGAAACAGCTTTCATACTCTGTTTAGGAATCACAATGTCTTGTACTCCACAAAGAAACCAGTTCAGGTTTAGAGCTCGACACATTGTGTCTGCTTGTGGCAAGGAAAGAGCCAGGTTGCTGGAGAAGCCCCCTGCCCTTGATCCAAAAAGTAACAAGTCCAACTTCCTAACTTTTGATAGAAATCCAGCTTCCCAGCTGCTTACAGATAACCTTTTTAAATTGACCAGGACCCTTTTGGAAACCAGTTTAAGCACAACTGGAACAGCTGCACGAACAGCAAAAGCTGCAAACTAACTCCACCTGCATGGAAACAAAAAAAGTATGAAGAAAGTTTTACTTAAATATCAAACTTCTGGATCTCGCCAGTGACTTTTTTGGTCTTTGTCTCTCTTGTCTATCTTGATATCATCGTGTATGTGATATCCAGGGGATAAGAAAGTGCTATTAAATCCTTCTTTAAGAGCAGAGTAGAAACTAAGTCCAAATCCCCATGGGTATTTAGGGACCCAAATGACCTCTGAAACCTTTGAGAATAAGGCACTTCTGTGTCTTGAGCTCTGCCCAAGGAAAGCAGGTGAGGCTGCCCAGGTAGATCTGCTCAAAAGCCAGATTTGACATCATGTCTCCTGGCATGCCTCACCTCACCCCCCCTTACTGCCTCCCACTCAGAAACAGGACGAAACCGAAGTTCAGGCTGAAACCCCGAACTAACAGGTTTGGTTTAGCTTTAAAGAGAAGCCATTTGCTGCCTAGTATCTCTGCTTTATCTGCTCTAATGACACTCATTAGCTTTTAGCCCAGGACTCTGCCTCTGCATAACAAAGGAAACATTTTGCTACCCCAAAGCTGAAGGAAAGTTCCTGGAATTCCAAGGCAGGAAGGAAAATAAACGCCATTCAATAGTTTAGGGTCCTGCCTTGCAACTTTTACAATCGTAATTTTGTCCCGTGAAAGACCAAGATGTTCTCAAGCCAAAGACCTAGGTGGAAACCAAGCTGCCACCTCCTCTCAGGATGCACAACCCCCTAACACCTGAATCCGTTCAGCTGCAGCTGGATGAAAGCTTGTGAAACACCACTCCCTGCTTGTGATCTCATGCAAAGATGAGAACAAGATCATCCGTACAGGGCATAAATGCAGCGAGAGAGCTCTGGTATCCAACATCACAGATCTTTGCCCCTTTACTAACTAAAGGGTTGGTAAGGAAAACAGGATCACAGCGATAAAACAGCATCTTCTTTGCAGCACTCCTAGGGACATCACGGTGCTGTGAGCATTAGGTAACTGCATACCATCGGGGGGGGGGGGGGGTGGGGGCGGGGAAATCAAACCCTTGCAATATATTGAAAGGACACTGGTTTTACCAAGTTCTTTTACAATGACTTAAAAATACCTTCCTGTTTCTGATGGAGACCACTGAGGTGCTTTAAATGCACAGTATTATCACAGAGAGGTTTAAAGGAGCCCAGAATTTGAAAAGGCAAAGGAGGCTGTCAAAACAGCCTAAGTTGCATTTGCTTGAATAAGCTTTTCAATTTAACAAGGACAAGAGGATGGAGCAGATTTTTAGGAAGCCCGGGGACCACACCAAACAGCAAGGGATATACAGAAGAGCATAGGAGGCTGGAAAAAACAGACCGGTGACCCAAACCAGGCTACAGGCTGTTCCTGGACAAGCTCCCCGCTGCCTGGGATGTGCATGGGGGCAGGCCAAGAGAAGACCAGCAAACAGCTACATACCACATGCAACACCATTAGTAATTTATTAATCGGCCACTCAGCACGACTTCCAGCTCTGATGACAAAAAGGAAATGTCCCAGGCACACAGCTGCCCAGGGGCATCCCTCCCCTCCCCGTGACGGAGGGTGCCAGAAGGCACAAAACAGCCTCCAGCGCAACTCATCCATGCTAGAAAACTAGCGTGCCTGGCTGGAGACCAGGGGACCAGGCTGTGCCTCTAACACTGACCACCTCAGTGCTTTCTGCCTTGTTTTTTGTGTCCGGTTTTTCAAAGTGGGAACGATGCTGGCAACCTCACCCGTGAGGCTCTGGGAAGCCAGGTGCCACTGGCTGGGGGGCAGAAGAGCAGAAAAACAGGTGAAGCACTCCTCTTTCCTAACCAGCGGAGAGGGGACAGATGCTCTTCCCCTCCCAGTGACGGCTCCAGAGCAGAGAGCACTTTGAAGGCAGTTGTTGGTGCTCACACAGCGGAGGCTGGTTCAGCAGGGCATGTAGAGCACCCCATCACAATGCTGGGCACAGGGAAAGCCCAAAATCCCAGGCTCTTGCTGCAGACAGCCAACCTGAGAGAGCCAGGACAGCACAAGGGGAAGATAAAAACAGCTTTGCTCTACCAAGGATGAGAGATCAAGTCTGTCTAGATGTCTAATACAATATAGCTGGGCAGCTTTCTCTTCTCAGGTCACCAGTTTGATCCAAAAAGTCACCCTGCTGCATGTCCTGTGGGGGAGGATATACCCAGACAGAGGCTTTTAAAAAGCTGATTCTTAGAAAAGGGTCAACAGAAAGCAAACGGGGACCCAGTGGCACCATGCTGGCACTCTCCTCCCTGGGAGATGCAGTGGTCCAGGGCTGTGGTAAGACCAGCGTTGAGATCTTGCTTGAAATAGTCCTGTGCCCCCACGTGGCAGGCGATAGCAGAGACAATTTGGAGGCCACAGTGTCTGCAGTGGCCCAGGCTCAGGCAGACCAGGCCTCCTCTGGGGCTTTCCCTGCCCCAGAGGAGGATCTGGGCTGCAGCTGCCCAGCGAGAGGGCTGTTGGGATGCAGCCGGGAGAAACGCCCCAGTGTCCAGATGGGGAAGACGTTGCAGTAGGAGGTGTAGCTGATGGCGCACAACTTGTTGAACACTCCAGCAATGTTCTCCTGAGAGAGAAAAACAGCAAGGCGGTATGGGTGAGAGGGGACCCACTGCATCCCTCTCATCCACGCTCCTCAGTGTAGCATCGCCCTCTCTGGAAGCACTTCCCTCTACCCCACGTGAGCCTTGGGCTGCCGCCTCAGTACCACAAGCAGCCGGTTGTGCACAGCTGCACAGTGCCCAGGACAGCTGCAACACCAGAGGAACCCCTTGGAGAGACAAGAATGGATCTACATACCTGAGGCCAGTCCCCGTTGGGCAGCTGTTTATCGAGCAACACTTTGATGCCCCTTTCCAGCACACTAATATCAGGGTACCTGCAAAGCACAGAGATGTAAACACTCCCAAATCTGGACCATCCATGTACCTCCATCCACGCGCTTAGGGAACTCAGCCATCTCCAGGATCCCCATGCTTGTCCCCGGCATGCTGAGTGCTTTGGGAAGACCCCTTATGACCCTAGCACACCAGACATAAAGAATATGGCAAAACTGTCCCAGGCCAGGGGCTTGCGGTTGCGACCCAGACTCCTGCTTTGCACGGGCCCCCCTTCCCCCAGGCATCAAGAGCCCCACCAGCCTGTGGACCACAGCTCCAGCCAGTCCCTCACCGCAGCAGGCTTGTGACCGACAGCATCTTTCAGGAAATGTCATACGGCACACGGCCGGGCCCAGGGCCCGTGCCAGCTCTTCCCTATAACTTGGCCTGCGTTTCCTATCTCACTATGTGCTCAGGGCCACACGGTGTCTGAAGAGGCGAGAGCTGCTCCTACCTGACAGCCATGAGTCCCAGCAGGGCCCAGCACGTATTGTGGATCTGCAAAGCGGCACTCTGCACGTACACGTGCTGCTCGCACGACTCAAAGTCTTCTCCCCAGCCACCATCTGCCATCCGCTTGGAGAGCAGGAACTGGCAGGCCCGGGCCACTTCTCTGCACGCAGCCCTGCAAAGATGGGGCAGAGAATCAGATGGGGCTGGGGGCCGAGGAGAGTTTGCACCCACGTGCCCCAGTCAGCTGGGAGCCAGGCTCTACCATGCCCATAGTGTGGGGCTGCCCAAGAGTTTCAGGCTCTGGCAGCAAGTGCCCTGGTCATATCACAGGCATAAGATTTGGGAGGAGGAGCTCTTGGGCCAGCCAGGGGATCAGCTCAGCCCCACCACGTGGTCCTGCCCCTGCCCAAGAGAGAGGGGCACGGGAAGCATACTGCCCCTCACTCACCCATCGCGGTATGTGTGCTGCATACAGGCAAATGCCTCCAGGCCAAACCAGGTGCCGTAGGTGAAACAAACCCCCCAGCTCCTAGGAGGGAAGGGAGAGCAGTAGTGTCAGGTTTGCACAGCCCAAGGGAGATGCAGGCTGCAACGCTGCTGGGGTCAGAGCAAGTGCAGAGCTGCACAGAGGCACCGACCCTGCAGCCGGTGTTTGCTAGGGCACAACCACATCCAGCCCCACCAGGACTGCTCCCAGCTTGCTCAGGAGGCAGCAGCCACTCAGGAACCAGAGGAGCTGGAGCCACCCCAGCCCTCAAGGATTGCCCAGGCCTCGTGCAGCGTGCGAGGTGCCTGCTCCATCTGGGCTGGAGGGAAAGGACAGGAGAGCAAAGCACACAGCAGCTGAAGGGGGGGAGAACTGGCCCCTGCTTGCCTTTCCCACACATCCTGCCAGCCACGAGCACTTGCCACCACGGTCCCTCTCATACTGGGGCTGCCGGGGAAAAGCCAGGCCCCAGGAGCACTGCTTACTCTTCCCACGACCCGTCGGCTCGCTGCGTCCTCCGACAGAAGTCCAGGCCCTTCTGCAGAGTCTCTCTGGTCGGGAGAAAGACGCCTGCTTCAAAAGCAGCCCAAGCTCAGTGGCTGCCTATGCAGCCATCAGTCCCTCCGAGGATTTGGTGGGCCCTTGCGAGAAGCAAGACAGCAGACAGGCAGCCTCACAGTCCCCATGGGATCTCACAGGAAAATCACGCACCACTTGGATGCTTTTCTGCCACGAGCTGGCACACAACAGGAAACCCAGCCAGCAAATGGTGGCAAGATGGAGGCAACCGCTAAGTGAAGAGACAGGCAGCTTCTTCACCAGGTCCCCCCTGCCTCATGCCATGAAGACAAATGGCCTGCGCCCCGCTCCTTGAGCCAGGCTAGGCCCCAGCCTCTTACAGGGAGCTCTGGTTTGGAGACGTCAGCAGCATCCCAGCCTTGAAGGTGCCAAGGGCAGCTCCATGCCAACACAGAGGGCCCTGACAAGGCTCAGCAGGGCCCGTCTCAGCTGGGGCCATGGCAGGCAGCATGGGTCACTGCAGCCTGTTTTCCCCCTGCCCCACTCTCCTCTCAGCGTCTCACCTCATCTCTGGGGCCCTGTGCTCAGGGAAGACCTCGTGGAAGTGTCTGAGCGCCTGCATGACGGCCGACGTGCACTCCACGTAGGTGTAGTCGATCATGATGTCACCTGCCGGGGGCAGGAGGACAGCAATGCAACAGCCCCTGGGCCAGGCAGCTCTCCCCGCAGCACGCTGCCGACCCCTTCCCTGGCCCCAGCGCACGCTCATCCCGCAGAGGGACCTGGGGCCAAGCCAGGCACCCACTGGGCACGGCAGGGCCAGCCCCTTTGCAGCGGGCGGGACAACCCGCCCCACACAGCTCCCCTTACCAAACACCTCCGAGGGGTTCAGCAGCTCCAGTAAGCGACCTCCTCGCTTGGTTTCATAGGTGCCAAAGCCTCCATCGGAGTTTCTCATGCTCAGCAACTGCCCGGACAAGCAGAGAGTGGGGACCCAACTGGCCCACAGGCAGCGCCACCCCAGTCCACCCCCGAGCCAGGTGTGAGGACAGAGTCAAGCCCACAAGCCCACAGGGCTGGCAAATAACTCACATCCCAACCCACAGCCATAGGCACACCCAAGCTGGACCATCACTCCAGAGACTTGTATCACAGTAAATATGGTGTCAGCATCGCTATTAGCAGGCCACAGGCCTTGTACCAGCTTATGCGATACCAGGCCTAGCAACTCATCAGGCCTTGCCTTCTCCTGTTTTAGCTCAGTTTAGCTGGCTGCATTTCCCACAGCCCCAGTTGTTGCAGCACTTACCACATTCACGGCGTCAAAGAGGCGCTCAGAGGGGACGGGCTTGGTTAGGAAGGGGCACTTCTCCTGCAGCAGCATCACTGACTTCAGCCCCTCTGCCGTGCAGACAGCCACGATCCAGCCGCAGTCCCGGGTGCTGAAGGGGAAGCCACCCTGGGGAAGGGTCAGGAGGGCTCAGCAGCTTCCCCCAGACTTGCTCTCCCCTTGCACAGAGGAAGTCGCTGCCCCTCAGTCCCATCCCCTCTGCCCAAATTGCTGCCCCAAGCACCCATCCCACAGCAGCCAGCTCCAGCTCTGCTACCTTGTTCATATGGCAATAATATTTCTGGTAGTCGGCTGGGTTCTCCGGCATCTGCAGAGAACAAGAGCAACAGTGAGGGCAGGCAGAAGATCTCTTCAGAGGAAAACAGAGGTATTAAATAGGGCGGTAAGAAGACTCAGAGTCTGCACAGCCAGCACAACAGAGACACCGCCAACCGGCTCTGCTCGCCTGGCTGAACCTGAGGAACTCATGGGCGTTTTGGAGGCAGGACGTGAATTCCGGGACCTTCTGGGATTCTGCCTGGAAATGGAGGTACACAGTCAGCACGGAGCTGCGGCCGACACGCACATCCCTCGGTTAGAAGAGGATGTGCTGGGATCTCGCTGACCTGCTGGTCTAGGTGCAATCAACTCCTGCCCTTCCTATAGCCCTTCCCATAGGTTTGCATTTGTACTTCACTCAGATCCATCTGACTGTTTCCACTAGCAGCTTCTGCAGCTGGAGCTGGACCAGCCCTTGTTGCTGGGGCTGGAGAGAGGCATTTGCCTGGCCAGGGCCCACATGGCCGGGGAGTAACAGGTCAACAGCTCTGAGCAGCAGTGTGTCCACCCAGCCCTGGTGTGCAATGTGATGCCAGGATCCACACAGCAGAGCTCTGAGGGGATGTGCAGTAGGAGCCAGCAGTATTTGGGGATGGCCCAGGAGAGGCCACTCGCCTGAGGAAGCACACAGCCCTGAAGGGAGCATTACCTCCAGAAAGGCTTGAACGGCAAAGGCAGTATCCCAGAGCTGGGATCCATTTGTCCCCTGGAAGAGAGAGAGCAGGCAGGGAGAGGCAGCTGCCTGTGGCAGGAGGGCAGCCTGCCCCGGCTCTCTGGGGCAGCAACTCCCTCCTGCATTACCCCCGCGAGCTCCCTCCACCTTGCGTCTCAGCTTCGGGGTGTGCAGCACCACAGCTGATGCGCAGGCGCAGAGGGGACAGACACAGCAGCACAGGGATGGCAAGGGGACAGGAAAGGAGACAGCCAGCACGGCCTGTGCCAGGCACAGCCAGGACAGGACAGGCAGCCAGGGATGAGGAGCAGAGGGAGGCAACAGCCAGGAGAGAAGCACGGCAGTGTCCACATGCAGCATCTGAGCAGAGGGGCAGGGGCAGCTGGGGTGGGGGTGGGGGGTCTCTCTGCCATCCTGAGGGATGGACACCCCACCCCCCGCCATCACTCCCAGCCACTGGCCTCATCCACCCTGGGATCCACATCTGGGATGAGGTGCGAAGGGAACTAGCCCCAAAAGGAAACATCTCCTCCACTGGGCACCCACCCTGCGGGCTGCTTCAACACCTCTGCCAGCCACCCCCTGGGGAGCACGGCCAAACCCAGGGGTCCCTGGGGCACCCGGGAGCTCAGAGAGAGCTGTGCTCCCACGCTGTGCAATCTCACAGCCTTTCCCGTGGGGAAGCTCTGTAAGGGCAGTGGCTCCTACTAATCAGACTTCTCACACAAGCTACAGTTTACCCCGGTGAATTTGGCCAGGTTCGTTTCTAGCCCCGTGAGAAACTGCCACAGGCTCCAGAGGCCGTCTGATACTGTCAGGTCACACAGTCTCTGTTACTCTGTTTCAATACAGCTCTAGCCTTACAAGATGTATTTCTTAAACAGTAAGACTTGAAAGTCAGAATTACTCCTTGATCCATGGGCTGCAGAATGGGTGTTGTCTTAGCAGGCAGGAAAACAACACTAATCTCACTGTACATCTCCACGAGAGCTTTGGGGTGACCAGATGCATTGTCAGTGAGCAGTAATATTTTGAAAGGAATCCTTTTTTCTGAGCAGCAGGTGTCAACAGTCAGCTTAAAATATTCAGTAAACCATGCTGGAAATGGATGTGCTGTCATCCAGGCTTTGGCGTTCCATTTATAGAGCACAGGCAGAGTAGATTTAGCATAATTCTTAAGGGCCCTCGGATTTGTGGAATGGAAAAGGAGCATTGGCTTCAACTTAAAGTCACCAGTTGCATTAGCCCCTAACAAGAGAGTCAGCCTGTCCTTCGAAGCTTTGAAGCCAGGCACTGACTTCTCTCCAGCTATGAAAGTCCTACATAGCATCTCCTTCCGATATAAGGCTGTTACGTCTACATGGAAAATCTGTTGTTTAGCGTAGCCACCTTCACCAGTTATCTTCGCTAGATCGTCTGGATAACTTGCTGCAGCTTCTGCACCAGCACTTGCTGCTTCACCTTGCACTTTCATGTTACAGAGACTGCTTCTTTCCTTAGACCTCATGAACCAACCTCTGCTAGCTTCAAACTTTGCTTCTGCAGCTTCCTCACTTCTCTCAGCCTTCGCAGAATTGAAGAGAGTTAGGGCCTTGGTCCGGCTTAGGCTTTCGTTTAAGGGAACGTTGTGGCTGGTTTGATCCTCTATCCAGACTGCCAAAACTTTCCCCATATCAGTAATAAGGCTGTTTGGCTTTTCTCATTAACAGGCCTAATTTCAATAGTGTTGTGTCTCAGGGAAGAGGGAGGCCCAAGGAGAGGGAGAGAGACAG
This sequence comes from Dromaius novaehollandiae, assembly GCF_036370855.1. Classification (NCBI taxonomy): domain Eukaryota; kingdom Metazoa; phylum Chordata; class Aves; order Casuariiformes; family Dromaiidae; genus Dromaius; species Dromaius novaehollandiae. Next base: position 44,257,220 of record NC_088104.1, read on the forward strand.
GGGAATGGCCGGCTGGGGGTGCAGGCAGAACACACACAACATTTATCGATTCAGTTTGCTGTCTTATACGGGTGCGGTTCGTGGCGCCCCAAAATGATTACAATCAAAGATCACTGATCACAGATCACCTTAACAGATAGAATAATAATGAAAAAGTTTGCAATACTGCGAGAATTACCAAAATGTGACACAGAAACACAAAGTGAGTACGTGCTGGGAAAAACGGCACCGATAGACTTGCTTTGTTGCCAGAAACCTTCAATTTGGAAAGACCGCAATATCTGCGATGTGCAATAAAGTGAAGCGCACTAAAATGAGGTATGCCTATACAGGTTTTATTCCTCTCAGGCTGTGTCCTGCTCAGGCTCCTGCACACCCCGAGTACCAGTACGTACAGTGCGCAGCTGCTTGCTGACAGTAGGCACCAGCAGCTCTGGCAGCTGCTGTTTCTGGTCCACAAAGTCCTGCCCGGGGGCTGGGGACCCACTCGGATTTCAGTGCTGAGGGCTGCAGGCTGGGGAGAGCAGGCAGCAGGGACCTTCCCCAGCCAAAAAGCCAAGACCCTGCAGCGTGACTTTGTAGGCGGGAACGCGCCTGGCTCCCCTCTCCTCTCCCAGAGTAGCCTCCTCCCAAAGCACATGGACAGCAGTGCTTGCAGTGACCTCTCTCATCTCTGGGCACCCCTGGAGCCCTGCTGCAGCTGGGGTTGTGCGACAGGCAGAGAAAAGCCTCTGGGCCTCTTCTCCACCTTCTAGTGTCTCTTCTTGCCTGGTGCCTGGTGCCTGCTCTCCTGCAGGCGCAGGTGCCCAGGTACCTTCTCATCAAGGCAGGGTTTGCCTCCAGCCAGCAGAGCACCTCGTAGCTATTGCAGCTGCACCCGTCCCAGCAGCCTGTCCCCAGGGGAGCTGAGCGTGTTTGGCCCATCTCCTGGGAAGGACAGGCCAGAGACCTCAGGGGGCTGAGTCCTGCGTGGCTGCGCTTGGCCTCTTCTCCAGAAACTCAGGCTTCGCTGCACTGCTCCAGGCTGTGCTAAGAAAACCTCCAGCAGGAGCTGTGTCTTCTCCTCCTGGCAGATTTAAGCCCCATGGCTCTGCATGTCTCCATTTCCCCCTCCAAGGCTGAGACCAGACCCTGCCGCCCGGGGGCACGACGAGGCCTGGCAAGAGGCAGAGCACCTTTTCGGGCCTGCCAAGGTGTCCTTGGCCATGGCGGGTTTTACTCCTCCTTCCAAGCCTCCTTGCCCCAAGGCCTGTGCGGTGCTCTGCTCCCAGCGCCCTGGCACCATCCAACCTGCCTCCCCTCCACTAGTGCGCTGTCTCAGGTGTCCCCCGGCTTTGTCCCCCCGACAAAGCCAGCAGGCAAGCAAGAGCCTGCCGAGCAGGCCCCAGGGCGGGGCTGCGCAGAGAAAGCCCCTGCAGGGGCCCCAGGGTGAGGTGCAGTTGGGGAAACCAGCCAATGTGCTTTCCAGAGCAGTGGCCACCTTCACAAGCTGCTCACACTGACAAGCCGCACGGAGCAGCACTCTGTGCCCTCAACATCGGACTTTGTGCTGCAACCTGGTCGCTTTGGCCGCAGCTCTTGCCCACGTCGTTCCACGGACGGGCTTCAGGTGCTTGCAGGCTGCTGCACCATTTGAGGCATTGCTTCGCACACTTCCCTGAGTAGTGCCCACGCTTCCCTCCAGTTCCACCCCCGGGGCACCGCTCCGGCCAGCTCTGGGCCTTGGCACCAGCGGCAGATGACCCCATCCTCCCCGAGCAGCTCACCCACACCCCGCGCCCTCTCTGCTGGCGACCGCTTCCCCCCACGCAGAAGGGGCCTCCACAGCTTCACCACTTTCTCCGAGGCAATCAAAGGCTGTTCTGGGAGGTCCCCCTGCCACCAGCCTTCCAAACATTCAGCCCATTCTACCTCCTCCATAGTCACGGAAGTCATAGTTAAGGTGGGGAGGAGATGTTTTGGGTGTAGCTGAAGCTTCATAGTGTGCATGTAGTTGGAGCAGAGACCAAGGAACGCTGGCCGTGCAGAAGCACATGCATCCGCGTGAGGAGCAGACGGCTCAGCTGCAGCAGGAGTCTGTGGACATGATGCAAGAGCCGAGCGGGCTTGCCAGGAAAGCTGTGGTCTTCACTGCGTGGGACAGGTGGCAGTTCGGGGCCTTTGCTGGAGCCCTAGTGCTGCTCTTTGGGTCCGCTGGCTGGCCAGGAAGCAGGACCATGACATGGATTCTGGCTATGAGCACACCACCTCCCACAGTGACAAGGAGCGGGAACATGCTGACGCTCCAGTTCCAGTCATGGGCCTGAACGTGGTCTAGCAGCACGAGAACATGTGCCAGAGACACTTTCCGCAGACTGCAGAGGGCAATTCTCTGAGCACTTCCCTATGAGGGTGGGGATCTCCTGCTCTTTCCACCAAGCAGGACACAAAGGCCATGGAGTTTTACTAATACCCGGCCAGCTCCTTAGCACTTTCCTTTTAACTGGATACATGATCACAGCTCACGTGCACATGGAGTCTTTTGCGAGGCCCATAAAGGAGGAGCTCCCATTTCCACCAGGGGCTACTTTCTGCACCTCCCAGGACCATCCAGTCCAGCACTGGTCGTCTTGAGCTAATGCCCCAACCACGCCACATGCAGGGGCCCCCTCTTCAGTTCCCATGCTGGCAAGGTGCATTTCGTGGCCTACCATCTGTTGGAGCCCACTTGACCACCAGAACCATTTCCATACCAAACTCATTCGCCTTTCTTTCTCATCACTCTCCAAAGAGTATGTGCTATGAGGGCATACGGCTCCTGCCAGATGTGCTCCTATGTGCACGTAGGCAAGCACACACGTTGCATGTGCAGAAACTACAGTCCTATACCAGGCATCTGTTGCTGAGCATGGTCACTCTTAATAAGAGAAGGTTCAGAAATGCATGCTACAGGGTTCAGAAATGCATGCTACAGGCATCCTCTCTGAGAGAAATGGGGTTTCTCTTGCCTGGAAAGAGGAGACTTCTTTCACCCAGAACCCCTTCCCTTTTTCTTTTACTTTATATTCCCTTTTCTCCTTCTCCTTCCCATTTCCCTTTTCCTTTTCCTCCCTTTCCCTTTCCTTTCCATCCCATCCCTCTTTTACCTTTCCCTTCCCCTCCCTGCTCTGCCCTCCCCTTCCCTGCCTCTGGAACCTAGACACAAACTTTGGCCTTGAATGGGCCTTAGCAGTGGTTACACTGGTGCACAGACTTGCCCCATCAGCTTTTCCTCTCTTTCTGATCCTTCTGGTCACTAGAGCACCTTCCTCCCCGCCTAGAGGCTCGTCCTTCTCCACATGCAGTTCCCTGGTGCCAGGGAGACGGCTCGTGTGCACAGACCTACTGCGCCTCCTTGTGCGCTGCACCCCCCAAAGCCGTCCTGCATGCGTCTCGCAGCGAGCTCACAAAATCACTCTTTGTAGGGGGAAAACCCGTAGGTGGCCACGTTGGTTGGAGCAGCAAGTCTCTCTGGCCAGGGTCACTGCAGGGCGCTTGCTGCTGCCTAGAGAGCTCTAGCGCAATGAGCGGGAAGCGACCAACGAGCCCTAGCCCACGCCTGAACTGGATACGGCCTCTGACAAGGAGAGGAGGGAGGGCAGGAGGCAGGCAGAGGGGAGCCTCCTGCTCTCTCTGTCCTCTGCCCACAAGCACCCACAGCGAGATGCCGGGGCCTGGGGAGTGCTGGGAGCGTGGACCCGTGAGTGTGCACAGGAGGCGGCCCCAGCGCTTCCCCAAGCAAGCTCCCTTCAGGCACGGATCAGGCCGACAGATGCACCCTGGCAGCCACAGAGCAGCTGCCCCACGGGCAACGGTGTGCCAGAACCGTGGGCCCCAGCGTGGCCTCTCCAGTCCCCGTGCCTGCACTTGCAGGGGGCAAGTTTGCAGCACGAGACAGGAGCCACAGGCGATTTGCTGCTCTAACTGGGGATGCTCTTGTCATTACGCTTCATTGTCAGGACTCGCAGGGCTAAGTCCTGCCTCAGCAGAAGAAACCCAAGGGAAGAAGAGGGAAGGAGGAGGTTTGCCAGGCTCAAAAGGAACAAAGTCCTCATGGGAAGGGGGGTGGTGGGGCAGGACTTGCTCTCTTCTGGCCCTTCCCAAAGGCCCCAAGTTGTTTGATGCCTGCAAGGCGGAGCTCGTCCTCCTGGCTCAGAAAATACTGACTCTGTCTTTGTAAGTGGAGGACCTCCTTCCACAGGGCCCCTTTTTCTTTCTTAGAAGGGCTGAGGGCTGTTTGGGTGCTTCTGCCCACCTGGTGAGGGGGGCCCACGGGCATGCTGTGTGGCTGCTGCCTGGGCTCGTAGGTGGTGGGTGCCAGGGCCTCGGCTCTGGCTGCCCAGAACAGGTGTGTGTCACTACGCCAGGGTGGGCATGGCGGCCAGGGCTGGCCCTGGAAAGGGGCTGTGCCCCCGTGACAGCACAGAGGACAAGTCACAAAGGCAGGGGGCTGTCACCAGGGCACCCACAGGCATTGGCCCCGCAGCACTGCTGGGTTCACAGCAGTATGGCCTGGGCCAGCCCGGGCTGCGGCAGCCTCTGCAGGGTGAGTGCAGCAGTGGGGCAACACTGGACGGGACGAGGGCCGGGGCACCAATGCCAGCTCCCTCCCGGAGGTTTCCAGCGCTGCAGCAAGGGCTGAGCCATGCAGAGCAGCGCGTTGGGTCAGGGATGTTGGCACCCTGAGGGCTGGAGGCAGAGGTGCCTGGGGCTCCCGGTGAGCCCGGGTGCCCAGAGACGTGTTGGGGATGCGCCGGGCACTCGCAGCTCTGCGGGCCGCTGCTCCCTTGGCGGGGGGGCGGGGGGGCACGGGCCTCAGGACTCCCCATTCTGGTGGCACTTGCTCTTTCTGCACCCCTGCCCCCGGGGCAAAGCCTGGCCAGGGTGCTGGGCCTCAGGGGAGGGTTGGCAGGATGGGCCGGCCCCACAGTGTCGGCGTCTAGGCCCTGCGTCCCCTTGGAGCCTGCAGGCACCAGGGCCCAAGCGCTTTCCCTGGCGTGGCCCGGGGTCCCTGCTCAGGCAGCGCTCACAAATCCCAGCCTTGCTGCCTCCAAGCTCCCTCGCCCCCTCTCCCATCTTGCCCCTTTGTGCCTGCAGCTCCCGCCACCAATCCGCAAGCTCTCTCCCAGCTGGCCTGGCTCACCTGCTTCTCTCCCACCTCCTCTAGGTAGGCTATGGCTGGGGGTCTTGCGCTCCTCCTCGCCATGCTGGGCATTGTCCTGCAGCCGCTGAAGGTCAGTGACCACATGGATGTGGCCATGGAGCAGTGCATGCAGCAGCGCAAGGAGCAGGAGGTGGAGCTGATGACTCGGCTGCAGCAGGAGTTTGCGGAGATGATGCAGGAGCCGCAGAGCGGACTTTTCAGGAGAGATGTGGTCTTCGCCACCTGGGACCTGTGGCAGTTTGGGGCCTTTGCTGCAGGCCTTGTGCTGCTCTTTGGGCTCTTCTGGATGGCCACGGAGCAGGACTTTGATGAGTGTGACAGCAGCAGTGGCCTGAGCTCCTCCAGCAGCGAAGAGGAGGGGGAAGGCGAGGAGCAGGAGGCTGTGGGTGCTGTGCACTGGCTCTCTCCTGAACAGCAGCTGGACTGCCCAGGCAGGAGGGCCCTAGAGACCTTCTACCAGCAGCACCTCTGGGGGCCAGTGCAGGACGTGGCCCACACATGCAAGGTGGTGGAGGAGCTGGCGGGCAACCTCCTCCATGCCTGCCAGATGCTCTCTTTGACAACTTTCCTGCCGCGGCTGGAATGGTGCATCGGTGTGGGCAGCGTTTTTGAAGGCTGGAGCTACCACAGGCAGGACACCGTCTACAGGCTGCTCGTGCTCCTGAAGCCACCACCCGGGCACTCCTTCCGCCTGAAGCTGGGCACTGGCGGGGAGCTGCCGGCGAGGCATGGTCGCGTCCATGTGAAGCTGGAGTGCATGTGCGAGAGGGAGCAGCTGCTGGGGGATGTGCTGTGCTTCCGGCACCACTCCCAGATCCGAGTGCGCAGGTATCAGCGCCCCGGGCTCCTACACACCCTGTGCACTGGCTTCTACCTGGATGTGGAGAAAACCGCCCGCTGGTTCCAGCTCTGTGTAAGAAATGCCTGGGACGTGATTGCTGCGGAACAAAACTGCCAGCTGACAGTGCTGCCTTCCTCCCATTCCTGCAAGCTCCAGCTCACATGTGACTCTGGGAGAACCATGCACACTGAGATAATGCTGGGGGTGCAGCAAGACAACTCGGGGCTCTTCATGGGCAGCCAGGAGGCAGAGGCCGGCCTCAGCAGCAGCACAACTTGGCTGGAGAGCTGTGCCCTGCAAGAGCTGCTGTTCTTCAGATTCATGGCCAGGCAGGCCCCCCAGGGCAGCTGCCACCTAACGTGTCTGCAGCTCCTCACCTACCTCCTGGAGGACTCGGTGCTTTCCTCTGTCCACCTGAAAACAGTCGCCATGCACCTCCTGACACTGCTTCCCCCATCAGAGTGGTGCCCGGAGCATCTCCTGGAGCGGCTGAGGGATGTCCTGCGCTACCTGCACCACTGCCTGGAGGAGAAACAGCTTCACCACTTCCTCCTAGGCAACGAGAGGGTGCCCAGGGAGGTCCCCCTGCCAGCGGCCTTCCAAACGGCCAGCCCGCTCAACCTCTTCCAGCGCCTGGCGCAGCAGCCCGACGCCCACGCCCAGGCGCCGCGCGAGTTCACCGAGCTGCAGGATCGGCTCAGGAGCCTGTTAGACTGACGCCAAAAGGCGGCTCTGCAAATGGAGCAAAAGCACACTTTGCGGATCCTCACCCGATCCCACTGAAGACGCCGTTGACAGGAGGCGTGCGACAGAGGCGCCTGTGATCACCTGCGCAGAGACTGCCCATCCTTTTGGAGAGATTCAGTTCCCCACGGGAGCACTGCCCTATGCACACACCCCAATAAAGTTGCCTCTTCTCACAAGCCCTCTGTCTGTGGCTGCCTCCGCCTGGGCAACGCTGTGTGGGCAACGCGGGCCCCATCCTGCCACAGGGATACACACCCAAGATTGCCTCGTGTCTGGGAGATGACCAGAAATCACAAACACTAGCACACGCCAGACTGCCCTATTTCCCCCAATCCCAGGAAGCTAGCTGACAGTAGCAAGGGTGCCTGCCGCACAGATGACATTTGGGAGGTGCATCAGATGTACGGCTGTCACGCTGAACAGGCACAAAATAGGGCACCTGCGCCAGCGTTCGCACGGCCAGCAAGGTTAAAGCTTTGGCGATGGCCTGCACTCAAAGCAGGCACGCACGCCGTGCATGCCACGTCTCTGGGAAGTGCTGGCCGGCCTCATTGCAGCCGTGCGACACAACAGGTGCACGGATATGTGTATTTGGGACACCTGCGGCAGAAATACAGCCCTTGTGTGCTGCGGAAGACTCACAAGCTGTTTCATAACTATCACCTCAAAAGAGCTGCACGTGCCCGAGTGCTGGAGAAAGCCGGGCTGGTGTCCCGCACGCACTCAGTGCCTTGGCTTGCTCAGCGAGCTAGCAGGAGTCGTACCACAGCTGCCCTACGTCCATCAGCTAGGGTCTGTGGGGTTTAGGGGCTCTCGGGGGGCGTGGGGGGCTGTGCTCTTACGACACCTGCTCTTGCCTCTTCCTGTAGCAGGCCCGGCAGGGCCCAGTTTGTGCTAGCCGTCGTTCCCAGCACAGGCCCTTGGCTGGCAATAAGCAACACCACCCCAGCCACTCCCAAAGGCACAGCAAGACGCCATTGCTAGCCACCAGCACAAGTGCAGGGGGCAGCAACAGGCACAATCAGTCACTGCCCATCTGCCAAAGCTGCCCCGGCCCTGCTTACACTGCCAATGTGCTTTCCAGAGCAGTGGCCACCTTCACAAGCTGCTCACATTGACAAGCCGCACGGAGCAGCACCACGGCTGGGGCCAAGGAGAGGGCAGGCCGGAGCGCTGACGCCTGTGCCCATGCCCAGTTGCTCCAGCTCCGCGGCAAGAACATCCCACCCGACTGAGGCCCAGCTGCGGCAGCTGCAAAGGCCGAGGCTCCCGGGCAGCAATGAGGCCACACAGAGAGCAAGGACCAGGGAGACAGCCAGGGTTCAGCATCGACCAGGCATTTGTCCTCAGGGGGAACCAGGCAGAGCGCTGCCTCTCACCCTCAACCAAGCTCACCCAGGGGCATGGGGCGGCCACAGGCACCTGCCGCTAGTGGATGGCAATGTCATCAGCCCCACGTCACTCTCACCCAAGGCTGGATGTCACCAGCCCTGTCCCCCAGCAGGCAGGGAAGGTGCAGGCTGTGCTAGGGAGGGCCCTGAGCCACATTTTTAACCCTGCTGCTCCCACTGCTGTGCCCACTGGGGGGTCAGTCTCCCCAGCAGGACAGCGGGCCTCAGCCCCACCTGCTTTGCTCAATGCTCAAAAGGCCTTTGCAAGAAGGAGCTAGGCCTGGCGGGGGGCATTGCCCAGATGCACTCAGCAGCCCTGGCATTTGCGGCAGCACCACAGGGGACTTTGCTGCTTTAGCGACAGAACGGGGAGCAGGGCCCCAGCCCAGCTGGTCCCAAAAGGGGGCCCCAGCCGGCAGCTCGACGGGAGGCCAAGGGGCAAAACACCAGCTATCCCACAGCAGCAAGGACCTAGGAGAACAAAAGGCATGTTTTACTGCAGAACCCCCAGCAACACAACCTCCAGGCACCGCTCTGCTACCAGCACTGCGGCTCACACCCGTTTGCCCAGAGACCACAGGGCACTCGCAGAAACACTCCTCCTGCCACGTGAGAGCTCTAGGGCAGGATACAGACCCCAGCTCTCACCAGCACCTTCAGCAAACGGGGACAGCTTGCCCACAGACTCGCGGGCATGCACAGCACAAGAGCAGTCCTGAGGGCTAACCCACCCTGCCTTTCGCTGGGCTCCTGCTTCTTCCAGCCTGGCAGCCTTTCCCACGGGCACAGCGCGCTCCAGCCGCTGCCTCTGCAGCGCCAGCAGCCTGTGCCCATAGCTCAGACCCCAAAACAGCCCCCCACCCACCACCTCACTCACAGGGGCCTTGCAGATACCCCCACGATTCCTGTGCCTCCAGCATGCAGCAAGCACAAGCACCCCTCCTCTTAGGCTGCACGCGCCACAAGCACCCCTCCGGGAACAGGGTGCTCAGACCCCAACGCCAGGGCAGGCTTGAGCTTTGCTCACTCCTCTCTTCGGGGCACTCACCCGACATCTCCTCCCACACCTGCCTCCTCCCTTGCTCCCCATCCTGGGCACGCCTGTGCTCCTCACCGGGGGCTTCTGGCACTTCAGCACAACGAAACCGCATCACCTGGGCTGTGCTGAAACAAAGCCCAACAGGAGAAAAGGAGGGCAAGAGAGAGCAAGAGCAACACAACTCCCTCTCCAGCACCCCAAGCGCCAGGCCGGGCTCCTCCCCTGCAAACTCCAACCTAACAGGCGCAGCCTGGGACCTGCCTCGCTGCTTTAGAGGCGCCACGGACCCCAGCACCTCCCCAAAATGACCTGCCTGGCAGCAGTCAGAAGGCAGCAGCAGGCTAGATGCTCTCACATCCAGCATCACCCCAACAGCGCTAACACACACGGCTACCGCCACGCACCAACCGCAGCGTCACCCTCCCCACGCAAGGCCCAGGGTCACGGCAGGCGGTTGGGCAGCCCCCGCATGGCCACGACCCCTGCCAGGGGCACCCCAGAGCTCACAAGGCCACCGGAGGCACCGAGGGGCCAGACGTGCCGCCTCCCTCCTGCTCACCCGCCTGGCCCCGAGGCCACCCAGCCAACGCCATCACAGAGCCCCATGCTGCAGGGGCGGCTGCCTCGCAGCACGGCAGCGTCGGGCCACTGCTCCCACCCGGCTGCTCCCGAGCTGCCGCCTCGCCTCGCCTCGCCTCGCCTCGCCTCGCCTCGCCTCGCCTCGCCCACCCGCCGCTCCGGGCTCCGCGCTGCCCCCGCCGGCAGGCGCCTCCTGCCCCGCCCCCGCCGCCCCAGCACCGGCCCCGCGCTGCCCCCGCCCCCGCGCCCGCGCCTGCGCCTGCGCCGCACGCGGCCCGGCGGCCCCGCCCACCACGTGCCCGCGCGCCGCGGCGGCTCCCCCCATTGGCTGCGGCGCTGGACCGCGAGGGGCGGGGCGCGGCCGTTGGGGCGGGCTGCAACCGGCTGGGCCCGGTCCCGGGGGGTCTGGCCGCTGCGGCTCGGGGCCCGCTGCAGCCGCGCTGTTCAAACGCCGCCGTTTGTGCTCGAGTCGGCGGCTGCGCGGCACCGTTTGCCTCCTTCAGCTCCCCAGTGTGGTGGCTTCAGCTTTCCCTCCAGGGCAGGGACAGAAAATGCAGCTGCGCTGGCCTCTGTGCGCTTCCGAAGAGAACTGCTGGCTGTAGCAGGGGGCTGAGCAGCCTCCCTGCAGCCATGCCAGCCCCTGGGCTCTGCTGCTTGGCAGCGCGCCCACTCCAGAAGGCCGAGAAACCAGCCGCACCTCTCGTTGTGCCACAGCGCGAGGAGCAGCCCCAGCCCTGGGGGCTGGGCTCAGCGATGGCACTGCCCGGGCACAGGAGCGACAGCCTTCTCCCAGGGCAGCTCGTCACCAGCAGAGCACCCAAGTCAGCGACTGCCCAGAGGTGCAGCAGCTGCTGCCTCCAGCCCTCAGCTGCCATCCTCCCACTGCCCCACTGCTGGCTCCAGCCCCAGGCTTGAAGCCTTCACACGCCTTTTCTCTCCCTCTTCTCTCGCTTTCTTCTTTCTTTTTCTTTGGTGGGCCGGGGAAGAAGACATACAAGCCCTGGGAAGAGAAATCCGTTTCTCCCCTCCACAGCCCCAGGCCCTGCACCTACGGAGCTGATGTAGTTGGACACTGGCAGCCCTCCTCTTCCTCCAGTTCTCTTTGGGGGAGTTTGGGGAACAAGTGCCCTTGCTGGGGCAGTGCCTGGTTCAAGAGGTATGGTGGGCGCTGCCTCACAAGTGCAGCCATAGAGGCCTGGCCATGACTGCCACCTCGGTGTCTGGGGCAGGAGAGATGTCAAGGGGATCGCATGGCCTGCTGGTGGCATCATGAGCTCCCCAGGGCCATGGGGGCTGGGGCTGTGCATACAGTTTGTGCCAGCCCTGCAGCGTCAGCCCCGACACCTGGTTTCCCTCTCCTTTTGCCTGAGGATCTGTACACTGGAGATGGCTGTGGCACGTGCCAACTCTGGGCAAAGCCTGCAAAGTCTGAGAGACAGGAATTGGGAGGGAGAAAACATTCCTGCAGGTGGGCTGGGAAAGGTCATTAGCACCTGGAGGAGAGACTTCATTGTTAAAGAATAGCGCACTGAAACTGTCTAGAGGTAGCCGCTTAGCGCAACTTGTATGGAACTTGCTTGGCATGGGTGGCTGAATTTGCTGGGGCCTTGGGCCGCACTTAGATAAAATAATGAACTTTTCCTTAGTCCAGTAAGAAAAGGGCCTCGGAGCTGGTTCAAGCTGGGAGGGTGGGGAGGTTGCAGGCAGTCCGCGTTCCTGCGTCTCACACTGGGAAAGGGAGGGTGTCTGCAGGAATGCGTCTCGCACTCTGAGGGGGAGGGTGTCAAGGCTTTGGAGTGGGACCAGTGCAGGGCGTTGGGACCTTGGGGGACGGGGCCTTGGCTCGCTGCTGGGGCAGTGTTGATTGTTGTGGATTGGAATCGCCTCCTCCTCAGGACCTTAAGGCACAACAGTAAGACCCAACAAAAACAGAGGTACAACCGTCATCAGAGACCGCAAAAAAACAAAAATAAGGAGAAAGACAGCTTGCCTCAGAATGACGATGAGAGCCAATGAGGAGCAGGAGACCCCAGACCAAAAAATTACTATTGGTCTAACTACCACGTGAGGGGTGGGAAATGTAAGTTGAAAAAACTATAATTGCCCAGGATTTGAGGCACCCACCTCGAGCTGTAATTACTGCACGTGCGTCATTAAAATTTAATTATTTAATTTGTTTTGATTTGGCTGTGAAATTTTCTGCGGGAACCTAGGGTCGGGCCCTGTTATGGTGGCCGACAAGCCTAATTTCCATAACATTCATCCAGTTTGCTGGCAGAGCACTTCATAGCTATTGCAGCTGCACCTGCCCAGGCAGGCTGTCCCCAGGGCACCTGAGGGTGTTTGGCCCATGTGCTGGCAATGACAGGGTGGGGTCTTCCCCACTTCTTCCCCACCAGCCCAGCTGATAGGCTGCTGCCCTCGCTCACCCTTGCAGATGTCCTCCAGCTTCTCCTCGCCCTAGTGCTTCATGTGCTGCCTGATGAGCCCTAGGCACACACACAGCCCCTCACAGATCTTGCTCCCCAGCCCACCCCAAGCAGCCCAGCTCCCCCCAGGCCCTGCCCACCTTACCAGGCGCCCTCCAAAGTGCCATGTTACCCAGCATCCCCTGCCCAGCCACACACTGCTGGTACAGGTTCAGCAAGCTGCCTCCTCCTCACCGTGCCTGCTGTGTCGCACAACAGGATGAGGCCTCTGAGCACCGGCCCTCACATCACCCAGCAGTCACTCCGCAGATACCTCACAAGATACCCACTGCCCATCCTGCCCTCATCGCTGGGCCAGTGCCCCCTCCACCAGGCCTGCTGGCGGTCCCCTCTCCCCTCATCTCCAGCGACTCCGCCAGTTCCCATTTGCAGAGCAAAAGCTCCTCCCGTAACAAGGCATTGGAGCTGGCTGCTGCGCAGAGGGTGCAGACGCAGGCCAGAAACCACAGCTTCTCGGCCCCTTCCATACCAGCAGCAGAGGGACAAAGAGAGCGCGTGAGAGGGCCAGGGGCAGGGCCAGCAGGACCAGAGCACTGCAGGGCCTGCAGCGACAGTGGGGCGCCTGCACGGGAGCAGCCCTCCACAGCCAGCAGCCCTCCGGGGGCTTCTGAGCGTGGCGCAGCCCGAGGGACCCACCGGCAGAGGCGGGCACAGCCCCGAGGGAAATGGCGACACTCACCTCCCCTCGGCATATGAAGAAGGCGCCCACATACTGCAGGGCTTCCGCCTCCTCTCTGGAGAGCAGGCAGAGCTACAGGGCTGGCAGCGAGAGGAGAGGAGCCAGCCGAGCCCTCTGCCCCACCGCACGCCTGCGGCCACGCACACAGGCAGCCCTGGGCTGGGCACCTGCACCGGAACACGGACACCGCGGCTCCCTGGGCTCGCCAGGCCACTTGGTGGCAACGTTTGCAGCTGTAGCAGATTAACTTGGCTGCCTGTTTGGGGGCTTTGTAGAGAGGAGAGGCAGGCCAGGAGAGCAGCTGCTTCTGGCAGCTCTTTGCAAATGACATCCTTCCCCTGGCCACAGATGGCTTTTGCATTGGGCCGGGAGATGGGGGAAGAGAGCAGCGTCCAGGGATGAGGGCTGCAGCACCCCAGCTTTGTCGTAGCTTTCAGTTTCTTGCCGGAAGGGGGATCCCAGCAGACTATGCTGTGCTTTGCAATGAGGGGAGCTACTGGGCATCTTGGTGCACGGGAGGCCAACGTCACCGTAACTCTTTAGGGCCCCCTCTCGTTGCCTCGTGTTGTGGCTGTGAGTCTGTACAGCTGCTTGCGCTGAAACTTCAGCTCGCTTCGAAGGCTTAATGCTAAACCTCCTGCAGCAATAACTGGCTTGTTGCCAGTAAATAGTCACCAGGGCTAGATAAGGCGTTTGCTTTTGGACCACGTTTCTGGCGTTTTTGCTTCTGAGTGCGGCATTCAAGCAGTTACGTGCTGTGGCTGGACAAATATCAAGGGCTGCAGGCTGCCGTGAATCAGCCTTGTGACACAAACTGCGCTTTGCCCCAGTCAGTTTGGCCAGGTTTGGTTTTGGCCCTGTGAGAAACTGCCGGCTGCCCCAGACACTGTCAGGTGTGACCCCGAGTCTGATCTGGTGCTGTCAGGTCTCACAGTCTCCACGCCGACGTTTCCCTGCGGGCTTTACTCTTCCCAGAGCAGCTCTTACTGCTCAGCCACCTGCGCCCCCCGAGTGGCAGTGCTCACAGGGGGGCAGCCGCTTGCTGATGGCGGACACCAGCCACTCTGGCTGCTGCTGCTTCTGGCCCCCCAAGTGGTGCTTAGGGGCTCCCGGGGGCTGCGGCCCTGCTCGGAGTTCAGGGCCCAGGGCCACGGGCTGGGGAGAGCAGGCAGCGGGGACCTTCTGCAGCCAAAGAGCCAAGAGCCCGCAGCGTGACTTTGCAGGCGGGAAGGCACATGGCCCCCCCTGCTCTCCCAGCGCAGCCGCCTCGCAAAGCACATGGACAGCAGTGCTCGCAGTGGCCCCTGCCATCTCTGGATGGCTGGAGCCTCTAATACGTGTGCTGAGCTCTGGGCCCTGCTGCGCTGGTGCCTGCATGGGCAAATCCTGCGGGGCCTACCAGAGCATCCCAGCAGCCTGCTAACTCCTGGGCTCAGCCACACCAGGGGAAGCCAGCGCCAGCTCCGGGCCAGCTCCGGGCCCTTCCTCATGCAGAAGAGGTCATGGCTTTGCAGGGCAGAACCCTGTCAAGACTGCTGCCATTCCTGACCCTGCTGTCAGGGGAAACGGGGTGCTTCTCTGACTGCTGGGAAGGGGGGTATGTTGTGGCTGCCCTAGACTGCTGGAGAGCGTGTGTGCCCTCCCCCTCCCAGGGTGACCCCGATTCCTTCAGGACCGGAGTTTTCTACCCATTCCTTTGCCCAAAGAAAAGACACTGAGCCGTGGTGAAGAGACAGGGCTGCTTCTTTGGGGAAAGCCCAGCAGAGGGGGGACTGGCAGCACAAGCCTGGGACGGGCTGGGCCTGAGGGCCGGAGCTGTCCTGCGGGCAGGGAGAGAGGCCAGGAACCCCCCGACTTCCCCGCACACTCAGGTGGCCGCTGCGGGCAGAGCAGCCTGGCATCAGGAGGCAGCCGAGCTCCAGCAGCAGACACAGTCATCGCGCAGAGGACAGTGCCACCGCTCCCACGCTCTCCTCAGGCGGTAGCACAGGCCTTGGAGGGTGCCTGGGGAGGGAGTCATCTTCCCTGGAGCTCTCAGGAGCAGGATGGTTTGCGTCGCCAGGCAACAGACGGACGGGCTGCTGTCCTCCTGCAAGCCTTGCAGGGCTGAGAGAGAAAGGAGCAGAGCAGAGATCAAGGCGCCCTGTCTGCACAGATGCCAGGCATCCCCTGCTGACGCAGCCAGTCCCACCCAGCTCTTCCCACAGCCAGGAGGCAGCAGGAGCAAGAAAGGGACGAGGTGGGAGTTGCTGGCCAAGACCGTCCCAAAGGCTCCTGAAATCTTCTCTCTACTCTACCCACAGCGGCCCTGCTCTGCACGGGGAGCAGAGCCCTCCTCGCCTGGGGCAGGAGTGGCAGCTCCCTGCCCAGCATCTGTCTGCCTCCCACCAGCCCTGCCTGACACCCTGCTGCCCTCGCTCACCCGTGCAGATGTCCTCCAGCTTCTCCTTGCTCCGGCCCCTCAGGTGCTGCCCGACAAGCCCTAGGCACACACACACAGCCGCTCACAAATCCGGCTCCCCAGCCCACCCCCAGCAGCACAGCTGCCTCCAGGCCCTGCCAGCCTGGCCACGCTCCCTCCTCCCTTTTGCAGCGCTGATGCCAGGGCGCTCCGCACTGCGTGCCACCCAAGGGTCTTGCTGTGAGGGCACAGCAGGAGGCTCCCAGCAGCCCCACATGTGTGGGCAGAGATGGCAGAGGGTGACACAGCCCCTGGGCACCCAGGCCCTGCATCGGGCGCTCGGGGCTCCAGCAGACACAGCTGCAAGGCTGGTCCTTGCTGCCAGCGCAGCAGCCGGGGGGGCTGAGGCCGAGGTGTCCGGGGACAGAGAGGGACACCAGCGGTTGGGGCTCACCAGTGAACCTCACGGCTGCCTCCCGCAAGGACTCCTGTGGGCTCTCCAAGTATGTCAGGCTCTGGTGCAGGTACTCTTCTGCTCTTCTGGCCCTCACCAGCTGGGGAGAGCACAAGGGCACGGGCTTGGCACACCCCTCCCTCACCCAGCCAGGCAGTCCCTGCGCCCAGGACCGGCCTTGCCCTGCCAGGACGCTCATGGCTCCCACACACGAGCTGGGCAGTGCCGAGCTTCGGAGGGAGCAGAGGGCAGGCTGCTCCCCAGGCATGCTGAGGTGCCCTCCTGCTGCCAAGGCCCAGCTGGGCCAGGGGCTGCTTTAGCATCCCAGGGGGCAGCGAGGGCAGAGGAGCCTGGAGAAGAGCTCGCCAGGGCAGCGTGCTTGGAGAAGGGCAGCGTGAGTGCTGCTCCAGCCTGGCGGCTTTGGGTGCCAGCCAGGGCCAGGGGCACAGCTGCCTGCCCCACACACTGGGCATGGAGGGGGACAGGCCTTGCGCAGGCTGGCTCTGGGGGCTTTGGGGCCATCCTTACCAGGCACTCGCCGATCCTCCACGTCTGCGCTGTCTCAACCAGCTGCCTGAGCTGCTTCCACTTGAGGAAGTTGGCAGCGCGAAGGAGGGCTTCCCGAGAGGCCTGCACAGCAGCAGAGATGGGGAGATGCCACCGCAGCCCAGGGGACAAGACCCTGCGTCCCCCTGCTCTTGGCAAGTCTCGGGGCCTTGCCTGGCCCACCATGGGAAGAGGCAGCAGCTGGGCACCGACTCTGCCACGGGGTTCAATACCCTGGGCAGAGACATGGGGCACCCACCACCTCAGGCACCTCGTCCTGCTGCGGCAGCACAACAGAGAGTCCCAAGAGCTGCTGAGCTGTAGCCAAGGCCAGGAGGAGGCTGAAGGGCTGCAGTCGCAGAGACGCCCAGGCAGGACTCGGCCACAACTACCTGCCACAGGCATTGCCCCTGCGGGTGCTCGGCTGCCCGGCCTGCGCCCTTGCCCAGACTTGTGCCCCCGCCCCAGAGCTGGGTAGCCGGGATGCAGGGCCCGGCCCCTGCCCTCACCGCACCTCCCTCCCTGGGGCTCTCCCCTCCCCAGGCTCGTGGGCTGGGGAACAAGTTGGCTCCCCAAACTCCTTGCAGGTGCTGCCTCCCTCTGCGCAGGCCAAGGGCACTGGGGGCACACGCTGAACGTGGGGAGCAGGGTGTCTCCTCCTGCAGTGCTCTTGCCTTAGGCAGCTGGGGCATGCCCCAGGCCAGACATCTCCAGGCCCCTGCTGGGGCAGGGCACGGTGGCAACAGGAATTGGGGGGCAAAGCCTGGCCTCGCACACCTGCAGGGCTAGCTGCGAAGCCCCTAGGCACTCCAGGGCTTAGACATTTGTGGCCACGGACTGCGGCGGAGCCCTGTGGGACCGGGGAAAGCAGGTCTGGGAAAGGCCCCTGCCCAGCTTCTCATTCCCTGCTTCGAGCCTTCTAGGGCCCTGGTTAGAAAGCCATACCTGGCGCACGCTGCAGCTCTCGTCCTCCATGTGGAAGAGCAGTGGCAGCAGGCTGCTGCGCACTTGCTTCTGCAGCTGCTGGTCTTTGGTGCCCAGCATAATCGCCAGCACATCTCTGAAGAGCCGCGTGGAGAGCACTCGCACCTGGACAGCGTCCTGGTGGGAAGGAAGAGGGGGCACCTCAGTGCTGGCTGCTCCAAGCCCACGGTCTCCCTCGCGCCCAGCCCTCCTGCCGGCGCTGCAGGGGCCGAGCACAACACGGAGCAGCCGAGGGCAGAGAGGGCACTGGCGCAACACAGCCCCCCAGCCCAGGACACCGGCAGGGGCCCTGGCTCTCCCCCCAGCCTTACGGCATCAAAGAGCAGCAGGAGCTCCGCGGACAGCTGCGGAGCAATGCTGGCCACCGTCTCCTCGCCCATGACGTGCACCACGTGTCGCAGCACCACCAGGGCCTTAGTGCTGATGTCGCTGTCCGCATCCCGCAGTTGCTCCATGATGAGTGGCAGCAGGAAGCGCATTTCTCTTACCTGTGTGAAACACCACTGCGTTTGCTGAAGAAGTAGTGGACTGCCCAGGCAAAAATGCCCGGTTTGTTAGACACCCGCTTCTCCTCTGGCTTCCCAGAAGCTGGCATGGCGGTTACTGCAGCAACCTGCTGCCAGGCAGGGCTTAGCGGCACAGCCATGGCAGTGTGGGGGACTGGGGGCGTAGGGAGGGAGGAGAGGGCAGCACCGGCTCCTCTCCACCTGACCACTCGCCCCCTTCTGTGTGTTCCCCAGCACCCTCACCCAGCCCCACGCTGCCCGCACAGCTTCACCCGCCTGTCCCCTGCTCACCGTCTGCGGCCTGTCGCATAGCAGGATGAGGCCTCTGAGCACCAGTCCACGAATCACCTGGCTGCCACGCTCCAGATACCTCGCAAGGAGCAGCAGGATATGAGCATTGTCTTCGCAAAGGTCCGGGCAATCCACAAGCTGAAACACATGTTGCAGGGAGACAGTGCCAGAGCCGGCAGGACTCCCTGCATCGTGCCGTGCCGGCTCCCACCAGCAGCTCAGGGCGAGGGCACCAGGCCCACACAAAGCCTGGCCCCAAGGCAGCAGTGAGTGCGGAGGGCCCCCGGGGCTGCTCCTCCGCTCCTCTCCACCATCCACACAGCAGGCACCAAATCCACGTGGGCACAAGAGTTACCCCAGCGCGGATGGGCCAAGCCAAGGCTACAAGTCGCAGTGCACCCACTGCCCCAGCTCCACTCACTGCCGCGCCCACCCCCCAGCACGGGCACGGGAGAGCAGAGGGGTGAGAGGCACCCCAGAGGCAGCCCTGCCATCAGGCTCACCTCCACGAGGAAAGCCAGGATGGAGATCTCCTGGGAGGGCTCCTCCAGGCGGAGCAGCACTGCCAGCTGGCGCAGGAGGTAAACTCGCAGCCTTCTTGGGGTCTCCCTCATTTCCCTGGCAGAGGGAAGAAGGCACTGGTGGCCTGAGCAGCCCAGGCAAACCTCGGCCATGCCTTGGTCACAAGCGCTGAGGCTGCAGCCCCTTTCTTGGGGAGCTGGGCACCCCCACGGGCTCTGTGGGGCACCGCATCTGCAGGGGAGAAATGCTGGGGCAGAGCGGGCACAAGGGGCTCTCACCTGGCCAGCAAAGCCACTCCGCTGTGGTGGGTCTCAGCGCGGAGGAGCATGTCCCAGCCACCCTTCCTCGCCATGAGCAGCACCTGGCGCTCGTAGCCGGCACGGCAGAGCAGCGCTTTCATGGCCCGCACTGCGGCCCTGTGTGTGGAGCAAACACCAGGTCACACTGGCACCCCCGGCCCCGCCTATAGGTCCACAGCAGAGACAACGGGGCTGGCATGGAGCACCTGACGGGGCTGGTGAGAGCAGACTCTTCCCCTTGGCATTCCCTGCAGCACATCTCAGCCTCCTCCGGCGTCAGTGCTGCGGTGACAGAAATCTGGAACAGCAGCGCCAGGAAGAGCTGGGGGAAAAATGCCTCCACCTGCGGTGGGCAGGGGGGCCGCTGGAGGATCTTATGCAGCGCCATGGTTGCCTGCAGAAAACACCCAGAGACAGCTCTCGCTGCAGACGTGCACTTGTTGCACGGCCCAGTCTTGGCAGCGATGCTTGGGCGCT
Source organism: Dromaius novaehollandiae (assembly GCF_036370855.1). Classification (NCBI taxonomy): domain Eukaryota; kingdom Metazoa; phylum Chordata; class Aves; order Casuariiformes; family Dromaiidae; genus Dromaius; species Dromaius novaehollandiae. The sequence continues at coordinate 44,276,647 of NC_088104.1, forward strand.
GCCCTGGGCCACGGGGCAGTGAAGCAGTGACTGGCCTGGCTGTGCGGCCAGGGCAAAGCCATGGGAGCTCTTGGGGCTCAGCTCCTCTTTCTGCCCTGGGCACAACAACCCTTTCTGCGCTGGTGGGAGGTCTCCCTGGGGGGGCGGGGGGGTGGCCCTCCATGCACAGGCCTGCCTGGGCTGTGCCTTGGTCCTGCCGGGCCCCTAAGTATGCCCCAGCCCCTAATCCTGCCCCTAACCCACGTTGCCAGCCCACCAAGCACAATGCAGAGACAGAGGAGGGCGGAGGGCCACCCACGCAGGGCTCCCGCCTTGTGCACAGGGGGCTCCAGCGGTGAGCAGCAGCCCAGCGTGCTGGTGCGGCGGGGGTCAGGCACTGGCCAGGGCCCCGCCAGCCGTAGCCCTCCCTCACGCACTGTGCCTGTGCGCCCTGGGGAGGTCAGGGCTTGGCGGCGGATGGGGAAGGGCAGAGGGGGCCCTTTCTGTGGCCTCTCGCCCACAGAGGCCAGTGCAGCCCTAGGGGAGAGCGAGGCTTCCTCCACAAACGCACGGTCAGGGGAGAGATGTCCATGTGGTCCCCATCCAAAGTCGACGCCTTGTGCACTGGCCAGTCCAACAGCACGTCAAACAGCTTTCCCAGCACCTTCTCTGCAGTCATGGGCTTCGACAGCAGCACCTTCCACATGGCCGCGGCAGCGCTGCAGGCCCAGAGCGCCCTGTCAGCGGGTGCCGCAGCCGCAGCGCCGTGGCCTGGGCAGCCCCACAGGGCCTGGGCTGGCCGCCAGCCCTGCCGCTGCCTGCTGCCCGCTGCCCGCTGCCCCATGCCGGCAGCACCCAGCCGGCCCTGCCCCAGCAGGCATCACACCGCCAAGCTCAAGTCCCTTGTGGGGCAGGGAGGGAGCCAGGCGACCGGGCTCAGGGGCCCAAGGCAGCCAGGCTTGCTCAGCTCTGGCTGCTGCAGCCCTGCCTGAGGCAGCGGGGCTGGCACACGGGGACACCGGGAGGGCCCAGCCCCTCAGCAGAGTGCTGAAAATCTCCCTGTCCCCCGCGGCCCACACGGGACGAGCTCTAAGGCCTGCGGGGCCCCAAGCACTAGAGGCAGCAGGGCCCGTACCTGTCGCAGGATGGGGAACAGCGCAGCAGGCTCACAACCACCTGCTCAGGGTACGCGCAGGCCAGCTTGAGAAGAGCCCTGTCCAGGCTGTGCCACGCAGACTCCTCCGTGACGGACAGCACGCTTCTCCACAGGCACCTCACCATCTCTGGCAGCTGGAGGGCACACGGCTCCGAGTGGGGCTGCTGCCAGCCTGCAGCCAGTCGCCCAGCTCCCACCCAGAAGGGCCGCCCTTGCCACCGCTCTGCGCTGCCCCCGGAGGGTGTCGGGTGCCTGGCAGACATGGACTCGGGGAGACGGCGGGGGGGAGCAACCCCCGGAGGCCTCGAGCCCCGGCCGTGCCACCCACAGGCTACTTACGTGCTCCAAAAGGGAGGCGTCGTCTGTCACGAGCGCATCCAGCTCGTGAGCAGCCGCCTGCGCATCCTGGGTGCTGCAGGCTCCGATGCCCCTGATGGCTGCGAGGATGGCACTTGTCCTCACAGCGGGCTCAAGGTGTCCCCCAGACATCTACGGGAGAAAGGAGGGCAGCCCAGATAGATGCGGAGCACCCAGCGGTGCCCCCTCACTCAGCCGTTGGCAGCGCCTGGGGCGTGCGCACCTCGTGGGGCTGCAGCTCGCAGCTGCTCTCCGTAGGGACCCCACGGTCCTCCGCCTTCTCCTCCCAGGCCACCCTGGGGCGGCTGGGGGGTCTCTCCACCATCCTAGGCGATGCAGCAAAGGCTCCGCGGGGGTGACAAGGAAAGACCTGGGTGCACTCAGGGTGCTCCTTCGCCAGCCCCACGCACTCCCGTCCTCTCCCGTCACCGTCCTCCCGGACACTGTGGGGGCTGAGGCCACGTGGGTGCCTGGCAACGCCGTGGGGTGTCACAGGAGCCCAGTCACAAAGGGCCCCACTGTCACCCTAGTGACGCTTGTCACCGGCCCAGGGAGGGGCAGGGTGGGTCCCCTCCAGGGGCGCAGGGCCGGCTTGCCCCCCCGACATGAAACACCTCGGTTTGCCCTCGGGGTGCCCGGGGCCCCCACGGGGGTCTGTTGCCCTCAGCGCCACTCCAATCCTTGCCTGGTCTCCCCCAACAGCTGCTCCCTGTCCCTGCCCTCCTCCTCCACCCCAATGAGCACTCAGTGCTGGCCTCAGGGGGTGTTGGGTGCCTGGCAGACCTAGAGTCAGAGGAGAAACAACCCCAGAGGCCTCGAGCCCCGGCCATGCCACCCACAGGCTGCTTACGGGCTCCAGAAGGGAGGCATCGTCTGCCACAAGCACATCCAGCACGTGAGCAGCCACCTGCGTGTCCTCGGTGCTGCAGGCTTTCATGTCCCGATGGCTGTGAGGATGACACCTGCCCTCTCAGTGGCTGGAGATACTTCCCAAACATCTGTGGGAGAAAGGAGGGCAGTCAAGATAGATACGTCACACCCAGGGTCCCAGCAGCGGTGCCTGGCTGACCCCCCCATCTGGCCATCCCAAGCAGGGAGGTGCTCCTTACCCTGCTCATTTTGCTGGCATCCTTGGACCCTGAAAGCCAGAAGGGGTTCGCAGCTTCCCCGTCCCTTTGGAGCTGCAGGTGCTCTGGGCTATCCTGCGACAGCTCCCTGCCTGCCCAGGAGGGGAAAAGCAGGGCAGTCAGCAGGAAGGCTGCAGAGGTGGAGATGGCCCACTGAGGGCATCAGGGAGGAATCTGTCCTGGCAGACAGCGGGGGCATGCCAGGAAAGTCTGGGCGGCAGGACGCCCAGGGAGGGGCTGCGCCTGTTGCCAGGCTGGGGAAGGAGAAATGGCTTGCAAGAATACAGAAAGGCAGAAGGACTCTGGTCGGATGTTCTGGTGTGAAGCAACACAGGAGGCCTCGGAGCAGCAGGTGCTGCTGAAGGTTTCCCAGGCCGCTGCTAAGCAGGACAGGGCGGAGTGTCTGCAGTCTGGCTGCCCGTGTGTGCAAGAACCCAGCCCAATGCAGCTTGTTACTTTCTTCCCGCAGCAGGAATCTGTAGAGGTGCCAAAGAGCATCCGCTGCCCTGTGACTGCTCCCCTCGTCCTTGTAGGCGCAGCACAGGGTGAGATGCCCCACCAGCTGCCCCAGGATTGGCACATGCTGCTGGTCGAGGGAGGCAGAGCTGGCACTGGATCCTTGAAAGCAGCCGCGGGCCTGGGGGAGGGAGGCAGCACTGACACCAGGCCTGAGGGGCAGCGCTCGGGATCAAAGCCCTGAACGCAGGCCCCAACCAGGGCTGGATCCCAGGTGAGCCAGAGCTTTGGTGGCCCCTTCTGGCCCTGGCTCCCAAAGCAGCTGTGCAGCAGCGCAGGGCAGGGAGGGCTGCCAGACACGCTGGGCCCATGGCATGCGCCCAGGGCAAGCCTGGCCTGCATGGGCCAGGGGCACAGCTGCCACCCACCCCACGGCACGGGCACGGGAGAGCAGAGGGGTGAGAGGCACCCCAGAGGCAGCCCTGCCATCAGGCTCACCTCCACGAGGAAAGCCAGGATGGAGATCTCCTGGGAGGGCTCCTCCAGGCGGAGCAGCACTGCCAGCTGGCGCAGGAGGTAAACTCGCAGCCTTCTTGGGGTCTCCCTCATTTCCCTGGCAGAGGGAAGAAGGCACTGGTGGCCTGAGCAGCCCAGGCAAACCTCAGCCATGCTTGGTCACAAGCGCTGAGGCTGCAGCCCCTTTCTTGGGGAGCTGGGCATCCCCACGGGCTCTGTGGGGCACCGCATCTGCAGGGGAGAAATGCTGGGGCAGAGCGGGCACAAGGGGCTCTCACCTGGCCAGCAAAGCCACTCCGCTGTGGTGGGTCTCAGCGTGGAGGAGCATGTCCCAGCCACCCTTCCTTGCCATGAGCAGCACCTGGCGCTCGTAGCCGGCACGGCAGAGCAGCGCTTTCATGGCCCGCACTGCGGCCCTGTGTGTGGAGCAAACACCAGGTCACACTGGCACCCCTGGCCCCGCCTATAGGTCCACAGCAGAGACAACGGGGCTGGCATGGAGCACCTGACGGGGCTGGTGAGAGCAGACTCTTCCCCTTGGCATTGCCTCCAGCACATCTCAGCCTCCTCCGGCGTCAGCGCTGCGGTGACAGAAATCTGGAACAGCAGCGCCAGGAAGAGCTGGGGGAAAAATGCCTCCACCTGCGGTGGGCAGCGGGGCCACTGGAGGATCTCCTGCAGTGCCATGGTTGCCTGCAGAAAACACCCAGAGACAGCTCTCGCTGCGGAGGTGCCCTTGTTGCACGGCCCAGTCTTGGCAACGATGCTTGGGCGCTGCCCTGGGCCACGGGGCAGTGAAGCAGTGCCTGGCCTGGCTGTGCAGCCAGGGCAAAGCCATGGGAGCTCTTGGGGCTCAGCTCCTCTTTCTGCCCTGGCAGGAGAAAAGCTGCTGCACTGCCCTGCGCCCTGGCGGCTGCTCCAAGGCAGGCAGCTCTGTTAAATGCCTGGCCAGGTTTATGCTTTGGCTCCTCGGAGCATAAGCAAAGCCTGTAAGGGGGATGTTGTCTCCAGAGTCCCTCACAGCTGTGGGGCAAATCCCCCTGATGGGTCTGCTGCAGCCACACCGATAGCTGGGGCTGGCAGCAGTACCTTTATGGCCTGGGAGGGGGGAACGCAGGCCTAGGTGTGGGTGATAGGGCACTAGGTGGGGGAGCCTGCGGGGCACCAGCTCCTCCCTCCGCCGGCGACGCTGGCCCAGGGACAGAGAGCAGTGCTGGCAGGTGGGGCCTGATGCCCTCTCCATCTTCTGCCTCACCCTAGGGGGGAAAGCCCAGGAGACACACGGAAGCCCCAGGGCCTGTGTGCCCTGCCCTCTGCACCACGCTCGGGTCCAGCGCAGGGGACAGCAGAGGCCCAGCAGACAGCACCGGCACACTGCCCCAAGACGGGGCACCTGCAGGGCCTGCAGCGACAGTGGGGCGCCTGCACGGGAGCAGCCCTCCACAGCCAGCAGCCCTCCGGGGGCTTCTGAGCGTGGCGCAGCCCGAGGGACCCCGAGGGACCCACCGGCAGAGGGGGGCACAGCCCCGAGGGAAGTGGCGACACTCACCTCCCCTCGGCGTCTGAAGAACGCACGCATGTACTCTGGGACTTCTGCCTCTGGACTACCAGGTCCCCTCTCCAGGGCTGGCTCCCAAGCCCCAGCAGGCCCCGGCATTCAGGCCCCAGCGCCTCCACAGCAGCCTGCTGGGCAGATGGGCAGAGCAGGGCGGGCTCTCAGCCCCCAGCCCAGCGGTGCCCCCTCACTCACCCGTTGGCACCTCCTGGGGCTCCCGCCCCTCACGGGGCTCTGGCTGGCAGCTGCTCTCTGCAACGGCCCCATCCTCCTCCTAGGCCATGCTGTGGGGGCTCTTCTCCTCCTCTGAAGCCACCCTGGGGAAGCTGGGGGGGGGGGTCTCTCTGCCATCCTGAGGGATGGACCCCCCCACCCCCTGCCATCACTCCCAGCCACTGGCCTCATCCACCCTGGGATCCACATCTGGGACACATCTGGGACGAGGTGCGAAGAGAACGAGCCCCAAAAGGAAACGTCTCCTCCACTGGGCACCCACCCTGCGGGCTGCTTCAACACCTCTGCCAGCCACCCCCTGGGGAGCACGGCCAAACCCAGGGGTCCCTGGGGCACCCGGGAGCTCAGAGAGAGCTGTGCTCCCACGCTGTGCAATCTCACAGCCTTTCCCGTGGGGAAACTCTGTAAGGGCAGTGGCTCCTGCTAATCAGACTTCTCACACAAGCTACAGTTTACCCCGGTGAATTTGGCCAGGTTCGTTTCTAGCCCCGTGAGAAACTGCCACAGGCTCCAGAGGCCGTCTGATACTGTCAGGTCACACAGTCTCTGTTACTCTGTTTCAATACAGCTCTAGCCTTACAAGATGTATTTCTTAAACAGTAAGACTTGAAAGTCAGAATTACTCCTTGATCCATGGGCTGCAGAATGGGTGTTGTCTTAGCAGGCAGGAAAACAACACTAATCTCACTGTACATCTCCACGAGAGCTTTGGGGTGACCAGGTGCATTGTCAGTGAGCAGTAATATTTTGAAAGGAATCCTTTTTTCTGAGCAGCAGGTGTCAACAGTCAGCTTAAAATATTCAGTAAACCATGCTGGAAATGGATGTGCTGTCATCCAGGCTTTGGCGTTCCATTTATAGAGCACAGGCAGAGTAGATTTAGCATAATTCTTAAGGGCCCTCGGATTTGTGGAATGGAAAAGGAGCATTGGCTTCAACTTAAAGTCACCAGTTGCATTAGCCCCTAACAAGAGAGTCAGCCTGTCCTTCGAAGCTTTGAAGCCAGGCACTGACTTCTCCTCTCCAGCTATGAAAGTCCTACATAGCATCTCCTTCCGATATAAGGCTGTTTCGTCTACATGGAAAATCTGTTGTTTAGCATAGCCACCTTCACCAGTTATCTTCGCTAGATCGTCTGGATAACTTGCTGCAGCTTCTGCACCAGCACTTGCTGCTTCACCTTGCACTTTCATGTTACAGAGACCGCTTCTTTCCTTAGACCTCATGAACCAACCTCTGCTAGCTTCAAACTTTGCTTCTGCAGCTTCCTCACTTCTCTCAGCCTTCGCAGAATTGAAGAGAGTTAGGGCCTTGGTCCGGCTTAGGCTTTCGTTTAAGGGAACGTTGTGGCTGGTTTGATCCTCTATCCAGACTGCCAAAACTTTCCCCATATCAGTAATAAGGCTGTTTGGCTTTTCTCATTAACAGGCCTAATTTCAATAGTGTTGTGTCTCAGGGAAGAGGGAGGCCCAAGGAGAGGGAGAGAGACAGGGGAATGGCCGGCTGGGGGTGCAGGCAGAACACACACAACATTTATCGATTCAGTTTGCCGTCTTATACGGGTGCGGTTCGTGGCGCCCCAAAACGATTACAATCAAAGATCACTGATCACAGATCACCTTAACAGATAGAATAATAATGAAAAAGTTTGCAATACTGCGAGAATTACCAAAATGTGACACAGAAACACAAAGTGAGTACGTGCTGGGAAAAACGGCACTGATAGACTTGCTTTGTTGCCAGAAACCTTCAATTTGGAAAGACTGCAATATCTGCGATGTGCAATAAAGTGAAGCACACTAAAATGAGGTATGCCTATACAGGTTTCATTCCTCTCAGGCTGTGTCCTGCTCAGGCTCCTGCACACCCCGAGTACCAGTACGTACAGTGCGCAGCTGCTGGCTGACAGTAGGCACCAGCAGCTCTGGCAGCTGCTGTTTCTGGTCCACAAAGTCCTGCCCGGGGGCTGGGGACCCACTCGGATTTCAGTGCTGAGGGCTGCAGGCTGGGGAGAGCAGGCAGCAGGGACCTTCCCCAGCCAAAAAGCCAAGACCCTGCAGCGTGACTTTGTAGGCGGGAACGCGCCTGGCTCCCCTCTCCTCTCCCAGAGTAGCCTCCTCCCAAAGCACATGGACAGCAGTGCTTGCAGTGACCTCTCTCATCTCTGGGCACCCCTGGAGCCCTGCTGCAGCTGGGGTTGTGCGACAGGCAGAGAAAAGCCTCTGGGCCTCTTCTCCACCTTCTAGTGTCTCTTCTTGCCTGGTGCCTGGTGCCTGCTCTCCTGCAGGCGCAGGTGCCCAGGTACCTTCTCATCAAGGCAGGGTTTGCCTCCAGCCAGCAGAGCACCTCGTAGCTATTGCAGCTGCACCCGTCCCAGCAGCCTGTCCCCAGGGGAGCTGAGCGTGTTTGGCCCATCTCCTGGGAAGGACAGGCCAGAGACCTCAGGGGGCTGAGTCCTGCGTGGCTGCGCTTGGCCTCTTCTCCAGAAACTCAGGCTTCGCTGCACTGCTCCAGGCTGTGCTAAGAAAACCTCCAGCAGGAGCTGTGTCTTCTCCTCCTGGCAGATTTAAGCCCCATGGCTCTGCATGTCTCCATTTCCCCCTCCAAGGCTGAGACCAGACCCTGCCGCCCGGGGGCACGACGAGGCCTGGCAAGAGGCAGAGCACCTTTTCGGGCCTGCCAAGGTGTCCTTGGCCATGGCGGGTTTTACTCCTCCTTCCAAGCCTCCTTGCCCCAAGGCCTGTGCGGTGCTCTGCTCCCAGCGCCCTGGCACCATCCGGCCTGCCTCCCCTCCACTAGTGCGCTGTCTCAGGTGTCCCCCGGCTTTGTCCCCCCGACAAAGCCAGCAGGCAAGCAAGAGCCTGCCAAGCAGGCCCCAGGGCGGGGCTGCGCAGAGAAAGCCCCTGCAGGGGCCCCAGGGTGAGGTGCAGTTGGGGAAACCAGCCAATGTGCTTTCCAGAGCAGTGGCCACCTTCACAAGCTGCTCACACTGACAAGCCGCACGGAGCAGCACTCTGTGCCCTCAACATCGGACTTTGTGCTGCAACCTGGTCGCTTTGGCCGCAGCTCTTGCCCACGTCGTTCCACGGACGGGCTTCAGGTGCTTGCAGGCTGCTGCACCATCTGAGGCATTGCTTCGCACACTTCCCTGAGTAGTGCCCACGCTTCCCTCCAGTTCCACCCCCGGGGCACCGCTCTGGCCAGCTCTGGGCCTTGGCACCAGCGGCAGATGACCCCATCCTCCCCGAGCAGCTCACCCACACCCCGCGCCCTCTCTGCTGGCGACCGCTTCCCCCCACGCAGAAGGGGCCTCCACAGCTTCACCACTTTCTCCGAGGCAATCAAAGGCTGTTCTGGGAGGTCCCCCTGCCACCAGCCTTCCAAACATTCAGCCCATTCTACCTCCTCCATAGTCACGGAAGTCATAGTTAAGGTGGGGAGGAGATGTTTTGGGTGTAGCTGAAGCTTCATAGTGTGCATGTAGTTGGAGCAGAGACCAAGGAACGCTGGCCGTGCAGAAGCACATGCATCCGCGTGAGGAGCAGACGGCTCAGCTGCAGCAGGAGTCTGTGGACATGATGCAAGAGCCGAGCGGGCTTGCCAGGAAAGCTGTGGTCTTCACTGCGTGGGACAGGTGGCAGTTCGGGGCCTTTGCTGGAGCCCTAGTGCTGCTCTTTGGGTCCGCTGGCTGGCCAGGAAGCAGGACCATGACATGGATTCTGGCTATGAGCACACCACCTCCCACAGTGACAAGGAGCGGGAACATGCTGACGCTCCAGTTCCAGTCATGGGCCTGAACGTGGTCTAGCAGCACGAGAACATGTGCCAGAGACACTTTCCGCAGACTGCAGAGGGCAATTCTCTGAGCACTTCCCTATGAGGGTGGGGATCTCCTGCTCTTTCCACCAAGCAGGACACAAAGGCCATGGAGTTTTACTAATACCCGGCCAGCTCCTTGGCACTTTCCTTTTAACTGGATACATGATCACAGCTCACGTGCACATGGAGTCTTTTGCGAGGCCCATAAAGGAGGAGCTCCCATTTCCACCAGGGGCTACTTTCTGCACCTCCCAGGACCATCCAGTCCGGCACTGGTCGTCTTGAGCTAATGCCCCAACCACGCCACATGCAGGGGCCCCCTCTTCAGTTCCCATGCTGGCAAGGTGCATTTCGTGGCCTACCATCTGTTGGAGCCCACTTGACCACCAGAACCATTTCCATACCAAACTCATTTGCCTTTCTTTCTCATCACTCTCCAAAGAGTATGTGCTACGAGGGCATACAGCTCCTGCCAGATGTGCTCCTATGTGCACGTAGGCAAGCACACACGTTGCATGTGCAGAAACTACAGTCCTATACCAGGCATCTGTTGCTGAGCATGGTCACTCTTAATAAGAGAAGGTTCAGAAATGCATGCTACAGGGTTCAGAAATGCATGCTACAGGCATCCTCTCTGAGAGAAATGGGGTTTCTCTTGCCTGGAAAGAGGAGACTTCTTTCACCCAGAACCCCTTCCCTTTTTCTTTTACTTTATATTCCCTTTTCTCCTTCTCCTTCCCATTTCCCTTTTCCTTTTCCTCCCTTTCCCTTTCCCTTTCCTTTCCATCCCATCCCTCTTTTACCTTTCCCTTCCCCTCCCTGCTCTGCCCTCCCCTTCCCTGCCTCTGGAACCTAGACACAAACTTTGGCCTTGAATGGGCCTTAGCAGTGGTTACACTGGTGCACAGACTTGCCCCATCAGCTTTTCCTCTCTTTCTGATCCTTCTGGTCACTAGAGCACCTTCCTCCCCGCCTAGAGGCTCGTCCTTCTCCACATGCAGTTCCCTGGTGCCAGGGAGACGGCTCGTGTGCACAGACCTACTGCGCCTCCTTGTGCGCTGCACCCCCCAAAGCCGTCCTGCATGCGTCTCGCAGCGAGCTCACAAAATCACTCTTTGTAGGGGGAAAACCCGTAGGTGGCCACGTTGGTTGGAGCAGCAAGTCTCTCTGGCCAGGGTCACTGCAGGGCGCTTGCTGCTGCCTAGAGAGCTCTAGTGCAATGAGCGGGAAGCGACCAACGAGCCCTAGCCCACGCCTGAACTGGATACGGCCTCTGACAAGGAGAGGAGGGAGGGCAGGAGGCAGGCAGAGGGGAGCCTCCTGCTCTCTCTGTCCTCTGCCCACAAGCACCCACAGCGAGATGCCGGGGCCTGGGGAGTGCTGGGAGCGTGGACCCGTGAGTGTGCACAGGAGGCGGCCCCAGCGCTTCCCCAAGCAAGCTCCCTTCAGGCACGGATCAGGCCGACAGATGCACCCTGGCAGCCACAGAGCAGCTGCCCCACGGGCAACGGCGTGCCAGAACCGTGGGCCCCAGCGTGGCCTCTCCAGTCCCCGTGCCTGCACTTGCAGGGGGCAAGTTTGCAGCAAGAGACAGGAGCCACAGGCGATTTGCTGCTCTAACTGGGGATGCTCTTGTCATTACGCTTCATTGTCAGGACTCGCAGGGCTAAGTCCTGCCTCAGCAGAAGAAACCCAAGGGAAGAAGAGGGAAGGAGGAGGTTTGCCAGGCTCAAAAGGAACAAAGTCCTCATGGGAAGGGGGGTGGTGGGGCAGGACTTGCTCTCTTCTGGCCCTTCCCAAAGGCCCCAAGTTGTTTGATGCCTGCAAGGCGGAGCTCGTCCTCCTGGCTCAGAAAATACTGACTCTGTCTTTGTAAGTGGAGGACCTCCTTCCACAGGGCCCCTTTTTCTTTCTTAGAAGGGCTGAGGGCTGTTTGGGTGCTTCTGCCCACCTGGTGAGGGGGGCCCACGGGCATGCTGTGTGGCTGCTGCCTGGGCTCGTAGGTGGTGGGTGCCAGGGCCTCGGCTCTGGCTGCCCAGAACAGGTGTGTGTCACTACGCCAGGGTGGGCATGGCGGCCAGGGCTGGCCCTGGAAAGGGGCTGTGCCCCCGTGACAGCACAGAGGACAAGTCACAAAGGCAGGGGGCTGTCACCAGGGCACCCACAGGCATTGGCCCCGCAGCACTGCTGGGTTCACAGCAGTATGGCCTGGGCCAGCCCGGGCTGCGGCAGCCTCTGCAGGGTGAGTGCAGCAGTGGGGCAACACTGGACGGGACGAGGGCCGGGGCACCAATGCCAGCTCCCTCCCGGAGGTTTCCAGCGCTGCAGCAAGGGCTGAGCCATGCAGAACAGCACGTTGGGTCAGGGATGTTGGCACCCTGAGCGCTGGAGGCAGAGGTGCCTGGGGCTCCCAGTGAGCCCGGGTGCCCAGAGACGTGTTGGGGATGCGCCGGGCACTCGCAGCTCTGCGGGCCGCTGCTCCCTTGGCGGGGGGGCGGGGGGGCACGGGCCTCAGGACTCCCCATTCTGGTGGCACTTGCTCTTTCTGCACCCCTGCCCCCGAGGCAAAGCCTGGCCAGGGTGCTGGGCCTCAGGGGAGGGTTGGCAGGATGGGCCGGCCCCACAGTGTCGGCGTCTAGGCCCTGCGTCCCCTTGGAGCCTGCAGGCACCAGGGCCCAAGCGCTTTCCCTGGCGTGGCCCGGGGTCCCTGCTCAGGCAGCGCTCACAAATCCCAGCCTTGCTGCCTCCAAGCTCCCTCGCCCCCTCTCCCATCTTGCCCCTTTGTGCCTGCAGCTCCCGCCACCAATCCGCAAGCTCTCTCCCAGCTGGCCTGGCTCACCTGCTTCTCTCCCACCTCCTCTAGGTAGGCTATGGCTGGGGGTCTTGCGCTCCTCCTCGCCATGCTGGGCATTGTCCTGCAGCCGCTGAAGGTCAGTGACCACATGGATGTGGCCATGGAGCAGTGGATGCAGCAGCGCAAGGAGCAGGAGGTGGAGCTGATGACTCGGCTGCAGCAGGAGTTTGCGGAGATGATGCAGGAGCCGCAGAGCGGACTTTTCAGGAGAGATGTGGTCTTCGCCACCTGGGACCTGTGGCAGTTTGGGGCCTTTGCTGCAGGCCTTGTGCTGCTCTTTGGGCTCTTCTGGATGGCCACGGAGCAGGACTTTGATGAGTGTGACAGCAGCAGTGGCCTGAGCTCCTCCAGCAGCGAAGAGGAGGGGGAAGGCGAGGAGCAGGAGGCTGTGGGTGCTGTGCACTGGCTCTCTCCTGAACAGCAGCTGGACTGCCCAGGCAGGAGGGCCCTAGAGACCTTCTACCAGCAGCACCTCTGGGGGCCAGTGCAGGACGTGGCCCACACATGCAAGGTGGTGGAGGAGCTGGTGGGCAACCTCCTCCATGCCTGCCAGATGCTCTCTTTGACAACTTTCCTGCCGCGGCTGGAATGGTGCATCGGTGTGGGCAGCGTTTTTGAAGGCTGGAGCTACCACAGGCAGGACACTGTCTACAGGCTGCTCGTGCTCCTGAAGCCACCACCCGGACACTCCTTCCACCTGAAGCTGGGCACCGGCGGGGAGCTGCCGGCGAGGCATGGCCACGTCCATGTGAAGCTGGAGTGCATGTGCGAGAGGGAGCAGCTGCTGGGGGACGTGCTGTGCTTCCGGCACCACTCCCAGATCCGAGTGCGCAGGTATCAGCGCCCTGGGCTCCTACACACCCTGTGCACTGGCTTCTACCTGGATGTGGAGAAAACCGCCCGCTGGTTCCAGCTCTTTGTAAGAAATGCCTGGGACATGATTGCTGCGGAACAAAACTGCCAGCTGACAGTGCTGCCTTCCTCCCATTCCTGCAAGCTCCAGCTCACATGCGACTCTGGGAGAACCATGCACACTGAGATAATGCTGGGGGTGCAGCAAGACAACTTGGGGCTCTTCATGGGCAGCCAGGAGGCAGAGGCCGGCCTCAGCAGCAGCACAACTTGGCTGGAGAGCTGTGCCCTGCAAGAGCTGCTGTTCTTCAGATTCATGGCCAGGCAGGCCCCCCAGGGCAGCTGCCACCTAATGTGTCTGCAGCTCCTCACCTACCTCCTGGAGGACTCGGTGCTTTCCTCTGTCCACCTGAAAACAGTCGCCATGCACCTCCTGACACTGCTTCCCCCATCAGCGTGGTGCCCGGAGCATCTCCTGGAGCGGCTGAGGGATGTCCTGCGCTACCTGCACTGCTGCCTGGAGGAGAAACAGCTTCACCACTTCCTCCTAGGCAACGAGAGGGTGCCCAGGGAGGTCCCCCTGCCAGCGGCCTTCCAAACGGCCAGCCCGCTCAACCTCTTCCAGCGCCTGGCGCAGCAGCCCGACGCCCACGCCCAGGCGCTGCGCGAGTTCACCGAGCTGCAGGATCGGCTCAGGAGCCTGTTAGACTGACGCCAAAAGACGGCTCTGCAAATGGAGCAAAAGCACACTTTGCGGATCCTCACCCGATCCCACTGAAGACGCCGTTGACAGGAGGCGTGCGACAGAGGCGCCTGTGATCACCTGCGCAGAGACTGCCCATCCTTTTGGAGAGATTCAGTTCCCCACGGGAGCACTGCCCTATGCACACACCCCAATAAAGTTGCCTCTTCTCACAAGCCCTCTGTCTGTGGCTGCCTCCGCCTGGGCAACGCTGTGTGGGCAACGCGGGCCCCATCCTGCCACAGGGATACACACCCAAGATTGCCTCGTGTCTGGGAGATGACCAGAAATCACAAACACTAGCACACGCCAGACTGCCCTATTTCCCCCAATCCCAGGAAGCTAGCTGACAGTAGCAAGGGTGCCTGCCGCACAGATGACATTTGGGAGGTGCATCAGATGTACGGCTGTCACGCTGAACAGGCACAAAATAGGGCACCTGCGCCAGCATTCGCACGGCCAGCAAGGTTAAAGCTTTGGCAATGGCCTGCACTCAAAGCAGGCACGCACGCCGTGCATGCCACGTCTCTGGGAAGTGCTGGCCGGCCTCATTGCAGCCGTGCGACACAACAGGTGCACGGATATGTGTATTTGGGACACCTGCGGCAGAAATACAGCCCTTGTGTGCTGCGGAAGACTCACAAGCTGTTTCATAACTATCACCTCAAAAGAGCTGCACGTGCCCGAGTGCTGGAGAAAGCCGGGCTGGTGTCCCGCACGCACTCAGTGCCTTGGCTTGCTCAGCGAGCTAACAGGAGTCGTACCACAGCTGCCCTACGTCCATCAGCTAGGGTCTGTGGGGTTTAGGGGCTCTCGGGGGGGCTGTGCTCTTACGACACCTGCTCTTGCCTCTTCCTGTAGCAGGCCCGGCAGGGCCCAGTTTGTGCTAGCCGTCATTCCCAGCACAGGCCCTTGGCTGGCAATAAGCAACACCACCCCAGCCACTCCCAAAGGCACAGCAAGACGCCATTGCTAGCCACCAGCACAAGTGCAGGGGGCAGCAACAGGCACAATCAGTCACTGCCCATCTGCCAAAGCTGCCCCGGCCCTGCTTACACTGCCAATGTGCTTTCCAGAGCAGTGGCCACCTTCACAAGCTGCTCACATTGACAAGCTGCACGGAGCAGCACCACGGCTGGGGCCAAGGAGAGGGCAGGCCGGAGCGCTGACGCCTGTGCCCATGCCCAGTTGCTCCAGCTCCGCGGCAAGAACATCCCACCCGACTGAGGCCCAGCTGCGGCAGCTGCAAAGGCCGAGGCTCCCGGGCAGCAATGAGGCCACACAGAGAGCAAGGACCAGGGAGACAGCCAGGGTTCAGCATCGACCAGGCATTTGTCCTCAGGGGGAACCAGGCAGAGCGCTGCCTCTCACCCTCAACCAAGCTCACCCAGGGGCATGGGGCGGCCACAGGCACCTGCCGCTAGTGGATGGCAATGTCATCAGCCCCACGTCACTCTCACCCAAGGCTGGATGTCACCAGCCCTGTCCCCCAGCAGGCAGGGAAGGTGCAGGCTGTGCTAGGGAGGGCCCTGAGCCACATTTTTAACCCTGCTGCTCCCACTGCTGTGCCCACTGGGGGGTCAGTCTCCCCAGCAGGACGGCGGGCCTCAGCCCCACCTGCTTTGCTCAATGCTCAAAAGGCCTTTGCAAGAAGGAGCTAGGCCTGGCGGGGGGCATTGCCCAGATGCACTCAGCAGCCCTGGCATTTGCGGCAGCACCGCAGGGGACTTTGCTGCTTTAGCGACAGAACGGGGAGCAGGGCCCCAGCCCAGCTGGTCCCAAAAGGGGGCCCCAGCCGGCAGCTCGACGGGAGGCCAAGGGGCAAAACACCAGCTATCCCACAGCAGCAAGGACCTAGGAGAACAAAAGGCATGTTTTACTGCAGAACCCCCAGCAACACAACCTCCAGGCACCGCTCTGCTACCAGCACTGCGGCTCACACCCGTTTGCCCAGAGACCACAGGGCACTCACAGAAACACTCCTCCTGCCACGTGAGAGCTCTAGGGCAGGATACAGACCCCAGCTCTCACCAGCACCTTCAGCAAACGGGGACAGCTTGCCCACAGACTCGCGGGCATGCACAGCACAAGAGCAGTCCTGAGGGCTAACCCACCCTGCCTTTCGCTGGGCTCCTGCTTCTTCCAGCCTGGCAGCCTTTCCCACGGGCACAGCGCGCTCCAGCCGCTGCCTCTGCAGCGCCAGCAGCCTGTGCCCATAGCTCAGACCCCAAAACAGCCCCCCACCCACCACCTCACTCACAGGGGCCTTGCAGATACCCCCACGATTCCTGTGCCTCCAGCATGCAGCAAGCACAAGCACCCCTCCTCTTAGGCTGCACGCGCCACAAGCACCCCTCCGGGAACAGGGTGCTCAGACCCCAACGCCAGGGCAGGCTTGAGCTTTGCTCACTCCTCTCTTCGGGGCACTCACCCGACATCTCCTCCCACACCTGCCTCCTCCCTTGCTCCCCATCCTGGGCACGCCTGTGCTCCTCACCGGGGGCTTCTGGCACTTCAGCACAACGAAACCGCATCACCTGGGCTGTGCTGAAACAAAGCCCAACAGGAGAAAAGGAGGGCAAGAGAGAGCAAGAGCAACACAACTCCCTCTCCAGCACCCCAAGCGCCAGGCCGGGCTCCTCCCCTGCAAACTCCAACCTAACAGGCGCAGCCTGGGACCTGCCTCGCTGCTTTAGAGGCGCCACGGACCCCAGCACCTCCCCAAAATGACCTGCCTGGCAGCAGTCAGAAGGCAGCAGCAGGCTAGATGCTCTCACATCCAGCATCACCCCAACAGCGCTAACACACACGGCTACCGCCACGCACCAACCGCAGCGTCACCCTCCCCACGCAAGGCCCAGGGTCACGGCAGGCGGTTGGGCAGCCCCCGCATGGCCACGACCCCTGCCAGGGGCACCCCAGAGCTCACAAGGCCACCGGAGGCACCGAGGGGCCAGACGTGCCGCCTCCCTCCTGCTCACCCGCCTGGCCCCGAGGCCACCCAGCCAACGCCATCACAGAGCCCCATGCTGCAGGGGCGGCTGCCTCGCAGCACGGCAGCGTCGGGCCACTGCTCCCACCCGGCTGCTCCCGAGCTGCCGCCTCGCCTCGCCTCGCCTCGCCTCGCCTCGCCTCGCCTCGCCTCGCCTCGCCTCGCCTCGCCCACCCGCCGCTCCGGGCTCCGCGCTGCCCCCGCCGGCAGGCGCCTCCTGCCCCGCCCCCGCCGCCCCAGCACCGGCCCCGCGCTGCCCCCGCCCCCGCGCCCGCGCCTGCGCCTGCGCCGCACGCGGCCCGGCGGCCCCGCCCACCACGTGCCCGCGCGCCGCGGCGGCTCCCCCCATTGGCTGCGGCGCTGGACCGCGAGGGGCGGGGCGCGGCCGTTGGGGCGGGCTGCAACCGGCTGGGCCCGGTCCCGGGGGGTCTGGCCGCTGCGGCTCGGGGCCCGCTGCAGCCGCGCTGTTCAAACGCCGCCGTTTGTGCTCGAGTCGGCGGCTGCGCGGCACCGTTTGCCTCCTTCAGCTGCCCAGTGTGGTGGCTTCAGCTTTCCCTCCAGGGCAGGGACAGAAAATGCAGCTGCGCTGGCCTCTGTGCGCTTCCGAAGAGAACTGCTGGCTGTAGCAGGGGGCTGAGCAGCCTCCCTGCAGCCATGCCAGCCCCTGGGCTCTGCTGCTTGGCAGCGCGCCCACTCCAGAAGGCCGAGAAACCAGCTGCACCTCTCGTTGTGCCACAGCGCGAGGAGCAGCCCCAGCCCTGGGGGCTGGGCTCAGCGATGGCACTGCCCGGGCACAGGAGCGACAGCCTTCTCCCAGGGCAGCTCGTCACCAGCAGAGCACCCAAGTCAGCGACTGCCCAGAGGTGCAGCAGCTGCTGCCTCCAGCCCTCAGCTGCCATCCTCCCACTGCCCCACTGCTGGCTCCAGCCCCAGGCTTGAAGCCTTCACACGCCTTTTCTCTCCCTCTTCTCTCGCTTTCTTCTTTCTTTTTCTTTGGTGGGCCGGGGAAGAAGACATACAAGCCCTGGGAAGAGAAATCCGTTTCTCCCCTCCACAGCCCCAGGCCCTGCACCTACGGAGCTGATGTAGTTGGACACTGGCAGCCCTCCTCTTCCTCCAGTTCTCTTTGGGGGAGTTTGGGGAACAAGTGCCCTTGCTGGGGCAGTGCCTGGTTCAAGAGGTATGGTGGGCGCTGCCTCACAAGTGCAGCCATAGAGGCCTGGCCATGACTGCCACCTCGGTGTCTGGGGCAGGAGAGATGTCAAGGGGATCGCATGGCCTGCTGGTGGCATCATGAGCTCCCCAGGGCCATGGGGGCTGGGGCTGTGCATACAGTTTGTGCCAGCCCTGCAGCGTCAGCCCCGACACCTGGTTTCCCTCTCCTTTTGCCTGAGGATCTGTACACTGGAGATGGCTGTGGCACGTGCCAACTCTGGGCAAAGCCTGCAAAGTCTGAGAGACAGGAATTGGGAGGGAGAAAACATTCCTGCAGGTGGGCTGGGAAAGGTCATTAGCACCTGGAGGAGAGACTTCATTGTTAAAGAATAGCGCACTGAAACTGTCTAGAGGTAGCCGCTTAGCACAACTTGTATGGAACTTGCTTGGCATGGGTGGCTGAATTTGCTGGGGCCTTGGGCCGCACTTAGATAAAATAATGAACTTTTCCTTAGTCCAGTAAGAAAAGGGCCTCGGAGCTGGTTCAAGCTGGGAGGGTGGGGAGGTTGCAGGCAGTCCGCGTTCCTGCGTCTCACACTGGGAAAGGGAGGGTGTCTGCAGGAATGCGTCTCGCACTCTGAGGGGGAGGGTGTCAAGGCTTTGGAGTGGGACCAGTGCAGGGCGTTGGGACCTTGGGGGACGGGGCCTTGGCTCGCTGCTGGGGCAGTGTTGATTGTTGTGGTTTGGAATCGCCTCCTCCTCAGGACCTTAAGGCACAACAGTAAGACCCAACAAAAACAGAGGTACAACCGTCATCAGAGACCGCAAAAAAACAAAAATAAGGAGAAAGACAGCTTACCTCAGAATGACGATGAGAGCCAATGAGGAGCAGGAGACCGCAGACCAAAAAATTACTATTGGTCTAACTACCACGTGAGGGGTGGGAAATGTAAGTTGAAAAAACTATAATTGCCCAGGATTTGAGGCACCCACCTCGAGCTGTAATTACTGCACGTGCGTCATTAAAATTTAATTATTTAATTTGTTTTGATTTGGCTGTGAAATTTTCTGCGGGAACCTAGGGTCGGGCCCTGTTATGGTGGCCGACAAGCCTAATTTCCATAACATTCATCCAGTTTGCTGGCAGAGCACTTCATAGCTATTGCAGCTGCACCTGCCCAGGCAGGCTGTCCCCAGGGCACCTGAGGGTGTTTGGCCCATGTGCTGGCAATGACAGGGTGGGGTCTTCCCCACTTCTTCCCCACCAGCCCAGCTGATAGGCTGCTGCCCTCGCTCACCCTTGCAGATGTCCTCCAGCTTCTCCTCGCCCTAGCGCTTCATGTGCTGCCTGATGAGCCCTAGGCACACACACAGCCCCTCACAGATCTTGCTCCCCAGCCCACCCCAAGCAGCCCAGCTCCCCCCAGGCCCTGCCCACCTTACCAGGCGCCCTCCAAAGTGCCATGTTACCCAGCATCCCCTGCCCAGCCACACACTGCTGGTACAGGTTCAGCAAGCTGCCTCCTCCTCACCGTGCCTGCTGTGTCGCACAACAGGATGAGGCCTCTGAGCACCGGCCCTCACATCACCCAGCAGTCACTCCGCAGATACCTCACAAGATACCCACTGCCCATCCTGCCCTCATCGCTGGGCCAGTGCCCCCTCCACCAGGCCTGCTGGCGGTCCCCTCTCCCCTCATCTCCAGCGACTCCGCCAGTTCCCATTTGCAGAGCAAAAGCTCCTCCCGTAACAAGGCATTGGAGCTGGCTGCTGCGCAGAGGGTGCAGACGCAGGCCAGAAACCACAGCTTCTCGGCCCCTTCCTCATACCAGCAGCAGAGGGACAAAGAGAGCGCGTGAGAGGGCCAGGGGCAGGGCCAGCAGGACCAGAGCACTGCAGGGCCTGCAGCGACAGTGGGGCGCCTGCACGGGAGCAGCCCTCCACAGCCAGCAGCCCTCCGGGGGCTTCTGAGCGTGGCGCAGCCCGAGGGACCCCAAAGGACCCACCGGCAGAGGCGGGCACAGCCCCGAGGGAAATGGCGACACTCACCTCCCCTCGGCATATGAAGAAGGCGCCCACATACTGCAGGGCTTCCGCCTCCTCTCTGGAGAGCAGGCAGAGCTACAGGGCTGGCAGCGAGAGGAGAGGAGCCAGCCGAGCCCTCTGCCCCACCGCACGCCTGCGGCCACGCACACAGGCAGCCCTGGGCTGGGCACCTGCACCGGGACACGGACACCGCGGCTCCCTGGGCTCGCCAGGCCACTTGGTGGCAACGTTTGCGGCTGTAGCAGATTAACTTGGCTGCCTGTTTGGGGGCTTTGTAGAAAGGAGAGGCAGGCCAGGAGAGCAGCTGCTTCTGGCAGCTCTTTGCAAATGACATCCTTCCCCTGGCCACAGATGGCTTTTGCATTGGGCCGGGAGATGGGGGAAGAGAGCAGCGTCCAGGGATGAGGGCTGCGGCACCCCAGCTTTGTCGTAGCTTTCAGTTTCTTGCCGGAAGGGGGATCCCAGCAGACTATGCTGTGCTTTGCAATGAGGGGAGCTACTGGGCATCTTGGTGCACGGGAGGCCAACGTCACCGTAACTCTTTAGGGCCCCCTCTCGTTGCCTCGTGTTGTGGCTGTGAGTCTGTACAGCTGCTTGCGCTGAAACTTCAGCTCGCTTCGAAGGCTTAATGCTAAACCTCCTGCAGCAATAACTGGCTTGTTGCCAGTAAATAGTCACCAGGGCTAGATAAGGCGTTTGCTTTTGGACCACGTTTCTGGCGTTTTTGCTTCTGAGTGCGGCATTCAAGCAGTTACATGCTGTGGCTGGACAAATATCAAGGGCTGCAGGCTGCCGTGAATCAGCCTTGTGACACAAACTGCGCTTTGCCCCAGTCAGTTTGGCCAGGTTTGGTTTTGGCCCTGTGAGAAACTGCCGGCTGCCCCAGACACTGTCAGGTGTGACCCCGAGTCTGATCTGGTGCTGTCAGGTCTCACAGTCTCCACGCCGACGTTTCCCTGCGGGCTTTACTCTTCCCAGAGCAGCTCTTACTGCTCAGCCACCTGCGCCCCCCGAGTGGCAGTGCTCACAGGGGGGCAGCCGCTTGCTGATGGCGGACACCAGCCACTCTGGCTGCTGCTGCTTCTGGCCCGCCAAGTGGTGCTCAGGGGCTCCCGGGGGCTGCGGCCCTGCTCGGAGTTCAGGGCCCAGGGCCACGGGCTGGGGAGAGCAGGCAGCGGGGACCTTCTGCAGCCAAAGAGCCAAGAGCCCGCAGCGTGACTTTGCAGGCGGGAAGGCACATGGCCCCCCCTGCTCTCCCAGCGCAGCCGCCTCGCAAAGCACATGGACGGCAGTGCTCGCAGTGGCCCCTGCCATCTCTGGATGGCTGGAGCCTCTAATACGTGTGCTGAGCTCTGGGCCCTGCTGCGCTGGTGCCTGCATGGGCAAATCCTGCGGGGCCTACCAGAGCATCCCAGCAGCCTGCTAACTCCTGGGCTCAGCCACACCAGGGGAAGCCAGCGCCAGCTCCGGGCCAGCTCCGGGCCCTTCCTCATGCAGAAGAGGTCATGGCTTTGCAGGGCAGAACCCTGTCAAGACTGCTGCCATTCCTGACCCTGCTGTCAGGGGAAACGGGGTGCTTCTCTGACTGCTGGAAGGGGGGTATGTTGTGGCTGCCCTAGACTGCTGGAGAGCGTGTGTGCCCTCCCCCTCCCAGGGTGACCCCGATTCCTTCAGGACCGGAGTTTTCTACCCATTCCTTTGCCCAAAGAAAAGACACTGAGCCGTGGTGAAGAGACAGGGCTGCTTCTTTGGGGAAAGCCCAGCAGAGGGGGGACTGGCAGCACAAGCCTGGGACGGGCTGGGCCTGAGGGCCGGAGCTGTCCTGCGGGCAGGGAGAGAGGCCAGGAACCCCCCGACTTCCCCGCACACTCAGGTGGCCGCTGCGGGCAGAGCAGCCTGGCATCAGGAGGCAGCCGAGCTCCAGCAGCAGACACAGTCACCGCGCAGAGGACAGTGCCACCGCTCCCACGCTCTCC
Source organism: Dromaius novaehollandiae (assembly GCF_036370855.1). NCBI lineage: Eukaryota > Metazoa > Chordata > Aves > Casuariiformes > Dromaiidae > Dromaius > Dromaius novaehollandiae. Next base: position 44,298,463 of record NC_088104.1, read on the forward strand.
TCAGGCGGTAGCACAGGCCTTGGAGGGTGCCTGGGGAGGGAGTCATCTTCCCTGGAGCTCTCAGGAGCAGGATGGTTTGCGTCGCCAGGCAACAGACGGACGGGCTGCTGTCCTCCTGCAAGCCTTGCAGGGCTGAGAGAGAAAGGAGCAGAGCAGAGATCAAGGCACTGTGTCTGCACAGATGCCAGGCATCCCCTGCTGACGCAGCCAGTCCCACCCAGCTCTTCCCACAGCCAGGAGGCAGCAGGAGCAAGAAAGGGACGAGGTGGGAGTTGCTGGCCAGGACCGTCCCAAAGGCGCCTGAAATCTTCTCTCTACTCTACCCACAGCAGCCCTGCTCTGCACGGGGAGCAGAGCCCTCCTCGCCTGGGGCAGGAGTGGCAGCTCCCTGCCCAGCATCTGTCTGCCTCCCACCAGCCCTGCCTGACACCCTGCTGCCCTCGCTCACCCGTGCAGATGTCCTCCAGCTTCTCCTTGCTCCGGCCCCTCAGGTGCTGCCCGACAAGCCCTAGGCACACACACACAGCCGCTCACAAATCCGGCTCCCCAGCCCACCCCCAGCAGCACAGCTGCCTCCAGGCCCTGCCAGCCTGGCCACGCTCCCTCCTCCCTTTTGCAGCGCTGACGCCAGGGCGCTCCGCACTGCGTGCCACCCAAGGGTCTTGCTGTGAGGGCACAGCAGGAGGCTCCCAGCAGCCCCACATGTGTGGGCAGAGATGGCAGAGGGTGACACAGCCCCTGGGCACCCAGGCCCTGCATCGGGCGCTGGGGGCTCCAGCAGACACAGCTGCAAGGCTGGTCCTTGCTGCCAGCACAGCAGCCGGGGGGGCTGAGGCCGAGGTGTCCGGGGACAGAGAGGGACACCAGCGGTTGGGGCTCACCAGTGAACCTCACGGCTGCCTCTCGCAAGGACTCCTGTGGGCTCTCCAAGTATGTCAGGCTCTGGTGCAGGTACTCTTCTGCTCTACTGGCCCTCACCAGCTGGGGAGAGCACAAGGGCACGGGCTTGGCACACCCCTCCCTCACCCAGCCAGGCAGTCCCTGCGCCCAGGACCGGCTTCCCCGGCTTTGCCCTGCCAGGACGCTCATGGCTCCCACACACGAGCTGGGCAGTGCCGAGCTTCGGAGGGAGCAGAAGGCAGGCTGCTCCCCAGGCATGCTGAGGTGCCCTCCTGCTGCCAAGGCCCAGCTGGGCCAGGGGCTGCTTTAGCATCCCAGGGGGCAGCGAGGGCAGAGGAGCCTGGAGAAGAGCTCGCCAGGGCAGCGTGCTTGGAGAAGGGCAGCGTGAGTGCTGCTCCAGCCTGGCGGCTTTGGGTGCCAGCCAGGGCCAGGGGCACAGCTGCCTGCCCCACACACTGGGCATGGAGGGGGACAGGCCTTGCGCAGGCTGGCTCTGGGGGCTTTGGGGCCATCCTTACCAGGCACTCGCCGATCCTCCACGTCTGCGCTGTCTCAACCAGCTGCCTGAGCTGCTTCCACTTGAGGAACTTGGCAGCGCGAAGGAGGGCTTCCCGAGAGGCCTGCACAGCAGCAGAGACGGGGAGATGCCACTGCAGGCCAGGGGACAAGACCCTGCGTCCCCCTGCTCTTGGCAAGCCTCGGGGCCTTGCCTGGCCCACCATGGGAAGAGGCAGCAGCTGGGCACCGACTCTGCCACGGGGTTCAATACCCTGGGCAGAGACATGGGGCACCCACCACCTCAGGCACCTCGTCCTGCCGCGGCAGCACAACAGAGAGCCCCAAGAGCTGCTGAGCTGTAGCCAAGGCCAGGAGGAGGCTGAAGGGCTGCAGTCACAGAGACGCCCAGGCAGGACTCGGCCACAACTACCTGCCACAGGCATTGCCCCTGCGGGTGCTCGGCTGCCCGGCCTGCGCCCTTGCCCAGACTTGTGCCCCCGCCCCAGAGCTGGGTAGCCGGGATGCAGGGCCCGGCCCCTGCCCTCACCGCACCTCCCTCCCTGGGGCTCTCCCCTCCCCAGGCTCGTGGGCTGGGGAACAAGTTGGCTCCCCAAACTCCTTGCAGGTGCTGCCTCCCTCTGCGCAGGCCAAGGGCACTGGGGGCACACGCTGAACGTGGGGAGCAGGGTGTCTCCTCCTGCAGTGCTCTTGCCTTAGGCAGCTGGGGCATGCCCCAGGCCAGACATCTCCAGGCCCCTGCTGGGGCAGGGCACGGTGGCAACAGGAATTGGGGGGCAAAGCCTGGCCTCGCACACCTGCAGGGCTAGCTGCGAAGCCCCTAGGCACTCCAGGGCTTAGACATTTGTGGCCATGGACTGCGGCGGAGCCCTGTGGGACCGGGGAAAGCAGGTCTGGGAAAGGCCCCTGCCCAGCTTCTCATTCCCTGCTTCGAGCCTTCTAGGGCCCTGGTTAGAAAGCCATACCTGGCGCACGCTGCGGCTCTCGTCCTGCATGTGGAAGAGCAGTGGCAGCAGGCTGCTGCGCACTTGCTTCTGCAGCTGCTGGTCTTTGGTGCCCAGCACAATCGCCAGCACATCTCTGAAGAGCCGCATGGAGAGCGCTCGCACCTGGCCAGCGTCCTGGTGGGAAGGAAGAGGGGGCACCTCAGCGCTGGCTGCTCCAAGCCCACGGTCTCCCTCGCGCCCAGCCCTCCTGCCGGCGCTGCAGGGGCCGAGCACAACACGGAGCAGCCGAGGGCAGAGAGGGCACTGGCGCAACGCAGCCCCCCAGCCCAGGACACCGGCAGGGGCCCTGGCTCTCCCCCCAGCCTTACGGCATCAAAGAGCAGCAGGAGCTCCGCGGACAGCTGCGGAGCAATGCTGGCCACCGTCTCCTCGCCCATGACGTGCACCATGTGTCGCAGCACCACCAGGGCCTTAGTGCTGATGTCGCTGTCCGCATCCCGCAGTTGCTCCATGATGAGTGGCAGCAGGAAGTGCATTTCTCTTACCTGTGTGAAACACCACCGCGTTTGCTGAAGAAGTAGTGGACTGCCCAGGCAAAAATGCCCGGTTTGTTAGACACCCGCTTCCCCTCTGGCTTCCCAGAAGCTGGCATGGCGGTTACTGCAGCAACCTGCTGCCAGGCAGGGCTTAGCGGCACAGCCATGGCAGTGTGGGGGACTGGGGGCGTAGGGAGGGAGGAGAGGGCAGCACCGGCTCCTCTCCACCTGACCACTCGCCCCCTTCTGTGTGTTCCCCAGCACCCTCACCCAGCCCCACGCTGCCCGCACAGCTTCACCCGCCTGTCCCCTGCTCACCGTCTGCGGCCTGTCGCATAGCAGGATGAGGCCTCTGAGCACCAGTCCACGAATCACCTGGCTGCCACGCTCCAGATACCTCGCAAGGAGCAGCAGGATATGAGCATTGTCTTCGCAAAGGTCCGGGCAATCCACAAGCTGAAACACATGTTGCAGGGAGACAGTGCCAGAGCCGGCAGGACTCCCTGCATCGTGCCGTGCCGGCTCCCACCAGCAGCTCAGGGCGAGGGCACCAGGCCCGCACAAAGCCTGGCCCCAAGGCAGCAGTGAGTGCGGAGGGCCCCCGGGGCGGCTCCTCCGCTCCTCTCCACCATCCACACAGCAGGCACCAAATCCACGTGGGCACAAGAGTTACCCCAGCGCGGATGGGCCAAGCCAAGGCTACAAGTCGCAGTGCACCCACTGCCCCAGCTCCACTCACTGCCGCCCACCCCCCAGCACGGGCACGGGAGAGCAGAGGGGTGAGAGGCACCCCAGAGGCAGCCCTGCCATCAGGCTCACCTCCACGAGGAAAGCCAGGATGGAGATCTCCTGGGAGGGCTCCTCCAGGCGGAGCAGCACTGCCAGCTGGCGCAGGAGGTAAACTCGCAGGCTTCTTGGGGTCTCCCTCATTTCCCTGGCAGAGGGAAGAAGGCACTGGTGGCCTGAGCAGCCCAGGCAAACCTCGGCCATGCCTTGGTCACAAGCGCTGAGGCTGCAGCCCCTTTCTTGGGGAGCTGGGCACCCCCACGGGCTCTGTGGGGCACCGCATCTGCAGGGGAGAAATGCTGGGGCAGAGCGGGCACAAGGGGGCTCTCACCTGGCCAGCAAAGCCACTCCGCTGTGGTGGCTCTCAGCGTGGAGGAGCATGTCCCAGCCACCCTTCCTCGCCATGAGCAGCACCAGATTCTCATAGCCAGCACGGCAGAGCAGCGCTTTCATGGTCCGCACTGCGGCCCTGTGTGTGGAGCAAACACCAGGTCACACTGGCACCCCCGGCCCCGCCTATAGGTCCACGGCAGAGACAACGGGGCTGGCATGGAGCACCTGACGGGGCTGGTGAGAGCAGACTCTTCCCCTTGGCATTCCCTCCAGCACATCTCAGCCTCCTCCGGCGTCAGCGCTGCGGTGACAGAAATCTGAAACAGCAGCGCCAGGAAGAGCTGGGGGAAAAATGCCTCCACCTGCGGTGGGCAGCGGGGCCACTGGAGGATCTCCTGCAGCGCCATGGTTGCCTGCAGAAAACACCCAGAGACAGCTCTCGCTGCGGAGGTGCCCTTGTTGCACGGCCCAGTCTTGGCAGAGATGCTTGGGCGCTGCCCTGGGCCATGGGGCAGTGAAGCAGTGCCTGGCCTGGCTGTGCGGCCAGGGCAAAGCCATGGGAGCTCTTGGGGCTCAGCTCCTCTTTCTGCCCTGGGCACAACAACCCTTTCTGCGCTGGTAGGAGGTCTCCCTGGGGGGGCGGGGGGGGGGGCCCTCCATGCACAGGCCTGCCTGGGCTGTGCCTTGGTCCTGCCGGGCCCCTAAGCATGCCCCAGCCCCTAATCCTGCCCCTAACCCACGTTGCCAGCCCACCAAGCACGATGCAGAGACAGAGGAGGGCGGAGGGCCCCCCACGCAGGGCTCCCGCCTTGTGCACAGGGGGCTCCAGCGGTGAGCAGCAGCCCAGCGTGCTGGTGCGGCGGGGGTCAGGCACTGGCCAGGGCCCCGCCAGCCGTAGCCCTCCCTCACACGCTGTGCCTGTGCGCCCTGGGGAGGTCAGGGCTTGGCGGCGGATGGGGAAGGGCAGAGGGGGCCCTTTCTGTGGCCTCTCGCCCACAGAGGCCAGTGCAGCCCTAGGGGAGAGCGAGGCTTCCTCCACAAACGCACGGTCAGGGGAGAGATGTCCATGTGGTCCCCATCCAAAGTCAGCGACGCCTTGTGCACTGGCCAGTCCAACAGCACGTCGAACAGCTTTCCCAGCACCTTCTCCGCAGTCATGGGCTTCGACGCCAGCACCCTCCACATGGCCGCGGCAGCGCTGCAGGCCCAGAGCGCCCTGTCAGCGGGTGCCGCAGCCGCAGCGCCGTGGCCTGGGCAGCCCCACAGGGCCTGGGCTGGCCGCCAGCCCTGCCGCTGCCTGCTGCCCGCTGCCCACTGCCCCGTGCCGGCAGCACCCAGCCGGCCCTGCCCCAGCAGGCACCACACCGCCAAGCTCAAGTCCCTTGTGGGGCAGGGAGGGAGCCAGGCGACCGGGCTCAGGGGCCCAAGGCAGCCAGGCTTGCTCAGCTCTGGCTGCTGCAGCCCTGCCTGAGGCAGCGGGGCTGGCACACGGGGACACCGGGAGGGCCCAGCCCCTCAGCAGAGTCCTGAAAATCTCCCTCTCCCCCGCGGCCCACACGGGACGAGCTCTAAGGCCTGCGGGGCCCCAAGCACTAGAGGCAGCAGGGCCCGTACCTGTCGCAGGATGGGGAACAGCGCAGCAGGCTCACAACCACCTGCTCGGGGTACGCGCAGGCCAGCTTGAGAAGAGCCCTGTCCAGGCTGTGCTGCGCAGACTCCTCCGTGACGGACAGCACGCTTCTCCACAGGCACCTCACCATCTCTGGCACCTGGAGGGCACACGGCTCCGAGTGGGGCTGCTGCCAGCCTGCAGCCAGTCGCCCAGCTCCCACCCAGAAGGGCCGCCCTTGCCACCGCTCTGCGCTGCCCCCGGAGGGTGTCGGGTGCCTGGCAGACATGGACTCGGGGAGGCGGCGGGGGGGGAACAACCCCCGGAGGCCTCGAGCCCCGGCCGTGCCACCCACAGGCTACTTACGTGCTCCGAAAGGGAGGCATCGTCTGTCACGAGCGCATCCAGCTCGTGAGCAGCCGCCTGCGCATCCTGGGTGCTGCAGGCTCCGATGCCCCTGATGGCTGCGAGGATGGCACTTGTCCTCACAGCGGGCTCGAGGTGTCCCCCAGACATCTACGGGAGAAAGGAGGGCAGCCCAGATAGATGCGGAGCACCCAGCGGTGCCCCCTCACTCAGCCGTTGGCAGCGCCTGGGGCGTGCGCACCTCGTGGGGCTGCAGCTCGCAGCTGCTCTCCGTAGGGACCCCACGGTCCTCCGCCTTCTCCTCCCAGGCCACCCTGGGGTGGCTGGGGGGTCTCTCCGCCATCCTAGGCGACGCGGCAAAGGCTCCGCGGGGCTGCCCAGGGGTGACAAGGAAAGGCCTGAGTGCACTCAGGGGGCTCCTTCGCCAGCCCCACGCACTCCCGTCCTCTCCCGTCACCGTCCTCCCGGACACTGCGGGGGCTGAGGCCGCGGGGGTGCCTGGCAACGCCGCGGGGTGTCACAGGAGCCCAGTCACAAAGGGCCCCACTGTCACCCTAGTGACGCTTGTCACCGGCCCAGGGAGGGGCAGGGTGGGTCCCCTCCAGGGGCGCAGGGCCGGCTTGCCCCCCCGACATGGAACACCTCGGTTTGCCCTCGGGGTGCCCGGGGCCCCCATGGGGGGTCTGTTGCCCTCAGCGCCACTCCAATCCTTGCCTGGTCTCCCCCAACCGCTGCTCCCTGTCCCTGCCCTCCTCCTCCACCCCAATGAGCACAGGTTTTCAGACGAGGGTCTCCTCTCCAAAGTGCAATCATTCTTTAACACCAGCAAATGTCCCGTTCCAATTCTGACACCCTGAAAACAGAGGGCTACCAAGCATGACCCATGAAGCTACTACCTTGGTTAGCATCCCAGGAAAGCACCAGGCAGCAGTTCCCAAATTAGCGCACGCAACTGCTTGCGTACAGCAAACGGTGAAACACTGACCTCCCCCCGCAGAGTCCCAGACACGGCCAGAGCAGAAACAGATTTTAAAAAAGCAATGAGACCCATTGATTTCTGCAAGTGGGCAGCAAGAATTGGGAGCGGGGAGTACCAGGGATACCTGCCCCACTCCTATACCCACTCCCTAAGGATTCAGGGACAGGATACTGGGATACAGAAATCATGCTGTCTACCCTGACTTAGACCTGTTTTTACCTAGGATGACCCTGTAGGACCCTGCAGGAACTCTGGAGTTCCCATTAAAAAAAAATCTGCTGCAACACCAATATGGAGCACCAGTTTTAATTAAATTTGATTAAACCTCTCAAATGCCATCAGCTAGCAGTCATTGTAACACACAGTGAATAAAGACAGTAGGTAGCGGTTGTCAAAGCAGCCCAAAGAGGGATTTTTTTTTTCCTATCTAACTTTATGCAGCTTTATTAAAAATAATAATACCTAAAGTGTCCTTTTTTAGAAAAATGCTGCTTGGTGGGTTGTTTGTCTTTAACAGGCTGAATTTGGTTTCAGGATGATGTGAAGGAATTGTAAGCTTCTGCCAATCAGTAGTAGCAGTTAGCATGTACCCCCAAACATGTTGCAAAGGAAAGCAAAAGGTTCAATCCGGCTTCTTACCGGGAATATCTATGTTAGCGTATCTGAGCTTGTAAAATCTGTGCAAAATCTTTGGACAGTTGAAACACAAGTTTTTCAGACAAGGGTCTCCTCTCCAAAATGCAATCATTCTTTAACACCAACAAGTGTCCCGTTCCAATTCTGACTCCCTGAAAACAGAGGGCAAAAAAAGAAACAACAGCAAGTAATTTTTTTTAATGGGAAAACTGAGTTGTGACTTGTTAGGGCATGAGGATGGTGCTTCGTGGCCTTCCAACCCCTAGTTTTACAGAGGACCAACGTATGCCAATTTCCTCCTCCCCTTCCCCCCGTTCTTTTCACCCTCTAGAAATAATTGGTGAGTTAAAAGCAGGGCAAACATTCCCAGCTAGATAAGAACCAAGGTGTTTTCAGCAATCAGGATAAATTCTGAAAAATGTACTGGGCCACCCATTTAGGCTTTTCACACTGGCAGCAGGTATCAACAAGTCCCAGAAAGTATTAAACACTTTCTTATGAGAGATCTGGCATTTTTATGTTAATTTTCAGAGAAGTTGGTGATGGCAGATGTCTCAATTATAAGGCACTTCTGGGCTGATTTTTCTGCTTTACAATTAGGGAATAGTAATTGCACCCAGGAGCAATGTGGTGCCAGGACTCTATAAAACCGTCGGAGCAGTAAGGGGATGCAAAGCCCACCCTGTTCATGGCAAGATGTTGGCAAATACAGCCGGACTGCTCCGAGTCCAAAAACTCACATCCATTTAGCATAATCCTGACCAGGGAGACAGCAGGCCTGGATGCAATAAGCCCCAGATAACCACATCCATGACCAGGGCTGCAGAGCTGAGTCTGGGACTGACTGAGCACCGTCAGCCACCTTCTGCCTCCAGGAGATGCCTGGAGCTGAGAACTGAGAAATCAGAAGTGTTTTGGACACGGGGCTCCTGTCCCTGAAAATTCAAAATGAGTTAAAACCCTGGTCTGCCGATCGGGGCAATGGTAAGACACAGTGGAAAGAACCTGGAGGGAGTGGCCTGGCTCCCGGGAAGTTATCCAGCAAACCCTGGGGAAAGAAATCAAGCAAAATTTAGCCCGGCGGAAGAAGAGCAACCTGTTTCCCATTTTTAAATTTGCAATATTTAAACTTTGGGCACGCACTCTGGAGCCCATCAGGTGCTGCAGCACACCTCAGCTTGCTTTAACTATGGCTCTTGTCCTCCAGCTGCAGAGCTCAAAGCGTCATCCACTCCCTGGGGAAGCTCGGCAAGTGATGTGCAGCCCGGTGAGAGGCCAGCGCGGTACCTGCAGGCATCTTGATAGCTTGGGGCAGGGGGCCAAGCCACATCAAGGCAAGCAGTGCCAGGGATGACAAACTAGAAGTGCCAAGGCTGGATTTAGGACAAGACCCAGGCGTCCTGGCTGCCGCATTGACACCCAAGCCACCAGGAACAAGCAGCTGGGTCTCTCGTTACAGCCCCCAGCCCAGCCTGGCCATTCCCCACAGGTCCCAGGGTATCCACAGCTATTTTTTAGTTGATGTTTTCTGCAACGCCCCTCGGAGCAGAGCTCCCCAACACCCGGCCATCAGGGCTGAGCTGCAAGCAGACGGGGAGCGAGGCTTCTGCGGCTGGAGCAGTCCTGCTCCACTTTCCCCCTCGCTCCTGGCTAGCGCCCAGAGCTGGATGACTGTTTTTTTCCTTCTCACCCCTTATAAAATTCCTCTCTGTTCGCCTCCCTGAGCGGTCGTCCCTTGCCACCCCACCACCGGCCCCTGCAAAGCAGCCACTGGGCAAGCAGTGGAAGAAGCCCGGCAGGGAGCAGCTCCCAGGCCCACAGCAAAGGCGGGTGCAGAAAGGAGCTGGGAGTTTTGCCTCCTTGCACCACATCTATTAAGGCAAATCCACTGTGAGCATCTCCCAATGATACCAAAGGTGGTGAAAAAATTCAAATGACACTGGAGATTTTGCTTCTGTCCCCTCTCTGCTGAACTACACTGATCTCATGAGACCCACAGTGGCAGCGCTGTGTTTTGGGTGGGTTTGCTATATATACATTTTTTTTTTCATGTAGGTTGAGACAGAACAAAGTGCTGGCACAGGCTGTGATTACTTTGGGAGCTTAAACACCCATTTTTACTGCGAGTCCCTCGTCCTGCAGCAGTAGGACACAAAGGAAGGGCCAGACCCCAACAGCACCATGATAGGGACCAGGATGACACACAGCAGAAGTGCCTCTCTGCTGGGGACTCCTCAGTCACCTGTGAGCACCAGACCCCCTCCTCTCTTCTCTACTAAGCCAGGACAGTCTCCCTGCAAAAAAAAAAAAAAAAAAAAAAAAAAAAATCACAGCCCTAGAAGGGTGTGAGCAGTAAGCAAGGAGGAAAAAGTGAACATTTACTGAATTTTTGTTTATAAATGAAAGGCAAGTTGACAAACCTGCACACAATAGTCCTTTTTTCCTTTTCTTTTTTCCTAACAAGGCATGATGGTCCCTGGAGGTACGAGAGACTGAGCCACTGGCGCTAGGAGCCATCAGCTCTTTCTTGAGCTCTGCTGCTTACTTTGGCTTTCCCTATATAGAAATGAGAAATTATCAGTCACAAAGTAACTCTAAGGTGGGGACGTTTGTGACTTCTTGGCGCAGGGGGGAAGGATGAAGAAGTATAGTTGATATTCAGAAAGCTTCAGAACTGCAGCATGGTGTAAAGTCACTGGCACATGGTAGTTGAAGGACAGATGGGCGAAGCCAGCTTTCCCAGCTTGCAGGTCGCCTGGCCTTTGAGTCATGACCCCTTAGAGCACCTCGCAGTTGGTCTTTAACTGCTCCAAGGTTGTCAGGTCAACTGCCAGAAGTCACATCACAGCTCAGCCAGGAACCTGCTATCAGACACCTGAAGAAAATGAGCTGAGAGCCAAGAGTAAGTGTCCTTAAGCCATGGGAGCATCTGCAATAGCTTTAAAACATTAACTGACACCATCAGTATCAAAACCCCATTACAATGGTCTGTTTCTGAGGCATAGGAAACAGCTTTCATACTCTGTTTAGGAATCACAATGTCTTGTACTCCACAAAGAAACCAGTTCAGGTTTAGAGCTCGACACATTGTGTCTGCTTGTGGCAAGGAAAGGGCCAGGTTGCTGGAGAAGCCCCCTGCCCTTGGTCCAAAAAGTAACAAGTCCAACTTCCTAACTTTTGATAGAAATCCAGCTTCCCAGCTGCTTACAGATAACCTTTTTAAATTGACCAGGACCCTTTTGGAAACCAGTTTAAGCACAACTGGAACAGCTGCATGAACAGCAAAAGCTGCAAACTAACTCCACCTGCATGGAAACAAAAAAAGTATGAAGAAAGTTTTACTTAAATATCAAACTTCTGGATCTCGCCAGTGACTTTTTTGGTCTTTGTCTCTCTTGTCTATCTTGATATCATCGTGTATGTGATATCCAGGGGTTAAGAAAGTGCTATTAAATCCTTCTTTAAGAGCAGAGTAGAAACTAAGTCCAAATCCCCATGGGTATTTAGGGACCCAAATGACCTCTGAAACCTTTGAGAATAAGGCACTTCTGTGTCTTGAGCTCTGCCCAAGGAAAGCAGGTGAGGATGCCCAGGTAGACCTGCTCAAAAGCCAGATTTGACATCATGTCTCCTGGCATGCCTCACCTCACCCCCCCTTACTGCCTCCCACTCAGAAACAGGACGAAACCGAGGTTCAGGCTGAAACCCCGAACTAACAGGTTTGGTTTAGCTTTAAAGAGAAGCCATTTGCTGCCTAGTATCTCTGCTTTATCTGCTCTAATGACACTCATTAGCTTTTAGCCCAGGACTCTGCCTCTGCATAACAAAGGAAACATTTTGCTACCCCAAAGCTGAAGGAAAGTTCCTGGAATTCCAAGGCAGGAAGGAAAATAAACACCATTCAATAGTTTAGGGTCCTGCCTTGCAACTTTTACAATCGTAATTTTGTCCCGTGAAAGACCAAGATGTTCTCAAGCCAAAGACCTAGGTGGAAACCAAACTGCCACCTCCTCTCAGGATGCACAACCCCCTAACACCTGAATCCGTTCAGCTGCAGCTGGATGAAAGCTTGTGAAACACCACTCCCTGCTTGTGATCTCATGCAAAGATGAGAACAAGATCATCCGTACAGGGCATAAATGCAGCGAGAGAGCTCTGGTATCCAACATCACAGATCTTTGCCCCTTTACTAACTAAAGGGTTGGTAAGGAAAACAGGATCACAGCGATAAAACAGCATCTTCTTTGCAGCACTCCTAGGGACATCACGGTGCTGTGAGCATTAGGTAACTGCATACCGTTGGTGGGTAAAAATACCTTCCTGTTTCTGATGGAGACCACTGAGGTGCTTTAAATGCACAGTATTATCACAGAGAGGTTTAAAGGAGCCCAGAATTTGAAAAGGCAAAGGAGGCTGTCAAAACAGCCTAAGTTGCGTTTGCTTGAATAAGCTTTTCAATTTAACAAGGACAAGAGGATAGAGCAGATTTTTAGGAAGCCCGGGGACCACACCAAACAGCAAGGGATATACAGAAGAGCATAGGAGGCTGGAAAAAACAGACCGGTGACCCAAACCAGGCTACAGGCTGTTCCTGGATGAGCTCCCCGCTGCCTGGGATGTGCATGGGGGCAGGCCAAGAGAAGACCAGCAAACAGCTACATACCACATGCAACACCATTAGTAATTTATTAATCAGCCACTCAGCACGACTTCCAGCTCTGATGACAAAAAGGAAATGCCCCCAGCACACAGCTGCCCAGGGGCATCCCTCCCCTCCCCGTGACGGAGGGTGCCAGAAGGCACAAAACAGCCTCCAGAGCAACTCATCCATGCTAGAAAACTAGCGTGCCTGGCTGGAGACCAGGGGACCGGGCTGTGCCTCTAACACTGACCACCTCAGTGCTTTCTGCCTTGTTTTTTGTGTCCGGTTTTTCAAAGTGGGAACGATGCTGGCAACCTCACCTCTGAGGCTCTGGGAAGCCAGGTGCCACTGGCTGGGGGGCAGAAGAGCAGAAAAACAGGTGAAGCACTCCTCTTTCCTAACCAGCTGAGAGGGGACAGATGCTCTTCCCCTCCCAGTGACGGCTCCAGAGCAGAGAGCACTTTGAAGGCAGTTGTTGGTGCTCACACAGCGGAGGCTGGTTCAGCAGGGCGTGTAGAGCACCCCATCACAATGCTGGGCACAGGGAAAGCCCAAAATCCCAGGCTCTTGCTGCAGACAGCCAACCTGAGAGAGCCGGGACAGCACAAGGGGAAGATAAAAACAGCTTTGCTCTACCAAGGATGAGAGATCAAGTCTGTCTAGATGTCTACTACAATATAGCTGGGCAGCTTTCTCTTCTCAGGTCACCAGTTTGATCCAAAAAGTCACCCTGCTGCATGTCCTGTGGGGGAGGATATACCCAGACAGAGGCTTTTAAAAAGCTGATTCTTAGAAAAGGGTCAACAGAAAGCAAACGGGGACCCAGTGGCACCATGCTGGCACTCTCCTCCCTGGGAGATGCACTGGTCCAGGGCTGTGGTAAGACCAGCGTTGAGATCTTGCTTGAAATAGTCCTGTGCCCCCACGTGCCAGGCGATAGCAGAGACAATTTGGAGGCCACAGTGTCTGCAGTGGCCCAGGCTCAGGCAGACCAGGCCTCCTCTGGGGCTTTCCCTGCCCCAGAGGAGGATCTGGGCTGCAGCTGCCCAGCGAGAGGGCTGTTGGGATGCAGCCGGGAGAAACGCCCCAGTGTCCAGATGGGGAAGACATTGCAGTAGGAGGTGTAGCTGATGGCGCACGACTTGTTGAACACTCCAGCAATGTTCTCCTGAGAGAGAAAAACAGCAAGGCGGTGTGGGTGAGAGGGGACCCACTGCATCCCTCTCATCCACGCTCCTCAGTGTAGCATCGCCCTCTCTGGAAGCACTTCCCTCTACCCCACGTGACCCTTGGGCCACCGCCTCAGTACTGCAAGCAGGCAGTTGTGTCCATGACACAGGGCTGAGCTCATCTCCCCCCCCGGGGCCCTCCAGCAAAGCCCACAAGTGGCTTCTCTTGCAGGTAAGAGAAAATGCACCATTGCAACAGCTGCACAGTGCCCAGGACAGCTGCAACACCAGAGGAACCCCTTGGAGAGACAAGAATGGATCTACCTACCTGAGGCCAGTCCCCGTTGGGCAGCTGTTTATCGAGCAACACTTTGATGCCCCTTTCCAGCACACTAATATCAGGGTACCTGCAAAGCACAGAGATGTAAACACTCCCAAATCTGGACCATCCATGTACCTCCATCCACGCGCTTAGGGAACTCAGCCATCTCCAGGATCCCCATGCTTGTCCCCGGCATGCCGAGTGCTTTGGGAAGACCCCTTATGACCCTAGCACACCAGACATAAAGAATATGGCAAAACTGTCCCAGGCCAGAGGCTTGCGGTTGCGACCCAGACTCCTGCTTTGCACGGGCTCCCCTTCCCCCAGGCATCAAGAGCCCCACCAGCCTGTGGACCACAGCTCCAGCCAGTCCCTCACCGCAGCAGGCTTGTGACCGACAGCATCTTTCAGGAAATGTCATACGGCACACGGCCGGGCCCAGGGCCCGTGCCAGCTCTTCCCTATAACTTGGCCTGCGTTTCCTATCTCACTACGTGCTCAGGGCCACACGGTGTCTGAAGAGGCGAGAGCTGCTCCTACCTGACAGCCATGAGTCCCAGCAGGGCCCAGCACGTATTGTGGATCTGCGACGCGGCACTCTGCACGTACACGCGCTGCTCGCACGACTCAAAGTCTTCTCCCCAGCCACCATCTGCCATCTGCTTGGAGAGCAGGAACTGGCAGGCCCGGGCCACTTCTCTGCACGCAGCCCTGCAAAGATGGGGCAGAGAATCAGATGGGGCTGGGGGCCGAGGAGAGTTTGCACCCACGTGCCCCAGTCAGCTGGGAGCCAGGCTCTACCATGCCCATAGTGTGGGGCTGCCCAAGAGTTTCAGGCTCTGGCAGCAAGTGCCCTGGTCATATCACAGGCATAAGATTTGGGAGGAGGAGCTCTTGGGCCAGCCAGGGGATCAGCTCAGCCCCACCACGTGGTCCTGCCCCTGCCCAAGAGAGAGGGGCACGGGAAGCATACTGCCCCTCACTCACCCATCGCGGTATGTGTGCTGCATACAGGCAAATGCCTCCAGGCCAAACCAGGTGCCGTAGGTGAAACAAACCCCCCAGCTCCTAGGAGGGAAGGGAGAGCAGTAGTGTCAGGTTTGCACAGCCCAAGGGAGATGCAGGCTGCAACGCTGCTGGGGTCAGAGCAAGTGCAGAGCTGGGCAGAGGCACCGACCCTGCAGCCGGTGTTTGCTAGGGCACAACCACATCCAGCCCCACCAGGACTGCTCCCAGCTTGCTCAGGAGGCAGCAGCCACTCAGGAACCAGAGGAGCTGGAGCCACCCCAGCCCTCAGGGGTTGCCCAGGCCTCGTGCAGCGTGCGAGGTGCCTGCTCCATCTGGGCTGGAGGGAAAGGACAGGAGAGCAAAGCACACAGCAGCTGAAGGGGGGAAGAACTGGCCCCTGCTTGCCTTTCCCACACATCCTGCCAGCCACGAGCACTTGCCACCACGGTCCCTCTCATACTGGGGCTGCCAGGGGAAAGCCAGGCCCCGGGAGCACTGCTTACCCTTCCCACGACCCGTCGGCTCGCTGCGTCCTCCGACAGAAGTCCAGGCCCTTCTGCAGAGTCTCTCTGGTCGGGAGAAAGACGCCTGCTTCAAAAGCAGCCCAAGCTCAGTGGCTGCCTATGCAGCCATCAGTCCCTCCGAGGATTTGGTGGGCCCTTGCGAGAAGCAAGACAGCAGACAGGCAGCCTCACAGTCCCCATGGGATCTCACAGGAAAATCACGCACCACTTGGATGCTTTTCTGCCACGAGCTGGCACACAACAGGAAACCCAGCCAGCAAATGGTGGCAAGATGGAGGCAACCGCTAAGTGAAGAGACAGGCAGCTTCTTCACCAGGTCCCCCCTGCCTCATGCCATGAAGACAAATGGCCTGCGGCCCGCTCCTTGAGCCAGGCTAGGCCCCAGCCTCTTACAGGGAGCTCTGGTTTGGAGACGTCAGCAGCATCCCAGCCTTGAAGGTGCCAAGGGCAGCTCCATGCCAACACAGATGGCCCTGACAAGGCTCAGCAGGGCCCGTCTCAGCTGGGGCCATGGCAGGCAGCATGGGTCACTGCAGCCTGTTTTCCCCCTGCCCCACTCTCCTCTCAGCGTCTCACCTCATCTCTGGGGCCCTGTGCTCAGGGAAGACCTCGTGGAAGTGTCTGAGCGCCTGCATGACGGCCGACGTGCACTCCACGTAGGTGTAGTCGATCATGATGTCACCTGCCGGGGGCAGGAGGACAGCAATGCAACAGCCCCTGGGCCGGGCAGCTCTCCCCGCAGCACGCTGCCGACCCCTTCCCTGGCCCCAGCGCACGCTCATCCCGCAGAGGGACCTGGGGCCAAGCCAGGCACCCGCTGGGCACGGCAGGGCCAGCCCCTTTGCAGCGGGCGGGACAACCCGCCCCACACAGCTCCCCTTACCAAACACCTCCGAGGGGTTCAGCAGCTCCAGTAAGCGACCTCCTCGCTTGGTTTCATAGGTGCCAAAGCCTCCATCGGAGTTTCTCATGCTCAGCAACTGCCCGGACAAGCAGAGAGTGGGGACCCAACTGGCCCACAGGCAGCGCCACCCCAGTCCACCCCCGAGCCAGGTGTGAGGACAGAGTCAAGCCCACAAGCCCACAGGGCTGGCAAATAACTCACATCCCAACCCACAGCCACAGGCACACCCAAGCTGGACCATCACTCCAGAGACTTGTATCACAGTAAATATGGTGTCAGCATCGCTATTAGCAGGCCACAGGCCTTAGGCCTGGTATTGCATAAGTCGGTACAACAACTCATCAGGCCTTGCCTTCTCCTGTTTTAGCTCAGTTTAGCTGGCTGCATTTCCCACAGCCCCAGTTGTTGCAGCACTTACCACATTCACGGCGTCAAAGAGGCGCTCAGAGGGGACGGGCTTGGTTAGGAAGGGGCACTTCTCCTGCAGCAGCATCACCGACTTCAGCCCCTCTGCCGTGCAGTCAGCCACGATCCAGCCGCAGTCCCGGGTGCTGAAGGGGAAGCCACCCTGGGGAAGGGTCAGGAGGGCTCAGCAGCTTCCCCCAGACTTGCTCTCCCCTTGCACAGAGGAAATCGCTGCCCCTCAGTCCCATCCCCTCTGCTCAAATTGCTGCCCCAAGCACCCATCCCACAGCAGCCAGCTCCAGCTCTGCTACCTTGTTCATATGGCGATAATATTTCTGGTAGTCGGCTGGGTTCTCCGGGATCTGCAGAGAACAAGAGCAACAGTGAGGGCAGGCAGAAGATCTCTTCAGAGGAAAACAGAGGTATTAAATAGGGTGGTAAGAAGACTCAAGAGTCTGCACAGCCAGCACAACAGAGACACCGCCAACCGGCTCTGCTCACCTGGCTGAACCTGAGGAACTCATGGGCGTTTTGGAGGCAGGACGTGAATTCTGGGACCTTCTGGGCTTCTGCCTGGAAATGGAGGTACACAGTCAGCACGGAGCTGCGGCCGACACGCACATCCCTCGGTTAGAAGAGGATGTGCTGGGATCTTGCTGACCTGCTGGTCTAGGTGCAATCAACTCCTGCCCTTCCTATAGCCCTTCCCATAGGTTTGCATTTATACTTCACTCAGATCCATCTGACTGTTTCCACTAGCAGCTTCTGCAGCTGGAGCTGGACCAGCCCTTGTTGCTGGGGCTGGAGAGAGGCATTTGCCTGGCCAGGGCCCACATGGCCGGGGAGTAACAGGTCAACAGCTCTGAGCAGCAGTGTGTCCACCCAGCCCTGGTGTGCAATGTGATGCCAGGATCCACACAGCAGAGCTCTGAGGGGATGTGCAGTAGGAGCCAGCAGTATTTGGGGATGGCCCAGGAGAGGCCACTCGCCTGAGGAAGCACACAGCCCTGAAGGGAGCATTACCTCCAGAAAGGCTTGAACGGCAAAGGCAGTATCCCAGAGCTGGGATCCATTTGTCCCCTGGAAGAGAGAGAGTAGGCAGGGAGAGGCAGCTGCCTGTGGCAGGAGGGCAGCCTGCCCCAGCTCTCTGGGGCAGCACCTCCCTCCTGCATTGCCCCCGCGAGCTCCCTCCACCTTGCGTCTCAGCTTCGGGGTGTGCAGCACCACAGCTGATGCGCAGGCGCAGAGGGGACAGACACAGCAGCACAGGGATGGCAAGGGGACAGGAAAGGAGACAGCCAGCACGGCCTGTGCCAGGCACAGCCAGGACAGGAGAGGCAGCCAGGGATGAGGAGCAGAGGGAGGCAACAGCCAGGAGAGAAGCACGGCAGTGTCCACACGCAGCATTTGAGCGGAGGGGCAGGGGCCTGTGTCACCATGTCTTCCTCCTCCTCCTCCTCTCCCAGCATCTGTGGGGATGAAGGGGACAGAGGCCTCGAGCTGCCCCTCAGCTGACAGCCGGACACAGAGAAGCAGACCAGCAGGACAGAGGCTGCTCACTGCTGGCACAGCCAGGGCAAGTGGCAGTGAGACAGGCAAGGCGAGCTGCTGGGACCTCAGCCACAGCACGAACAAGCTATTCCATCCCACAGGCTGCCACAGCACGCCTGGGTCCCTCTCAGTCACAGCCAGAATCCCATGGCACTTCACCTGCATCTTCATGCCATCGAGGCCGAGCCTGTGGGAGAGGAGAGCACAGTGCTGCAGCGCAGGCACAGCAAGAGCACTGGGAAGGGGGCTGAAAGCCACAGTGTGCTCACGCAAATGGATCAGAGCCCTGTGCTGTGCCAGGCAGGCCATGTTCAGCCCTTACCAGAGATAGTCCGGGATCCTGGAGACATGCTCTTGGAAAGCCGGGGAGTTCTCCCCATCCACAAACCAGCGAACCAGCATATTGATGGTCTTGGAAATCTGCCAAGAGAACAGTATCATCACTGCCCTGGAGACAGCATCCTCCAGCCCCAGATATGTACATCACTCCCACCCTGCGCATAGCCCTGTAAAGGTCCCAGGCTTCATCCAAACAGCTCAATCTGTTGCATCACACTAAGCAAGACACTTTGCCCAGCTCAGCCATGAGATTACCCCAGGGCTTCCCCCCAGATCATTTCCTGGACATGGGGAATGTACCCCTTATCAGGGACAACAGCTGCCCCCATGCCTGCTGCATCTCCTGTGCCCCGTTAGCTGTAAGCTCTTTAGCATTAGGAGCAGCAGCAGTTGTGCCTGAGCAAGATCCACTGGTTATGGTTACAGGTCACACTTGTAGAGGGCTGAGGGATCCCAGCCTGGTCCCTCAGGGGCACAAGAAGGAATAGAGCCAAGGACACGACTTTTAAAGGGTCATTAGCAAGCGGCCTACCGGGCCAATGCTGATGCACTTAGTGAATCTGTCATCAGCTTTGATGTGATCGTACAGCTCTGCCACGGCTCGCTCCCGCAGAGACGTGCTGTGGTGGGCTTCGTACACATTCATGATGGCTGCAGGAGAAGAAAGGGACACGTGGTGAAAAACCCATCCTGTGCAGCCAGAGCCACTTGCTGTGGTTGGCTGGGCCACCGCTCACACCAGGACTAGTCGAGGGAAACACAGCGATTACTCTGCCCCATAGTAGCGCAAGGATCAGGATGCAAGGCCCTGAGGCTCTCACGGAGGCGGAAGCTTGCTGATCACAAGATCAGAGTCTCCATTACGAATCCAGGACGTGCACCGGCAGCTGGCAGTGGACCCTAGAGAACCCCTTGGCACAAGGCAGCCTCAGCTCCATCACCAGCTCGTGCAAGGGCAGTAACACGGCAAGAGCCCTCCCGCGCCAGCCAACACTGCACTCACCATAAGCCACCCCCAGAAGCCAGCTGTGCGGGGTGTACACATCACAGGCAGCCACGTTGTTCCTCTGGGCTGGCCAGTCTATGGTGGCGTAGTCCTGCACGTACAGCTCCTGGTGTGGGAGAACACAGGGCATCAGCCTGGAGGGCTGCAAGCAAGCACCCCAAGGCAGCTTACTGCAGGCAGTTGGCTCTGTCTACCTGGACAGAGAGACCACTTCCCCTGTGCAGGCAAGGGCTGTCACTTTGCAAGCCGGAGGCTGGCCCCGAGGACACGGCTGGCACAGCAGCAGGTCAGGGAGCCAAGTGTCCTTGTTGGGGAGCCCCGCCAGGGTCACCCGCTTACCTGCCGCAAGCTCTGTATGAGCTCATCCTCTTCTGCTGACAGACGCTTGGCGTAACAGTAGCTCATGGGGAGGTAAATCTGGCGGCAGTGACACCAGAGCCGGGACGGGTGGGCTGGGAACCACGTAGGGAGCAGCCTGTTCACAACAGGGAAGGTACTAGCATGAGCGATAGGGAGGGCCAAGGCAGGCACGGAGCGATGATGTGCCGGCAAGGGGATGCCTGGAGCAGGGGGGGCCTTTCCCTATCCCCTGTACCAGGCCCTTTGCTGCCAGTCCAGCTGCAAAGGACAGAAGGGGACGTCCACGCAGCCTGGCCCCATGCAGACCCTCCCCAGCAAGGCTGCTCCCTCCCCACCCGGGCCAGCAGAGACCTTTCTTGGGCAAACTCAGGCAGGGCAGGGAGGACCCTGAGCTCAAAGAGGAGGCAGAGAAGTCTGATCGAGGACACCTCTCCTCCCAGTGCAGTCTTGAAGGTAGAGGCCCAGATTGCCAACTGAGCGCATCCGATGACAAAGCTCAAGCAGCCCTTGGCACTGGGCACCCTCCGATTTCCCCCAGGGGAAAACATTAATCAAATTCTTTCCCTCTCTGACACCAAGGGGCTGCTCAGGACCCTCTGAGCGACCGCAAAAGGTATAGGTGGGGGTTAGAGCTGGCAACCTTACACACAATAAACTCTGTCCTGCTGGGGCCCAGGTCTGGCTGGCCACGAGAGCAGAAGATACCGGTAGCAGAGAGCTGATGGATATATCAAGGTCTCTATGGGTAAAGCTAACAGGGCTGAGCTCCAGCATATCACTTCAGCGCAGCGTTCAGTCCTATCCACCTGCTGGCTGGCCTTGCTGCTGGTCTCCCAGCTCACAAGTGGCTGGAGCAGCCCTGGCTGCAGATGGGGTGAGCCCCGTAAACACCAACGCTTGGGAGAGCTCGGGGACCGAGGCTGACAGTGGGACTGACACCACTCCCCACCTCCACACCGAGGGTAGCACATACCACATCTCTGGGAAGAGCGTGTTCATTCCCTCCCAGCTGTAAACGTTCAAGACAGCCAGCCAAAACTTCCCCCACGAAGGGATTCCCACAGCACCTCCTGCAGAGAGGGATGTTAGCTCTCGGGGTTAATGCAACCATGCCCATCCCATGCTTTCTCCCACCTCTCCCCACATCTGGGAGCATGCCACCAGGGCTGGGACACATGCCAAAAAAACAGCAAGCAGACCATGGCCCAGAAATGAGACATGCTTTCTCAGGCTTAACCTGAAATGCTGGTGCCATCAAGGGCAAGGAAGCACGTCAGCTCCTCCACTGCCTGGCAGCCCCCCACGCTCCACTCAGTCCTCGGGGCCAGCCAAGCCCCTCCCACCAGTGTCCCAGCCCCATGGCTGCTGTACCAGGCAGCAGAGCTGACCTTTGCTGTGCAGGTTGACACGGGCCCGCACAACATCAGGGTCGTCTGGCCCAACCCCCAGGATCCTCAGGGCTGTGTAGTTGAGCGCTGTGCCAAACACTGTCGATTTGTCTTCCACGTGCCTGTCACACACACACACACACACAGGACAGCCATTAGACACAAACCACTGCACAGGGCTTTCTTTGCCAGGGCAAAATGGGATGCTAGGGATGACCCCAACCTGGGTAGGAATGTTTTTGCTCTGCACTGCCCTGAAACACATAATGCTTTGGGATAGCACCAAGGAGGAGATGCAGCTAGGCTCTCTGCTCCAGTGGGCTCTGTGGCAAGGCACATCCCTGGAGTCCTACACAAGCAGTCCAGCTGCCACCCAGAGGTATCACAGCTGTCACCTCCCGCTCCCCAAGCCCAGGCAGATTTGGCAGCAGCTCCAAGTGCCGAATCTCAGAGGCACCACCACAAAAAGACGCCTCCCTGCTACTCACAAGCCCCAGCCGCCATCCGGGAGCTGCACAGAGCGCAGGTAGCGCACCATCTCCTCCCGAAACCCCTCCGGCAGCTGGATCTTAGCAGTGTGGCAAGTGATGAGGAGCCCTGGAAGATCAGGCAGACTGACTCTTTTACCACGTCCAATGCAGGGTGTTTATCTGGCTGAGAAGAGCATGCCCTCTCCAGCCAGCACAGCCCAGCACCTTGCGACACTGCGCCAAGGCATGACGGGGAGCCACCCCCACGCTCACCGGTGACACTCCTGCTGACAAGGCAGAGATGTGCCGGGATGTAGCAACATGCTAAATGGGCCCAGCCACAGCCAATTCGCCCCCTCCCGCCTCAGCAGAGGGAAGGGTCTCCTGTTGGGACACGTCCTGTCCCCAGGCTGCGAGGCCGAGCAACGCCAAGCAGGCCGGGAGCACCTGGGGGCTCCTCCTCCCCGCGAGGCGAGGCTGTGGGGTCACCCCAGCAGTGCGCAGGAGCGCTGAGCACCCCGCTGTGACCCACCTGGGAGCAGGAAGAGCGGCCCGCCGTAATCGCCGGCCCAGTGCCCGTCCTCAGCCTGCAGGCCGGCGTAGAACCGCATGCCGTTGCGGGCTGCCTCCCGCGCCGTGTGAGCCGCCGGCAAGGGCCGCAGCAGCTCGTCCTGCGGGGAGACGACGCCTCAGCCTGGGTCCCCCAGCCGGAGCCAGGGCCTCAGGGACCCCCCCTCAGCCCCAGCAACCCCCCCTCAGCTGGGGACTGGGGGGCACCTCAGCCCCAGGGACCCCCCCCAATTGGGAACCGGGGGGCACCTCAGCCCCAGGGACCCCCCCCTCAGCCCCGGGGACCCCCACAGGTGGGAACCGGGGGGCACCTCAGCCCCAGGGACCCCCCTCAGCCCCAGAGACCTCTCCCAGTTGGGGACCAGGGGGGCACCTCAGCCCCAGGGAACCCCCCCCCCTCAGCACCAGGGACCCCCCCACTTGGGAACCGGGGGGCACCTCAGCCCCAGGGAACACCCCCTCAGCTCCAGGGACCCCCCCCACTTGGGAACCGGGGGGCACCTCAGCCCCAGGGACCCCCCCTCAGCCCCAGAGACCTCTCCCAGTTGGGGACCAGGGGGGCACCTCAGCCCCAGGGAACCCCCCCTCAGCACCAGGGACCCCCCCCCACTTGGGAACCGGGGGGCACCTCAGCCCCAGGGAACCCCCCCCTCAGCACCAGGGACCCCCCCACTTGGGAACCGGGGGGCACCTCAGCCCCAGGGACCCCCCCTCAGCCCCAGAGACCTCTCCCAGTTGGGGACCAGGGGGGCACCTCAGCCCCAGGGAACCCCCCCTCAGCACCAGGGACCCCCCCCACTTGGGAACCGGGGGGCACCTCAGCCCCAGGGAACCCCCCCCTCAGCACCAGGGACCCCCCCACTTGGGAACCAGGGGGCACCTCAGTCCCAGGGACCCCCCCTCAGCCCCAGGACCCTCCCCAGCTGGGGACTGGGGGGCACCTCGGGACCAGGGGGCACCTCAGCCCCAGGGACCCCCCTCAGCTCCCCCCTCCGGCCTGAGCCCCGGGGGGGGCACCTCAGCCCCGGGCCGCCCCCTCCCTCGCCCCGGCGGCGGGACCACCGCCGCCCCCGGGCCGCGGCCGCCGCCTCACCGTGTCCAGCCCGAGGCAGTGCGCCTCCAGCGCCGTCTGCGCCCGCCGCCCCGCCGCCGCCTCGCCGCCGTCGGGGCCCAGGTAGCTCCAGGTCTGCCGGCCGCCCTCGCAGCTCAGCCGCCAGCCGGGCAGCGCCGTGGCCGCCGCCGAGCGCCGCGGGCCGCCGCGCCGCCGCACCGCCCTGCCGGCAACCGCCGCCGTTAGCCGCGACCGAGACCCGCCAGCGCTCACCCGCCATCCCGACACCGGCACCGGCACCGGCACCACTCACCCGCCGTCCGCCATCCCGCCGCCGTCCGCCATCCCGCCGCCGCCGCGCCGAGACCGCCCCGCACGGCGCCGCCCTGGCCCGACATGGCCCCACGGGCCGCCGCCAATGGGGCCGCCGGCTCCGCCCCCGCCCCCGCCCCCGCCGCGCCTCCCCGGCCGGGCCCGGCGGCAGCGGGAGCGGGTGGGGGCGGAGCGGCGGTGCGGCCGCGTGGCGGCGGGGCTGCCGGGAGGGCGGTCGCTGCGCAGCCGGGGGGCGAGGGGGCGGCGGCCCTGCCGTCCCCGAGCGGCTTTGCCGGGCGTTGGCCAGGGCTCCGCCTGCTCGTGTGCAGGTTTCCCCGAGCGGGGCGCTGGGCAGCACGCCGGGAGCAACGGCTTCGCGGAAATCATCCCGGTTCAGTCTGGGCTTTGCACAGGCTCCTCCGTGCAAAGCCCAAGGACAACGCCGGCGGCAGCGGCACGTCCTGAACGGCAGCCGGCCCGGCCGAGGCGCCTTCGTTTGGCCTCCCGGGTGACTTCGCCCGGCGGAGCGACAGCCCTGGGCCTTGGGGCCTGCCGGAGGGATGCCGGGGAGGGGGAGCTTTCCGGCGGGGAAAGGGGCCGGGTGTTGGGAGCCCTGCACAACACGAAGGGTCGATGCGCAGGGGGAGAGGCAGGCGCAGGAGCCTGCTGGCAGCGTGAGACCCAGCGATGCCCCGGGCTGCGGCCTCCCCCTCCACCCGCGGCCAGCGCAGGGTGAGCCAAGGGGCAGCCCAGCACCTGGGAGGAAAGGACGCAGTTCCCACGAGAGCCCAAAGACCAGGACAGCATTTTATTCCCGCTGTTTCCAGGCGCTCTGGAGGCTGCGCTAGGCTACGTTAGAGCGCGGCAGCCGCACCGGCCGCATCCCTCCTTCCTCCCTCCCTCCCACCTCCCCTCCTCTGGGAGACCTTGTCACAGTGTATCACGGGCCCGGGAGCAGCCCGGGCGCAGGCCCCCGCGGGCTTTTCCTTCCAGCTCTGCAGGCTGTTAGAAGCGGGGCCGCCGCAGGGTTACGCCTCGCCTTCCCAGCCCGGCTGCCGAGAAATGCCGGGGCTGAGCTGCGCGGGGGACTGAGCGCCGGGACGGGAGCGAGCCGCCGAGAAGGCTTGCGGGCGCCTGCCGGGAGCCTCTCCCGAGCGCGGGGGGGTCTGGGCTCGCGAAGCGCGCGCAGCGGCAGAAGCGGCTGGAGTCTAGCGGACGTTGCGCCCCGAGAGGCCGCGAGGCGCTGCCGGCGTCTCCCCGGGAGGAGCGACCCGCGCGCCCGTCGCTCTGCGGCGACCGGGGGCTGCTGGGCGGCCGCACGCTGCCTCACTCGTGCTCGAAGAACTCGTGGCAGGCGGCGGTGACCATGGCCACGAAGGCTACGAACTCCTGGAAGTCGCACTCGGAGTCCCCGTCGCTGTCGAGCGCCTCCATGACTTTGTCGACGGTCTCCTGGTCTTTGATCTCCTGCGGGAGAGGAAGGGGCCGCTGCCGGGGGCAGGGGCGGAGCGAGGCCCGGCCGGGGGCCGAAATGCCCCGCTCCCAGGACACTCCCGCTGCCGCATCTCCCGCCGGACGCGTGCCCGACCCAGGCGCGCCGTGGGGCAGGGCCCGGGGGCCACGCGGGGCAGCACCGTGCCCCCTCGCAGCCAGGAGACGCCCCCAGCGCCCGGCCCCGACCCCCCGCCCTGCCGCGGCCGCCGCCCCAGGCCCTGGGCAACCCCTTCGCCCGCGCTGTCCCCGTGGGAGAGCGAAGGCGGCAGAGCCGGGCGCCGCTGCGGGGGCCATACTCACACCAAGGAAATGGGGGAGCTCGTTGTTGATGAGCTCCTTCAGCTCCGCTTTCTTCAGCTTGTGCTTGTCGCCCTCCTTCCCCGAGTACTGGTGGAAGGCGTCGATGATGGCCACCATGGCCTTCTCCAGCTCGGACATGGCGGTGGCGCGGCCCTGGGGCAGGAGGGAGGCAGCGCCTCAGCCCGGGCTGCGCCACAGACGCCCCTGCCCGCAGCGCCGGCCCCGAGCGTGTGCGCAGCGCCCGGGCACCGCTGGCGGCTCTGGCCACGGGCACTGAGAGCCGGAGAGGCGGGGACGGGACCCTGTCAACTGCCCCGAGCCGCCCTGCAAGTAGCCGCCCCAGGGAGCAGGGCCGCAGAAACCACGTCCTCCTGCCGCCCTCTCTGCTGACAACCCTGCCTTAGTGATACCCGGTGTCGCCTCGCTGCTTTGGCTCCTGTGCCTCGATCCGTGGCTTTGTCTGGTTTTGCCTCAGAAAGCTTTTCTCCCCCGCCCCGGCGCAGGCTTCCCCGACTCGGCCTCCGCCGCCCGACGCCGCGGCCCGTCTCCACCTGAGCAGTCGGGGGACCCGAGCAGCAGCCGGTTTGGATGCCGCTGGAGGGAGTGAACAAGCCCCTTGCCCTGAGTTCCCCCCGCGGGCGCTCGCTCCGCAGCCCCTCGCAGCAGCACCGCTCGCCGGCAGGGCAGCGGCTCCTCCCGCCCCACGGAGCGGTCCCCGCGCCAGGGCCGAGCTGCAAACCCACCTGCCCAACGCTCCCGAGCGCGCGGAGCCGCCTCCGGCTTTGTTGCCTGGGAGGCAGCTGGTCCCCGCCGCGCAGAGCGGCTCCCGGCCCCGGCGCTCTCGTTTCGGGTCCCCCCGCGGCCGCCTCTCGGGCTGAGACCCTCCCGGTGCCGCGGTCGCGCTAAGCCCTGTTTCGGGGGCAGGTCACGGAGGCCGGCGTGCAGAGCAGCATCCGAGCCCCCCTCGCCCGCTCCGGCCGCCCCCACCAGCACAGCACAGCCCGGCTCCGGCCTCGGCCTCGGCCTCCCCCGGCCCCTTCCCCGCTCACCTCCCCGCCGGCGGCTGGGCTGCGGCGCGGCGATGCGGCCCGGGCGCCCGGCCAGCCGCCGGCTTCTTATGCCGGGGGCGGAGAGCCGGCGCCCCGGGCAGTGCCGCAGCCCCGCGGCGCCAATGGCAGCCCGAGGCGGGGGCGCCCCGAGCCGGGCGCCGGGTGCACGCGGGCAGGACGGAGCCCCCCAACCTCTGGGGGCCCCGTGCCAGGGCTGCACCACCCTCGTGGCGGGGGGACGGGGTTTGTTTTCTTCTATGTGCTCGGGATTTGCCCTGCTGCGGCTTGTGCCCGTGGCCGTTCGTCCCTTTGCTGTGCACCTCGTGATGGGGCTGGCTGCCCCGTCCCGGTGCCCCCCACTGTGGCTGTATCAGGCTGCCAGGGGCTGAAAGACAAGGTGAGTAGCAGCAGCACTGCCTTTTTGGTGGTCTTCTTTATGGGGACAGTGTGATTGATATCCGTGGGTGTGCCTTTCTGTAGCCTCACCAAAAGCCAGGCAATGTGGGTTTGGAGTATAAAAAGTGCTTTCACAAGGCTGTCACCTGGCCAGGGACGGACTGCATCTCAGCAGCAAGGGAGTGCGCATGGGGTCCCTTTTTGGGAGCACAGTGCTTCTCCATGGTGGGTTTCTTCTGCCTTGAGTGGTCATATCCATTTCTTTCTTTGGCTTTGGTTGCCTAAATGCGTCTTCAAGGGCATGTGCTGGACCCCAGTGTCACCCTTACTGGGGGCGTTTCCTCAATAAGCTTGCAAAGGCAGCAGGATGAGAGTGCTGAGGCCAAAGCAGCGTTTTGCAAACTCTGTGACAGCCCCTCTGGATGCACATCCTGCCTTGTGCCCCCAAAAGTGTCAGTGGCTCCTCTCCTCTGTTGAGGCTGGACGTGGAGAACGACCAAGCGGACCAGAGGTGGGTGGGGAAGAGAGGAGATGAGAGAATGCAGCGTGGCAGGAGAGAGCAGGTGGGAGCCAGAGAGCTCGGACAGAAACTCTGGCCAGGAAAGACCTCCTCTTCTCTGTGCTATTCCCATTTAGAGCTGTCCCAGTTACTGTTCTGCAAAACAGTAACCAGCCAAACCGTGTCTAAGTCCACTGGCTTTCCCGTCCCACGCCCAGTCCTCTCCCCCAACTCCAAGCCCTCTGTGCTCACCCAGCCCCGCAGATGCAGCCACCCAAGGAACGATGGCTCCCTTTCATCAAGGTATCAGCCCTTCTCCCTCTCCCTCTCTGGTAGAGAAGGCAGTTGCACTGGTCTGCACTAAGAACAGTTCCTGGGGACTCTCTGGGACCCGTGTTCTCCTTGCTGGGTGGCCCAGACCAGGCTGATGGTCCTGCTACCCCTTGCACGCAAGTGGGCCCCTGGGTGTGGAGGGATGCAGGGATGCTGGAGGGACATCCGGATCCCCCAGCCCTGGCACCTATCCAGAGACAGGGGATCTCCATCCTTGGGAGTTTCCAGCCTCAGCCAGGGCGATGGTATTGGGGCTGGCCCTGCCCTGAGGGGGCAGTTGGAGGGGAGATGTCAGCAGCCCCATCCCACCAGCACATCAGTGGCTGTACGTGCAGTAACATGGCTTGCAGGGGTAAGCTGGAAGGGCAGGGGCTGCAGGAGCCCCACATCTGTCCATCCCTGCTATGTGGTCACGTCTGTGTGGGAAGTGTAGCTCAGGAGTCCTTTCTGCCAGCTACAGAAACCATTTGGCCCAAGCAGAGGTGTTAAATGGACTTTATTGAAAAGAAAAAGCTGTAAGCCTCCGTTTCTGGCAGAGACTCTTTCACAAGGTTGTGCACAGATCAGATGGAGGTGATGCTTCCCGCAGGCAGCTGAGCAGCCCGCAGAGAAGGGGGAGCGGCAGGACAGCAGGCAACATCTCTCTCGACTGCTCCTGGAGGTGCAGGATGAGCAGGTGGCCGATAAAGATGGACATGTGCCAAAGCAAGCAGGTTTTCATGGTGTTTCAGTGCCTATCAGTGATGTCCATGCGGTGGACCTGGATGGTGGGGACCTGGATGGTGGGGACCTGGATGGTGGGGACCTGGTGGGTGAGGACCCGGATGGTGGGGACCCGGATGGTGGGGACCGGGGTGACCATGATGTGGGGGCGAGTGTCCCGGGCCCCCTGGCTTGCCAGGCCCAGGGTGTGGCGGTGGTGGCCCTCCGTGCGGTCCTGCAGGAAGAGGGGACACGTCAGGGAGTGCGGTGGGGCCCTACCTGCATAGCCGACGCCTGTGGGGCCACGCGAACCCATTAGGGGAGCAGCATGTGGGGGGGGGAGCCTGGCCTCGATCCTTTGGGTGCCATTGGTGACAGCACCAAACGGCTCCCAGGGCAGCAAGGTCCAGGTGGTGCCCGCGTCTCTGCCCCGGCCCCACTGAGCCCCCTCACCTGGGTGGGGGGCCGACATCCTCTCACCGCCCTGGAGCTGCAAGGGAAGGACATGCCGTTAATGGCCTCTCTTGTAACCCACGGCCGCGCAGGAGGGTATCCCAGGGGACCCATCCCCCGCCTGAGCAGCCCCGGCCCCCTTCAGCCCCCGACCCTCTGCAGAGTGTGGGCTAGGTGATGCCACCGTGCTGCGAGTGGCCAGGACCCAGCTCGTCCGCCCCCAAATCTGCCCCCGAGCACAGAGGCACCCGTCTCCCCAGGGATCTCACCCCACCACAGGTCCTCACAGCTGCCCCCTCCCCCTGGGTGCCAACCGGCCCAGCAAAGGCAATTGCAGCAAGCGCTCTGCGTTCAGTCGCTGAGCCGGGGCCGTCTCCAGCCTGTCTTGGCCCAGGGCGTGTTGGACACAGCAGGGTCCTGGCCCCCCTGCATGGCTGCACTAGAGATTTCTGGAGACCATGCATAGCCCCCCACACACACACGCATGCAACACGGTTGTCAGCCCCGTTTTCCGTGAACGCAAAAGCTCAGACCTCCGGTTTGGTGAGCAGAGAGGACCCGCAGCCTCTCCCAGCAGCAGCCCTGATCGCTGTCCTCGGCACGGCTCTCCCCGGGGTGGTAGGGCCAGCCCTCCGGCACCCTTTAAATAAGTGGGCCCTGCCCAAGCAAGGAAGGATGCTAAGGGCAGGGCTGACACCCATAAAAAAATTCCCTGTGTTTTGCAGGTGCTGTAACCATGGAGATGCAGGAAAACACCTGTGGGCCTGGGCACAAAGGTCCTCCTGGCCTTGTAAAAAGGCAGTCAGGAACGGGGTGAGGGAGGGCAGTGGTTTCCACCAACTGGCGCCAGCTGATGGGGTGAGTCAGGCGTCCCTGCCATGGACTATGCCCTGGGCACGGTCTCTGTCCCCGGGCGCTGGTGCAGAATCCCGGGAGGGTTCTGCCACAGGGTGTGGGATGGCAGTGCCCGCGGGATGGGGCCCAGGGCATCTGGTGTGAGTATCGCCATGTCCCTCGCCTCCACAGACGTGCTTAAAGTGCCCGTCCTGACTTCCCGGCGGCATGGATGAATTTCCCTTTCCTCTCCCCCTGCAGAAAAGCTCTTCATGCCTTATCTGTCCCTGTCCCTGCCAGGAAAGATGAAGTTTTTATAAGAGCCACTATAAAAGCTGTATCTGTCCTTGGAGAGAAGCATGTGAGCCAGAGATGCTGAAATTTCCCCTGCTGTGTGCCGGGTGGGATTTTAACGAACACTTGCTTGAATTTGGCAATAAAATCTGCTCCTGCTGCCTTTCAGAGGGACCTGGAGTCCTTCATCCTGCAGAGGTGAGCCCACATCAAGCAGATAATGGGGTGCAGGTGGTTCAGGTAGAAATGCCCAAATTCATAGCTGTAAATACTTGGGTTTAAAAGCCAACCTTGACTTCAAGGCGTTGAGTCAGGGCCTGTCTGTGTCTGCACAGCATCTGGCAGAGCGGTCCCCTAGGCCCAGGTGCTGCAGGCATGCAAGCGCTGCTCCCAAATACAGCGTCTATCAGCACCCCCAGACAGAAACATGCCCGTGAGATGACACCTATTATACATATATACTACAAGATGAATTTAAGAAGCTCCTCCACTAGCAAACAGCTGTTTGTCCTGCAGAGCCTCAGGGCTTATTCGGGGAAGGTACAATAAATTGATTTAACTTGAGATTTATGCAACTAATTTGACGTTTATTTTATAAATTGGCTTAGTTCACACGGGTTCAGCCCTGGGCACATTCAGGGACAGTATGATGTTTTCTGAACAACTTACAGTTCTGGTGTCCTTCCCATGGACGTCACTACGCAGGATAGCACCTACGGCTTGTGCCTGGAAGTGCTTCCACTCTCATACCGCGGGTCCTCACTAGGGAGAGCTGTGCTGCTTCCCTTATGCAATTTACATGGCTGCACGCTGCTGGGGTCAGAGCAAGTGCAGAGCTGGGCAGAGGCACCGTCCCTGCAGCCGGTGTTTGCTAGGGCACAACCACATCCAGCCCCACCAGGACTGCTCCCAGCTTGCTCAGGAGGCAGCAGCCACTCAGGAACCAGAGGAGCTGGAGCCACCTCAGCCCTCAAGGATTGCCCAGGCCTCGTGCAGCGTGCGAGGTGCCTGCTCCATCTGGGCTGGAGGGAAAGGACAGGAGAGCAAAGCACACAGCAGCTGAAGAGGGGAAGAACCGGCCCCTGCTTGCCTTTCCCACACATCCTGCCAGCCACGAGCGCTTGCCACCACGGTCCCTCTCATACTGGGGCTGCCAGGGGAAAGCCAGGCCCCAGGAGCACTGCTTACTCTTCCCACGACCCGTCGGCTCGCTGCGTCCTCCGACAGAAGTCCAGGCCCTTCTGCAGAGTCTCTCTGGTCGGGAGAAAGACGCCTGCTTCAAAAGCAGCCCAAGCTCAGTGGCTGCCTATGCAGCCATCAGTCCCTCCGAGGATTTGGTGGGCCCTTGCGAGAAGCAAGACAGCAGACAGGCAGCCTCACAGTCCCCATGGGATCTCACAGGCAAATCACGCACCACTTGGATGCTTTTCTGCCACGAGCTGGCACACAACAGGAAACCCAGCCAGCAAATGGTGGCAAGATGGAGGCAACCGCTAAGTGAAGAGACAGGCAGCTTCTTCACCAGGTCCCCCCTGCCTCATGCCATGAAGACAAATGGCCTGCGCCCCGCTCCTTGAGCCAGGAGGGCTCAGCAGTTTCCCCCAGACTTGCTCTCCCCTTGCACAGAGGAAGTCGCTGCCCCTCAGTCCCATCCCCTCTGCCCAAATTGCTGCCCCAAGCACCCATCCCACAGCAGCCAGCTCCAGCTCTTCTACCTTGTTCATATGGCGATAATATTTCTGGTAGTCGGCTGGGTTCTCCGGGATCTGCAGAGAACAAGAGCAACAGTGAGGGCAGGCCAGAGATGCCTGGCAGCAGAGACATGCTGAAACCATGGCAAGAACAGAGCTCTGCAGGCCTGGGCACCATCCACCCTTTACCGAGGGAGGCAGCCAAGGCCAGAGGCTGGCTCTGGAGCAGCGAGAAAGCAGCTTTTGGCCTGACTTCTGTGTGTTGCTGACCCTCATTACTTTCCCACCAGGAAGCCATCTGCGTTCAATGTTCATTTTGCCAGCACCATAAGCAAGACCTGCAGCTGCATCTGTGTCAAGCCACCCATGACCCCACAAGCCTGGCCAGCAGGAGCTGAGCCCACGCAGTCACTAGCCAAGGAAGCCAGATTTCCCAGCGGGATACCTCAAAGGTGGTCATGGGGCAGGATGAGGGGCAAAAAAAAAATCTTAAGCTCTCTGTCGCCCACCTTTTCTTAGCCCAAGGAAACCAACCCAAACGCCTCACAGGACTGGGCAGAGAGCCCTAGAGCCAGCCAAGGTCCTCTCCAAGCTACAGAGGTCCTCTCCTTGCTGTTCCCCAGCAAAAAGCATGCAGGAAACAACAGGGTGTCCCCAGTGCTTTGCTAGTCCAGGCCTGTAGAAGATCTCTTCAGAGGAAAACAGAGGCATTAAATAGGGCGGTAAGAAGACTCAGAGTCTGCGCAGCCAGCACAACAGAGACACCGCCAACCGGCTCTGCTCGCCTGGCTGAACCTGAGGAACTCATGGGCGTTTTGGAGGCAGGACGTGAATTCCGGGACCTTCTGGGATTCTGCCTGGAAATGGAGGTACACAGTCAGCACGGAGCTGCGGCCGACACGCACATCCCTCGGTTAGAAGAGGATGTGCTGGGATCTCGCTGACCTGCTGGTCTAGGTGCAATCAACTCCTGCCCTTCCTATAGCCCTTCCCATAGGTTTGCATTTATACTTCACTCAGATCCATCTGACTGTTTCCACTAGCAGCTTCTGCAGCTGGAGCTGGACCAGCCCTTGTTGCTGGGGCTGGAGAGAGGCATTTGCCTGGCCAGGGCCCACATGGCCGGGGAGTAACAGGTCAACAGCTCTGAGCAGCAGTGTGTCCACCCAGCCCTGGTGTGCAATGTGATGCCAGGATCCACACAGCAGAGCTCTGAGGGGATGTGCAGTAGGAGCCAGCAGTATTTGGGGATGGCCCAGGAGAGGCCACTCGCCTGAGGAAGCACACAGCCCTGAAGGGAGCATTACCTCCAGAAAGGCTTGAACGGCAAAGGCAGTATCCCAGAGCTGGGATCCATTTGTCCCCTGGAAGAGAGAGAGCAGGCAGGGAGAGGCAGCTGCCTGTGGCAGGAGGGCAGCCTGCCCCGGCTCTCTGGGGCAGCACCTCCCTCCTGCATTGCCCCCGCGAGCTCCCTCCACCTTGCGTCTCAGCTTCGGGGTGTGCAGCACCACAGCTGATGCGCAGGCGCAGAGGGGACAGACACAGCAGCACAGGGATGGCAAGGGGACAGGAAAGGAGACAGCCAGCACGGCCTGTGCCAGGCACAGCCAGGACAGGACAGGCAGCCAGGGATGAGGAGCAGAGGGAGGCAACAGCCAGGAGAGAAGCACGGCAGTGTCCACATGCAGCATTTGAGCAGAGGGGCAGGGGCCTGTGTCACCATGTCTTCCTCCTCCTCCTCCTCTCCCAGCATCTGTGGGGATGAAGGGGACAGAGGCCTCGAGCTGCCCCTCAGCTGACAGCCGGACACAGAGAGGCAGACCAGCACAGCCCGGCTCCGGCCTCGGCCTCCCCCGGCCCCTTCCCCGCTCACCTCCCCGCCGGCGGCTGGGCTGCGGCGCGGCGATGCGGCCCGGGCGCCCGGCCAGCCGCCGGCTTCTTATGCCGGGGGCGGAGAGCCGGCGCCCCGGGCAGTGCCGCAGCCCCGCGGCGCCAATGGCAGCCCGAGGCGGGGGCGCCCCGAGCCGGGCGCCGGGTGCACGCGGGCAGGACGGAGCCCCCCAACCTCTGGGGGCCCCGTGCCAGGGCTGCACCACCCTCGTGGCGGGGGGACGGGGTTTGTTTTCTTCTATGTGCTCGGGATTTGCCCTGCTGCGGCTTGTGCCCGTGGCCGTTCGTCCCTTTGCTGTGCACCTCGTGATGGGGCTGGCTGCCCCGTCCCGGTGACCCCCAGTGTGGCTGTATCAGGCTGCCAGGGGCTGAAAGACAAGGTGAGTAGCAGCAGCACTGCCTTTTTGGTGGTCTTCTTTATGGGGACAGTGTGATTGATATCCGTGGGTGTGCCTTTCTGTAGCCTCACCAAAAGCCAGGCAATGTGGGTTTGGAGTATAAAAAGTGCTTTCACAAGGCTGTCACCTGGCCAGGGACGGACTGCATCTCAGCAGCAAGGGAGTGCGCATGGGGTCCCTTTTTGGGAGCACAGTGCTTCTCCATGGTGGGTTTCTTCTGCCTTGAGTGGTCATATCCATTTCTTTCTTTGGCTTTGGTTGCCTAAATGCGTCTTCAAGGGCATGTGCTGGACCCCAGTGTCACCCTTACTGGGGGCGTTTCCTCAATAAGCTTGCAAAGGCAGCAGGATGAGAGTGCTGAGGCCAAAGCAGCGTTTTGCAAACTCTGTGACAGCCCCTCTGGATGCACATCCTGCCTTGTGCCCCCAAAAGTGTCAGTGGCTCCTCTCCTCTGTTGAGGCTGGACGTGGAGAACGACCAAGCGGACCAGAGGTGGGTGGGGAAGAGAGGAGATGAGAGAATGCAGCGTGGCAGGAGGGAGCAGGTGGGAGCCGGAGAGCTCGGACAGAAACTCTGGCCAGGAAAGACCTCCTCTTCTCTGTGCTATTCCCATTTAGAGCTGTCCCAGTTACTGTTCTGCAAAACAGTAACCAGCCAAACCGTGTCTAAGTCCACTGGCTTTCCCGTCCCACGCCCAGTCCTCTCCCCCAACTCCAAGCCCTCTGTGCTCACCCAGCCCCGCAGATGCAGCCACCCAAGGAACGATGGCTCCCTTTCATCAAGGTATCTGCCCTTCTCCCTCTCCCTCTCTGGTAGAGAAGGCAGTTGCACTGGTCTGCACTAAGAACAGTTCCTGGGGACTCTCTGGGACCCGTGTTCTCCTTGCTGGGTGGCCCAGACCAGGCTGATGGTCCTGCTACCCCTTGCACGCAAGTGGGCCCCTGGGTGTGGAGGGATGCAGGGATGCTGGAGGGACATCCGGATCCCCCAGCCCTGGCACCTATCCAGAGACAGGGGATCTCCATCCTTGGGAGTTTCCAACCTCAGCCAGGGCGATGGTATTGGGGCTGGCCCTGCCCTGAGGGGGCAGTTGGAGGGGAGATGTCAGCAGCCCCATCCCACCAGCACATCAGTGGCTGTACGTGCAGTAACATGGCTTGCAGGGGTAAGCTGGAAGGGCAGGGGCTGCAGGAGCCCCACATCTGTCCATCCCTGCTATGTGGTCACGTCTGTGTGGGAAGTGTAGCTCAGGAGTCCTTTCTGCCAGCTACAGAAACCATTTGGCCCAAGCAGAGGTGTTAAATGGACTTTTATTGAAAAGAAAAAGCTGTAAGCCTCCGTTTCTGGCAGAGACTCTTTCACAAGGTTGTGCACAGATCAGATGGAGGTGATGCTTCCCGCAGGCAGCTGAGCAGCCCGCAGAGAAGGGGGAGCGGCAGGACAGCAGGCAACATCTCTCCCCAACTGCTCCTGGAAGTGCGAGATGAGCTGGCGGCTGATAAAGATGGACACATGCCAAAGCAAGCAGGTTTTCATGGTGTTTCAGTGCCTATCAGTGATGTCCATGCGGTGGACCCGACGGGTTGGGACCTGATGGGTGAGGACTCTTTGTGTTGGGACCTGGTGCTTGGGGACCCGTCACATGAGAACCTGGCTGACCATGATGTGCGGGCGAGTGTCCCGGGCCCCCTGGCTTGCCAGGCCCAGAATGCGGCTGTGATGGCCCTCCGTGCGGTCCTGCAGGAAGAGGGGACGCGTCAGGGAGCACAGCAAGGCCCTGGGGCCCTACCTGTGTAGCCGACGCCCGTGGGGCCACGCGATCCCATTAGGGGAGCAGCATGAGGGGGGGGGAGCCTGGCCTCGGTCCTTTGGGTGCCAGTGGTGACAGCACCATGCGGCTCCCAGGGCCGCAAGGTCCAGGTGGTGCCCGCGTCTCTGCCCCGGCCCCACTGAGCCCCCTCACCTGGGTGGGGGGCCGACATCCTCTCGCCGCCCTGGAGCTGCAAGGGAAGGACATGCCGTTAATGGCCTCTCTTGTAACCCACGGCCGCGCAGGAGGGTATCCCAGGGGACCCGTCCCCCGCCTGAGCAGCCCCGGCCCCCTTCAGCCCCCGACCCTCTGCAGAGCGTGGGCTAGGTGACGCCACCGTGCTGCGAGTGGCCAGGACCCAGCTCGTCCGCCCCCAAATCTGCCCCCGAGCACAGAGGCACCTGTCTCCCCAGGGATCTCACCCCACCACAGGTCCTCACAGCTGCCCCCTCCCCCTGGGTGCCAACCGGCCCAGCAAAGGCAATTGCAGCAAGCGCTCTGCGTTCAGTCGCTGAGCCGGGGCCGTCTCCAGCCTGTCTTGGCCCAGGGCGTGTTGGACACAGCAGGGTCCTGGCCCCCCTGCATGGCTGCACTAGAGCTTTCTGGAGACCATGCATAGCCCCCCCCACACACACGCATGCAACACGGTTGTCAGCCCCGTTTTCCATGAACGCAAAAGCTCAGACCTCCGGTTTGGTGAGCAGAGAGGACCCGCAGCCTCTCCCAGCAGCAGCCCTGATCGCTGTCCTCGGCACGGCTCTCCCCGGGGTGGTAGGGCCAGCCCTCCGGCACCCTTTAAATAAGTGGGCCCTGCCCAAGCAAGGAAGGATGCTAAGGGCAGGGCTGACACCCATAAAAAAATTCCCTGTGTTTTGCAGGTGCTGTAACCGTGGAGATGCAGGAAAACACCTGTGGGCCTGGGCACAAAGGTCCTCCTGGCCTTGTAAAAAGGCAGTCAGGAACGGGGTGAGGGAGGGCAGTGGTTTCCACCAACTGGTGCCAGCTGATGGGGTGAGTCAGGCGTCCCTGCCGTGGCTTCCACTCTCATACCGCGCGTCCTCACTAAGGAGAGCTGTGCTGCTTCTCTTACACAGTTTGCATGGATAAAGGCAACCAGAAGCAACTAATGAATCTCTCAAGATGGGCTCCATGAAGAGATCTGCAGTTCCCTGTGGCTACCAAAATCCTTAGACAACTTATGATAATATTTGTCTATAAAAGGCAACGATGGAAGATGAACCATTTGATTTTATTTTCCTAGCTATATAATCAAGCTGCTTTAGAAATGTAGAAAATCTAGTTACGAAACTGTTGTACTTTTAATAATTGCCTGACTTTATTGCCCAATCTTAGTAGCTGTTGTACTTCTCCTGGGGACATCATGAGACCTCAGAAAGCATGGTCAATGCTTGGCTGAAGATCCTGTATGCCTTTATATGCTTTAAAACACGTGCTTAATGCTAGATTAAGAAATGCAAGGGTACCTTAAAACCATGGGACATGATCTCATATGTATCAAAAGCGTGTTGGCAAAAGAGAGGCTAAATAAGGCCTTCTCTGCTTTGAGAGAAGACAAACCTGAAACAGTCACTGAGAGCCATGGTATTTTCATTGCAAACACAGGTGCTTTAGAAGCAGCTGAAAAAGTGTGGTTTCCTTCTTCCTCTGTCCCGGTCACTGTAGTTTGAATCCAGGCAGCCAGGGTGAGCGTTCAGCACCCTGCTCCACCACTGCGTCTTCCCTTTGCACACACTGCAACCCCTTCCTGCCACAGCTGCCCTCTATATTGGGGGCCAGAGAGATATCACAGACTGGTGCTTGTCTCTGCACAGGTTTGACAGAAAACACATATTTTTCTAATGACCTTAAGAATAGCGTGTTGTTTCATCTGAAGTCAGCCAGGAATACACCTAAGTTCAAGGCCACGTTTCAGATGAACGAGCACGTCCTGGTGCTTTCAACTTCAGAGAACTTGTTGCGGGAGCAGTAGTGCTATTTGGTGTTTTCCTAAAGGGTCGCGAAAACTGCCAAGGACACAGCGCCTGGCTGGCAGCACGGTCCAGAGCTGCTCCTCTGCCCAACCCGAGTGAGGGATTGCTTGGGAGGATAGACACCAGCTTTGAAGGGCCTGTGGGGGAAATGGCAAGGATCCAAGCCCAGGATTTATGAGATGAAAATGGGACATATGGCTAATGCTATTTGTGGTTCCCGACAGCGAGGCACCGTCTTCAGCTCCTAACCTTCAACTCTTTATTGGCAGGAGGGATCGGCTGCTCCTCCCATGGAGCCTGCCTAGTCTCTGCTCTTGCTCGGATCGGGGCACAGGGAACATCAGCAGAGGGGTGGCAGACATGATGCAGGGCCCAGCAGGTCCCTTCTGGGGCAGGTAGGTCCCCTTGGGCATTTCGGGCCTTCACATGGGGCACTGAACCGAGCCCGCTCCATCTCTCCCCACCGACTTTGATAGGCACCTTCCTGATTCCCAGATGTCTCCTGGTGCTTCAGCTCCTAGGGTGCATTTGAGGCTTCCCATGAGGGTCCCAGCTCATCCCCAGCTGCTGAGTATCTGGGTCCAGAAACAGCCACAGTGACCACAGCACCAAGCCAGGGACCTGCAGCAGCCCGCTCTGCACACCGGGACCACGAGCACAGCCCCATCGAGCTAGAAACATCTTCTTCCCCCTCCCACCCAAATTCCTCTGCTTTCATTACTTTTCTTGCCCAGTTCAATGACCACCAGCCTTTGTCTCATGGTCTGGCAGAGCCTGGTGCCACAATGCCAGAGAGACAAAGAAATAAACTGGCTTTTCTCCCAGCGTGCGCTATGAAGAGCCCACATTGTGCTTCACTGGGCAGAGGGAGACAAGCAGAGCACTGAGTGTTGTGTTTGTGTTGGGTTATGCGAAACCTTCTGTTTCTTTAAACACATCAGTGCAAAGCTCTGGCAAGAAAGGGGTGACCCTGAGGAAAGGAGCCCCGCAGTTACAGTCCCCTTTGGAAAGATCAGGGCTGTGAATTTTCAAATAAGGGGAACAGCCCTTTGGGGAGTACTGAAGTGGGTAAATCTGAAAGTGCAGATCAATGCTAGCTCCCATGTCTAGGCTTCCATGACTTGTCACGGGCCAGGTCAGAGGGGACCCAGGCTGGGAGAGCAGTGTTTGCAAGGACTTGAACCTGGACAAGAAGCAGGGACATCACCTGGAGCTGCTCATTAGCAGTGGCAGGAAAGGGCCAAGGTCTCTGGGTTCCTGCCCAATGCCTGCAGCTCCCTCCTAATCCGCCTGCTCCTTCCCACACTCTCAGCCACCAAGGAGGTGGCTCATTCTGAGCTGGGGTAAAAGAGACATAAGAATGGGCAGAAAAGAGAATTTCAAGACTGTCCAGGTTTTGATCTGCCAAATTACAAGTTTTTTTTCCATTTTAAGAAAAGGTCACCTCAACATCAAGAATGACATCAGGAAGTGAGGACATGAGGCAGAGCAAAGACCTTGTCTCCAACTACTAATGGTGTGCTTGGATGCATTTCTTGGCCAAAGAAATAGCTAAAGTATTGACCAAGATCAAATTGCTATAGCCGGGGAAAAAACACTGCATTTCATTCCTGCTGACTGAGATCCCCTTTGCATCCAGCTCTTAAACGAACACAAATATCCTTGGAAAAGCAAACATTGCAAGATTGCTGACAGACCACCTCAGCTCTGGAAACACCACTGCCCATGTGGAGAGCTGCTGAGTAACGTGCAGGTGTTGCCTTAGTGGCTTTTGGGGAAGAGGGATTGCCAGGGACTGGGTTGTCCAGCAGGCCTGTCTGAGGGCATTTAGGAGAGGTTGCTCTACTTGTTTCCACTTCCATCATTTGGATTCCTCCACAGTTCAGTTTGGGGCTTCTTCCCATTTATTTCCCTCTGCCTGGTGCAGATCTGAGGCAGGCTGAAAGCTGGAGCAGCAGCACCTGGCCACGTGCGTATCCCAGCTGCTCTTTACATTGCCTGTTCCAAGAAGGGACATTTCGGAAGAGGTCCAGGCCTTCAACCTGCCCCGTGAGCACAAGCACAAGGCTCTTAAGCCACTCACACTTCTACACAGGAGCCAAATGTGGCAGAAAACGATGCCTCTGGCCTCTCTGTCATGGCTGAGACTAAGCTGTTTTCTTGGCAACAGAGGTGTCCGGTTCTGAGTGTGTTGCATCGATTCTCAGATTCAATAAAGTCCTGAGAAATATTACAAATATCAATTCTGTGCTGCAGTGAAGAGGGTGGCAATGCCGCATTGGTAACAGTGCACGGCTTTGACTTCAGCCCTTCCCACCTCCTTCCTGGCACACAGCTTCGCTAGGCAATGAACCACCATGAAAACCCGCTTTGTTCAGCATGTCCTCTGTGTTTATCCACTGCCCGCTTGCTCTGCAGCTCCGGGAGCCATCTGGGCGCGAGCTGTCGCTGGCTGCCCTTGCTGCTGGCTGCCTGCTCTTCCCCCTGCCCTGCCGGGCTGTTTGGTGGCCCGCAGAAATCATCGCCTCCAGCTGTGCCGTGCCTGAAGCTGTAAAGGAGGCTTGGTTGGAAACAGATGTTTACAGCTTTTTTTCCCAAGCAAAATGACTCGGGCTGGGGCACCGTTGCCAAATGATTTCTGTAGGTGGTGGGAAGGACATCTGGGCTCCACGTCCCGCGTGGACGTGATAACTCCGCAGGTGCAGACAGGCGTGGGGCACCTGCTGTCCCCCCAAACCAAAAGGGGGGTCACAGGGACGGGGCAGCCAGCCCCATCACGAGGTGCACAGCAAAGGGACGAACGGCCACGGGCACAAGCCGCAGCAGGGCAAATCCCGAGCACATAGAAGAAAACAAACCCCGTCCCCCCGCCACGAGGGTGGTGCAGCCCTGGCACGGGGCCCCCAGAGGTTGGGGGGCTCCGTCCTGCCCGCGTGCACCCGGCGCCCGGCTCGGGGCGCCCCCGCCTCGGGCTGCCATTGGCGCCGCGGGGCTGCGGCACTGCCCGGGGCGCCGGCTCTCCGCCCCCGGCATAAGAAGCCGGCGGCTGGCCGGGCGCCCGGGCCGCATCGCCGCGCCGCAGCCCAGCCGCCGGCGGGGAGGTGAGCGGGGAAGGGGCCGGGGGAGGCCGAGGCCGAGGCCGGAGCCGGGCTGTGCTGTGCTGGTGGGGGCGGCCGGAGCGGGCGAGGGGGGCTCGGATGCTGCTCTGCACGCCGGCCTCCGTGACCTGCCCCCGAAACAGGGCTTAGCGCGACCGCGGCACCGGGAGGGTCTCAGCCCGAGAGGCGGCCGCGGGGGGGCCCGAAACGAGAGCGCCGGGGCCGGGAGCCGCTCTGCGCGGCGGGGACCAGCTGCCTCCCAGGCAACAAAGCCGGAGGCGGCTCCGCGCGCTCGGGAGCGTTGGGCAGGTGGGTTTGCAGCTCGGCCCTGGCGCGGGGACCGCTCCGTGGGGCGGGAGGAGCCGCTGCCCTGCCGGCGAGCGGTGCTGCTGCGAGGGGCTGCGGAGCGAGCGCCCGCGGGGGGAACTCAGGGCAAGGGGCTTGTTCACTCCCTCCAGCGGCATCCAAACCGGCTGCTGCTCGGGTCCCCCGACTGCTCAGGCGGAGACGGGCCGCGGCGTCGGGCAGCGGAGGCCGAGTCGGGGAAGCCTGCGCCGGGGCGGGGGAGAAAAGCTTTCTGAGGCAAAACCAGACAAAGCCACGGATCGAGGCACAGGAGCCAAAGCAGCGAGGCGACACCGGGTATCACTAAGGCAGGGTTGTCAGCGGAGAGGGCGGCAGGAGGACGAGGTTTCTGCGGCCCTGCTCCCTGGGGCGGCTACTTGCAGGGCGGCTCGGGGCAGTTGACAGGGTCCCGTCCCCGCCTCTCCGGCTCTCAGTGCCCGTGGCCAGAGCCGCCAGCGGTGCCCGGGCGCTGCGCACACGCTCGGGGCCGGCGCTGCGGGCAGGGGCGTCTGTGGCGCAGCCCGGGCTGAGGCGCTGCCTCCCTCCTGCCCCAGGGCCGCGCCACCGCCATGTCCGAGCTGGAGAAGGCCATGGTGGCCATCATCGACGCCTTCCACCAGTACTCGGGGAAGGAGGGCGACAAGCACAAGCTGAAGAAAGCGGAGCTGAAGGAGCTCATCAACAACGAGCTCCCCCATTTCCTTGGTGTGAGTACGGCCCCCGCAGCGGCGCCCGGCTCTGCCGCCTTCGCTCTCCCACGGGGACAGCGCGGGCGAAGGGGTTGCCCAGGGCCTGGGGCGGCGGCCGCGGCAGGGCGGGGGGTCGGGGCCGGGCGCTGGGGGCGTCTCCTGGCTGCGAGGGGGCACGGTGCTGCCCCGCGTGGCCCCCGGGCCCTGCCCCACGGCGCGCCTGCGTCGGGCACGCGTCCGGCGGGAGATGCGGCGGCGGGAGTGTCCTGGGAGCGGGGCGTTTCGGCCCCCGGCCGGGCCTCGCTCCGCTCCTGCCCCCGGCAGCGGCCCCTTCCTCTCCCGCAGGAGATCAAAGACCAGGAGACCGTCGACAAAGTCATGGAGGCGCTCGACAGCGACGGGGACTCCGAGTGCGACTTCCAGGAGTTCGTAGCCTTCGTGGCCATGGTCACCGCCGCCTGCCACGAGTTCTTCGAGCACGAGTGAGGCAGCGCGCAGCCGCCCAGCAGCCCCCGGTCGCCGCAGAGCGACGGGCGCGTGGGTCGCTCCTCCCGGGGAGACTCCGGCAGCGCCTCGCGGCCTCTCGGGGCGCAACGTCCGCTAGACTCCAGCCGCTTCTGCCGCTGCGCGCGCTTCGCGAGCCCAGACCCCCCCGCGCTCGGGAGAGGCTCCCGGCAGGCGCCCGCAAGCCTTCTCGGCGGCTCGCTCCCGTCCCGGCGCTCAGCCCCCCGCGCAGCTCAGCCCCGGCATTTCTCGGCAGCCGGGCTGGGAAGGCGAGGCGTAACCCTGCGGCGGCCCCGCTTCTAACAGCCTGCAGAGCTGGAAGGAAAAGCCCGCGGGGGCCTGCGCCCGGGCTGCTCCCGGGCCCGTGATACACTGTGACAAGGTCTCCCAGAGGAGGGGAGGTGGGAGGGAGGGAGGAAGGAGGGATGCGGCCGGTGCGGCTGCCGCGCTCTAACGTAGCCTAGCGCAGCCTCCAGAGCGCCTGGAAACAGCGGGAATAAAATGCTGTCCTGGTCTTTGGGCTCTCGTGGGAACTGCGTCCTTTCCTCCCAGGTGCTGGGCTGCCCCTTGGCTCACCCTGCGCTGGCCGCGGGTGGAGGGGGAGGCCGCAGCCCGGGGCATCGCTGGGTCTCATGCTGCCAGCAGGCTCCTGCGCCTGCCTCTCCCCCTGCGCATCGACCCTTCGTGTTGTGCAGGGCCCCCAACACCCGGCCCCTTTCCCTGCCGGAAAGTTCCCCCTCCCCGGCATCCCTCCGGCAGGCCCCAAGGCCCAGGGCCGTCGCTCCGCCGGGCGAAGTCACCCGGGAGGCCAAACGAAGGCGCCTCAGCCGGGCCGGCTGCCGTTCAGGACGTGCCGCTGCCGCTGGCGTTGTCCTTGGGCTTTGCATGGAGGAGCCTGTGCAGAGCTGAAACTAAAACCGGGATGATTTCTGTGAAGCCCAGCTCAGAGAAATCTGTAAATGAGGCATGTGGAGCCAGGAGCGGTCCAGACGTAGCTGTACTTGCTAACACCTGACAAAGCTGCTTGGGAACGGCAGGGTCATTCCTCTCTCATTCTCCACTGCGTAACGACTTCACGTGCCAATGATCTCCATTTTCAGATGTGACCGCTGTGCTTTTCCCACCTGCCTCCCCGAGCTACGGAAGGGCACAGCCAGGGACAGGCATGCAAGAGAGAGATCCTGTGCTCAATGTAGCACTAAAGCAATTTTGACAGCCCAGGGTACTCTCCTTTATTAAGACGTCATTTAGCATCCAGGTTACTCCTGCCACATTTTTAACATCCTTATGAGTCCTTGGTCCTGCTCTCTTTCAGCTATTTCCATGAGCAGTTAGGGACCTGAGGCTGTGCATGTAGACACCCAATGGGGACACAGTCTGTCCCAGAGTGCCCAGGGTTATGTAGGCAGATGAAGCTCTCATGACCCTCAGCATAAGGCGCTGCGGGTGAGGCTGTCTGGCAGGTCTCCAAATCCCACCTGCCTTTTTCCATGGGCGAGGAATCCTTCCCCAAGACTGAGCCTTTCCAGTGGCTCCGCACAGCTTTGCGGTGGTCCTCAATGAAGGTGTAACACGTGGCTCGAGCCCTCGCAGAGCTGGTGATACACAAGGCTGGCTCCCTTGTCCCTTGGCTAGCAATGAGAGCAGGAGCAGGGGCTCAAACAGCACATGCACATGCATTTATGGCAATAAGGCTGGTACCATCTCAGGGACCCCGTTGCTGGGACTCCACGGCAGTTCACCTTGCACTGGAGAAAGCGCAGCCGAGCTGGTGTTTCTGGCCAGGGAGGAAGAGAGCTCGGCTTCCTCCGAGAGAGCACCAAGACTGCTAGCGGTGCGGGAGGCAGCGCTCAGGCTCCTGGCGCCTGACCACGGTGTCCAAACTTGGACAAGAGCTACTTACCAGTAATACAGTACCGAAATTTAGAAAGAGGAGCAAGTATGACAAGTGAAGGAGTTTGAAGTGTTTACCAGACTCCAGATTAACTTCCAAAACTGAAGAAGTGACAGACAGGGGAGCAGATTTGGTTCATACACGCATAATTCAAAACATTGCCATTACCTTTTGCTCCAGGTGATCAAAATTTGTGTTTTTAACTCCCTCTC
The DNA here is from genome assembly GCF_036370855.1 of Dromaius novaehollandiae. NCBI lineage: Eukaryota > Metazoa > Chordata > Aves > Casuariiformes > Dromaiidae > Dromaius > Dromaius novaehollandiae. The sequence continues at coordinate 44,342,968 of NC_088104.1, forward strand.
CAGATCTCAGTGATAGGCAAAGTACATTTGCAAAAGGGAACTGTCCCTCTGAATTAGACACAGAATCACCAGCATTGGAGCAGCACTTAGGGACCCCACAAAAACGCTCTTTCAGAGAGAAGAGAATCTGATTTTATTGGAGTGCTGATTGTTGCTAACAGCCCACTGAAAAAATATTCAGTCTTGTTGATTGTTGATGGGATGTGCATTCAGGCTGAGTCATACTACAGCAGAGCTTACGTGCTGACAGCAAGAAAAATAATTTACCCAACACATTCAAGAAGACAAACTAAATATGTTTTTTTCCACAACTCATCAACAAATCAAACGAGGGCTTTTGTTTTTCCAGCCCTCAGAGAAGAAACATTCCTGGCCTTGCTGGATGGTGTAAAGCAATCCCGTTAACAAAGCGCTGCACTGTTGGGCTGCATCTCCCACGTATTGAGACACTGCACTGCAAGTTGCAACGATATCGAAAAGTGCGGGTCCGTCCGGGCAGCCTGAGTGACATACTCCTGCTCCCTCTGTGCACCGAGCTGAGAAACACATTTTGAAAGAAAGCAGCAGCATTTCTGTGAATGATCCATGACCTCAATTTGTTCCCCCACCAGATATTAGATCGTCAGGATTTGCCTACCCTTACTTATTGCACGGTAACAGTCGGGGCATTAGAGTGTATTTTCATTTTTTTCCATTCTGAAATATTCTTGGCACTGATTTTTAACGTTTAAATTCAGAGTTCACCCTGCATCCTGAACAGCGTGGACTTCCGATCTCACTGAGAAGGCAGCTGACCGAGCAGGAAACTGTAAGAGCAAAATGGGAAGATGGAAAAAAACATTAAGGAGAGACGTGGAAAGAATAAAAATGATCCTTAAAAGGCCTGTTTTGTGTTTTCTTGCCCCTGTCATCCATATTTTGCAAAGAAAAATGCTAAAAATAAAGAAGAACTGTTATTTCGGAGTTACCTTTGCTAGCTAAGTTTTAAGAAATGCTAGAAAAAGCAGCACATGCTTTTCACTTCTGTAAGCAAATGTTTTATTGCAGGCGGAGAAGAGGTTTAGAAAAAAGTGACCGGAGGAAAAAATAGCAGTGTATATTATTTTAATAACATGTATCGAAATACAAAAAAGATAGAATTCTCCTCATATAGCACTGGCATAACAGAACTGGAAATAAAACCCAGTATGCCCACCTCCTCCTAAATCACACAATTGGTCACAGAACAAAATCTAAAGACTGTAGCAAAAATTTACATTAGAATTTGTCATGACAAGAAACTGGCTTAGAAACATCTCATTAGAAATATCTGACCATGTAAATATTACAAGTATATTAACCAGCTGAATATAAATACCAGTTTAATATAACTTAAAGAGTTATATCTTAGCATACGCAGCATCCAGTAAATTCTGAAGTGCAAAAAGTCAGAAAATTATTCATTGTAGTTTTGTTAACTGTAAGTTAGTTATTAGATAGAACTCAGCTCTATTAGCCACTAAGATGATTTCTGACCTGATACGCTACAGTATTTTAAATGTGCAAGCTTTCAGAAAATTCCTTTTCTGCCTTAAAACATATAGTTGTGAATACGCTACAGAAATCAAAACCAGGCGCCTTTTCAAAAAAGATCCTTAAAGTGCAAAACATGTGTTTTCACACAATGGCAGGAAAATATAGTTAGTTTAAAAAAATCAAGAACTCTGTACAGAAAATTGGGAACGTGTACTTAAAATGAACTCACCGATTCCTTTTTTTCTGCTTTAATGAATTCCTGGGTAACAATAAGTGATAAAGGCTTAAAGCAGCTTCATAGTACTGTTGCTACAATAACATAAAGCTTATAAAATTCGGTGCAAAGTGCTGGCTCACAAAGATCATTGCTGCGATAAAGGCAGTTCTCTTAATGTTTTCGTCTACTTTGGAAAGATATTACTACTCACTGAAGTCTGACCTAACACATCCGAATAAACTCAAAATATTCTGATCCGACAGCTATCGTTTCATGGCATCCCAATATCATTCCCTCAATATGACAACTGGCTGGCCAACCAATTACAGCAATTTGTTAATTCGGAAGAAGACAAGGATAAAATTCCTTTATTACCACATTTTGCATTCCAAAAATATTAGTTAAAAAAAACCCAAATCATTCTTGTAGCTCTACGACGAGCTGGCATTTTGAATGCTGAACTCATTCAAATTAAGATGAATTACAGATTTTTGACACTTGCCCTCAATAGTTTTGGGTAAGGTGAATAAAGTTGCTCTTTGGCAACATCACAATAAAACGTGCTGCGCTTTAAACTATTTCGTACACAGCATTATCTGGATGCTAAGTACAATGCCTTGTTGCAATAAACAGTGAGAAAAATGGAAAAGGCTCAAAGATGCTATCCTCAGGCTATTTACAGTGCTTTTAAAAACAAACCGCACTTTACAGGATAAATTCGTGCTCGTTTCTTAAACCTACTGTTGGCACCAGGGCAAAAAAAGAAGTACAAACCCATTTTCAGTAGGTGCACTACCCCCCCCCCAATCTTCCATAAAATCTTCACCTTCATTTAAAAGACTACAACTTAATTTGCTCCTCGCGTATAAAGAAACACCTCGTTTTCAACCTCGGTAAAAGCAGGTGCTTTGGCTCATCAGGAACCTTTGGAAGTCTACCTTAGAAAACGCTGCCCACATGAAACAAAACCACCAGAGCTTGCGAACCGCATGAAATCCCTCCGCAGCCGCAGAACATCGGCATGCGATGCTGACGGCCGGGAGCATCGGTAGATTTGTAGTTATCTGCTATGCCAGAGAAGCGTTTGCATTGCGCCGCTCGTCAGGGAAGTAATTCCATTTGGAAACGCTCTCTGGAATAACACTGCTGCGATACGTCCTCCCCTTTCATGAAAATTAAGCCCGCTGCTCTTCCTCCTGCGGGCCATGGTGAGGAGGACAATGAACAGTCCTTGTTTTAGTGAATTCTACTGCATTTCCTCCTGCTCCTGCTCTGGGTCAGCCTGCTGAGGTTGCTCGAGGCTGTTGTCGAGGTCCTCTCGGTGCTGGTGTTTCTGTTCCTTCCTTTTCCTTTCTGCCAGTGCTTTTGCCCGGGTGGTCATTGACCTGGGCCTAGCATCAGGCCTCTCTTCGTCCTGCTGGTGCTTTTTACAGTGTTTCTCAAAGGTGGAAATTTTGGCGTACGTTCGGTTGCAAACCAGGCAGTGGTAGGGCCGCTCCCCACTGTGCGTCCGCATGTGCAGCTGGAGGTAAGAGGACCTGGAAAAGGCCCGGCTGCAGACCGAGCAGCGGTGGGGCTCGCGCGCCTCATGGGTCTTCAGGTGCTGCTTCAGGGAGGATGCCTGCTTGAAGGCCTTCCCACAGGTGGAGCACTTGAAGTTCCTCTCGCCAGACTCGAGGAGTTGGTGTGACACGAGGTGTGCGGAGGAGCGGAAGTTCTTCCCGCACTTGTCGCACTTGTAGGGCCTCTCGCCGGTGTGCAGGCGGACATGGAGGACCAGCCCAGCCTTCTGCGTGAAGGCCTTCTCGCACTGTGTGCACTTGAAGGGCCTCTCACCCGTGTGCACGCGGCGGTGGGTCTTGAGGTGTGAGGCCCGCCCGAAGTGCTTGCCGCAGTCCTCGCACTTGAAGGGCCGCTCGCCGGTGTGGATGGCCTTGTGGCGCACCAGGTGGGAGGACTGGAGGAAGAGCTTCCCGCACACGGGGCACTGGTACTTCCGCTCGCCTGTGTGGGAGCGGAGGTGCAGGGCGAGGTGCGAGGAGGAGATGAAGGCCTTGCCGCAGAGCAGGCAGGCGTGGGGGCGCTCGCCGGTGTGCGTGCGCTTGTGGAGGACGAGCCCCGAGGAGAGGGCGAAGGCCTTGGCGCACACGGGGCAGCGGTACGGCTTCTCGCCCGTGTGCACGCGCCGGTGCTTGGCGAGGGCGGCGGCCTGCGCGAAGGCCTTGCCGCACTGCTCGCAGCCGTGCGGCCGCCCCGTCACCGCCGCCAAGCCCCGCCCGCCCCCCGCGCCCCGCGGCGGCCGGCTCGGCGGGCCCGCCGGCACCATGGCGGCGGCCCCCGCCCGCCTCAGCCCCGCCCCCCGCCAACGGCCGCGCGCGTGCCCGCCCGCCCGCCCCGCGGGTGACCCGGAAGCAGCCGCGCGCGCCGGCGGAGCGGCCGGGGGGGGGGGGTGGTGAGCCGCGCGCATGCGCCGCCGGCCCGGCCCGCGCGGCGGTGACGTCAGGCAGCGGCGCGGGCCCGCCCAGGCCGAGCGGCGGCCATGTTCGCGTGCGGTAGCAGCGGGCGGCAGCGCCGCGGGGCGGGGGAGGGTGCGGCCCTTTTGGCGCTTCAGCCATTAAAAAAACCGCCACCGCCCGCAGCGACTTTATTTACACTTCCATAAGGAAACAAAACAGAAGGTTTTTAAAGTAAGCGTGCTCCATCTGTATCAGCGCGCCCCTCCCTCTCCCCATCGCTGTGCTGCTCCCTGGCCAGGAGCGGTGCAGGCAGAGAGGAGCCGCGTGCATGCAGGCGAAAACACTGCATTAGAGAAGTTACTTTCTGTTCTAAAGGCAGGAGAAGTTTTAACATTCAGCAAGGCACATTTTCAAGAGCAGTTTTGAAATGTTTAATGTGCTTTTTGTTTTAAATCTTACTTTACAAGGCAACTTGTCTCACCAATATCTCAATACAAAAATCTTACAATGCTTTATTGGCTAAAAAACTACAACATTAAAATGGGGGTTAGGTAGTTCTTTCCTTTTGCCAGCTGTTCTGTTATGAGGAGCGTCCTGTAGTTCATTGCTAAAGGTCACTGTACTTAAACAATAAGTTACACAAGTTCTGTACATAATTACAGTTAAGAGTTCCAAGATACATAGCTGTATAATACACCACAGTCAAACACCATGAGGGCAAAGAATTACTATATATGAAAGCTTTTTGTTGAAGAATTTATAGTTTGTTTGAGCAAGAGTCACTTGATGTCCTCCTCTCAGGGGATCCACATCCATCTTTCTTAGGCACTGATCCAGGCAGAATTGCCTTGCAGAAAAACCTGGCTGTTTTGCCAAACTCATGCATTATTAAAAAAAATTCATGTAGCTCAAACCCTTTATTAGCTCTATAAAAATAATTATTTGCTAGACTCGTGCTTATCTTCAAATACAAGTAGTACTTGAATAATTTCACATTCTCTTTCTGAATTAGGTTCACTGCAGTGTAAGATCAGGCAGAAACTTCAAAACCTTAATTAGTCGAGTGCGACTCAACCAATTGGGTATTTCAGCTTGAACAAAAACTCTCTCTAAATACAACTAAAAGATGAAAGTTTGTACCACAGCAAATCCAGCTAACTCTAACACTGAATATCTTTTCCGTGGTGGAAAAGTCACTATTATATAAGTTTTAGCACAGGATATTCAGGGAAAACATATTGTAAGATCATGCTTTGTTGACAGTTCTACTAATGATTCAGAGACTATTGACTTTGGAATGAAGTTTCAAAAACTTGGCTTTATGCGGGGCAATAATTAACAGCTTAATGCTACGAAAACAAGCAACTTTACTATTTAACATGAACTTATGAGAGCAAGAGCAATTAAGCCTCCTGCATCAAGTAGTTAAAACTGGATATTTATCTTTTATTATAAAGTTTATAGCATTGCAGAGTCCAGCATGGCACTGTAAGTAACCGTGTTACAGATGCAGTATTTGTTTTTGCTTGGTACGAAAAGGCTGAACAGCAGCATAATTGTTGTAATATTGAATCCAGGATTGGAATGAATTGTTTTCTTCTGAATGAGGATGAGTCAGTGATTTAAAATAAAAGGCTGCATTTTTAAACCTCAAATATGTGCAAATTCCTTTCAGTACAGTAGAGAATCTGGTAGAGATGCGTGCAATCTTGGAAGTTATGTGCCAGCACAGTTGCCGCCAATATATTGCAAACAAGCACACGGAGAGTTAACTCCAAATGGTTACTCACAACTTTCAGTATTATTTGCAAGAGTCCTCCTCACAGCTGGTGTTCTCTCCCCACCCCACTTTATGTCCTTTTATGCAGTGCATCAAGATATTGACATTCATAATTATTGTAAAAAAAATTGGTCCATGATAGTTCTATTAAACTTCCTTCAGGAATTCCAGTAAATTCTCCATCCTAAGACAGCTGTAACTGTTGTAATGGATTTATGAAAGCAAACGCAATCTGAGAGATGAAGGCCCATGAAGATTAGTATCTCCATTCTCCTAAGGTCTTCAAAAGCTTTTAAAAAACACAAACTGATTCAGATGCCATTTAGAAAGTCTCTAGATTTTGGTGCTTTAGCCTTGGTGTGATTTTGTGTTTTCACATGTTGTAGGCAACATAAATAGGATCCAGCTGGTCAGCTAAAAATCCATCTCTCAAGTGCATTCGTTGCTTTTCACCACGGGAATTGATAGGAATAACACCTGGGTCCACAATGACTACAACACCGACTATAAGGTAATGCTCTTCGAGAACGACATTTGTTACCAGTGCAACCAAGTCCAATGCTTCTTGTTCCGAGCCTTCTAATTCCACAACCACCACAAGCAAGTTGGTCCATGTAAATACAGCACTGTTGGTTTGATACAAATATTAATTGTGAGAAAAAAATTCTGTAGTCATAGGAATTAGTCAAAGAGAGACTCACTGGAAGTAAATCTTCCAAGGACTTGAACAATATAACAAATGGGAACAAATGATTTAAGTAATAGCAATATAAAAATACTCAAAAGTCATGAGATATCAAAGCTGTAATTCCACAGGATATTCTTTACCATTTGTTTTTAAATTACCATATACAAAATATAAGTGGTTCTTTTTCTCTTAAATGCACAGTCATGTATTTAAAAGTCCTTTGCACTTGTGCATTAAAATAAGAACCACTAAAATTTCACATTCAGTGTCTGCAGGCTTGATATTAACGTACCTTTAAATTTCTCCAAAGATTTTCAAAGAAAAAACAAAACCTCCTCATTTAATAATTACAGCAACCACTCTGGGACTAAAGAGGACCTATCACCAAACGGCATATATCATCCACTAGTACAGAATGAGAATAATGTATGTCAGAACATACCATTTACACAATCCCGAAGATACCTCTACCACAGCCAAGTGTGCACATTCTGACAGCCATGGAAATCCGGACCACAAAGTGCCCTGTTACCCTGCTCACATCCTGCCCTCCCCATCTTTCAGACTATGAAAATCAAACTCTGATAAAGTTGTGGGGGTTTTTTTGTTTTTTTTTTGAATGGTGGTGTGGGAAGGAGGGGAGCTTGTTTTTCAGTTACTCTAACAGCAGTAGGTTCTAAAGCCAAGTTTGATAAATTCACTCTTTACAGCAAGCTGTCAATCTAGCATGCTGTTCTGCAAAAACAGGACTTCTAGTGCTTCCAAAGAAATAAAAGGATAGAGAGAAATAATTCTAAGCCTCTTACCATTCTGCAATGCTTTTATGTGCTCTTATTACAGAGGTCTCTATATCAATGGGATGATACCTCATTCCTCGGAGCTCCAGTGTTTCATCCAAAGAGCCTACCACGTACAGGGCATCATGCCTCTCTGAAATATAGCACAGACATTCAGAATATCATCAGGTCTGAAGAACAGACATCTTCACTTGTATGCGTTTGTTCCTAGCATTCTGTGAATTTCATGGTACTTCCTGGGAGAAACAGTCTGTAATACACATCAAGCTCTACCATTTGGAAGGAAAAGATTAACAGCTCATTTAGCATTTCCTTTTACTGTCTTAAAAAGCAAGAGAAACAGGACTGAAAAGAATTTTTGGGTCATCCAGTTCAGCCCCCTCTATTACATACAAAGCATAATGTAATTCCCCTTCCTAAAGTCAGTCAAAATCCACTGTTAAAACATCTTTTTGTCCCACTATTCTTACTGAAGAACTTTCCTCCTCTTATGGATGGAAACATTCTTCCAATTTTCAAATTTAATTCACTTTTTACCTGCTTCTACCCACTTGTCCTCATGCCAAAAACATTCTCCTGTTCTTAAGCTCCCCAAAATTAATGCAGAGAGAACAAGTCTATTCCCTCCTTAGCCTTGGTTAAGTAAGAGAAGCTCTCCTAGACCCTTCTTGCAGGACATGCTCTCCACATGGCCCTGTTTGTTCCGTAGCTCGGTTCTGTTTGAATTCACTTTTTTTCTGCACCTATTTTAGAAACCTGCTCAATTGTGTAACTTGAAGTTAAAAGCATGCTGGGAAGCAGCAGTATATTTCATGCATACTTGCAAATAGTTATCATACATGGTCTCTCTAAACCACTATCAAATTAAGGACAACTGGCATTGTTCCACAGTGAAAAAAATCTCTATAAGTGATTTTTCAAAAAGCTACAAGGCACAAAAAGTTACTATAATAATCTGGTTCCTTGTCATCTGTCACTTCTCTTTTTTGTGCGTGAGAGTGTCTGCTCAGAGATTCCAATTTCTGTAAGCTACCAGCTTTCTCAAGAAGAGGGAGCCATTTCATTTCAAACAGTGACTGAAGGACAATTGTGCCAAAACATCCTATGCAGAAGCTTGTGCTAAACAGCAGTACAACGTGCATAGGAGGTTAAGCAACTGCCCCAGAAAAATCTGAGTGGGGAAAGCAAGGAAAGCGGAGAGCACCCTGGGTGAGTCTTTTCTAACATGATCTACCAGCTTTTAAGGGGAAGGTAACATGCAATAAACACTTTTTGCAGGGAGCTGGATCCACCTTATGATCTGCTGAGACTGCATCCCTCTGATGCTTCAGGAACTCAGGAGAAGCAAGCCAACATAGTACTGCTCCGTTTATTCAGTTGTTGCATGGGTGGAGGCCTGGTGCCAAGAAGGGACCATCCTGCCTAATGGTTATAGCTGTGGGTGGATACCACGACTCTGATGCAGACTGTTCCTTCACTAGAGCGTACCCCCTACGCTCTGATGGCACTGACTGTGGAAGAGGGAGGTCTGCACGAAAGTACTCTGGAGGAGATGGAACTTCGTCTGCCTAGTGATTAAGTGAGCTGCAGGGACTTCTCCAGCAGGAGTGACAGCACCCACCTTACTTGTTCTGAGAGCCCAGGGCAGACTGATTAGCACACCAGAACAGCAGACTGGAGCAGGTCCTTCTCTTAGTGACTGATACAACAGAGTTACATCACAGACCATTTCTGAATCCTGGAGAACTGGTATCCAATGCAACAGATGGGGCAGCTCCTCAAAAGCCTGGGCTATCAACAAATCTCTCTCCTTGCCCACTCTGTCTCCTTCACATAGTGGAGAACTAATGGTAGAATGGAAGTGCGTGGCATCCCACAGACAGTTATATTCCAGAAGTAGGAACACTGTTTTCCTATCTCGTATAATGACTGATTAGACAAAACGTAAAAGGTGTTTGTGACCCCTCTACAGTTAATTATCCAGTGACAGACACACAGACATATCCACTGTAGATACCACTATTCACTTAAGCCTAATCACAAGTTACAGTAGATATATTGCTAATGAGTGATAAGCATTCAAGCTTAGGATGTTTAGAGATTACTTTTTTTAAATACATGATGATCAAGAGTTATGCCTATTCCATATTCCAGCCCAACAGAAAAAGGAGCAGAGTCTTTCCTCCATGTACTTAAATATCTCAAATTCACTTCTGAAGGGCTGGGAAATCATTGCTATTTGTGCATGTCCTAAAACCACAGCATGAACTGGCATTATTAGTATTCTCTAGATCAGCACTGAAATACTGCATTTTTGTCAGTAAGGAAAAAGGCACAGGGGAGAAGTAAGTAGAGAGGCACTAATGCTTTAACTGATGTGCTCATGGCATTTTGTCAAAGTGGAAATAGAGGATGAGGATCCTGTTTTCTAAAGCTCTCAAAAGGGCATTATGAATTTCCCATTTTGCATGATTGCCAAGTATCATCATAATCAACAAATATATACAGAGTAAGAAAATGTTCCTTTTACCTTCAGCACTTATCTTTTATGGAAGCTAGTAAAAACTTGCAGGATGGCTTACTCTTTGCTAGCTCAGTTACTCCAAACAGTTTTAAACAAATGCTTCTGTATTTTCTTTATGTTTTCTCTCACCTCCACTAGCATCAGTAAGTTCTGTTCTGCGCAGGAAGCCAAGGTATCCAGTCCGTGCCCATACAGTCTGAGTGTCTCCAAAACTCAAGCGAGCAGTAAAGTGATCAGCGTGCAGTGCTTCCTCTCCATACACTGTGTAGTAACCAGTAGCATTATGTGGACTACTCACCCATATCTAGGGGATAAAAAAAATGACAGAAGGGAGCTATTCCCATATAAACATAGGTTATTTTGCCAGATCCAGGCAGCATAATTTCTTGATTTAAGAAAATCTGTTCCACTGACAATTTTGCTGTTCCTAAAATGACAGAAGTTATTTTATAACAGTCATTAACTTCTGCCCAATAGAAAATGACTAGGAAAAAGGACTAAAAAGTGAGTTTTCTATACGTGTAACTCAGTAAAGAGGAAAAATGAACTAGGCATTTGGCTCACTGGAAGGGAAAACTTTTTAACAAAAGGTCTTCTATTAATAGATCTTAATACACTCAAACCCAAATGCATATAGAACAGAGATTAAACCAAGCAGCAAATTATCTCAGTGCTGTTCTCCACTGGTGGAATACATAATGATAACAAGATAACAAGATATTCACTGCATTTTCTAGCTGCCAATCAGACACAGACTAGTCAGCTGGTACCACCACTTGGCATGCAATATTTTGGCAGAGGAGGGAGCAAACTTTGCAGACATTCACAAAAGCATGCAAATGTTTTGTGCTTCTTTGTGACAACTTCAGCTCTGTATAATTCATTTGCTTGCCACATTAAGGTGATCATAGTTGCCCCACTAAGAGACAGGCATTTACGCAATGTGATTCATCTATATATTAAATCACTGCTGATAAATAAAGTACAAGAGCATCAACGTTTTACCTCTCCTAAATGCGAGTCTCCCAGAGGTCCCTTGGTTTCTGTGTGTGCTATGATAACTTTTACCCCTGGAAGAATCTGCAGTAGGAAGCAAATGTTTAAAACAGAAGTTAAAAGTTGAATTCATCAAAGGAAAGGTAAGTTAATAATGCAGTGCCATAGCAGCCAGCAGTCCCCACAGTTCTTCCCTTTCTACTCCCCTCTGCTCCATAGATACCAATCATCTTTTCCAACAAAGATGCTTAATCATTTAAACACCGAGTGGCTCTTTGCAGCTTGTACTTAGCTTTGAAGTTGATACCTGTCACACCTGAAAACTGCCTTCTGTGTGGAGGCCTATGATTTTTCCAGCTGTATCAACAATACATCCTGTTACTTCACTTTAGGAGCTTTGTTTCATTTTAACTAGCTGTTCCTTTTTATGCTCGCGCGCGCGCTCTCTCTCTCTGTCTGTCTGTCTCTCTGTCTCTCTAGCGCCTCTCCCAGATATACTGGGATTAGTGAAGCATATACAGCCTCTCACTGCACAGACTCTGTACTGAGCTCCAACAGAAGCAGCTCACCACGCAGATAACGCTAGAGAGGGGATAGGACTACTTGGTGCTTTCTCAAGTCTGGATAGCTCCATGTGCAAAAATAAAACAACTCATGAGATAGTTGGATGCTGCTTTACTCTAATGCTCTCTAAATCTCTCACCTTTCCAGACTCCATAAGTGGCAGACTGTGTGGAGAACCTCTCTCTACCAAACGTACCCTGAGAAAATAAAAGAAGAAATTTGTACAAAGGTTTATGAAGTACAATGAAGTTAAATATGTGTATCCAGTGTTATCCTTTTCTTGGCTGCACTAACCAAGCTGTTATGGTGGCAGCTGCTTGTGCTCAGTTATCCACAGTGCAGTTAGACAGTTAAAAGAGTTTCTAGCTGACTTCAGGACCTCCATGTTGGTGTTCCCATATATCACTTTTTTTAAGAAAGGGAAATTCATCTCTCTGAAGGGGATGAATGACATTCCAACAGAGCTCCAAGGTGGCAGTTCCAAGTGTATTTTAAATTTACCTTCACTGTTAGACTCTCCATGGCAGAATCTCAGTTAGAATTACAAACAGTGAAGAGCAAGCCAGCCTAAACAGAGTCAAGTGATGCTAGGCAGTTCATTAGTAACATAACTTACACAGTAAATGTGTCAAATACAGCACATGCTGAAGGAGCAGGGAATGCAGCAGGAAAGGTGTTACAAGAAAATAGGCTCCTTTCATCTCCTTATATATTACTTAACATGACACCATCCCAACAGCCATAGGCTAGAGTTTACTCTAACACAGTGGGAACTTTGAGGCTATAGCCCAGCTTAACTATAGCAAGAATATACCCCATGCAAATAACAGTGATATATTAAATAAGGAGAAAGTAACTGTAATTTACATTGATCTGTTCAAATGCCAAATCAGGATCATGGGAAGGACCTTTCAATAACCTGACTTCCAACAACTGAGATTTAAACATGCAAAAATTAGAGAAGATCAGTAGTCACAAAAGCTATGGGTTAACAGAAGCCACTGATTTAACACTGTCAATACTTGTTGCCTTTCCTTTAGTTTTTTTTAATGGTATTATGTTACTTTAAATAAACACAGAAACAAATACCTACAAACATATATACATATATACACACATATATACATATATATGAATGAATCCTACTAAAATTACAGCCTGAACTGTTACTGCTAGCAGTTGTATCAACCAAGTTAACTAAGAGGCAAGATAACAGAAAAATCACAACTACAGAATAAACTCTGATGGGAAATATCCTCGGCAAGTTTGCAGAAGACACCAAAGTGGGGTGTCAACCAAAAGCTGATAGGCTATAGTGCAAGCCTGACATTCAGAGAAACCTGAGAAGGCTGAGGGAATTCAGTTGGTTTGGCCTGAATAAAAAAGTCTAGCAGGGGATCTAATTGCAGTTTTCCACTACCTAAAGGATTATTACAGAGAGGATGGAGCCCGATTTCGCAGACTTGCGCACCAAAAGGACAAGAGGGCAGGAACGTAAGCGGCTAGAAGGGAAACGCTAGTAAGGAAAACTTCCTCCCCAGACCAGGGGACACACCTTCATAACAGGTACCCAAGAAAGGAAGAAAATGCCCATCCTTGGAAATCTTCCAAACTTCACTGGACCTGGCCTAGAGTAACCTGATCAAGCCTTGAAGTTGGCCCTGCCTTGAGCAGGAGGTTGCGTGAGGGACATCCAGAGATCCCTCTCCACCTAAATCTTTCCGTGATTGTGACTAACCAGCCAATTGGCAAGTTGCCATTTGCTCGCAGGTACAGTTAGGTAAGAAGCAGCTAATGAATCTAGATTATATGTGATTTTGATGAATAGAGAGGAAGTGAAGTGAGGGTCTAGAAAGGAAGAGCAGAACAAGTGATGGAGGGGATGCTGGAAAACTTCCAACACAAAGTGGTCATTAATAGAGTCTCTAGGATGGGGTTCCTTGCCATATGATAATGAGGGATTAACTGCTGCCAAGAGTATTTCAACACACCAGTGCAATGCAATGAGGCTGAACTTTCTCCTCCACAGACTTTCAATAGTAAATGCTTTGACATAATCTGTACCTGTCATGTCGAAGTGCTCTCATATCTACATAGACTGTTGTTGGATCTGGTCCTGCTGTTCCCTAAGAATACAAAAGAAGAAAGAAATTAAACAGAAGCCAGAAAATCCTGTTTTCATTTTCAAAGCCATACTGCATAAATTCACACATTCCTCTCCATTACTGATGCTTATAAATTACTGCCTTATCTACTAGAAATATAGTAAAACAGCCCCTCCATAGAGTGACTGCCATAAAACTTTGATGTTTTTATGGTAAGCAGTAAATGAATGCACAAATGAAGTTTGTATTTATACAGGTAAGCCTTTAAGTGCGCCAAATTTTGTTTTGGTATGCACCTCTAAAAAGACTACATAGCAAGTGTAAAGCGTGTAAGCACCAACCTATGCAGGCACATAATCCCTTTCCCAGTGCTCTACTGTTCTACTTTGTAACAGTTTTGTCAAGTTCCATTTAAGAAGAAACAAAAACATTTAACTAAAACACACCTTGAACCAACCCAGACCTTTTCAAGGCTCCTGCCAGTTACTGCCTGGACAGAGGCAGATCTCTATTGCAGTCAGAAGTTGATAACCTCTCATCAGAGAGGTTATACTGCTAAAACAAATCCATTTCCTGACGTGGGAACAGGAGATCTTTTTTCCCCAGCAGTACTTAATCTCAAAGCAACTAAAAACTACTGTGAAATGCCCAATTAAACTTAAGCTGAAAAAAATAGGCAGGCACACCATGTTTATCCCCCCCAGGAAACAAGTTTCTCATTTTAGAGAGAAATATTTAAAATGAGGCCACTTTGTCATCCATTTAAGATTACAGTGCTAGAATAGTAACAATGTCTTTGTAGTGACATTACTTAATACTTTTGTAGCACCACTGCACTCAACATTACTGACAACCATTCCAGATTAACAGTATGATCTTTGAGACTAATCCATTCTTTAGTATTAATCCTTGCTATACTCAGTTTCTGCTTGTTTGAGAAAGTGTTTGTACTTCAGCTACAAGTGTTCTTTGTGAATAAAACCAAACTCCTTTAGAAAAAACTTGATCCGTTTTGGGTGAAAACTCCCTTATAGGGATAGGTTATTTATAGAGTAACACTGTAGCACAAGATTGACTTTAGGACATTACAAGCACACACATGCAGCACTATACCTGTTCAGCCAGCTTGCCCAGCCTGTTTGGCTGACAGAGGGACCACAAACAGAAGTAACAGAGGCCATCAAAGTGAGTGAAACAGAGAGAAAGGGGAAAAAAAGAAAATACAAACAAAGAGGCACTGGAGACATGAGATACACACAGCAAGATAAACAAAAAGCTCATACTGTTTTAGAGTGAAAAGAATATTCCCATTTCAGATTTCTCAGAGTCCGGCACTTTTAAGCGGTTCACTGGGAAACATGCAGGTCCCGCAAAATTAACCAGAAGAGATTCAAGCAGACACTATGTAACGCCTATTTCCTTATCATAACTCCCTCCTCCATCTGTAAGTATCTAAAGGCTGCTTATAACTTCAGAAATGCCTTTTCAGCAAACCAGTCCATTAAGGTTGGGAGATATTATTTATTTGCATGCTAACTTATATCAAATATCTATTCAGTTTGGTTATTAATCTATATTCACTTAAATACAACAATGTCAAAAATAGGCTTTATTTTGGAGAAATGAGGGAAGGCAGAAAAACAAACTAAAAGAAGGCTATTCAAGAGTGGTGAGCAGAGGTATAAAGATATAAAATGAGCTGAACTGCCCAACAGCACTACATTCTTGGCAGTTTTCCTGAAATATTTTTCACATTGTCATCTTAGAGATGCATTTAACATTCTGGGAAAATACAGGGGCTATTTACTTAGCATAAAACAGAGTATTCTACAATAAAAAGAGACCGAGCATTTCTCATATCTGCTTGTAAATTATCAGAAGGAGCTCTTGATATAAGAAGCTGTCAGCAGGATGTTATTACAAGTATTTTCTTCTAGATGCTGAAGGCTGCTCTTAGATTAATTTGATAGTTATGTGCTTCCACATCTGACTGCAGAGAAAGCTCTTTACCTGGCCCTAAATTGATCTCTTCTCACTTATTTTGGACAGTTTGAACAGCAGGTATTCAAAACTGGCTTTCTAAATCCTTATTTAGATAGGAAATTCAGATAGCTGCTCTTTGGCACTTGGCATCTGAAATGTTGTATCCAATGAATTTAAAATCTTTCTGCACAGCCTTCTTAATTTCATCTGTAGTCTTCTCCTTCCATCTGATTCATAAAATTGCTCTGACCTCATTTCTTTTTAAGTGTTTATCTTAAAAAGGGATCTTAAAAATCTTTCCATGTATTTCTAAAGGACAATTACTAACAGCACCATATCTGAGAAGCTCAAGGCCCAAAGTGTGTGCATCTGTCTCTCACGGGAAAATCGAGGACAACATTAAAATATGTTCTGAGAGGGAAAAAAAGCTTTCCTTCCTCTAGTGAGCACCAACAAAAAAAAGTGTGTTTTATTAAAGCATGGTAACAATCTTTATAGAACCAGTTGGTTCAGCCAGCTTGCATTAGTGAGCATGAACTGGACCAAAGTTTAGTTCATGCTCGTTTAATTGTCTGCAAATAAAATTTACAATTACACACATACTTAATGCACGTGACAGCTATGGAGCTCCCCACATATAAAAAGCTATGTACTGGCACATCTGAAACCTGAGCAGTTTGTTTGTTAGCTCAAGTATAATCCAAAAATCCAGGCTGCTTTCCAATTTCTAGACCATACTTAATACTCCTGATTTTAGGCAAGTTAAGGCATGCATAGATTTTTTTTTCCTAATTAGAGAAGAAACACATCTATTAAAAAAGTTAGATGTAAATCTGGTTAAATTACTTATATTAGATTAATTTTAGTTGAGTACTGAACTACCACAGGCAGACCTGGACCACAGCATGCCATTATCCTTAGTCTGTGAAGTAGGGCTGCGTATTTAAAAGGCATATTATCCCCCTCAAAGCTTCCAATTTTATACCTTTCAATGAAAGAAGTCCCAGTCTCGCATGAAGTGAGACGAACATATTTGCATGATAATAATGCTGATTTTGAGAGCTTTCCAAACAAAAACCCACCAACTTTGTCAGTTTTCCTTGGTCTTTAAGACAGTTTTTATTTGAGGAACTCTGCCTTCATTTAATTCCACATAGACAAACTATTTTTCAACAGGAAAAATCTGAATCATATGAAAGCTGAAATAGCATTGCTTGAAATATCTAAGATGTTTATCGGTAAGAAGCTCTGTGTTTAATTTAGTACTGCTCCTTCATGGTAGGAAGGAAACAAGTTTCTTAACATTGATCCTCCATATTAAAGAGGCATCTCAATTGGTCAATTAACAGGAAAAGGAGAAACTATCATAATTCACGTTCCTCACCACAAGCATGCAAGAAGATCTTCAGGGCTTATTTAACTTGGTGAAGAAAAAAGCACGTAACAGAGCTGCAGCTTATAAGGTAAAGAAAAAATAACAGCTGAATATGATTTCCTATACAGTTCTCAGACATGCTGTGGTTAAATGGAAGGAATAAACGGTTTAATCTCACCTGTAAGCAAATTGCTACATTGACCCGGCACCCAAATGTAGTGCTCACTGCACGAGCAGAGAGACCCAAGTCTTTGAATAACTTAGAGAAAGACTGTGTTAATGTAATCCTTGGTCTCTCCTCTGCAACCACCATGCATGTTCGCACACAGGACAGGTTAACTCCTTTCATCTGTTTGAGAGATTTGGTAAAGAAAATGATACATTTTAAAAATCAACATTTCTAGAAAATTTCCAGGTCATTTGAAGGACAACCTGACTTTAAAAACACTAGAACAACTGTCTCCTGGAGGAAGGCTCTCAGGTAATAGAACAAATAGATACAAACACTTAAAAAAAAATATGAAGAACATCATTCCCACCACTGTTTTTCTTGTGGTTAAGACTCAGCAACAAGTTTGCCTAGCAAAAATGGCTATACCATCAGGTTGGCTCATAAATACTCTTCCCTCAAGGCCCTGGCCCTGACTATCCACGCTGCACAGATATCTGTCATTCCCTGCTCCCATCTGGAGAGAGGCAACTCTCCCCTTTGAAAGGAAATCTGAGCACAGTTAGCAGCACAGTTTGTTTCGGTGTCTGTTCCAGTTAAATGGTATTGACCTGGCCTGCACTGTTTGGCTCCATCCATCCAGGACAACCCTCTAGTACTGTGCCAAGAGGCTTTGTGCTCTCATGGCAGGGCCTGATGGACCATTTACATCATGTAGCACTCTGGTGGGCTGCAACACAGCCACTCATTGTTTTGAGCTGAAAAAACACAAAATAATTGTCTCAGGGCCGGGCAGGCAACCACATGAAGTTCATAAGAGAGCTGCTCACTCCAAGTACTACTCAATTCAGATATAGGCAGGGTGCTTGAGAAGGTATTAGCTCTCAGCAGCGTGAATATGAGCCTGTAGCAAGTGGCTCAGGGCCAGGATCCACTTTACAGTGAGGTCCAGGAGTACAGATGAACAGACTTTGTCTACACGGAGAATAGGCACAATGCAGCCTCATTCTTGCACACGGGCAGCTGCCAAACATTCCCAGCTAAAGTGCTGAGCAGCTTAGTTACTAAAGCCATGGGAACTCTCCTGCTATTGAGATAGAAGCACCTCTTCAAATAAATTAAGTTTCAGTTAAGAAATTTCCCTCAAAAAAAAGATGCAGAAGTATGTAATTACTATTGTTAGTGAACCTAATTATTTTGGTTTACAGAATTTATTATTCTTCTATATGCTCTGTATAGGAAGCCGGAATTCAAAAATAAGTCAGACATCTATTTCTGATGATGCAAAATTGCTCAGATTAACTGATAACTCTCCAATTTTGCCATATACTAAGACGTACAGCTATGGACTTTGGCATGGCACAATTTGCAATGGGCAATAAATCAGCTTTAGAATTCAGCACTTTTGGTGAGGAAATCTGAAAGCAGGGAACACTTGCCAGGTTTGGGCTTTTGTTTTTGTTTTTCTCAGACAAGAAAAAGTTGTTAGGCTTGCTAAGTATTTTGCCCAAAATTTCAGAAATATTTTATCAGTGTGAGAGGCAGTACAAATAAGTCAAGTTGAAAACAGACTTCTTTCAGAAATGTGGGAGCCGAAACTTCCAGCACACTCAACATTTGCCAAAAGCAAGTCCAAAAGGCTTTCAAAGAAACAGAGAGGAGTCCATCTTATACAAGCTAAAAAGAAATAAATTTAGAAAAATACATTATATGCCATATAAAGATATAATATATGATACATTATATATGTCAGTATGTTAAAAAATTAAGTCCTCCTACCCGCAGCATATCAGTCTGTGTTCCAAGCCCTTTGGTGCACATCTCCATCACTGAATAAGAGCAGAAAGTCACACGCACTTTATACTGACTTACAGCAGACAACCACAGAGACACGTTGCTCTCCAGTTCAAGAGGAGGGACTAGAATAGACTGATGACCTGAATATACGCTAGAGAGGGGAAGAGAGAGAAACACAAAAAACTTCAAGCCATCATAAAAAAGGCAAAAGGTACAGAAAGTCAAAATGAAGCAAAGGAATATGGAAATAAATAAAAACCTCGAGAGCTGGTTACCTATTTGAATTTCAACTTGTCTTCTCCATAAAAAGCAAGTATCTCACTGTGGTTTCAAACTGATTAGTTGGGCAAAAGCTATAGGTTAAAACCACAAACTTTAAGGCAAGTATACACATGACCCTCAGTAAATCATGCTGAATTTACACATTGCCTTGAATTTTAGGCAAGTCTTCAGTTTCAGATAAACTGTACTGAGAGGAGGGGAGAAAATGTTCGTGCCATGCCAGAAACCTCTGCCTTTCATGCAAAGCCTCCTTCCCATGATCTGCTTCCCTTGGCAGGCTGTGTCTCCTAGCCTATTCTTGGCCACGTAGCTGGCTCTCAAACCTTTTCTTGATGCCCACCTGGAGGCACAACACGCTCTCTCACCACAGTTATACCATTACTAGCATACATTTGTTGGGGAGAGAGGGAAACCCGCTGGCAGTTACAGTTCACAAAATGAGTATTGCCTGTCGGTCCTTGGCCTATGGCCCGGCATCCCCCATGGCGTGCTTTCACAGTGAAGACAGAGCCATTCAAGAGTAGCCATGCTCTTTGGCCCCCATTTCTTGTGGGGAAACGTGTTCACCTCCATCCTTACCCTTTCTTCATGTCCACAAGCAGGCTGGTATCCAGCACAGACTGCTTACAACTGCGTGCTTGGAAACCAACACCACTTGCGTCTGCCTCAGGCAAAAGCACCTCTAATCTGCTTTCTGAATCAGAGAAGAAAAGCTATATTTCATAGCGAAGATACTGTTGCAAGGAGCTCACAGATAAAACAGGAAACATGAGAAAGCGGCACTTTCTAATGAATGTAACTTATTTGCTTCCAGATGCCCCCAAAATCTTTAAAATTGGCCTCCTGCCCAGGAAAACATTGCATATTTGCCATTTTCCTCACTAATATTCAAGCGTAGGATAAAAGTAAAATCCGGAATACTAAAGCTACTTTCATTAGAAGTTTCATATAAGGATTGTGCGCAAAGAACACAAACAGCCCTTGTCCCAGAAACACCCTCCTAGCTGCAAATTAGGAAGCACTGAGAGGAGGGGAAATCTTTCCAATTCAGCAACAAAAACAGGAAGGGCACTTAACAAGGCCAACTGATGCAAGTCCAAACTAAAGAGGAGAAGAACAGATCTGGCCATACTGTCAACAATTTATGACAATCTAGCAGGAAACTGAAACTGGTGAAGTATTTAAACAGAATATACATAATTTAATCATAAGGAAAAGCAACTGCTCTGTTGATAGTTTTAAGGTATTGCAGATAGGCTCTGAAGTGTTAGTGGGCTAATTTTCCCATTCACCTTGTGTCCTTGTGTGCAACAAGTGCCATTGCCCTCTATTCATGCCATCCCCTTTCACTTTTCTGCCAAGTGAAACCTAAGGCATCTTTTAGTCCATGAGTGACAGTCTAAGAACAAAAGCTAGAAAATGCTAAAGTGGTTATTATAAAGAGAAATTCTGACACTAAAGAGTTACAGTATTTCTGAGACAGTGTTACAGTTGGTGATTACAATTGATAATTAAGCTTTGAGAGTCAGTCTAGTGAAAGCACACCTTTTCATTGGAGTTAAACAGATTTTAATATTGCAAACCTATATCTCACCATTCAAGTTTTTACTGCACTTTTTCTAACCTTTGCTATAGGTCTGTCAGTTTTTGAATGGTGTTTATGTGAAGTATTTGACCTAGATACAAGTTAACATGAGTGGAGAGTCAAATTCAGAATCACGCCATCTTTTTATTTCATAAATATATCATAAATGACCAAACAGTCTTAAATTATCAAATGTTTATTTAGATCAGTTACTTTCAAAAAAAATCAGTGACACGGCCCTCTGTAAAACCAGGCTTAGATAAAACAACTCATTTTGCCAGACTAAATAGCATCTCTGATTGCTTTCAACAGGTAGCTTGACACACTTGCTGCTGTTTCCCCTGACTAAAGTTGATGTGTGTTTGTAGTTAGCGCTACTATTTTCTAGTTGCTGAATAGATAAAAATCATTCTGTAATAAAACAAAGCCTTTCATACAAAATTAGTGCCCCATAAATCAAAAACAAAGCAATACCCTAGATTAAAAAACCCAACATCACTTTAACTCTTGGATAGAAAGCATGACATGCAACTCCCTTCCCTAAAAATATTTTTTAAAAATTCAGTTTTAGATTTTAACTCTTCCATCACTGATGTTTCTTTTTCCCTCCACCATGCCTCGCTCTACTGATGTTATAAATTATTGAATATTAGCAAAGTTAACTTTTTGCCTTCTTTCAACACACTTGTTTCCCAGTTTGGAGGACTAGAGAGGCAAGATTAACTACAGTGAACTTAATTTTAGTCAACTTAACTTTATTATCTGTTTATAAAATAACCTTTCATATTCAGTTTCTGCATTTTTAATTAAATATCTAAAATGCACTTTTTTCCCCCATACTGGACACATTTCATATACTTTAACCAATCTGAAGATTTAAAAGGCAGAAAATTTCACAATTGTGAAAAATGTGTTGCATTATAATAGTTTATCTCATTGAATCAAAGACATTCATTTGCAGATATTAAATTGCTTGCTTTAGCAATATTTATTAGTGCACAATAGTAAAGTATGTATAACAAAGTTAAATGGGGCTATTTGATGGTCTAATTCACTACCGTTCACTTGGTTTCTAGAGAAGGGAAGAGTATGCTGGGGACGTATGAGTAAACCTAACATTTAAGTAACATACCTGCACAGGCACCATAGTGCAAATCCCAAGCCACAATAAGGGTCAAGGCAGATGGCAATCTGACGTGAAGGGTACAGCTCACACTGTAGCTTTATCGAGCGACATAAGGCACTTGTAGCTGCATGTGACATCTGTAAGAGAAAACAAGGCTCTCTCAAGAACAGTTAAAAAAAAGGGTTTCATTTTTAACAACTGGCAGAAATATTTATTATAGAAGATACAGCAATGGATAATGATTTTTAAGCACTTTTAGAACAGGAAAGGGATAACAGCCCAAAATTGCATAGACGCTTTTCAGGCTATAGGAATATGACATGTCTGTTGTCATACATCATCTCTGATAATCCCAACAGAAAATATTCATGAACTTTAGCACAAACACTGTCCCTTCAGACCCCTCAATGATTGTTCAGATATAAGAGTGAATACTTCCAAAAATGCATCAAGAAATTTTAATGTCACGCAAACTTGAAAATAAACCTTCTGAACAGTAAGACATTTCTTTTACCATTTTTATTTTTTTTTCTCTGTCAGGATGGAATAAATACAGAATATACCTATACATGAGGAAATTTAATATATGAGCATCTGTTCTATTACTCTACCTTTACTCCTGCTAATATACCAGTGGTAGACACACTGAAGTCCAAGTATGCCAACATATCTGGAGATGGAGGTCTAAAAATACTAGCCAACTTCTTTTTAGGCATATCATCTATTTAAAATATATAACAAAAAAGGATATATTATTATTTTGGAACAAGAGCACAACAATATCTTTACAGCGTTAACACAGGATATTTTCTATAGTTTATGGAAAGATACACCGATGCAAAGCAAGAAACGTCCATCCAGTTAGCCAGTTAGATGCAACAAGATAAGTAATTCAGTCTCCAAGCTGTTTATGCTTTATCTTAGTGGATAAACATTTTGTACCTGTATCCAAAATAGTGGGCCATGTTTTAATATCTACAGCTGTTGCAGCTTCCTTGGACTTCAGCAGTTTCATTATCGCTTGTGTGGTAAGTATACATGCAGATTTACTGACCTGTAAAAAGACAGCATTAAAAATATTTATAAGACCAATAAATGCATGTTCCTGTGATTTCACATCCATCCAAACCAGACAAACAGTACGCTGAATACAAAGCACAAACACAAAAACCACCGAAAATAAAGCAAATAAATTACAACAATAGAACATTTTAAACCAGCTTGAAAAAAAAATATTAGCACACTAATTTTTTTTCAAGCTTATTTTGCCTTGACTGAGGCAAAGCAATTCATCAGGCAGTGTTACTACCTGCATCAACAGCCCAACAACCACAAGCATTTAAAAAAGCAATGTCTTACACATACCTCTACAATCATTTTGACGGTGGGCAGAGTGGTAGCAAGATTTTGTGGATGAGGGGGGCGAACGGTGATAGGTATACAACCAGCATATAAGCAGCCATAGAAAGTTGCTATTAGGTCTACTCCTGTAAAGGATATTTGTTAAATTAAAGCAATGTTATCATAACAAAAGGCCCATCCCTTTCATGAAAATCTAAATATGCAAAGAAACATTTTAATAAAACATAAGGATTTCTTGCTCACAAAGGTATTTTCAAACCAATGGGCTGCTCTTGGTCATGGCCAGTTCTATAAGGCTACAGTATTACACATTTGAGAGTTAGCAGGAATTATTCAGACCCTTCAAGTTTGTAGAACATATTTGCATGGACAGCAGAACAAAGAAAATTATAAAAATAAAAAAACCTCAAGGTATTGTAAGTCACGAAGACAACAAATAAAATTCTTTTTAAAAAGTATGCATTTGTTTTTCACAATTATCACTATGAAATATGCAATTATCCTACTTCCATACGGTATTACTTCTTTCCCGTTGCACACCTGTAAACTCATAGTAGTAATATACAAGTCTGAGGTCCAAATTTCACTTCTAGCAATAGCCATTCAGGAGGTTCAAATAAAGATTAACACTAGCCTCTTCCTAATCTAATTTTCCATGGGTATAGATACAGCTTTATTCCCTTTTCTGAGGCTGAAAATCCAGAATCTTTCAGGTAGTTTAAATCAAACTACTTTTTCATAACTGTCCAGACATCTGGAAGGGTGTAGATGAAGTATGTTCCATAAATGTAGTTTGTCATTTGGAGAAACAACTTACTAACAAAATGACAAAGAGGAAGTCTCTCCTTTGACAAAGTAAGTCACTGCTGTATACCACCATATTAAATGGACATTTGAATGCTCTACCTTGGCAAGATTTCTTTTTCCTGCAATGCCTGACTTAATGATTTTTGCTGTCTGCACTGCCTTACCTGGGGGATAAACCAGGGCTACGTGGTCACCGACATTCAGTCGTCCTTTCTCCATCAGTGCAACAGCCACTCTCTCTGCTCTCTTGTGCAACTGGATGCACGACGCAGTGCTAGCTACAGTGCCCTGCACAGAACAGAAGCAACTTCGGAAAACTTTGTGGAGAACACTTTGAAACGGAGTAACATATGTGCTGCTGTTGCAAGACTCAAAATACGCTCAGTGTTTCAGAAATCATGCCGATAGTACCATGAACTTTTAGAATGCTAGAGAATTTTGTACGTGCAATTTCAAGCTTCAGACAGTGAAGGAGTTTCTCAATGTGTGTGGTACTACAAAAAGAATACCTTACAAATTTTGAAATTTGCAATCCAAGTATGAAAACCCAGTAGTAAACGTACAATTATTTTTAGCAGCAAGTGAAGCACTGCATCAGCTTTTTCTTACTCAGAGGTGCATGAAGATGGGGATGTTACAGAAAGCTCTAGATCTTAAACATTGTACAGCCTGTTTATGCTACGCTGACAACATTACCTCTCTCTTATTGACCTTTTTTTAATTCTGCTTCTCTATCTCTTATTACCTTCTCTGCAGGTCGCTAATGATTGTAACAATTACAAGTTCTACTGTGTGGGGAAGGGGACCAGGAGAAGTTATTGCCAAATAACCACAGTTTCAGATGCACTGTCCAAATGTACATTTACACTATGGATACACATGCTGCAAACAGTAGAGCCCAGAGACTTTTGGTCTTCTGTTTCCCTGTACCTTTCAGTTTCTCTGTATCTTCAACAAGCAGGAGTAAAATGTGGGCTACACCTTGCATCTTTGCATTATTCTTAACAGCAGCTTAACAAAGCTTCCAGGACAGAGAGGATACTGGCAATTACATTTTTTTTTTCCTCCAGTAAAATCAGTCATCCTGGCTGGATGACTGGTGGATGACACAGTGGATGACTAAGCAATAAACCCTCACAGCTGTAGGTTACCTTAAAGTGCATCTCTAAATCTTCCAAACAACAAAGGACTATGAAATTACTCTGCCAAGCATAGCCAAATCTCTAAGTGCCTTTGTAAGCAGAATTCTTAAAAGTGTGAAGGGATTCTGCTGATGTCTTTGGTACAGATACTCTTTTAAAAGGTCAGAGAGGCAACCTGAGCTCTGGTTGGTATGCACTGTGACTTCTGCTTCAGTGCATTTACTCTCTGTCTTGTAGAAAGCAGATTTCCCACAATTATGTATTCAGAAAGTCTTCACATGGAAGCAACTATATCTGTTTTTTTTTTTTTTTTCTTAAGCAGTCACACAAAAAAAGTCATGGAGAGTACAAAAGGCTTAATCATATTTTCCATGTGAAGACAGAAAAGATCCTTTTGCTGTCCAATCTAAGAAGCGACGCCTCAGTCTGAAGGCTGTTAGTTTGAGATGTTTCTGTTTCCAAGACTACAAGCTGATTCAAGAAAAACTGGTGGGACAACCACCTCAAGAGCCATACGAACATTCACAGAGGCTGAATCAACCCTGCGGCTGTACAGACAGGATATGATAGACATTTGCTGTGATAATAGATATTCAGCTTTAAGTCCAAGATGAACGGCCACATGGAATCCTCTGCCTAGGCTTTCAGCTGACTGATCCAAGGCCTAGTGTGGTACGGAATGGCTCTGGCACCCTGACTCAGTTTTACTAGGAAAATTGCTGTACACGTGTGAAAAAGTCTGTGAGCTAAAGCCATGCACAATAAGAAGAGTAAGAACAGAAGTGTACTTGTTGAGATAGCAATGGTTAGCAGCTCAAGGATCCAGAAGAAAAATATTGACATCTAAAGCCCTAAAGAAGAAGAAAAGATAGAGAACGTGATGACATCAACTCAGCAACAGAGGGTCAGCCTGGTCCAGGAAGCAGGAAGAGCTGACACTTCCCCACCAGAATGATGCCTGCCTGGCCATCAAAAGACTCATTGGGTTTCTCATGGAGAGTGGCAAACGTGTCAGTGTTTTTGCATTGTAGCTTGCTAGTCCCAGCTGTTTAAGGCTCATGTTAGCCAACAGATAATTGCTTTGTGTTGAAGTTGCGTATCTGCTTTTTGCAGAGTCTCTTTCTGCAGGGTAAAAGTTGCCTGAATGAAGTGACCCAGAGAGGGAATTCTTTATTCTTCATACTAAAAATACCCCCTCTAAAGACTCTTTTCTCAGAGAAGAATAAACCAATTCTTAGGCTTTTAACAATAACCATATTGAGGCAGCATCTTCTGCTAAAGCAGTGTCTCAGGAGAAAAGTCAAAACTTTGAACCATGTCCTAAATCATTCTGGCTTTCTGAATTATAGGAACACACAAAGGCAAAGCTTAAGCCATCCATCAGTTCCTGAGAACTGCTGCTGGATGTTCCTAAAGGACATTCAGTATTTCATATGTCTGGGATACGAGCACAGCACAATGCACACCTAATTTGTTAGTAGGCTGTTATCATCACTGGAAGGGAAGTTATTGAGCACAGGCTCAAATCAAAATTGATTCCAGGAGACCAACTTTGCCCACTGGAAAGAAAGGAGGGTAGAACGAGGGCGAAGAAAAAAGTGCCAGAACAAGAGCAGAAGAATCTAAAACATCTGAATATTCTGAAGCGTGCACAACAGTACTGCTCCTTAAGCCCAGGAAGACTGAAGTATTGAGGAACGTACAGAACTGCACTATTCTTTATGCCCCTTTATGAAGTGTTGGATGCACAGGGTATGTATATACTCCAAAACTACTGACAGTCAAGTGCAGAACAGAATGGCTGTGAGCAAACGTGATCTACTCACAAACAAGACAGCTACCCTGTCATACGTCATAAGGGTTCAGACAACCCTTGAACAAAATAGGTAGAGCTCCTAGTCTCGTGCTCAGCGACAAAGGCAGAATTGTGGCTTCCATTTATATGGCAAAATGTTATGTAGCTGCTGGAAATGCAACTGATGCAGTTTTTATTAAGCTAGGCAGAACACCTACTAAAATTCCAGATACAGAGTAAAAATTTAACTGTTTGGTAACTAGCAATAATTTATGTCTGCTTCAAAACCATGACATCTTACATTGTCAAAATCTGACACATTTAAGGGAAAAGTCTTCTATTTATTACTTGCTTGGAATCCAAAAGATCACGTACTGATCACAAAATAAGGCTTAAAGTGCATCTCACCTTGGAATTTAACAACAGGAAAAGAGGATGGTCTGGAGTTGTCTGGGCTCGCCACTGAAGAACGTCTGCTAAATACAGGAACTGAAACAGAAAAAGAACAAAAAATACTCAGATTCACTCAAAATGTATCATGCTCAATTTCACCAAAATACCTTAACTGCCCTTGTCTCATCCTGAACAGGCTGATTCAAATATTTAATACTACCAGGAAATCAGTGTTACCTTTCTTGCTTGGTCATTATCTTCCAACTGGCTAACATCTCTCCCTGAGGCTTGTGCAATTCTCTTTCCGGCAACAAGGTTTCCTACTATCATTGAAGCAGGACCAACATCTGCATTTTAAAAAACAGTACAAAATGAGAAAACAAAAAACAATCTAAGGAACATACAGTAACTGATAGTTCAGCCTGTAGATTCATATAACAACACATGCAACCTAGATCTGAAAAAAAAAAAAAAGCAAGCTAAATTCCAAAGTCATATGTCATGGAACAAGAGAGAGTAGATAAGGTACATTAAAATAGTCAACTATTGACTCAGGTCTGTCTGTACTTCCGTAAATTACAGCTCTTTGTAAGATGGCCAGTACAGGAACTATTTACAACTATGGAAGCATGAAATTGGTACATGCTGGCTGTCCTTGCATTTATCTAGGATTTCAGTCAGGCCTTAAAGCCCTTGCTGAGCTCTGTGCTGCGGTGACTACACCATTAGCTCTGCCAGGTTAGGAGGCTTAAAGCCGCCTGACACACGCAGCACTGAGCTGCCACTGTACCTCTGGATCACACTCCACATATGCCCTCAGGAGCAGATGTGCAGAACTAAGCAACATGTTCGGGTTTACTCACCTGGCTGTTTCTGTCGAGGCTTGGGCAGGTTAGTAACACAAGTATGTGGACACATTAAGACATTACAAGGGTGCAGAGCACCCTCTAAAAACCGCTGCTTGGTTTCTGAAATATGAATTCCTCCAAGTGGAGCCTTTGGCAAAGTGTTGGCTGGCACCAAGGCAAGACAGTAGACGCCCACTTGGTGAATGCTATCAATTGCCTTGATAGAAAGAAAAGAAATACGTTCTACATTATAACCTGGGAGGTAGCTAAAGCAAGAATTTGAATTCAAGTCATGTAATAACATTAAAATTTTTACTTGCACCACAATTTGCAAATAAAGGGTCCAATTCTGCACTCACTGAACTCATAGAAGTTGTGCCATGACTTCAATGGGAGCAGGAGCAGACCCAGGACTTTGCTTGTGCACTCTATCAAGGGGATGCCACCTGCACATCAGGGATTAGGAAAGTCTCTTAAAAGTGGGCAAAAAGTGCAGAGAGATTTTTAAAAAGCCAAAATAATATCACAGCAAATTTAGCATGTATGGCACAATCACAAAAGTGCAGTAGAACATAAAACCACAAAAATAGGGAGGAAAACATTTTGTTGCCTAAAACCTAGGGTCTATTTCAGCTAGGACACTTCTAAAAACAAAATTAAAATTTTGTTTTCACTGTGAAAGTTAGTCTTTCTATTATCAGGTATAATCTCTGAAGGTTATAAAACCAATATTAGATAGAAATCATTATTACAGAATTGTCTTCTGCTTAAAAGGCATCTCCCCTTACATTGTTCTCTCTAATCCTCCCTTCAATAATCCACTCATCTGATTCTTCTCCCACAATTGCTCTCTCACTTCCTTAGAACTGATTGATTAATTCTGAAATCCTCAAATGTTACTGGGGAAAGTTACTCAAAGCAGCTACTCTTGTTAATGGTAGTCAGAGCAGAGAAGGTACTCCTCTGCTATCTAAAATGCAGCTGCCAGAATTCTTCCCCCTGCCAAAGAAACACTACAATGCAATCAAGGGAAAAAAGTTTCAGTGCTTACTGTAGGAGATCAAAAATGAGGAAGTTGGTGATACAAAAAGATTTTTAGGGTATGTTTTTATACCAGGCACAACATTCCCTGAAAAGTTTTCAGGCACTTAACTCTCCCAGACAGTATGAAAGCAGCAGAAATTCATATAATTAAAAAAACAAAAACAACCCCCCCCTCCAAACTATCATCTTTAGGAATTTAAGAATTCTAGCAGTATAAAGTCAAAAACATTTTGAAAGAAAATCTTACTTTTTATAAACTTTGCTTAACTGTCAGCCCTGAAATACTTTCAGAAGTCAGCTTATTACAGCTGTTTGCAGTTATACTGAGAGTTTATTCTTATGGAAAAAAGACGCTCTAAGATTCTCATTTCATACATTAGCCTTATTCACCTGCAAAGAGAGAAAGGACAGATCTGACTACCTGTAGAACCCTGCTCATCCACTGAAAACTATCCTCCTCTGACGCATCAGGGCGCTGCTCTGCCACAAGCACTATTCGATCATCATGCAAAACGGTCACAGAAAACACTGCTATCCTAAAACACAAAGGACAGAAGAATGATAGGATGCAACATATGATGAACATAGCATGGCTTATTATAATGTGAAAATGACTGAAACCTTCAGAGGTACTATGTTTCAACAGACACAAGCATTATTCATGCCAGATTATCACAAAATCATGGACAAATTTAGGACAAATGTGGGTGCATTACAGCTATTTATTTCTTTTGGAGTCAAGTGAATTTGCAGTCACTAATGTAGTATGTGTTTAACACAGGCAGGTTCCATACATGCAGGGGCTGTGCAAACCTTTCCTATATACCTCCACCATGCACACTAACCTTGCTGCACCTACCTACCACCCTCTCTCCTGAAAGGAGGTAAGAGAACTGTGCCATATTACTGGATATCATATCTTGCAATACTTGCACTGACAAGTACTCCCCTTGGTAAATTAAATTAGTCTTAAGCCTACATATCCTGGGATAAAATATTAATAATGCCTCAACCAGGTATATGCCAATACTTGAGATATGTGATCTGCAGAAGTGATACAAAAATGAGGGAAGCTTGACTTTTAAAGTCAGTAATAGTTTCTTGTGTCACTGCCACAGTCACAGAAGAAAAAAACACTCAAACTGAATGACCCTCAATGGAAGAGCAGTAAGGGTGGTGATACAACAGTGTCTTTGAAAGTCCTTCCGAAGTCTCAAAACACTCCCAGTTTGCTCTTTAGAATATGCTGCAAAGTTCTTCTCCTAGGCCACTCTGCAGAGAAGGACTCATGTGGGCAAAGGGACTTGTGTTTTATATTCTGTAGCAAGATTCACTTGACTGTCTTGAGAAATATTTGGAAAAAAGTTTTAAATAGGAGCTTAAAGATCTATGTTTATACTACAGGAAAGTAAGTTTACATTATTCAGAAATATAATATGCACAAATCAGGTTGTCAATTTTTGCCTTCCAGGTTAGCATGGACAGCAAAGTTCTCTTAAATGGCATAGTATACAACCTTATGCCACCTTTCTTGTAAAATATACATGTAAAAATTCACATGCAGAATTCGCATAGTCTGATAATTGTAGATCATGTGTATGTGTGAGTGAGAGAAACAACAACAAAAAGGAACTAATGGTGGTGATGTTTTAAGATACTCACCTTCCTCGGTAGACAAACTTCATTGGTTCTACTGCCAACGCGGTGGCTACCACATCATCTGCATTGTGCCTGCGGCCACCGACTGTCATCAGACCATCCAGTTTTCCCACCACAAACACCAAATAGTCCTGAAAAGGAGACAGAATTAGAAATGAAGAGGGAGAAAAAGCCCCCCCAAAACTCCTGCAATGTATGCCTGACTAAAGCACAATGATATTCAAGATCCATGTGAGGCCACTATCCCCAATAAAGAATTCTGTCGAGTGCATCTGCGATCACAAAGGAGACAGCTAGCTGCTGACACAGGCTGTTCAACATAGGACACGTACACCATCTACTTGAGACAGGATCCCCATGGCTGGCTCCAACCAGGAGGCAGTCAGAAGATACAGGCTGACTGCTATTGAAAAAAAATCTATGAATACTGCTTGCTTGGAAGAAGGATGCTAACCTATTTCACGTTTAGCTTCACTTCATCTGTGAGCTATCCTAGCAGCCTTTCTATTCTGTTTCCCCAAGGCCTCCTAAGTCCTCTTCACTGCACATCAGTTCACTCGGGTGTTCACTTAGAGCTGGACAAAATTGAGCCAACGCGACTCATTCACACTTACAGGACCGACAAAGCCTAGCAATCCGGTTCTTGTAAAGGGTTGATCTGAAACAGGTACGCCGGCTGCTGTCACTGGAATGGCCTGGAAGCACACAGAAAAAGTATTCAGACACTCATAGTATTACTAAGAAAAGTGAAGTTAAAATGCTTTCTGCCTCTGCTTTATCACAGCTCTACATTCAGCTGAATTACCCAACTGATGTCAGCATTCACCTCCACGGCTAGCAGGAACGATAGCTTTTTGAATAACAAACATTACCGATTCTTAACTCTGCACCAGCCTTCTTTCCTATCCTTCTCTCAATTACTTAACCTTCATAACAAGATGCCATACCACTTTTTAAATCTGGTTTTATATTCTGCTCTACTACAGCACTAAATCAAAAAGTCTGTTACTACTGTTAATGGTCCCCTTATGAGATAGGTATCTAAGTATAACCACTTCAACTGTGACAAATGCTGCATTATCCAGACTTTGGGAAAGTTAAGTTTGCTGCAGTTCTGGAGCAGTCTACAACAGAGGACCAGAATAAAATTAGCGAGTTCACCAGCAAGTTCCTCTCATCTGCTCACCTGGTTTCCTTGCTGTTTATTTTCTTGACTATCTCATTACCTCAAGTTTCTCACCAGTTCTCTCATGAGCTAATGACAGTGCAGAAAGCTAAGCTGATTAAAGTGCTGAGCTTTGGCAAATATACAAAAGGAGCTTTTCTGAAAGTGAAGACTGTGGACAGGATTTATTTCATCTCTCTGGTAGAATTCCAGAAAATATTGTGTTTTCATTTGGGGGTGGAGAAGGGAAAAGGTTATGTCTGCTACGGAAAATATAACAGTGGGGTACAATTGTGAGGAAAAACCTGGGCAGAAAGAATGCTTTTGCTTTATTTTGACAAACTATAAGGCTATGACTGTTCTTCTGTCATCCTTACCACATCTCTTCTTCAATCCACCTAGGAACATAATTTCACATTGCACTGAACTACAAACTGTTCAGTGTTCTAAGCATTACAGCAAATAAACACTTATAGTGGTTATTATACTGTTTTATTATTCTTCAAGTTCCTATTGAAAAGTACATACTATTTGCAATACATAAACAAAGCTTATTTGAAAATAATGCATCATATCTGAACAAATGCATACTGATTTGTACCAAGAAGCTTGTGAATGTCAGACTGAATTCTAAAGCTATGTCCCAAGCTGTGCACCAAACTTGAGCAGTCTCCAAGTAACTTTACGTAAGACTGTGGTGTTAATATAGAACTAAGAGGAATTTAAATAACATACACATGAAACTGGATTACAGAATGTAGAAGTAGCTGATTGACTGCTGATGGCACTCTGTATTTTGGTTATATGAGAAGGAAATTCAAGTTCTGACATGCAGAATGAAGCAAACTCTGTTTTGCCATGGCTCTTTATTAATAACCTAAAAAAAGTAAGCTAAAGGCAGATAGATATAAGTTTATTTGCAAGAGAACTACTAAAGCTGTATCAATGAAAACAAATACAGAAATACAAACCTCAAACACATTCTTGGTGATTCCAAGGAGGCCAAAATACGCCATCCCAGTCGCACCTGAATTCACACATATTTCTCCAACCTCATCAACTTTACATAGATAAGGAGTCCCATCCACCTTCACAACACACACATTCGCTAAAGGGTGAAGAAAAGAAGGCAGCAAAATCACAACACAGGAATGTTTCAATAACTGACACAGATTGGTTTCCTACTGATAGGCAGACAAGATTTTGATAGCAATTACCTATCAGCTACAGCAAAAATACAGCATGCAACAGAGCTTTATCTATCTTTTTGACAGCCTGTGTAATGTATTCACCAAGATTAGATAACGAAGCAAATTCTCAAATACAATTTTTTTTTTCTTTAAACAGTGTTTCACAGCCTAGACACCTCAGCTGCAACTGAAGCCAAAACTGGAGTGATTGCTTTTCAATATAAAGGCAGATGGTTATCAAATACAGGACTAAATGAGAATAAAGATGAAAAATGAGTAGATACCAATTACAAGCTTACAATTCTTTTCATTTTACTATTGCACACATTGGTATTCATTGTGTCATCCATTAAGTTACGTGAAAAATACATTAGAAATGGGGAGAGAATTAAGCAATTTTATTCTTCCACTGCTAGGTCAATGATTTTTTCTACATTATGTCCTATCTTCCTTTAAAGCAGGTCGATCTTCGAAAAGTTATTTGGAGACCATGTTATAAGACAGCTCATCTCACATTAACCAGCAGAATCCCTTTCTGAGCATACTCCCATGACTACATATTCTCCGTTTCCTATCTGCAGTTTGATGACCTTCTTCAACTCATTTAGAGAATTCCATTTCATAAAGCTCCTACAACTATTATCTCTAGCAATTTTTTTCTAAAATCTCAGAATTTTTCCCACGCTGAGATATTTTTAATCTAGGATATACATGCTTGTAAACCAAGTATTACACTGACCCTTGCTGCAGCCACTGGTCATATTACCTTCTGAAGCCACTGCTGTCTTAGACGTTTCTCTGGCTAACTGGACCCCTTGCTTACAGCAGTGTGGATTTGTCTTTTCCCAGCCCCAAGGGGAAAGGAAACAGGAGAAGGAAAGAGAGGGCAGGATGGAGCAAGGTAGTTCAGCTTCGCATGTAGATGTTAAGATCAACAAAGAAATAAGAATAGCCTATCCGGGTCAATATGAAATAAAGAGAGCCTTTAAAAAACAGTGGCTACGCCTTAAATCAATTCTCCACCCTCTTGCATTGCACCTGCTTCCAACTCAGATTCTCAGAGCACTTTGCGGTCACGTACAGTATGTTAGACACTCCCCCCAGGCCCCTCCTCTCCACTGCCTAACTGCGAGAGCCCAGAGGTATGAGAAATCCATCTAGATGGTTTATTTGTATCACGGTCTTTCTGTTTTGGCCCTGGAGCATATATCAGAAGCTCAGATAAGGCTAACAACAGCTGTTATGAAGGAGTGCCTTACTATATTCTAATTCGGTCAGCCTTAAGCAATAGACAGTAGCCCTCACTTTTGCCACCTTTCAACCAGCACCAAGAGAAATCACAAACAGAAAGTGGCACATTTCATCTGATACTGATGACACACGACAGAGCCAGCTCTGCTGCAAACCAAGTCTGCTGGCAGAACAGGCTCTTAGGTGCAATGTTAAGTCTCAAAGAGGTGTTCAGTCCTTGTATCTCTACAGGAGAGACAGTAATATATCCTACCAGTAGATCAACCTCTTAATTATCTTGGTCTCATGAAAATTACATCTATCAAAAAACCCAGCATTTATTGTATTCAGGACCACGCAGTGATAATCTGTGGTGACTAAATAAGGAGATATTCCAAAATTCTGGAATAGGGCCAAGTCTGAAGTAGAACAACAGTTGCTGAAAGTGACGTGCATGAACTAGAAACTTGGAATTAAATTACACAGTACAAACCATCAGTTCATGATTTAGTCATGCACAACCTCATTTTGCAATTTAGGAGGAGAAAGCTGAAAAAAGGCAGTTTAAAAATTCATGGCAAATTGAAACAGAACAAATACTTTATTACTGCACAAAACAGTTTCGAGATTAACTCAAATTATCTATAATACTTAAACAATGATGCAGAACAAAGTATTAGTAACTGGAGACAGCACAACAATTTGTAGGCATACACGAATGCTGCAGTCCTCAACTCATTCACAAACATGGAAAAAGCAACGGACTAGCTCTCAGTTCTAAAATGATACTCCATCCATGAAGCCCAGAGACAATCCTATCATCCTGATCAAGTCAAAAAAAAATACTTACCAGTAACCAGTGTGTGATATATGTAGTCTACATGTACATTCTAACAGCAAGCATAGTTCTGCCCTGCCAAGTGATACTGCAAGGTTTTCCTCTTGCAATATCTGTAGAGTGTATACTCTTGCTTCTCTTCTTTTTCTGCTTCGTGTGTGATATACAAGAGAGTGCATGTACCACCATTTCAGTCTCTCTCAACAGCATCGCATCTGAAAAAGAATTAGAGAGAAGGGAAAGGCAGATGGGACAGGAATGTACATGTGGACTACACTTCACGAAGAACAGTGATTACTGGCAAGAAAGCTTTCTTCAAATGAGTCCACATGTACATTCTTACAGATGGTGACTCTCAGCTGTTACCCTGCCATGAAATTTTTGGCAGAGGATCAGAATCCTATCGTGCAAACAAATGACTGCACCAGTGCCCTACCAAAGACTGGATCAGCTTTGGATGTTTCAAGAACAGCACTCCGAGTGCAAAAAGAATGTCAGACACCTGCGCAGCAGATGACTGGAACGGAAACACCAGGCCGTGCTACTACCAAAGGTGCCTGGTGTGTGTTAGAAAGTGCTCTCCTGCTCTACTTTCATGTTTTCATAGCGGAACAGTATGCAGCTGATAATCGATTTGGATTGTTACTGCATGCCAGCAGAGGAGCTCCATGATCTTCTTGTAATGAAGAAGCCTTCCTAGACAGCCTGGGTCAAGGAGAATAAAACCAAGAGGGCCCTCCTGGTATTGGAAGTATAAGTCACAATTTGCTCTAGAAGCACAAAGCCTTAGGAAAAATACCAAAAGGCTAGGATAAACCACCACTTGTTCCAGAGAAATCTAATCTTTGAAGAAAACAGCATATGGGGATGTCCATTGCAAGGGCCTGAATCTTTCTCCCTCTTCCAGGAAAAGCAGCACTAGGCATAAACAAAAAGAAAAAGCCAGCTTTCTGGACAAGAATGAATAAGTATCTTGAATCAAAAGGAGGTCCAATCTAGAATTCAGACTCAAAGGGAGGTTCCAACAAGCATTCAGAGCACAGGATTTAAATTGAAGAAAACATCTCATCACAACTGTACACACTCCCACAGATCCTCGAGAGAAGTGGTTCTGCACTGGAAGGCTGTTGTGCCATCATGTGGCAGACTGAAGCCAAGTGGAACACACAAAACTATAATTCGCTACAATAAATTCTGCAGACTGAGTGGGAATGAAATGTTGCTTCTTCACATTCACAAGCTAGGGTGAAGACTGAAAGCATCACAAAGTAGTCCCATAACAACAACTTTCACAAATCAGGCACTGAGATGAAAGAACCAGATTTCTTTGTAACGAAGATCCATCATGATAGCTACCAGAATCTGGGAAAACATTTGTAGAGCCACGGACAGAGAAAACAATGACATCTAAGACATCCACAAACTGGAGACATTAAGTAGGCATTCTGTGGTTTGAGAGATGTGAACCATTCTCCTTGGGCTTCTGGGAAGGTATTGAACAAAGTTACCAGCCAGAACTTGAAACTGTAGATGTAGTAGTTGACGTTCATCTTGCAGAAGCCTAAGAGAGGGCACTGACCCAAACCTTTCTGCTTGGGCATAAGAAAGTAATTGCTGCAGCAGTCTTTCCATTACCCTGCATTAGCATAGGATATCCCTACAAAGGGGATATAGGTCTTCTAGACAAGAGAGGGTTACCCTCATGTCAAAGAAAGAATGTGAAAAGGATCCCTGCAGAAGAATGAAAATGGCAAATCAGAACGTAGGAGCAAGGCAGACTCAACTGAGTATGCTAAGCATTCACTTCCCAGTCCAAACATAAGGTATAACATGTTTCCAAGATGACAGATGACATGCCAATCACATCCCAATCGATGGGGAAGTTGGAGACACAAAACAGGCAGAGGAAGAGTGATTTGGTACTCTCACTAGCACCGTTACCAGTCCAATCAGAAAAAAGAACTGAGGACTGTGATGAGCCAAATACTACTCTTAGCAAGGCTGATTCCCAGACAGGAACCCCCTAGGCAGTGTGTGAGAAATAGCTGAGGTGGTCAACATGTGAGGCAGAACATCTTCCCTCCAGGAACTGCAGAGAAGATCCCAGGGGAATGCATACTAGATTCTCTTAAGGATTCCCATGCGATCTTTCATGGGAACATTTCTTCGTGGATACTTACATGTCCTTGGGGACTTTTGTGACTGGCATTTGCAGTAGGTGATGAAAGCGAACAGCCAAGGCAATTGAAGAGGATTGGGCATCAAGAGTGACCCATGGCTTACACAGCAGTGACGTAAGACTTTATGCTGGTGCTGAGGGGCCTGCCTCATTTGCTGAATAAGATCCAACCGTAATTTGGTGGATCCACAATATCTCAGAACAAATAGAAAGTTCTGAAGAAAATGAGGGCAAAAGTAGACACTTCAGCCATGACCTTTTAGCCAGATGGCTCCTGAATAAACTACACCAGGGATCTTCAAGTACTGAGATCAGAAGCATTTGACTTGGCTGAACAAACCTCAGCATGACTAGAAGCTCTAGGCTGGAAGATGACTTTCACAGCACACTTCAACACAAAAATATTCGGGAATGTGAGCTCCTCTGTCATAGGATGTTTGAGTGACTAAGGCACGCAGTTGTCTCCAAGACATTACAAACACATTCAGTAGGGGTCAGAACACAGATCACAGTCATCTGGGGTGGCATAAGATTCAAATTAGGCCCTCGGTGAAAGCACTGCAATCAAAGGAAAAGAAAAAATAGAAACAGGCAAAAAGTAAGACTCATCAAGCAGCAGGAAAAGAAATGGTGGTGAATATGTTCTCTCCTGTATGCCAAACACCAAGTGAGAAGGGACAGAGTACATCATCCATGAATACTCCAAAGAAAAAAGCTTAAATCTTATAAGGCAAAGCAAAAGTATATCCACTATTAGAATGTACATGCAGACTCATTTGAAAATTCATTAATTGCCTTACTTTCTTTTGCACACATCCATAAACGACTGCTAGTTTTTCTACTTTCTCCCTCATCTGAAAACTTTTTCCTCTTGCTTTTTTTTTTTTTTTTAAAGAGACATTCACAGGGAATAAAATACTTGGATTGTCCTCTAGAAAGCACTCTATTGTATATGTTCTAACTTAAGGAATGTACAGAGACATTGCTGTTAATATGTACCCTCGAGGATGGAATTTTTGCAGTTTTGTCAAACTGAAGCTAATCTGCCCTAGATACTAACGTTTTGATGAATATGAGAGTTTAAAAACAGTCAATTCATTAAGTTGCTCAACCCTGGCTTAATCTACAAGTATTTCTGCCACTTAATACTATGTTCTCAAATAGCGATAGCCAAAGACAAGTCACATTACTTTGAGACAGTAGATGGATACACACTGGTGACTATTCTCCCCTCAGACATGTCACTCCTTGGTGCTTACTAACACAGAAAGTCATGCTGGTATTGTCAATTGTCTGTAAACGGCATCCTAAAACACATGGGACAGAAGGGTCCTGACAACGTTCTAAAACATTCCACAGTGAAGAAGGAGTTTATTTGTCAAAGATCCCTCAAACTACCCAGTTGTGCATTTCACAAGGGTGGGGACACATTTAGCATTTGCAACCTGCATGGAAGAGGAAGATGAAATGACTTACCCACAAGCATGCAGATAATTCTTCCAACATCCTAAGGCAGACCTGAATCTGCTCACTGAGCAAACACACTACAGAAGATTATCCATGTGAGCTTACAGCTGTAATACTTGGATATGAAGAGGAGCATCAGGTGAAACATAACTACAAGGTTGCTATGTTCCCTAGTGCAGCCAAGCACTCTTCACTCAGAGAACAAGCCAACAGCAAAGCCAGGAAGAGGATCTTCATGCATTTAAATGATCCAAAGATTTTAACTGAGGCTGAATCAAGTACCACTTTTCTGAATTTTAAATGCTGGATGAATGCCAAGTTCAACTCCAGTCAGTTCACTAAATGATTCATAACTATCTGAAAGGAATGCAAACTTGTTGCCACCATGTTCCTGAGACTAATCAATAACCAAAGCAGGAGAAAATAATTGTGAATGCAGCTAAATTTTGATGGAGTCCAAGGGGATGTCAATAGCCTGAACAGCCAAACTTGATAGCAGTAGTAGTACAGGCCATCTGTATTCCGGCTGAAGTGCAAAAATAACCGTTCTGCAGGTTCAGACACAGAAGCCAGTCTTGTCTGGAAAGACTCAGAAGGAGGCTGGCTAAGCTTGAGAACCTGAATTTGAACTTCCAGATGAAGAAATTCAGAACCCATTAAGCCAGATTAAGTCATCATGCTTCTTTCTTTTCTGCTCAGGATCCTTGAGCATCCTCTCACATTCAGGTCATATGATGATGAATAGTCATTATCCTTGATGGCTGCACTCACCCTGGCCTACCTGTACAGCATTACTTCCTAGAGTTTAAGCTGAAGCGGAAATTCTTGTGTTGTAGATTACCTGGCCTGGCTATCTTGACTCAGGTCTGTGATGTCAGAAGTATGTGAGAGCATGCTCAAGGATCACGAGCAGAAAAGAAAGGAACACGGTGACATAATAGTAACTGCTGGAATCAATTGAACACAAGGATTTTTCTGTGTAGGATTGTTGGTCTGTGACCAACACAGAGGCCACTTGCCTGAGGACACTTGGCACACTGAACTCCAACAGGATCTGCAGAATGCATACAATCCTGTGAAACACACCTAGGAGCGTATTTAAAATCCTTCTGCTGTACACAAGGCCCTTGCTCCCAAAGGAGCATTGCGGATATCTTGCCTTGTCCATCTACCTTGAGGGTCGGAGTAGAGATGTTCAAAAGTTCTGCAGTTAAAATAAGTAGGTCAGGCATGAATCTCACTACCAAGGGCTTCTTTCCCTTTATGCACAGAGGATATGGCCAGTCAGGGCCTGAGATGCAGAGATTCTGCTTAGCCTCTTACTGGTAGCAGGACAAATTTCTGAACCTGAATTTAAGCTCGGTAGGAATAACTACCATCATCCTTACTGGTGACAAAATGCTTCTGGGAGTAATGAGGAAAATGATCCAACATCAGCATGATTTTCTACAAGATGGCTTGAGATTTTTATCAGCATGCTAGAGAGGTGTTTGCCTTCTCTTACTGATAGGAGGGCCTTGATGTCTAGAGAAGAGGTGCTTGCTGAAACAGCAGAAAATGGCTTTTCCTTTCATCCTTCCTTACCTTGAATAAACGCTCTACAGAGGAGGGGGACTTTGGAATCATATCTCAGCGTAGCATGAGGTTTGTAATGAGGCTGCACCAAGAACAGCAAAGCCACAAGTGCCAAGGGCATGGCCAGAATGAATCAGGTTCTTTGGACACCACGCAGTAGACCCAAAGGAGCAAAGAGAATTCCAAGAAATCTGCATCTCATCCTCTCCAAGTACACCCAGCCCAAGTCAGGACAGGGCTTGAAGCTGCTGGTGCTCTCGGACAGATGCTGCCAGGGAATCCTATACGGTCAAGCTTTATGTTGCAACCTTCAGTACTAGAGTAGAGAGCACCAAGTGGTCTTTCGGCACACAGACAGAGCCCAGTCATTGACCACCATTTTTTGTCTGGTTTGGCACTTTAATTTCATTAAGTTTCTTTAGGGTGTCCTAAATTTCAATACACGATTCCAGCCTCAGAGGAGGACAACAGGGAAGAGTCAAGAGGTTTTTGCTACAATCCACCTAATGGGGCTGGGGAACAATGCCCATAGCTACCTTAGGAAGTAAAGAGGTCTGAACAGATGTTACTAAGGATCTGAGCCTAATTCAGGCTCACCAATCTGCTGGGATGTCCACAGTCTGGAACTCCAAGTGTGGCGCTTTATCAAGAGAAAAACCCAAAGCCACTGCTTCCTGAACTTTCAAGTTAATGGGAAACACCTGCATCTCCAGCATCAAATAGAACCTGTGCTTCACAAAGACTCTACAGCAATTCAGAGAGCCTGACAGGAGTACATCTACTTAGTATCAGGTTCAAAAATGGAAGACTTCAAAGCTAGGTCTTGGAATGTTGGAGGGCTAAGTGATAAAAATAAGAAAGCAGCAATAAAAATAAAGCCTACAAAATCAGGAAACTGTTGCCAGATATTGAAAGATTTCAACTAAAAGATTGCTCTCATTCACATTGTGAAGATTGAGAGGAACACAAGTGTTGTCTTGGCCTACGTACATTTCTATGTTACAGAAACGGTCTTAGATCACCGCTGCAGATATTGCTGAAGAAAGAGCTTTCACAGCTCCAAGCACTTGTGGCTTGGAGTACAAACACATGGACTATCACTCAAAGAAAGAACTGCTAGGTGAGACAAAATATCTCAGGTACATGGCATTTCTTACTAAGGCTTTTATTCTTCTCTCATAAAAGTTTTGCTCTGCTTTATTTGCTATTATGTAACTATATGTCAGTTAACACTAATGCTAATTAAGGAACAATAAGACAATACCGCAGACCAGCCAAGAGCAACTGCCCATACCAAAACCTATGGTCAGATTCATATTTATTGTAGGTTAATACTCCACTGCAGATTTTTAATAAACTATCTGAAAAAGTACTTCATCTTCTAATGTTTAGGTGATACGTCAAAACATAAGCCATACTATGCTGACAGTATTTAACATTTGACAGTTTTGTTTATTTGATCAGCACAATTATAAAATAAAGATAAATTATGTGGAGTACGATTAAAGCTACATGAAATGTTTTCCTACCTCCAGGCATAATCTGACCAACGTCCTGTACAGTTAGCACTGACAACTTCTCTTCTGTATCCACTCTTATCACACTGAAACTCAGACAATTCATAGATAACACTGCTTTTCCTGGAGGAGGCCCACC
The DNA here is from genome assembly GCF_036370855.1 of Dromaius novaehollandiae. Lineage (NCBI taxonomy): Eukaryota > Metazoa > Chordata > Aves > Casuariiformes > Dromaiidae > Dromaius > Dromaius novaehollandiae. The sequence goes on from NC_088104.1 coordinate 44,385,277, forward strand.
CAGTTCTGGAGGTCTGAAAAACAAAAATCAAATCAGATATGAAGCAGCAGACCAATGGTAATACAGCCATCAAAAACATGGTGCAAGTCTGTCAGGCCTGTTATTAAGGTTAACAGAATTAACGGTTTCTCATCTTATACAAGAGTAGTATTCAAGCAAATTACGTCAGGATCTGACTGGAAATGTATTTGAATAATGAGAAAAGAGATAGAATAAAACACCACAAACACCACACATCTTACTCCCAGCCTAGAATGTTACAAAGAGGATTTAGTTCTACTATGTGCAACGAAGAGTCAAGAGTAAGCATTAGAAGGCTAAATTTTCTGAACACCAGAAAAATTAGGAAGTATTTCAAGGACTTCAGATTTCTGTATCTCTGAATGGAATTGACTATTTTGTGATAACTGTCCAACTTTCAGGCTGGAACAGAACAAAAGATTCCAAGCATTTTTGTAAAACGGTTCTCTAAATGCATTTTTTTTAAATTGAGAAAGGTCAGTTCTCCCACCAGAGAAAGCACTCTGCAAAATCTCAAATCCTTTTGTTTCAGGTATTCTTGAAATCGGTTCTCTGAACAGCATATTTTGATTAAAAACACTGTCAAAAAGTTCCAGCATACTCCATCCATATGTCAGCTTTATAATCAAAGTATTTCCTTTTTTCAGAACATCCTTTATAATCTCCTGAACTCTCACGGTATTTTTCATGCCAGTTACAAAAAGGTTTTTCCCTTTAGGCCCCTAGCTAGAAGACAATGTGTATAAAGGACTGAAGATTCATCTTCTTCCTACCATATAAGTACCCACCCTAATAATGATTTATGGGCATTTTCTAAAAGTCCTCCAACAGAATCAATAAGAATGGGACCTCACTTTCCTGAATGGTAGATAAAAAATAAAAGAAAAAAATTTAGAAAGTGTTAAGCAAAAAAAAGGCTTCTTTTGTTTTTGTTTTTCAATACACGTTCTTCATTGAAGGAGATATCTGTAAACCTCAGACCTCCTCTGTCTGGGTCTTACGGCATCTTTATGTTGTACTCTGTTCTGACGACCATCTTAACAGCAGATACAGTTAAATAATAAAAAGTGTTTTCAGTTTGTTTCTCGCAAAATAGAATTACCTGCGAATAGCAACAGTTAACGCCTCTGCAGAACTAGCACAGGGACAGATTACTTCTGGTCTCAAACCTCTGGACTGAAATACATTGAGGAATGCATCACATGAAGATATAGACCCTATAAAGAACAATCACACAATTGGAAACATTTTCTCAAGGGCAGGGAAGTTTGATTTGCAGAATTTCAAAGTCTATGTTTACTCTCAGTTCAGCTGTACGAATACAATTGCAATCTTGCACAAAAACAACACACTTTCAAAATGTCTAAAGGACATCCCAGTCTATTAGTAGATGCTACTTTTGGAGACAAAATAGTGGTTGACAATTCATTCACAGAATGAAAATCATGACTGCCTACCCTCTTTCTCTGGTGGCACTCAGCAACACAACGTTATTGAAAATCCTTCAGTGATCTAGTGAATATTCTGTCGCTAAGGGTAACTGCATCTGAGAACAGTCTTTAAATGTTTTCTGTGGAGATCACAGAACCAAAGAATTTGAAATTAACATTAAATGCCTCTGAAGAAATCTTCTTCACTTGTGTTCAGAACTCTACCTGGCCTTTAGCACTCAGGCCAAAATCTAAAATGACACCTGATCACTTAAACTGTGTGTTTTACAAGACCACAATCATAGCATGTAAAATAATGAGAAACACTAAACTTCACTGATCATCCTGTATATAATTTCATGTCACTTCCTATAACATAGTACAACACTAAAAAAGATATAAGGAAAGATACACTTACACAGCTACACATGGCTAAGTGCAAACAGTGATGAAAAAGCAGTGACACTGATAGTACACGAACAGTCAGTATTTTACTGTAGAATGAACTGCTTTCCAAGCATCAGGTCTGAAACAGTGCTTACAACAAATATAATCTTAGCAAGACCAGTTCAAGCTTTAATCTTTGGCAAACATGACTTGCTGACCTCTCATCATTCAGCTGTCATCTCCAGAGAATCTGACATACTCTAGATTTTGCAGTGTAAGAGACCAGCAAAATAAAGCAACTAACATATATACATGCCTGTGGCAAAAAAATCATTCCAGCTGCTTTCTCAAATTACCGTAAAACACCATTGTATGATGGACAGCAAAAGGGAAGACCCTACTCCATGCTGTAGTTAGAGATGTCATTGCTTTCATTTAAGGTTGTGACTGCTCCAATTTTTATGTCCTTGCACACCACTGAGACAGGCCCTGGGGCACATACAGAATCAGACACACTGCAACTCAAAGATTGTGTGTCTACATGCAATACACAAGCAGCTATTTTGAGACTTGCATTATGATTTACTTGAAAAGGATATAATTTCTTTTAAATTACATTACCAACTATTCTTTATAGAAAGAGAATGCTTTGTATGAAAGTTTTGCTCCAGTATCCTTGGCAAAGAAGTGCCACTGCCCTCTCTCTTTTGCTGAAGGTGAACTACAGCCAGTGCTGCAGAGCTCCTACAGCACAGTTTCCACAATTTACAGTGAGCTTCACTTCATCTTGGACAGAGAACTACCATGGATCCAGAAAACACACCCATACTCACATGGATTGGCTCCATCTGCCACTATTAACATTCGTAAAGAGCTCAGACTGACATCTCTTTGATCCCTCTGAGCTAAAAGTGACCAATGCATATCTCGTGATTTTACTACTGCTACACGGGCTGAAAATAGAAAAAGAGACAACAATTATGTTGTGTGTGCATGCAGAACAAAACAAAAAGTTATATAAATATGCTTATGCATTTACTTAAATGTACGAAACAAATTACAAAAGTAGAAAACAAATAAATGCCAAGTGTCTAACTGCTATGACACATGAATAGTCAGTGTCCCCAGATGGATTTGATTTTAGAATTCAATGAAACTATAAATTCAAATATTGAGATGAGAAACACACTTGTCCCTAAAAGTCTATCAAAAGAAGCCAACTCAAAATTCGATCCTGTTTGTCACTCATCAATGAATCTATCAGTACATCTAACACCGAAAAGGAGCATCTGATTCCTAAAGCTGAGGCATCACTCTATGCACTGGTGGCAAAGGATGTAAGCTCGATAATAGCAGTGGCTTATATTTGAGCATACACTCTACACAAACAGATTTTTCATTAATTTAATTTTGCTTTCTGTTTCATCCAGGAAGAGAGGGGTTAAGACAGAATATTAAGGTTACCTTTGTACGAGCAGACTTTCTGTATCCATGAGAGTGGATTAACCTTCATTAATGCATAGGGAATACTGATGACATGCATTCTGTTCATAACGCTCTACGAGAAAAATATTCAAAAATAAACTTTGAAGTGGCTCAAAGAATACACAAAATGCACCAATACCGTTAAAAAAAAAATCACAGCTGCAGCATTAACTCTTACATTTAACTACTAGTGAAAACTATGTGTACAGTCAATAAAAACTTAAGCTATACCTGTGCAGTCTATTACCAAAAAAGTAGTATTTTATACTACTAAATATAAATAGTTGGAGAGTGATACATTTTATGACCTCATTCTGATACCAGTGAGACACCCTTCCCTGCAAACTTTTTTTTTTAATTCAAATACTCACTGTTAGTACTCCATGCCAAAGGCCAGCATCTCTTTTGAAATCCAAGACATTTGTTAGTGTTTCAGCTGAAAACAGAGAAAAAAAAAGATCACATGTAAGAAGCACTTTTATCAGAACATTTAAGAACCCAAGATACTTGTTAGAGTAGCTATGATACTTGCAAGACCACTAGGAAATCAAAGCTGTGTTGCCAAGCTATGTTGTCTATAACAATAGGCTGCTTAAGCTGGAAGTGTCTTATTGCAATCATCTTTAAAATATGATTATAGATTAGACTATCACACAGTATTTAAGAGCTAGTTTTCATTATAATACTATTTTCAGGTGCTTCTTACCTTACTTAACCATGCAGACCAAAACTTTGCTTTTGATGCCAGCTGATGAAGTTTTCCACTAACAAAAACATTTCAGCTATATGTGAAAAAATTATTTTGTGAGAAATATTACCATACCTGTACTAAGTTTTCTTTAATGCTTTGTATGAGAAATTCAAACACCTGACGTGTTCTAAAACACAGAATCAAAATTCTGCATTAGATTTAGCCTGATTTGAGGGGGCTAGCTTTTATTATCAGCTGAAAACCTTGCTTATCACTAATAAAGAATGGCTGCAGGTAAAGGAAATCTTTTTGGCGGTTTTTATTTCTCCTTTTAAATTTTGAGAAAGTACGCAGCTATTTCCAATAGATAAAATACTTCAGTAAGTGAGCCACGTATCCATTCATTTTCCAGGTGACCGAGAACTCAAGTGCTCTGTGATAAGTACCTAGTCTCAGCCATGAGCACGTAAATACAGAAACGCACATCCTCCATATCCTCAGTGTTTCAACCTTCAGGAAAAACATACTGTAGGTAGCTGGATTGGCTGGAGAAAACAGTCGACAGTTTCACATCTTTAGGTGTGACTCCGTATGTCCCCAGATAGATCAGCACACTCTACCACGTTATGCATGTTGAACAACATTCTTCCAGGTAGCAAACAGATTTCAAAGGGAAAAGCTTTTGGTTAAGGGCTGCACAGATGAACCCAAGCACAACTTCAGTGCCAGGTCCAATCCTCAGCTATTTGTCAAGAGAACCACTGAAAGTGAGTAGATCTATCACTTGCTTCAAAGCCCTGTGGAGACATTCTTTTGTGGGCCATAATTAATCAAAAAGGAGACCCCTTTCTTTCTGAATTTAGCACTTACTGAGGCCAAAATCTTGAAGCTGCAAGGGACTAGGAACAAACTAAAGGACAAAGCTTTACACTGAGTATGGTCTATACAGTACACAAATCTCACAACAGCATCTGTAGGATGCAGCGATAGAAATGTCAAAAATAAACGTCCTGCAGGATGACAAGAGAATTCAGTCTCCTCTGTGAAGAGCTGAAATGTTGATGACTAGTATCTGTATTATGCATTTTTTTGAAAATTAAGATGTTTAGCCTCCTTCAGTCCAGAACTGGACTTTCAGGATTCCGTTCAGGAGTCAGCAACAGCTGTAAATCCTTTACCTCCAAGATGGGTGTGCCCTCTCATCTCCCACATTTCTTGTAGTGGGCAACTGTCATGAGAAGGTGTCTTAAAAGGGAAGTGGAAGATGGGCCTCTGAGGATAATTCCAAACGCCAGGCAGCTATCCTACTGTGATAACCTCTCGTCCACTCTCGTACCACTCATACGGAATTTGGAAAGCCATGGGAGTTAGCCAATTGCCCAAAGCAGGAAGGAAAAAATGACTGAAAGAACGCACAGTTAGCAACATCTGCTCATGCCTTCAAATGTGCTATCTAGAATCATAGACCTAGTTCAAGTTATTAGGCTCGATGACTTGCACTGGTGGAATTTATAACTCTGAGCTTTAGGGAGGCAGGGTCATCACAGAAGGAGCAAGAACAGTAAAGCCAAGCAAGACAAGGGTTTTGTATATAATTCTCAGACTCTTTTGATCAAGACTTTCTTTTTCAGGGATCGAATGTCACACTCCTAGGAATCACAAAGCAGAATAGTTCTAAGGACTATGAAAGATATTACGTCTCATTGAGTTCCAAGCAGAGACATCAAGCGGAAGGTTGGTAACTGCAACTTCCTGAGAGATGAGACGCTGTGTCACTGGCAGCCAGCCTGCCTGCACAGCACACCTGCCGGCACTGTCAGAGCAGCTCCAGCCGATCTGGATGCTTAACTGGCAGCAGCCAATGCTGTTTAAAGAGATCCAAGCTACCCAAATGGCCTCCAGGATCAGTGTGAGAAAGCTCCCCCAGTCCCTGCTGGGAGTACTCCTCTAACTCCCTATGTGGTCATCTCAAACGACTATATTTAGTAATAAGCACTTGATAATTCATATAGGCAGTTACGAGGACAACTAACATCGGAGCCCTTTTCTAAAAACAGTATCCAGCTTTGTGGTCTTCAAACTCCCTCAGAGCTGCTGAGATTCACCTCCTTAAGAATCTGCCACCAAAAACAAGGGCATGAAGTAACTGAACAAAAGTCAGTTTCAGCAGGGATTGAAAAAGTCTAGTATTCAGGAGAAAAGACATGACAAAATTGAGGTGGGTTAGTCCAGTTCTGAACTGGCCCCCTTACAGCTACCAAAATGAGTCAATGCATTCAAAAGGTATTAGGGAAGGAAAAACAGATTCTCAGCAAAAAGACAAAAGTCTTAGAAGCTGCTTTCAGGAGGATGGAAATCAATATAGCCATTATCACTGACTAACAGATTTATGAAGACTGAAAAATCCAAACTCTTGAATAAAATCAGTAAGGATCTTAGGTTCAAGAAATGATAATACATATTGATTGTTGTTTCACAAATGGCTTCTTACTGTCCTTCACACATCATGTCAATTAGAAACAAATAAATTAATCTTTCCCTTTTGCAATTAAAGCTACCACTGCCTATCCGAAGTTCCTTTGAGGCAGTAAATATGATTTTGCAACATCATTTTTCTGAATATTCAAGCATCTATGAGTATCATTTGAAAGCTGCACCTCTGTAACTTACCCTCTGAATAGCCACATGCCTGAGTCAGTGCATGACAGTGTGCCAGCATGGAAGCATGAGATATAGTAATGCCCACTGTGCTGCCCTCTTTACTGGTCTTGTACTGAAAAGACAAAGTTTACACAAGCATTAGTTTAACAACAAATATGGACAATTTACAGTAGTGAACTGAACAGATTTTTTATTACAAAACAGAGACGTACTTTTTAAAAAGAACCAAAGAGCTAGCACAAAAAATGTATTTACGTTCAGAGTATACACTAACATCACATGAAATCTGACCATTTCTCTACCTCACATGCTTAACTGTCTCAGGGATCCCAAATGCCAATTATCCCCAAACTTGAGTTTCACTCAGCAAAACCACTCAATATGACAATTTTCGTGGCAAGCTCTAGGGAAACATTCTTGTCCCACAGTAAAAAATGTTGTAGTCATCTCTTCCGTAGCTTTCGGAGATTAAAGAAAGAAAATATGCTGTGACACAAACCACAGTACTGTAACTACAGATTAGGCATATTATGTTGAATCACCTCAATATAAGCAATCTCAGCACTGGCATCCCGTACTTGCGGATGCCAGTCCTTAGTCGGTTTAGCCAGATGCTTCCCATCAATCACAAACCAAATGAGACGTGGCCACCCTTCAAAGAAAAACAAAAGATTACTGTCACTACGCTTCTAAAATCAGGTTTTTTTCAAGTATTCTGGGATAACATCAAAGAGGCACAAAAAGTTCCAGCATCATACTGCTGCTGGGAAAAAGAGTAATTAACTCGGTTAGGACATACCCTCTTGGCAGTGATGCCGGTTTTTCTTTGTAAGCTGTAAGTGCACGAAGTCATAAAGGTGACTTAATAGCAGGACGCAATATATAACATTCTTTATCCTATAAAGAAATATAAGTAGCTTAAAAACATACCTTTGAATGTAACTACCTCTCCAGTCTGAGCTTTAGGAAGGCCTTTTTGACAAGCATCAGTCGTTAAAGCTAATGTTACTCCACAGCTGCCCAAAAGAAATCCAATCTGTTGACTGCCAGCATCCTACAGAGAAACCATAATGTTATGAAAAACCTGCAAATAATCAAGCTTCAGTGCAGTTTACTGCAACTTTACTATGTTTAGAAAACATTAAGCCGATGTACATGGAAAAAACAAGCTTCTAGCCAATAAGACCTTTACACGAGATACAGCACTGAAGTCTACACTCAAAATATTTAAGTTTTGCTTACTGCCAGACACATTAGACACAGCAGTAGATCTGGCAAGCAATGGAAGCAATGTAGTGGCAAAAGCAAAGTCGTGCATCCCTCTGCAACACTACAGGAAAGCTTATAAGCTCTGGCAAAACACTGAGCCAGTTTGATGCTGATTCTGGATCCTGAGCCCCTGCAGCTTTTCAACTCTGATTTCACATCTTCCCCAATAACTTCAATGGATCTGGGATTACCTAGCTATTTCCAACATCTAGTGCGGCTCTCGCCTCTGCTCCCATTATTCGGCATAAGGGAGCCGAAATTACAGCATATCTGTGTTATATTTGGAGCAATACTTTCACAATTCTCTTCAAAAACAACAAATTAAAAAATGTCTACAAGAACGTATTCTAATAAAGTTAACTTATTAGCTTCATGCAATTCCCCCCTTTCTCTTTTAATATTCCTGAATATTAAACACCATCTGAACATTTAACATGTCCTACACTCCAATATCAAATATTGAGAAGTAGAAGTTCAGCTGGTGCACCATACTGCTTTCTTCAAGTACAGGCTTTCAGGGGTCTCATACAAAGCCAATTGGATCCACAGTCCTCCATTTATTTATGAAGCCACTTTGGATGCATTCGCCTACCTTTCTTGTTAGTGGAACTTCTATTGGGACAGGAATAAGTTCTGCCAGGAGACATCCATAAAATGCTACCATGAACATCACTGGATCACTATTAGGAAATACAAGAGCCACCTGCAGCAATACGTGAAAACAAGAAGAAATGGTTTTTTTTCCAATTTAACACACAAATTTAAAAAATGCATTCACCACACTGTTCAGGTTCATAGCTAAACTAATAACAGAAATGATAAATATTGTGATAGTAGAGTATTGCAAAACATAGTATTATATTACTTCCTTCAGCTAAAGCTGCTCCTCACTGTTTATCCATATAGACCATCTTTGCTATCTTGTCTATAGTTCAGCAACGGGTATATAGAAAACATATCGATAATGAAAACTATCGTTGCTGGTCTTTTCAATCTTTGTTACAGGATCTCAGTAGAAATTCTATGCTTGTGGCTGAGATGAAGGACAAAACACATGCTATCACATTAAGAGAGAAGGTTACTTTACGAAAATATTTTCCTATCTGTCATATATTGTTCAGATAACCATATAAAAAAAGCTGTGGGATAAGGACAACACTAGTTTGACTTTATGTATCTACTCTTTCCTTTGTTAGCAATAAGAAAATAGCTTTAGGAAAAGATTTGTTAGTGCTACAAATTCTGTCTGTTGTCTTCAAATTGCCATTGTGCAGGTAAAAGGCTAAACTAGCAACTTAAAAAATACTTGCTAATGGATTTCAAGATCTATCTGTACTCAGAGTTGCAAGGAGAAAGGCAAAGCATATTGCTTTTACAACTGAATTAAGTAGTTGAAAGCTGTCTTCATAATAGCTACATTTTGGATACTTAGATATTCATAGAAAAAGGAAAAGAAAGGTAACTAGAACCAAGCCTCCTCTTACTTCCTCTAAGTCACCAACATTTCTTCCTTGGGGTTTACCTAGAAGTAAGACTGGGAAAAACGAGCATGGCAGGAGCAAAGCGCAGCTGGCCAGTCCTGTGGGTCACTAAGCTCCTACAGGGAGCTGAGTGCCTAGCTCCTTATGGGATTCTCTGATACTCCCATCAGGGTGAACAGCCCTGGCACCGACGGGTAGGACAGAACGGAAAAGGCAGAATTAAAAGGGAGTGACTCTCTGCTGATACGTATTGCACTGTGATAGAGGCATTACAAGCCATGTTTGGAGATGACCATCTTACAGATCAAAATCCAGCACATTGCAAAGCACTACAGAAATGAAACAACCACTAGACCTGAAAGTCAGAAATATCATTTATTTTAGATTTAAATATTAATTTCTGTTTATTCTGATGCAGCTCAAACCAAAATATACCCGGTCTCCAGGCTTGAGTAGTGGTTCATTCTTAGCGGTCAGCTTGTTTAGCAGGGTATACGCTAACTTCAAGCTTCGACTCCACAACTTGCCTAAAGAAAGAACAAATACACAGATGAAATAGTAGTAACCAAAACTGTAACATTTAATCGGCAAATCTGAATGCCTGACATGCACTACACAAATTGATTGCGTTAGAATAGAATTAGCAGGCACAAGAATAAAAACACTGGGGAAAAGCCAAGATTGCTTTTGTGAAGGCAATCACAGCTCACAAACCTACTAAGCTCTTCCAAGGTATCAACGCACATGCATACACACAGCAAGTCTGCTTGACACAATCTAACTGGATTTCCAAAATGCATTTAATATGGCTCCTTACTAAGGGATCTTAGAGAAAGCTGCCGCCTAGGGATAAAAAATAAAATCCTAACCTGGACAAAAAAATTAATTAAAATTCAGAAACAAAGAGTAGGAATAAATGCTATAAAACCTGGCTCTGTGAAATGTCAGTTCAGCACTCAGCAGCGGTCTACACAGCTTTCAATAATTAGGAAAAAAACGAATCCAAAGCTACTAACTACAAGGACATCAATCTATCTACTCATTTGACACAATATAAAAATCTATCAATATTTAATTTGTAGCCCTCAGAAAAGGAGTTTTGATTAAAAAAGGTTGTTCATAAAAAACTGAACACCAGCAAAAGCCTTCCACTGCACAAGGTAAGTCAAAGCATGAAGAACCCAAAGAAACACATTTTACTTGTGGTAGCCAGCATGCATTTATAACACGCAGTTTTCTAGTACAGTATCTTTATTTTGGACTGTCATCCATACCCAATCCTTTAGACACGCAGCAACCACACACACTGGTTATTCTGTGTTTGTCAGCACCCTAAATTTCCTCATTCAAGAATTTTTTGCTGTGTAATTTCAGTTTATATACAGCAAAGTTATTCAGGACTCAAGTGTCTCAAAACAAATACCTCTAAGTTATACAAATAGCCACATAATGCAGTGGCAGAGAGTCCAAATATACTTTTGAGCTTGTTTGTGTTTTTTAAAAAAAAAGCAACAACAAACAAAACTAAACACGATCTTTTAAAAATTTTCAACCTCTCAAAGCTCTAGAGTTGCAAAGGAACAAAACTAATACGCTTGCTCAATTACATTTCCCATAAGCATACATCACATGCAATAATTCAAACATGAAATTGTAATATTCTAGTGTACTGTACAATGAAATACAAGTAACATTCTACTGAGCTGCCTTGGGGGACAATTCTCTTCTAAAACATAATTATTGTAATACTTCAAGTTCATTGATGCAAATAAGTTTCACATTCCACCGTAACATCCTTAATGCGTTCTGAATTACAAGTCCTCTCTAAGAATATGCAAGAATATGTACGCATGCTAAAATTAAGCATCCACTCTGCAAATCAGAAGAGTGCATTACTAGTCATCTATTCCTTACTACTATTTCACACAAGTGTCTTTTTAGCTTTCCTTTGCAGGTTCTTTTAAGCATAAGAACACAATTTTTAAGTTGATGTACAGCCGCTTGTAAAGAATCAATGTCAGATACACATTTTTTTCTTCATTAACATTGTTTTTATCTGTTTTGACATACACAACAGTAAGTGACCAATGAATTCATAAGTTGCATCTGAACAGCGATCTCAAAGAGTATCTGTCACTGGCCCATTCTAGGTAAATCAAACTGTTCATTCCCTAATGACCATCTAATTCTTTCTTACAGTTATCACCGATACCTACCATAGGTGAGCGTATAAATAGCTTTGCCAGTGGTATCCAACGCAGTCAGACATGGGGCTTTTGGCTGGGTAGTTCCCCAGCGCTGCAGGGCAGCCAGCAGAGAAGGGGGCCAGTTGGTTACCACACCTAAAGGTTCACCTTTAAGGACATTCATTTGATTTCCCTCAGGCTTTGGTTGATTCGGATCAGGCTGTTGTACTAAAACCAGAGAACAGTAAAACGATATAATATCAATCCTTATGAAAGGTGCAAGTTACACTTAATAGACTATTCTATGACTCACTCTCGCCTTCCTCTTCCTCACAGCTATCATTATGTTTCCTTTGCTTTATGATGATGCTATGCTAATCATCTGTGGGCCTCAAAAAAAATTACCATCATTTTGGAGTTCTGATTCCACATTATTCAAAGGACTTGGCCAGAAGAACGGAATTCGAATCCTGTGTTCACTCTTTTGTAAATCTCTTTGGAAAATATGTTTTCTGCTATTTGTTCTGCATGTCTATTTAAATGCAAGCCTACACCAAATCAAGAAGCATTATCAGATAGAATAGAATGGCTTCAGTGAGAATAGGATCTTTTTTGCTGCAGCAAATTTCCAACTGGTTGATGACGAATGACATACTGTGCTTCCATAATAGTATATAAAAACAGAAAAAGTACACAAAACGTACATACAGAACAACCCAGATGAAATGCCCCTGGCAGGGATTATCTAAGTTTGAAACGCCATAGCTAAGGAAATATTTTGTTTGATTACTGGATCATTTCTCACAACCATGTAACATTGCTGGGTTTGCGTAATATTTGATCTTTGAGTAAACTGCTGTTATAATTGTGCCCCAAGCTACCTAAGAAGCTGAAGTGTGTTGATCTTGGTTAGCAAAATAAATTCATAGCTGGATTTAGCTAACACCCAGTATCTGCAATAACTTAAAAAAATAAAATTTCTAAGAGATGCTCCCTCTATTCTCCACAATGACATACATATACTTCCACAAAAATTTGCCTGGAAAGTCTTTAGGGAAAAACTAGGATTGTAATGGTTTCACATTTTAAAACATCAGACAAATAGTATGTGAAATCTAGTAGCAGCTGCTCAAAAAATTGTAGCCACAAGAATATTTTTTATTTGTAAGACTATGAGAAGAGGACAAAAATTCTCCAAGATTAACTGATGCAGCTGGTTTTAAAGAAGGCTACTTTTTAGTAAGCAATTTGTATATTGGGTAGAAATGCTATTCTTTCTGCTTAGACACATGCCTGCAAAAAGAAAATGAAACAGTTTTTCTAGTTGAGCAATACCTGCAGAGCACACTCAACCTCTATCTTTTCATGCAGTGCACAGACAAGATGTATTGCATAGTGCACTCCACGCATTTAATTCTGCTGAACCTTTAAAATTATGAAATTTTCTGCATTCCAGAAAGCCAATATTGCATGCAAACAATATTACCATGATCAATTCCAGTCACTAGTAAGAAACCTTTTTCATCTCAATATATCTGGACATTGACCAGCTAAAAAGCAGCTTTTCAGAAAAGGACCTGGGGGCATTTGTGGGCAAGAAGTTGAACATGAGTCAACAGTGTGCCCTCAGGACACAGTCAACCACAAACTGGTCTATTATATTAGCAAGAAAGTAGCCAGCAGGGTGAGAGAAGCAACTCTTTCCCTCTCTTTGGTACTCATGAGACAATATCTGGAGTATTGTTCCAGTTTTGGGCTCCCCAAAATATTAACATACTGGTGAGAGTCCAGTGGAGAACCACCAAAATCATTAGGGGGACGCTGCTCACGACCTATAAGGAGAGGCTGTAGCAGCAGCTGGAATTGTTCAGCCCTAAGAAGAGACTAAGGGGGAGAATCTTATTGCCATCTACAACTACCTAATGGGATGATATGGAGAAGGAGCCAGATTCCTTTCAGAGGTGCAGTGTGACAGAACAGGGGGAACAGGCACTAGCTGCAGCACAGAAAACTCCAATTAGATATATAGAAACATATTTTCCACCATAAAGGTCGCCAAATAGCTCAACAGCGGCCAGAGAGGCTGGGGAATCTCCATCTTTGGAGGTACTCCAAACTTGACTGGACACAGCCCTGAGCAACCCGATCTAGTTAGACCTGCTTTGAACAGAGGGTTGGACCAGAGACTTCCAGAGGTCTGTTGCAACAGAAATTACAGTAGGCTATGCACCAATTTACTCCAGAGAGTACCCCTATAAAATCTCTGACAATCACAAGGTAGAGTTTAGAATCTCTCAGGCAAAAGGTGATTGTAGGTCCATCACCAAACGTTACATCATTTCTGGATGCCCCAATGAAGTTCTTGGCAAAAGTGTGAATAGAAATTCACCAAGTATCTGTAAGTCACCACCTCTAGGATTCACTAGTTCATCACACTGGTCCAAGTCAGGCTGAGTTGGAAGAATTCCCAAAGCAAGGGAGTAGAGCAGAGTACAACTATACTGAGGGGAAGGTTTAAGTTGAAGATTATGCTTCATTTATGACAGTATATGACCTCTCTTTCTCTATGGTAACAACCCTATCATGATTTGTTTTCTACTGGGAAGAGAAAAAGGAAAGATGACTTGCTAACAAATGTCAGTACTTCCTTGGATAGTTTATATAAACAGTGAAAATTTTATTTGAAAAAAATACTTACCTTCTAGCAGTTCTTCAAAATCATCAACAAAAAACTCTTTCAAAGGTGGGCGCTTTGGTCTTTTCAAGGTATTTAGAAGCTGCTGGATTTTAGAGGACACTCTGCTATTCACTGGTACGCCTGCCAAACAGAAAAGTCTCATTACTTACCATATGTTAACAAACATACACTAAAACACATATGCTGCCACATCACTGACAACAACACTCTAAGCTCAGCACAGCTTTCAAGTGGAAGAGGAGTTCAAGATGAGAATAACTTGTTTGGGAAAACAGCTTTAATCGATAATAGTTTCAAATACGTATTTGATTTGCTTTAAAAGAATGTTATTTCCTAGGTATTTTCCTGCTGTCAATAGGATCTCATACTTTAATCCAGCTTTTCAAACTGCTTAGTCCATGAGATTCCAATATAAACCTGAAGAATTTTGTGTTTTTTTTTTTCCTTACAGAATATAGGTATTCACTATATCTTATGTTAACTCAGTTCTGAAAGGTATGAAAATGCAATAAAGAACTTTGGGGGGAGGGGAAGTGAATCTTAAAATATTTTACAGTGCTAGCAAAAAATAATCACAAGACAAAAGCAGACAGAATACATCTGACATTTATAGTTGCTTATGTGATACTTACAATTTTATATTGCCTCATACTTTTTAATTATCACATAATATAAATATAAACATACATGCTTATATTAAAGGCTATTAAAATATAAATACATTAAAATATAAATAATTAAAATTTAAAATTTAATACTACAGGGCTTTCATTTTCTTTAACAGTACAAATATACAAAACGGGGACATGAATCTCACTGGCTTCCCAGTGGCAGAGCTTGGGAAACCCAGAAGTTTCTTCTCCTTTGTAGACTGACACATCCACCACACACTATCATAATGCTTCAGAGGTAGCATGTACATAGTACATGATTGGTGTCACATCTCTGTGACATACTGACTTATTCAGAAAAAAGATTGAAAGGTGAGAAGTTCATAATACAATCACCATCTGCAGTTTCCAAAATGCTGCTGTTGTAGCCTCTGGGAACTCCTCGTACTGAAGCTACTTGTGGGCGCTCATGATGCAAGTGTTCCACCAGGCCCGTGGTTACATCAGGAGGTGCAGAGTGGTTATCTGTAGAAACATAAGAAACAGACACAGAAGCTCATCAGTCATCTTAAGCTTCAATATATCCACAGTTGCTTCTTAGAGCATTCTCACTGTTTTCTCACTTTTTTCTTCTTTTTTTTGGACAAAACTCTGATCTCTCAGAGAGGTGGGGGGAAAGATACTGCATTGCATCTTGAAAGGAACAGCAGTGGCCTTCCAGGATGCCTATGAGCTATTCCACCTTTTGAACTGATTCAAAGAAATGAAATAACTAAGTGATGGCTCTCTTCCTCACTCCCTGGTGAATACCAGGTGATTCATCACAAGTAAACAGCAGAGGTCTACAAAGAAAGTCTATCTCACAACTTTTAGCAGAAATATAGGCTCCCAAAATCTTGCCACAAAACAGAAATGATGATCTTAAGTCCCACAAGAAGAGAAAGAAACAAGCATAAAGCTTAAAAGAAGGGAACTGCTGACCCAGGACAACATCAAGTGCTTATCTAGGTTATGTAGGTTGTAAAAGGAAGAATGTTTCACCAAGAAATACGGATTAAGATTAAAGATGGTAAAGGTAACACAGTTAGGCCCAAATGCATCATGAGGATGGACATGGAGACATTAGAGACTCCCTCAGAGGAAAGTAACTGCTGGATTAAAAGTTGTCACCTGTAGTTCATAGGACCAGTAAGTCCAATTATGTTACAGGTTTCCATTTGTGGCTGTTCTTACCCCCTGTTTCTCTCAATCTCTCAGCGATACTGCAGGTAAAGCTTCTTATTTTGTGGTACAGCCAGGGTGCATTCTTCACACGGGCATCTCTCAGTGAGAATAGCTGGAACGCCTGTAATGCTCACTTAAAACACCTGTCATGTAGGTGTTGGCATCACATGCTTCTGCACACCACTGCTCACAAAAGATGAAGCCCAGGGTTTTCCGAGGCACGGTGGGGTTATTTACAGCCCAGCGTGACAAGCTGTTAATTTTAATGTGCGTGCTATAAGCAAAAAATACGTAAATGATTTATAAGGTACTTTTACATAGAGAAAGCAGGGCAATTCTCAAATGCTGATAAACTCACAAGGGCTTAAGAACTGCCGTGTAGTAACTTTGAGGCAGAAGCCTGCTTTGCTTGGAACTGCACCATCTTTCTGTGCTACAGACCACCATTAGGGAATAGTGCCACTGCAGTACACTGCCACTGTGACCCCTCTTGCTGAATGGCTTTGAATGCAAATGTTTGCACTACTGAGAAAGAATCAGAGACCCAAAGATACAGAATCCTAATGAATAAAAATAAAAGTGCAACAAGGAAAAGTCACAGAGCTCTGCAGTGAGACAAGGAAACTGATGTGCCTTAAAAGCCACAAATTCTGCAACAAGAATTTCTCAAGGCATAATGAGATACAGGCACTACTGTGAAGAAAGTACATTAGCCCACTTGTCCTGGGGAAGCGATTAGCACCAAGATAACTAGTATTTATAGCTCTGTTCACAGATTTCCAAAGGTGAAATACAAATCACCAGTACAGCTCCAAGCAGTCTTAGAGGGATCACCAGAAGGGAAAAGTAAAGCCATTCCATACTTTCTAGCCTTCATTACTGCAATGCCAACTTTTGCATTATAGATACCTGTCTTGCCAGGTACTGAGCAAGGATGACAAATTTCTTTGACATGGGAAAGGACAAAGTACCACTTGATCTCTCTGACAAGCGCCAAGTTAGAACCAGTAAGAAGAAAAGGTGACTACTTCTGCTAGCATCACTTCATCAGTGGAATATCCCAGCAGAAAATTTATTAGGTACTCAGAAAATAATGTAAGGAAAAAGCTATTTGGGAACGCTCACAGCAAAAAATGTATTTTTGGAAACAGCTCAAAAAAACATGAGAATGCTCAGAAAACAAGCCAAAATCCTATTAATAAAGATCTTCAATTGAAATCAAGCACATAAAACAGCAATATATGGAAATGCTGATCCACAGCATTCCAGTTATCTTACAAGCAGCTCAGAGCCAGGTCCCATGAAAACAAATGTCCCTAACCCTAGGGAGAAAATGGCAGGGGTCTTTATGACTTCTCTGAGCAACTTCTCTGCCATCTACAGCTACTTTATCCTACATATAGCTGATAACAGACCATCCATAGCAATTCTGCGCTAAGAAGGCAAGATTCTTTCTGTACAAGTATGAGTAGTAAGTTCAATTTTCAGAATTACTCGTGCTCAGATAAAACCACGTTAGCTTCATTAATTATTTAGGCACTTTGTTCACATACGTTCATGAGGATCCATGAAACACGTCTGCTTCACACCTATTGCGTGCTGTGACAAAACATAGAAGGAGAAGCTGCGAGCCATCAAAAAAAAAGTCTGAACAGACATGAGTTGGGGAAGAAAGGTTAATTAAATTTAGACCGAAATGCCTTTTCATTATTCATTAGAAGTGACAGAGATAAATGCAAAGGAGAGCAGTAGCCCAAGAAAGAAGGTATGGAAGACTACAGAAAATGAAAGACTAGGTATCAGACAAAGCGATCTCTAATGAGGAATGTTAGTGTAAAGATTCAAACACTACAGGAAAGTCACATTGCACAACCTCAGCAGGAAGACAGTTTAGACCTAGAGACTGCTGCATCTGATTGTTTTTATCTCCAGGAAACCACTTAACCAAAACAGATATTCAACACAAGTTTATTAAATTGTATTGGAACAATAATAAAACAATAAAAAGCAAACAAAGCCAGCTAGAACACAACAGGATCCAAGCACAAGCCACTACTTCATTTTTGCATTTCCTCTTCAATTAACTCATCGAAACCCTGTTTCTAGCACGCTTGGCTCTTACAATCTGCAGTGGAGCTGTTTAGAGAATCACTGCTGTTCTCAAAGCAGCAACTCTCATATCCCCACTTCCCCTTAGGGAAAGGAATTGTATCTTTAAGTCTTTCTATAAATAGATCATGGGTCAAATATCATGACTATCCATTTCCCCAGACAATCTACAAGTAGTAATTTGGGAAATACTATATGGCTGAGACTGTGACCTTGTAAAAACCTGGACACACTGCTACCCTTACTGCCTCCAAAAAAAATTTTACACTAAAAGAAAAAAATGCCCCAAGAACAGATGTAGATGTTGTCCTTGCTTTTACTGATTAAAGACAAAGATATTGCTTTGCACAAGATGCAAGTTTATTTAATTTTACACTACACTAACTTTGCACATCTAGCACTGCAGTCTACTGCTCAGACTGCAATTTAGTATGATCTCATCACTGTAAATGCAAACTGGAGATGATGAACCACAAGGGAACAAACTGCTAAATTTAAATTCTCTGACAAATCAAAATTATGAAAAAAGTTATTCAATACACACTCAAAATATAGAATATTTTAAAATAACATAGCATTGAAAATATATAGGATGTCCTTTATATTGCTTATGTCAACCAATTAAGTGAGAAATCAGCTAAACTTGTATTATGCTCTAGGGACAAATCAAAGCAGCCCTTTGTGAAAGTATTCTGATACATACCAATAAAAAAGGGAGTTATAACATAAAAACTGAGTAAGTTTTCATATTCTTATGAGCAGGAAGTCCGCAGACAAACATCCTGATGAATTACTTTAACATGAAAAATATTAAAACTGAACTGTCATTGGACATGCACAAATGCTAGAAATGAGAATGAAAGTTGATAGAACATGGCAGGTATTCCAGAAATGAGGAAGACTTCTTTTGCAAAGAGACATTTAACCCTTTTTGTCAAAGACATTGAAAATTTTACCTTTCTGAGTATTTTCAGGAGATTGGCTTTATGCTTAATGATTCCTGAACTTCCTTCCTGATACATACTATAATTACATATTTATTTCCCACACATGAAATTTCAAACCACTCCACTGCATGCAGTCACACATTCAGCTATTTAAACTGAACTTTCAACTGTTAATAAGGCATTAATTTTGCATATGATTTTCGTGAGTAAATAGTCTGGATGGTTAGGTCTTAAGTAGTTGCTTGTGCAATCTGATGAGTATTTATATGGCCTGAGATATTTTATATAACAGGATGCCGGGTTACATTTTGAGTATATTGTTATTCTGTTTTGTAAGTTTTTACAGCTATGTTAAAAATTTCATTGACAATCATATACACAACTATCCTTCCAAGTTTATTTGTTAACTTTAATGAGCTAAATATGGTCTCTATGCATCCATTATGCGAAAACCCAGCTGCCCTCAAAGACTAAGGCTAACTGTAGGAATATTCCACCCTATTTCCATCCAATAAGTACAAACCCCACAAATTTCATACTTCAAGAGATTCTGAAGTTAACTGGCTTTCCAATATTGTTCCAGTGTATCCTGCATGCTGGACACTTCGCAGTGGAACTATGACGCAGCAGCAGCATCTCAAATTCCTAAACTTATAAATAAATAAGCTTGGAAATTGGAAGATAAAAATTTATAGACACATTTAGAGGCAATGAAATGGGTACTTTTGGTACAAACAGGAAAAATCAGAAAAATGAGAAATCAAAATTCCTCTCCACATCTCATTTCCAAAATAAAGATATTCCTAATCAAAACAGAGAAGGGCGCAAATGTAAGTAGCAAAAATACAGATGGCCTTTCTCAGAGACTCCCCGACATCAAAAGAGCCAGGGAAACACAGAGGGGGAACACAGGGAAAAAGCTACTCCCCCCCTTCTAACCGAGCTCCACTTGCAGGAGAAAATTGCCAGCGCTATGGAAATTCGGATGTCAGACGTGACAAAATGATTCAATCCCCGTTTCTGCCAGCACCTACTCTGCGTAAGAGACCCAGAGAATCCCTTTTTTGGGAGAGCCAGTAGCTTCCTCTCTTCCTTTCATAATGTTCTTTGGGAGTCTGAAAAAGGGAAGCTCCCAGTCAAACTGCAAATATGCAGTTAAAAGTCCATGGCTACTATAAAGCTGTAATATAAGGTAGAAGGCATTTAAAGAGCATTTTGGCAAAGAACTATGAACCAGCCCTCTCAAGAACAGCAGCCTCACACTGGATACAAAGACAGGAACACCAGTATTAGAACAAGAGAAAACCAGAGGAGAACTATGAACTATTTGTATCACCTAAAAAAAAGTCTGAAGAATACGTGATTGGGCTGTCAACAGAATTTGAAGATAAAAGCGACACCAGCTAAATTAATGGATATTTGAGAAAAATATTTATGCCTTAAATTCTCATGTGTAATGGATAGGGAAGTCTATACTCGGTTTTAAGTCTACTGAAACATTTCAATATCTGCATTTTCCATATCTGATTTAACCTGTTCTCTGTAACGACGACTCTGTATAATTTACATATGCATACAGCTACAGTCAAACAAAAAGGCACACGAAAACTTCAGGAACAATATACAAGTGATATCAATTGCATATTACTAAAAATATGAGATAAGAACTTCATAGGATAGTCCCAGGTGAAATACAAACCTAATTCTTCATTTTATTTGATTTTTCTAAATTACTTCCAAAAATGATAAATTACTTGAAATGCAAAGTGATTTTTCCTCCGCCAGGTCCTGTTTCAGAGTTTTACATTATTGTACATCTGTTGCATATACACAAACCCACCATCTATCTTCACTAGAGTCTAGGAAAAACATTGTAAAAATTATTTCCACACTGAAAAAGCAGTCCTTTCTCCCTCCCTACCAAATCTCCTAAAAGCACAAGACCAGTGCTCTGCATTTTGGACAGAAACAAAGTAACTTGAAGTTCTGGACCCTCAACATTATAGAGGATAAGACAAAACTCCTATTTGCATTTTGGCTTACCAGTACTTCTACATTTTCACTTTGGTCACATTATAAAGCACTATTTTTCATGACTCTAAATTTAAAGGAAAAATCACATTTCAACTTGAAATCTAACTTTGTCAGTGCCTCTGATTTCATAACTTTCCAAAATATTCTAGATTTTTTTTTATAGTTGTTTGAATGTTTACCACTTGAGTTACTTTTGAAATCCACAACCTGAAATTATCTAGGGTAAATGAACGCAGATCAGAAAGCATTCATCAAAAATCTGATCCCTTTCAAATTCTGATTTTTAATCTACTAAAATTTTCACTTTAGATAGTTTCTTGATAAATCAAGCACTTTATCAAGAGAAGGCATGCTCAGATCTCATGAACAACTGGTTTGGTTTAAATTAAATACATATACGTCATACATACCTGGTCTGTGGACTGGACATTGTAAGGCTACTTATGGATACCTTCTGGTGAAGGACAGCACTCATACCTGACTTGTGTTTATCCCTGCTTTGGGTTTTTTAATTTGAGTTTGTTTTAACCACACAGGCAGTTCTTTACTGACCTAGCTGGGTGTGTGCCATGAGATCTGCAAGCACAGTGGCAGCAGCGGTGGCAGTAGCGGTATTGGAAGCAGCGGCAGGTTTCCCTCCGGGATGAGATGAGGTGGAAGATGCAGAGGATGAGGTGGAGGAGCCCTGAATAACCCGGTTAAGCCAGGGCTCTACGTTGGAATGGCTCTGGAACGGAGTGGAGGTGATCCGCCCTTGCCGACGTAACGAGCCCTCATCTTCTGATGCTGACGATGTGTCTGTGATTAAAATAATGATGACAGGCATGTAATGTGGGAATGACCCAACAGACGGGAACATGAAGTTTTTCCATGTTCTTCACGTAGCGTTCTCATGTGCTAAACATGAGATGCATGTATTAAGCAAATGGTATATTCACATGCACTAATTCTGCCCATTCCTTTTTTTTTATGTTAACGTAACAACTTCTACACATTATCGCTAGAACACACTTGAAGCAAAGTTTCATTTACTTCCTATATTTGGAAAGACAGAAGACTTGAAAAAGCTACTTCCTAAGCTACCTAGTACACTCACTAACCACTGTAAGCGGGCATACCATACCTATTCCATTGAACGAATATTTCTATTCTGAACAGATGAATTGGGACTCATCTTCCCTGAATAAATCCTATTATATGTTTGTTGGGTTTTTTTTGAAAGTCTTCACTTTCAGAATTTTTTGACATTTTTGAAAACTAATTATGAAAAAAGCACAGTACTAGAAAGTTCAATAAGTCATTTCACTAATCTAAAAATAATTTTAAAGAGATTAAGTATGTATTTTAACCACACAAACTGATACTAATGAGCACTATATAGCAATGCTTAGTAAAGCATCTTTTCACCGTGGATGTGTA
The DNA here is from genome assembly GCF_036370855.1 of Dromaius novaehollandiae. NCBI lineage: Eukaryota > Metazoa > Chordata > Aves > Casuariiformes > Dromaiidae > Dromaius > Dromaius novaehollandiae. The sequence goes on from NC_088104.1 coordinate 44,407,930, forward strand.
TTTGTTGCTGTTAAAGTCTGATTAAGGGCTCCGATTTTAGTTACCTTCCAGTTATTCAGAACTTGCCAAAAGTTTCCCCTTTGTACTCTTTCCACATTCATTATCTGCTTGACAGCAATTGAAAAGGTCTTTTTAAAGATCAAGAAGACACAGCTCTATTGGTTCTGAGTGAAAAACGGAAACTTTTGTTACAGAAAAATCTTCCCTTTTTTAGTTCGACTTCTCCTGTCAAAATTGTTGTGATGTGAAATTGAGGCTTGTCACAGAAGTGACAGGTATGTCAGCTGGACATTCAGTGTCTTCCTAAAGAAACTGCTGCATTTTAAGAACTAGAACCTCAGCATGTTTTTTTATTCCCCCTTCTTCTGGGTTTATTAAAGGAAAGCTGCTAAAACAATGCACTTCCTATATATTGATAAACTTCTCACTAAGTCGGTTCGTGAATAGCTCCTAAAACAATGTACTGCCCCTACACTGATAAACCTCACATTAAATCAGTTTGTAAAAAGCAGTTTTAATTCACACAGTGGCCAGGACAATTAAGAGAAGGTACTGCAGACAGAAGACCACAGGAGTGGTCAAAAAAAAGTGTCCACTAATGAAGATATATTCTAGAGTCTTTTCCAGATGCTGAGATCTTGCATGATGGCGGGAGTTACTGCAGAAAATCTGCAACCTTAGCTTTGGCATTTTTTTAATCCTCTGAACGCTTAACTGTTCTTAAACAGTGAAAGCACAAAAATCTGAAAGCAATTCGTAAGAATCCAGTTTGATGTAATGGCCTTTTCAAAGTCAAAATTGCAGATCTCTCACTACTTGACCACCCCTAGTCAAACACGACCAGCTTTGAATGAAAAAACACAAACAGTTGATCTTTGAGAAGATACAGCTGTGGTAGATCACCATTCCTGGGTCTGTGCCTTGTGTATTTCTGGTCTACTCCCATAGTTGTAGTTTTTGGCTGCTGATTCCCTCTCTTCCTGGAAAGGAGCCAAACCAACTCCTTAGTGCTTGCAACCTTCTCTTTCTTTCAGGCAGAAGGCAAAAATAAACAATTCCAGGAAAATCTAACAAGACAGGATTACAAACACTCGGGTTTAGCAAAAATGCATTTGTGATTTATTATCACTTCAGAGTAAAAGTAAAGAAAAAATGGTTTCCTTAAAGGACACATACTCTGACAGTGTCCCTTACCCAGACATAAATTTAATGAAGTCTCTATAAAACTGCTAAGATTGCAGATATTTTATATAAGCCAAAACCAACTTTAAGCTTCTAAACTTTACACTATAAACAAAATTGTAAAAATAAATGAGATGCCCATAGTAACAGAAACGTTCTAATAACAAAACACAATTACAACAGGAAAAGTAGCAAGTTAGCATCAGTAAATTAGCTCTCCGACAGTCACAGAGTTAAATGTCGGTTCTGGATGTGCTGTGCGCAGAATGCTATGTACTTGGCTTGCAATTCTTCCTGGCTGGGAGCTGACCCAAGATAGCCACAGAAACCACCACCCTTTGGATCAAACATGCATCGAGACTACAGCTGAAGTTCTCATCACATGAAATCAGTGCGGGAAAGAGCAGAGACTCACCGAGATGAAAACAAAAGTGCATTAAAAGTTTTGGAAGGATTACTGATAAAAGCAGTTCCATTACTACCTATCAAGGGAGTTGGTTTTGAACCTAACATCATGACTGCAATCTGATGCTTCCTTCCTGAGCAGTGCAAGTAACTGTTTCTAGCACAATTTCAGCTTTTAAATACTAAGAAAGCCTGATTTTAATTGCATTAACTTCTACTAATACAAGGATTTTGAAGTAGAGTTTAATGGTTCAAGTCTATACATTCCCAGTAACTTAAACGGAGAGAAAATGTTCTAATTTCAGCATGCAGAGTGCTACAGCAGCCGATAAAATTGTTTGGGAGGAAGTCTGAACTCAAAAGAGCAAAGGTATGTGGAGCTCCTGATCCAAGCCATTGTGAATTTAGGATTACTACTCTCTCAAAGATGACTTCAGGGTAGGTAGTGCAGCTGGCTGTCATTCAGTTGCAGAAAGCATGTGGACTGTGAACAGAGTTCAGGAACCTTTTGCCAAGCTCTCATATTTAGACAAAGCTATATGCACTCTCGTAACAGAGTACCTATTTTGCAGCACAATCTTTCTTGAAACTTTTACCAGTTAATACAATCTGCTGGTTTTTGGTTTCAGCTTTTGGGAGAGGAAGGAGGGATCCTTCCAGATCCAGCAAGTCCTATGCAACCTCCTTGCCAGTGCAATGATCTGTTGCTGGTGCTTGACAGCAAAACTCGCAGCGCCAGGGGTGACTCAGGTTCTTTGCAATGCAAGATTTTTCTTGCTGAGCTGGCTTTCTGAATAAAGGAAAACAGTCAGCCATGGAAAGACTATCCTTGTAAATAACTAAAAGCTGAAGCAAATCCATGGAATATTTTTTAATGGCTGGATCTTTCAGTGATTTACAAAACTCATCCAGTGATCCATTCTCTTATAGAGAGAATGAAAGGAAAATCCCAGATCCCATAACTAATCGCCTTTGCTTAAATCCAGCATGACAGTTCCCAGAGAAAGAACTCAATTCTTCTTACACAACATTAGTTAGGGTACTTCTGTATCCTATTAAAGCCCAGTGCAAATATATTTGGCATTTGCGCTAAACACTTGGAAAGGCACATTAGAAGACACTCTCTAGCAGCTCCTGGTTAACAGCAATTTTTTCCTAAAAAGAAAGAGTGAAAAATCCACTTTCCTAACACCAATAAATTCAAGTGCATTCCTGAGCAGAGTATTTCACAGGAGCTTATCTTATCTAAGTTCTGTAACCATGCTTCACAACAAAGCATGCTGGAATGTATTTGATATGACCTGAGCTGTACATGTGGCTTCCCTGCAAGCATATACAGGGAAGCTATCTAAAATTTTTATAGAGTCCCTCAAAACCCCCAAGACTTTTTCTCCTTTGAAGCAGCATGCAGAATTCTGACTGCAGACTGAGTGGCTGTAGCAGTAACTGCAGGGGAACCATCAGAACTACTTCGAATCTGTCCTGAGTGTTTCAAAAATAGAAAGATATTTTGGTTATCTCAAAAAAAACCTGCAGGGAGATTCCTTCTAGTTTTAAATACTAAAGGAGACAAGAAAAAACTAGCTGAACCCCCTGCTCCCTTAGCCCACACAGCTCAGCTCCTGGATGCCAACTATTTTGGTATACCAAACTTCAGCACGTTCTTTTCTTGTCGCAATACACCTCACTCCAAACACAGAGTAACTGGGAACATTATAGCAATAAGAGAATAGGATAGAGTGATGCTATATAAAAAGCATGACTGATTGTTCCATCAGAGTTTATTTTGGACAATGAGGAAGACTATTGCCTGTAAGGGCCATAAGCAGAAGCTTTAGGACTTCTCTCCCAAAGCCTCAACACACAGACAGGCACTATAGTTTCATTTTCTCAATGATTTCAATTTAGGCAATTCTTGACAACTTTCATATACAAAAAGAACATGTATACAAGATGCATGACATGCATGCAACATGCTTCAATAACCACCCTCCTGAAATAGTTACTCTGACAAGCTTCCAAGCGAATACTAGAAGAGTAAGCTACATATCTTAAAGGAAAAAAACATAAAGGTGAAGGCAAAGCAGATTCAGGACTACAGAAGACACTTTCTTAACTAATGAAAATTAGCAAAAACTCACAAAAAGTATTACACAAAAGCATGCAACTAGCAAAGGGAAGTAAAATTTCCCCTGAGGGAGAACAGAGAGAATAAATGCAGCCCAGGATGCAAGAGAGCAGCACAACAGAGCTTCTCTTACTGATGGGGGATAAGGAAGAAAACTGATGGAGAAGGGCACTAGAGGTCAGTGTGCCTCTACTCCAGGGCCACATTAAAAAGGACCGTACTAAGAGCACATCATTCAAAACTTAAGAGCTTAGGGGAAATTCCTTTTCTTTGTATGCAAGATACAGGCCCCAAAATATTTAGCTTGCTAGCACAACATGTATCTGGAGAAACATTTTTCTTAACCTCTAGAGAATTCATTGTGAGACAACAGGAAGACGACTTTTTTTCTTAAAAAAAGTTTTAAAGGAAACATTCTGAGCTAAACAACCTAGACAATTATAGCATATGATTACTTGAATGTTTTAAATTGCTCACAGTTGAGACCATCTGATGAACACTCTGTAAGCTAATGCAGCAACTTAATACTTCAGCATTTTCTTCAACTCAAAGGAAAGGATCTTATGCAATATAAAGTAAGCTATTTACAGCCCTGGCATGCTTGCCAGGATTACGTCTTCCAAGTGAGACTTTATGTATGAGAACGCACTTAATGCATAAAGGGCAACTGCTCACTCTAGCTATTATAGCTTTCCTCAGCAGCTCCAGTATCTCTAGACGAGAGACTAAAAATCTTGAGGAAAGACACAAAGAACGAATCCAACCAACACCTGATTACCAGGAATTACAGCCATGAATATGGAAGAAGTCTATTGCAACATACTCCAAAGTAGCGGAACAAAGCATTTGCTTTCTATACTTTGCTATTAAGTTTACCTGGCAAGATTTACATATGTTAACTCTGTAGATACCTGGAGGCGTGTATGTTTCTACTGAAGAGTGCACAAGAACAGACCGTCTTTTCGAAGGCATGGGCATTTTTCTCTCTTTGTATTTCGCCAGTGCTGCTTGTACTGCTTCAGTGTGGACGTCTATATATAAAAAAACAAATAAAAAAAGGTTAAGAAATTAAGTTTAATCATGATTTCCTCCTAGAAACACAGAAAGCCTCAATGCCACCTTTTACATGGCAAATACAAAATACAAAAGCTGAATCATGTTATAACCCTTATGGCTTTAGTCCTATATATTCAGCCTTCCTCCCAGGATCCATTTCTCACAATCGCAGAAGGGAGGAAGTCCTCAATTTCAATGGAGCAGCGTTTCTTGGAGAAGAGCAAGGTCTAAGGCTAAACCACAGCAGCACGGCTTTGAATTCTGAGGCAGAGACACTGGCATTTATTCAGTCTGGGAGAAATGCAATTGAGACCTATGGTGTCACTGCCATCCCCCTAGCTTGGTTGAGAAGCAATTGATGCAAGATTTAAGGGGGGATATAAGCAAGGAGATGGGGGAAGAGCCTTGATTAGGAAGAACACCCTGAAAACCAATCTTGAAGTTACAGAACACCTAGCACATTAATTGAGCTGCAATTTTATTTTCAAATAAATTTCAGTGCAGATACTGTAAATTGACAACTGTGTTGGCTTCTTCATGCCTCAAAATCCACAATGAGAGGAAAAATATATTATGAAAAATCTACACCAGAAGCTCTTACAAGAGAGTGGAGGAAGAAACAGAAAGAAGCTGCTAAATACACATGAAGAATCAGGGAAGGGGCACAAACTTTCTATTTTCCTGAAAGCAGAAATTATGCACATGCAGTCATCAGGTATATTATAACTTCTTATTTTTAAGCTACAACTAAATTAACTGAGATTAAAAAGGAATTTACCGTTCAATCAAATAGAGTTTAATGAATTTAAATAATTATAAATTGTCTTTGACAAATTCTGCATTTCAATACAGCTTTTGACACCAAACATAGGAAGCTCAGGCAGAAAAACAATCACAGGAAATGGAGAGATGTCAAGGAGAAATGAGACAGACCAAAATACGCTGAATCTGATGACCTAAGATTTCAACTCATGAAAAGCTGGTACAGTGCATATACACTTGCACATACCTCCAATTGGCCAAAAAGCAAGTATTTTGGTAAGACCAAAGCATACAGGCAATTACATTTCTTTTATGCAAAAGCTGCTGTACCAGAGCTCTAGAACAGCATTCAGTTTGCAAAAAGAGCTGTATTCTTTTCATTAGGTATCACCTAAGGCTGAAAATATTTAACAGTAGATAGATAAACCTGTAAGTATGAAAGAGAAGCACGTGTCAACTAACAACAACAAATTATTCCTGTCCCATGTCTATAGGGATTAACTTGTATAACAACTGCTGGTAATATTTAACAGCTCAATATGTAAGGGTCCTTTTTCAAGAGATCTGTATTCTTTGGGATATAGCTTTTATTATGATTCAAGGTCTAGCAGAGACTAGAACCAGAGCAAAGTCTACTGACAATCTCTGCCGATCTTGTTTCTAGGCAGCATGAAAGAGCACCTAAGAAACAACACCCATCCTCTCACTTCCTCAGCAGCGCTACCAAACGCAAGCATTTAGCATGCTCACCTGCAATACTTCTGTCCATTCATATTGCAAACACTGTAGTCTGAAAAGGATCTTTGAGGATGACATTTTTTTTTTTTTTGGAAGTATTCTTAAATTAGCAAATATATAACTAGCTCTGTTTACAGACAAATTATTCCAAACACAGCAGCACAAGGGTAGTAGCTGTACATCTCAACTGCGTCCCACCCCGCGCACGGCAAATCTGCACATCATCTCCAGCACGATGCATCGCTCCTAAACCTTCCCTCCTGGTAGCACACGGTTGGCAACACCAGCAAAGAGGGTTCATCTTTTGATGGATGCAGAGTTCCTGCACTTGCTAAAAGGTACCCATTTCTGGCAGTATCCCAAAAGGTATTGGATCATGCCCAGTGTGACCTTCTTCCCAACTATTTTGGAATACACTGATCAATTCTAGTTAATTTTGACGACACAGGAGAGCTCAAGGGAAAGCTAATCGGTACGTATTTTTATGAAAGCTGGAAGAGATTTCTCAGCATCCCAGGGAGTGAAAGGCTGTTAAGCAGCAGAGCACAGGAGATCAATACGAACTTGCAGGCAATCTTGGTATAAAATGCTGTTTGTCTCCTCAGGGCGGCTGTGTCCCCACGCACTGGATAAACACCTGACTTTAGGGGAAAATTCTTCAATTCTCAATTTCAGGAAGAGGTTACAAGTGTAAAGATACGGGTCTGCTACCTATAACTTAGAAAGCTGATTAAGAGCCTAGCCAGAGTGTTTCATGTAATGTGATATTTGTAGCCAACTATAATGAGATTTTGGCAGAGGAAGCTTTCTTTCAAAACCTCTCCTCTTCCTAAGCAAATCAGCCAAAAATCACCGCAGCTTAAGGTCAGATGACATCTTTTCCCAAGTTGCATGGAAACTGTTCCACTTCCAAACTTCAGGAACCAAAATCAGGAAGCTTCTTTTCTTAGTCACAAAGCCACATGAAAAACAAACCATTTGCTTCAGCCAGGCCAAGCAGAGCAAGAAAAAAAAAAACCTAAAAAATCAAAATAAGTGTTGTGCTTACTGTACCAGAAACCTGCTAGCTCTTGTTAGTAATTGTCACTTCTCATGTCTGCAACTCCTCCGGATAACCTGCTCAGCGCTGCGTTTAATACATGCATGCAAGTATATTATATCACCTGTGGATGCTCACAAATATTTAACAATTTATTGGATGTCTGCTTGTCTGAAACAAAACCTATCTGTGCGACTAACTCGAGAGGTTCAGGGACACTGCTGTTGTGAGAAAAACCACCACATGATTTTTTATACCTTTTACGTATGTATGTATGTATGTATGTATGTATGTATGTATGTATGTTAGATTCCTGCTGCCATCCCTCACACCACAGATTAGTCAATGGGTGTTTTCTGAATGTAAAATTTGCCATCCTCCCCACCCACCCAACACACACACACCTGGACTACTGCTTTTTGTCTAATCTTTGTCTCCCCTGATGCCACTCTTGGATTTTATTTTATTTTTTTTCTAAATGTCCACCCTGGTGCTCGTGGATACCCAGAAACGTGACACAAACCTGCTACTTTCATGAGACTCCAAAAGCTTTAAGCAGAACTGAACACACCAAGGACACTACTGCTATCCATTGACTTGGGAATATTACTTAGATGAAAAGTTATTTTTGCAGCCTTTAAAATTAGAGATAAAAAGTCGGTTCTACAGAAAACATTTATATAGCAGAATTTTAGACAAAAGCAAGCTGAATCTTTTAAAAAATTATACTCACATACAATTGCACTATGTATTTCTATGTGTATTTTAGGTGATATATTTTATGTTTCTTTAACATTTGATAGCAACAAGTGGAACAGAACAAAAGGCATCTTTTTTCCAGGAAGGGTCTTTCAAGAGAAAAATAACACACAACTTTTATTAGTCTGCAGTCAGTAGCTCAAAAAATAACCTCGGAGATTAAAAAAAAAAAAAAAAGAAAGCATTTCTGAACTAGCTGTGTATTTAGGGAATAGAAAGGACCAGCTGAGACAAGGATGTACTGAAGTATGGTAGGATAGATCATATCATCATATACATTTGTGGTGGCAAGCAAACTACTTTTACTTCATTTCCAGAAGGTAAAATCAGCACCTCCTTCTCCTCTAGCCCCCTCATCGCCCCTGAAACCTGGAAAATACTAGATTACATGATAAAAGGTAACCAGTCATGATTAATTTTTTTTCTGCCTTTGTGTGTTATTTTCATGGTGCTGACTTCATTAGCTCCTTCTGTACTCACTTAAGATCTATTTCCAAGTTGAAAACTCTTTTAATATCTTGTCCCTACATAACAACGGGGTAGGACCATCCTCTATCAGCCAAACTAAAGTAATTGGTTTCACCTTCCAGGAATGCTCTGTTCTTTTTCCATGCTTCCTTCCAAGAGCTCTTCTACATTATGAAGACAATGAAACCAACTTCACTAATAAAACAGAGATGGAATGAAATGATTTTAAGGAAACAGAACACTTGGGGTACAAATGTTCAAAGATTATTAGAAATTAAAGTTTATCTGAACCTAGAATTGCAAAAGGAAACTGTCTAGCATTGCCTATTGCTAAACTCTTAAACATTTACATGTTTTAACAGGTAAAACATGATTTAACATGCAATGTTAAAATGTTAGAACATGATTTAACATGCAATAGGTAAGAAATGTGGGGTTCAGCTTTCTTCACTTAATTCAATAACTAAATAATTAAATAATAAATAATCAAATCAAGTCACACCCAACATTGTATTATGTCATGTTTCTGAGAACAGGGAACACAAACGTTCAGCTGGGAACACTGAAAGAGATGAACAGCAAGCCCAACTCTTACTAACATAAAGATTAAGCCTACCAAAGTGAGGAAGAAATGCATGTGCTTCCACCCAAGAGCAAAAGAAAACGTCTTGGGGGAAAGAAAAATAAACAAAACAGAAAAAAGTTGTAGTTCATGATCTTTATTAAGCTGCAGCAAAATATCAGCTTCCTATTTATTGATGCAAAACACTTTTTTGTAGTTCTTGTTGTAGCAAACCATATCATCTTCTCTTCCACCTCATTTACCTATTTGCATCTTCTTTCCTTCAACATCTCTTCTAAAAAAATGGGGGAGGAAAACTTAAGGAACAGCCCCTGGTTTATTTATCCTCTAAACTGTGAGACCATAAACCCTTTAGTTATTAACAGAATTGTGTCTTTCTGTCTTATCAGTAGCCTCCGCGTGTTTATCAGCCCGATTCTTGTCCCTGTTTTAGGCACAGAAGCAAGAATTTCTATAGGTGTTCAAAGAAGAACGGAATTAATAAGCTCACCAGTTTCACCACTGGCATTAATTTAAGTATAAACACATTGGCATAGAGATTGGAGAGGTTAAATCTGTTATGTGGTCCAAAATGGGAGGTCTTATAAGCTAATAACTGGGGATCATTTGACCAAGGCTTCCAGTTTTAAGAACTCACTATTGCACCCTCCACACTTGTTGCCTGAACTGAATCTCTTTTTCATAAAAAAACCCCTTCCACTGGAAGCTTTGTGTTTACTTTGTCATGCTTTATTAAATGGTCCTTCAATACCAAAATGTTGTTTCTTAAATCAAGAAAACCAGCATGACCGTGGCAAGGCCAGTAGAGCACATACAGGATCAGTGTGGGATCAAGCGCTGTCATGTGAAACAAAACACCAAGCCGGTGCGTTTTGCACGCTGCTGTACAGGTATCACACCCGCACGTCGAGCAGACCGGCTCGGCCGCTGCAGCAGTTCCTCAGATGCACCTTTTTCTGCTCTTTCAAGTTAGCAGAACAGGCTGTGCGTTACACCTGTAAACCCAAAAAGGCATCAGCAACACAGGCCCAGCGGTGACAGGTGGAAGTGTAATTACTTGGGGGGGGGGGGGGGGGAGTAAAGAAGTGGAAAGCAAAAGTATAATTGCCATGGGAGCATTTTCAGATACCCTAAATGCTTATCAGCTAACTTGTGTTCTTAACCAAAAGCCACGCAGCAGTGGAGCCTGAAGGTAAGTGAAGGCACAACCATCTTCATGAGAAACGGCGTATCCTGACACAAGAGAAGCCGGCAGCAACCTGGATCAACCAAGGGGTCTCTGAACTGTGGGTACGAGGTGCTCACTGCTTATCAGCCTGTACCAACGCCTGCAGGGTCTCTGCATTTCTCACCTCCTCCATCACACCGCTGTCATTAAATAGAAGGAAAAATCTAGTTCAAGCACTGTAATGTTAACTGCTCTTCTGGGAACACTTTCACTGTTGAAAATTTTCTGGTAATATTTACTGCTTGAGGACAAAATCTGTGGCCGATAAAAAAAATCCAAGTTAATTTAAATGGAAGATGACTCTGGAAAACTATTAAAAAAATCTGCTTACAGCTAGCAAATAGCAGATTAATTGCATCTAAATGAAAATGTGTCTCTTGCTTATTTTAAGTAATTTATGTTGATGGTTCTAAAATAACTATAATTGCTCCAAAAGAGATCCTATTTCATAAAAAAATGCATTCTATCCTCATCAGCTACTCTCAAAAAGGACATAGCAGAACAGATGAGATACAAGGAAAGGAAAAAAGAAATAAATAGAAGGCTGGAAGGAAGGAAAAAAAGAAGAAACTAGAAAAAGCCCTGAAGTCTAAAGAACAAATAAGGCATACAATTGATTGAACAGTGTGTAGAATGACAGCCTGAAGCTGTTTGTCCCTCATTGTATTTAACACATATCAAAGTACAGTGAAATTTAAGAGGTATTGTTTCAAACAGTTTGCAGTAGGCATCTTTTTGTTTGGTAGAAACTGCTTTTAGCATAGCCAGAACCTCTCTGATGAATTCAGATTGCTTTTAAGCTACTGTGAAGCATAGTGATGACTCTTATTTATGCCAAAGTATTTGGAAGGAGGGGGGGAAAAGAGTTATTTAGCAGTAACTGCTGTTCTCTGACACACAGAGTTGACAACTGTATTCTCACTCTGTATAGACCTAGATCTCACAGCACACAGAGCCATGGAAAAGAGCACTGATGCTGCAGCGAAGCATCTTCAAATTCGAATCGACTAGAGGAGCCAACATCTGCTAGAAAAGGAGTGCTAATACTTTCAAAGAATAAAGATACATTCAAAAGCCTGGCATTTTTCTTTCAGTCTACCTTCTTCATATAAATAAAGGAGAGAAACACTAGTTCAATAAATTTGAAGTCTTTCTTTTCCTAAATATTAGAGAGGAAAGAGGAAAAGGTTACAGATGCTGAAAGCTGTATCTACATCATATTATACATACCTTTAACATAGATCAAAGGAATCAAGTAAATCCTTTACTATTTGATTTTAATACTATCTGAGCACACTAAGTCTTGCCACGTTACCACTAATGGGAAACAAAAATCCAATTTCATACGTTACAAATGACAACTTTTCCTCAAAGAGTTTAAATCCCAAAGTGGGGAGCACATTCTAGGCATGAATTTTAAATGAAACATGAGTTAGAGGAGCGGTGATGGGAAATCACAGAATGATGTGACAGTCCATCTGAAACACTGCCTAGCATTTTGGCAGGAGCCAGGGATAAGTACAAGAAATAACCTAAAAAAAAAATCAATGTATGAGGCCTCATCCCGAATAGCTGCCTGCTGACAGGATTGCCTTAACATTTAGAGTCATTGAGAAAGTCTCAAACTGAAATGTAAAAATATCAGCTAAGCTGTGAACCAACAAAACTGTGAATAGCACTTCAGAATCAATGGAAGTCAACTCAAAGAAACTTAAATCAGCAAGACCATAGAAATATTAACCGAAGCTCAGGGAAAAAAAGAGGAAGCACTGATGTGTGGATGGTTAAGATAACTTTTAAAAGCCATCTCTATTCATTTGCAAGGATGCTAGCAGAAACTGTTGAAGTTCACAGACTACTACACCTTTTACACTGTAAGACTATAGAGCCCTATGTTAAACTTTCCTCAAACAATACCAGTACTATGGCAGTTTCCCCCCACTCCAAATGAAATAAGACTTGTGAGGCTCTAGACAGAAAAAGTGGCCACATACACATTTCTTTAGACCCTCTTAGCTCTCTTTGCTAGTGGTTCCCAAGTATTCCCTGTTGTAAATGTACTCTTTTTGCAAATTTCACTTCTGTTAGACTAAAAGCATGAAATGCCACTTAAAATAAATTTCTATCTGATTTATGACTCAGCTTGTAATTTACTTGGACTCCACCTAGCACAAACTAACTTGGAAATCAGGGATGTAATTCAATCACCGAATCTTATTTTTCAGTGTATATTCACCAGTAGAACTATATTGTAGATACATCTGAAATGCAAAGATAAATTTACATAATTTGTACATTACTCTGAAACATCTCACTTAAGTAATTTTGATACTATGCAGTATTCCCTGCAATGGAGAAGTTTTTCTTTGTATAGCTGACTACAAACACCTTTCCCAGGTGTCCTTATAGGTCCTCAGACTACTTACGGTTTCTCATTCACCTTTCAGTTATTCATAAAAAGCCCATGTAGATGTATCATCTCCATTTTTGGAGCAAGGTTTTCTCAAAGTAAATGTCAGGAATGGAAATATGATGTGGTAAGCACTGCGGCCAAGCGGTTACACAGCAAGGTGACCCAAGACGAGCAAGGTATTGAGGAAATTTAGTACATGTCATTACTTGCACTCCCTCATCCCCAAGAGACATTTCTGAGACATATAACTACCTTGGAAAATAAACAGAAAAACTTGTACTTAAAAGCCTGAAAGTACTTAGAAGAAAAAAAATTCCCAAACACCTGCCTTTCTCACTATTGTGAAATTCCTTGTCACAAGGAAACAATGTATTTTAACCACCTGAAAAGTAACAATGGAAACAGGATGCGATGAGGATACAGATATTTTCACAGAAGTTTCCAAAACAGACTTGTCACAGTGCTGTCCATTTAAAATTAATGTAAAATATCCATTGTGACATTTCCCTTTTTTGTGCATTTGCTTTAAATCAGGAAACATTTGAAAGTGAGCTATGGTAAATATGATAATTCTATAATCTTCCTGTTTAAAACAAAAAACATAACAAAAAATGCACTCTATAGTTCTCAGAGTGTTTAAATATGTGTTCTAAAGACCGGAAACCTGATCAACAAACAAGAGAAATCTGTTCAATATGGTGTAAATTCACAATAAGAAAAACATAAGAAACAATCTGTAATTTCTACAATGTCTACAATTTCTTCCTCTCCTAGTGTTTCCTCCATTCTGGAACTCAAAAACACTTGCGTATAGAAATCCACAAAGCGTCCATGAAAATACTCCTTAGCTCTTCCCCTCTTCCAAAGCACTTCCAACTCACTCCTGAGTTATATGTACTACTTTGCTGGTGCACTTTGCCTGTTAAGACACCTTCTCTTTTTCTTACCAGATCGGAAGCGCTCATCCCTTGAATTGGTAGAACGTGACTTCTGCTGTTTGGACACAGCAGCTGTAGCTTGTGAAGAGCCTGGGACTCGGTTCTCTGCTTGCAGGGATGGATCCACACCTGAAACACAGTTTCACTTCAGTACAAGGTCAGGTTCCAAATAAAACATCTGTTTCACGTTCACATTCTTCCACCACCCTTGACACCTACTTACAAACCAACCTGAGCACTAAGTCTATCCTTTAAGATCTCATTTTCTCATTTTAAATTGACATTCTTCAAACCAAAACCTAATTTGATCTGATCAGCATTTTGCCCAGAATAAGAGACACTTCTGAACAACTGGAAAGCTACCTTGCTCTGTTCAGGAGTAAACGGAGCATCATCATCCTTCCTCAATTCTTTCCCAGCTAGTGTTCTACAGCCCAGATGCATCCAGCTGGCTGCAGGGAGGAGGGGAAGGGAACCAAACTCCTCTTAATCCCTGAACTCAACTTACTGTGAGATGACAAGAGAAAAAACTGCAAGCCATCCAGAACTAAGACACATTAACCCTATTAACATAAAAGTAAGCCTGAAAAATACCCAGCAGAACAGAAAACTGATTTCCACAACGAAATCAATTTAAGGTTGTTGGCAAAGATGACTGGAATTAGGCATCAGACCAGGAGCTGCTGAAGAGACAAGATGACACTGCTCTATTTTTCAAATAATCTGAACAACTCTGTCAAGTTTCTTTCGACTGTACAAAGATGACAGCCAGTCTGAGTAAAAAATTTGGGATATGCATACCTGTTTAATCTGTACCCATTTTACAGAGCAAAACCCAGAAGATTCATATTTTATAAGAACTCTGAATAATAAAAATTTGATGGATAAGGGCACAATCAATCTGTCAACTAAAAAGATAACTAAAATAAGAGGAACTGATCTGCTCTCTATGGCATCTCCTCTACACTGGTCCAGGATAGGACTCTAGACAGATAACCTAGAGCTGATGTCTACCTTTAGGCTAACGTTCGTGAAGATGAATCCTACCTTTACACTTCAGCATAGCAGAAATAACACTCAAAGGGGTGGACACTCCTTCGGTAACTAGTAAATATCCCTTATTACTTCTCACCCCCAAAAAGAGGACTTACTCCTGGCTCTTGATACATCTGCAGGGACTAAGCAAGCTTGAGTTTAACTACCCACTTATACTTGCAATTTTAGTTTATCATCCATTATACATCCATGCTTAAGCTATTGTGGCACACAATGACACGGACCTCAGGTAGGGTAGTGCAAAAGATCCTTTATTGAAAACACAATGGCTGGTTATATAGCAATCAAGCTCAGCCACTCCTCCAAGCATCTCCTAGGCATTGTGGAATCTGTTTCTAAAACTGGTGAAACATGCACTCTTTGGAAGAAAGTGCAATAGGCACAACATAACATGTAAAACATACCCGATACTATATTGCAGGGTTTGGGGTTTTCTTTGTACTGACCGGTCATGAAGTTACGCCCCTACGTGGTTATTTGGTCTACTGTTGAGCTTAACAGTAAACTGTCTTCAATCCATGCAAAATCTGCTGCACCAAATTTACTATGTTACCAGCTCTTGTACCAGACAAGACTAAGTTTCATCTTCCACTGTTTACTCTTTACTTCCCTTGAAGGGCTTATGCCTTCCTGCTTGCGCTCAGCCTCACTAGAATTAGAAACAATGCTCTCCAAATCCAGATCACATCAGAAAGCAGCTTTCAGTGAACTCAAGCCATCAGTCTTGAGGCTGCTGTGCCGGCTCTTTTGGAAGGAGAAATTAATCCTTTAAAAAGGTAAGAAAGTATTCCTCTTCCCCTCAACGGGTTTGTGCTCCCTCCCCTTCCCCCTAAATGCGTAGCAAGAAAGAAATCAGTAATTAATTAGTAATAAAACTAGTACTTATAAGAGATTTGTTTTTTAAATCTTCCTGGTTGGATCTGTTTCTATATATCATTTTTCTTAGGTATCTGTTAAGACCATTTGCAGCCAATAGTTAATTATTCTGGATACTCAAAATGTCAAACCGGAATTAGCCATGAGTTCTGGAAATAAATCAGCATGAGCCGTAGCAGCATAAAAGGAAGTAACATACACTAATCACGCTGATATAAGTTTTTAGAAATTAATCCAACTCCAGAGAAGTGCGTCTATCTTTTACAATTTGCAAATACACTCACTTCATGAAGTTTTCCTATCTTCCCAAAGCAAAATTTTTGAAGTACATGAAGGGCTAAGTAACATCCAACGTATCAAACCACTCTGCCGACAGGGAACATGCCATAGGCCAGAAAAGAAACTGAAGTTCCCGAAGGAGAACAGGCAAATGTGCAGCTCTGTAAGCACAAGATATTTCAGTGCTAACCAATAGAAAGAGCTAATATTTCTTGAAACACTTGAACAGAACCTCGTTTCTAAAAGGAAGGCCAATTTACCATGCAGACTGAATGGATTCAAAATTATCTTATACTTGAGTGGTGGAGCCACTTCAGAATTGTATTTTACATTTCATGTAATCAAAAAAGTTTTACATCTCCCCAGATCAAGAGCCCAGCTAGATTTGCTGGTTTGTAAACAGTTAAACAAACTTCTTGATTTCATAATCGGGGAAAAAGCCTGAGGCAAGGCATCTCCTCGAAGCCTGGGCCAAGAAAAGAACAGATGCAAGTAGCTAATGTGATAACTGAGGGGGTGAAGAGGAGGAGAAGAGGGATGAGCAGCTAAGCTGGGAGTCTCCCGAAAATAGATCGCCTATTTATGAAACTTTCCAACAACAACAAATCTGCATTAGGAGGGTCCCCATCCAAAAATGGGTCAAACATGACATCAACTTTGTGTGATCTTGTCTCAAAGGACCTTGGAGGAGGAGGCAAAAGAGGATGAGAATATTTTTTGTGCCTTTTTTTCCCCTAAAAAAAAGGGGGAAGGGTTATTGATTGTATGTGGAGGAAGAGATTAATGTCCTACTCAACCTGCCTTTTTCTCTGGACATGAAATATCCCGTTACCGCCTTCGTCCGGCTTCTGCAGTTTTGTGGACTGCAAAGCCTCAGAGTCTAGGCCTGCAAGGCCACAACGACCCTTTCCTGCTCTGATCCCGTGCGCCTTGCAAAGCTGGTCAGCATAACCCGACGTTACTGCATCTGGCACATGAGTTTAGTCCACGAATGTATGGGTGAAAAATAGGAAGGTTTCAATGGGAAAATGACCAAATGTGGAATACTAAGCAACAGAAGACAAGCTGCAGTGGAACGCTCCTCAGCCATGTGCAACTTGAGCATTGCCATTTGGCCACTTCAATATCAGGGTTTTGGGGAAGGGGGGACCATAAGTGAACACAGAAGACTGCATCAAAGCTTACCAGCTCCAAGAGCAGAAGCCTCTCCTCCAACTCTTACAGGACACATTTCTGCAAATCAGAATTAGGGTAGTTGCATTGCAGTGAAATATATATTAATGAACTGCAGAAGCTCCCTTTAAGTCAGGTTGGTGCACAAAAAAATCAGTGGCACAGCCTGAAACCAAGCTTGTGTTTCTGTAGGTTAAATCGCCCTTTTCCCTTTCTTAGAGAAAAAGGTCTCAGGTCATAGTGCAAAGCACCAAGAACAGGCTCTGAAAAACATCACTTTTTTGTTAAAAGAAAAAGAAAAAGAAAAAACTGACTAAGAACTTGCACCTAAAGCTTAAGCCATGTGGTTATGTACCAGAAAAATCCTGTTCTGCAAGCCTGGTGAACTTGTTAGTTTATTCCGGTACTATGCAAATCACTACCTTCCTACCCTTTAGCAAAACTAGATGGCTAATTAGGCTAACTGCCCCCCCCCCCCAATCCATATTAAAAACAGACAGATCTTTCCAAATGTACCATTTCAAAAACTACCCATTAGAAAAACTCCATCCCCTATCACTATATTCTGTCCATTTCAAACTTCTCCCCAAGCAAACAAGCATGGAAAGTCATCTTAAAGAGCCTGCTAGGTAAAATGCACGTTCCAATTAACTGAGCCCGCTTCCTACAGGATGAGATTAAAATTAATATTGGAATTATAATTGTTTTTTCCAGCCACCAACCCTGTAGAGTTAACAGAGCTAACACTGACATTTTTTGCAATTTTGTTCTATACGTGCAAAAATTATTACGTTGCAACAGGCAATGGTTAGTTTACAATACAGTGCAAGTTCTCTGCCAGCACTGCTGGGGAGGCTGCAAAAAACAAGTTAACAGACAGCTCTCATTTGTATTATACAGCTTGAGTGTGCGAGCTCTTCAGGGTAAAGTGCCATCCGTCTTTTACGGTTGAACAAAACCTCAGCACAAGGGGGAAATAACTCAGCTGAACCTGTACTGTTACCTTAATAAAATACTGAATAGCAACTTGAATACATTCCCCCCCCCTCCCCCCGAAGTCCCAACCACTAGGAAAATTGCACCCTGCAATCTATCAGTTTTTGGATAAAACAAGTACAGCAGTAATATTTCCACAAATATGGATTAAAAAGTGCACTTGCTTTCAACACAGATTAAAAACCCAATCCAATTTGTTAAACTAAACATGAAATACTTTGCAATACAAACATAGATTAATGCTGCTTTAGACTCACTGGCAATTTGCAGTATTCAGAGGAAAAATCTCTCCTGAGTGAAGTTAACTGTAGAATCAAAACTGAGTTAACACAGAAAACTTTCTAGGAGTCCCATAAGCTTCCTAAAGGTATTATAAATATCAACTAATACATGGTTTCGATGGAACGATTGCAACTCATGACTTCAACATAGATTTTAGAAGACCAGCATTTTAGTAATGCTACAGATAAAAAGTACTTTTGTTCTGTAAATTATTTTGTATATATGCAATTATAGCTACACACAAGTTTTTCCCACTTAGCCCCCATAGCTAATATGTTATGCCTGCACATGTCAATTAAAATATACGGTTAACCACAGTATAAAATTAAAATGCTTTTGATTTGAAAGTGAGAATGTCTCTGATCCATACAGACTTCATCTGAAGAAAAATGAGCTGTGTATTTTACAGCAATAAATTTGCAACCGTGTAGCATGTGAAAACATGCTACTCAAATACAAACAAGCTCGGAAGCCAAAAAATTCCAAGTAAAGCAAAATTTAACAGCCATAACCTACTAATTTTGCTATTCGGTACAAAACAGCACTTGAGCAAAGTGCATATATCAAACAGTCTCCCCCTTCCTACTCAAAAAGCTTTATTCTTCCTATCTATCAAAAGCACAGACTTCATTGCTGGAGGACTTTGCTGAGGAACATACCTGCAGAGCAGTTGCCCTCCTGCCTCTTCCATCTTGTCTATGTTAGACAAGTACAATCACCGTAACTAAACAGTTTTTAAAGACTTTTCCCCAATGCCTCAGCAAATTCTTCCTTACAACAGTTATTAGACATTTGAATCTAATTATCTGGGGGTGGGGGGGCACCAAAACCCACACTCATACTGAAATGCATCTCCCAAAATAGAAATTCAGACAAAGTAATTTCATTTCTAAACTAGGCTAACTTATGAGAGAGAGTTGTACCAGCTTACTAGCCAAATCTTTCAAGTTTTAAAGGTAAACTGAAAAGTAAAACCAAAGCAGTCAAAACATGACAAAAAATCCACTCATCCCAGTTTTACTTGCATTGCTGTTGAGTTATACATTATGCCTGCAGCCATTCACAGTCTGCAGAAAGAGACATATCACATTAAAAAGACAGCTTTGCAGAGAGGAGGGGGAAGAGGGAGGCCCAAGAAGTAACTTTAGGCTGTGTGCGCATCTTACATAGTTCACTGTTAAGTCTTTATGCAGCTGTTGGGACTGCTTCTAGGAATAAGAAAGGAATAAAAGAAGAAAAACACAGGTTCAAAGCGCTAAAGAAAGGAAAAAGGAGCATGCTGCAGCATCTCCTCCACACCCACCCCAGCGGTCCACCCTCACCCGAGCACCATCCATGCTCTCCCCAGTGCCTTACTGCTTTCTGATACCACCCAAAATTCAGGTAGGGCCTGGCACCCAACGGCAGAGGTTTACACCAAGGAATACAGGGTTTCGTGGTTCCCCCTCCGCCTTTACCTGGCCCAAAGGAGACATACACTTTCTGGAGTTTCTCAATTAGAGTCTAGGTGAATAGGTAAGGTCTTTCCTAGTAGGGTTTTCATGTGGGTGGATGCACACAGCAAGGCTCCTTCCCCATTTGTATGACTCTGCACACCACGGCAGAAGAGGCGCATGTCTGTGCAATATATTCACCCATCTAACTTCTCAACGTCACCCTCACTAGGGCAGCCCGTACTCCTCAAAGTCTTCTCAACCAAAGGTGCATAGCTGCGCTAATGCGTATCTAGCTTGTGCCGCTCCACAGTAAAAATCACGTTAAATCCAGACTTCTTTACAAAACTCTTAGATATGAACACACATTGTTAACTGAACGGTGAAGGAAGAAAGAGAGCTTGTCTCAGAAAAATGGCTTGAGTTGCTAAAGTTTCAAATGAAACATATCAGGTTGAGCTCCAGATCTTTTTGCAGGAAACCTAAGGCAGGAGACAAAATAGAAAGTATTCCTCAGGAGTCAGAAATCTGAGGATCTCTCTTGACTTTTTGGTCTGAATAGCCTCACCTCAGTTGTTAAGCTTCTTGTCCTTCCTTGGGTCGTAGCTCAATCTTACCACTCCTTGCACTACATCCCAGGACATGCTACCTGATACACACATTTTCAGTTTGAGGTCTGAAAAGATCAAGGATGTTCACAACTTCTGGTCCAATAAAGCTGAAGAGGGGTCCATCCAAATTTATTTAATAGCTGGCACAACACATTAAAAAACCATGAGCTTAAAAAAAAAGCAGCCTATACATACCTTACACTTGACTTCATCTTGTGCTATTCTACAACTTTTTCCTCTACACTGACTGCAGATGGAAATTTTTTGCTAAGAAAGCCCAAGAACAACTCTTCACTAGATAAACTCCCTTTCTATGAACTTCATGAAGAGCTGAGTTTTAAGGATCTCTTTCCCCAAATTAAATAGTGGGCACAATCAGCATATTAGTCAAGCAATAGCCTGCTTCAAACTTCAGCTGATAAATTTCCATCTGGAGAAAATGAAACACTTCAGGGCTTTCTTCCCCCTTCTACCGAAGGTAGCATACTACAGCAGCAAAAAAATACAGAAGCATGGAAAGTGCTCGATTAAAAAAAAGTTAATGAACCCCAATCTGGCAAGGGAGCTCAACTGTCTAGAAGATACTGACAGCAAAAGGCACATCAATTTAGACACTGTGACAAGGCTGGTAAGGAGAACACCTATGTGACCTTAGCTCAAGGTTTTGCTTCTTAAAAGCTTTTGCTTCACTATCATATTTCAGGGTGATGTTGGCTACATCACTTTTGTAAGTTTGGGTTTATTTGCTGAGCCAGCACTGGTGGTGTCTATTTAAGCACATTGATTAGGAAGGGGAAGCTACCAAGGATGATGGATGCAGCCAAGTTTTAGTCTCTTCCTGACAGCAACAAAGGTATTGAAACTGCGAGTCTGAGCAGAGTAGGAGGCACTGTCTATTGAAAGTCTCTACAACAGCAGTAGCAACACTCCACAAGCACAGAGGAATGCTCAGTGCTACCATCTACAAAGTCCAAGAAAACCAAGACACATGAATCCTGCATCCTAGTCCGCATTATATCTAGGACATGCATTATCTCTAGGTAAAACTCTGCGATCATAGAAGCAAGGTTTTAGTTTTTAAAATGTGATGATAAAATTTATTTGTTTATATTTCATATGAAATGAAAACTTTTGCATTCAATGTACTACTGTAGAGCATCTGATCATTTGCTCTTGACTGTGCCAGAAGGTCTATGTCATGATTCATAGTTGGCCCAGCCTCTAAATCCCCCAATCAAATACTTGATAGTATAAGATCCACATAAAACAGACTGTCCTTAAAGTATGTGATTAATAAGCTCTACACTATCCAAGTGACCTTAAGCATCAGTTTTCTAGGTGGCAACCATTGACTGGTTATTAAATGAATGGTGAGGGAAGATGAATGGCTTGGACCTTGAAGTTCAGATGACTTGAAAACCATCTGTCTGAGAACTGATTTCTCTGATGTATTCTGTGTACACAGAGAGAAATTTCCAAAATTTAGTTTCTTCCCTTGGCAGCCGAAACAAAAACATCTGATATAGTTAGATGGATATAGCTGGGTTGATGGTGGAAGACTCCTACTTTTCATTAAAAATTTATCACAAAAAAAAAATCATGGTCAATTTTATAGCCCGTTTCCATATTCAAATTCCCAAACTAGAAGAATGCACTATGAAATTCAGTCATAAAGATTTCCCAGTGTGATACTAAAATGGCTTAATTAAAAAGGCACATGAACAGCAAGCTCTTGATATTTTCAGAAATGGTTAGCTATAAACAGCTTCTTAAACTAGCCCACCTGATCACATTAAATTTTCATATACTTTATGTAAACTAATTATACTAAGATTCAAATTAGCCTATTAAGATCTGGACATACCTTGAACACAGCTGTTTACACCACTAGTATAAAATAGATGTTTTAATTCAGTGGCAGGCATAAAGACCATAATTGCTCTCTCTCTTTCTCTCTTCTTTTTATTCCCCCCTCCTCTTCTATAAGGAAACTTTAAAAGCTATTACGAACTGCAAGGCACCAGAGTAAACTGCATACTCCTAAAAAAACGAAATAGAGAACAAAGTGGTACAGGGCTTGTGAAACTAGTCCCATTCCAACTGATTTACTAGGATGACAGCCCACAAAGTATGAAAAAAAATATTTCATAGATATATAAAAACAGAAGTAATGTATCCTTGTTAGCAGCAGATGCACTTTTCAGAGACTGAAGCAAGTTCCAGTGACTGCAGACTCTTAAACCCAGTCTCCTACATTAGCTGACTTTCTGTAAATAATCTCAGTCTACGACATGCCCTTGTATTTGGCAATGTTAAAAGAACACGCACTCATCAGTTATCAGGTAACCAGAAGTATCACGGTGCAAGAAGTATGCTTTCAATTTTCAGGACTTCATATGGCTAGAATACAAAACTATCAGTCATACTAGGCCATACTGCTGAACTGTCTTAAGTGCAGTCACAGCCTGAGTTAAAATTGCCTCTCTATCTGTGTAATTTAAGCATTAACATCATAAAAAGCTCAGTCAGAAACCAGCAAACCAATAAAATGATCATTATGAGGCTACGGGGTAGATGCCCACATTCTCATGAGTTAATTTTACTATGAACCACAAAATTCAGAGCTTCAAAAGCTTTAAACAATAATGCTTATTCAAGCTTTAGGGAGGTCTCTTATTCTTGTAGATGCCCATCAGAAGAATCACTTTCTCCTTCAGTGCAAATTCTTGCAGTCAGAACACGAGCTCTGCTTTTCTAGGAGACATGAGGGACCCATTTTTCCAACTTTTAGAAGAGGTTTAGAAGGTTGCATGTATTGGGCTTGCCAGTAAGGACAGACGCAACAATTATCTGCTCTCTGTGCACATGGCACATGAGCATGCATGCTGCAGTGGGCTCATGGGCCTCGGTCTTCAGATCCGCCCAGCCAACACAGATGAACATCTCAGGAAGATGGATTTCACTGACACCTCCAAATAACTAGCCGCAGTGCTACTGAAAGGAGGTTCAACAGGACGACTCGGGGCATCATGGAGAAATCCTATTTCCACATTAGCAGCCCTTATGGTGGAGGAATGTCTCCATGCAAGAAGGGAACAGGATAATTGGGGGGGGGGGGGGGGAGGAATCCATAAATGTGTCTGCTCTCCAAGAGAGACAGATCTCCCTTTGAATCAACAGACACCTCTTCTCTGGGGACAAGAACCCTACTGAAAAAGGAAACTACAGTGTTGGATGCCTCCATTGTGAAGCAACTATCTCGATTTCTGACGGTATCAGAAATGGCCACTTCATGGCTTGCCAGCTGGGTGACAAGGCAGAAGTTTTTAAAATGTATCAAGCATGGTCCCACAAAACATCAGGGAGGAAACCAGCAGACACAGTCCACGGGGGAACCAATAATGCAGGAAAGGTAGGGCAAAGGTTTGGCGATTACAATTTCAGCTGTTAGAAAGGGAGCTGAAGACCAGCATCTTCATGGTAGCATAACCATTCCAGGTAACAGATGCAGAATTACATCAGGAGATGGAGACTACAAGTACCCTAGAAAACTGTGGAACAAAAAAAATGTTTCCAATTCACTGAAACTGATGAACCTTTGGAAGAAGGACAAGATTAAATTTAGATTTTTAAATTTAGAACTTAAATTTCATCTAAATCAAGAAGTTGCTATGTAAAATCAAGGCAGCTATATGCTGAATGGTGGAAAGCAGAGGAACAACCTGTGCGTGGAAATACTCCATCACACACACATCTTGCAGTGCCTCCCTAGCTATCAGGGAAAGCTGGAAACTTCCCTTCATCTTAAGAAAGCAGAAGGGGGGCCCTCCTTTCTCCTCATGCCATACAGTGACTGCGCACATCCACCTATAGAGCTATGCAGTTATACAGCCACTGTCCCACCATTTTACTACAGTGAAAAATTTCAGTGGAGGACTTCATCCCTTAGTAAATCATTCATGTTCTCAAATTCCTCTGAAAGATGGCCAAAAAGTTTTTTATGACTGGAAACCTCCTGACTGCTGCGGCACCCTTCACAACCTACAGAGAGAAGAGGAGGGACGACCTAGAATATACTGACTCACTACCATTAAGGTCCTGGTCCTTATGGGTCCTGGTGATCCTTTTCCATGTGTCCCTAACTGAGGCCTGGAAACTTGTCTCCTGACTTTGGTGACGTGCAGCAGGTGTCAGTAACAAGGGCACAGGGAGAAGCACCACAGCAAGCAGAGTCTCTACAAGTGCAAGGAAGCAGAATTAACACTTGTGGCAGATGCTGCCCCCCCATCCCTGTCTTACAAAGTAGAAGGTGATCTCTTCCATTTTAAAGTGATTTCACTTTTGAATGTTTTATGGTTCCTCCTCCCCTCCCATCTAAGAAAAATATGATTTTCCTTTATAACATTCTCCTCTTCATTTTGAGTGAGACCCCCCCCCCCCCCCCGACTCTCAGTACTACTTTATTCCAAGAGTCTCCTCCAGGCATGTTTTGCTGAAGCTTGATCAAGACTAATGCCCCCACAGCACTGTCTAGAAAATGACAGGGAAGAGAGACTTCTCCTACAGGCCAGGGCCAGCAACACCCACATGGGGCTGTTTCCCATTCCAGCCTTGCATCTCAACTTCTTCAGAGAGAATTACAGAAGAGCAACACTAATGTAAGAAGTATGGAGTAGTACCTTCCTGCGTTCACGACTGAAGCCCCTCAGCTAACACCTAACACCAATCTCCTCCTCAGCACAATATGATCAAATGGAAAGGACAAAGGGAATTTTAGGGCTGTTTTTCCTGCTCAGAGAGTTCCCAGGGAACTGGTTGGGTCGTAGTTACTAACGCTAGCTTTAAGCAATCAGGACAACTCTGGACAAACTAGAAAAGTTGGCTGGTACTGATATCACCGCGTTTGCTTACGATAAGCCCTTTGTTGAACCTCTCTGCTGCTGAACTAATGTGTAACTAATTCACATTGGCCATCACCACACCCTTCTGCAAACATTTTGAGGAGTTTTGCAGTATGATTCTTTGGGGCAGCCATCCAACTTACATAACCCGTTTTACATTGAGGAATAAACTCTCCCTCTGCTACCCTCCACATACCCCCATCCCCTTCTGCTGACTGCTTTGCAGCTAGTTTATTTGCTTTGAAGAAAAAAAAAGGGGGGGGGGGGAATAACATCTAAGATGCTTATGTTTTGGGGGTTTTACTGACTCAAAGGAAAGCCAGAAGTGGCAAGTTCGGAGCAGAGGAAACTGCAAACCAAATCATATTAAGGTTTGTGAAGAAAAATAGTATCTCCCCCGCATCGTACAATTCCTGTGCATCCACAGGTTCTTCATTTGTAGCAGAGATACCAGCTGGTAGGAGAAAAAGCCAGCCTGTTGGACTCAGCATCACGTGGCTACCAAGCAATATTACCACTAACGATACTGGTCAAATTTTAAAATTTCAAACTGCCTCTGTAAAGCCCATGCTTATAAAGATGTTGATGCGGTAGAAAATAATCAACTCGTGGGAACAGACTAGTGAGTAAAGGACACTGACTGAATAACGTGCCTTTTTTAGACCTCAAAGAGCTGCTTAGAGATCTGTGAAAGAACAAGCTAAAAATCACTTGTCCTTATTTAAAAAAGAAAAAAATCAACCTTTTTTTAAACCTAAAGAAGATCTGTTTCCTTTAAGACTATTTTACCTTAATTTATATATTTAAGTAAAGAAACTCCTTCTCCATCTGAAATATAAGAAAGCACTAGTAACAAAAGTGAGAGATCTCAGTACGCTTTAGTGTATCTCAGATTACAGCAATATGAAAAGTTGGCTTAACTGATACCTTTTAATCTGTTTCATGATCTTAACCACACACTATGTTTAGATCTCAAAATATTAAGATATCAAATCTATTCACAGGCATGTTTTTACTGTATTAAAGAAGCTATATACTTAGATTACTTGACATCTACAAAATGCAACACTTAGGGCCACATTTAACTTAATCAATTAACCTGTGATCTGCTGCTATGTATCATTTTTCTGTATTTTTAAAAGTATTTTCATAGACATTTTTTCTTAATAGTGGATATTAGAAACAAACTGAATATTTTGTTAATGGCAACCAATTTACAGATTTTTATTCTCATCAGTTACACTATTAGTGTAAGAAAGAGTACACTGAGAGACATACAAGTCTCTGAATATCAACCGCAGGCAATGCCCAAGACAGCAAGTCTGTGCTATCTATCAACAACAATGCAAAACTTTGCATGATAACACTTAATTTTTTTGCATAGTGATACTGGGAACTTGCCCTCAAACCTTGAGCTTCTTGTTGTTGTTGTTTTTTTGTTTGTTTGTTTTTCCCTTTATGCAGTGGCAGGAGATTATACTTAATGTCAGATTTCACTCATCTAAGCTTTTTCAAAATTACTGTTAATCTGGGTTAACACTCGGGGTTCACAAACACTCAATGTCTCGTAAATAACAGCTCTCAGAGGGAAGCTTAGAATACGTATTGTTTCAAATACATAAAGTGGAAGCATGTCTAGCTTAGTATTTATTCTCCATTCTTGTTTTCTTTATATTTGCTTTATTGTTACTTATCATTAACAGATAAAGCAGCAGTGGCAGTTGTACTATGCTTAATTTACTCCTTATTTATTTTCTTCCAAGATAAATCCATAAAAGTAATCTTAAAAGTATATTTGACCAAGATTAAAATAGACATTTGGAACTTCACATGAAACCTAACAGTCAAAAGAGATGATCAGAGCAAAGCAGTGTGTGAAAACTCTAGGTGTTAATTTGGCACAGTTAGTTTCTCATTATGTACCAAAACGGACGTGACAATTCAGTGAGGACTAATAAGCAGACTAGTTCACCACGGAAAGGTATCCCTATTTTAAAAGCTGTCTTCACAAGGACTCCTATCAGTAATGCCAACAGATATTCTTTTGAAAAACTCACGTACTTTTTACAAGAAATCAGACTCCTAACTACAGAGGAGTCTCTGGACTTGTCTGCCACCATCTATTGCAGACAATTCACTATAAATAAGTTTGAAAGACCTGATAAACAGGAGGCCAGGTAATATTTTCTTTGGGAACTGATGTAATAAAAGACAAGCTTTGGCCTCCAACTTGAAGGTCTTGAAAGACTGATGTCCCAGTAAGAGTAGCTTCCTTACAGCTGATGAAGAAATGGTCTGCTATGCACTTGTTCTGCTGGTCCAGTTACATTCATTAAAGCTTTGAAAAGTTAACTTTGCACGAATAGAGTTTATATACTGGATGAGGCATATTCTGCCCTCCTGGCATTAAAAAAAGTCAACATGAACATGCTGTCCTGCGTTCTGGCTAATTGCAATTGTGTAGCTGATCCAGGACAAATCCTTCTTACTGGATGATTCAGTGCAGATCCGCTACCGACTGCAGAAGTATAGCCTCAAACAGAAGCAATTACCTTCACGTGACATGTCTTTTCCACCATCTCAGGGTTTGATGGAAATCAACCAATATATCCTTCGTGCTTGATTTTATCTCATTTCTGTTTTGGCTTGGAACTGTTCTTGAATCTTTAAGATCACCAATACCTACCATGCTCCTCTTTATTATTATTATTAAAGTATTTTAAGCTCTTACGACAGTTCAGGCTATCTATTAGTAGCCTCTCTAACTACGTCTGGGAGGAGGAAAAAAAAGTCACCACTTGTTGCCTGAGAGAAACAACTTTCAGAGAAAGGAAGCCCATCCCAGTTTTTTTTAATCTCACCAGCAAAGCTCTCCTAGGGTGTTTCTAAGCTACCAAACTGAGATCTCCCTTGGATTTACTCAGAGAATAACCTTAGAATTCATTCTCGGTGTCCTTGCAGACTGTAAAAACAGGGAAAGGCAAGTTTACATATCTTTTAGTCCCAGATATACAGCATTCATTTAGGCAACAGAACTTGTCGGTGTCTATCATCTGGGAGGAGTATTTTATTCTTACAAGATTATTAACAACACATACTGGGGGGGGGGGGAGCGAAAACACCTTAGAGCTGTCAAAGAATGAGTTTATATTATTACATTATAGTAATGAGTACTCTTAAGAAGCACTGCAGAGGACTTTTGAACTTTAGCTGACCTATCTGTTGCACCAGAGATGAATTTCCAACAGCTGAAAAATAGGTCTCCAGCTTCTAACCACTTTTTGCTATACGTTTTCATTAGTTGGTATTTTGAAGACTTACAGACCAAATAATCCTTCACGTAAAGAAATCACAAATTAATACAGCGAGAAGGTCAATAACTTTATGGCACTTTCTTAAAAAAACATCTTGCACATTTGACATTCTAGATTAAGATATTCTAAGTGAGTTTTGAACGGGATACTGAGACCGATTCATTTTCAGGATTTCTTTCTCCCCACACTTCCTCTCTTTTATTTGTAGGATTAACCTTTGAACACTGCCTCTTATCCACAACTTGCAGAAGGTAGATGCTCAGGTGGTATAAACTGCCAAGTCGATTACATGCCGGCTGTACTCTGCCAGAGTAAGCAACAGCCACAATGAGAACCGGAGACCACACTGATAGGCGGGCACACTTGAAAAAACTAGTGGAACGCAGCACGTACTGCCAAAGTTCACGTGGAAGCTTCGGCCAAGCCATACGGCTGACCTGACAATGAAAAAGGGGTAGGAGGACTGAGAAATGAGCAGACTGGACAACATTGCGTAAGCCCTTATCTAAGGCAGCTCAGAAGAGAATCAATTCTTTGGCTGCTCATGATGTAATGGTGGCTGATACGAGAGGTTGCAAGGAGTTCAGGTGGTTTTGCTTGCTTCTAAACACCGGCATCTGCATCAAGCAAGAAAGTCAGCACTCACTGCAGATGTAAATGCCACCACAGCCTGTGAGGGAACTGGTTGAGAGGCTACCATTTTCCTATAACCAGAGCAAAACCGCTCCGGTTTGCCAGTAACACTTCCTCTCCTGGAGTTGACCCATATTCCAAATTTTACCCATGTCAAACAGCCAGATTTCCTACCTTGAGATTCAGTAGGTACGGCTACTTCTGCTGAGGTCCTGACCAATGTAATGTAACATTGCAACTCTAACAGTTGAAGAATATTCATAAGGCAAGACTAATAAAGAGGTAGTATCTTAATTAGATCAACCTGCATGGTTGGAGGAACAGGGGAGACGAAAACAGACTTCCCAGGCATACAAGTCTCTCCAGCTCCTTTACCAGGATTCCCCAACAGGGACAGGCGGGACGACTGAAATGGTCAGATACAGCACATAACCTTTCCAGTGTTAACAGTAGTGCTAAGCTATGGAATTTGTCTTTAAATAAGAATCTAGCA
Organism: Dromaius novaehollandiae; assembly: GCF_036370855.1. NCBI lineage: Eukaryota > Metazoa > Chordata > Aves > Casuariiformes > Dromaiidae > Dromaius > Dromaius novaehollandiae. The sequence continues at coordinate 44,437,676 of NC_088104.1, forward strand.
AATCATTTACCAAAAGATCTGCCCACCAGAAGTTTGGAGACACTTCTTTCAAAGCCACAGTAAAAAAACTTCTGCTTTGAGAACGAAAGGAAAAAGGGCAAAGCAGAACCAGGTGGTCAGAGGGACGGGCAGTTCATGGAACAGCTCTGCTGGCTGAGTTTAAAAACTACAGAAAATATGTTTCTTAAAGAAATGGGCTTCACACCTAGTAGGTGAGCAGGAAAGTAGCACCGTAGCTGTGCTAGTGACTCCACAGCAATGCATATTTAACAAAAGGCACCTTACCTCCAAGTGACTGACTGGATGCTGTCAGAACTTCGGAGGATCTTATTCTGTCTTTCCCCTTGGTTAAAACAGCTTCATAACGGTTTCCAATGCCGGGAGTACCAGATAAATTCAGGTAGTGGCATGGTAACCATTAAAAAGAAATCTACATTTACCAATACATCATATATGAATGCAAAGAAGATAAGATCTATTTCACATTCAACAACCCATCATGATATTCTACTTCCTGAGATGAAATTTTTAACATGTCAGTGACAATTAAAACTTTACAGGTAAAAATTACCTGTTTCTGAAATTCAATAGAAAAAACAGACAATGCCTACCAGCATGCCAGCTTGCCTACTGCATAGTTTCATTAAGAGACAATAATTTGCAGGTTTGGATTTAGTATGCACAACAGAACATATAGAAACCTAACTCCTGAATACTGCTATGTTCTATTTATTTTTACTGTTAATTGATAACATGCTTCATAGCCATTTCTGTTTTTTCTGTTCACCAAGCTCTCTGTAGGGCTATCTAATGCTGCCTGTGTAATGATCTGGTTCCCCACATACTCATCCATACCTTTACTGTATTACTGTAGAAGCTTAATCCAATCCATTTCACTTGGCATTGAAAAAGAGTAAGAGTCCTCACAGGGTTCATTTCTACATCTCAGCTGAGAAGGTTTAACATGAGAAATTACACGTCCAGAACTTATATCTCATGAACAAGTGACTGTGCTTTAAGTCAAAAAGGTTATACAACGTGTTGATTCATAACTATTTAAAACAAGCAAACCAAAAACCTACCCATGTAAATCTGAATCCTGTGACTGACATCTGCCTTCCAATTTTGTAACAAGTCAGAAATATCACTTCTTACCCCACAATCTTCTGTCCATATTCAAGCTTAAGCTGGTGAATCTACAGCAGACTTCCAAGCACTGCCGTGTGGGGAGTCATTCCCTCCGTTCGATTTTTAAGCCACCTCTTTCCAGAGTTGCTACCAAACCTGTGCCACCATTTGTTCCCCCTTTACAAGTAACCGCATCGATATGCCGTCCTACCTCAATATCCTGAGTGTTTTCACCTTTCTTAAACTTATGCTAACCAAAACTTGTATATTCACCAGACAAAATTAATTGGTCACAAACAATCTTTACTTCAGTGATGAACAGAGAATAAAAGACAACAGCACATATAAAAGACATGAAGACCAAATCAACTTTATAAAAGACATGAATTATTGGTCATGGGGGTGGTGAAATCACAGAACAGGATCTCTTCAAATCTAAAACACTGTCATCCATCAGTCAGCAAACCTTGAGGGAATAACAGGAAACTTAATGAATCCCACTAGGAATACTACTAAGCACAGAACGTTACAAAAAAAATCCTGTGATCAAATTGTTAATGATCAAAAAAAATTACTCCATGCACAAAGCCACTGGGACTCCTACACGTTAATTTGAGCTGTGCTCAAGCTGTGTCAATTAACAAAATTCAAAGCTAGAACTGGGTTAATGGAACATACGTCAGGAAACTGAAATAAGTAGTTAGCTTAGGGTTTTAAGCAAATTCAGTCTTTTTGCCAAAGTATCCTTCTTTGTGCTCACAGGCTGATAGCTCACCCACCCTCTTCAGCATATTAAAGCTAGATTTCTGTCGTCTTAGTGCAAAGCGAGGCAAAAGCAGTAAGCAAATTAGGTAATCTGCTACTTAAGAAATATGGTGTCAAGCAAGTAGGACAAAACATAGAATGAGCTAATTTTAGTCCACTCCTTCAAATTATTACGGAAGAACTGGATGAACAAGGAGAAGTTTTTTTAAGAAGGAGAAAGCCTAAAGGGACAGAACTAATGCAGATTTCCTATGCCAGACTAAATTTTAAAATTCAAATTATATCATTGCTTCTTAGTTGAGAAAAGGCCTAATACCAGATCACAGTGTGTTGTTGTCTCCTAGCATTCCTAATGCCATCTCCTCAGGATACGTTTTCCTAATATTACTGTCCTGAATGTTGAGGTGTTTAATTTGATTATATGAAGCCAGTTCTCCTGAATGAAACACTCCAGTTTGGAAACCTCAAGTATGAAAGAGAAACTTCAATGAAAATATTCTAAAAAAGTGCCATTAGACTATTTTTCTTCCTCATTTCCCCCCACCCCCCGAAGCCATCTAACAAGTCAATTCTGCAATCTCACTGCTTCAGCAGAATGGGTTCCAAAATAAGCAAGTTACCTAAATACAGTATTACAAAATATCTTCCAAAGTTACATGTGTATCATAGAAGGCTTCTGGGCCAGACAGAACTGAATTTGATTGGTCTGACATCCATGCAAACCTGCATATTTCTAGCATAGGAGAGTGTTTGTACAGCAATATCTTCACATCCACTAGTGTGAGGGAGTTTTCCAAGCTCTGCTAAAAGCAAAAAACGGAAGAATTTTATTCAGCTTTGTATTAATAGGATCACTTGATTAAGATGAAAAAGTACTTGCCACATCCTAAGCTACAAAAGCCTAACCTCATAGGAATTCGTGATGCTTCTAAGACAGCGAAACTTAGGATATTATGTGGAGCTAGTAGGATTCATGCAAAAAACAGGAACGTGGAGGGTTTATACTGCAACCTAGGTTTAAAGTTAGCCTAAAAAATTACTGAAAGACACAACGCTGTTCTTTTCTAAGCTACACTCGAGTGCTCAGAACTTGAATCATTTGTGCAAACAGCTTCTCTATTTAAGGGCTGAGAAAAAAAAAAAAAACAGAAAAGAGAAGCTGGAGAAAATTAACACCTATGATTAAAACAAGGGACAGAAATCCAAAGAAATTACCTTCTAGTAGACTGAGTCCATTAACAAAACATTTTTAGTATCTGTTTATCCTCACTCCAAACCCACACTCAGCTTGATCTCAAAATCTTGAGCTAAGCTGATTCCACGGATGAGATATTTTGAACAGCAAATTAAGTCACTTCCTTCAGGAAAAATGGTGTAAAAAGGAGAAGGTGTAGCTGGTAGAGCTTGCTGTTGACTGCAGTATTTCTCAAAAAAAAAAAGTATGTATTTAAGGAATGAGCCATGTTATACAGATGAGTTAGGTTCTGTGTAGTCTACAGAGGATTATAAATTACCCTCCCATGGAGAAGCCACAGCTGGTCATTAAAAAAAGTCCTAAGAAATTCGGATGATGACACACTAGGATCATATTCCAACTGCTACGTGCCAAACACACACTGTAAAGCTACCACAATTCAGCAGTCAGCAGAAACTCATTGTGACCTGCAATGAATAGACAGTTACTAGAACTAGCACGACAACCTAAAAAAGTTAATGCCACTTTTTCTACCTAAGAGAGTCCAATTTTTATTGGACAGTAAAGACATTTTAGGAAGAATCCAGACTGCAGAATCTTTCCTATGGCAGGAATACCCCGAATTCTTCAGGGAGATTATATAATCCATGAGCAACACATTCCCACACACCAGAAGAAGCTCAAGGCCTGGTTTCAAATGAGGTTTCCTCAGTGAAAGTTGAAACCATGTGAAGAAGCCTTCAGGAGTAAATGGCTGCTGCCAGATCAGTCATGACAAAGTTGGCGGGGGAGTTTTGCCCCCTTAAAATAAGGGTTATGCAGCTTGGAGACTGGAGAAATAGTGGAAACTACCATCCTGGAAGAACTAGTAAAATGGAAGGGAAACTCCTAGAGAATATAGGAACGCTGAAGGGACTCAACTCTGCCTGACAAGAAATGAGAATTAATCTTCTGTCCATCCTGCTACACTGGGGTCACTGCACTACACTGGGGTCACTGCACTAAGATTTTTAAGAGCAAAAGAAACTATCACCTAGTCCAACAATTTGTATCAAACTGACCAGAGATGCTCATTCCTGCTTCAAATCAATAGTTTTCCATAAATCACAACCAAAACAGGACCAAAGTCACAGCATTTTCCCCTGCTGTTCTCTGACGTAAGAGTGCAATGTTAACACTACAAGGTAACACCTGTAAATCTTTATCTCATCTACTCTACACTGTCTCATTATCAATTCTACTTTTCTTGGTCTTCTCACTTTCCCGTACCTTAATGGGAACCTCTCAATCTATAGAAGAATGGTTCAATGACAGCACAAAAGCTTTAACCGAGAGTGATTTAAGTGTCTTAGCATAATTAAAAAAGAGTTGAACCTCTAGCTTTTTGCCATTGAAGACAAAGTCTGATAATAACCAGCTGAAGTATGTAGCGGAAGAGTCATTATTTCGAAGAAAATATGGAGAAAGTTAAATCTTTGAGAGGAAATATCAATTAGTAAATGCCTAAAGTAACTTACTGACAGAGGTGACAAGAACCCATGATCCAGCTATAAAATTGAGTCTGCTGTGTTCCCAAATTTGAAAGTTACCTCCATGTCTGTTGCTAATGCTGGTTGAAAAAAAGAAAAAGCAAGAAAAGAAAAAGCAATTGTATCTATTTAATGAAACTGGCAGACCTGCCATTTCTTAGATTTAGTTCTCAAACTAAAGGAAATTTGCTAACAAAAATATTACCACTTAACATGTCACATAGTGTTAAAAAACATTTTAGACCTCTGTTGTCTTCTGTACTTCTCTATGAGATAGCACTTTTTTAGTACTAGTTGGATACAATTTGAATCAAGTAACATTATTAATTCATCCATTCTATTTAATGAGGACTTTTCTGTTCTACATTTTCACAAATTCAGTGTAAAAGCTGTAATCTATAAAGTCTCTTACCTTGAATGAGTGGTATGTACCGTGCTAACAGCTTTGCCCTTTTCTTTTCATATCCTTTCTGAGTGATGTCTCCTAAAGAAACAAAGAAATAAATTCATATTGCTTTGAACAGTTTTTAATAGCTTCTCATTCTCGCAATACCTCTGATTAAACTCATTAACTTTAAATAAGTCACATTAGCAACGAAGACCTGGGCAAGTCAAAGAAATAATTCATTATTATACATACGCATGCAGTGCTATCTGGCTACAACATGAAAATAAGAGTCTTAACTCTTTTAAACCTTAGATTTATACAGCACAGGAATGGCGTTTTCTGCCTGCAGCACCTGCATGGAGCCTGGGTCTGGTCCTATTCGCCGTAACGCAGAACGCAGCGATTCTACGGCAGCACAAAAGATTTGCAGCGTAATGTAAACCGACAAAGGCAACGCGCTCGGTTCTGCACCGTTCTGGGGCACCAGAAATGCTTACGATACCAAGGCTTAGGAGAACATGCTTTAGCAGATGTCCGTGCAGCACCTTCCAAAACTCCAGAATCTCTTACCATTTACTCCGTACAGCGCAGTACAAAGGCTCCTCTTTCAAATTTTGGGAGGCCAAAATCTGTTTCAAGTGCTAGTTTTTATTCCCGGTTGTAATCTGACATCATATTTTAAACCCATATCGCACAGACTTCATTGTTAAAACATGACATGTCTTTTTGCATAGTATAGACGAGAATCAAATTACTACAGAAACCCACAAGCAATTTTCAGACACCTTTTATAATCCAGTACTTCCACGCTTCTACCAACAGAACAAAAAGGCTCTGTGCAAATCTAGCAGCAACCCTAATAGAAGAACTTATGTATGATCTTAATCCATTTCCTAGATTTCAGCACAGACAAGACATGAAGATAGTCATCTGAAATACAACCTTAAAACTTCTTTTCAAAATTCACACTTTCACAGAGAAGGTGAGATACTACACAGTTCCACTGACAAAGTGGACTTTTATCCCTTTATATTTGGGAAACGCATCTCTACAGAAATATAACCAAAATCATGGGTATTAAAAATATTTAACAATGTTTTTGAAAATATATTTAAGTATAAGCTGAACCGTATAGAAGCCTATATGCAGATAATTTTCTTGACTTTAACTGGGACCCCAAAGTAAAATCTCTATATTTAGATTCCAGATAGGTAAAACGGCCTACCGCCGGCCATTTGGTTTCTGCCAAAACCAACATTCTTCCCAGTCCTGCTGGGACAAGGAATAACCATGAGAGAGAAGAGTTAAAAGAGTGAGCCTTAGCATGCTTGGTGATTGAATGGATTTAGGATTTGCATCTGACAGAACTCCCAAAATATTATTTTGGGGCCAGACCAGGCATGTACACGGTCTCTCTGATGTCGTTTCTCTGGTGTCTAGTAACACCTGACAACATACTGCAGTTCTGGGACGTAACTGGGTATCTTTGCCCCTAAACTTTTTTGAAAGCAACCAGTAAAATCGAGAGTTATGAAACCAATCCAAAGACAGACCATGATCCACATGGGCTTCATTCCCTTTGGAATTGGAATTCAGGCTATAAAATATTTCTAAAACTGATTATAATACTAGTACCCGCCATGTGAATTCATCCAGAATATGTCTCAATATATTTGGGGTTCTTTGTGTTGTCCACAGCAGTACATGCTCTAAACATTTCCCCAAATACCCATTTCTCTCCTGCATCACTGTGCACTACTAACACAGAAATCACTCTATTCTGCCATCCCCAATTAAAAGAATAAGCACATCTACCATTAAGTTACTGACATATGCAAAAGCAGGCAATGAGAGGTTGAAGATACTGTTCCAAACAGATTTAAGAAAAAAGGTTAAATTCCAAAATGCTTCAATCATTGCAATTATTTTGAATATAACAAAACAGAATGTGTCAGTTTTCATTGAGAATTCTGTATAAATATTTCATATCATAAACTTTGCACAGAGAACAAAAATACTTTGGATATCACTTTTCTTCAGCAGAAAAACTTTTAGTAGACGTTAAGACTAAAAATATAATGCGAGAATTAAACTGAAACAAAAACAAAATTGTCCAACCAGATTTGGGGCTGTGATAGGCTGATCAAAATGACAAAGTACATTCTTTAAATAAATCATTTGTACAAAAAGTTAAAAAAAATACCAAAAAAGATGCATCCTTTTCAGCTGTGGAGAAAAACAAACAAGAAACACCCACAGGGAGAACAGTCCATTTTAAAAGTAATCTGGAAGGCTAAAGGAATCTCTCCCAGGAAATGCAATAAATGACAAATCCTGTGAGATAAATTTGCCATACCGTAACTTCAGCGAGGACAATTTTCACAGCTTCATAAGCAATTCAAGTGATCCTTACATCAAATCTCTGCGCAGATCAGCTGCCTTGCCAAGTATCAACCCTAACTGAAGAGGTTTGCTATAAAGGCATGCCATAGCAGATTAAAACACAGCGTTGAAAAGAAAGTCTCATTTAAACTCGAATATCTCACTTTTGCCTCTTACTGCGTTTGCAACCTCACAGATTTTGCCGCATAAAACAGGAATGCTGAATTCAAGCGCTTTCCTTGAAGAGTGCTAGGAAAAGTCGAAAGTCAAGAGCATCTCTGCAGACTTCTGCAGCCCTGCAGGAAAGCCTGACACAGAGCAGCAAAGGTTTCTTTGTTCCTTTCCCCAAAGCTGGGGGGTGGATTCCTCCCTGACAACTGCTCCCCACCCCCCTCATCCTTGCTGCCTCAGTGGGATTAACTCATTATTTGGGGTTCTTTGTAATCCCTCACCTCTTCCCCAAAAAAGAGCCTGAGCCACATCTGGTATGGCAGGGCCACAGCTGCTGTCATTTAGCCTCACTTTCTCCCTAGTTATTAGATGAGACAAAAGCAGCCTAATGGTCCTCAGCCTCGGTGAAGCAGCTGGGAACTCTGCATAAAGCTAGAGACTGGCCTGGACGGTTTGAGCTGTCAGATCCCTGCCTGGAATACACCCATATTTTAAAATGGGTCAGAGGGTCCAAGAAAACTAATCCACATTTTGACATTCATCATTTTCTTAATTAGGACACAAGGAATCTGCACTGCAGTTATCCCAAGGATGTCTTTATTTAACAGTGCCAGTACTATAGCAAACACAATATTAATGCCAAACTAAATAAAAATTAACCCGCATTTTATTGGGTTTGCATGAATTATGTTTGACTGGACACCCACTTTCCAGGGGCAAAAATTTCACCTAACTAGTTTTTAAATTCTGAAAGGTAGGTAAGCATTTAGTAAGTGCCTCAATGCTCTTCAAAAATGCAAGAATAAGAAAAAGCACACGATTCACTGTCCAGATACAGCTATCATGCTTGCTCAAATTGCAAAATCCTGACGTTGTAATCTCAGTTATGGCAACCCTACACACTGGATAACAATGCTTAGGAAAAGATTGTTTACTGGGAACTGCTTATGTAGGAGCTGTGTAGTCCATAAATACAACACACTGAATTTTACACCACCAGAGAAGGACACCCATTCAGTGCATGAATACCCAGAGCACAGCACACTCAGTGCCGTTCCAGCTCCTTCCTACCTCTGGATCCTTGCAGGAGGGACTCCTACAAAGCTTCTGATGGAGAAGGGAAGATGTGCAAGATGCAAACAGATGGGGGAGAACAGCTCAGGGAACAGTAAGTAGGCTTGCTACCAAGCGAGCAACTTCTCCAGCCTGTGCGCTGAGTAAGGATCAAAAGAAACCGGCTTCTCACTTGCAAATCTCACAGGGGATCTTCAAGGATTCCACTGTTCGACAGTTTGTGAGCAGTCACACTCAAACCTATCAACGATTGACAAACCACTGCAGAAACTTTGGCCAGTTCCTTCACTGTAGAGTGAAAATGCACATATTCACAGGTGTGAACACTGCCTTCTGCCTGAACAGGCTGGTTTTTGATGGTTTAAATGGGTTGGCAAATTACCCAGCTGTAGCAGAACCCAGAAGTCAGCTGTGAGAGATTTAAGGTGAATCATCAGTGTTTCTGGGGACAGGCTGTCATTGTATCTGAAAGACCTGTATTGCATTGCTGTACTGCATTGCTTCATTATTTTGACTTACTTGCTTCAAAGTCCAAAACAGCAAAAAAATCAGGAAAGAAATAGTTACTCTGAGATATACATCTGAGTTTTTGCCCACTGTGAAAGCAAGGATAATCAAGGCATTTCCAAGAACCATGATGAGAGCCAACAGCAAGGAAAGCCAGTAACAGTTGGTGCTACAGCTGGAGAACCAAAGGATGGCAGCGAGGAACACTGAACCATGCAGCCATTCGATGTCATGGCTCAGTTCCTAATGTTATCTGCCCTCCAAATTGTAAGCAACATGCCAACCAGTCCTGAGGAAATCGCCGATGAGGGACGCATAGGAAGAGAAAAAGAAAGCAGCTCTGCAGCTCTCAGTGTTACCTTCGCATGGCTAATTGGAAGCTGGAATCGGTATGGGCTTTTTGATCATGAAAAGCCTGTTTTTCCAACATTACTACATTAGACAGGCAGGGCAGTAGCCACCAATTTCAACCGCAACTCCCAAGATGAATACTAAGCCATCATGGCATGTCAGATCTATATTCTCACTCATATATGGCATGCCTCAAGGAACACCAGTCACGCTTTGTTTCCAGCTTTGGAAACCTGTAGTATCTAATTTGATACAGCACCAGGGTAGCCGATACATGGTGCCGAGGCTCTGGAAAAGAGCAGGGTGCAGCACTGAAATACAGCAGGATGGCTGTATTTATGCCTAAAATTGTTGTCACAAAAAACCCCACTGCTTTCAGGAGGAAGAGGAGGAGGAAGAGGAAGTGCTCTCCTCGGTGCTGAACCCTCTCAGCAGCCAGGGCAGCGAAGCACAACGCATCTTCCCACTGCGGCATTAAAAAGCTGGTGCAAAGCCAAGGTCAGTAGCTACCAAACAGAACAGCTCTTCTCCTGTTAACACCTGATACCAAAACAAGGACTGAGCCAAGGATGCAGCTTAACTGAAATTAAAGTCTCAAAATCAAGTATTATGAGGATGTTTCCAAAATCTGTCTTATAATAGAGCTTTTTTTTTCCCCTGAAGAAGATAAAGTGATATGAAACAGGTGACTGAGGTCTTGATCTGCTCACTGACTTGCAAAAACAACCACCTCCAAGCTGCATGGAAAATTTCATGGGCTTTTCCAGAAGATCCCTTAAAGGACTGACCTATCAAGCATTTGGAAAGACACGTATCTCCTTCCAAGGCAGCAGACGTGTCTCACATAAAATATACAGTTGCAAGTAGTTCAAGGTTGAAATATGACTTTGAGAAAACTTCCTGAAGAGGAATCCAAGACTGAAATACCACTTCTTAAAGAGAAACTGGGAAAATTTTGGAAGGAAAGGGAGAAGTTGCAAAAAATCCTTGCAGAAATGAAATACTCTTAAGAAAACTAAGTGGTTTATAGACACATTTTCCCCATATACACACCCATAGAGCCTGAAGCTGGGTAGCATATAAGTGCACCATCAACAGGTTTTGCAGAGTAACAGGTTGACCGCTCTCAGGTGATAGTCTGCAATCATATTCTTACTATCACCCATATATATTTCATGACCATTTAAAAATAAAACCCCAAAGAACTCTCCCAAATCTACCACTAGCGCCCATTACAAGCTTCAGTTACCTGCTATCCGTTCTTCTCCCAGATGCCTCACTTCTGTAAGCAGGCAAAAGTCAAACCAATCAACGGGTGATAAAAGAACTAGAGGATGAAAATTATCACTTGCAACTAAAGACAGTGCTTGGGCTCTCCAAACTATGTAGAAGCCAACACCTCCTGCAACCCCCAAGATATTGTCTCTGCCAGATCTATGCTATTCAGATTTGATATCCAAAGTGTTTTCCAAAAAAAATTCCTCTGTAAATATCACTTTCCCTTAACTGGAAATAATAAAATTGATGCACTTATTGGAACAAACTGGTTCCAAACTAGCTCCACATAAACACAGCTCCTCTCTTTCATTTTCTCCCTCTCATGTTAAGGAACTACCCTTTTTTTCCCCCCTAGGCAAAACAGAAGTTTACAACTGGATTTGTTTCTTCATAGCTGAATTTTTAATCAACAGCACATTGAAAAACCAGCAGTACATTTCTTGCCCATCTGTAAAACACGTAGTAGCCAACAGCCTAGTTTCTATTAAGCAGTCTTGGCTCTGCATTTTCAGGTACTCACACTTTTTCTACTTTCAACATTAACCTTCCAATTCTTTCCCTAAAATTGGGTAACAGGCTGTATTTCCATTATTAATGAACTGTATACTAAAAAAACCCAACTATATATTGATTAGTTATACTGTTAAACTTGCTTTTTTATTTATGGAGTACTAAGTACATCAGTTTTTATTTGCTCTTCTATAAAACAGTCATGCTTTCTAATCACTGCAGTAAAGAAGCACTTTTATCATGCAATCTGAGCTCCATTCTGGAACTCAATTGCCAGTGACAAGCCACAATTTTCTCTTCTGCACAACATACCTTCATGCCAAAACTCATTTTATAGCACAGCATTTCAGCCACAGTGATAGCTCAGCTTAAGCTCCTATTGCCTTTGAAAAGCATAGGAAACTGCAGCAGCATGAGAAGCCCGTGAAGCTTTAGCCCCAAACGTCCAGAAAGAGTACCTCCAAACATCTAACAGTTTACAAAGTATTTAAACAGAAGTCCATTATCCTGAATCGTTGCAGTTTTCCTAAGTGAAGGCTACGAGATTGATATTTTAATTTAGTTTGCATACGATGAGCTAAGTGAAGACTGTGATAAATCTTGATTACAGTCTTTCATATTACATGAATCTGTCAAAAATGGAAGAAAAAGTGACACCAGATCACTCCATATGGTGACGAGTTTGACTAACTTATGTAAGTCATACTATTTCTAAAATCCCATTTTAAACAATCTGAGAGTATCAACGTGCCTTTTAAGCAGCATAAGTTTAGCACAGCTTCATCAAGGAAGTATGGCATTATCACTAATTCCTGATTTGCAATAAAAGAAGTTGATCTCTCTGACAGAATTTAACTTTCTAAAGGCCAAAATCTGTCTGCATGCTAAGGCGCTAACGTGGAGATACACCGCTATTTAAATGCGTGCAATTTCTTTAAACTATTGCAACACAGAATGAGATCACTGAAATATAAATTCTAGAAGCCAGACAAATCTTGACTAGCTAAGTGCATGACTTCCTTAATGACCTAAATGTAAACAATTTTACTGATATTTTAGTAGTAGAAGACTGGAAATTTTTCACTTCGTGTCCAATTACACAACGGGATTATTTAGTTTACAGTACCATTGTCAAGTATGCTTCATCTTGACCTAGCTTTGGTCTGATGGAGCCAGTGGGAGCTTTGCCACCAACAAAGCAATGCAAAACGTCTTAGAAAATTCAATTCTTACACAGATCTAGATACCATCTTTTCACCATCTAGCAACTGCTTTGAAACTTTGCAAACGCATTACTTACATTGTAGAAATTAAAAACGACAAGGTGACTGAAGTATATAGTACAACAAGGATGAGAAAAGTCTAAGTATTCCATCATATCCTGCATTGCACAAATCCATACTACAAATTGTGTGTATGCTGAAAGACTAGATAGCTGCTCTCTTAAATACTGAGCAGCCTGACTCTAAGCCATTATTTGCTTCCTCTGCCAGGAGTTGGTATTTAACAGGGAAAAAAAGAAGGTTAAATAATTGGATCACAAAAGCAACCTGGCAAATTTCCAGGCTCCGTTAGCCCAATTAATGAATTGTTCTTATACTGCCTCAGTAAATCCTTAAGCTCACTCCACAGGGAGATTGGAAAAGCTCAAACCCTACTACTTTTGTTCTATTCCATTAGCACTCTCTATAGAATAGAGAAATGGATTGACAGATGTCAGCTATATTCACATCTGTAGGTGTACCAGCCTGACACTGGCTCCTGCTGTTACAATTCTTTAAAACCTGGGCCTATTTTAGATAAGTCGATACGAGCTTCCCTGCAATGAAGCATACTCTTATCTACTATTGTGCCAGAGGGACAAATGGAGAACCATTTTCATTAAGTCCACGTTAAATTATGGTTTACATTTTCACTGCAGATATAAGCTTCAGAATATAAAAGTTTGAACAGAGTTGGAAAAGATACTGCATTTCCGAACCATTTCAATTCCTGCAACTTCATAACATTGAGCATTTTTAAGTACAAAAACTGTTTTTTAAATATTTACAACTGATACGTCAAGTTGATTAAAATCTTCACCCAGAGGTTATAAACACAATTTATCAAACCAGATAGAGCTTTCATACCACATTGTTATGCAAATCATGAATGCTGCCTCCTTTAACAAGCTGAGGAAAGCTATGTGCAGCCAGTGGGGGGAATCATCTGGTACATAGGGAATGTGCTGTCTGCTTCCCACAAAAGCAAACAAGAGAAGTTGAACAAACAGATTAGCAATGCTTGAGCAGATCGATGAATAGCATATTTTAAAATTAGAGCTAAAAATACTTTCTGACACACATGGAAGAAAATTGCTTTGGTAAAATACAAAAGTGGAAAGCTTTTTAAAAGATGTTGTGTGTAACAAAATATCACTTTTCTAATTGTATTTAAGAGAGGAACTCAATATAGCCAAAATTTCAGTATATTGCAAAGATGAAAATACTTAGACTTTATGATTGCGACTTCCTAGATGCATACGTAAGCAGAATAATTATGCCTGGTATGCAGTAGCCAAGTATTATAGTCACTGAGGCTAGAAATAATTGTTTGAATCAAGCCATTTCAACCTAAAGCACACAGAAGAGAGGGAGCAGGGATGCTTTACTGGGCGCAAAGACATTTCTCTGCCCTTCAGTCTGTTACATTGAGTGCTTCCCTGGCCATGGTGTCCAGGAGCGGTCTCAGACCACAACTCTGCACAGTTCTTACCACAAAAAGACACCCTGAAAACTCCTCCCCCAAAGATCCAAACCCAGAAACAACTGGCTATAGAGATACATGAACATAAAGAAAAACATCTTCTATAGTACCTCTTGCAACAACATTAATAAACATCCCCCTCCAGTAACTCTATAAAGAAAGGAAAGTTACTGGTTAGATAGTTTTCTCTGTGTAATTCAGTTAAGACAACAGAACATGGAACAAAATTCATATTTATTAACCTTGTAATAAATGCCTTAACCATTAAGTCATCCCTTACCTTGAAGACTGTGTGTGTAAAAATAAAGCAGGATATATGCATCATAAAATGCTGTTTAGAACTATTAAGTTGTTGTAACTTCATTTTTGCTCCAAGAAGTCACTTTTTCCTCTTTCACCACCCCCATGCACTCACGATGGAGCCATTTCCGAATATGAAAATTCTTCATTTTGTATGAGTTTTATTCTTCTGGTGCACTTTTCTGGTGCAATGTCAATGCCACTAGTTTTATTTTCTCTCCACAAATGGCCAAGAGGATGGTCCATCAGCTGTACAAGCTTTACAAAAACTGTGCATTTCACATTTACTAGTTGCAAAAAGCTCACATTCATACTTCAGTAGAACTATAAAGCCCACTAAATACAGCAAAGGTGTAGTTTAGGCATGATGCACAAGACCAAAGACGATCAGTTCCTGCTTCAGAAATTCAGGACTATGGGAAGATTCAACTTATGAATTACACCATGAGAACCTTAAAAATTTTGCTCAAAATTCAGAGTGCATTCAAAACATACAAATAGAAATCACACAACCTACAATATTGAGGCCATACAGAACTCTAAATAATTTAACTTTGTAAATTATTAAACTTTTTCACTGGATTTCTAGTTCTTGGATTCGAGATTGATTAGTTACCTGACGCTTCTTTACCAAATCCTCACACGCAAAGCCAAGGTCAAAGGGAGTTAAAGTTCATCTTGAAATAATTACGGGGAGACAGGGGGGAAATTGGCTACTGTGCATTAGTAAGTTTTAATATGAATGTAGCCAAGGTTTTGGATTTTTTTTTTAAATAAACACTACCTTTTTTAAAAAAGTCAATCTTCATCAGTATCCATGGTAAAGCTACAGAATAATGTAATACAATATCGTTTTTCCAGGAAATCAGACCTAGCAAAAAAGAAGAGACTATCTTGTATCTAGTTAAAATCAGCTGACGTGACTGCAAAGAAACTCAGGAAATCATTCATAGATTTTGGATGACCTACAAAATGATAAACT
Source organism: Dromaius novaehollandiae (assembly GCF_036370855.1). Taxonomy (NCBI): domain Eukaryota; kingdom Metazoa; phylum Chordata; class Aves; order Casuariiformes; family Dromaiidae; genus Dromaius; species Dromaius novaehollandiae. Next base: position 44,452,981 of record NC_088104.1, read on the forward strand.
ACATTGAAAAATAGAAAAAAGAAACCAGCTGAGTTATTCACAAAGCAAATCGGCTAGTGCACAGGCACATCTCTCCTGGCAGAGAAACCATCAATCCCTACTATAACCAGAACACTTCAGTGTTGAAAGCTTTGGAAGCCCCAGTACAGGTTCCCAGGATAGGTAAACTTATTAACATTAACAAGTACTGCTTTGAGCAGAAATAAAGTATGTAGTTGAGGTTAGGCACCTATATACGACCAGCACACACAAAGTATTTTCCTGAATCAGTGACTAGAAAATTGCAAGAACATGGCTTGTAAAAGCCTATCTCGGTTACCTGCAAACACAGGAGCAACTCCTTGCCAGTCCAGTTCATCACACAGGATGCACCATATATGCTCAAAGCCAACAACTGCCAGGACTAAGAAAAATAAAATTGATCATCTCGCTCAGGCTTTCTGCTCAGAAGGGCATTATCAAGTATCAAGAACGACCTACCCCACCGCAGCCTCCTATCCGTGCTGGTTAGGGATATGTTGGTTGTTTTCTTTGATTGCACTCCTCCCTGCCAGCTATCCATTTGGCTTCTCCATTCCCCCTTAATGCCCAAACAGAAACCAGCAGTTTGCTACTGATGCTAGGGAAATTATTTGCTCCACAGGAAGATGCTGATTTTTTTTTCTAAATGTCTTCATATCCTTAACTTGACAAATCATTCTTAAAAAAATACAAACATATTCTTTCTGATGAAAAATTATGTGTTACAAGGCTCCTTACAACAGCAAGGACAAACCTTGTGGCCGCTGCCAGCTGCAATTGTACTTTGTTCCTCACTGACCTTGTTAGGAAGAATCAAAAAAAGCCAAGTTCAGTGTTTAAAGCATTCAGGCCTTAAACACACAACTATCACCCTGTTTGGGGTTGAACTTTACACACCACTACTACCATTTTATTGCTGCAGCAGTGGCTAACCAGGAATATTTTCTATAAAATAAGTTTTGTTAGAAATGATGCATTTCATTGCTTTTATTACACTAAATAGTGAATGCAAACCAACTTCTTTAAATCGGCTACTACAGAAAGACAAAACTATGTTAGGGAGAAAAAGAAAAAAAAATATATCAGGAATAAAACAAAACAAGACCTGTTTCTACAATTTCACATAAAGAGTGATATGCATAACCCAAAGGCTGCAATGTGACTGAGATTCTCCTTTACAGTAAAAGCACTCTCATTTATCTCATATTTAATATTTATGTAACGATGATATAAAAGTTCAAAGTGATCCTGTAGAAGAGGATCTGGGAGCACCACTATGGCAATAAATCTGCTTTCCAATGAGTGCCACTTCCCATTAGGTAGGAGAAATATAATCTTGCTGCATTTTTTAAATGCTCTTAACATGAGCGGACGTTGTCTGTTGTCAAATTGACAGCACTCTCTAAGATTTTTTCTATGGCAAATTGAATATTCAAAACTTGAGGCAAAAACTTAGAATAAATCTTTATCTGGCTCCCGATTCAAATTTACTAGAAAAAAATACCGTAACTATAAACACCTTTCTTCTTACCTTTTTAAAAGTCCTTTTCTTTTGTTTCTAAAATAATCAATTTAAAAAACTACATCTGTGGATAAACCACCGAGTAGGATTGCATTAACTGCTGAAAATAAACCCTAGTATACAATAAACCCACCCACTGCTGAAAAGAAATTTTTCCCTGACAGATTTGCTTTCACAAAGCTCAATTCCTTAAACCGGTTGATGCCACGGCTAAATGAATATTAGTGCCAGCACGAGGGGTCAGGGCTCCTCCACTCAACAGCATTTTGGACTTATGTCAGGATAAATTGGCCCAATCAGGGTTTATATCCGTCATTTTTTCACAGTACATTTTGGAGCACTGCCATGAGATTAGCTTCCAAACTGACCTTAATTATTGAGCAAAGACCCACTTCTTTAAGACTCAACAAATCTTAAAGCTTATTTGATAGTTCTATAAACGTAATATGAAGATGAGATCAGCCAATTTTGTGTCATTCTTGTTCCAGCAAACTACTGATTTGATTTTAACCAATCTGATAGCATTATTTAATATCTATAGCTCAGCCTTTGCATATATTAAAATTGAAAGGTATTACCTTTCTCTTGTAATTCAAATCTATTAACTCACAGACTTAAGTTACAAGGCAAAAAACATTGAGATTTGAGGCAAACTACCTGATGGACCTGACCAACTGCTTGGCTGCCTGTCAAACAAACATTTGTTACTCACGTGATGTGCAAAGTCTGATTTCAAACAAGTTAGCCTGGCTTTTTTGTTTGAATGAAGCTCTGTCCCCTTTCTAGAAAGTAAGTGCTCAGTGCAATCCCATCCCCTTTCAGCAGCCACACTGCCAGAAGAGCGCGTTAACTCGTGAAAATAAAGATAACATAGGAAGTATGAGGCGGATACTGGCAACTCAACTAGTCAGCCAGGAAGTTAAAGTGGAAAAAAGGAGAAGAAACAGGCACAGCATCTTTGCTTACCGATTACAGTTTACTTAAGCACAGGCAGCTGTTTCTTCTTTCCTTTTGCTGTTCCTTCCACACTCCACTAAACCCTTGGTACATGTAAGTGACTGCCATCAAGAACTACAGCAGCAGCACCACCTTGCCAATTCTGCTCGACACAAACTATGAACGTGCTGCTCCTTTTAGAAAGGAGTTATTGACTTAATGGGGAACCTAACAAATAGTTATTGACTTAATGGGGAACCTAACAAATAATCTTCTTTTTCTAAATAGTCACTTATTTTACATAACTGCTCAAATTAGCAGCTCAAAGTCTTCAGTTGGTTGGAATACAAGTGTCAGCTAAGAGACTAATGTAGAACAGGAAAAAAAACTGAAGTTCAAAATGATTTAGCAAAAAGATATTCCGCAACAGTCTGCTACAGTCTTGTAGCTGCTACTCAAGAGTTAAGAATTTGCACAAATACAGCATTTTTCAGAATGGGAATTATGACTAGTGACCTGTTTTTATACCTCGATATTCAAAAGGATTAACAAAAATAACTTGTATTGAACTTGAATTTTGTAAGACCTACCCAGAAATGATGGATTCAGCTTTTAGAAAAAATACACTCCTAAGCATGCAGTCATAATAGCTCCTTGCCATCTCATGCAACATTCTTTAAAAGCTAGTTTTTATAAAGCAGAATCAGATATATTAAGTGTATTGACAGAAAGACATAACCCCTTAGCTAGGTCCTCAGTATTGGTCAACACTGTACAGAAGGTTTATCTAGTAGATGCTCTTCCTAATGCAGACCTTTAAATTTCAGTGGGCTTTAATTGCAAGTTCAGAAGTTGTGCTTGAACAACAGCAACATTATGAACACATCTTATCTTGATTTCAAGTATTCTAATAGCAGGAAAGTTGTTCCAGTATTTCTTGTCACTAAAAACGTGTGCTTACTTCTCCTGTGACGTTATGTTTCCAGATGCTGCCTCTTACTGGCCCCTTCTGTGACAGCTTTGTAGGCCTCACCACCTTCATTTTCCATCTAGGCGCTAACTAGCTCCCTTCCGAATAAAGTCGGTCATGGCAGAACTTGCAAGCCTAATTCCTTAGCGTATTCTCCTATTTCTCCAAGTCGTCTCCATCTTTCCAGGTTGCAGCAAACAGCTTCCCAATAGCAGATGCACACATCATTGGAGAACTGTTACAATCTTTTAGAGGAGTTGTGCTGACAGATTCAGTGAGAACATCAGCTGCCTTGGCCAGTGGTTCACAAACTTGCAGTAGCTGAATACCAAGAAAACTGTCAAAGCTCTCCTGCAGGGCATTCAGGTCCTCACATCTCCCACCCCTACTCCCTATCTCCTCTCGTACAAGTGATTTTTATAGCAACACTACTGAAATGAAACTAAAGATTTCAAGCTGGACCCATATGATTCCCCCTGAGGCCACTCAGGCATCTACTTTGTTCAGACTCCCAGTGCCAAGAGCAAAGTTTGGTAGTGCCCAAGTTTACTAGTTTACAGAATTAGTCTGACCGAGCTTCTCAGTTGACATTTTAACACTTTTGAAACAAAGAGGGGTGCCTCTAAGGTTCAGAACCACTGCTGTGGGCCACAGCATTGCACAGAGCAAAAATAAGTGTTTATAATCAGGCTAAACCTAGGAAACCTCCTAAAATGCTGCTATTCAGCAAGTAGTCCCATTTATAATGCATTTTAAAAGTCCCATCATTAACCTGCTTTTTAAATCATTCAATGACTTTTAATCCTCCTATCCTTAGTATCGTGTTACTTTAAGTCAAATACCTTTACTTTTTCAGGAATTCCCCATGGCAGCTATTTATTACTAGGTCCATATAAACAAGACAGATCCACGTCTTCCCTATTCACGGGCTCCTCAACCTGTCCTAGGATATGCCCATCTATTATCTGAAAGATGCCTGTGTTATCCAGTGCATCTGAATTCCCTCTGAGTCATCCATTTAATGGCTCTCTTAAAGCTGTGGAGGATTCCTTGGCAGCTGTATTTTTTAAGTCTTTTTCCTGCCTCACACAAACTACACCTTCCTGAAGTAGTTCCTCTCTTCCTGCTCTACTGAAAAGAGAGCATAAAATCATAGAGTAATTCAGGTTAGAAGAGACCTCAGGAGGTCTCTAGTCCAACCTCCTGCCACAAGCAGGGTCAACTAAGGGGTCGGAACGGGTTGCTCAGGGCTTTATCCAGTCAGCACTCAAAAAACTCTGAGGATGGATGCTGCGCAGTCTCTCTGGGCAACCTGCTCTGACACTTGATTGCCCTCGTGGTGAAAAGGTTTCCCTTTACATCCAGCCAGATCCTGTCCTGTTTCAGTTTAAGTCCATTGCCCCCCATCCTCCCTCCATGCACCACCGAAGAGCTTGACTCCATCTCCTGGATAATCTCCTTCGAGATATTGGACATCAGCAGGTCAGAGATCTCCACTGCCCTTCTTCCCCTCTATCAAGGGCTTTTGAACACACATTGCCCGCAGCTGCTGATTTAAAATGGTCTCACTCTAGTAGACAAGGCTTAACATTCTCAATTACTGCTGAAAAAAAGGCATATAGCATCTTCTATCACTTCCCTATCCCCAATAGGGAATTTCATCAAGTACTTTTGCCTTTCCCAAACTGAGAAATCTATAATTTCCGTATGGTTACAATCCAGTATTTCTTAGGTTTCTTTTTTCTTGATATACTTCTTCCAGTCTCAGTGTCAGAGATATTTTTATTCTGATCTTCAGCTCCGAGTTTCTAATTTACATAATTTGACGTTGATTTTTCTTCCTCTGTGTCATGCATCTTTATAGTTACTCGTGCTAGGCATCAAAACCAGACCCTAAAACAAAAGTCGCCCCTTTAACTGTTGTATGTTTTCTTTGAGTGACTGAAGATGTCTCCACAGGCCCATGTTGTCCTGTGAATTAGAGGGGGAAAATAAAGCCATCCAATTGAATCCATCTTTCAAAAGATTCTTTAATGTTTCTGTGCTCAGAACCTGGGAATGACAACGTTTTTAACTATAGAGAATAGTTCCTCATCTGTTCTTGCAGTGTTCATACCTTTAATTTACACCTGCCTCCAGTTATGCAAAACAGAATCACCCTAGCCATTATAATCTGCCAGAGCAAGCCTCTGGTTTCTTGGTGGCCAATTTATTACTTTCTTGAGTCTGGGAAAATAATTCTCTCCAAATCGGGTTGCAGAGAATGATGCCTACTTAAACAATTCACTGTATTGTCAGAGCTTGTTTTTCCAAACCACAATATTTTCTTCTCACAGAGCCACCAATACAGTCCTCATATAGAGGAAGTCTAGCTTCAGGTCAGAAAGAAGAGAGCAGTCATCCACTGTTGATTAGAGTGGGAGAGTGGCTGGAGAGTGGAGTACAAAACCGCAGCTCAAATAAAAGAGCATAGACTTTCTCTCAATATATGCTTGCAGTCTCAGCAGCAGCAATAGGCAGGAGAAAATCCTAAAAGGCAGCATGCACTTAACAGAAAAGAAAGGGCGTAACAAATATGAAAGATCCTGAGCCAAGACCAAAGGATACTAAGGAACTAGACTCCAAAGAAAACAGATGAATTTCTCTAAGTATGTCAACATAACACACCGAGGTCAATTGAGCAAGTATCACTGCTAAAAGAACCACTAGTCCTCCTTACGTCTCCCAGGCACTGCACCTCTCTGTATATGTCAGCCTCGGAGCATGTGTGATTACGAGGTATGCTGAATTGAATGACTAACCTGGCAAGTTAACAAAAAAACAGGACTATTCACTTTGTGGCAGATAGGTTTTCTGTTCAGTTAATGAACTGACATAGCTTTTTTTGGCACCAGCAAGCTGTTAGATGTTCTTGGTCCCTAAGGGTAACTGCATCCTCATTTTCATTACTCTCACTTCTTTTCAATTTTGAGATTCCCCTACATGGAAATATTAATAAAATGCCCATAAAATGTAATTGCACTAGAATAATCATGAGTGCTGAAGCCAGACAACTCATTCAAGAGATTTTCCTTTATTCCCGCCCCCTCCCTTCCCCCCCCCCCCCCCCAACGCTTTCTCCACCTTCCTTCGCATCTTGCCAATGTCCATACCATACTGCTCTCTCCACTGGGTAAGCCAAATTTGGTAGGCACCTTTGGTACTGTTATGACTGCATGTGTTGTTGAAAGGACATTTAAATGTGCTGAAAATTGTTTCAGTTCATTAAGAGGGAGGCCGAGGAGGGGTGCGGCAGCACAACTATTTTTCACTCTGGCAAGTAGGCGAAGGGTGCGGCTGCACAGGGCAGGATCGCAGCTGGAAGAGACGGGCCCGCTCCCCTCCAGCGTGCCCCCAACAACAGCTCTGCCACGACTCTGCACCAGCTCCAGCACTCCGACCCCTCCGCAACCGGACTGAACTTATTAGCCCTGCAGAAACTAATTAAGCACAAAAATGGGATGAGCAGGGAGATTTACTTTTCTTATAAGTTAGTGATTTCAGTTGGCTCGTGGAAGGGTCTGCTGAGTCCCACAGTCAGCATGTAGGACAACATCCCTTGGCCCAGAGTATAAGAGGAAAGATCAAGCAGCAATAGACTGTTTTGTCCTAGCCACTGGTGAAATACAAGTGAAAATTCTTCAGCTCAAGAGCATTTATGGTTTTTCCAGCTCTGCTACTACTACCAGCTTTTAAGGAGGTGTGGTTAAAGCTACCACTGTTAAGTGACTTCTCACCACTTAATCACTTAAAATCTCTTTACTAAAATGAGATTGCAAGCAATTCCTTTGAAAGGATATATAAAGGCTTACATATTTGATGCCATAAGAGCAAAGGCTAGTACAATCTCCTGAATTCCAATCCCAAAGTCTGGTTGCACAAAACGCAAGTCTAGACAAACATTGAAGTTACAAAGGCAAATATCAGAGTTTGAAAATGTCAAACTTAAGCTTGTCCATCCCATCCAATGTAGTCCCTTGCGTGCAAGCACTCTGACAATCTACGTGACCACATTTATTTTTCAACAAGCCATCTGACTCATCCAGTGCACTGAAGAGACATTGTTCAGTGAACAGAATATTGAATAGTTTTTAAATTGTTTTGCCAAGATGGGACAGGCTTCAGAAATAGGCAGGAAGAGAATGCAAGAACAGGAAGGTCACAGCTGGGGTACAGAACTGTGGTAGCTGTGAGGGAGACGCTAGGCTGGCATCTCGTGATCAAAGTTTTTCCTCCTAAAATAGAAGATCTGAATTCACTCACACTCAGAATGGTCTTATTCAGATATGTTACAGTGATAAAAAAAAAATCTGATCCTAAATTCAGATTAGTCTCCAAGCATGGATTAATCTCCAGGCTCTCAGTAAGACTCCCAGGCAGCACCTCCCATGGTCTTCACAATCTGATGAAGCTGGAACAGCAGCTGCTGAATGCCTGGGACTGGAGACGGTAGGAGAAGCAGGACTGCACAATGATTAAAAAAAGAAAAGAGATGTCACTGCTTACACAGAAGACAGTATCTCTAAAGATACCACCAAGATCTATTTTCACCTTGTCTAAGTGGGTTTTAAACAGTTTCCAGATGCCTGCAGAATAAAGCTGTCTACAGATAAGCCATTTTTTTATTCAGGCTCTTGCACTTAAAATTAAGAACTGGAACACAAAAAGTTCCTGGGTGGGAACTGATTAGTGATGAAGTTGCCCTAGTTTGAAGCTACAGATTGAGACTTACCTCCAAAATCCTTGGTAAGCTTAAGGCACCACAGGCATTACCCTTCCAAACACTGTTACAGAAGTGTCCTACACAAAATAGAAGCATTTTCTCAACCAGGCTGATTAGAAGGTTGTGTTTAACAGCAGCACATTAAACAAAGTCTAGACCCAGATTAGCAAATCTGTAAATTTCAGAACAAAGACAAAAATGGTCAGAGGATCATGCTAAAAGGCTGCTTTTTTTCCCCCCCCTTTGAAGTAAGTTAAAGCAAACGGGCTGCAAGGTACTGTAAGAGCTCTTTAAAGGGGAACACAGAGGGGCGAAGGGAGGAGAGACACACAAGGGAGATAGGAACAATAACGTAGATGCCATCCACTCCATTTCACGTTGTATTATTTGCTCAGTTTAATCTTATTCAACAGGCTACTTCATTTCCAGCACAGAACCCCCACCCCACCCCCCCAAACTAAACACTTAGTATCTTCTAAGCCACTAAGGCTTTCAAGATTTTGAGATAATGACTGAAATGCACTGGCATTTTTAGACTGACACCACAGATCATGTTTAAATTGTTGATGAATTGGTTTAAAGATTCATAAGACAAAGTTGTTATTGTTCACGAGGGACCAGTGCTTCAGGGATGGATATTATTATAGACTAGAACACAGAAGTCCCTACATAGCTAACATAAAAAATTACAGATACCCCTAGTGCTAAGGATTTCAAAGTGCTATAATTAGTCCCTTCATTTTGACTGATGATCACTTTAATAACCTTACTGCATTTTATAAACAGCTATGAAATTTTAAATCAATTTAGATACCATTCAGTCTAATGCATAGAAGCTCTTGATGTCTCCTGTACAAGTGTTTAGTTTTATCTGCCTTGCTCATTCATTTAACTTGATTAGGTTTCCCAGCAGTTCCCCAGCCTTGACTAATACGAGGAAAAAATTCCAACAGAGCTACTACCCAGCTATTTACCATGACTTTTACTAATTCATGAGAAGATTTTGCTTTTAACTTCTGCAATATTTAGCCTGTCCAGAAGCCTGGTAGGACATATTTAAGAGACTAGGGCTTGAGTTGCATCAGTTTCCCTGCACTCCATTGCTTTGACATCTTCAAATTAATCTACAAAATTAGCCCAACACAATTTTCATACATGCATTCATACGAGACTTCTCTTTTGGAAAAGCAACGTATTTCTCAAGAAAATTATCTTGTTATACCATGGACAACAGCTCCATGTCAACCCAAATGCTACAATTTTAATTATATCAATATTCTCAAACTGTTTTGATTTTACATGTCAGTTTTTTCTTTGTATGTATCTTGGTCTGTGGGAAATGAGAAGCTCCCTTTTTGGCTTCTCTCAGGAACAGAGTTTCCCATAATTGCCTTACTTCTCAGCTCTTTCAGTATATATCACATAACCCAAAATCATGGGTTTAAAACACTCAAAAGCTGACACAAGTGGATACCAATTTCAAAGCCTCATACATTTCTGTTAGCTACTTAAGTGTTTTTTCAAGAGCTAAAATGATTTATTCAAATTTAGAAAGTGATTTTTAGTTCCTAATTTATGTAAGATGGTTTAAGTTTAGAACTCCTTAAGCTTTCCCAGTTGCCAAGGTTCCCTGTTCTTCCCCTCACCCCATACTCTTGGAAGCAAGATTGAGTCTTAGCAAAATTACGACCGAAAGCAAGATATTCTGAGTATTCATGTTATCCATCAGCACCATTCCTGAAACACTGTACAAGTCACTGTACTAAGAAGGAAAAAAAAAGCACTTTCAAAGCTAATATTTTGCATGCAGGTTTTCCTTAGGGTCCTATTGTTATTTTTTTTTATTGTAGTCAAAAAATAAAATTCACTGTAAGAGCTACCAATAAAATCCTTTCCTGCAAGAACTGGAAGTTTGTAACATTCTTAATATGGAACCTAATAAGACAGTTGCTTTCTTTTTTTAAACACAAGTTTCTTTAGTCTCAAAATAAAATCCACTGGCATTCAGCATTAAACACCCTATAGTTTACATTTAATGGAATAAAACTATTTCATTGCTAATAATAATGTCTAAAAAAAGCATAAAACTACAGAAGAACTGCTGCTTTACCATCACATTTTTACAAAAAGAGATCAACATGATCTCTTTTTTCTGATCACAATGGAAAAGTGTTGTACTTACAGAAAACCTTTATTTTAAATAATCTAAAACATTTTGCCAAAGTTATACATGACAGCAGTCTTTTTCCAGTGAGCAGCAATGCTATCTTGCTAGCACAAATCTAGGCAGCAGTCTTCATACAGCAGTAATTGCAATTTTAATGCAGTCATTCTACCGCATACAATCTCTAATGAACACTACTAAAAAAATAAAATTTGAATTTTGAAGTTCAGAACTTCCCTTATAAAAGGGCATTGAGAGTCTATGCGATTAACACAACTTTCACAACATCAATACCGTGTGAGTCACCAATCCATCCAACAGTACATTTCAGTCATCGCAGGGCAATATCTCATACCAATTCAATCTCTCTTTATCTTGCATTTTCAAAACATTGCTTGTTTTAACACAGCAAGATTACCTCTTGCTATGACTTTGCCAATGCCACCATTGTTTTATGCTGCTCACTACTAATGGGCTCAGTGAATAATAGCCAATAATGAAAAAGTCACTGCAGAACAGCAAGGAAAGAAAATGAAAGGGTTGCAGAATACTTGTCTGAAGTGTTTCTCCATAATGAAAGTATCTTTCAAAAGTCTGTTATAACACAGCTGTTCATATCCCGCACTCATTAAGAAGCGCTTATCCTGTCACCACACTATTTCCACTGCTGCACATAGCGGTATTACCAACATGCTAGAGAAACAGCTATTGAGCTTCAGGCATTGAATTATAATATAAGGGATACAATCTACCTCGCTTACAATGTATAATCTTTGTTATTCAAAAAACATCATTGCAGACTTTAATGTAGAATAATATTAACATATGCATGAATGCCCAGAAAAGATGTAATTCAGTTTCTTGAACTTCTCAAACTGCATCAACACGGCAAGCAAGATTAAAGCACTGCAGAACACTGCTCAAAAAATGAAAGCTAAAAATAAAATATCTCTTTGGTTGCCTCACAGCTATCAATTATTCATTAAAAAAGGCAAAGCCTCTGGATAGCTACGGAGTTGTCACTAGCACTGAAGACACTGGACAGACTAGTTACTGCATAAAACCAAGAATAGGCTCTTGCCAATTGGCTATGCAATCAGTAGAAGTCCACCTATTTGTGTAATACCGCAGTGACTGAAATGGCCACAAAAGGAAAAGCCGCAGTGTGAGAAGCACCGTTCAAATGAAGAGTAAAAGCAACTTTGAGGCCACAGCTTGCTTACCAGCTGGAAGGTACAAAGATGCAATAAAGTGGGTATAGAACAGAAAACATGCGTGATCATAGAAACAAATTGTTAGATATTAGCTATGCACAAGTTTTCCATATTTAAAATTATATTTGAAAAAAAATGAGCTGTACTTATTCTCCTCTGGATGCATACCTGAATGCAACACACAGTCCAGGCAACGCTGGTCCCACCAGGACAGAAGGATCAGTGTTATAGCACTTGTGTTGGTAGCTAATCAGTTACTGAATTTGTCAGATCTTATTTATATAAAGTCTCTATTTAAAACATATGAGACCTCATTTATTCCCTACTACTATCCAGGCATGCTGTTCTTCCAGCTCCCTCATCTCAAAAACTACCTTCAGCATCACACCTGTCCTCCTACGATTTAGCAACACATAGGCTTACCAAACTTAAGACCCATCCAACTTGTTGGGGCAAAAGTAACGTATACCAGGATTTGTACACAGCAATATTAATAAAGTTTTATGTATAATCTTAAGGATAACGTAAGATTAAAATATTGAGACACAGGTACAGGCCAACACAGAATATGAGACCCTCCCCCTACAGACAACTTAAGAGTTTAAGAGGAACAGAAACTCCCAGGAACTGAGAATCATGCTAACATTGCTACTAGACCTCTCTCAGGCCACCATCCATTATTCCATCTGCCAAATAAGAACTGATACAGGAAGTGCATAAATATATATTTGTTTGTCATTAATGCTGGAAAAATATGACCAACGAAGCTCCCTCCATACCTTTCAGGATCTGGCTATGTTTGGTAAAAATCTTTTGCTTGACTATTAGCAAAGTGGTTCTCAGACGCAAATTATTGATTTACAGTAATGAGATACAGATTATCAACTGTTTCACATGGTTGTTCTTCCCTTTTTCTTCCCGGTGCAAAAGGATGCAAGGGTTTTTGTAGTTTCTGAGAGCAGGCTGTACCACATGTTTCCGTTGTTAAAAGCAAGGTCAGAAAAAACTGAACAGGAAACAGCGATGACTACGGAGGTATCATTTGTAGACATTCTTCCTACAGTCTCTGGAGCAGCTCCTGCCTCTTGCAAACAGCTCTGTGGCTGAAAGTATTTCAGCGATGGAAGTTTTTGGTTTAATCAACAGAATCTGAGTATTCTGCAGAACATCTGAAAAATACCTTTCATTAGGAAAGGGAAGATTCTCATTCACTATAGCTCAGGCACTGATAAAACTATATACTGATGCCCTATGAAAATACAAGCTATCAAAATCAGAATAGTGTCAATATCCACCAACGCGCTTTGTACTCATGTAAGCAATAGTTTTGTATCTCTAATCATGGCACCACCAAGTGTGAAAAGTCTAGAAATGTAGCTGTCATTTGCTCTAACCACACTCTTAGTTTTTCTTCTTTAAAAAGGTATTCTTTAATTAGAAAGTATTTCCTGATGAAAAACACCCATTTCTATAACACATTCCCTCATCTGTCACACAATCACATTAGTCAATTATTATAGCAATGCTTTTGCGTCAGACCAGTTTACTGCATTATTCAAGAAAAAATAGCAAAGCCTCACAAACAGGGTTGACACAGCTGAAAAGGGAGCACACGGACGAGGGCACACATGAACTCTTTAATGCTGTGCCATTGCTGTCACTGGCATACCAAGCTACAGTTCAGGACCACCCCAGAAATACATTTTTTTTTCAGTTTACCAAACCACTCAAGGAAGAGAAACTTTTAACCAGCAAATATACTTAAAAGTTGCTCCTGACAATGTTAACAACATGCAAACCCGCAACAACCAAAAATAGTCATTACATCATTCATATCCTTTGCTTAAGTCATAAAAAGTCAAACAGAGTATATTGAAGCAAACAGGGAACTCAGCTGCATAAGAGCAAGGAAAAAATAGCCACCTAACTCTTGCTTAAAGGGAACTCTGGGTTCATCAGTTTTGATTTCTAAGAATTTTCAAGGCCATGTATTTCACTATGCATAAGTATAACCCAAAGGTCGTTATAAACAAAGAAGCGATTAAGAATCAGCAGCTTGCAGAAGTCTCAGAGTACAGCCATTGTAACTCACACAACATACCACAATCCCAACCAGCTGCTCTATACGGTTTAAGTTTCACTGTGTTTCTGCTTAGTAAATGAATACAGAAAAAAAATTTAGTAAAGAGTGCCCAAATGTAAATACTCGCCTTCTTCAAGTAAGATTAATAAGCAAATAAAATTCATAGGCAAAAAAAATTTATAAGCAAATAAGTCTATTTTTGTTTAAAAACTTAAAAGTGAAAATAAACATATGTTTGCCGAATGTCTGTTTCTAACCCTGCCTCCCAGTGTGTCTTAATGACATGCTATTTCTGACACGCTCTTTTTCTTTCGCTTTCTTAACATTCCTTACTCTGAGCATGCCAGACATTCAGAGATCCCACATCATCGGACTTTAACAGAGGAACCAGGAAGCAAAATCATCTTGAAGATAACAAAAGACAGTAGCATACCTTCTCCTCTCCAACTGTTACAGCATACAGATTGTTTCTGCCAAAAAGATGCCTGGTCAAAGCCAAAGGTCTGAAGCTGTCATAGGACACTGCAAAACAGTGAGGTGGAAGCCTTCCTCCTTTTGTTATATTGGGATCATAACTCTAAAGTTACATGATGATACGGACCATCCTGGCATAGGGGATACAGAAACTGTCAGGAGAACGCAGCTGTGACAAAGTATGGGTGTCCTCCTCCATCCTTCTCCCCTGAATCTAACCATTCCTGCTAGCTTGGGAGCCCATCTGATTAATGTTAAGCCAACTCGACTCACTAACCTGGTTAAAAAATACTCACTTTCTCTCACATTAACTTTTTGCCACTGCACCACAGCAGACAGGCACCAGATCTAGCTCAAGATAAAAGCTGGGGACACAGGAATTTCCCTTGTGGGCAATTGCTGCTTATTTAGTTCAGCTGTCTGGTGAAATAGCACCCAAAACAGAGCCAGGGACTGAAAGAGACAACTTCCAACTTCCTTCACAGCAACCAGAAAGCAGAAAAGCATGGCAAACACAAGATCCTCATTGTAAAAACTAAGAGTGCTTTGTGTGAAAGAAGGGAAATGGAAAAAATGAGTTTTCTCCCAGAAGCAGAAGGGTGCCCCAAAATTTAATCAGAAACCCACTAAACAAAGGATAATAGGACAGAAAGGAAGCAGCAGAATCCCAGCATTATATTCTTTCCCAGTGGGAAGGAAGGAGCTGGCTTCTAAACTCATACTTCCCCTATATATATACACACACACACACACATATTTATGTATACACACACACACACTCTCTTGAAACATTGTAATCAGCCTGCAGTTTTTGCAGGAGTGCGGAATACTGTTTTAAGGATAAATAGGAAAATATTACCTCACAGCCTCCTTCTGAAGTAACAGTTTATTTTGAAAGGCCATCTAGAAATAAAGATAACTAGAACTGAAGGAAACAAGAAAAGTGGGGAGAAGGAAGAAGTTAAACAAAAAAAACATTTAAGAATTGAGCCACAATGAATTATAGTGAAAAGCTCACATGACACCAGCTACTAGTATACTTCTGGGTTTTTTTATTTATGCATACTACAAGAGGCAGAGTCTTGTTAGTCTGTTCTTGCTGAAGTCCTGGAGGAATATTTGACAAAAAGTGCGTGCTATTGAATAGAAACATCTTGACCTCAGAAGGTAATAATGTGTCATGGAAGATTAAAAGTTTCTTTCTTTCCTCCACTGTCTTGTCCATAAGCTTATCATAGACACCTGCTACAAGACACATGACCATCAAACAAACAAAATCAAAGGAGGTTTGATAGAAAAGAGATTACAGAGAAAAAGGATTGACCAAAAATCCATTAAAATCAAGCTTGTCCTAAATGCTTCTCAGATATCATGTAATCCTCACAGCAAGCCCTTTGGGTCCACCAGTACCTGAAGCCCTGCCTCATCAATCCTGTGGTTGAAGAACAGCACCCATCTGCTGGCTACCTGCTGGCATTCGGGCAACGAAAAGGGACATCTGCCAAGGCAGAAGCTTGTCAATATATGTGCACGCTTACCCTAGAGTTAGCTCACTGACTTCTGATGCAAGGAGATAATACATTGGTACTTAGTCAGCAGGAAGGCCAAACATAATGCATTTTTCGACAAGACTTTTTGGGAAGAGTTGCAACAAAGACCTATTTCTGTGTCCTTTTGAGTATTGCTGGGGAAAGAATGGTGGGAAAGAACAAAGATGATAATAAAATAGTAAGAGGAATGTAGAGGGACAGCATGATGATTTGGAGGTTTTAATCGTTCAGCCACACACTTCCACTTGGTCCCCTGAATTCTGCGTTACAGAACTGCATTGTTCAGCATAATCCACTAACTAGCACAGGAAAATCATACAGTTACATCCTATGGCAGTACCTCAAATTTGGGTCTACAATCTTCACTTCAGGAAAATTGAGGAGAATGCAACAAGTTTATGCTTCCTTGAGACACAGACCTCGTGACAAGAAATCACCAAATACTTTGATACTTATTACAAGGAAAGTATGTGGATTCTTTATAACCAAATGCCCAGCGTGTAATCAGAGAGGAAGAGATGATCAAACTGTTTTGCTTTTATATTTTGCATATAAGTATAGCAAAAAGATCTTTCTTCCAGTAACAGAACCAGGTGACATATCTGTAACTCATAAGACTCAGTGGTACAAAATCTGACCAAGCTGGCTTCCTGTATCATCCTGTATTCAGGCCAAAAAAAAAAGTTAAAGTAAAATCCATAGCCCTTCATTAATCAAATGAAAAGTTTTAGAAGAATAATTTCTTCCTTTAAAAAGAATACTTCTCACAAACACCCGTTTAACTAGCAAACTAAAAGAGCCTCTTAGGTTGTCAAAGCTGGCAGAGTTTGGGTTAGGTTTGCAGGGTGAGAGGGGTTAAGGAAATGGAATAGAGGACAGTATTCAATACTAACTTTATAAAGCTCTGTTTACTTCATAAATGTAGGCTTTTATGATTTTAAGGGAAACTTCTGTATGGGAACACCTGGAATAAAATGTTTTCCTTTAATTCTCTTAAATAGAAGCTGCCATCATACTCCTGGTCCTCAAGAGAATTTAACTTTCCTTGCTAATGCAATACAAAAGAGAATGACAAGCCTTCTAAAGGAGTATCTGACAAATGCTGCCCTTGTCTTAGCTAAGTATTTCATGGTAACTATTCTACACTGTTTTGCAAATCTCAGACTTTACCTAAATGAGGCAAAACAAAACAAAAACACCCACTATTGAGTACAGCTCCATTAAAGAGGATCTATCCAGCATTTTACAGTTATTACTGTTGCTATTCAGGCCAGTAATGAGTTAAGATATTTCCCAGGAACACAAAGAGCTGCCACTTAAGTCTTCAACTTCCATCTCCAACAACTACAGTCAACCATTCAGTACAGAACTGGCTCTCAAAGAGACAAAGAATATTTTACATTCTTCCGCTTTAAACGTTGGCTAACTATAGCAGAAATCCAAGAGACAAATAAAAACCCCCAATGACCCAGCCAGCTGAGTCTGAAATCCTGCTTCGACCAGAAAGAAGGTTGGTGACCTAGAGTTACCATCTCTCCTGGTTGCACATTTTCTGTTTTCTTACGGTGCTCAAGATAAGAGAGCAGTTTGTAAACCCTAAGGCCCCTCACTCCTAAATAAGTTGGAGGCAACAGACTTCAAAGTAAGACAGAATTTCCTTACATTTTTTGTAGACTTAAGAGTCCCTTCACAGGACTGCTTTCACCAGAAACAACTAAAAATAAAAAGTGTAAAAATACTCTCAACCAAGATGGGTACCTTATTCAACTGCCTTCTGGAACATGAGATGAAAAAAAAAAAAGAGGGGAGGGACCAGAATAACACTGATGGAAAATGAATGTGACGGGAGTGGGAACCAGTGTGAGGTACAACTGTAAAGGGAAATTAATATGTTAAAAAGAGAAACCTGCTTCCCTTCGAATAGTGTGTGTCTTGTATTTCGGTCACAAACAGGCTCTAAGGGAACTATGTAGCTTGTAAGTACATTAGCCAATCAGTTCTTGGGACCTGCATAAGATGCAACGTGTGAGAACAAGTTTTGTAGACTTAGTCCCGATGGGCATTTGGCAAGCTCCCCGTACTATCGCACAATTAACAGTTTCTGTAGGAGAGGCCAGAACTTAAGTAACAGAGATGCTGCAGGTCAAGTTCCACGAATTGCCATCCTCTTACAAAGCACATGCCTCTCTCCAGTTTTACTACTTCATCACATTGACAGCTTCAGACTACATTTATTCCCAAATTTTAAAATGATCACAAAAGTGGTAAACAGCTGCAGCTTACCAACATACTTTTTAAAGATTCCTGTAAAAGAAAACTACCACTTTAAAACCAGAAAATACCCAAATACCATGCTTTATCACAAAGAAACAAGGTAAAAGTAAATATGCATCTCCCTTGCCTGATTTCACATATGATATTTTAATAGCACATCAATATTGCTAGTGTAACAAAAGTAATTTAAGTTAAACTTTTCAGCTATGACATGGGCTTAATACTCAGCACAGCCCAGAGAAAAGTTTTCCAATAAACTCTCAACAGTCTTGAAAGATTGCACCTTGTAAGAAAGGTGTTCTGCCCAGAAAAATAGTCTGCAATCAAAATTTTTAAAAACTGATATGACAGCTAGCAGGAGCTAATACTTACTAGCTAGTAGTCATTACAGAAAGTATTTGTAAGATTCAAAGAATAGCCAAAAAAGTTAGCCATCAAATATGTTTACATTTTTCAAAAAACCCTTGTTAGCTGACATCCTTTTCCATTTAGATGTATGCACCATGCTAACCACAGTATCTCAAAAGATGCCAGAACAACCAGACAAAAAGCTAATCTATTTCTGAAATATTTGTAGGTACTAAAAATTAATATGACCAAGTTATCTTGCCAAACACATTTTTTACTTTTTCTGAAAAGGGAAATACATAATTGGACCAAAAATACGTAAAAGTGAGCTTTTTGACCAGCCAGACACAAATATCTCAGAGCAACCTGCACATCAGACTTTCCATCTGAACTGCACACTAAAAATGCCATGCTTTCCATTAACACCTAACCAAGTATAAAAAACTCTGGAGCGATGCATTAAGACATGGAAAACAGAATAACCCAAATAAACAGGAAAATGAAGTTATAATTAAGACAGTAAACTGCACAGCAATCCATTTCTATCTATAGCCTGTTTGACAGAAGCCATCAAGAAGAGAATTTCCCATCTGACAATCAGTGGAGTAACTGAATATATTTGGGCTGAAAAAGATCTTCAGCCTCTTTAAAATTGGAAAATATTGTCAGGATTTTCAACTCAGTTCCAGAATAACTCTGACTTACAAATCCCTAAGAAACGGAAGAAAAAGCAACTCCATATACTTGACTTTTAGAGTTGATCTGAAATACAAACAAAACGGAAAGCGTTGTAACATTCACACTGGTCAAACAGCCACCTGAAAGTCTCCAAACCCACATTTTTCTCTCAGCTTTTACATAATGCTTACCGGATGCTAACCATGTGTCACACATCCAAATGGCCTGGTCTCATAAGAACCACATACCAACAAGTACTACAACAAAGAGGAAAAAACGTTCAAGTCAAGAAATCAGCACAGTCAAAATAATCGTATAAGATCCTGAACTGCCAGCTGAGGGAAGTACCACTTTTAACAACTCTAGAAGACAAAAACTCACAACTACCTCAGTGGAATGGGTCCTCCTCAACACTACATGGACACATAATACGGTTTTATCTACGGCTACTTCTTCATGTTTATATTGTCTTTGGATTATGAAGGAAAGCAGCAAAATGACCCAGTTCCTCACCCCCTAGGCTTAGAAGAAGAGTAGAAGTGAAGGGGATCAAATGGCAGAAGCGTATTGCCTAGCACGCTTCAGAAGACAGATAATCACAGAGTTCTTAAAACGCCAAGATTTATTTCTGTCAGAAGAAAGAATTGGTGACTTCACAAGCTTCTCTCTCACCCGAAAGATGTGTCTGTCACACAAACCAGCAAATTGTGGCTACATACCACATAAAAAGTTAGGGGGGGAAAACACGGGAAAGCTCTGAAAAGAATGAGGGTAAAAAATAGCAGCCGTTTGCACAAAAGGTGAAAAATGTTCAGAGGCATAGCTTTCAAATAAAACATGCTTTTAAATAATGGATAAGTTATACAAGTAACATTTGTGTCTAAATGAGAACTGCTCTTCAAAATCATCATTTATTAATGAAAAATCAATGTATGAATATATTTATGCGCGTATGAAAACACACCTATGTGATACACTAACATAAAACTGATGCTGGCTTTAAAAAAAAGCACATTGAGATTTGTCCTACAAAATCTCCACTGCAGATGGAATTTAAAAAACAGTGTTATAACCTGTAGCTCTCTTTCAGAGCATAAAGGAAAAAAACACTAATAAAAATCTGAAGTACTGGACTTTCATGTCATCACTTTCACGCTTTTGTAAAAGATCCTACCAGGCTGTACAGAGAACACTGCATCCATCTTTCTGCTGCAGTGTCATACAGTCTTAAGGTTAACACAACTTCCATGCAGCCTGCAGACCAGTAAGTTAGAGGCCTATCACTTTCTTAAATTTTTTTGCCATGATCTCCTCAATAGAAGGTTGGGTCAGATCTCTCAGTCGTCACATCCCTAACAGCCATGCAAGGGAAAAAATACAATATTGATATAGCAAAGCAACAATAGTAATACTCTAGGTTTTCACTTATTACTCCTCTAGTGCATGGAGAATACAAGTAATTGTCAACAGAGAGATTACCAGAATCCTAGCTACAGTGCTAGTACAGAGCTACAGTGATACACTTCATTTCAGATTTTGAGTTGTGAGTATTCAGCACGAGGAATTCCCTATTTAACCCCCCTAAGTCTGCCTGGTTTTGCAATAATCTATAAATAAAAAGCCTGGCCAAGACAGGGGTCCACTGCAATATCTACAAACAAGGTGCAGAAGACCACTGTGTATACAATAAAAAGGCTTCTGAAAGCTTCAGGAAATTGCAGTTAACAGTGGTCTTCTATTCAAGGTTGGTGTCTCTGTTACAACACTACAGAGTACTTCCAGTTGTCATGCCAGAATACCTGTTGCCTTGTCACAGCACTAGGACTTCCAGAGCACCAAGAGAGTCTCCCTCAGACCAGGACACCACCCCACCCTGAAGAGTGAAATAACTGAGTCTCTGCAAGTACCAATTTACTTCTTTAGAAGTACAGAAGAGTACTATACACAATTTGTATCCATTTTACATAAACTGAAGTGCAGATATCTAATCCTAATCCACTGTTCCTTCCCACCCAAGTAAGCGAGTTGTGAACATTATTAATGGAGAGCTCCATTAAAAGCAGCATATACAAATGTCAACTGATCACAGAACACAAGCACTGAAGTATTATACTAAAAAATGACTAAAAATCCCTGCTCTGAAAGGCTTTCAATATATACAAGGTAGAAAAAGCAGCATTCTAGCTACTGTCCAGATACAGCAATGATTCAAAGATCTTACCTAAGATCATACACTACAGTCTTCAGTATGGCCAAGAAATTAACAGGCGTCTCCAATACTGATCCTCATCTAAACTAACAGTAGCATTTTATCCAACCACGTAGCTACACCAGCATCTACACAGCCATACAAACTTCCATTACTAGATACAGCACACAAACAGTTACCCATCACTCTGGGTGCTTCACAGACACAACATATTGCAGACCCTTAGAGGGAAGGGGGGGGAGCGGTTAAGGAACACCCAGTCTGGGGCTACCAAAAAAGGCAGGGCCAATCCCAGGATATCCTGTGTGATATGTGCTCTAATACGGACATAAGAAAGAATCACCCTACCAAGTGCAGTCATAGCACACAGGCAGTAGCTGCCTGCAATTCAAACAAGTCATACAAACTCCTCTTGCATAAGCAATAAAATGTTTCAGGTACTACTTCCTAGTGCTCTGACAGACATGCAGCAACAGGTTACACTTGGAAAACACAAAATTACTAATCCTAGACTTTTCCCCTGCCTCTGCAGGAAAGGGTCCACACCTGGGGCAAGGACAGCTGATTATTTCCTAAACCTAAATTTTAGCTAGTATTCTAGGGTGAAACAATCCCAGTTTTGGCCACCTGAACATACCGATTTGAAAACTGCAACACCTGAGGGGCAGACCGAATCTCTCAGGACCACGGCAATAACAACTGTAGCTGTCCTATTCCAAAGTGCAGGTTGACAATATAGCTCCTGAAAACGTAATAATTAACTGTTCCCAGAAACTGTCACCTTGGTCTCTTCCTCCCTTTGCCTGTTTTCCTGCAACAAGTGCCCACACCTACCTGTCTGCATGGTGGGCCAAGGCAAGGAACTAATGCGCAAAAAAAAGTCCTTCCAAGAAAATTCCTCCTGGCTTATAGTGTAGTACAATTCCCACGAGGCCATGAAAGCATCATTTCTGTCAAAGATGAGACTAGAAGTGGAGGGAAAGGCACCCTCCCCCCTTTTGGGGACAGTAAGTCCAGAGAAGGGCTTAACTGTGTTGTCAAACAGCAACCTCAGCCTGCAACTGCGTATTTACCACGCCAGATCAAGTAAGGGCTCTTTAGCTAGAGAAGCTGATGGAATGTAACAATCTTCCCTCCACAACAGAGGTTTTTCTAGTCCAAGTCTCCCAAATTAAGACTGAAGAACCAGTAATAACACTATACAAAAATTTAATTCAGAAGGGCTGTAATTAGAAACTTGATACAGGAAAGCATAAAAATACAATTACAGAGAGAGCTGTAACTAGAAGTTTAAAGTTTTAGCTGTTACTAGAAAGATGCATAAAAAAGCCCTTGGTATTTTCAGATGATCCACAGCTACCTGCTAACTGGTACACCGACCAGAGCAAGCAAGCGCAAGACTATAATGCGACCCAACTCTGCCCATTCCTTTTGGTATTCGAACAACTATTTAAAAAGACACTTTAATGCCCTCTGGCTCTACAACAAAACATTTCGGTGCACGTTCAGATTAAACTGAAAAACGTCTCAGAGCCAGTTAAAACACTTCCAAAAGCACCTCCATCGTTGCTTTTATCACAGCACTGGGGACCGGTAACAGAGGACACCAGTGAGCTGAAACAACGTTTCTCAGAAACGAGTATTCTGTGAATTCTGCATCGTGGCAAGTGCTTTGGCGAAACACACCTCGGAGAAGAGGCAGCTGGATTCAAGGGAGAGACAAGGCGAGGGGGGACACGGCGCAGGACCCTTCAAGCTTAGCCTTAAAGCTGTCCCCCACCTCTTTGGGTGGATTTGGGGCAGGAGAAACGCCCTAGGCGGGTGGAGGGTAACCGCGCTCCAAAGCGGCGAGCGGCACTGCCGTGTAGCGCAGACGTCGCTCCAGGAGAGCGACAAGGTTACAGGCGCCAGGCCGAGCTCGGAGAAGGGGCTGCGGCTCGCTCCCAGCCGCGCACGGCCAAGGGACGCCGCGCCGAGGGGCGGCCCCTCCCCTCCCCTCCTCTCCTCTCCCCGGAGCCAGCCGCTGCTCCCGCTTCCCGGGGAAGCCAGCCCTCCCGGAGCCAAATGTCACGGGGCGGACAACGGAAACGAGCCGAGGGCTTCCTGCCAACCACGCACGCACCCAGGCGCGGGGCGACTCCTGCCCCTTCCCTCCCTCCCTCCTGCGCAGCCCCCAGAGGAGGGGAGCAGGGAGGGAAGCGCCCCGCGCCCTAACGGCTGCCCCCCCTCCCCCCACGCAGCCCAACGGTCGCTCCCGCCGCGCGCGCCCCAACGGCCGCAGCCCCCGCGCCGCCCGGGCGCCGCCCGCTCCCACCTTCCGACAGCTCCAGCTCCAGCTCCGCCAGGCTCTCGCGCACCTCGGGCGGCAGCGGCACCGCGTCCAAGGAGCAGCCCCCGCGCTCCGCGGCCATGGTGCGGGCGAGGAGCGAGCGGGCCCCGCCAGAGCCGCCGCCCAGCGCCGCCTCAGGTAGGGACGGGGCCGGAGACGGGAAAGAGGAGGGGAGGCGGCCCCCAGCCGCAGCGCGCGCGAGGCACGGGAAGGGAAGGGAAGAGGGGGGAGCGGGGAGGAGGCGCTGCGCCGGCCGCTCCCGCACCGCGCAGCCGCTGCCGCAGCCACAGACGCGTGCACAGCGCGAGGGGGCGGGGCCCGCGCCGCGGAGGGCGGGGCGGGGCGGGGCGGAGGGCGGGGGCGGGGCCTGGCGGGGAGGAGTGGGCGCTCCCAGGCCGCCTCGCGCGAGCGGCGGGGGGCGGGGCGGGGCGCGCGCTCCCTCTGGCGGCGGAGGTGGGTCGCGGCGCCGCGTGGGGCAGCGGCCGTTGGTGGGGCGGGCGGCGGCCGTTGGCGGCGCGGGCCACGGGCCGGGCCCGCCTCAGCGAGTAGCTCCTTGGGGGCCGCAGCGAGGGGCGTTGGGGTGTGCAACCCAGGGGCGTGCGCCCGCGGGCAGCGAGGGCTGTGGAGCCGCCGGCTGTGGCCCTGCAGGCCCACGGCAGGGCCCCGGCACCCTGAGGTGGCCCTGTTGCCAAGGAGGTGCCCGTGAACCCTAGTTGTGCTGCCAGCCCGCTCCCCACCTCCTTGCAGCTCATCCAGCTGCTGTTCTTCCTCATTTACTTTGAAATCCTTCTGCAGCTTTACCTGGCCTGCCTTCTGGTGCTGCCCCTTACTGAGACCGTATTTTCTCCCCCTTCTCTTTCCCCTGCCTGCCCCTTCCACCTGGCAAAAAAGGAAAAATGGAGCCCTAGGGCCTTCCGCTGCCTTAGGGAGGTGACCTGGAGCCCTAGGGACCTAACCTGCTCACTGGCGTTTGCCAGGAGAGACCTTAGCGCTTGGCAAGGTGCAGAATTACACTGAGTATCAGGCAACTTGAAAGCCTCCTGTCTGCCTCTGGGTGCAAGCTGGTGATTGGAACTGGGAAGTTAAAAAAAAAGGTCTTTTCTGAAGGCAACCATACTTCAGGGGCACTACAAAGGCCAGCAGGAAATGTTTGTTTTGGAGCATGTGATCCATCAGCTTTTGCAAATTTAACCAGTGGTTCCAGGGTGAGTGTGCGGCAGCACGCTGAGGCATGAGCTTCCTCTGGTGTCAGTCCAGAGAACCAGTCTCTGCAGCCACCTGAAGATTTATTCCAGGGCAAAATCTAGGATCTTGCCAGCGGTCCCGACTCCTCACCAGGACAGATACTGGTACCCACTAGCAGCACTCCCAATTTCCACTCATACTGCAATGTTTTGCTATACTTTCTGAGCTGGGATGCATCGGGGGGGTTGTGAAATAATGGCATTGGGCTCAAGTGCAGAGAAAAGATGTATATTTCTGGCCTGACCATAAGGACTGCTGTGCCTGTAAAAAGAATCTTGGAGCCACAAGGTATAGAAAAAACCTGGGAGAAATTTTCCGTTAGCATGAATGCAGAGTGTTGCTGAGTAGCATGGTCATGGCACCACACGCAGTATCCCTGTGGATCCGGTCCCTAAGCCAGAAGGAGAATGACAAAGGCAGAAGGGTTTCTCTTTATTCTGAACGCAGAACACTTAGCTGCTGAGGAAACAGTCATGTTAATGCTTTTCTCCTCCTCATACACAGACATTACAAGTATAAGAAGTCGCACGATTGTCTGCCCTGACTCTGCTACTGAGGGGGAGCAGCAGCAGTGTAGTCCTTCCCCGGGCCATCTATGTTCATCCTGGGTGCATCCCAGGTAGCATGGCTATTTGTGTTGGTTTCAGAAGCCTGGGGTTCACATCACACAGCATCCGTGGTGTGGGACCGCTTTCGTTTTTAGCTGTGCTGGACAGCCTGCAAAGAGAGCATCTGTTTGGGGCTGTAGGCCTACAAGCAGCAAATAGAAAGGGTTGCATTCAAGTTTGCCAACATGATGTTGCTTCCTTGTTGTTTCTGTGGGCGTGGGTTTGTGGCATGCTGCCTCAGCATGAGACAGAGATACAGCCAGACATTTGCATTAGCAGATACTCCAGGTTACTGAAGTGGCAGGAGGTTCTCAGTTCACTCTCCATTCAGCGAAGGTTATAAAAAATGACCTAAAACATCAACCACTTTCTGTTCCTGTCACCTAGACCTAGCCTTTCCTTCCCCTTGTCTTTCTTTTCACTCCTACTACGTCTCCTTCTCCTTCACTACCCGGTCCCCAAATGCCTGGGGCCTGAAATTCCTCTGTCTGCTTGTACTATTGTCACAAGAGAGTGTCCTGTGTCATGCACTTGACAGGCCACAGAGATACCCTACCAGTACCTGGAAAGCCATGCTATTCAAAGCTTGACTCCACCACCCCTCAGCAGGCATGTCTGTCTCAGTATTTCCACTACTCTTCAGATTACTGTGACTTTCAGAACCGGGGAGCTGACAGGAGGATGGCCACAGGCAATACTGTGTTGTATCTCACAGATCAAGGACTGACAAGCTTTCTCTCTTCTCTGCAGATTTCTTTTCTGAATAAGGGGCTGCAGGGGCTGCCTCTTCCCACAACATCCTCCCTCTGTTTCTGGAAGCAGTGATCACCAAGGAGGCCATCGCAGAGGAGCTGCTGTGGTGCCTGAGGAGCAAAAGGTCTTTATGAAGAGAGGAAATGAGAGAGGGGAAGAACGGTGTTGACTGACATGGAAAGGTTCCTACTTGGACGTGCAGCTGCACTGCCAGCAGTACGTAGCCCACTTGGATCAAGGCTTTTGGAGGTTTGGCTTATCTCACAGGTGTATGTAGGGGGTGAAGCCAAGTAGATACAGACACCTGGGAAAGTGGCAGGTGTTCAGGCAGGAAGCTCTCTATTCCCCTTCAGAATAGAGAGCAGCAAACAAGCTCAGGTTCGATGAGACCGTGCTGTGGGACCTCCAGCAGCAGGCTGCTGTGCTGTCACCAGCACTGTCACAGACGGTAGAGGGTAGCTGTCCCTTGACCAGCGGCAGGTGTGTGGAGCTGGCCTAGGGCACCTTCATCCTGACACAAAAGGCATATTGGATTTCAGAGGCACAGCAGCAGGCTTGGGAGACCTTTGAGGCTCTGTGGCCCTCCTCTCCACACCTTGAGATGCCGGTGTGCACCTCTGCTAACTAATTCGCAGAGCCCAAATTCCCATTCATTTTAGTGCCCCTTCAGCTGTTTTATGGGGAAATTTTACTCTGGTGAAGTTGCCACATCAGCCCCCTAGGTAACAGCAGGCTGTTGTTTACTGGTTGGTGAGATTTCACATTCCTGCTCCATGCTTACAGGTGTGGCACATGTGCCTTCCTTGCACGTGTGTCAGGGGAAAGAGATGCAACATGGGCCCATTCCCTATACTCACTAGCCCTAGCATCTCCTTGGCTGTACATACAGCCACTTTCTGCCTGTGGTTTGGCCTCGCTGCCCTGCGGTTCAGAATCCCCTCAGCTCTGAAAATGATTTATCAATAGCCTGCACTGCAGAGGGAAGGAAACATTCACACTGAAGACCTGTGGTTAGTCTTTGCTTGGGGAAGATGTAGGCAGAGAGCTTGGCCTCTGGCTACCTGCTTTCTTACTGATTTTACAGGTAGAAAGCAGGTGGGCAGGAGAATATAGAGACCAGGACACAGGGAGACAACTCTTCTCAGGAAGAAATGGCAGAGGGAAAGCTGAAGCTTCAACCAAAAGCCTTGGCATAAGCAATGGCTGAGAGCTGGACAAAAGGAAACAAAAGTCTCCCATTCCCTCCTCCAGACCTGTCCCAGCTGGCTGTCCCCCAGCCTTTCTCCCCCTTACCAGTTCCTTCCTCCCTTCAGAGCAGCTGCTGTTTTCTCTAGCTGCTGTTGGCACAAATTCCCTTCTTCCCCCCTGCTTCCTTTTCTCTTGAGCTGTGGCTACTGCCCTAATGGCTGTTCTCAAGCTTCCTTCTCCTCTGCTGAGGGCATGCTCTTGCCTTTTCCTGAGCTCCTTGCTACAGGTCAAGTGCCACAGGTGAGGGAGTGAAGCTGCCATGAAGGAGCAGTTGTAGGAAGATGACTTCACACCAGGGAAAATGACCACCACCACACCAAATGAAAATAAAAGGAATAACTTCAAAATTTCCTTGTTAGTCGTGTTCCCCATCTCCCACTTAGCTAAGTCTTGGACTACACTGTGAGTCATAGCCCTTAGCAATCAGGGAACAGACAGCATCCCAGACAGGAATGCCATGCTGGGCTGAGCACACAGCTGACAAACTGGTCTTGAGGTCCCAAGTCTGGCAGAAAAGGCACTCCTGTGTTCCTGAAGCGATTAGGCAAGGTGGAAGGCATTCAGGGGGTGCTGGGAACCCCAGCAGCAGGTCTGTTGCACAGGGTCTGTCATCTGCTGATGAGCCAACCAAATGAACACTGTATGTGGAAATAACATGATTAAATGGGGCGTATAACTGCCAAAGCATGGTCCCTCACCCCAGCCATGCAGGTGATATGCAGTGTTGCTCACACTGCAGATAGGACTTGGGTACTGCACATAATTGTGTCCTTCCTTGGGAAATTGCTACTGGCATTCTCACTAATTCTAGTGCCTGGGCTAAGAAAACGGGGGTTTCATAAGACTGTCCACTGAATCCTGCTCAGTTTTCATAATCTTCCCTAGCAGGACAACAGAGTAGTAGCCCTTAAGTGTTGTTACTGTAGGCTAGGCATCAAATGGGAACGTAGAACCTATCCTAGCAGCTCCAGGATAGCTCAGCCACCAGAGACCAAAGCCCAGATGATTTCAGTGTCACCTATGTGCAGTGCAGAGACTTTGGTCACCACCCCCTCTAGTACCCACTGACCAGCAGGAGCTGTGGGGCCCCACAGAGCAACAGCCAGTACAAGCTTCTGGGACAGTATGCAGGGCTGGTGAAGGTGCACGCCAGTTCCTGACACTGGGCCGCAATGCAGCTGAAACCCTTGAGACTTGGGGTGACCAACAGTGGACCCAAGGACAGTGCAGACCCAGCTGACTCTGAGCAAAGCACACACCACGGCAAGGACCCCCAGAAAGCCATTCCCCCCTTTTTTTCAGAGGAATTAGATACAGGAGGATGGGCAGGAGTTTATCGAAGGTGTGCTGACATTACTGCGGCACGATTAAGCATACCACTCCTCCCCTGCATGCCTTGCAGCTTCGCGTCCAAGCACAGAGTGGGGAGTTAGTTTGAGGAGCAGGTACCACAGTGTTACTCAGAAATGACACTAGCAGCAACAGTAAGAAGGTTTCTGCATGCAGGGTTGTCTGTGGCTGAGTGCCACCCAGACACGGACACGTTAACAGCATCTGTGCAACACAAAAGGACAGTGGTGTTTCCCTGAGGGAACGCAGTCAAGGAAGCAATGCTTGTTGAAGTGAATGTGTCCCACAGTTTTGCACTAGAAAGGTGATGCTGGGTTAGATAATACAGTAGCCAGAGTTAAATCCCTAAACTAAATTTGTTGGAGATACAGGAAGCCTCAGCATCAAGGACCTCCAAGTTACCAATATGCTCTCATTACCTCAAAGGAATTGCTGACAAACAGCCTTCCTTCACAATCCTCATTTTTGAGAGGGACGAAATAGAGCATATATAGGAGCACTTAATTATTAGTTATTCCAATGTGCTTGCATCTAAGTGCTAATGAAAAATACTGTGTGTTCCTGGGACTTCTGTGTACACATTAAGACAACGCTTGAATCATTGTCTTTAATGATTCTTTGGGATATTGAATTACACTATAGATGAGTTTGAAAATGTGCCAGTGTGCCATACAAACCAAGCTGCATTTGAAACAAAACTGGCCCTTAAAATCTGACAACCTACCAACACCAGGATATATGCTGTGATAAAAAAAAATAGATACAGTTTACCTTTTATCCCTTAAAAAATGTTTTCTTAGTCTCTGCCTACAAGTGCCAAATTTTAAAACTAAACTTTAATTCAGGTTAGAAGATTTGTAACATCACTGCTTACTGTTTCATTATGAATACAAGCCCTAAGGTCTAACAGCCCTTCTGCTTACAAAGCAAAAATGAAAAGTGCAGTTCACACACTTAAGTGTGAAATTACAAATTTGATTTAACGTCAGTTTTTAACTCTGGTGTCTAAAAACCCACATTATTTATGAGAAAATGTACAAATGCTATGCTAAACAAAACAGACACCAATAACATTCAGAGCCTGCAATTTGACAGAATGCTAAATTTAACGTTAAGACTCCTAGAACTAGATTTAAAAAAATATGCCACGGGCACATAAAGCAATCACCAGCATAAATTTACTTTGTCAGTTCAAATTGGTTTAGAACATCAGACATTAACTGAGCTTTAGGAAGATCAGGTACTGTTTGTCCCTCTAATTTTATGCCGAATCAGGTGTCATATGTCCTCCTATAGCTGGCACATGGATAATCTATAGCGTATGCCAAGATAACATTGCACAAACTCAGTCACATGCCCACGCTGACCCAAATCCTATGTAGGACAGTGCATAGATCCATTACTTCGGATGGTAGAACCACAGATTGAGTCGTGTCTCACAGCAGCACAGCCAGGATCCTCTAACACACACACTACTTCATTTCCTCTTCCATGCAGACTAACCTAGTACCTTTTTGTACCTCTTGTAGTAATGCTGATGTGAAGCCCAGCACTAACTTCCAAAGCTAGCTGCATGGCCACTGTTCTTCAACACAACCTGCAGACAGCAAAGTAAAGATTCTCAAAGTGAGGAAAGAACTGGCAAAATGGCACAGCACTAGCTCATGCGTAGTAAGAACAGGCATTAGGTAAGGTCTTAGCACCATATGGAGAACAAGAAGTTATCAGTTTCCCACAGAAGTGCCAGGACACGATCCGGTGATTTTTCTTCCTCTGCTAGAGGTCTCCAGGGGCTGGCCCAAAGGTGACCATGGCCTGCAAGGCCCCACGTGGCTCCGCAGGCACATTTGCCTCTGGAACAGGCAGCCTGGCTGGGAGCAAAGGAAGCCCAGCAAAGAGATGCTCTACTCCACCCCTTTCTCCCTGCCTTGTTAGGGCTGTGGGAAAGGGCACGCTCCTTTTATCTGGCCAGGCTGAGAACAGACTCAAGCAGGAAACTCATCACCAAAGTTACAGGGTTGCTGCAGGGCAGCTTTGCTTTCTTAGGGCTTCAGACAGGAGCCTGAATTGCACACTGTGCTACCCCGCTGGCTCTGTTCCAAGGGCTGCCTGGGGACTCAGGAATACACCCATGGATGCTTCCACCACCACGCAAGGACAACACCACACAGACCTGCCAGGCACAGCACTTTCTAGAGCCCAGGCTCCAAGCGCCCAAGAGACAACAGCACCTGATAAGGAGTCAGGAGCACCAAAGATAGTCCAGTGTCCCTGAAACTCTTGTGGGAATATCATCTTCCTTCATTTAGGGTTGGTACCAAAGCTCCACAGCAATAGTTTCCACCTCCAAATGGTGCAGAAGCTCTAGGCACTTCTCATTTCCCCCACGAAGGGCTCTGAGCACAAACAGCTCTTCCCCATCCCATACCAACCTTTTTTTCCTAACTAGCTCCTTGGAGGCCAGGCTCCTCTATAAATGTATCATATTTTTTTTTAGTAAATTAAATGGGTCACTACCTGATGATATGCCACATTGAAGCTTCAAAAGCACATCAGTACTTTCAGAAGATGGAAAGTGGTATGAAGGGAAGTCTTACTGAAGCTTCTAAATCCCCACATCAGCTACTGAACTTTTCCCCTGGGAATGTTCAAACTGCCATACTGTATTAGACCAAGACAGCAGTCTGACTTAGTGGCTAATTATGAATATGAATGTTCATCAAATGGAGTAAGATTCAGGGTTGACTAATAAGTATTCATATTTACAGATAAAGAAGGGCCTGTCAATACTGATACTGGACAACAGCAGCTAAGTAAGTATATAATCTCGGATGAATGTGAGTATGCAATTGTCAAATATCCTCTCAGTTTCTGCTGGGAAAATATCCTGTAATAGGCTCCAGTGGAATAACCTGCATCCCGAGGAAGTTTTCTGATCTGCTGAAGCTAAACATAGTGTATGCTTCAAAAATTAAGATTTCATATTTCCAAAGTCTTAAAATACTTCTAGCATTACAGTTCTGCCTATATTTTTTATAAAACCTTAAATGAATCTTAGGTAATCCCAAGAACACTTGGTTTCTGTAAAACCTTATGACAACAAATACCACAGGTAACTATCACACAAGAAAGTCTTATTCAGCATTATATTTGCAATCTCTTACCATGTTTCCACTGTGAGAGATGACTAGAAATGGGTGTGAGATGGCAAGAGACACTGGATACTAACAGGTGACTACAGGGAGTGCTATCACCAGAATGCCTCATTCCTTTTGTCTCTTCTCTGACAGTAACTTAATGCATTTGCAGCTGGCACCCTGAAAGGTATTTACAGCACAAAATACTTGGCAGAACTTTTTGCAGTCAGGAGTTTCAGTGACATTAGAGCTATATACAGTTTAGGTGTTTTTTAAAATTACCACAAATGTATACGTTTAAACAAAAGCTATTGAGCCTTTTCAATTTGCAAAATTAAGCTAAAAGCATCCAGACTAAACAGGACAGATTAATACCAGCCAGTCCAATAGTTACTGTAAAAAATTATAAGCCAGTGACTAAGTTATACTTTTTTTCTCTTATATCCTGGCTATTTGCACTTTAGACTGAACTTAATTAGTGCTTTCCTCAACTGAGCCTATGTTTTTTCCCATTTAATAAAGACTAACCTCATCCAAATGTATTTTGGAAACGCTGTCTTTTTTCAGTTCCTAAACATGTAAGTACGTAACAAAGATGATCCAGTTTGCCAAGTGTCAGAAGAAGCTGCTTTTCAGACTACTCTTTTAGAGTCTCCAATAAGTGGAGACAGAGGTAACTATGCAGCAAGTTTCATTCAGCTGTTTCCAAACTATTTGTAGTGGGGTCTTCCAAGAGAAAATTAGCTAGTGCTGCTCTATCTCACTGGTTCCAGTGTGGGTTTCCTCTTGTGTGGACTAGCATCTGTTAACTTCTGTAAATTCTGCAAATACTACTCAGCACACTAGTAGCAGGCAGTGAGAGAAGGTGGCTCAAGCTGTCACTCAGAGGGGAAAACAGCAGAGCAGCAAGGGCAGACATACTAACCCATTTTGGAAAATACTGTACTGAACACTGGCACAATTTCCCCCAAATCTCTGCTCGGTCACAGTGGTCGTGGGAGGGAGAAGGGACAGAACTAGTTTGCACCACTGCATTACAGGGAACATTAAAGGAGACTGGAATGATACTGAGTCAACTCAATGGCTAGAGAGATCGGAGTCTCTGACAGGTGAAAATGACACTGGAGGAAAACCTAACATGCATTCAACTTGCTGAGCAGGCACAGATTAATTATATTGCATGAGTTCAGAGAGGCAGATGCTCTCCAGAAGGACCAAATACATCATGCATGCACAGCGCAGAAGAGCTGATGGCTTGACACTGAATTGCAATGTGATGAGAAAGACTGCAGGAAGGAGGACTCATTTATTGCAAAGCCAGAAAAGCAAATCCTAAATTCACAAAATGCCATATAGCTGAGATTTGGGGGAGGTTTTTAAGCTGTTCTGTTAGTCAGAATGATCTTTCTCAAATATTAAAATTCCAAACAATTTTAGGTACAGGGAAAGAAGTAAAGAACATGAAGGATTGAAACAAATATCCACACGCTCTAAGAACTCACTAATAAAATGCCATTTTAATAACTTTTTACAAGGAATCCAGCTATACACTATAGAAAAATAAACACAGAAAAGACTCTTTGCAACTTACAATACAGTGATGCAGGCACACTTCAGCTGTTGACTTAGTAGTAATTCCACATGAGACTGTAAAACATTATTCTTAGTGAAAAGTAATTTCCTCTTAAAGTACTAAAATATAGTAAAAAGTCATATAAAAATCTGATGCAAAAGCACTGCGTAGACTAAAACCCCTTTATTCAGTTGCACAAGAGATCACAAGCGCCTTCATTCACTAGGGAACAACTCAGAAGGAAGCAATAACCTGGGGGGTTCGCAGTACGGATTTCAGAAGTGTTCTGATCACTTTTTTGTGTTTCGCTGGCGAGGTGATCCTGGAACTTGTCCTAAATTTAAATGAAACAAACAAACATTAGAAAACTGTCTATATTACAAAGCAACAGGGTACAGTTAGCAGCATGTAATTTCCCCAATGTGCTTCATATGAACTACGCTGAAAGCAATTACTGTTTTCATGAGCCACCTAAGAACAATACAAAACAAGATTTGAAAGCTTACAAGCCTGCCAAAGCAAACGTTCACACTAAGATCAATGTTCAATCATAGGCGTATTTTACACACAGCAGAAGGATTGTTTCGTTCAAGCCTTTCACTCTTGTGATGATTCAATATGCATTCTGTTGCCGGACAAGTTATTGTAACAGAGTAAATGTTTTAAAGCTCATTGGAAACTGGGAACTCATTTTGCTCACAGCTCACACACTGAAGGTTACAATATCATTCCTTAAGATTCTGCTATATCATGAAAGTTTGAAAAATGCTATGCACTTTCCTCAAAACTGCTATTAATTGTGCTCCAGTTAGGTAATCCACACTTAGCATGAAGCAAAATACCTTATCCTATGAAATGCTGTCAAGTTTCAGTTCCAAAATTTGTTTACCTGTATCTACCATGAAGAGTTTCAGTACTGGGGGGAAAATATCACTCAAAGTCATGGTATTAAGGTTTCTAGGTAAAATCCTGATCCTGCTGAGAACAGTGTCATAGTTCCCATATGGGAGTGTCACTGTAGCTGTTGACTTTAGTGATATAAGCAAGGCTAGGATTTATAGGCGAAACTAATCTATTTTTATTACAGCAATTCAGACAGCTAGAAAAACAGGTAAACAATCTTCTGGACTTTCCCCAGAGCTGTTGTCCAGCTATATCAGGCTCCTGTGAATTTCAACAAAGCAAAGATTCTTCCCTTTCTATGGAAAGGCACATAATGGTTTCCAAGATTAATTTTGCAATCCTAACACGTTTTTAATCATAAGAATTTGCCTCAAAAGTTACCTCTAAAAATCATTATTTTATTAAAAGGCAGAAACCAGTAGTCACAATTAATAAGGTCCTTCATATATTGTGGCAAAATAAATGAGAACACTACAGCATCTCTAGAACGTACATTAAATGCTCAAACTTGATTATTTGTTGGATCTCAAAACATATTAATTGAGGAGCCAGCCAACTAGATGTGTTTTGAATGGGCATCTGCAGTAACTGTAAGGCCAAGAGCCACTATTTAACAGTGTCATCAATGATTGAACCTCCACCCCTTCCCCATAAAATCACCACAGAGAAAATGTCCTTATGATAAAGACTGGAGGAGTGACCAGCAGTAAATACCAGTGACAGACAGAGTTCTGTGGGCACAGTCAAATATCATTTTTCTCAGGACAGCCATCAAGAAGACACATATATCTGGGCAAAGGCTGAAGGAAAATTACAGGAGGTAAGTCTACTTGGGAAGCAGCAGCTGATAATGCTATAGTTCGTGAAAAAAAGCATTATTTAGGTATTTAAGTGCAATGTGTGGAGGAATCCACACGGCCCTCCCTTGGTGCCATGCCCTTACCAGATACGGAAATCCATCTGGTAATTTTTACAACTTTTGGCTGTAAAGAGGGGTAAGAAAGAATGATGGTTGGTGGAAGGAAGTCAAAAGTGACTGTAGTAATGACCCAAAAACAGCGTGATGAACAACTGATCCTGGAGATCAGTAACCAAAAGTAACATAAGGAAGGAACCAGCAATAGTAGAGGAAAAGGATAATGGTTGGATGAAAACACCAACCACAGTATCTGACTTGGTGGCCCATGTAGTGCTCAGACCAGGAGACCAGTAACGTAAACCTGGCATGGCAAAGCAAGCTTTGGGGAAGATCCTCCAAAGACCCCAGAGGAACAGCCGCCAATAGGCTTGACTACTGTGTGGAAGCACTGGAGCCTTGTCCTCCTCACTGGATCTGTGATGAAGCAAGCTATGTGTTCTGCCCTGATCTGGACCATGTTCAGCATGGTCCCATCCTTGTCAGTGGTTTGAGCCAACGTGGGTGCCCTGCCCCATTTCCCTGGTGTAGGCATGGCTTGGCCTGCAGATAACATGTAACTGGTTTACATGTGAGGAAACACTCTGTGCATGGGTGTGTGTGTGTGTATTCTAAATATTATGTTATTCCTATTAAGTGCATTTTGCTTTGCTAAATTCAGTCACTATTGTTTTATAAATTTTAGTTAATAAAATAAATATCTGAATTAAGCAAGGGCATATCTATCTCCCTGACATAACTACACCCACATTAGTCAACCAACAGTCACAGCATATGGTGATAAAATTTGGTGCACAGTGTGGGCAGACGGCATTAAAAGGTATCAAGAGCTGTGACTCTATCGCTGCGTTCCAGCACCATGGCTGCCCTAAGTTGGTGGAGAATGCAGGCAGCATGAGGCTGCTCCTGCAACGCAACATTTGCATGTATAAACAAAGAAATCCCCCAGAGAAAGTTATCTTTGTATTTGGTCTAGCACAAATGACACAGAAACTGTGGGTCCAGCTCTGTTGTTCACAATCCAGGGATACCGATAAACTGGAGAAGGTTTAGACTTAAGTCTGAAAAATAACAAAACACTGGAAAACACATCTAATCATATCCTGATAGGAGATGATTTGAGAATGACTTGATCAAAGTTTATAAATTCTTCCTCTGGGCAAGAAAATTTTGAGATATAATTAGGATATAACAGGAGACAGTAACTAGAAGATGAAACTAAGCAAATTCAGTCTAGAAATGAGATAAAAATGTTTTAAATGGAAAGGATAAGTGCCACTACAATCCTTAGTGAGCTCTTTGATCAATCGTAGAACAAGATGGCTGCTTTTCACTCTCTCCTTTTTATTATCTGCTGCAGAATATGAGGAAGGGATAAATGAGGGAAGTATTACAGTTTGTGCTACAAAGGAGGCCCTACTCAGCTATTGCCATGGTTCTTTTTGACCTCGGAGCTAATTATCTCTATATGCAACTTCACTTAAACTGCGGCACTTGCTCATTTAGACTTGACAACAGGATGGAAGGAAAAAAAAAAAGAAATCAAATGGAAGCTATCCACTCTTACCTCTGAAGAACTTCACTAGGAACTTATTCAAGAAATGTCATTCTTGGACTAGTTTTAGATATGACTCACGAAAAAGTAAAGTTTCATTTTAGAGACATACTTAGCTTTTCCTCCTTCCACAAAAAATTATTTTTGATTAAAAAGATATTCTTGACATTCTTTAAGTGTTAAAGGATATGTAGGAGATCCTTGCAAAAAGAAGCCCAAACTGGTGAGAGCTCTGAGGGATAACAGGGTTCTCTTACCTGGCTGCATACCCCCTAGTCTTTGCTGGATAACCTCTAAGCGATGAATGTATTCAGTAAGCGATTGTTCAGGATCCTGAGCAGACGCAAGTGACTTTTCTGAAGCTGAACTTGTGGATGGATGCAATCTTAAAAGGAAAACAAATTATTTATTCTCTTAAAGCTCAGGTCATACACTCAAATAAATATTATAAAAGTACATTCATATAGGCAGTAATTTAATGCAAGGCAAACTAGAATATCAGTAAAAAGCTATGTACACCTGGATTTAAAACAAAAGCATAGAGACTGGACAGCTTTTATATAAGGGAGTCAAAAGGAAAGGATGTTTTTGATAAAAGCTGAAGTATCTCAGGCCCACTCTGCTGATAAGCAACAGAAAGTCCCTCAGGTAAGAAAGCTGCAGTCAGAGAAAGTCCAAACGTCCAGTGTGAAAAGACCCATTTCCATGGAGAAGGACGGAAGAAGTATATGCTGCATGCAGGTACCTTCCCTCCTGCTTCAGCAGGTAAAAGATTATCTTGAAGTTCCAACTCAAAAAAGCTCAGGGGAGCCTTCCGATCGTATGTTGTGCCTGTAATTCCTTTCTCTATATTATTAATGGATTTCAAACATCAGCAGAAAGATACATTTTTGAGGGAACACTCAATGCAAA
Source organism: Dromaius novaehollandiae (assembly GCF_036370855.1). Classification (NCBI taxonomy): domain Eukaryota; kingdom Metazoa; phylum Chordata; class Aves; order Casuariiformes; family Dromaiidae; genus Dromaius; species Dromaius novaehollandiae. The sequence goes on from NC_088104.1 coordinate 44,490,715, forward strand.
CATGTTGCTGTTTTGGAGCTAGGATGTATTCCTTCTGCACCTTTTTAACAATGAAAGTCAGTCCTGTCTCCTTTCTACGTATCTTCACCATGAAAGCATCAGCCGTCTTCTACCCCATCCTCTATCTGTGTTAGACTTTGGCCATCACTAACCCCATCACCCAGAGTGATCAGTCAGGGACTATTATCATCTTTGTTCCATAAAATAGAGATGACTTTTTGCTTCACAGCTAAGCTGCCAAGTACTGTTTCTGTCTGGCAGTCCCAGAGGCATCCAGGGACAAAGAATAGGATGGGGCAGAGTTTACCCTTTTGGGAAATGCTTGCAAGCTTCTACCTCTTCAAAATGTTTTTACTAAACTCTATGCAAAATGGAACATTATCCATCTTTCACATTAAAAAAAAAAAGCCAGCCATGTCAAAAAGCCTAAAGCATAATTTGGAGCATCTGCTGTCTTTGAGTACCCCGAGACCACCACAGCTATTTCCTTGTTACTCAGTTTTCTTTATGAAAAAAATTCTTGCATGCTGGCTATAGTTTCTAATTTAGCAAAGAGGTCAAAACCAAACAACTCCTCCCAAACCAAATGGATGGAGAAACGCTACCTTCCACATAAACTCCTGCAATTCCGTAGTTTAAAGAGGAAGTCATGAATGAGGAGTGGCTTGGGAAAGGAGACATGCTACGCCCAGTAATGGACTACGCAATACCAGAGGTTACACTGGTTAATACAAGATTTAGCCCTCGAAGAAGACTAGCAGACGTAACCATTGCAAGTACATTAGCCCGTTCAAATTAAATTTGGGGGTATCACTAGAAAAATTCTCTGTCCAAGAACATCAGACAAAGCAAACAAGAAACTTTTTCTTCCTGTAACATCTTGAAACAAAAGAAACATTTATCAGATCTGAGAAAACAAATTCTTTCCTTGTTTGAGTACTTTCCCCCAAGAAGTGATTATATTTTTATGAAAGCCTGTCCATCAGGGTGATTAAATATAATGCAGAGATTACACGCTGACCTGTTATGTAACCAGTAAGAGGATCTGGGGGAGTAGCTCAGAAATCTCGCAGAGCTGGTTTTGTGGCATGATCCAGTATCGCGGGTTGGAGGAGAGCTGACATGAACAGCTGGGAGCTGCTGCTGTTTCAGAATTTCTGTTCTAGCACCAGAAACTGTATTAAATATAAAACAGTTAAAGTATGCACTGAAAAGCATTCAAAACAGCCTATTAAAAATACAATCAATGAAAATGTACAAGCATTACAGCAAAGTAAAATTTTGTGTGGTATTAAATTCAGCTATATAAAATGCATTATAGATAATTGCTTTTTGCCAGAATTAACAGAAGTTCAACACTTTCACGTCCAATAACTGTTTCCTGCAAACTGGAAACACTTGCAGTGTTTTCTTTCTCCAAACTTGCATTTTCATCACCTTTTGCTGTATCTGCACAGGATATTCCAATGTCTGATAGGAACAGAACATTTTTTCAGGAAATCCTAATACCTGCTGTGTGCTCTAACTATAGGTGTGACTGTTGACTTATACTCTCCTACTTTTCTTGATGTAGGAGAGAAGGCAGGGAAAGGAAGAGTTAAAAAAAAAAAAAAAACACTTCACATAAGTCCTCCTTTAAATCACCAAAAGAAATCAAATAATTTTTAATGAGGCTGCCACGATGCTATTTTCTGGTGAGGTAAAAAACTTGAAATGCATTTTAGGATTCAAATTTCATAGGAACCGCATCACAGGAATACATAGGAAGTTTATTCTTGGTAAGTATTTAAAGTAACTTAAAATAGTGAGGAGACTACGCATATATCAGGTGATGAAAAATGCAGTATTACATCTGTATTTTGTTTAGCGTTGAAAAGCCACAAGTATAATATAATGGAACATTACATATAATGGAATGTTACATATAACATACATAACATTGTGCAATATATTAAAATGTTTTTTCTTACAAACACATCCATAATGAATTGAAAGGAATGCAGCCATTACCAAACTGCATCAAACCATATATCTATCTGCTCTAGCATCTATGATAACACTTAATAAACTCCAGAAAGTATTTACTGGATATCTGTCACCAGATTAAGTCTCTTCCAGAGAAAAGGGCACACAGCCCTTCTAAGACTTATTTGTTTTTGATACTTCATGTACCAGTTTTGATACCATTACACCAGTATTTGTCCTGGCCTTATTAATAACTCATGGCAGTAATAGCCATTACAGGTAGCTTCAAACTGTGTGAAACATAGTTCTCTGATCAGTTTTTATGAACAAAATGACTCAGTTTCACAGCATGAGTAGTTGTAATAAAAGGAGAATAGTTGGCTGCTGTTGAAATAAGCTCTGTAAGTTTTCATTTATAAGTTTTTACAATGTAAAGTCAAAATCATTATGTTTAGGAAAAGGATAAACAGATTTCTGGTAACATATAAACATCACTACTTCCATGCAGGGTTAGGTTTTTGGGGTTTTTTTTTGTTTGTTTTCATTGAAAACATTACTACAGAGAAATTATGATTAAAACAATGTACTTGTTCAAAACCCTTACCTGGATTACATCCTATACTGTGAGAGATGGTTTCACCCTGTGTACTCTTTCTGTTGACTTTGTTCCACTTTTTCACCAAAAACTTTAACCTTGATAGCAAAATAAATTTGTACAATCAATAAAGACAAACAAACAGTCTTAATACTAAACTTCTTTGTTACTGTGAAATGTATTCGACAACATAAAGTAACAATCCTTGCAGGAATGGAGAGAGAACAGCAGAATTCAACTTAGGTCTTTAGAATTAAGTCATACCCTATACTACCCTATAACGTTCCCCTACCTGAGGGCTCCAGAGCCATAATATATTATCTACAACTGGTTTCTATTAAATAATGTTTCATTACAAATCTAATATATCAACATTATGGTCCATGAGAATTCTTGAGGGCTGACGGGGGTCAGGCATCCAAGAATTTTCAGAGTTCTGGCTTTACTGACTCAAACACCATTTGTTATTTGTTCAATTGCTAGCTGAGCCGGATATAAATCATCACTGAGGACCTAGAGGCAGTCAGATCTGGTCCGCAGAATGCTTGCTTTCAGCCAGAGGAGGAGGAAAGATAAAAGCATCCAGAAAATACTGCCTGAGAAGCCCAAGTCCTCCTTCTGTCTGCCACAGGCCACTGCAGAAGGCTAAACCCACTGATGCTGCTGGAGAAGTGAGCAGTACGTGGCACAGAGCTGCTGCCAGTGTTGTCCCAGCAGCAATTACATCACCTCTTGCTCGTACGTGGCAGGAGGAAGCCCTGAGCTCAAAGTCCTCGGGTAGCAGCAGCTTGTTTACATTAACTGACTTTTTAATTTCTACCTCCCTTCTTTTGTTCCAATCAACAAACGTTCAAGAAATCCCATTTGGGAACATCTAACCAGGTCACCTAAGGCATCTAGCAAAAGAAAAAAAAACAAAACAAAAAACAAAAAAACCCCCCCCACACACAAAAAATTGTGTCTCTCAAAAGTGCTCATGTTGAGATGGCAAAAAAAAGTAACAGACATTGTAGCTTAACCACAACCTTCTCGAGTCCGAGTTGCCTTCATGCTTTGAGTCTTGGGACAGCAAATCACTCCCTTGCTTCCTATCTGCTCCATGGCGTTGGAAAGGTTTGCTGGTTTTGGCCCTGCTCTTCAGCTTTGTCCTTGAGCTGCAGAAAGCTCTGGGACATATTTCTTGTTTATGCGTGAAATTATCAAAAATCCATATTTATGTATTTTTCTTAAACTTTTTTTTTTATTCATATGACAAATTTGATTATAATCAAGCCAGATGGGCACTCGTCCCAACATGCCAGCGTCTTGCCTCTGAGGATTAGTGTGGAGGTCACTGCCCGTGTGTCCATAGATACTGCTATCATTAGAGCCTCCACTTCAAAGACCCCAGTCCAAAGACATCCTGTGCCATCTATTTTTACTGAGCCAAGGAAATCACTCAGAAATAACCCACCTGTTACATTTACAATTTTTTTTTTAAATTAAATGGACTCAAAAGCCATTATGAGGTGGCCTAAGTAGATGTCCTGAGTAGATCTAACAAAATCCAGTTCATCATAAATGACAGAGTATGGTAAGAATCATGCCTGATGCAGAATTCAAGAGAGGAGAACCATCCCTGACGATACAAATAGATGTAGCATACCAGAAAGAAGGATCTATGCATCTTAGATAAAGACAGGTGACAATGAGCCCAGACAGATCAAGACAAGACTAGAAAAGACATACATTTGTAATTGTTGTGCATTGCTTCTCAAATATAATACCACTGCATCTATCTCAAAGACAGAAGCAATTCTACAAATTTTCGGTTTAGCACACATCAAACTTAGCACTGACTCAGAGATAATAGTTTGGCTCAAGTTATGATTAGTAAGTCATGTTTGAACTAGTTTTGGAGAAAAATTCATTTTAAGTCAAGTATTAATATGAAATGCTGCTAAGGAAATTCAGAAGAATAAACTGTGGAAATTATCTTTTTTTTTTTTTTTTTTTTAAATATATCCAAGCAAACTGTGTGTGAGACAGTGTTTTGGTTTTACCTTGATACAGCGATGATAACTCTGACTGCACATCGGAACTTGGTAAAAGGACGGGAACGTGAACCAGAAAGCTGCAGGTCTGCAGGTGAGGGGTAGATTCCCATACGTGCTATTAGAGAGAGGGTTGCTTGCTCGCAGTCCTGAAATCCGCCGAGAAGCAGCAAGAGGTATTTCTTCTGATAAACTAGAGCCTTTCTAAAGCTCTCTGCTCGCAGATACTTCCTATATAATCTCTGCAACTAGTGGTGGGTAGGGAGGGGTGGAAGGAAAAAATGAAAACAAAAGAATTCAGCTGTTAAGGTTTAGCTACAGACAACCCAGAAAAGTTGACTTGATTTTTCCACCAAAGTCTCCCCCAACATGTTTGTTCATGGGTATCTAAACCTATTCTGCTTTGCAAAATTGTGAAAAACTATATAGTAATTATCAAGTATGGAAACATCCTACACTAGTCTTTAAAATGAACAAGGATTTTTATTACTGACTCTGTGACTTGGCCAGCTTTGGTAACCAGTAAGAGTATTAAACTCCGGCAATTTGGAAGCCATATATAAAAGCTTGCATATGTCTATGAAGTCTTGGCTAGGCTAAAATATCTTGGTGTGGTTACAGGTCAGTGTGCAAAGAACCAGCCACAAACAAGCCATCTTCACCTGGAGCTTCCATACTGCTGACAAAAGGGCAGCTGGTACAACCCTCCGTACTCAGGGTTACAGGTAAATTAAAATGCCTTTAATTTCCTGAAAGTTTCCAAGCAAAATTCTCATACCTGAAACTCTGACGTGGTTTTACTCTTTAAGAAAAAAACAGAACTTGTATCAATTAAATATTAACCAGAAGGCATGTTGGGATGAGCACTCATCTGACTTGATTATAATCAGATTTGCCATAGGAATAAAAAAAGTTTATGAAAAATATATAAGTATGCATTTTTGATAATTTCACACACAGACAAGAAATAGGCATCTTTCTCAGTATTAACTGTAGAAAGATTCCAAGGAGTTAAGGTGATTTTTGGTATGAGTTTCTGTCTAATACCAAGAAAGTTATAAAGGAACTTCTCTGACAAGGGATAATTGGGGAAGAACATTCCTAATTTAATATGCAGTTCATAAAACTGTTCGTCTATAAAAATATTCATCTTCTTAAAAGGCAACGGAAAAGACGATGGCAATAAGGGAAAGTTAAATTCGATAATCTGACAGTTACTTCTGTCCCCAGAAATCTGAGCTGCAGACTTCCTGGCTGCTCTGCAGCAGCAAGTTTTATCATATTTATAACAAAGAGAATTTAATTGGAGCCTAAAATAGAATTACTAAATTACTTTAACTTACTCTACATGTGACATTAATCACTTAGGCAATACCCCCGAGTGATGCTACCAAAGACTGAATTCTCCAGAGGTTTTTATGATCTTGAGTTGGTAATAGTTCTCACACACATTTATTTTACAGCAAATCCGTACAACAGGCAAAGGTTTACATGATAGGCTAATGGCTGCGGTGCTGCCCCCTCACCAAGTTGCAGACTGCACGTTTGATGGCAGCACTATCATTTTACCTTTGGACTGGAAGTTTCTACTGCTGGTTTGTTTTCAATTTCAACAGTAGCTTTAGCCAGTTCAGATTCTGCCTGTCTCAAGGCATTCTGCAAAATGCTTTTTTCTCGCTGCCAAGCAGCTCTTTCCAGTTCTTGAACAGAGTCAGGGTCATCTGGCGCTCTGATCTGAAAAGGAAACCCAAAGAAAGTGAGCCGTGATGGTTCTTGCACATTACTTCCACAGCCAAACATCTCAAACTGAAGATTAATCTTATCTTACGGACAAACTAGAACATAAAAACAATTAGCCTGAAATCACCAGTGCCATCCAGGTGTTAAATGGTAGGACAGGAAAGCAAAGTAAGCAAGCAGTCCATGTTAAGAGGTATGTTAATCAAATTGTCCCTTCGCTATAGATCTGACAAATTAGCTTTACAGGGATCCTGTTCACTTTAATGACAAACAGCCCCCCAAACACTTGGAAACAGAAATGAACCATCTTACTTCCTTCCACAACCACAAGAAGAAAAAAACTGTAAAGAACGATGTCTGCATATAAACATGCATGTAAACAAACTCTGAAGCATCCACAGAAGTACATTTAAAAAAAAAACATTCGATTCTGAGACTGTTTAGTTTTGTAGTTAGTCATCTCTTGTAGGAATGAGACCCACAACTTCAGGTCCAGCTCCTGGGAGAGTTCTGCCTTTGTAACCCCCTTCATACTGATTATCAATTTAATGGTTAACAGTTACATGAGCGCATGATGCAGCAGATCACAACAGAAAGTAAAGCTATTTTCCAGGTGGTTAGTGTTTTATCACTTGAAATGAAGTCTATACATCAGTGGTGCGAGTACATACAGCCAACTCCAATCTCTCCTAGCAACTTATTCTAGTAAAACCTCCCTATATTTTTAGGGATTTGAACTTTTTCAGGATGAGAAAATTAATTTCTTATGAATAACTTAGTATACCAACATGAGCCACGTACATTGCTCTTCTATGAAGAGCACAACTTACCAAGTAAAAAACTTAAGTATAATAAATCACAGCCATCAGATAGATGCCTTTTATTGCCTGCAACATGTACAGCAGCAAAACAGCAAAGAAAAATGTTAACTCAGTTAACAATGAGTACGTTCCTATCTACTACCAAATCCTCTATACAGCTGATGCTGAAGCTTCTTAAATTAAAGAACTGCTGCTGTTAGTGCTAATTTCTGTTCTGCCACTGCTACGGCAGAATTTGCTAGTTCTCCAATCTCCTTCAACAACAGGTCTACCAGAGAAACTGAACCCCGCAATAATTTCTTTGTAAAAGATAAGGGGAAAAAATACAATGGAATTTCCAATGCTATCTGTAACTTGCCAGCGCATAACCACAGCCCTGATGTTTGAAAGTGCAAAGGAAGCTTCAAAGTCAGACAGCAAAGCAGGTCCTCCACTTTTCAGCATATTTTTCGCTAGATCGTGTTCTATAGTTATTATAATATACTGCAGTTATTGAAAATGAGTGAAAAAATTACTCCGAGAATCTAATATCACCTTCGGCATTGTTTCCAAGTTAGCTATTTGTTTCTTTCCAAGTTAAATTCTTACTCTGTACTCATTATGTAAATAAGAGTTGTTCTGTACAAACTCAGATTTTTATACTGAAATTACAGAAACTAAAGTACGCATTTCCCTACGTAGGGCTTTCACCGCCATGGTGGTTGCACCAAGTCACACACAGATGGAAGAGAACAGCATCCTGAGAATAAGGGCAGAGATAAGGACTTCAGACACAAAATACACTTTGGATAAGTGTCATTAAAAACCGTTCAGCCACAGGAAACAAAACCATCTGTATTAGATTTGAGGGGAGGGAAGTTGCTTTATATTGGCCTCCCCAGGAGGCATCCCAGTAAAAACTGCAGCTATGTCATGCCAGGAATTTTACAGACCTGGAGCTGTGAAAGCTCAATATGAAGGCAGTAACAGATACCTTGCAATATCTGATAAGGATTACACAACCCATCTACCTATTTGATTTCTGCTCCATCCATTATGATGAGATTACTCCACGCTCATTTTCCTATGGATTTTTCCATCAGTTTTCCTGTCTAACAGTCACCTACTTATTGCAAACCAAGAAGGTAATAGCAATGAAGTCCTTTGGTTTCCTGAGCATGTGCTTCAGTATCATTAGAGGAAGGAAAAATTTAGGCAGAAGCCTAAAACTCGAAGTGGATCTCGAGAGTATAAAAGCCTGGAAAGAGCAGAGACAAGAGGGATGTTTTTTGTGTCCACAGAAGAAAGGATATCAAGGCAGAGTTTTGGTCTCTAAGCTTAAAAAAAAAAAAAAAAGCTGTATGTCTTTAGATTGTTGTACTGAAAACTCTTTTTCTGGCTAAACTTAAACAAAATCTAAGTCAGAAAACTTGAGTCCAATTTAAAGGGAGCAATAAGGTTGTCTGCCCACAAGCTCTCTGAGCATTACGTCCACTGCAGAGGACTCAAAAGCCTCGTTAGAATAAGGCTTAACTGAAGTAACTTCATGAACACCTATTCGCGAGAGGCTACAACCCCTTCCTCCAAGCTGGAGGAGATCCCTTCAGCAATCACCTAACTGGTTGCACAGGTGACAGAAGGAAAAAAAATTACTGTATTTTGTAAGGAAGTAGGCAAAAGGAGAGTTTGCACCATGCCTAACCAGCTCTTTGTATATAAAACTTGTTTTACAGAGCACAGGAGAACAACTGAAATTCCAAAAACCTCTCCATGTATCGAATTCTCAGAAATCTTTCTCAAAGATGTGCTTTATGAAGACCTTGCACAAGTTTGTTATTGAGCAGGTGAAGGAGTAGAGGGAGGCTGAGTCTAACAGAACAAGCCCTAAATCCCAAAAGGCTAAGATAACTGCAATGCATTTTGAGGATTTCTTTCTTAAATACAAAGCTGTAAACTAAAATGTATGTGAGAGAAAAAGATACAAATGAGGAGAAGTTATCTGGTGAATAAAAAGGAATTTCAAAGGTAGGTTTTTAACGTATACTTTCCACCAGTAGACCTTAGTTCAGTCTTTGATAATCCCCAGACTGTATAAAAATTTCTGTAATACTGCTAATCTCCCCTCCTGAGATGACGAACCACAACTGTGCCTTTTGCAAGTTACTTGACAATCTGGTGAAAAACAAATGTCTCTGGATGCATACAGAGCAGGAAGCAACACATCCCAGGGTTTGAGATCTTTGTATCACATAGCTAGGGTTAAAAAAAACACCTTCATAAGCAGACTCTGCAGTATAACAAAAAGCAAGAGTCTGATACTAAAACAATGTTGATATAAAGATGATAAGAATACAGGATTTCCTGTCTTTTTTCCCATCCCCAAGCCAAGATAAAATTTTCTGTAAAGTGTTCCAAACCTCCCCCCCCCCCAAACAAACAAAAAACAAAACAAACACCTCAAATCCAAAACACATCACATATGTGCTGGAACCCAAAGGATACAGAACAACTAACTGATAATCAACAAATATATGCCATTTCCTTACCGGAGGTGCCGGAGGAGACAATAAATTTGATTTTAGTTCTTTTAATGTCTGCAGTAGAGAGGCTACAGCTTCATCATTTGATGCAGACCAATCGTTAACTGTTCTGTTAAACAGAAATAATTTTTCAGTATTAGGTTCATTTGTAGTAATCTCATATTATACTTAACATACGTTTGATTGCTTTCTCCTACTGGATGACCTTTCTACTTTCTGAGGCCGTCTTTATGTATACTATTTAGCACACAGCACTATGGATGCACACAGAAATCGGCAAGTTTTATTAATTTTGAGGAGCAGAATTTCTAAATAGTGCTGCATAAGGATTTAATCAGAAATTTGTGTTTTACACCAGTCTCAAATTCTTTCACAGTATTTCAGGCTGCAACAAACCATCAAAGTATTTTATTCTAGCAATAAAAGTTACTATTACCTAGCCGGTCATTCCTATCCCCTAGGCTGCCCCTGCCATGCTCAATGGAGGTTCCCATCCTGATCCTGTAGATGTGCTGATAACCTAGTTTTTGGCTGCTCTCTATTCAATTTGGTGCAATTACCAAACTTACATACAACTCCTTCACAGGGCTTTTTTCTGGTTGTTCTTTGTAAGCGGGACCACTTCACAGATCCAGTTGAAAAGCAGGCACATAAGCATTTCAATCAGTGTAACTAATGCACAACCCCAGTACCTTCTGACGAGAATGGCTAAAATGGCATGATAGTAAGCTTTTAAACGGAGACTGCTACCACTATGCGACTGTGATTTCAAACAAGGTAAATCTTGTTAGCAGCGGAGGAGATATACTACTGCTCATTCCCTTCAGTACAGGGCTCTCGGTCGTGACCCACCCAGGGTCAAAAGCAGGATAGAAACAGAACTACTATTTTATAAGCAGTGTTTCAATAACTACTCACTTATCTACAGTTTTACTTATGAACTCATTCAGATGGACAGCTACAAAAAGCAACTGCTGTCTTATCTTCTCTAGCTGTTGTTGCTGCTGTTGCAAGTGCAATTTTTCAGTTTCTTTTGTCATGGCCTGTTTGGCATTTTGATCTTTGTTTAAAGCGCACAAAACTTCTTGCTGAGAGTTCTGAGATGGAAGATTTCTTTCCCTTTCTTCTAATAATGCCAGTATTTCCTGCAGCTCCTTAATCCTGTGTTCATCCCTCTGGTGTTGCAGTTCCAATTTTTGCTGTTTGAACAAGAATAAGAAGTAGTGACTTGCAACTTATGTAAATAAATAAATAGGCAGGCTTCAAATAAAAGCATCATATCCAATGAATATACCCATCTCAGTACTCCTTAAACCCACAGACCACTTAATAGAGGAAGATTATAGAATTGCCTTCTAGTGCCTTCAGGAAGCCCTTTAATGATTCTGGATTAGGTATCTTCTCCATCCACTTCCAGACTTGGTGACTGACAAGTCTCCAGAGAGCCTGTAACCCCCCTCCTCCTCTAGCGAAAGTGAAGGAGCCGAGAAACAAAATGGGGGAAATTGGTACTCCCACAAACCAAAATTAGAAGCCTAGCTCAAAGTAAGCATAATGGTATGAAACCTCATTTGGTTCCATACTGTGTTTAAGCCGTATTCAACAGTGGGTCTTCTCCATCTGTTAACAACCAGCACTTCCTAGCATAGGCAAGGAAATAAGTCAGCATTTATCTACAACAAGCCCAGACACAAATGCCCTGAAAACAGCTGTGTATAGAGAAATTCAGGAAAACAGCTCATCTAATGCATTTTTCAGAACACTTTGTTGAAGGGAAGGAAATATTTCAATTTAAGAACACCATTCGCAGGGTTCATATTCAGTTTGTGGCTATTTCAATCTAAAGAGAGATTTGACTAAGCATTCTCACCAGTCTCTCCTGATCTCTCTGCCAGTCCTTCTGTTTCTCTACTTCCGTTTGTTGCTGCTGCCTTCGCTCTTTCTCTCGCTCCTCTTTCTTGTTTTTATCTTGTTCTTTCATTGTCCTGAAGAGCGACTGCAGTCGTTCCCAGTCAGCTTTCTGCTTTGCCTCTCTTTCCCTCTGTGCCTCCAAGGAACGGATTACCTCTTGCTTTTGACTCTGAAGAGACTCCAGCGTAGCTCGCAATTTGTTACTGATCTCCCTTTCCTTCTGTGTTTCTTCGCAACACATCTGCACCTCAGCCTCCAGCTGCCGCTTGGAACGAATGGCCTTCTGGTGTGTTTTCTCAATTACAGCAGCTAGCTCCATAGTTCGGGACCTCTCTTCCTCCAGCTGGGCCTGCAGCTCTCGAACGAAGGCTTGCTCTAACAGCGACTCCCTATGCTGACAAGCAGCGCCTTCTTTAGCTCTCATGCTCAACTGCTCCGTCAAAACGCGTTCGTGATTCAAGGAATTCAGGAGCTCCAGCGAACGGTTTTTCTCAGCATCCAAATTCCTCTGCAGCTCTGAGAGTTTGCTCTGTTCTCGGGACAACAAAGCTTCGCAGCGGGAGTGTTCAATCTGAAGCTCCTTGCGGAGGTTATCGTTTACCGTTTGCTCGTGCTCCAAGGATACGGACAGCTGACTGTTCTGTATGGACTGCGATTCCAAGGCAGCCTGTAGCTCCTGTTCAAAAGGGAGAAGCACATACCAATATTCTAGCACAGGGACTCATTTGCAGGGCAGGCAAGCATTCGACAATATTTCAACCTTCTGTTTTACCCGGGAAGCAACTCAGCAGTTAACAGCATAGTTAATGCATTGAAAAAGTTTAAATTAAATGGAAGATAAATGACCTTTGAAAATCCCTGCTAGACCAGACCAGTTTCTAATTACAAGTGTCAGAAGCGTGCTTGTTACCATCATGATAATAAGTAACAAACCAAAGAAAAGAAAAAAAACCTAAAATATCTTCCAGTACTTTTTTTTTTTTTTCCAAATGGTAAGTTCCTCATTGGGAAATCATTATTCTTTATATCACTCAATCACCTTAACAAGTGACATCTGAATCAGAAATAACCCATGCTGACTTAAAAAGAACGAGAAATCTCAGCAGTAAGAGTAAATGTAAAACCTCTGGGTTTTACAGCCATCTGTTTAAAGAACACAGCATAGACTGATAATAATAATCCATCCCTAGGTCCGTCACGCCAGCTAACACATTCTCCTCACCCTTTCTGCAGAAGAAGGCAAGTGAGTGAAGGGACAGACCCAGAGTGGCTGCAGAAAATCCAGAATTAGCACTGCTGCAGTCCTGGCGTGGGTTTCTGCACCCTCCCTCCGATCAGCACCAGCTTTCATCTGATCCTGCAGAAAGGCAGCTCAGACGACTAAGTGGCAGAAATCTGGCACACGTTGGCACCGTCGGCTCTCTGCAGTGCTGGTCCGAGGGAGGATTTGGGAACGCAGGACTGTGGCAGCGCTGACTGCGAATGGTTTAATCTGTTGCAGAACCGTATCTAGGGCAATGTAATTTCTCTTTGCCTTGGCTAAGATGGTCTCTGCCTTCTCTGCACGGGCAGTCTCTTTTTTATAAGATGGAAGATGTTAGCCCCATGTCTACCATCCAAGCAGGAGAAAAAAAAAAAGACCTATCAGAAAGATAATGTAAATAAGAGGGCAGGCCAAGAGAGAAATAGAGTCAAAACTGTGTTTCCCCATTGAGGACATGTAACAAGGATTGTTTTGAAGGTATCTGATATGCTTTGGCTTTGGTTTAAGTTTACCAAAGGTTTATGTTAGATCATCTTTTTTTTTTTTTACAGTCATTTACTGGTCTTCTACAAGAACTGAGTCATTACTATCACAATATCGGAGAAAACTGTTCATCTGCTTTCTGTTCAAACCAGAAGAAGGGGGACAGAAGGAAAAAAAAAGAAAAGAGTTTGGTTAACCTCCAAAAATACATGTTATATTGGAAAGGTTCCAGGTTTGTTCTGCCAAGTAAATGCATCATTGAGTGATTTTCTTTATAATCTCAGTTGATCATACACAGCACATCCTCATAGCACATTTGCTCTGGAATAAAGGGTGCAATTGCACAAACGTAAAGTCTGGCTCTCCCTACACAATAAGAGGCAGTACAAAACTTATCCTAAGAATGTGAAAATGTAAGGTTCTGAAACAGCAAGAAGATACCAAAAATATGTAAAACTTTTGCTAATTCCTATATGTTCAATTAAGGAGGGTAACTGAAAGCTTTAATCTATGAAAAAACACTATGCCAACAGGGTAAAAGTGATTTTTTAAAAAAAAAAAAAAGGGTGATTGAACAAAAAACATTGGATAGGGAAAAGACTGCCAAAACATTTTGTTAGTTCACCTCCCTCAGTTCGTGAAACGAACTGCATTGGAAGCATTACAATGTAGGGAATTACCTCCAAGGCCTTTGTCTTTTCATCTTCTGTTTTCTTATGCTGAAGCTGTCGTTCCTCAAACAAATGTCGTAGCTCTGCTTCCTTCAGCCGTTCACTCTGCAGGTCTTGAAGTGCAGCTGCCAAATCTTTTTCTTTATTTTCCAATTCAGAACTGCAAAATTCGAAATGACACTTCAAACCGCACTCAGACCAGATCGCCCTTCATTAGCAATGCAAGCAAGTCATGTTGGATTACTTTTTTTGAGTTGATCTATTGGCTCATTTCTCTAAGATGACCTCTGCTATTTGGAAAGAAGGTCAGTTTTCAAATTACAGCTATTTAGCATCTGACAACAATTTACCTCCCTGCAAGCAAAACTAGAAATATCCATTGAGTAACTGCTAAAGTATAGGGATAAACTATCTATCCTGGCAAAGCAAAGCTGGCATCCTGTAAGAGGAAAGAAAAACATTGGTGTGTACTAGGAATAAGAGGGAGAAAACGTGCACAAGATGACAGGGAAGGAGAAGTAGTTTAGAACTATGAGATGAGCAAAAGCCTAAGAGAAGAGCTGCAAGAGAATGGCGGAGTAAATCAAGGACGCAGGGCCAGAGTTAAGAGGCATTCTAGTCTGTTCGCTTTTACTGCACCCATACAACCTGCAGCCCTTTCCATAACCTTCTCTGTCAAGGCTATAAAAACAGTACCAATGCTAATTTGAATTGAAGATCAGATAAATTTAAATCATTAAGAAAAACAAATATATCCATGAAAAGCAACAGAGGTTCATTTTCCTCTTTGTGTCTCCAAGCTCCAAGCTATTTGCAGATCCAATAAGTATAAAGCTCTTTCAGATCTGTTAATACATTTTGAAACAAACAAAAACCCCCCAAACAAAAAACAACCCACACACCGCCAAAAAAGATACTTCTTACCAGAACTGGTTTATTTCCCTCTGAAGCTCTTCTAGTGAGTTTTGCAGCTTTTCTTTCTCTTGCTTACTTTCATAAAGCTCCAATTTCAGGGCTGATACTGCAGCTTGTTCTTGATTCAAGAGTTCACATGTTTCAGAAACTCTCTTCTGCTCCTCAGCCAGGGTGCTCTGCAAGCCGCTTACAATAGATTTTTCCTGCTGAAGCTTATATTCTAATAATTCAACTGAGATAAGAAAACGTTAACAGTCATTTGCATTACAGAGCATGTAACAATATGTTATCAGTTACGCCGCTTCAAACTGCAGATAAATTAGCTGTATTAAAGCATTCTTGTCTGGAGAATTAGTTTCTTTTCAAATATGATGTGAATAAGCAGAAAGATGCACATACACGCTACAGCTTTGCTGTTAGTGGGCCAGGCAAAATGAGAAGGGTATGAAAGCCAGATGAGACTAAGTGAGCAACTTTAATACACTGCAAACAACCCATTGCTAAGGGATTCAAAGCCTCATGAAGCAAAATCATCCATTTACTAGCCAACATATATACACAATATTCCCTGAAAACCATCAAAGGTTTCATCTTTCTTGGGTTTTCTACAGGTATACATTTATTGACAAAGAGTCACCCTTCAGCGATACTGCTTTCAGTTATTTTAAAGCTTTTATTCATCTTTCGCGTAGACTTTTCTTAACCACCAACACTAGAAAGAATAACAACATATGCTTCCTCCTTTGTTAAAATCTTAGGAAACCTGAGTGCATTAAAGTATTGTATAGCATTTGTTTCTTTGCAAAGCAATTTATTTTGCCTTTTATCTTTTTAGGCAAAAAAGAAAAGAACTAATATAGAAGCCCAGGTGACAGAAGCGTGGCAATTACTACCTTTCCTCCGAAGCTGGTGTTCCTGTTTGCTCCCATGATCTTCTGCATTAGTAAGAGTTTCCTGTAACTGTTGTAGCTTCTCCTGGTTCTGAAGATGTGTCATGCGTAGCTGAGCTCGAAGGTCCTGTATTTCATAAAGCAAGCTATTCCTGTCTGAGGAGAAAAGGTGCTCTACAACCATCTGCCGCTGTTCCTCCTGAAAATGAACCAAGTGTCAATAAATCTACAAAGCTATTCCCATTTTTTCCTACAAGGATAAACCCTAGAGAAACCTTTGCATTAGAAGTTTTATAGAAAGGCAACTTCAAATGACTAGGTTCATGCCCCATTTTAATTCAACGTTAACGTTAAGTAACACAAAAACACTTCGTTGGCTTCCAAATAGCCTGATAGTTATTAATAATAGTTTACACATAATAGTTGCTACAAACCATCTGGCCTGCAGCTAAAAGCTAAATATTGTCATGAAACAATCCCAAATATATTCAGGGTTAGCTCAAAATACACCCTTTGCAAGAGAGATCTGCGATGCTCCAGATGGAATTCTTCTTTCCCACCCTCCTTCATCAAATATTTCCTTTTCACTACCACAATCTCCTGATCACTACTTTTTCTGGCTGCCAAATATAATAATCAATAGATTTTCAACATGAAGTCTGAGAAAAAATGGTGCCAAAATAAAGATTATAAAAGCATACTGATAGGACACAATCTGGATTAATGCATAAGATGTAAGATTCAGGAACAGAGGCGATAAAACTGTAAAATAATTGCAGTATCCATGCATCACGCCCATATCCACTCTTAAATTAAAATATGGTGGAATAGAAGAAGCGATTTATAAGCATAATACTTTAAGAGGTTTTCTTACTTGTTGTTTCATAATATGCTCCAGTTTTTCCACTAATGAACCTTCATCACCAGACCCAGGATTGCAGAAGTGAGACTTCATATCAATCTGCAACACGTTTCTCTCCTTATCGAACACCCTCTGTACTGCTTGGAGAAGTTCTCCTCTCCAGTCAGTGGTAATATCCGAATGTTCCTGTAGAAAACAAGCATACTTACTGGCATCTGTAGCATCAACCTCTAACTTGCAAACCACATACAGCCTACCAACACCTTTCAGATGGCCTGCAACTGTAAAGTGTCTTTTGTATCATTGCTGCAGAAAACTACTTTGTAATTTAAGCAGACTAAAAGGTGTTAGAGAGGCCTGTTCAAACCTCAGAAAGGAAAGAATCCCCTGCTCCTCATACATACATTGTATATGTTTTTATGTATATATATATTTAAAAATAAAGAACTGGTAACCATGTTCTAAAGGGTACAGGTCATCTCTATCATGATACCTTGTCTCCTCTATCTGCTACCTTGCTAAGGTAATCTCTCAGTGACTGTATAGCATCCAGAAAGGCTATGCCTTCCTTCTGTTGTCCCTCTGTAGCTGCTCCAGTCTGATGAACGTTTTTCTGATCCCTAAGACTGAAGGGATGTTCTGATAAAGCCAATATTTTGCGGCTCTCCTCGTATACCATCTTCAGTACCGTCTAGGAAGGAAGAAAACAATGCACAATATTAGGAGACAAGCATCAACATCTTGACAGAGTACAAGTGGGATGGCGTAGCTAGACAATGGAAACAAGAAGGCTGTCCTAGGCTGTAATCTAGATAAAGGCATGCAGTTCTGCCCTGCTACTTGACACGCTTAATAAACGAAGTTACCAGAGAGTGTTACCTCCTAACAAATGAGCCCAATATTTAAGAATACAGCGATCACACACAATGTTAAAATACAAACAGCAGCCTACGCCAATGCATCTTACTGCTGTGCAAGTCAACATGCAGACGTGCCAAAGGACTGCACTTTAACTCTGTTGTTTCAGAACTGTTTAGTTAACTTTTCTGGCAATAAGCCAAATTCTATAAAGTCTGAAGTCATGTTACTAAACCCCAGTGATGCTAGACGATCCTCAGAGGCTAGAAAACTGAATTACATATTTACACAACCTTGGCTTATTGTAGCAGATTACCAAAAAATAATGGCTCCCAAAATAATCAGTCTTCATAATTTACATAGTGGAAACTGTTTCCTCTGACATTGTCAGGCCAAATGATCTCTTTTAAATAAATTCCCTGTTCACAAGCTATTACATCATGTGCAGATGTTTCCTGGTCTCATTCCAAGCAAGGTCATAGGAGATTAAAGGCCTTTTCTACGCACATCTCATCAAAAATATCCCAGCCTCGACGTGGAGCTCTTTCTCAATGCTACTCACTTTAACAACAACAATACCAAGTGATTTTGTTTAACTCTTGACACTCTTACTTCGCAGTTTATTGAATGACTTAATATACTTGAGTTACAGTTTCTGTAACCAGAGTCAAAATAGTGAGTACTTCGGGAGGCAATGCTAAAACATGCTACCCTTTGGTAAATATTAACAACAGAAGCAGTCTGAACACTTCAGTATGCTTCTGGCTAAATCTCCCTTTCACTCTCTGGAATTTCTGGCATGACTGAGAACTTGCTCGGCCGCAGCACCAAACCAAAGAGTCCCAGGGATATACTTTCTTGAGCATGCTTTACTGTCAGGAGTAGAAATGTCTGCTCAGTCCCCGCGTATTCCTTGTCCTTCTTGAAATAGTTGACTCTGTAAGATCCTTCCACCCATTGCAATGGTGTTTCTGCAGCTTTCCACCATACCAGAATGGCAAGAATAGGCAGGGGAGCACCATGTCAGCTGCCTATGCCTATTTACGAGGCAGCTTTCCATAAGGCCTCCAAGAAAAAACCCTAAACCGGAAGGTCAATCAGTCCTTGCATTGCCACATTCTGGAGCATCGCCCATGCCATCCTAGCAGAATTCACACAATTCCCCCAAGTAAAAGCAGGACAAGTGTCAGTTAACTTGTCACAAGAGAGATGCAGAAGGACCCAATAACTGTAATCAACTCAAGGTTTAAATCACTGCAGAACAGTTTATAGTGTAAAGGCAGCAGTTAACCCCATTTTACATTAGCATTTCACTTCTACGATTCAGTTTTAATTTCTTGGTATGCTTATATTAATCACATATTACCTTCAGCTGTGGTGAAAGTATTTCTTTTTCTCTCATTGACTCCATAATATCTGGAACTATGCCTCGGTACCGCAGATAAGCCAAGAAACTAGCATCTAGATGTTCAGATGTTTCTAGCTCCTGTTTTAGTTTAGCTGCCAAACCAGAGCTGGTATCTGAAGAAAAAGAGACCCCCAAAATGTTACAAACCTGAAGAGAAATTGAAACTAGTATAACCACTTGCAAAAATAGCCATCATTTCTTCAGCTAGTATAAATGCATAGTTATCTCAAGTTAGATGGTTGAGATTTAGCCAAGAGGGATCTCAACTAACTCAAACAAGTAAAAAAGTAATAAATTGCCTTTAGCACTACAGAAAATTTTGCAGTTAAGTCAGGACTCGCTAAACCCCTATGCCTCCTTTTCAGTATATAAGGATGAAAAATTAAAAGCAGACTTCCATTAACATGAATGAATATACAAGTGCTTCTAAACAAAGCATCACCTGACGAAAGTACAGGTTTCCAATAAAAGATCGACTATGAAAGACAATGGAAGAAAGAGGAAGTGTTACAATATTTTTGAGACTGAAGTTATCAAAAGGTGAAAAGAACCGACAAACAAAATTAAACTTACTGCTGCCATATCCATCACTCGCCACCTCTATGGCAGATGCTGTTGATCTTACGTCATCTTGCAAATCAGATGGGGTTAAAGTTAGATTATCAGTTTCTCTCACCTGCTTGGAAATAATTTCTAGCATTAGTTTCCTGAATCCAGCTGTAGAGTTTTCGGCATTTAAAACAACCTTCTCACTGGTGCAGATTTTAGCAAACGCCTACTTGATCACAGTGTTAGAGACAGCAAATACCATGATGAAACAAAACTGGAGCTCTCCTGCCATTTTTTCCCCCTCACTTATTACAATCTTAAGAATTTTCCTTTGAAATAAATTTTGATGCTCACATCTCAGATGACATGTCATTCTGGGGAACACTTTGAATTCCTTTTAGGTACTTTTGAGTTGTAGGAAAACAAAAGGAATATCACATACATTTTATGACTTGTAAGAAGAACAAAACTATCTCTTGTAACATGAAAAGATATTTTAAGTTGCACAGTAAATGATGAAATGCTCTAATCAAGGAGAGATGAAAAATCTCTGCTGAAATCTGTTCACGGTCTGTCTGCTGGGGTGTAGGGGTGGCTTTAACCTTAAAGACACCCTCATGATGAGACTCCTAAAAAGTGAAATTACACAACACGTTTGCTAGCGCTGCAGGATCCAGAAGATTCTTCATTTTCAAGTCAATAAAGGTAAAATTTTTCAATACAGAGTTTTAATCATTGTTCAGTTAGCATTCAACCAATCCGATATTACAGCTTCAGTTTATTTCAGATGGCCGGTAGGTATAACGCTAAAGGTGAATTTCTGATGGCCAGGCCTCCCATCTCTGCCAGAAGGGCACTGCATAACGCATCACCTTGTTAAGAGACATATTAGCTCTAGGTGAGCCAACAAACCCAAACTAGCCCAAATGCTGGGCCTGCATCACAGCTTGTAGCCCCACAGCTAGGTACATCAGCTCTAACTAGGCTGGGGCCAAGAGCAGCTGCAGCATGCAGGTAGACAGGCCCAAACATTCTGGTTTGGGGAAAGGTTCAGCTTCACAGTGCATTTAATCCAACTACCAGCTCCCATCAGAAGAGAAGATCCTGCACCCCTTCCTGACCCACAGCTCTCACATGCTGCTTTCTTCTTTGGGGGATCGAGCAATCATGCAGCTGTCCAGCAATTCTCACTAGTCAGAACGAATGAAAGTTTAACCATCTTGATTAGTTTTCCTCTAAGAGGAGAAAAGCTCCAAAGAGTGACGCAAGCCTTCGGTTCCACGAGTGCCAGATCAGGCCCAGGGGAAGAGGCAGGAAGGCACAGGCCGGAGATGAGGGAAAGGGGCAAAGGAAATCCCTCTTCTTCAGCAGCAGGCTGATTAGAGCCGATGAAGCATAGCACAAACTCACCACCTCAGTCAAACTCGAGGTGTCCTTTCATATATTTTGGCGAGGATAGTGCTAAGGAGTCTCTGCCTCCCTTCCTGTCTGGAAAATGGGTCACTCCTTTTCACGCTGAGTTTTGTTATTAAAAGCACCCTAGGGCACATACAGTAATCTGTAACTCTAGCGGAGCTCCTAGGCATACTGTAAAGCTATTAATAACAAAAACAATAACAACATCTCCCCAACCAACTCCTGTGGTTCTCAAGAGCAAAGCTGTACAGACTTCATCTTCCCGTCAAATGATACAGACCTGAGTACATAGAACATTTCCAATAAAAGACAAAATATTTTCTTCCAATTTTGTCTTCTAACACTCTACCACATAGGTGGAGAATTGTTACAGTACACTGATTACCATGGTTTAAAATAAATTTAAAAAAAGAAAAAAGAAAAAAATCTTCCAGTTTTCCGTTCAGCTACGAACACATGAAATATTAGCATAAATTTATCAATTACTTCCCTGTAGCCCCACTGCAGAAGTACCACGATTTACAGAGTACTCTCAGACCTTCTGTAAACACCTGAACAATACTCAGATTTTTACTGAAACTACATCAGCAGCCTATAGACATGCAGGGTGCAAAGCTGTTCTGCAAGCAGCTCGTTGTTTGATTTTAGCTTTTGGAAGACCGTTTTCACTTACTAGAAGCAGTGGTAAACAATGTTTTAATACAGCTCAGAGTTTGCTCTGCTATCTGCTAATGAGGGAAGAACCAACAGAAGATGATTGCACATCCAGCACGATGCTGTACCGACTCTTCTCAGGGTCTAACACTGACACCCAATGGCTCAGCAATAGTCTAGGAGGGGGACAGGCCAGCCTTGTTTAAATAGAATTAAATGAAACATGAAATATCACTTACCAAAATCTTCTCTATATCTTGGTCATCATCGACAGAATAGGTGCTTTCAGAGAAAGCTAGAGATTTCACATCTCCTCTCACTGCTGCTTCCTCACTGCCATGTTCATAGAGATTTGGATATCCCAGCAACCCAGAAGTATCTTCTTGCATTGATGACCTTGCGTGCATCATTTCAAAATCTGTGCTATCCACTTCTGAAAAAGGAGTCAAGTGAAGCACTGGTTGAAGTTCCATGCTTGTATCCTGCTTTCTCACAATCTCAGGTGACTCCCATGAAACCATATCCACAATTAAATCCTGGAAGTCTTTTGGAGTGTCTTTATAACCTATGATCAAATTCTGTTTTGGAGAATCAGGAGTTTGATGGATTTTCAACATTTGTTGGCAATGCTTTTCTAAATCTTCCTGCTTTTCAGAGTTATTGATCACGTCCGATTCCTGAGTCAAGACCTTTTCTTGTGACTGCTTCATCTGAGATTTCTGATTTATATTGCGAGTTGTCAAGTCCTCTATAATGTTATCCTTTTCCTACAATGAAAGAACACATACTAATTGCTCAATGGAATTAAATATTATTTTACAAACTAAAAAATATGCATTTAAAAATCCTCTCAAATTTAATAATCAGATCTATTATTAATCCCAGATTTTATATAAAAATAACACAGTATTTCAGCATATTTTACATGCCAGCTAACCATGCTTTTTAAGAGGTAAACACATTACCAATGGGAAAAAAATCTGCATTAATCAGCAAATCTACCCATTTCCTCAGAGCTGACTTTTGTATCAAAATAGAAAAAGAAATATTCCTCATAGCTGTGTAGATAATCTTCCTACTTTTCAACAGATACAACCGCAAACCTATTGTCTTCCTAATTCTTGACCCAGGGCAGAGGGAGAACTGCTTAGGAAGAACTTAAACATGGTTTCTATACCTGCCGTTTCAACCCAAGAGAAACTGTGAACCGTCTACTTCTATACTTTAGAGGGAACAGCAACACAGATGCAGACGTCCTATCTCACAGATCTGCGGTGAGACAGACAGACACGCACACACACACACCAGCCATGCAAAACATCAAGCTACCATGGGAGTTTTGGCAAGGCTGCGCTGGTACCCTCACCAGCCTGTTCACACCAGGGCAACCCACACATTTCTTCCAAGCATCAAACAAGAAACAGGTCTCTGCTGAGCAGCAGCACTGCAGACCGTTTCTCAAAATCTGACTCCATAAAACCATATACTGGGTCAGACCAAAGTCCTTCCTGCCCAGCCACCCTTTGACGGGTGCCAACAGGGAGACACAGCTAGCATGGACACAGCAGGTGTCCGTTTTCCTCAGTCCTTGGCGATCCTTGTGCTCACTTAGCTGTTTGCCCAGCCTGAGGGCCTGCACACCTGACAAGCTGTGGGATCTCACCAGCACCTTCACTGTGGTGTGAGGGCCAGGCAGTACTGTGCTGTGGAGCATGCACATTCCTCCCAGCCTCCCTCACTACAAGGGCTCTGATTTAGTCAGCATCTCCATATAAAGAGCTTCCTTCCCTTGCCAAAGTCTCTTGAAGTTATTGGTCTTCTCCTATGACCTAGTTGCTCTTTACGACAAACAGGTTTGTTACACACTCCGCAGGCAGGCTGTTTTTGCAGAGCCCTTTCCATTGCAGGTGGAGACCCACGTGACACAGTGAGGTTTGTCCCTAAGGCTTGTCACCAGAGATCTCCCAGTAAAGTCATGGGGATGAGATAAACCTCATGTCATTCACCCAACGAATCCCACTACTTGCTCTAGAAATCATAAAGACAGGACAAAGCTGTGATTTAAAGTCTCTAAATATATTACTATGTTCAGACAGAACATCCAGATGGAAAATGTCTGAATCACACCATGGCAATATCTTTTCCCTCATCCTTGTAATCTCAAAGAACCAGTGTGGTAGGACCTACTATTACCAAAAGATTAAGGAACCTCAGCAGGCTGGTGTCCATCCCACTGTGATTCCAGGGCTGGTTGGTGCCATTAGTTAGAAATTCCTGAAGGAAAAGCAGACACAAGCATGCTCTTGGCAAAGTCTGTGCTCTTCCCTGGGAGAAAGGAGACTCTACAGCATATTTACACTGAGTGCACCAAGCTGCGGCCTCTTTTCTAATGCCTCCACAACCTCACACAGAAGGTCTGCTGCCCTTCTGCCTCCACTTTTTCCATATATAAAATCCTCACCCAAGGCCACAGACACAGAATCCTCTTGGAGTCCCCTGCCCAAGCTGACCTACCCACAACATTAAGATGGGTCTGTTTTTCCTGCCTCGCCTTGCCTCTTCATCCCCAAACTTGCATTTGTTGCATCTCTGGTTTTGCACTTCCCTCTCTGTTTTACATCCATCGTATCTGAAGAAGGTTTTACAGGACTAGGCCAATCTTGTGCTGAAGAACCCTGCAGGACAACACCAACCTAAGGTCCACACATCCCAGACCACATATTCAACCAACATCTTTCTGTTTAGCAGTTCTTGGTGGATTTTGCTTCAGTGACTTTGTCTAAAGCACTTTAAAAATACAACTACCTCTTAAGATTCTGTGGCTAAAATGCATTGTTCAAAAAATTATTTCTTTAAACCTGCCACCCTAGAAATTTCATTTCACCCTCCACACCTCTTATATCATGAGAGACAGTGAGTAATTGTTTCCTCCCTCATTTCAGACCTTCATCTTAATCCTTTTACTCATGTTAATCATCCTTCTTAGCAGAATTATCCTAGTTCTTTTTAACTCAATTGCCAGCTGCAAATATATTACCCTTTTGGCTAATCCTCCAGCTTTCTTTTTAATATGTTTCCGAATTTTCATTTTTCTCACTTTTGAACCTAAGAATAACTGTAGGGGGTTTCTTCACTCCTGCAAGGTTGCTATGTTCGCTATCACACAAAGGCTCTTCAGCGTTACAGCGATAACATTTGGAACCAGCTCCTGCACACTGTGCAGGGTTAAGTAGAGAGCTGCTTAACCTCACGTGGGTTTTGTCACTGGTTACTCCAAGCAGCAATCACTTCTTTACCTCTGAAGAGGTAGGTTCTGTATCACAGCTCATCAGGACTTTCACCTTATCCATACTAGAACAACAGAAGTACCCAAATACTATTCTTTTTCTCCAGCTCTCAGCTCATGGCCAATATCTTGCTCAGACAGTTGATAGTCTAAATGGAAGATTACACTTTTCCTTCTATTAGAATGAACTGTTCCATAGGAATGCGTCATTATAGACTCATAATTCATTATTATACATGAATGCTTGAGGATACAGCTAAAGTATTTACTTTGACTCAATGTATTCCCTATCTTTGCTGACCATCCCTCCATTGCCACAACATACTCAAAGACTTTTTGCACTTACACATGAAAACACCATTGACATGTAATATATAAACAAACTTAAATATTTGAAAATCCAAGGTTCTCCTTGAAAAAAATGTTTAAACCATTTAACTGTCCCCAGAATTGCAGTATACCTTTATATCCTTCAAAGTTTTACTACTTCTCTCTTCACTGAATCCTAACTCTTTTTTTGCTGAAGCTAATTCAGATTTCAGTTCTTCTTCATGAGATGCCATCTTTACAATTACACTCTCTCTATTTTGTGAAGCATTTGTAGCCTTTATCTCTCCCTGCATTGAGTTCAAAGGAAAACATAATTTCCATGTGAGCAGTTTCCATATTAGTATAGACTATATATTTTCCATCCATTTTCAAATTTCCAAATTGTGTCTGCAGTAACTATGATTTTGAAGTTACAGATGCACCTCTTACACTGTTTAAATATTTTACAAAACAATCAGTGTAAATGATGCTGTTGTCTTGAATTCGTAGGCTAGCATAACATGTTAAGCTTGTAAAAGTAATCACTATTAAAGCTGAGATCAAGCAATTGTACTCCTGTTCTGGACAGGAGGAAGACAGTACTGCTATATGCAATTTCCACCAGAAAGCTGAAACTAATGAAGGTTAGTTATCAGCTACTACCAAGTCACTATTACAACTTGAAAAAGACCATTAGAGACAGATAAAAACCACAGTCATTAAATATGGTACATAATGATTGTTATGTCCCTGTTTATAAGGAATGAACAACTGGTCATATATACATCATTCTGCATACGTGACTCAGTGCTATTCCCACCTCCTCCCCCATAAGCTTTCTGAAACAGAAACTTTGAGTCAAGACTACCACATAGGCAAATGTCATTGATCCCAACTAGAACTTTTAAGCAAATAAAAATAAAAAAAAAACAGTAACGATCACACATTTTGCTTAGTAACAGTTTTCATGTCTGCTTAGAAAATAAACACAGAGTAATAATTAAGTGATATCACTGATCTTTTCTGTACATAAGAAGAAAAATATGTATATAAGGAGAAATAGCATTCAAGTGCAATTTAAGTACGATATATTCTAAATATTTGAGCGTAGCTTGGTGATAACAAAAAAAAGCCTCATTAAAAACCCAGTGTTCTTATCAAGTAGATTTTAAAATGAGGAATTGCATCCTGCTGTGATGACTGGCAAAGTAACGTGTAACATTCTGTGATATCACTGCAACTCTGTTAAGTACGCTTTTACAATTAGTGATACCAATATTAAAGGTCATTTATTTTGTCCAGCTTGGAAATCCAATAATCCTACTGAAATTATTGGATTTCAGTAGAATCCAGCATTCTGCTAGAATAGAAATTTCTATCAGGTGCTGAAAAGCCATCTCTCTTTCCCCCTGGCTAGGCAAGGGCAGTACAGTATAAATCATCAACCTTGGATTTTTATGCCCATATCATATTGCCAAGCAAGAACCTCAAAATTCACAGAAGACTGGCACTTAACTTTCTTAGTTCCTATGCACTCAGGAGCTCTTCTGGTATTAAGTGTGCTTACTGACAGTTATCACCTCTGTAAGTAAGCTTTATTGTGCATTAAGTTGGTACATGACAGATGCCCCTAACTCGCTGCAACACAAGTCTTCTGGGTCCTATTGCCTTCCAAACTTGGACAATTTAATGAAAGTTCACATTAAATTCTTCAGAGCAAATGGTTCTAGAAAGATTCAGAGTAAATAAAGGTTTCTACTAAAATTTAATACAGGGCTAAGTATTTTCAAGTAGTTTCCCAAGGTAGCCATAAAGCATGGCAAACACAGACCTAGTATCTAAAGATCTATGCCTGAAACCATATCCATCTTAGAAAAACTAAAGGAGGTTTCCTGACTGGATTAAGTTTCCATATGTGCTTCCCCTGTTCTTAAGCTTTCCAGGTATCTACCACTAGCCACTATTGGAAAAAGGACACAGAGACAGAAAGACCTTTAATCCGACTCACAACAGCCACTTTTATATCATGGTGTTCATCTTCACGCTTTCTTAAAATCTATAATAGCACAGGCCATCTAATCAGCATTTTCATTTCTGCCATTACAACACTGAGAAGAGCAAACTATAGGGCTTTATATGACACAAAATTGGCTTACTCAAGAAAAAGTAACACTATTAGAAAACTAAGCACATACCAGTTTATCACTTGGGGAAACCAGAACTCCGAATGACTGATCAACAGTTGCTCCCAGCACTTCCAATTTCTCCATTCCTTTAAGATCTTCACCTTTGCTTTCTGTTTTGGAGACCAGCTTGGGAAGGTTAGCCTCTTCATAACCATGTTGCTCCTTGGACTTGTAGGACTCCAACTGTGAAATAAGCTCATCTCTTTCTAATCGTAAGGCTTCAAGCTCTTTCACATACTCCCCGATTTGATCTTTCAGTTTTGCAATGCAACCTTGCAGTTCATCAATTTCTCTCTGATAAGCTACTTCTTTTTGATTCAGTGTTTGCACCTCGAAATCAAGTCTAGAAACTTCTGACTGAAGATTTTGAACCTCTTGAGCCCGATCTGCATCTTTCTTTTCCAGCTCAGTTTCAAGCACCGCTACCTTTTCTATTAAGCACTGCAATTCGTTTGTCTCAGCTGCTCTTTGATCTGCCATTGTCTTCATCTGTATATCTTTCTCTAGGATATTTGCTTCCCTCTCTCTAACAGTATCTTCAAGTTCTTGTATCCGAGAAGAAATCATCCTTACTTCAACCTCTCTCTGAGAAAAGTGTGTTTGGAAAAGGTGGTATTCTTTTTGAAGTGCATCGTACTGAATCCTTAGAGAGGTTAGCTCTGCAAAGTGCTGCTTTGATGACTCTTGTACTTTTTGAAAATTTTGTTCTAAAATTTCCACTTCCATTTTGAACTGCGATTCCTTCTCTTCCAGCTGGTGCTGCAGAGCTTCTCTCGCAGTTGAGACAAGCTCTAGTTCTTCCTGAAGTTCTCTCACATTGGAGAGTAGCAATGTGTTTTTTCTGTTTGGATCAGGAACACCCTGACAATCTACCAACCCCTTCTTCAGCTCATTCTGAAGGTTTTCCACTGGTTCTTCCAAGCCAAGTTGATAAAGATTATCTTGGCTGTCACTAACTTCATGACATATTGGTCCAAACTGTGCCAGCTCTTTTTGAAGCTTCTCAATTACTCCATGAAGTTGTTCTACCTCCTCATCTTTGTCCTTACGCAACCTTTCCTGGTCACCACGAAGGTGCTCAACAAGAGATTGGAGTTCTTCAATTTCAGATTTTTGGTCTTCCACAGCCTGAGCAAAAGATAAGATCTGAGTATTAATATATGTAGGCAAAATTACTATTGTGCATTAGAGTTAAAATTACTAGATGGATCAGGTTTTTCTGAATCACTTAGGCATTAAATCAAACATTAAACATCAAGAAGAACTGCAGACTTTAGCCGGGTACCTACTCAGAATACTCTCTACTGTCCTAAGAGAAATACCTAATAGATTTCATCTGCAATATGATATTGTATATTCCTCCCCCCCACCCCAAAATTAAGCAACGTCCGTCTAGTAAGTACTCTTACCTTATTGTTCACAGCGTTCTCTAGCTCATGCTGGAGTCTCTTCACCTGCTCATTCAAATGATCGATTTCTTGATTCTTTTCATTAAGCAGTGCTTGTGGGAATGACAACGCTGAGGAATCACTATTATTCTGGTCCTGATTTTGTTTTAGGTGAAGTTTTGTTAGATCCTCCTGAACAGAAAAACATCAATTTGATTACAAAGGACTTTCGTTTTCTTCCAATATAATGGCAGGACAGAACTAAGGGCTTTATTTAAACATTCTCCTCCTTACTATAACGTTATGGAAATTAAAATAACGATAGCTACTTCATTTGGGTTTGTACCACTTGATTAAATTGGCACAATAGTTCTCAACTTTCAAGGTAAGAGATAAACACTAGTTGCCAGACTAACTGCCAACCAGTTTTATAACTAATAACATTTGCTATGGCTGTAGCAGTCAGAAATGCAGGCAAGACTGCAGTAGTGTTTACTGAAGTTGCTGTGAACAGTTGAGCTCTAAGAATGACCATTTTTCTGGATGTGCAAGGACTCAATCTTTATAGTAACAGTAATGGTAACAGACTGCACAGTCATCCTCTGACTACACTAATGGCTGCAGCAGAAAGGATGGAGGCATGCGTTACACCGTATGGGAACTGAAATCATATAGATCTGCTCATTGTAATGCTACTAATTTGTCATGCTCATCACAAGTTGTCTTTACACTTCAGGACCGTAAATTTTACATAGCAGCATTTGTATTTGTCTGGAAAAGTGTTGTGGACATGGCCTGCCACTAGAAATCAACTATTCAGTGATGCAACATATAAAAGGCATATCACAGTTTTCCTCACTGCTTTTAAAGAGTCCTCCTTTTCAAGGCAGTATTACTTCACCTTCCCCCTCAGTGAAGAAAAGTGTAATTGGGCCAATAAGTCTCATGCAACTGACTTTTTTGTGATTAAAAGCCATTGAGTAAATTCCATCCCATTAAAGGACAAAAGACTACTGTTTAAGCAGCAGCAGCTACTGTGTAACTCATGGTATCAATCAGAAACTCAGTATCATTTTCATGTTCCAGTCAAAGACAGCCCCTGGAAACATCAGCAAGAACTCCATCACACTCTCTCCATTGGGAATATTTGCATTTACAGTAGCAATGGCTTTTTCCTCCCATGTATTAGGATTTTGGAAAGCTCATGGGCACAAGAGGAAGAGGAGAGTGCGACACCATGCTCCAGCACAGCCTTTATTACTGCCTCTTAGACTTACGGAACTGAACCTAATATCCCATCCGAACAGTGCCCAGAGCAGTCCACATGCAGGAAAACACTTTTCAGTGTTTTCAGACTGACCACCCATACAAATAACATTGCATCTGTTATTCTCTGGTCACATTCAACTGCTGTTTCATTTTAACCATCCCAACTCTCGGGATTAGGAAAAAAAGCTAAGTTTCTTGTTTAAATCATATGACTGGAGAAGATAATGCCATAAGCATGAATCTAGAGCATCATTTTTTTTGTTCTAGGATATCTAACATTAGCTTTCGTAACAGCAATGCAATATACCCTTGACAACAGAAACAAACCTAATATGCATTGAGAATATTATGAGATAAAAACCACATCGCTCAAGGGGAAAAAAGGATTTCTGGAGGTTTAGCTGGAGCACACTAAAGCCAAGGAAACCTACCTTCAAGTGTGCATTCTCTAACTGAAGCTGGCTGATACTGGAAGTGCTAAGGTTTTTTTGCATCTCTAACTGCAAGTTCAGCTGCAATATCTCCTCATTTTTACTGATCAAATTATCTTTACATTGCTCTAGTTGGTCTAATAAGCTTGCAATCTAAAAGAAAGAAAATGCAAACTTGTTTTAATCAAGTCCCCTCATTTAAGCAGAAAATATAAAATTTAATTCACCACCTTAATTACTGAAAGTAACTACAACAAATTCCATGGCTTAAACTCTCTCTAATCAGTTTACATTAATAAAATATTTAAGACACTTAAAAAAGAGTAAGAAGAGTAAGAAGTTAGTGTACTAGCTCCTCAGCTGGGAACCAATGCTTCCTGATTTTGGAAGAATTACAAGGTTTGGGGTTTGGGTCCCCCTGATCCCCCCTTTAAAAACCTAACTGCTTATATAAAATGTTCTGAACAATCAAGGCATGACCACAGATGTAGTTTGGGACAACAATTTGAGACATGCTAACAACATCTAATGTCTAAAGTAATCATAAGCAGCTCACATGATCACCATTCTCTCTTTAAAGGACAGATATTAGCACTGCAGTACTAATCCCAGTACACAGCAATCATAAAAGTTATAACCACTGACTCATTCAAACTGTAAAACGAAGATTCAATAATTACACATTTCTCTGCTTGCAGAGAAAGTTTCAGAGCAAAGAATGACTTGGAAGCCCCCCATGGCCTGTATCAACTCTTGCCTTGATGAGTATCTAGACATAGAGGTTTTAAGAAAGAAAAAGGGCTAGTGATTCCTGATGTAAGGCTATATAGGAGATAAAGAACTTTGATCTATGGGATATTATAGTTTTTATTAGCTTATTGCTCTTGAAACGACAGTGTACACTTCTGGAGGATCATCCAGGCTGCTTTTTTTTTAATTTGCACATCCCAAACTGGACCGTAGGCTTGCATACTACAGATCCCATAATATTTATATAATATTACATAAACATTCAGTGTGCATGTGTCTGAGTATCTGTGTGTGTGTGTCCAAGAAAAGTTCTAAATACTGTGACCGATTATACTGAATTTCAGCTGAGCTTGGTAGAACTCACAGCTAAAATTCTCTGGCTCACAAAATGCAGAAGGTCAGGTAACACCATTAAGGTTCATTACTGTCCCTGCTGTTCTTGAAAGTATCACTTACTCTCAGTTAGACAAAAATATAGCTAAGTTCCACTTCAGCTTTGGGAGGAAAGAAAAAACAGCTTACAACAGAAATTGGTATGTCACTCTCTTATGGTTGATGTGACTTATCACAAGGTTAGTTAAGATCAAGAGCAGAGAAAATACCGGGTAAGGAGGCACATTTACTATAAGAACACTGGTCATTTGATTTTTGAATGGCTTAAAGTCTTGGCTAGTGCACAAAACATTTCTGCAACTTATGTGACTGTTCCTAATGTCTACAGAGACCTACTAAAATTTCAGACCGACTACCTCTCTCTCTTTCACCACAAGTGCTTCTTGTTCTGCCTGTAACTGTTCCTTCAGCACTTGATCAGAACTGCCTTCGGTGGGTACTCTGTGCCTTGCTTCATCCAGTTTAGACTGCAGGGCAGAGATCTGAATCAGGTTATTGTACTGTTGCTGTTGCAATGCTTCTTTATCCTGAAAAATATTTTTTTGTGTTAGAATTAATTATCAGTATACATACCCATCTGCAGAGAACACTCCTGTAAATAACTCATCCCTAAAGAAAACCCCGGTACAATAAGAAAAGTACATAGTTTCCAGCAATCCATAAAAACATATGAATGCAAGACAACTGAATGTTTTTGGCTCACTTACTTACAAATTTTTATTCTTGTAGTTTTTTCTAATCCAAGCTGAACTTCTGAAAATTTAGCATTCAGTGGTAAACTACACTTTCTCAATTATACAGTGTTTTATCTATTTGTTTACTAACCTAAACTTCTTGTCCTTGTAGCCACTTTCTTATTTATTATGGTACCCTATATTGCTTAAGCAAAAATGGCTTTAACTGAAGTGGCAGAGAACTTAGAGCCAAGCTATGGGAAGACCAAAAATCTCCTACAAAATATATTGTGTCAAGACAGAACGTGAAACCAACACTAAGTTTCGCCCAGATCTGTGACCTGTCAAGCTACTGTAAGTTTTTTTGGTTTTTTTGGGTTTTTTTTTTTTTTTTTGGTTTAACCTCTCCTTTGAGCTGGGTCAATCCAAGAAGGAAATCTTCCCTCTGGAAGTCGTCCCAAACAATGGGCATACGTATTTGTACTTAATACAATACAAGGAAAGCTGAACAGGAAACCTAAGGAAGTAACTGCAGTAACTGCATTTGTTGTTCAACACTTACTCTACCCATAGCTCAATACACACAACTCTAATAGAAGGGTTAATTTAGATTCATGATATGATTTGTCAAAAATTATATTAAAAAAAAATTACTGTTCTCTAATCAAACAGAACCAAGACTCAGAATACGTGGAAAGCATCTTCTGATCTTAAAATGAAGCAAGCATCGATACCTCCCCCCAAGCTAATGTTATATTGCAACATCAAAACAGCATGCCCAAGAACAGGTATTTAAAAACACTTGCCCAAACCTTCATGTAGCTACTAAACAAAACTGATCTCCATCCACCAGCCCTCAGCCAGTCCTCACTGGCCTTCTGACCAGCTATGGGGAGTAGTCCAGGCATACAGAAGAGGAAAGAAGAAGCTACATGGACAAGTTATAGCCAGTTCAGATATAAAACTGTCATTCACACCTAGTATCACTGGCAGGAGGGAAGAGAAACACAATCGTGAAAGCATCACCTGAATTTGTTTGGGAAGGGAAGCACCTACCCTAAATATTTTTGTTTGTCCTCAAGGGAAAACAAAAACTTTTCTTGTCAGACACTAACAAAACCCAAGCAACCGCAATGCCTCTTTTTTTGTTTCTATGTCAATACCAAAAGCAAGAAGTTACCCGCACCATTTTGAAGTTCGCCTTGATCTCTCACAAAACGCCCCCAATGACAACGTGCAAGTCCTGATTACTGCAGAATTGGCCTGATTTTCTTCAGATTCCCCTGCATTTACTGGATAAAGGTACAGATGCACCTTAGCTCATGGTGTAAGCACAGCTCTGCGTGTAAGAATGAAGTTTAACGTTCTGTGGTTGCCCCAGTGATCCAGCACAAACACACAACGACCCATGCAAAAATAGGGGCTTTATGAAACGCGTCTTCATTCTAAAACCTACATCCCGATGCCTGTATAGATGCAGTCCAACATGGTATCTTTTTTTCCTTATTCCAAAATGCACAGGATAGCAGAGTCCCTAAGCGAGCCCGCTTTGAAGACCTCAAAACTAAACGGAGAGCAATCAGCCCAAGAGGGGCAGCCCTTCCCAGCACCACTGCAAGCAAAAGGGTCGATTTTACATTTCTACAACCTGAACAAATTAAAGGAGTCAGACCAGGACCGAACAACAAATACCTGCTCCCTGCTCTTGAGAGTGGGATAAATGGATCTGGTACCTGCGGGTTTAGTCAGTATTCTTCAAAAAAAAGATACTGTTCCGTGTTCAAAATTATTCTTTCCAGATCTTCTTCTTACTAGCCTTAGTCTCTGTTACCTGCAGTGCTGACATTTTTGTATGTTGGAATATCATTTTTGGATAAAATTCATTATTTCCATTCACATCAAATGTGTTTTTGCACACAAAGTTCATGACATGCAAACATACTGAGAGCTCATTTGGCACTTAACTGCTGTATAAAATATCTTCAAGGCAAACTATTACAATGACTACAGCTGGCAAATTCAGTAGTTTAACCTTGTATGAAGTTCATGAATTACTTTCTCCATGGAGTCTGAATTTGGCTTATTTAGGATTTTAAAGAATGACCAATTTACTGGGACATTCAGACAGCTAAAGGAATGTCTCAAATTACCATGGACCAAAGCAAGTAAGTTTAATAAAAAAAACTAGGATTTCAGGGACAACAAAGTAACAAGTACCAACAGCAGTATCAGGCTCCATGTTCTCCAAGGCAAACCACATAGAGAGTGGTCATGGCTTTTGTATATTTGTATAAAATCACAGAATAGTTCAGGCAGAGAAGGGTCTCTAGAGCTTTCTGGTCCAACTCTCAGCTCAAAGCAGAACTAGCTTAGAGCAAATTGCTCTAAGGGCCTGGCCAGCCAAATTCTGAATATCTAACAAGGACAGAGACTCCACCGCTCCTCTGAGTCCCTTTTCCAATGTTCAATTGCCCCATTATGATTTTTGTCCCTTACTATTTAACTGAAATTTCCCCTTGTTGCAGTTTATGCCCTTATCTTCTCATCCTTTCCCTGTGCATCTCCAAGAAGGGTCTGGCTCCATCTTTTCCATATCTGCACATTATGTGGTTGTAGGCAACAATAAGATCTTCACTTCGCTTTCTTTCCATAAGGCTAAACAAGCCCTGTTCTCTCAGCTTCTCCTCATAAATGATTTCCTCCAGCCACCAACCATCTTTGTCACCCCTTGCTGAACTCACACCAATATGTCAATGCCCTTCTTGTACTAGGGAACCCAGAACCAGAGAGGTTTGCAGATGCAACCTCACAAGTGCCAAATAGAAGGGAATAATAACACCTAATAAGCTATGACTGGCTAGTCTATGCCACATCCAGGGGAAATTAAACAAAAATATGTTTTGTTTAATATTTTTAAAATAAAGAATAATGAAAGCAAATATTTACAGCATTATCAAAGAAAATAATAAATTCAGTTTAGACGATGCTACTCAAATCCTTTCCAACTTGACAGACACTGACAATACTTACCTGAACCAAGAGAAACTGCAAGTAGGAAACTGAAACATTTGGTCCAAGAAGGTTACTCGGATGTTTGGTAGCAGATAAATAATTTTGCTAGCAATTTACTAAATAGAACATAATTCTTAGTTCACAGATTCTCTAAGCTGTGATCAAATCTGCAGTAGTAACATAAAACACTAAGATCTTGGGAGGATGGTGAACAGATCTGGCTCCCAAGACATAGCAAGAACTACCAATTATGACGGTATGATCTTGACATACCTGTTGATCAAAACCCAATGTATTTACTATTGAGTAATACTATATTCTTAGGAACTCTTGGAGAAGCAAAAGAAGAGCTCTGATCCATGCAAACATGACAAATGTCAACAAGGAGTTTATACAGGAGTAGTTTCATAGTTCTCAAAACCAGTGTTTGTTTAAAACTGTGCCTGCAATACCTGCTATTAATACAACAGCTTAACTCACCACCAGGTGCAAAGCACAGCCTCAAAAATACTGTAACACAGTCATTGAATTCCCACATGAAAATACTGTCTGCATAATTCCTCTCCCAGTGAAACAAGTATTTAAAAATTACTTGTTTTAATTCTGCTTCCGCTTTCTTCATTTTTTGTAGTTGCTGTTCCAAGTAGCTCACAGTCTTTGAGACTTCAGTACCGCTGTGCTCCAGTTCTCGTATCTGTGCCACCAGTTTCTCTATTTCTTTATCACGAGCTGTAATTTCTTGATGTTTTTGCTCCTTTTCTAATAACAGCTTACTGCAATCATCCATCTTCTCTTTTATTTCTGCTTGCAAAGATTCTACCTATACAGAAATCACATTATACAGATATTCAGGCAATGTAACAAATTTCCAATTGGAAGGAAGAGTAATTTCACAGCTAAGCAGGCAGAATTTTACTACAGACAAAAATAGTGCTAAAATCTCAGATGAAAGTAAAAGCAGAAGTGGAGGGAAAGGATGAAAAAGCAACTTCCTGAAATCTGGTTTTCCAAATACAGCAGCTCTTAAATATACATTTGACCATTCTCACTTAATATTCATAGTATTCTGCCAAAATATTGGATGAAAGTATACTTTCAAGGCCCAAGGGTCAAATAATAGGAGCCTTATTTGCTTTGCTTATTTTTTAAAATAAAAACAACTCAAGATTACATGAATTATTATGAATAGCATTAGACGCATTCCTGTAAATTCGGAACCCTTTTCTATTACTTTAAGGAATTCCAATCTAAAGCAAGTTAATCAAGAATTGAAAGAGAAATATGCAACTTAACACAATCAATGCCTTAAAACATTCACTGTAGTCAACACAAAATAGACGCTTTTTTTTTCTTTTTTTTCTTTTTTTTTTTTTTAAAGAGATGCTTAAATAGGAGAAGGTTGATGACTTTGCATTTGAGTGCAGCGAGATCCAATCACGCACAGAGCTGCAGGAAAACCGCCACTCGTTCATCCCAGTAAGTCACGTGAAAGCAAGGCTAGGAGCTCTGCTAGGTGACAGAGACAGGAGAGAACCTGACAAAAGAGACTACGTAGGAAGTGATAAGGTCATCAAGCAAACTGAAAGCTAGATCAAATGGGAAAGCAATGGAACTCCTTCTAAAAGAAGTTATTTAGTCAACACCAACAAGTAAGGAAGATGAGATTTTACAAAATAAATACTTTGTTCATCAAGACACTCTGAATTTATACCATTTCCACTTCGATATTAAAAAGTAAAAAACACTTTGTATTAACATAGAACTTTACATCTTCAAGGCATTGTACAGACATTAGTAAAGCAGAAAACCACCCTCTAGGAAAATACAGAAGAATAGAATTAATTTAACCAAATTAATAACTGTAGAGAGTATCACAGACTAGTTAAAAAACACCAAGTGATTAACATTACATTTTCAACTGCTTACAGGCACAGACACATTTGCTTAATTATGTATATGTCTTCTTCCTTTCTCATCTCATCAGCAATTAAGCAAGTGTCAAGCATAACACAGGCTTGTTTTCTAGCCTTACAGAAAAGCTTTTAGGTAGGAAAAACATCCTAAAAAGTCCAGTATGAACTACACAGATGGTCTTGCTGTAAGATCTGGTCCTAAGTCATCAGAATACCAGCCATTACAAGATTTTACATATGAAATGCATATTTTTAATGCCATATTGCTGTAGAGCCAGTGATGCGATTCTGTAGACAAGCAAATGCTTCCACAACCTTCACTCTCATGGCTAACTCACAAATGGTAGTTCCAAGTACTAGTCAGCACTCTTTTCACAAAATAACCCCATCATATATAGCCCAGGTCTAAAGCGCAGCAAAGGGAACAAGTGTGAACCTCTTAAAATGATTATATTCAGAAATTAGAAGTTCATCTGAACTGCATTGTCTCAGCCATTCAGAGTGCCTGAGTTAAGCAATTACTGACACTACAACCGCATTAAATGACTGCACAAGAACTCTCTAAATCCCTGTTTCATTTTGGCAGTGACCGCAAACATGCCTCATCCTACCCACAAATGTCACTTGCTCAGTTAACTCTCGTGTGTCTTTCTCCCCCTAAGGTCTAAAGTGTTTCGAGAGAGGCCGCAAATCATAACAGGGGTAAGCATTAAGTTTAACAGATCTCCCTCCTTCCTAACATACATGCCTGCTCAATAAAGAAATAGCTTGAGAAATAATCAAGGCAACATGTTGGATAGAAAGCAAGCTATGGTCTTAGCAGTCTGACATACTTCAAGTGACTTTTCCTAAATCTTACACTTACAGAATCACAAAGGATGTATGCCAAGACTGCCACAGAAGTATACCTTCTGGGAAGAGGTACAAACATTCCTTCAACAACAAGTCATATGGCCTTTGAGAAAGAAAAGGCTTAAAAAAAAAAGGAGAAGCATCTGATCTTTGCCATAGTATAACACGTATATCTGATATACATAGACACAGCTATATCTGGTATACTTAGAAAAATCTTAGTGCCACATAATGATACTCATGCAAATCAGAAGCTGAGACAGATGCAGAAAGATACATAATCACTCGACTTCTGCTAGTATATCATTAGACTTCCAAAGAAGTTAGAGGAGGCTGGTAACAATCTGCCTGCCAGAATGGAAAACCCACTCTGACAAAGATTCAGTTGTTCACAGGAGGTGTATTTCTAACACTGAGGTCCATAATTTCATAGACTGTACGTAAAAGAATAGATGGAAATTAAGTAGTATAAACATTCAAGTTTTGTTAAGAGCAGTGTCACAAACAAAACTTGCAAGGCGGAGGCGTAGTGCCTCATTAATTGCACAAACTTTATTTCATGCTCTGAACCTCAACTTTACCTTTTGTATCAAAAAGCATTTTACAGTAAGTAATGGCATGCAAATGCATCTGAGCAAGAGGCCAACAGAATGAAGTGCTTATAGACAAGATATCAAATTGGAAGGAGTTCCCCAACTCCTGCAAGAACCCTGCCATCCTGAAACATGTGTCCTTATCTCTAAGTCAAGCTGAAGCAGATTTGACACATGAAGAACAGAAAGAAGCCAAAACAGATCTAATTAAGCAGAAGAAATTGAAAGGAAAAGGAAAGAAGGGTTAAGGAGATGTTCATGCTGTTTTCCATACCTGTAGAGTCAATTCATAGTTCTGTACAATGTTCATTTATGCAAAAAAACAAACAAACAAAAAAGCAAAAGTTAATCTTTGAAAGAGAGTATCAAATAAACAAGCATCCAGAAAAAGGACTAATTTATAATTTTAGATAGGACAACACATACAGACCTAAGTAACATCCTTTATTAGACCAACTGGTACAGCTGGAAAAATTAAACAAGTTTTAGGACTCAAAAGCTTTCATCAGATGTTCTCTATAGGGCAGAGCGTCAGTATTTTTCCCAGTTAATTTAAACCAAACTCATAGATTTTGAAACTTTACTGTAACACATAGGTCCCCATATGACATTTCCTTCCATTTCCTTAAAATTCATGCAAGTACACTCTCACTGCCTAGATGGAGTTTAGCCATTTAAAAGGTGTGTTTGGGGGGGAACTCAGCTCTCTGCGTGATGACAAAGGAGGAGGAAGTCTCTCAAGAGCAAATCCCCCAAGAAGATACAGCTTTTGATAGTTAGTTGTAGTAAATGGAAACTCCCTCAGTCACTAAATACAGTTTTACTCACCCCATATTCTCTGGGCTCTCCAGAAGTCTGCGATTTTCCTGTAACCTTTAACTGTTCTTCCAATTTCTGAATTTCTTGCTGAAAATCATCACGTTCATGCTCCCTTTCTATAGCTTGCTCCTGTCAACCCAGCCAGAGATAATGAAAATCTTTTGTTAGAGAGTTAACATTTTAGTAAAATATTAAATATAATAAAAACTGCTTTTGCAGTGAGGAAACTATGCTTATTTAAAAATAACTTAGCACTTCCTTTTAAGTGTCTAAAATTGCAGGGAAAGAGAACAAAAAAAAAATTTTTTTTACTCTAGCATACATAAAAGCCATCATCAGCAATTAAAAAAGGAAAAATTATCCCATAAGACTACAGAAAAGGAATGAAAAAATATTAGTCAGTCCTGACTTTTTTTTTTTTTTTTTTTTTTTTGCATAAACAAGTCTAGTCTTTTACAGGACTAGAATAGTAAGGTCTTGATTTTACAGAAAGCAAAACACACCTAATTTGAGAACCCATCTTTAAAGTCTAGATCACCAAACAGGAGGGGTATTTATCACCTCCAAAACCATGTAAAACGCGGTATCAAGCTTGCTTACATCCATGAATTGCCGCTGATTTTTAAGCTGTTTTTCAAGGACTTGAATTTGCTGTTTTAGGTCAGCAATCTCCAGTAACTGTTTAGCCAGGTCTTGATTACTATGCAGCTGTTCTTCAAGTTCTACCTCCAAAACTTTCATTTGAGAGCGCAAGTTGGAATGATCTTTTTCTGCCTGACA
Organism: Dromaius novaehollandiae; assembly: GCF_036370855.1. Taxonomy (NCBI): domain Eukaryota; kingdom Metazoa; phylum Chordata; class Aves; order Casuariiformes; family Dromaiidae; genus Dromaius; species Dromaius novaehollandiae. The sequence continues at coordinate 44,530,924 of NC_088104.1, forward strand.
CTGAAGCTCTAATTTCTCCTTTGCTAAAAATTCCACTTCCTTAAGCAGACCTGAATAAGAACAAAAAAATAAAAACAAGATTGTCAGGCCAGGGTACACAAACCAAATCTTTTTAAAATGAGATTACATTCTGGTACTTCAGACAGCTAAAGAACCAAACACAACACTTCAGGAGATATTTTAAGAGAGACAAAAGAAACTCAGGCATTTACTTCTGATTGCATCTTTGAAAACTGTTTCTAAGACTATTAGATTTACAAAAGAAAAAGGTGGATGTAGTAGAAGAGATGGGCATCTGTTCTCAATCCCAAAGTGAACCTTGGTTAGAGATAGAGGTTATTTTTTTTAAACCATCTACCACAGGGGTTTTTTTCAAACTTCTTCTACCACATTTCCTGCCCCATCCTTCCTTACTCTATTATACATCCTTGCCATCCCTGCCATCCCAACTTCCCACCCTATCTCAAATCTCTTACCACCAAAGCCAGCCAATATGGAATTTATTCTTCCAAATCGTCGCACCAAGCTCTCCCTCATCCATCCAAATCTCAAATTGAGGTCAATCTCTCCACTACTCATCTACCTCCTGACCTGTTGGATACTGCTGCTGATGTCCACAACACGGTGTCAGTGCCCATCCGTCTTTTCAGTGGCCACCAGTGCCCAGCCCTACCCTGAAGCTGGCTGCTACAAGAGGCAAAGTTATTCTTCTTCCTCAGCCTCTGAGTGTGGATTAAAACCCAGCAAGAGATCATGATTACACAAAATCACTCCAGTTCTGATATTACAAAGGGAAGAAACACCAGGGAAAAAGGTGACGTATTTGTCCTACATAGACTGCAAAAGAACAATCACAACCATGAAAACACGCAAAGTCCAAAATTACTTAAGTTATGAAGAGCCAACTTGTATCTAAAAACTACATTTTCAACTAGCTGAAGGCATTGTTTAGGAGAACGAAAATAATCTAATGTGCAAAACAAAACAACCTAATATGAATGCTCTTGTAGAAATACTATTTTAATATTTTAACCTGAACATGAAAATAAAAGGTCAGGTTATTTATTAAAGAGAAGTAGTGCAAGAGCTCCTTATTTTACCTTTCAGAAGTTCCATTTTTCATCTTAAATTTCATGGCGGGATCGGGAGAGAGGAAAGTCTATGATTCCAGCAAGGACCTTAATAGGTCATCTAGCCCAGTCCCCAGGATGGAAGAATTGCCTTCTCCAGGCATGATTAAGTCAATCCACATAATTTCCAACTTCACATCTTTCTAAGCTGCTGTTACAAACCTTCAAAAATGGAGCAATTCCATAACCCTCCCAGGCCATCCTTTCTAGTGCTTCATTATCCATTGTTCTTAATTTCTAGGCACTTTAAAATAAACAAACCAGTGAAGTGGGGAGGAATAAGAGGTCCAGAAAACACAAGAAAAGACTGAAAAATCCAGAGCTGTTTAAGCTATAGAGAGAAATATTGAGGCAGGATATAACAATACAAAAGGGCAAAGAGGAGAGTATTTCCACGTTCATGCTTAAGAAGATACATGTCACAAGCTTAGAATGCAGCAATAACTCTCTTATTAAACATTGCTGAAAAATTCACAACACTGAGGACAATGAAGCACTGGAACAGAAGTCTTTGCCTCTGTGAATTATTAAGAGGTTAGACAAACAGGTCAAGTAGGTCCTGTTCTAGGACAAGGATATGGACTAAACAAGCTGTTGAGGTCCCTACCAACCCTATGATGCCTTGATTTAGCCACCTAGGCTTACTGTAGCGCCCATGCTTCCTCTGCATTAAGACAATATTAAAATGTGCAAGTTAAAACTAAAGCGTTAATTGAGGCAAAAGTAAACTCAGGAGATATGGAAATGTATCAGATTCTTTAACTGTTTTTCAGGTTTGCTAATCACCCATGGTAGCTTTTGAAACCAACTGAACGCATTCCTCAAGTGCCAATGTTTGCTAAGCAATGTTCATTGAGCTGTGGATGTAACTCAAGCTCTGGCAAAACACATTCAGGTAACTGAAGTGGCTCCACCAAGGAATTTGCTCTCGCAACCCACTTGGGCAATCACTGAGTGAAAACAGCATTTCTTGGATCTGCCAGCTTTCAATATAGACAGATCTGGAACTGTCTGTAGGGCCCGATTCCATCACTGTAAAAAGAGAGGCCCTCCCATCAACTGTGAACATTAAAAATAACTTCACTGCAGGTGTAGGACTGGAGAAGATAACAGGTGAACTAACCTTCTGACTGAGTCTAAATTTGGAAACCGTGCTGGGGTAAGTCCTTGGACATACCTATTTCTGAAGAGCAAAGGGCATGCACAGGGGAGCGAAAAGAGAAAGCAGAAAGGAGGAATGGCAGGCAGTGAGCCATGGTACCCTCCTGTCTGAAATAATAACTAATAAACACTTGCATCATGAGATGCAACTGAGCAAATTATCCAAGGCTCAGATGTACAATCCAGAAAAATGCCAACCACAGAGTCTGAATCCCATTAAAAGAAACTACACCCCAGTAACAGCAGCACAACAGAGAAGATCCTTCACCAAGTGCTATGTTTCACCAGGCAAGAGACGGGAATAAAATAGCACCAGCTGTACTCCACTGTATTTGCTTATACTCGGTGCATAGAGAAGAGCAAGGCACACACATACTATGTACAGATCTAAGCACACTTACAGTAAAAATGCATATGTGGACTAGCCCCTAAGAAAACAACTGATGGTTTCATGAAAACAAACACAGGATTTTTTCCTTCCAAATACTGAGTAATGCGGTACTTAATGAGTCAATGACTTCTTTTAAGCTTTAAAAACAGCACTATTGCTTTCTGAGGAACAAAATACTGATTAGATAAAACTGAAATAAGCAGTCAGGGCAATCTCCTCAGCCAAAAATGCAAGCTAGGATACAAGATGTAATTAGGCTATAAAATTTTATATGGAATTTAAAATGTTTGTTTAATAGATTGCTAAAATTTAGTATTTGCTTTCTCAATAAAGGCAATCTATCTGAGCATTTTTTTTCTTACGCATGTTCCCCAAGTGTATAAATACAGTTTCAAGCAACATGAATAGATCATCAGGATTCACATCTTAGTAGGGACAAACCTGCTATTTTATTAATGCAAATTCAAATCATGCAATTCCACTTTGGTAATGCCCCATCACTCCAAGATCACCATTAGCAAATGCCAAGCTACAGTCTAAGCGCATTGTATTAGCAAGGCCACTCTACTCACATTAGTATTGCTCATCACCAAAAAGGGAGGAGGGTGGCTTTTCAAGAAATAAGCCATGTCAATCAACTCCAAACCATATGATTTTTATTTATCATATTTTCCAGGTACTACAAACAATTCCAAACCAGAGGAAGAGTACTATAGAAGACTGGGATGGGGAAGGGGTGAATTTTAGGGCTCAACACTTAAACACAACTGTTCAAGTTCTAATAAACTGTTTCCAGGAACTGTATTGCAGCTCCATGGAGAATGCCAATCCTCAAATACGTTGTAGCCAGATTAGATATTCTCCCTAAGTGGGCAGCAGCAGGACAGTGACATGTTTACCAAAAACATGGGAAATCTGAACAGTGTTTGAGGGAGATCTGAATAGACAGAAGGAAGATATAGTAGCTGGCAGCCCAGTGCAGCCTTAACCCTAACTGTAACTTATCTAGGTAATTCTTCCTTATTCACCTGAGAGACTGGGTATACCCAGCTCACATCCTTTGAAAAAAAGTCTAGAAATACAAGAGAACATGTGTATATCAATGAATACATGTATGTATAGATAAAATTAATTAAAAACATATTAATAAAAGTATATTTTGAGTAGCCCACAAAACCTGATCATAGCAGCTATGAATTTATCAGATCACATATTTACTACTCCCTTGAGTCTGGGGGGGAAAAAAGAAAGAAAAAAGATGAGAAAAAAAATCTCTTTCAATTTGGCATCTACAAGTTTTATTTCAGTAAGTGTAAAAACTGTCTCCTTCTTGCTCGCTTTTCTGTTTCTTCTTTCCTTCCAGTATCCTGTACACTTTCCTTCCAGTATCTTTCCATCCATAGCTGCTCTTTCTCACTTTCTCCCCTTCTTTCTTCTGATCTACCTATCCTGAATGCATTCAGATTACATTTCTCCACAGCCTCCCTTATACTTCCTTCAGTTCTTGCCCTGTTTTTTCTAGTTCTCCATTTCACGGTTAAACTAAATTAAAAAAATTGAGACTACTACAACCCCCCACTGTGAATCATCAGAAGCTCACAGCAAGCCTACAAGCCATTCTGTCCCCTCAAAAGAGAAATGAAGCTGACAAATATGAAGATAACTGCATGATGCACTTTAAGCCCAACAGCAGCAAAACTTCTTCCTTTAAATATTGATCAGTGACTTGAATATCCCCAGCTCTAATTGCTCTCTGATGGATCACAGGTGTGGTGCCTTTTTCTGCCAAGATATTTATAATCCCAGTAATTTCTTGGGCCTATTTATGAAGTACTGTTCCTCTTTGTTAAAATAAATTCAAAACCATCAATACATTCACTCAGTGCCACAGCAACAACAACAAAAATGAGAGAAAACAAACTCATTATTACAAACCTGAACCTTCTCTTTGTGCTACATTAGCATTAGGAGTTCCTAGAAATCAAAACATACAAACATGTACAAGACAAAAATAGGACATTTTGATCCATTCCATCTTCCAAATCTCTAGAAATTCATGCATAATAGGTATAGTGCCTACCTTTGGATTAGGCAAAAAACACTTCATCTTAATCAGGACATGAAGCTCTTGATCCCATATGTCAACCCATGACTAGAGCTACTATACAAATGCTTTTACATTATAACCGGGCAAATTTGTTGCAAGATTCTTGGCTATTTACTTGTGCATTTTTTAAGACAATCAATATTCTCTTTAAATTTGCAGTTTTCCCCAGACTAACATGGAACACTTAACGCCTAAAACCCCCTCTTAGTTCCTGGCCAGTAGGATTCAAAGCACTGGAACGGATCTCCAATCTTTGTAACCTGTCATACATTTCTGTGACATCCAGAAGTACTCGTGTCCTACAATATCGTAGAATTGTTTTGCATTTCCTTTGGGACGTATTACTCAATGCCATAATCACTGTTGTAAAGCAAGCATAACATGCATTTATTTTCAGATACAGCCCCTTAAATTAGTTTATGTTCTTCTGTCATTCCACACAGGAAAAGACATTTTCCTCTGGCTCTTCCCCCACTTACTGTGGCAAAGACTGTAGATTCTGTAAGCCAGGACAATTTGTGTTAGACCACCACATGTTATGTTCCATTTCTCTATTAAATTTTCTCTTGAAGCAACAGTTAGCTTTTATTAAGATGTCATATGAGAGGTCAGAGCGATAGACAAAACTTCAATGCTAACGTATATGCACGAGTATTTTGACTGCACTGTATTTGAAAGGATTTGCGGAGAGTCAAAAGGAAGAGCAGGGAAGGATGGTGGACCACAAGACCAAGACAATGGGAGAGTCAAGAGCTGGAAAAGAGTTGAAGAGGGGCAAGGGGAAGAGAACAAGAGAAGATGAGATGGGAGAGAGACATGTGAGGCACACAAGAGTTGTAGAGGAGTGACACAGTAGGGCTGAAAGACGGGAAGAAGTCTGCAACAGAGCCCCCTGAAAAGAGGGCAGGTAACTGCAAGATATGGAGTACACTCCTCATAAGGAATTTGGGTGCATAGTGTGAAGCATATAGACTTTACTGTCTCCTCTACCATCAGCAACAGAGAAGTCCACTAAAAAACTGTTTTCCCCTGTCTTTACTTCTGGCCTATCCAGATGCTATATACAACTACCTGTTATGTAGTAGGCTCAAGCAGAAAAGATGAAGGTTCATCTTGATATTAGCAGAATTGTAAGGCCAATGACCCCAAATGATAACAATTCTACTGGAAGATAATACAAAAATTCACTGCAGTATTAGAATGACACTATGGCATGGCATAGCGTAAGCCACAGAACAATCTCTGAATTTTCTTCCCTGAATCAAAAGATATCCTACATGTAAACCAGCTTATTACATTAAGATTCTTCAGTCTTTAGTAAATCACCGCTGTCATTGTTAAAATGTGTGCTCCTTATTTGTAGTGAAAATTGCACAGTACCAGCTTCTAGTTGTTGAGTGCTATCAGAACTTCATCCAGCGTATGCTGAAGAGCTCCCCTTTATCCAGTTCCAGTTCTCTATACAAGATCTCCATACTTACAAAAGCTGAAGTCCTACCACACACTGCGTGTGTGGGAGGCAGGGGTTATGTTAAGTAGGTAACTTAATACTGCTATGTCTTATTTTCTGAGTTTGACTTCGCAATGTAGTGGCTAACTGTCTTTTTGTCTTTGGCTTATACTGAGTCACTCTTTATATTAATGTGTAAGATACTTCCTCACCTTATCCCCTCCAATGAAGCTACCTCACTCAATTTTTGCATTCCATATTCTTTCCTTTAAAAGCAATAGCAGACTTTGAGCTTGTTCATTAAAGACTTCCCACAATCACCCTTCTTGACCATATGTCTGTCTGTTTAGAAGGACAAGGCTGGGGAGCAGAGGAAAAATTTATTCACAGTATTCACAGTGCATACACATCATCACTATAATTTTTCCTTAACTCAAGCAGACTTCCTAGTATATTTTATTACTTCCATCAGTATCAAGCTAACTCCTTAATACTGAAAGCAGTCAAGAACCTTGCAGCTCCAACACATCTCTCTGACTGCACTGTGTTAGTTAACCAGCATTCCAGTTACTAACTAGTTAATTATCTCTTGCAACCAACTTCCTTTGGTTTAGTTCCTAATTCATCCCTCTTATTTTCTCAGACACTGTCCATTTCTAACTAAGCAGAAGACTACAGTAGTACTCTTTACTAACAATATTATCTTCCAAGAAGGGAAGAACAAGCTGCTTTATTTTATTTTCTGCTTTTACAGGAAAGTCCTGCTAACCTCTGTCCCAGGCTGAGCTACACACTAAGCCATCAATCCAAGCAGTGGAATGTTATAGAAACACACTACAGTGTGACCTGACTGGAGGACAATTTCCTTTTCGCTCATTTTCATACCCACTTCTCACCAAGAATTGCCTGTTCCTGGGTTAGTTCCTGGAAGCGCTCACGCATGTTCTCCAGTTCCACAACAAGGCGACGTTCAGATTCTTCTTTCAGATTCAAGGCCTCTTCCAATGCAGCCTTTTCTGCAACATAGCCTTCAATAATGCCTAAAATCCCAAGTCAAAATGCAAATAAAACAGCAGAAACTCATCTTTGGAAAAAACAACTTGAAAACATGAGTAAATGATTTAATCCAAACAATGGAAAGAGACAGAGAAAGTATAAAATGACTTGAATTTATATTGTACCTAGACTTTTTGAAATGACTTAAGGAATAAAATGTATCAATTATGTATTTTGATAGATTTTATGAGGCTGCTACATCACAAAGTACCTCAAAACATGCGGAATGTATATGAAGGCTTGTTCAGCCTTGAGAGCCTGAGACAATCTCAGAACATAGGACAGCCTGATACATCACCTGCTGGGGGCTGTGGTTTGAAGAAATGGAATTTCTCCAGGGGGGGGGGGAAAAAAAAAAAAAAAAAAAAAAAAGTCAGATATTAGATTCACAGCCCAAGAAATCCAGGAATGACTCACAGAAAGAAGGAAGGAAATAGGATTTTGGAGAGACCAAGTAAGCCTAACAGAATATGACTGAGAAGAGAGATGGAAAGTGGATGCCATGATTTGGGAGAGAAGCTTAACCTGAAAGACTTAAATCCCAGAACGTGGAAACCCTCAAAGATCCCCTTACATACAGGTGAAGAATATAAGCCAAAGCAGTGAACCTAAAATCTTAACCCTCACAAGGGGGAACTAGACTGATGATATGCAGTCCGTGACCAGTGTTGTGTCCTATAGCCAGGATCGTTTTCCGACATAACAAAAAGTGTTAAATGCACACAAACCAAATTCACAGTCCCCGGACAGGAGGCCAGCATCAGATTAGAGGAATTTCATCAGTACTATGGCAATGTAACATCACCAACAGCTCTGAACAACTTTATGGCCTGTCTGAACATGCATTTATCAGAACGAGAGACTGGTCAGTTCTCAGTATAAGCATTGTTGTGGAGATGTGGTTATTTTATTGCAAGCTGCAATATTGGTTAGAGCAATAACTCAGCTGCACCTTTCCTGAATATCAACAGATGTATACAGACTAGATCTTCTAAAATAATGCCATTTTAACAACAACAACAACAAAAAGCTAAATTTAGCTTTGGATGAACAAAACAGTTAATACATGTTTTAGAAATTTAACTAAGGATAAAGGAGCATAGCATTTCAAAGGAATACCACAACCACTCAAGAATTATTACAGAGAAGAAAAGGATGTCTATTGACGAGATTATCTTATTCTTTTTTGGCAGAATTTTGCTATAAATAGCATTTTTCATTTTTTCTGCTTGGTTTTGGTCCATGTTTCATTAGTGTTGTTTAATTCACAATTTATCTTTATGAAGTGCATTTATTATAAAGCCCTAGATATTAAAAATATATTCTATAATATTCGGTCTAAAAACTTTTCCTAATTTAAGTAATGATTTTAAGACCTAATTCTTAACCTTTTGTCTCTTTCCATTTTTAATATCTTGCATATAATTATTCCCCCTTTTCCCAAAAGCTGCTTTCTTTCACTTCCCAAAGACAGTACGCATTATTCAGTTCTCTTCAAGTGAAAAAGAAGTCCTGCTACATGCCAAGGTTTTTGTTAGGTTGAAGTAATTAATATCTCCAGTGACTTGAGCATATGACACATTTTTTTTTTTAAGATTGTCTAAACTAGTTATTTGTCAAAGAATTAAAAAGTAGGCTTTTCATATAATTGTTGCATATTTTACATCCATGTGGGTTGTATTTTCAAGTTCTCACAATGAATCTAAACAATTTAGTACTCCTCCTGAAGCCAAATGCTACTGCACTGCACTCTGCTCTGGATCATTCTGCTTTTGTTTATAAGCCTGCTGCTACCCTTCCCTTTACCCACTCCTTGGGATTCCTTTCCACTAGAGGTTTTGAAAAACTACTATTAACAAAAGCATTTCTTGGCTAAGGCACACAATACACAAGTAATTTTTCATCAGTTCCTGCTAATTTAAAGCTTAGGAACGTGATATGATATGTTATCCACATGTAACCTTACATTCATCAGAATGGCAAAAATCATGTAGCATTCAACAGCGAACCACAAAATAGCTCTCTGTTAATTAAAAGCCTCAGCCTCCCTGCCTCCTCTTACAGTCTCTTTATGCCTACGCTACCACCAAACATTCCTTCAGCTCATGTTGAGCCTGTCCAGGGTCAGACAGGTGGGCTTATTTAAACCGGGAGTGTCTTGTCTTTTCAATAAACCAAGTTCCCACATTCAGACATGCAGGAATGCAAACTGCTGTTTTAAAAATTATGGTATTTTTCCACACACAGTCACTAGTTTAAGTATAGGAATAAACACTATCATGTCTGCCTCAGGTAAATGCAATTCTGATGAAGGGAAATAAGTAGCAGATTTGCAAGAGAGAAGACCCATGCTTCAGGTAACTTAGGAATTTGAAATGCAAAAGATGGATTAGACAGGCAAGTCAACAACAACAAAAGGACAAAACTCCCATATTATAGGTATTTTAGATATTTGGAGGAACGTGTTATGAGTAAATAATGCTTAAATCTCTTCATACTCATTTCATTTTCTTACCTTCTGCTTTATGAAGCTTTAGTGCCAGCTGATTCTTGGCCTCACTTTCCTCACTGAGGCACTCCATTAGTTCCTGGTGCTGGCTAACCACTTGGGCCGTTTCCCGATTTCGGCGGCTGAATTCTTCTTCAAATTGTGCGTGGATTTCATGTGTTTTCTCCAGCTAAAAGAGAACAATCCCCCCAAGATCAGTTCCTGCATAAACACACAGTGTAACAGTACTACAAGCATTTAAACAAAAATTTTACACATAACTTTTGTTAGCATTAATATATTAAGGTCAAGTTTTTGAAGTTTTATTTCAGCACCAGGCTGATTTTGCCACAAACCCCTAGGCACTGTGGTGACTCCTGGTACTCAGATACCTATATTTTCATGGCAAATTTGCCTTAAGCACATAAGTTTCTTTACTGTGCACAATAAGAGATACCTCCCTAGCTGCTCAACCTGACATTTCCTGAACCACTTGAAATCCAAAATCTAGGCACCCTTGAACTTAGATTCTTAAAGGGATTCAAGCACGTTGAATAAACAGTGAAGTAAACGTGCCATCAGGTTTCCAAAGTATGGCCTCAGTTCTGTCTCTGAACCTACATATCTTGCATTTCCTATGTACAATGTTTTAGAGTTCAAAGAAGAATACAGCAAACTCATTCCCATTTAGCTTAACCTGGTGGATAGGACATTTCAGAGATGAGCAAAGTATGCTTGAACACAGCTCACAAAGGCAGGTGAGAATCCAGATTTATCAAGGCTTGGGCAAGTACTACACAGTGGCTACACACTACTGGAAGCGACATCAGTACCCGAAAGTACAATTTAAGCACCTAAGTCTAGCATTTTCAAAGACGATTAATATAAGTCTTACATAGGTTCTTAGCTCAGGGTTGCACAAGGTACCTAATGAGAAGAGGAATTTGAGATGTATTCCCTTCCTTCATATTTTCTCTTAAATTAGGGGCTTCCTTACTCAACAAACTAATTACTATAGCACTGAATTCAATCCATTAAATGTATACATGGCATGGGCATCTACCTCAGATGTATGACTCCTTTTCCAAAGCTGAGATGTCTAGACACTGCAAACTCAGTATGGAAATTCTCAATTTTTTTTATGATATTGAGTCCAGATCCTTTTACTACAATTTAGTAGTACAAAAATAATTACAAAGACATTTCCTTGCTGCTGTCTACATATGCCGAACATTTGAATAGGGGACTGAGTTTTCTTGATCTGCTCATCAATTTTGAAGAAGCTTTGCTCTGAAGTGTGATTAAAAAAACCAGCCTCTCAAAAACACTTTGTTATAAAACCTGTGCCTCATTCCACTCTGACCGAAGTGACTCCAAGTGATGTACAGAGGTACAATAGAGCAAAACAAGATTAGTTTATGGAAAAATACCCTTAATTTAATTCAAAACTTTAAACACGCTGTCACCAAAGTACGTATAGACTGAAAATCACTAGACAAGGGCACATGGCCGTGTTGATTAGAGGGCCTTTAAAACTTGTGGGCCTGCTGCTACATGGGGTGGGGGCCCTGGTGACAAAGGACATTGAAAAGGCTGAGGTACTGAATGCCTTCCTTGCCTCAGTCCTTACCGATAAGACTGGCCTGAATCCCAGGCCCTGGAAACCAGAGGGAAAGTGTGGAGCAAGGAAGACTCTCCCTTGGTGGAGGAGGATCAGGTTAGGGACCATGTAAGCAAACTGGGCGCACACAGGTCCATGGGCCCTGATGGGATACACCCGAGGGCTGAGGGAGCTGGCCGATGTCATTGCACGGCCATTCTTGATATCTTTGAAAGGTCGTGATGATCAGGAGAGGTGCACAGGGACTGAAAAAAAGCAAATGTCACTTCTATCTTCTAGAAGGGCAAGAAGGAGGATCCAGTGAACTCCAGGCCAGTCAGTCTCACCTTGATCCCTGGGAAGATGATGTGATGGAGTAAGCAATCCTGGCTATCATCTCCAGGCACATGAAGGACAAGAAGGTGATCAGGAGCAGTCGGCATGGATTCACAAGAGGGAAATCATGCTTAACCATCCTGATAGCCTTCTACGATGGAATGACTGCCTTGGTGGATAAGGGAAGAGCAGTGGATGTTGTTCACTTTGACTACAGTAAGGTTTTTGACACTGTCTCCCATAACAGCCTCATAGGCAAGCTGAGGAAGTATGGCTAGATAAGCAGACAGTGAGGTGGATTGAAAACTGGCTGAGCTGCTGAGCTCAGAGGGTTGTGATCAGTGGCACCAAGTCCAGATGGTGGCCAGTCATTAGTGGTGTCCCTCAGGGGTCAATACTGGGGCCAATCCTATTCAACTTCTTCTTTAATGACCTGGATGAAGGAACAGAATGCAAGTTTGCAGCTGGCACAAAACTGGAACGAGTGGCTGGTACCCCAGAGGGTTGTGCAGCCGTTCAGAGGGACCTCAACAGGCTGGAGAAATGGGCAGAGAGGAACCTCATGAAGTTCAACAAAGGGAAGTGCAAAGTCCTGCCCCTGGGGAGGAAGAACTCCTCTGCTATTAGAAGAAAAAAAGTCATTAAAGTCTCATTTGCAAGAAGCATTCGAATAAGGGCCAAACCTTCACTGTAAGAAGCAGAGGATGCACGTGCTTACCTGTACTGATAATTTGTCATATATTCAGACAAAATATTTCTCCTCAAAGTAGCCAATCCCACAAGGTGCTAAATAAATCGAACCTTAAAACAGATTTCACGTGTTTAGAGTAATTATACATCTATATAGGTAAAACATTATTTTACTTGTTTAGTTGACTCTGTAACTAGTTCCAGAAGTCTTTCCACTGCAGTGCGCAAGCGATGAGAAATTTTCAGTATCGTTTCTTCATTTTCACATGCCAGGTCTGGATTTGCAAAAATGCTTTCACATAAGTATTGGCTCAACTCAGACCCCTCATCAGTCACTGGAGACAGCTGATTGTGTTCTGTGAGAGTTTCATCCAGCAGCTCATCTATCAAAAACAAGCAAGCTATTTAAAAACATAGAAAAACGACACAGAACCTGCCACTGACTGGCATCAGGGACACTGCTTGATCTTAAAAAAATATTACAAGGTGAAAATTTGTCAATGTGGAAATACTTTGATGTTTACAAACCAAGACAATCCTCCTTCACCAAGTTTGGTAATACTGTGTAAGCTCTTCTTTCACTACATTTGGAAATATTGTTTAAGCTGTGGAATGTGGTCGAGATCCCCGAAAACAGTACACGTCCCCAGGTTTATCTACATGGGGCTGATACATCCCATCCTAAAAAACAAACAAACAAAAAACCCACACAAACAAAAACACCACTATACGCTATTCAGCCTTTCCCAGACAGTTTAGTATTTTTGCTACTACAAGAATTAAAATGAGAGAATAATGACGACACAACCTTCAGTGTGCAGAAACTTTGAAACGGACGCAGAAAAGGCTGCAACAGGATATATCTCTGTTTAGAACCTCCTCCATATCATACGAGATACTGAATATTCATATGAAATGTGAAATCTCCTCTGCATAATATAAAATTAAATGAAAAAACATTTTCAAGAATATTACGTAAGTGCACCCAACAGATCTGTACTCACCTTTTTCTAGGTGACGCTTCTCTTTGGCTTTGAAATACTGCATGAATCCTATTTCTTCCATAATACTGTGACTTCCTCTAGAATCTCCAGAAGCCAGACTGTCATCAAGGCAAAGACCAATCTTTCTACAAATAAGATCCTCAATAGCTATTGTGGCCTTCACCAGCTCCATAAGCAATTTCAAAAGATGCTGATAAGATTCCTGCAATTTTTTCCTAAAATTAAAGCACAGGAAACATTGCAAACTTTCATGTACTTGATTTAAAGACACTTGGAACACACTGAAAAACTGACAGTCTAAAACAGGTGTCTTGCAATAGTTTGGCAATTATCAGTGAAGATAATTCAGCTGTTTCACAAAAATACATGGCCATTTTTCAAAGGACAGGTTTGGCAAAAGCCTTTGTCTTCTCCACAGGTAGATGGAGAAATCATACTGCAGTCACAAGCACCTCGGGCTTCCATATCTATCGAAGCACCAGTAGGGAGTACATGTCTATTATTGTATTACAATAATATTACAATGTCTGTACAATTACAATAAAATTACAGTATCTGTAACATCAAAATAGCTAGGAGTGTGCTGACACAGTGGACAATGAAAATTATATTCATGAGGTCACTTTAGTTTTAAGAAAATATTAGTATTACTTGAAGTGTGTAATATTACACAATTCCTGCTACGGTCATTCATGCAAAGGTTTGCGCAAACCCCAAAATACTTGAGGCAGGTACAGAACATCCAAGAAGTAGCAATCTTTTATACTTCAATATTGTAAAGGAAACCGAACCATGCAGAGGAAGTACTGCTGAGTCCTGGAAACACCAATAAACAGTAAGATCACCGTAAGTTTCTTAAAGGTGAGAAGGGAAATTCTTCTAAAAGCTTATTCAGCATGACAGCTTTTCTCTAATCCACACATTCCATGGACAAGTCACACTGATATACGTTGTGCTGAGAAGTTTCTAAGACCAAGAGGTTTTCTCAATTTCCTGGCTTTTGTCTAGATTATATACAGTAGAAACCCCAAAACACCAAAGTCTCCATCAGTCCACATAGAAAAAGGAATGGAAAAAAACCCCTCTCTCTATACATCAAGATAGGTTGGTACTAACAAAACTCAAACATGCTTGCAAGTAAAGCCAGTATTGTCATCATCTAACACTTTCCTTTTGGTCAGGTTTAATTTCACTTTGTTGTTGATTTATTTATAAGAAGCCAGACAAAAAACACTAAGCATTATATATCCTAAGATATACAAACCTTTCATCCTGGGACTGATCGATATCAGATCTCAACATGACTACCAAATTTCCTCCTTCTTGGTTCTCTCTATCTCGCCGCTGAAGGAGGGTCTCCAGTTCTGAGTTAGTCTCTTTTATTTCATGATTCAAAGACTCCACTTTCTTTTCCAGCTGTGGAAAATATAGTAATGATGCAAGAGACAGAAAGCCAAGTCAGTTTGCCTGAACTATGAACTTCACTCAATGATCTTACTCTTCATCACTTTCTGTATATTCAACCATCATCTCTTCAGCTGTAATGCAAATTTGTTTCCAAAACTACTGGAAATGAAGGACAGCAGGAAAGACTAAAAATGAATGGTTATTATTTCCCTTCTCCTTTGCTGATATAGATTTTGCTCAAAGCAGCTGCTTCACCTGCATTCAGACTCAGCGCATACAAGTAATGCAAAAAGTGTACAAAAACTTCATGTCAGACTTCAGTTTGCTTTTCATTTGCTTTCATTGTTAATGTCTCAAGGACATAAAGCAACAAGCTGGCATAAATTTTGACAGTGCAGCACACAAACCTGAATAGCAACCTGATTCAGTATCAGTCTCAGATCGCTTTCTTCTTTCCTTTACATACTATGCCAGAAAAGAAGTTCTAGAAAACATCTAGAAAACATTTTCTCTCCTCATATTTGTGTTCAGATGACACCTCTATCCCCTTTAAAATGGAAAATATATACATCCCCTTACAGATTTTGCTAATCGAGACATTATCCAGCAGCAATATTACACTTTGTGCTACACGCTACCAAACAAACTGGTACTATAGCAACAAACTTGGTCTCAAAAGCAAGCCAACAAATGAGTCAAAATACCTATTTGGAAGGGAAGGGCAAGGAAAGAAAAGCATTCTATTCCCCTGTCAACTTTCTCACTACTCCTTAAACCCTGCATGAACAGCAGGAAATGGTAACACGTTTCTTTCAGCAGGAGAAATTCTCAGTGTTACTCTTATCACTTCCTAGTTTTCCTACTAAACATAAAAGCCTAACAGAACAGTATGTCCACCTCTTCCCCTCCAGCTGTAGGTCAGCTGGTCTAAAAAGCTAGAGCACTTTTTTCTACATATCTTTCTTGGGATAGATACAGATGGCATCAATACACAGACAACTAAGAGCAAAACATCCAGCCTTTTCTTTCAAAGCAGTGTTAATCTCCCCGAAAAATGGCTGAAGAATCCTGAAGAGCTTAAGGTATTTTCAAGCTACTATCAAGTTTCAATTTCCAAGTTACTGCCATAGCACTGCAGCTAGCAAACATTATACATGACACCTTGCAAAACAGCAGTCACCTGGAGTTATGCACATAGTCCTTCCACGTGCATCTTGAGAAAGGAGAAAGTGCTGTGTTAAAATACAACCACAAAAGAACAATTAAAATCTAGGTTTAAGCATTTTCCTCAAACCTGGATAATTACAGCTGCCTTTTCCTGTAGCTGTACTGATAACATCTCCTTCTCCTTTTCGTGAACAGCCTGTGCTTTTTCCCTCTCCTGAATCAACACCTGCTCCTTGTCGTGTAGTGAAGTCTTTTTCTCAGCTTCAAATTCCTCCTGCATAAGTAATATATACTTTTGATTATACATCCTTTACAACAAAAAACAACTCCCCTCCCAGAAGCAAAAGCCTTCCCTTTTTAAAGTAAATATGCACACTTTATCGCTCAGATCAACTAGCAGTAACTTCCAGTCTAAGCTCTCAAGTGAACAAAATTATGCCAAAGCTATGTTTTAAGAGTAGCTAAGTAGGTAAATGCATTATCTCAATAAGCTTACTGAGATCTGCATAATTTCAAACTTCTGGAACAGTGATGAGGAACAGGAAGAACAGCTGACTAAATCAAATTGCTGAGAAAGAGAGAGAGATGAGACACTTGGAGCAACTGCAAGTTTTGTTATATGCAGTGCTGAGTCCCACATAGGACAAGCGATTTACAAGAACAAATCGAAAATCCACAGTGCGTATTTACATTGCTAAGTGATCTAGCAGCTATTAAGTTAGACCTCACGTGCCTCCGAATGTGCTCTAAAGGAAGGAGTTATCAAACATCCCGGACTCCAGCATCAGCAAATAAGGAAAGTGAAACAAAGCCCTGGGATCCCTTCAGGGAGAGGCTAAAAGAAATCCTGGTAACTAATTGCTTCTGTAATGCTCAGAATTAGGGGATGAGAGAATCGTCTTGACTGCACTGCAAGGTGTATGTGCAAGTTGATCTGTGAACACCAACATGCTCAGGACTGAAAGATCCTATGCTTTTCACTGGTGAGTGAAAAAAGCAGGTTTTTCCCGGAGCATGAAATATGACTTCTGAGCAGTCACTCTGAGGGAGTGAGTACAGGGACAAGACATACTGAGCTGTCCTGGATCCTTCACGGAGGACTCAACCAAACTTTGCACTGAGCAGTACAGACCATCAACCCTCAGCTCCTCAGCTGAGGACTGCATGCCACTTGGTAAGACCATGAGGTCTGAAATCACAGCCAAGGCCATGGCTTTTGAAGCCATTTCTACCTTATCTATATGCTGCCTGTAAGACCAGTGTTGGCATTTGGGCAACAGCAATACAAAAAACTTCCCAGAATCTTCAAGGCAGAGCAAGTCGGAAGAGCGAAGTCCATCCAGGATTTTATACTCGAGAGTGCCTAGGAGTAAGCAAGCTACCAGTGAACAGAGGCAAAGCAGTACAAGTGTTTTCCCTAACCAGTCCAGTCACCCATGGTCAGAGTCTCTGAAACAGTCTGCCTATCCTTCTTAGCAGCAGTGCTTCCAACTTGAGAGCATGTCAGACTGGGCACAAAGGAACTCTGAATACCTAAAACCCAGTACTTTCTGTCAATTTTCCTGCTTGGGGGGAAGAAAGCAAGGAAACACCAGCTGGCAGCAGGATGGCCTCACAAGTGAGCAGCGGTGGGGGGGTCATTCTAAAAACCCATATTGGATCCTGAAGTAGCTCAGCCTGATGCTGCAGAGAGAACTAGTCACCCTCTTCTGGGATGAAAAGACTGGTCATGCCATCTGGCCATCAAGGTAATGAGCAGAAAAACCGAGGTGGCTGTACCAGCAGCAGAATAACTCCTGGCAGAATTTCAATTAAAAGAGGGGTTTCTGGTGCCTGAAATACTGCCAAGTAACTAAAGAGCCTAGGCAGCAGAAAAGAGAGAAAAGTATGAATCCCTTCAGGGGTACATGCATACAAGTCAGTCTAAGGTATATGGAAACTAGTGCCAGTTTCCGTGGGATGGAGGCTGGGTTCTTATGTCCCTGGGAGGAGAACAGCAATGCCATATCCCATCAGCAGCTTTTTGGGATATCTGTATGTCCTCCCTTTCAATGGACAGCTCCATCAGACAGGAAAAGGTCTAAGAATTGATCTGAGTGCCAGGACACCACAGTGGGCCAAAGGCTGGAAACGAGTTTTCTGCGCATTTGCAGCATCCAGTTCTAGAGGATCATACATCTGTCAGGAAGAAGCAACTCTCAATTTGCAGCACACAGGAACAGTAAGGATCTGTTGAGACTTCCCAAAGAGAAGCAAATAGAGAGATGGTAATTCATCTGATCGAAGTTATTTCTGACCCTCAACATACTGATAACGCTGGGGTGAGTATCAGTACAGCTCTCATTGTTTTGGTGTGTTTCCCTATCTCTTCTCACACAGAATGCGTCTCCCCCACTCATTCAATAGCTGAAGATGTGCGTGTCACCTAGCCAGCGAAGGCGTTTTACACAAGGCTCAGAAGATAATATGCAATTACTGCATGGCACGCACGACCAAAGAGATCATTTTCAGGGATGAGCATCTTGAAAATGCTCATGAAGATGAAAGTGAAACTCAAAGATGAACCCCAGAAAGCAGAAATTAAGAACCACTGAGGAAAATCTTATACTGAAAGTCTTCACTCTCCTCGCACTCAAGAAAAGCTTATATAACATTGGGCATTTTCTGCCCCATATATGTAAGTGCTATAGACAAGGGGTAATGGGTCAAGACCATAGTCTCTGCAGAAACAAAGAAGAAAATTAAGTTTCAGGTGACAAACAGAACATAAGTGCACACAAGGACTATCACTCAGAGCAAGCACTTTCTACTTTTTTTTTTTTTTTTTTTGGTTTAGAGGACACCATTTCACACCCCATTCAGGATTCTAAGATAAAACTGCTTTTCTAATTGCAACATCAACAGTTGTCTTTTTAGAGTCATACAAGCACACGCCATCAGTGCATGCTTTGAAGTTCATTTTAGTTAGACCCACCTTTAGCTGTGCAATTTGCTGTTCAAGTAGTACCTCTGACTGACACTTCAGCAGCTCAATCTCTTCCTGGAACTGAAGCTGCTGCTTCAATTTTACCTCCTCAAACTGAGCCAGAAGAGCTGTCCTCACAGTTTCTACTTCAGATGCCGATGCAGAAGCATACATCTGCAGTGAGTAATATAAAATATTTTAGCTATGGTGTTACAATTAAAAAAAAAAAAAACAAAAACAAATCAAGTCCAGCCAGACTCTTCCAGTACTTTCACAATAGTTCTCTCCAGTTCTTACAGCTATACAGAGCTGTTGTCTGTCACCATGTTGACTATAAGAAAGCAAGTTGGTAAAAACAGGTAAGAAGCAAAGAGAAATCTAAGAGAAATTCAAAGAAAAAAGGAAAAAAAGGTGGAAAACACACAGCAAGCATATCTCATTAAAACTAGATTTCTCTTCTTGGAAATATGATTAGTCATTAGGTGGCTATATTTAATGCAATTATTCAATGACTAACCATATCTCAAACAAGAAATTCCACCAAAAATATCATGGAAAGGGTTTCTTCCATTAATCTCTCTAACAAGAATAATTGTAGTCATTGGAATTTTCAAGAGAAATCCTGTTTCTAGGATCAAGAGCTTAAAAAAATTAATAAATCAAGAGAACTTGCCACTTAAGGGGAAAACTAATTTTACATGCAAGCTTTTCTTCTAGAAGAAAATATAGTTTGTAATTCTTTCTGCCTAGCTGGAAATCACTACCAGCTCTAAAGACTGACAGTCCCAAATAACACAGGGATCTCCTCAAAGCTAAATACTTTTGTAAAGTGGACAAGTTAATACAAAGGTGCACCAGTGATCAGGGAGTTATTTGGCATATTATATAATTTTTCAAATTAGTAAGCAAAAAAGCAAAAATAACTTATAAAATAACAGAACTTGTGTTGTTTGATTATAGCTAGAAAAAACTCATTTTTGGTTTGTGACTTCTCCTAATAAACAAGTGTAATATATACTAGAGAATAGAGAAGTCTTGACTACTTGAGGCTGCTTACATTAAAACAAATGGGACTGTTTAAAAGACTCAATGAAAAGATTTTTTTTTCCATTTCAGTGATAATTAATAAAAAAGAAACTTTTTACAGAAATAAATTTTACAATTTATTAGCTTCTTAGCATTCACTACAAAAGTAAACACCATCAAGCTTATACATAAGCAACCCCAACAACAAGAAGAAATGATAAAGCTTTAAGGGCAACAAGGAAGATTTTCAAACCTTAAGAAAACATATCTGGGAAATTGTTAGCTACTACAGTTTCACAAAAAAAAAAAAAAAAAAAGGAAGAAATTGGTGTTAGTAAAGGTTGTTCACTTATACAAGCTTAAGGTTAGCAGTTATTTTCCATAAACAGTTAATGACCTGAATTATTAACTATTCATTTTCAATCAAAATGGAAGCTTTAAAATTTTGAATTAAAAATAACCTGAAATCAAAGAAAGTAAAAATCCCTGAAAGACAGAAACATTACAACCACTAATTTAAATATATACTAGTAAGGCTAATAAACATATATGAATTCTTTTAAGTCCTTTCAGATAAAGTCAGGCTTTGTCTCTTCTATCTACTGGCACCAATGAAAAAAGCCAAAACAGCATCTAGATAGAGAGTCTTATTTCTGGGATTAATAAAACTGAATTTAATCCATTTTAAAATATGGCTTATTTTAGGTTTAGATATTAGCATCATTCTGACCTCTTGCTCATGTTCATGTTGTGCTTTTAGTTTCTCCAATTCTCTTTGGAGCTCCCTGGAATATTCTTCCTTATGTTTCTTAATTTCTGCCTCATGAAGATCCTGAAGTTCTCGGAGGGCTTTTCTATGCTTTTCCTCCATACGCAATACTTCCTCACGTAATGTGTCCAGGGCCAGACGTTTCTCTTCTTCCAGCAAAGTTCTTTGATTTTGAAGAGCTCTGTTCAAATCATCCTAAGTAAAATTTAAAAACAAAACAACAAAAAAATACAAGCACAAGTGTTTTTTGTACCCCATTTATAAAGCACACGTGCTGCTGTAAAAGCTCATTAAAGCTCATTAAGTAAACATTAACATTGCCTCCTGAATGAGGGACATGTACACACATGCCACATCTTTGAAATGGGTTCATTTTTCCTATTCAGTAATAGCTCTGCAAAGCCCCTACTTTCTCCTTTATCCACAACAGCATTCCTCATCATCACGATCTTCAAAAAGTCTTTACAGTTAGAGTTTTTTTTGTGTGAGGACACTCATGAACAATTGCAATGCAGATTTAAAATCAGTTAGTAAAGATGTGCAAAAAAACGCCCTTCTTACCCCTTGTAAGACTTTCTTCTTAGCCTTAATGGACACAAAAACACAACAAATCTCATGTTTGGGAAGTGGGAAGGGTAGGAGGAGACCAGTAAGAGGAGAACAGTCAGAAAACAGTACATCTCTTCCTCTGGAGGGTCCTGAAGTTCCAGCAATGAGCTGAGCCCTCTTACCTCTTTGACTCAGAAAAGTCCTGGGGTCATTTTGCACCCACCCCAACACTAAAGACCTCACACTTCTGCCCTGGCAATAGTGAAATTCTGGGTATCTTTTAAGGGCTTAAGACAATGGCCACTGTCCCACTGTCTGGGATCCCAAACAAACTCTTTTTGCTCCCAGAAGCCCATCTGGGATCTTAGAGAACACCTTTTCTTTTATTCTTCCCCTCAAGATTATGCTACTAAGCATGTTCTTTAGATTTACAGAGATGTAGCTGAATCTACAGAACTATTTTTACTCAATTCTAATCGCTTATTAAGAGTGACACAGTAATTCTACTAAGCAGAGAAACTCTGAGCCACAAAAGAGAAGCCTCCAATCTAAATTATGCTAAACATATTTACCTCACATGTACGTTTCCCTCATACTGGGTTAGAAAACTCAGCTTAATTTTCAGCTTTAGTTTCTTAACCCAGCTCAAAATATGGCCACACAGCATTAGTGCTGGCACAAAGGAGGTTGTAGAAACACACCCCAAGAACAAGAAAGGAAAAGGGGATTTCCACCTATTTTAACAGTTTCTTATATTTAAGGAAGCTTAAGAAGGCATCATTAAATCTACCTTCTTTGCCAAGTTTTCTTTTTGACTCACCTTATGAGCTTCTTCTGCTTCAACAGCCATGGCTTTAAGTTTTTCCATATGAACAGTAGCTAGCTCAATTTTCAAGTTATTCTGTGAAAGCTGAAGTTCTTCAGCATGCTTTACTTTCAACATCTCTATCTCCTCAACCAAGCGTGCTTGATCTGTTTTATCCTTTTCACGGAATTGTTCTGTGTGACGCATCTGTAGCTCTGCAAGAGTCTGCTTGTGTTCTTCTCTTATATTCTGAATTTCAGATAGGTAGGAAGACTCCAAGGAATCCAGTTTTGATAAGTGTTTAGCCTCCAGCTCATCAATTTGTGCTTGATGCTTTGTCTGAAGTTCACCAACAAAAGCTTGAAGCTGAGCCTGCTGTTTACTTTCTAGTGAAGATTTAAGTGTCTCAAGTTCAGCTTGGTGCTTTGTCTGAAACTCAGCAGTAAGAGACAAAATTTGCTGCTTATGCTTCTCCTGCAGCTGCTGACTTTGGAGTTCTAGCTCATCAACATGTTTCTTTTTCAGCTCCTGGAGAAGAATCTCTTGCTCAGTCGTGAACTTCTGAGTCATAGCCTTGTGTTCCTCCATAAATCTAAATTATTTCCAAGAAAACATCATCAAAACAAGCACTGATAGATAAATAAATAATCAAATAATAAGTAGGCATTACTTAACCTCCACAAATTTTACTTCTAAGTTTCACATACACCACTAATCCAAAGCAAATTGCAAAGACGATTTCATAGCCACGTAATTAAGGGCTTATGCGATGGGTTATTATGCGATCTGGTTATTACTAAGTAGACAGGCACTCCAATTGAATTGCTCACTAACACAGAGCAGTGTTCACTCTAGCTCACGAAAGCACACTGAGAGGGTAGCATGGAAAAAGCATCTCTGACAACGTGCCCAAAAACAAAAGATGAATTTCAGGTATCATTTGAAAGACAGTTTGACCAAATATTGCCTTGTGAGAGCATCCAGGACATAACAAATATTGTACACAAAACAAAGTACATACACTATCTACATTTTGAACGTGTTATCTGCAAGCAAACAAGTTGTCAGAAGGAAAATCTCTAAACACAAGCAGTTTAGACCAAGATACAAAAACACTGTGGAAGCATATGTGGGACACTCAGGCTCTCCAAACTATCTCAGCTGTCTGGGGTATGTTTAAGGCTTCATGCAGATGATTTAG
The DNA here is from genome assembly GCF_036370855.1 of Dromaius novaehollandiae. NCBI lineage: Eukaryota > Metazoa > Chordata > Aves > Casuariiformes > Dromaiidae > Dromaius > Dromaius novaehollandiae. The sequence goes on from NC_088104.1 coordinate 44,554,226, forward strand.
TATCTAAAATAATACAATTTGCTGTAATCATTAACTATAGTATTTTTGGACATGGATACCAATAATTAAGAAGTGATTGGTTATTTAAAGGCTAAATCCCTGCTTTCAAGATTTTCTTAGTGTAATTATCTCCCCAATCTTTTCTATGAGTGTATGTTTGGGGAGGGAAGAAGGGGAAAGTTTAAAATGATGTATGAGAATATAAACATGTATTTGTTTGAATATTTGCTTTAATATTCTAAAGACAATGGGGAGAAGGGGGAGGGACAAACAACTGAGCAGTTATAAACTCCATCTCTAACCAGAATTTAATTTTGCTACGGAATACTGAATGCGACCCATCAGCCTCATCATTCGGTGGATAACAAAAGCTTTATTCACCAGAAAAAATGTGCTCAAACTCATTTAAGTTGTTTGAAAACACTTGAACAAAATTTAGAGTTTTCCAATTATATTTCCTATACACTTCCTTTCCACAAACACTGGTATAGGACCTCCAGCTGTGTGTCGTGTTCTTAACATATAACAGGGTAGAACTAGACTAGATTTCTTTTGATATACTAGATTAAATTCAATGCATTTACATGAAGTAAAATCTTACAGGAGACCTTAATGGTATTACTGTTATTGGGTCATTGTATTACTGTTCCTTGGTAGAATAAAAGCTTTACATACAGAAGTTAGCTGGTGCCATCAAGTGACAAACCTATATGACCGTCACTTCTTAAACTTCAGATAAAAAAGCAGCAATAGCAGTAACTAAAGTAAACATTAGCTCTGATCATTCCCAGTCAGTTAAAATCCCCAAATACCCAAGACTTACTTGTTTTGTGCTTCCATAAGTTTAAATGCACATTCTTCTTGCAAACAAAGTGTGGCTTTTTCCATTTCTTTTGCCATGAGTGCTTTGGCTTCTTGCAGCTCACTGACATACTGCTCCTGAGATTTCTGTGTAGCCTGTGCACTTGCAAGGCTGTCCTCCAGTTGTTGCAAATTATTTTGCTGCTCTTTTACCAATTTCTCTAATTCTACAATTCTGGCAGCCTGCTGATCTTGAAGCTGATTCATTTCAGTTTCACGAAGTTCAAATTCCTTTTGTAAATTTTGCTTCTCATATTCTGACTTGTTTTCTAGTTCTATACGCAACAGTGATAACTTTTCTTCTGTTTGGATCCTCTGGTCCTCATTTTCACACTTCCATTTTTCCTCTTTTTCTTTATACATCTTCTCTATTTTCTGGACTTCTTCTCTGGCACCCCTTAATTCAGTCTTGTGATCCTCAGTAAGTTTGTATTTTACCTGTGAACATAGTTATTAAAAATGCATAAGTATTAGAACCAAACTGAAGTGTCTGAGGAGTAAACTCTAGACATTTACGGTCTTGGAGAGATTCAACTCTTGCAGTTAAGTCATCCTTCCAAACAATAGTAAGGCTGAAACGTCAGTTTGCAGGTACTTGAATTCAACCCACTATTAAGAAGCAACTAGCGGTGAGGGAAAAGAACAGAAGAAACAACAGAGGCAAAATTTTAGAATTAAGATTGTACCTACGTTGTTTTCTCTTGGTGCCACCTTTTCTCATGCCAGCAGTTCAATTTATAAAGCTATGATCACCTTACGTACTATATAGAGGGCATGATTAAAGATCTCTTTTAAACTCTCCTCTCTTTATACATGCCAGTGATATTTTATACGCAGCATGCAAGTCCATGATATATATAGTTCTTAAATGTAACGAAAAAAGAATGTAGCCTAAAAACAGAAGCCAAAGCACCAAATGATTGTTCAAGGACACAAAAAGTCAAAAACAGATGCTGAAAATACACTAGAAATAAACAGGAAGACTAAGAAAACAACAGGATAGTATCTTAAAGGGAAAGAGGAGCTAATAAGAGATGGCTTCGGTATGAAGTATATCCTAATTTTCCAAGTGAAAACTGAAGGAAAACGAATATTTAAGCATTCATCTATATAACAAGCTAAATGAAGAGGTTAAAAAAAAAAAAAAAAAAAAAGGCTAGGAGGTTTTGATTAGGCCTGCATATCACACAACTCACGAAGCAACTTTTGTTTGGGCCCTGGGAACCAAGAGCCAATTGATAAAATTAGTCCACTTGGCGTCTGCAAGATAGAGATCAGAAGCCAAACAAAACACAGGTATTTCCAGGCCGTGAATCAGCGTGCCACCCGACCCTGTTCAAACAGCACATTCTACATACGCTATCTTTTACCCAGCCAGCAGAGCCACAAACAAGATATTGCACATGACAGGGGAAAGCTAACAGGACCGAAAGCTTCACTACTGGAAGCTTTGGATGATTCCTCACGTTATCTTCAAATGGTCTGCAACTGTTTCCTATGACTTTCTCCACTGTTTTTTCAATTTGGAAAAGGATACACATACCTACATCTCTTCAAAAAGGGGGGAAAAGAGGATTTGGGAAATTAGAGCATTCATCTAATTCTGATATGCATTTAAATATTGGAACAGATTAAAGAATATATTAACATTCAATCTAAGTCTATTCTCAGATAGGACAGCTGATTTAATAGATAAGAGGGAAGGCACCAAATGTGATTATCTCAACTTTAAGTCTTTGACAATGAAGGTATAAGGTCCACACCAAAGCAAACTAAAATGAGAAGTTTGCTTTCTGATCATTTCTTTCTCCCCAAACAACTGGACTGAAAAATTATTTCTGGTTACTTACTTCAAAAGACACTCCAATGAAGAAAGCAGATATTTCTTAGAGAGGACCAGTTCAGCAGAGAGGCTACTTCCATCTGCTACAGTACTTGTCTGCTCAATTCTCCATTATCGCATGACACGCCACAGTATGCAAGTGCAATGCCTTACTTCTGCACTTGGACACGATGCTGCGCCACCTCACAGACTGTAGCAGAGGGAGGTTCAGGAGGAGAATCTTTTGCACTTGCCTGCATTGGAAATTGTGTAATTATGCTTGACCTCAAGCCAATGAAAAGGTGGATTGGAGCAACACTTGAACCACCTGCCTTCCCACACTGTGCTCCTGAAGAAAAATTCATCTGTGGGAAACTAAGCATCTAACACTGAAGTGCTCTGAACTTCAGAGTCTTATTCCAATAAGCTGCATGCATGCAGCTCCCTTTCAAGCTGAAACTACTATCACTAACTCAAAACATTTAAAAATAAATGCCACTTCTGTTTCACTTGGCCTTCCCAACAGACTTGAGTTTGCTCAGTTCCATACAAAACAGCACTACTACCAATTACCTTTTCCATTTCCTCTTTCAGATGCTTTTCATTCTGCACAGAAATATCTTTTTGTTTAGCAATCTCTTCCTTTAAGTGCTTTATTTCTTCTGAAAGTTCTGCAATATACCGTTTCTCAGACTGGAGGAGAGAGACCTTAGCCTTATGCTCTTTCTCCAGCACAGACACTCGCTCAGACACCTCCATTTCAACTTGACGCGCTGCATCTTGAGCACTCTGTAGACGCAGTTTGGTGATTTCTGAATAAACAGTAGAACAACATTCTGGAATTTATTTTCTTTTAACAAGCCTTATTAATTCACAGCAATAAAACAAAGCTGAATGTTGCTAGTTGCACAATTTCTCAGTAGCCATACCAACTACAGAACAACAGGAAACATTTATGAAAATGACTTTTCTTCTGCTCTACTAAATTATCATGTTGGCATTTATCAATATGAACACACAGAATAATGCGGAAGGATCATAACCTATGGCAGGACATCCCTCATATCAGCAGCAGTCACAGCAGTTGACTTTCTTTGTGGACAATGTAATGACAGGTGACTGAAAGTTTTATCCCCTCTTATGCACATATTCTTTAGATAAAGAATTCCCATACAAAAGCAGACGGGGCAACTCTCTATCTAAACATTCTAGTTTGGGCAGGTTTGATACACTGTCTAATGGAGGGGGAAAAAAAAAGGCCATAAATATAAGCACAATTTAAAAAGGGTTTACTGATCCTTTTAACCAATAAATAGTAGAACAGAGTTAGTCATGTGTGTCATATGGCTAACTGTAAGGTATGGATGACAAGTTCAAAAGATTGTATAGTTTACTCTGCTCCCAGAATGAGGTTACAGATAGAAGAACTACTGTGATTCCTTACCTGAACCTCAAAAACATATGAATTTCACATTGAAAAGATGCAAAGCAGTACATTTATATAAATTACAAGCTTGTATCTTCCAAGAAAAGCAGCAACTGTAGAGAAATTATATAAAACCATGATGATGTAGCAGATCTCATTAAATTGAGCCAGAAGAGGGGCTTTAGCCTAAATTTTGTAGCAGAAGTTACCTATGACAAATTCTGCCCCCTATAAATAGTTTATCTTTGAAAAAATCATCCCAATACATGAAACAACCCGTGGAACACGCATAAGGGAGAAAAAAAAATAAATGAACACATGGTGCTATCAAATTCACAAAATAAAGACTGACAAAAGAGGTATGGAACATGGAACAGGAGTTCAGTCTATTCCATAGAACAGACAAAATAGGCCACTTCAGTAGGTATTAATTTATGATTTGACAGTACCTCTTTCTAGGCATCAAGAATGGAAATCTGATCAACTCTTTTTAGCAACTGCTCCTCAGTTTAGCAAGCTTTACTACTGAATAACCAACTTCAGGTCACCACATCCTTGAAAGTGCAACTCAGCAGGCCCAGAAGAGTCAAAAAGCAAAATGCCCAATCCCAAGTGTTAACATGCTTTAAGGCTTCTCTGTAGTTTAAAGTAAATTAATAACAAATTTTCACATTTCTTCAAATAAGCCTTTAGATATTTAAAGAAAAAAAAAGCCACACAAGCAGCTTACCATTTTACTTCCTAATCCATCAGCTGATCTTACCTTTGATATGTTCTTCTGAAAGTCTAGCACGGAGCTGCTCAAGTTCTAGACAATGCCTTTTTTTGATTTCCTCAATTTCTGCTATATATTTGTCTGACAGATCCATCTTCATTTTCATTAGGTCCTCCTTATACTGAAGTGCAAGGGAAGACCTTAAGGCATCTAATTCACGCCTGTGCTGTTCTTTAAGCTGTACTCGCAAACAGGTAAGTTCTTCCTACATAAGAAATGGATTAGAAATACACCTTTAGCTTTGAAATAGCCATGTCAGAAATGGTCCAATGGAAACATCATATGAACCATACTGTAAAGCACCTGCTTGACAGGCATGTATCTGTTTTCCAAAACCCTGCAGTTTTTGCTCCGTTCCAGCCACTCCACCCTCTACCATGGCAAAAGAGCACCTAGAAGTAAAGATACCCTGGAGCCATGACACAAGGCAGATCAGAGCCTCGGGAGCTGTTTAAAAGTGTAACAGGGAGAGAAGTCTCACAAGCTTCTGGATAGAGAAACCATCCACTCTCAACACTGAAGAATTCCCCCTCTATATGTGCATGATCACAGAACACAGAAGTCATGATCTATGAACACCGTTTCATACTCAGCAAGGAAACAAATTGCAGCAAGTTCCTTAAGTAAATTCTTGTGCAATATACTAAATAAATTTAACTCCTGTAGTGTGTGTACGTCTGGTCTGCTTATCATCCCCTCACTAAAATAAATAAATTTATAAAAATCTAAAACCAAAAAGGAAAATTCCCTTTTGGAACTGTTAGTCAAATTCAAATGAATTGAACCAAGAAGTACCAACCTTAAATGATAACAAAGTACATGAAAACAGATGGCTAAATAGAGGTGGGACCAAATTAGCGTCTCCACCGAAAGAGAAGTGACAGCAATAATGGACACAATTACTACAGAGTTCAAGACAAAAGAGAAACATTACAAATTCTGCAACCTGTGAGGAAGATCTTTGACCAGAACTCACACTTTATTAGGCACAGGATAATCCAAACACAGGACACCAAATTGCAGAACACCATGTTTCATCTGTTCTGCTGTTCTGACAACTATTTAAAGCTGATAATTTACAATAGACTTGACAAAAAACAATGAAGTCTTAATAAATGTCTCAAATACAATTTTAACTGTTTGCTAAGAACTGGGAAGCAGACATCAGTTTTCATATAAGTAATCTAATAATCATTAGAATTTTAATGCAGCAAAAATCTCACCTTATGTTGCTCCAACTGTTGATTTAGCTGGTCAAGTATAACTCTCCTCTCTTTTTCAGTTGTCTCTTCAAAAACTGTGACAGAGGAACTGAGAAGAGAAAATGGTTTTAGGAACTTAAGATTGTACCACGTCACAAATTAAGCTAAATGAACTTGCCAACTTACAATATGGTACTGAAGGTAGGTACAGAGCAACTATAATAGCTATATAGGAAAGTATCTTCCACATTCATGACTTTCTTCGCTGGGTTTCTAACTTCAAATCACCTAATCCCCAATCCCAACATATTTAGAGGCTAACATCATTTTTTACATTAAAAATTGAAAGCATTTGATCATAACCTGAGATTAAAGAAAAAGAATAGATCACCTGATATCCACTGCTTGATCCTGGCTCATGTCTGACTCCAACAATGAATATTCCTTCAGTTCTTGCAGTCTCTGATGCAGCAAAGTCAATTCCTCCCTGTAATTTTCTTCAGCTACTCTTAATTTCTTTTCAAAATAAAGTCTCAATTGTTCTAATTCGGTTTCATGCTCGCTTTTTCTTTGCTGACGCTGCTGTTCAAATTCTTGCTTTAAACGTTCTATTTCCTCCACGTGTGATGCACGAGCCAGGAGCTGTTCTTTTAACTCTGAGATGGAGGCAAGAAGAACACAACATCTCACTACATCCTTAAAAGTACACATCTTTAGGCTAACTCATTCTGTGAAGATGAGCCATATTTTAGTTGCTGGGATGACAGTAAGATACTATCCCACGCACTACGTAAGATGAACTTTCAAAAGACAAAAGTTTCCTTCCTCAGAAGACAGCACAACTGTGTTTCCCGCTTACAGAGCATTCACAGAAACCATCATCATGGAAAGAATCAAGACCACCAGCAAACCATTAACCGTTCTCACTCCCCAATTCTGAGTCAGTGACAAACAGAGTGTTGCAAATTTTTTTAATCCCCACACCTGCTTGGTTAGTCTTTCTGGCTGCTACGACAACTCAAGCATGTCTATTACAAATTTTTCTTTGCTCCAGAGGGTGAAGGAACTTAGTGCAAGATTAATTTTATGGTCCTTTCTTGTTTTTCTAGATAGTTTGCACTAAGTAAAATAAATCTTGGACTACTTTAATGATGGGTTGGCTATCCACTTAAGAGCATTTTTTCCATGTTCTTTGTTAGAGTATTGTATTAGGAAAAAAAGGTATAACTAAGAGCAAAAACCATGAGAGATGGGGGGAAAAAAAAGCTTCCCAGATGGTTTAGGATTAGCTGAATCCACACCAAGACCAACTGAAGATGGAACTCATTTTCAAGAAGAACTTAGAGGAAAGAAGCAGCTTACATTATTCAAAAAAAGAAATTTCAGAAAGACTTAAGGAAATGATTGAAGACACCTCCAGAAATCCACATGCTTGAACAGTAATCAAAATGATTATTATGCTCTAGGAAATCATCATTTAAAGATTAAACCAGTGTTCCCAGTATGGCCTGAGAAAAGATACAGAGAAACACGCCCGAGCCTGTGGTTTGACTAGGAACTCTCAAGCATGGTTTGGCAGCAACTCTCAAGCTCACATCCCCAGCACGCAGTCGAGCTGCTTAAGTATAGGCAGGGGATCATCTCCAAACTAAAAAGGCTGCAGACACCTTCAGGCCACTCACAAGCTTACTTCAAGCTATGCTTCAGCTTTGTCTGAGGGCCTTTCAGTGCTGACACCAAGGAGATGCTGCAGAGGACCAGCACATTCCCAACAAGGGAACACTGAACAGCAGCCTCCCCTCCAGACACACAGCACGTCTGAGCCACTCCAGGTCAATTCACAGCACAACGCCAGATGATGCCCAACGGACAGGAAACAGCCGGGGCGGACCCGGCTGAGTGTCACAGTGCTTTTGTAAAGAGAACCAAAAGAAATGCACGCTTGTGGTGAAAAATTCTCACAGCAAACATCCAAACAGAAAGAATAAGTGAAATTAGTACATGGTTCAAGCCTGCTTTCAAAGAGAGCAGTTGCCAGGTACAGGGATGTGAGGAATCAAATGACAAGAAGAGACCAATGATGTAGGCGAGGGAAATCCAGTCTTGCACAGATAAATTTTGGCTAACTCAGCAAAGTCCGCTGGCACAAAATTAACCCAGGAAAACATTTAACAGTTTTGAACTGGCTGTCATTTTTACATCAGAGCAGTGATTTAATTATCTGGTTGCTGTGTTTTTGATTCATCACAAGGAGTCCTCAGACTTGTCTAAGTGCATTTTCAAAGCATCACTCAAGTAAAGGAAAAGCAGAGTAACACAAAACACCTTCAAGATCTCCTCACACAACAAAGATGCATCCTCACCTGAAACAGGGACTTGCGTTCTGGTCTCACCATCTCAAACCAGATGAAGGAGAAACAGAAGGGGTCCAAAGAAAGGTAAACGCAAGTGATTAGAGACATGGGAAGACATTTGAAATGTTAATAAAGGTTAGGACTACAGAGAGGAAATGTAAGAGATCCAGCAAATACTAAAAAGCACTATCTATACTATAATTCTGTAACATAATAACAGGGATTCAAAAAGGTCAACAAGTTAAAGTCTGACTAAAACCAAAAAAATTAGAATATTAATCTTTTCAACTTATGACCATAAAGTACCATTGGGGACAGGGAGGAAACAGTCATACTTCAAAAGCTAATTACAGTTATATTTGTTAGAAAATTTGAAATGATACTTAAAACAAAAGGCAGTGTAATATCCTTAAACTACCCCAGTAAAAGCAAAAAATGCCATCTAATATTGCAGTCTCAATAGATGAATACATATAGCCAAGGTTAAAAATAGAGTCTCCAGCTTTTTCCCCAACAGCTGTTCCTCTATTTATTATGTAACTGTTGCACACATACAACTGAGGTGTGTTCTATTTTATTTTAGCCAACAAAATGTGCCAGCTCTGATTAATATACTCTACCTGTTGTGTGTAGGTTTAATTAACACACTTTACAGTTGCAACAGAAATCTGAATAAGATATATAAACAATATTTCAGATTGAAATCTACCAGTAATTACTTCCTTTAAAGCTTTAGAACTTTTCCATAATTTTAATGCAGATACACGTAAGATCAAAATAACAAAAAAAAAGGACTGTTACTGTTTAAATGCCATGCACAACATTTTCCTTTTCTTTTTTGCTTTTAGATTTGAGAGGTTTATATATTCTTTCAAACCAAAGTACACTTTTCCAAAAGTGTTGTTTTTAACCTTACAGAAAAGGAAAATCATTCATTCGGATTTCAGAAGTATCACCTGAATGTTTTTATTTTATTAAAAAAAAAAAAGCTTCAGCCCAGGATATTTCTATATTTAGGGACTGAAAGTCTTTCAGAAGATGGTGAACCTCCCATTTCAGTGTCAATGACAAAGCATTTCATTTAACTTACTTCAAAACTGGAAGAATGAAAAAAATAACCCACAAAACCCCAAATTTCTACCTCAAGAACTAATCTAATTGCACAGTTTTGAAATACTTCTGCTTGTATTTGGAGATAAATAGGAGATCAAGCTACTAAAAAGAGTTAAAAAAAATCTCATATTGACAAGAAACCACTCAAAGCCATAAACTAAGTGGTTATCTTTGCTACCTAAAGTTAACTATTTTCTCAGTTGATTTTATAAATCCTTCTATAGTGAATATAAATCAGAGCATGCTATTCCATTGACCAGCATTTTCTTCATTTAAACTACAATTCATTACAACTTCAAATCAAATTTGAAGTTAAATGTAACATGGCTGTTTCTCACTAAACTTTTGTATAGTGTGTAGGAGTGGAGCTTCAAGGCATCAACACAATTAATAGAGAGCAGCAATGATTGCAACATCAGTGGTGATAATAACATGATACTCCTGTTCCCTAGTCAAAGACAATAAAAATGGAAAGAAAATTTTCATATTTCAGGACATTAAAAGACAAGAACAATAACAACAAGAGTGAACACTTCCCCACAGGCATATCATCCTTTTTGACCTTGGAAAAGCTCCCAGTCATCTGACATTGACCCACCACCTCTCACTTCAGAAACCGATCATGTGCCCAAACTACTGGAGCCCAAACTACATGTGCCCAAACCTTCCGTACGCATCTGCAACTTTGCTGTGTTGCTGGTATATGACTAAAAGTCTCTCATATCAAAAATGAGTACTTCTATATGAACTAGAGGCAAAAAATAAAATGTATCAGTTTCAACCATACCACTTAACTCCTGCCGACTTGCTCGGGTACTATTGAGTTGAGACCAGAGTTGCTTGATTTCTTCTTGTGACTGAGTCTTTAGCTCTTCATGCGTCACCTGAAGTTTCTCCAGCTATAGAAAATGTATTAAAATTTGTTTGAACATTTTTGTTTTAATTGCTTGTTTTATATGCAACATAAACAGCCCTGTCAGAAATAGGTGGAAACACTCACTAACAACCAGACTCTCAGCTCCTAACCCAGATTAGCAGAGATACTGAGTAGCCCTTAACTATTGCTAGACCCATTCCTCTAATAGAGCAACAGGTCTGCTCTTGGTGTCATATTTATCACCACTGGCAAGAATAAAGTATCAGCTACATAAAAGGAATGCTGGCATATAAACACAGAGGAAGGAATGACACCAAAGTAGTATAAATGTAGCCGTATTCAGAAGATTTTGAACCATTACGGAATATCCCAGTATATTAATCTACTTTATTAGGTATGTTTAACTTCTTCAATAAAATCATAAAAGGAAAAAAATTAAATACAAACAAGTTGCCCAAATGTTACATATACCATATAGGTTTTGTGAGGTACATACTAATTAACCCTTCAAAATAAAGTAAAGAAATCTTATTTACCTCCTTCTGAATATTCTGTTCTTTTTCTTGGCTTTTCAACTTCATATCTTCTAGGAGTTGGTTATGTTCAGTCTGTAGCTGTTCACGTAATTTTGTGATGGCTAACTGGTGCTGCTTCTCCAAATCTATACATTTTACTACAAAATAAAAACGAGCTCTGTTCAGCAGCCAGCATGGTGGTGTAACAATCAGTAGAACATTTGTGTGACCAAAATAAAAACGCGTGCATCCAGACTAGAATGCTCATTTAAGGCATTCCCTACAGGGTTCACAGGAATAAGAGCCTTCTTGGCAAGGGTGTCAGTACTTGAAGAGCATCACACATGCTTGAAGAGTAAAGGATTTCAAAGCTTGAGATTACCACACAGTGCTCCCTCGTTCCCCACGTCCCATGCTCTAAACCAAGAGGCAGGCAACCAGCTGGAGTCCTACAGAGAAGATGAGACTCTGCTCTCTGCATATGCAAACAAGCATCCTCAACCAGAAGTTCATTTATTTAGAGCCGGGAATCAAACATTTCTTCATGGCTTATAATTACAGAATTTCTCCTACTATCATACTTAGCAGCTGGAAGTAGAAGAGAAATGAACGGGAAGGACTACGAAAGCTCCTGCCAAATGTACTCTGTCTCTGCACTAACTGAGCACTCTCTGAACCACATGAACTTGCTACTACTTCATTCAGCCAAGAAATCTTTGATCTGCCCCAGAAAGAGTCTGCAACAAATTGATCCCAATTCAGCCACAGTGAGCTGCCAAAGAATGTTTTCTTTACAAAACAGTCTTATGACACAGATTCAGGGAAATCTAGTAAAATCAGTGCAGGCTGGGAAGAACAAGACACGTCCTAACAGCAGCCAAGGCCATCAGAATACAGTGAAAGCATCAGGCCCATGACATGTAGGAAAAGGCTGCTCTTTACATCTCAGAGCTGGTTTACTGCCTGTCAGTTGGCATCAGAATTCCAGTACCCCTAAAACTAGATTTCCATTTATTTGAGGAGAGTATAATTTCCCTCACCTCTCACCTTTAATAATATTTTTCAAGGGAAATACATTCTTGTGCAAGTCACAATGCAACACAGTTAACCAGCCCTTAAATAAACAATTTTCTTTCAGTTCTTGTTTTCTGGATAGTCTCTGGGCATTGGCCCAACCTTTAAGTAACATGGATGTATTTTGTTGTTACTTTTTATACAGGTTCTAAAACTCTTATAGTTAGTTTTGCTATTGTTCAATAAAGACAACTGCTTCCCAGACCATGATACTTACTTTCAAACTGTTCTTTCTCAAGGGAAAGAAGCCTCAGCTCCACTTTGAGTTTTTCTAATTCCATTTCCAGAGTTTTCTGCAGTTTCTCCATTTCAGTCTGATGCTTTTCAGAAAGCTCTTTGCGCGTGCTTTTTAAACGCATCTCAGATTCCAATTCCCAGTCTCCTTTAAGAGTCTAACAGAGTAGGACACATGCATTATTAAAGCAAACACACTTAGTAAATACTGAGTACTTTTTCTGGGTTTTCATATTCCATCTATTTGTCCTTTGCAATAAATACAGTAGAATGGGACTCTGCTATGACAGCTTTAGTTTACTGAAAGCAGTTTTATCTTTTCCTGTATGAAGAATAGAATTTGTACCTCTAATGTCTGGACACGTGCCTCTTCCATTTCCAATTCTATTTTCTTTCTCTGATCAACTGTGAAATAAAATACTATTTATTAATAAATTTATATAAAATATCATGATAAATGACAAGAGATATGGAGGAGATGAATATTTCAAAAAACTCAGGGCTTGAATTGGGAGGCGCACAGCAGTATGAGATACTGGGTCCTATCCAAATCTGCTATTTTCTTATATCCCAGTATTGCTCTTTCATTTTTAGAAGAGATAAGCATCGAGCAGTTTTAACTGCAAAGACAACCTTAAATATTAAGTTTAGTGTAATTAACAAAGCAATATCTGCTTAAATCTACAGAGAACATGATACCAAAAAATAGACATGAACTGCTGCCTTTATTCCTAAAGATACTATTTCAAAAGTCTATTGATACTTCAGATAAAAGCATTTCGTAGTGAAATGCTGGTAAGTGTTTGAATCATCTCTGTCTTCTGAGACACGGCAAGAGAACAGCAAACAGTGGGAAGTAAGAAACTCTTCTCTAATTTCTTCTAAAAATGCCTAGGAAACAGAGTGGAAGAGAGATGCTACCATTCTGCTGAAGTATCATGCACACCAAAGGCTTTTTCCTTCCCAATTCCTCTTCAGATCCCTTCCAACTTCCTGTTCAGTATCTTTATTCATCTGCAAGAACCCTGAAAAGGCCCATCGGTCCCCTTCTCCAAGCTTCAAAGTACCGTTATCTTAGCTTACAGTGTTATTTCAAGTTTTTCAGTGGGAAATGAGAATCCAGAAACCCCGAGATGGTGCCAGCTCCCCAGCTAATGGTCAGTTAGAAGAAGAAATTTCATCCAAATTCTAAGATAGAGTGTCCCTACACTCAGAAAAGCTGGCATCATGCCCAATCATCATTTTCCTAAAAAAATTCCAGGTTAGGTGTCCTGCATCACCTATTTTCACACTCTCTTTTTGAGCCCCTGCATTCAAGCACTCTTAAATGGCTACATTCACATAAAGTGACATCTTGGTGATGCCAAAACACAATCTTAGGTCAAATATTTCACCAAAGATATCCGGCTGCAGATATCTTACTGAGCCTTTCAGTTCCTTTCAAACTCTTTCTCCTACTTTTGAAAGCACTCAAGCAAGCCAGGAAGCATTTAGGTATTTTGTCAGAAACACAGCACTGAAGTAACTGCTGACTTAAGGCTATAAAAGCCCTGAAGAAACGTAAGAGAAGAACTCTACTCTTCACACTGATGAAACTCTTTGGGAGAACTCCATCTAACACCTCCAAAAAGCAAGTAGTCCACGGCACTGTTGTTTTGCAGAGGTCACAACAAAACACCCAGGTAGTCGGAAAGGAATTAAACTTAGGTCTGGACAACTACTTTTTTCATATAAGCCATGTACTCTTGCACAGGCCAGTCTGGACCCTATCCCTATTCATGGCAGTGGCAACTCTCCCTCAAAAGACCAGCTCTACACCAAGATAGAAATCTGTGGAGGAAAAAAGTATTTATGGGGTTTCAATTTCTAGCCCATTATTCCCACATTTTAATACCTAATTCTTGTTGATGCTTCAATTTAAGGTCTTCTTTTTCCTTCAAACATTGTTCTTTAATCTTCTCCAACTCCAGCTGATGGCGGCTTTGCAGAATCGCTACCTCCTGAGCACGCTTATCATTGAGCATCTCCCGTAGTTCCACAAGGGCAGTTTCCTTTTCTTTTCTCAAGTTAGACTGAGTCAGCTCAAGCTGAGATGTGTGCATATTATTTAAGCTTAGGCGTAAAGCTTCCAGGTCAAGGCTGTGCAGTGTCTGTAACAGAAAAGAAAACATTTTTCCCCTTGCCTTAATAAAATGCATTCTCTGTTTTTTCAACTGTTTGCAGACCTCTAAGTGTTGCCTTTCTATATTTGGAAAGCCTTTGTTCACGGATGGGAAAAAATCCTGAAAATATGCTGACTTTTGTTACAGCAAGACTTGCAAAACCTTTTCAGTGCAAAGTAAAAGATTTTCCTTACCTGCCTCTTAAGTTAATCTCCTACAGAATACCTTGCAGCTGCCCATTTCCTCACAAAGTCTTCAGAACAGAAGACAACCAAACCCCTCCCTTCAACCGGCTGTTAAAAAATTCCTCGTTTGCTATGGTTATAATTTGGTACAAAGCAAAACTCTGAAGTGGTATTGGAAAAAATGGAAGTGGAAATAAAATTCACCATGTCTCATTAAAAAATTGTTGAATATCCATCAGTTAATAGAGGCAACTAAAATAGACTGAACTTCTGAATTCTTAAATGAGCCAAAAATCACACCAATATCTAGTAATTAGACCTAAGACTAGTCATATTCTTTGCATTTCAACTTCGCATTAGTGGAAATGTTCAGAAACCTAACAAATATTTAGAGGTGAGAAAGTCAAGTTTACGTATGTAAATTTAGTTCCTAATTAAATTATTGGGATAATTAAAACAAAGCTTTTTTTAAAAAATAAAGTTTACTTGTTAAACTTAACAAGACATGAAATATGAGAACGCTCTTTCTTTATCCATCAATTTACATATCCAATTTTATTCAGAATTGCTCTTAAGATACAATTGCAGTAAGAACCTTAGAGAACTACCATTGAAAATATCTACTACTACCCATAAGGGGAACACTCCTAATTCTTCAGTCACACCTTCACCTAAAACAGCACACACGGTGTGCACAAAAAACAAGGCTATTGCAAAGTGAAGGCTCCAAGTAACTGCTACAGTAATTACTGTCTTTATTATACCTGTGATTGGATCTGAGCTTGCTCAATCTCTGCTTTGTGGGTGGCTTCCATTTGATGCTGAAGTTCATCCAGCAGCTGCTGCTGTTCTTTATTTAGTGCAGCACGGAGCTCCTCCATTTCCTCTTCATGTTTAGTGATCAGCTCAGAAATTTCACGATCATGTTCTCGTTCATGTACCTGCACAGAACACTCAGATAAAGAGCTTTCTTAAAAATGCAGTCATTTAGCACTTTGTCCCTCTTACCAACTGGTGAGTCAGAATTCTCCCCTTGCCTCCCTCCTGCCAAAATCGAACCCACCACAGGAAAAAAAAAAAGTCAATACAGATTTTAACACCTCCAAAACATTTGTTCTCCTTAAATGACAAACAACACAAGATGAGTTTATTTTTCTTAAATAAACCTCATTATACAGCTTACCTTTTTTATTAGAGCAATCTGTTCCTTCCTTTCTTCCTCCACCTTCTGCTGCTTTTCTACTTGCTCCTTTATTTTGGCATTTAATTCTTCTACCTGAAAACAGGGATACAAACATTTGCAATGACTACTTCAAGTATTCTGAAATCCCAAAACTGCTGCCACTATCAGGGCTGCCTACCTCTTTCTGGTGTGTCAAACTCACTTCACTCATTTCTTCATGATGTTGAGACTCCATTTTATCAATTTTCTCTTTGTAATGTTTCACCATCTCAGACTGTGCTTCTTGCATAGTTTGTGCAGACTGAACAGACTCTTGCAAGTTAGTTTCCAGCTCCAACTGAATTTTCTTCAAATGAGTTATTTCTTCAGTCAGCTGGCTTTCTTTCTCATTGTATTCAGTACTTTTTGCCTCTATTTCAGCGCTGAGTTTATGAATTTCGAAGTTACTGGAGTTCAACTTTTCCTCATATTGCAATCTTTCACACTGCTGTCCTTCTTTGAGGTTTTTCACTTCGGTATTAAGTTCGTGTATGTTTTTTTCAAGATTCTCTACGATGCTAACATTCTCCGCTAAGGCCTTTTCTGCTTTTATTAGATCCTGCTCCTTGCCAGATAATTTTTCTTCTAAAGTTGTTTTTTCCTCCAGTAAGAGCGTTAAATTGTGTTCTTTGTTATTTATTTCAGCTTTGAGCGACTCCTGCTCTTTCAGCAATGTCTCTTCTAATATGGTTTTCTGGCCAAGCAGCTCAGCTATCGTCTGGTTTTTGGCCTTCTGAGCATCAAGCTGGGTTTGCATTTGATCCCTTTGACTTTGCAAAGCTGCTAACTGACGTCCAAAAAGAGACTGTACTTCACTTGTTACAGAATCAGAAGCAGTTTTCTGCTCTTGAACTTCTTTCACTAATTGCTCCTGAGTTCGCAATTGTGCCATCAACATTTCTCTTTCCTCCTTGAGGTCTTTTACCATTTCTTGCCAAGTGAAGGACTTTGATAGCTGTATTACAGACTCGTCAGCACAATGAGGTTGGCGTCCAACCTCATCCTGTTGCTTTACTAGAAAGCTTATTTTGTTTTCAAGTTCTTTCTCCTTCTTTGTTTTTTGATCGAGCTCCTTTTCACAACGGGCCCGTGCCTCACGTTCCTCACTCAGTTCCACATGCATACGAGAGAGCTCAGCCATTACTTTTTTCCATTTATCAACAGCTTCTTGGGTTTCCTGGTGAGACTTGTTCAAGGCTGCCTCCTTCTCATGGAGCTGCTCAGTTAGCTTCACACATCTCTCTATCAAGCAAACGTTCTCATCATCCTTTACATCATCGTTGTCACTTATTTTATGTTGCTGCAGGGAGCTATCTGACAAAAATGAAACAAAGGCTTCTGCTCCCATCTCAGTCTCTTCAGAAGTTCCTTGAGCTAAACTGCTAGGGCACATTTTCTCATCACGGCCAAATTGTAATAAAAGTGGAACAAAATCTGTACTGGGTTCTAAAAGCATATTGCTGTCTAACTCACATTTACCTTCTTCAATGGCATAACCTTCAGAATTGTCTGATGTGTATGACTGTTCTGGTCTCTCTGTGGAGATGAGATATTTAGCCAATATGCCTTCATCACTGGTGAAAGAGCCTACTTCTAATGAATGTTCTTCAGACAAGCTATCAGCTTCGTAACTTTCATTTTCATTATTCTTTTTGAGCTTCTTTAAATTCTTAACTTCTAATTCACCTCTTGAGGAGTCTACTCCCAAACCATGCTGGGACTCTAGTTCTTCATGAACTAACTCTTTTTCACCTTTAAGCTGGCATGGCTTATTCCAAATCTCTTCAAGCTCCGCTCTCTGCAACTCTGACACCTCTGGCAAAACTAGTTTTTCCTTCATTTTCATTAACTTTCTATTGCAGACAATCTCTTGCCTTGAATTTATATTTCTTTCAGCCTCAACATGTAGCTTTTCATTTAATTCCTGGATGAAATAATTGAGTTTCTGGATCTCTTCATTCAAGCACTCTTTTTCTTGTTTATATCGCTGGGCTTCCTTGACCTGTTCTTCTGCATCAGAAAGCTGGGATTTGAGGCCAACAATTAAATCTTTGTATTTAATCTCAGTTTCAGATTTTTCTCTTTGGAAATCTTCCAGTTGGTTTTCCATTTTTTTTCTCAAATTTTCTCTATGAATTTCAGACTCATGAAGCCTATTATTTAAGTCGATTATTATGACATTCAAATTCTGAATGTCTTCCTCAGAATTGAGAGCAGAGAGCTCTTTTTTTAACTGTTCAAGTTCATTCTTATATTTTAAAATCACTTCTTCCTCATACACCTGCTTGACTTTTGCAATCTCATTTCTGTGGCATTTCTCCAGTTCAGCCCTCAAGCTCTCCAGCTGTCTGCAAGTATCCTTTTCGTGATTCACTTTGAGTTCTTCAATACGCTGCTGTTCTTTCATTTTGGATAAGGATATTTCATTTTTTAACTCTGTTATTTCTGAGTCCCGGAGAGAAAGGGTATGTTGTAGTACAGATAAGGTAAATCTTTCTGATGTCAGTACATCCTGAAGACTTTTAATACTTTCTTCTTTTTCTTCTATGTTTTTATATAGTTGTTGCATTGTATCTTTCATACTCTCTTCCATTTGGGCAAGCAGATTTTCTTTATCTTTGGTATTCTTAAAAATAAAATATTACATATGAAATAAGCAATTGAAATATGACATATTTTAATTTCCATAAAACTCCAGCTTTTAATATCTCTTCACAAACAATGTTTACCCTTAAGTGCAGAGTATTTCATTGGCCTAGGCAACTGGATTTTTTTAACATGTCCTTAAGAGTGGAAAAAACTACTGGAAGACTCTTTGAATCTGGCCACAAATATCAAATTTTCTGAGGAATAACAAATGGTATGCCACTGACTCCAGAAAGAAAGAAAATAGTGGCTGCCTCAGACTTTGGGTATTCTGAATCAAAAATATAGAAGCTACAGATACCCGTCCTTCTCACATCCATTTGTACACAGAAAAAACACTCCTTGCAGACAGGGGTAGGCCAGCAGAAAAGCCATGTCAAATTTTCACTCATCTGTCCCCCCTCTTAAAAATTTATGGCTTTTAACTATGGCATTGATGGTTCTGTCCTTAAAGGAAATCAGATTTTTCTAAGCTGTTTTTCATATATGTTACTAATCATGATCCCCGTGAAATTTGATTCTAAAGAAAGACTTTTCATGACCATACCGTCACTGCTGGCCAGAGCTAGCATCAAATTCTAAATGCATATTATGACACCTCCATATTTAGAATTTTTAACTTTAAGATTATTTCTTTATTTGTAGTACTTGTTTCTGGAATGAGTGCATCAAAATAGTCCCACAGAAGCACTTCACTTTGTTTTGCATCTGAAACTAACATGCTTACAGATACAGTTAAAATGCTTATCTGAGAGCAAAACTTGAGTAACTATTCAAACAACAATTACAAAAAGTTCTTAAATTCTCAGCACTGGCTGAGATATCAACACCTTCGAAAGACTAGACTTTAATACCATGTTGAAGAACAGTTTTAGTACTGGTTCAATACTGAAGCATCAATGCTATCTCATGCTAAAATTAAATGTTCAGTATATGCTTCTCTTCCAAAATGAGCCATCTTGGCTTGCAAGATCATGACAAAAAGCTAACTACCTAGAACTCGTAATTGTAAAGAAACTTTAAAGAGCTTGTACCTTTTGAGAAGACTCAAGCTGTACTTCCAAGTCGCGTGCTTTCTGACGCAGCATCTCCAAATGCGTACTTTGCTCTTTGAGACGGTTCTGAAACAAGGTCACCTGGTGCTGGGCTTCTAATATCTCATTTTTTCGAGGGCTTTTATTCCTCAGCATCTCATTTGCCTGGATGCATAAATGTATTCACAGTCAGAAGTAAGTTTACACCAGAATAACTCATACACTGACCTCCCTGTATGTATAACATATACTGTAATCATTTAATACAGATTTACTCACTTTCATTTTCAAAGGATAAGACTCTTCCCAAAAAGTCATATGACACTTTTCATGTTTGAAACACTACTATTTACCATAAAAATATAAATGTTAGATAACTCATGAAGTTCCCCAAATGAAGCAAGACTCCCAGTGAGCTGGTCATTCTGGTAAGAGGCCAATGAACAAAACAAGCCATTTCTCCTAAGGATTTACAATCTAATACTGGAGGGTTTTTGCTCCCCATCTCTTCCCAAATGAAAAGAATTTTTTCTTCTGCTTTTTTTTTTTAAGCTCTGAGGGTAACAGAGGAATGTGTTTTATTCATTTTTAAAGCTGTTTTCTAAAAATGTTGCTAAAAGCAAGAAGATAAATATATTTAAGACAGTATTTGTTCTTCCATCTGTTATTAAAGGTGTCATCATGCTTCCACAATGATCTGCATCACAGTACTAGCCTTTATAAGGGGAAGGCTTGAGGTGCTATTTAGAGCCTTTATAATTGTCTTTCAGTGGCTTATGGGGCAAATCCCAAAAATCATCATCTGTAGAGTAACTCTCACTATTACGAAGTACTTTGTCAATGGCAGCCAGAACTGCCCAGAAAAAGCAGTATTTTTTCCCCCTTTCCAAAGTTAGAATTCCATTCTGCAGAGGATTTGTTTCCAGGGCATGAGGAACAAAACCTCATACTCCTTCAAGTTATTTTTGGTTTTTTTTTTTGGTTTTTTTTTTTAATAAAGTGCCCCTTTCTTAGCTGGACATTTAAGACATCTAGCCCCTCCTACTCTGATTCTTATCTTGCAAATCTGGCAAAATCAGTAAATATTATTCTTTGACATATACAACTAGGCTCCTGAAAAACAAAAATAAAGGTATTCAGAGAGAGGAGCCACTGTAACACCGAAGATCACAAAACAGGATTAAAAAAAGAAAGAAAATTAAAAAAAAAGGTAAATGAAAGGATATAGCATATCCCAACATGTAGGGTTTCAAATCCACAATTAACCTATCAGCAAAACAGGTTCCTGTGCATCAGAGGAGCTGCATCAGCTGTCTTTCGGTTATTTTAAATCTCTTTCTTAGTGGCAAGTCGCTTTTAGCTTTGGGAAATACAACCTAGAGTATATACACAGGCAGCTGTAATAGCTCAGCTGATAAACAATAACTTGTTACACTGAGGTAAACTGATCACAAATAAGCCCATATTATTATAATGATTTCTGTGTATAGATCCCAAGCCGCTATCAATATTGGGTAAAACTCCCTAACAAAAGCTAAACTGATGCACAAAAAAGTGCAATGATCTCCTGAACATTTCACAGCAAGTTAAGTGGCAAATATAAAGATGTCTGCAGGACTTCTCTATAGCAACTGGAGAAAACTCTGCCTTTCACTAACATGATTTTCACAGCTGGACTGCAAACTGAACTTTTGTGAAACATGAAAAACAAAAAAGAAGAGTTACGTATTCTTAAAGAACTATGTGAAAGGATCAAAATGTACACTAGGAAGTTTTTATGTTTATGTTCAAAACCTGTTCTTGTTCACTTGTAAGGAAACAAAAATTACAGGAGGATCACACCTGATGTAACTGAAGTTGTAAACCATGGATGTCCTCAGCTACATGTGCAGCCTCTTCCTGGAGGTCATCGCGATCCTTCCTCGCCTGTTGAAGGCTGCTTGTTAATTTTCTTATGACTTCATTCCGTTCCTGGACAGCACTTTCCTACATGAATCACAGAAAGCGCACCTTTAAAACCAAGATATATTAGGAGCCCAGTAGGTTTTATTAAAGCAAAGCTGTTAGAGCTCACAGTTGCACTGAAGTCTTAACAAACTTGCTCCATCGGAGCAGAAATACTTCTGTTAAAACACAATGGCAGGGGTGAGGAAAGAGGAACCTTCCACTGATTTCAAAGAGAAGATGAAGATAATCAAAAGCAACTTTTTTTAAAACTCAAGTAACAGACTTATGATAATGAAAAATAAAAATTTATTTAGAAATTTCATGGCTCTTACTGGCCTACAAGTAATCATTTTTTTACACAGGATATAATTGATCTTTATTACTCCTAAATTGTTTCCCATCTGTCAACTCTTCTGTACGGCCATGTGAAAGAAAACTAATGAGATGGGATACATTAATTCTATTTTATGTTAATCACATTAACCTTTTCAAATTATTCCTCACTGACTGGAAGTGTCTGTCTTTTTTTTTTTTTTTTTAAAGGACTAGAAAACATGTAAATAAGGAAGCAACTATTCTTCTGAAGTACCTGATAATTTACCATAATTTAGAAATCCTGGAAAGAGGGAATTCAAAATACTTTTTTAATATTTTGGAAGAGGGGAAAGGTCAGCTTAACAAAGTTTAACTTACCCTACTTAATCATTTGCCCACACAGAAAGTACAGATATCTTACAAATACTCATAATGTAAATGATCTCTGAGGGGGGGGAAAAAAATCATCATCTTTAGAAAGACAGATTTGTCATCTAATCTGAACCTTTAAAAGGAACCCAGCTGCTGCCAGGAGGTGGATTTGGAGATATATCCTCAGCAACACTGATATTTCAATAACCATTTCCTTTTTAATAGTTTGCAAAAAACTTTGTTGTTGTTTTTGACCATTGATCAGTGTTGTCGTGATAAATATTGACCTTTTAAATATATTTATTTATTTACTTATACCGCTTTCTCCACTAAGAAGAAAAATTACTTTTGGCCCGTTTGTAGTCAAATGGCCTCACTAGGTGATCTTTTTCCTCTGTAAGGCAACTTCAACTGTCTGACACCTAGTCCCTGGACATACCATATTCAACTTGGCTTACAATGACTGAAACTTTAGAGAATCACTCTTACTATGAATGCACGCAATCCCATGCTTATTCCCCTGCCTCAGTGTATGATCAATTAACTGTACTTTACACCATGAAACTTGGTCCTTAGTAGTTTTTAAAGTTTTCTCTGTAAAGGTCCACTCTTACACACAGCCAAACAGAAGTTAGTAGTAAAGCTACCAGTAAATACCCAAACATTTCTAAGGCAAAGAAATTTTGTATGCATTTCAGCAAAATGTCTCTAAAATAAAACTACTTCAAATTTATTGATGCTTGACTCAAGCGATAGGAAGTTCTGGACACAGATTGGCGAAGGGAAAACTTAAGCATTGCTTCTACAGAATCCTGAGAATCTCAGAATGGTTAAGGTAGGAATGGGCCTCTCGAGATCATCTGGGTCAACTCTCCCGCTCAAGCAGGGTCAACTAGAGGATGCTGGCCAGGACTGTGTCAAGATGGCTTTTGACTATCTCCAAGGATGGAGACTCCACAACCTCTCTTGGTTACCTGTTCCAGTGTTCAACCAGCTTCACAGTGATGAAGTGTTTTCTGATGCTGAGATGGAATTTCCTATGTTCCAGTTTGTGCCCACTGCCTCTCATCCTGTTACTGGGCAGCACTGACAAGAGTCTGGCTCCGTCCTCTCGATGCCCTCCCTTCAGATATTTATCCCCATTGATAAAAGCCCCCTGAGCCTTCTCTTCTCCAGGCTGAACAGTCCCAGCTCCCTTGGCTTCTGCTCACGTGACAGACGCTCCAGCCCTCTAATCATCTTTGTGGCCCTTCGCTGGACTTGCCCCAGCAGGTCCCTGTCTCTTGTACTGGGGAGCCCAGCACCAGACATAGCATTCCAGATGTGGCCTCACCAGTGCTGAATCTGCCTAATGCAGTCCAGGATATCACTGGCTACCTTTGCCATTGCCAGGTCATGGTAAGCTTGTCATCCACCAGGACCCCCAGGTCCTTCTCCGCAAAGCTGCTCTCGAGTAGGTCAGCCCCTGGCCTGTATTGCTGCAAGGTATTACTCCTCCCCAGGGGCAGGACTTTGCACTTCCCTTTGTTGAACTTCATGAGGTTCCTCTCTGCCCATTATCGAGGTCCTTCTGAACGGCTGCACAACCCTCTGGGGTACCAGCCACTCGTTCCAGTTTTGTGCCAGCTGCAGACTTGCTGGGGGTGCACTCTGTTCCTTCATCCAGGTCATTAAAGTTGAATAGGACTGGCCCCAGTATCGACCCCCGGGGGACACCACTAGTGACTGGCCTCCAGCTGGATTTGGTGTCACTGATCACAACCCTCTGAGCTCAGCAGTTCAGCCAGTTTTCAATCCACCTCACTGTCTGCTTATCTAGCCATACCTCCTCAGCTTGCCTATGAGGCTGTTAAAGGAGACAGTGTCAAAAACCTTACTGTAGTCAAAGTGAACAACATCCACTGCTCTCCCCGCGTCCACCAAGCTAGTCATCTCATTGTGGAAGCCTATCAGGTTGGTTAAGCACAATTTCCCCTTCCTAAATCCACGCTGAATCTATTGCTAGTATATTTCAATAAGGTGAAATACCCTTCCATAAAAAAGGATACTTTGTTTTAATTCTACAAATATTTAGGAGACAGGACCCAAAATAAGTAATATTATCCCCATTATCCAATTTTATGAAACATACCTGAAGATGCATGGAGTTGCTATGCTGGGTAAGTTGCTCTTGTAGCTCCTTCATCTGTGCAGTGAGTCTTTCAAGTGCTTCCTGTTTCTCCAGAAGTTTGTTTTCTAGCTCAGCTATTCTAGTCTGACACATCTTACCATCACGCTGACTGCATTCTGCAGCAGAATTTATTGTAGCTTTCTTCATTAAAGAAAAAAACTGTATTTATTCACCAAAAAGTATATACTGTTTCTATTTTATGATGACTCTGAACATAAATTCAGCTGCAAGCTTATATTCTGGGCCTGTTATAGTTTAAAAAATTCAGCATCTGGATTTGTATTTAATATCAATACTATATACTAAAGCCTTAATTCTTAAAAATTTCAAATATTTCTCAGAGATCATATAGTTTCACATGATAATTTAATGGGCAAATGTAAAATATGGAGAAGAATGGTCTGATTCTATAGCACCAGATTGTGGCAAAGTCCCATTCTGACATGTTTGGGGATTTAAACTTATAAGTTTTAAGTGAGAGGGAGTAAAATACTACCAAAATTAAATCAAGTTTTTGCGTCTTTCTGGGCTGACTGTTCCCCAGGCCAGCCATAACACAATAATAATGAAAATTTCTTGATTTAAAATTAAACTCAGGTATAATTAGCCAATTGCAAATAAATATTAGCAATATACTGTGTGAAAAATAAGTTAGTTTCAATGCCCTTTACCAACAAAGCAGGAACCAAGAACTTCAAAGAGAAAAGTTCCTCTAACCAATCCTTTGAGTTCTTAAGAGCAATATCATTAGAATTCTCATGTATCTCATATTTTATTTAAAACATTTTTGGTTTTTAATGCCCAAAACAAAAAATAAACCCTCTTTTCAATTACAAATATTCAAATCTCTGGATAAGGTCTCTGATATCAGTAAAAACACTACTCTTACCAACCAATTCTTCAGCTAATCATACATGTAAAAACAAGCTTTTAGACTTCAAAACAGTGAGTGGTATCACTTTCATCACACATATGATAACAATCTTCTATGACGAAGCCATATATAGCATTTTAATAACCAGCTATATCCTTTTAGCATATACATATCAGCATCTGTTACTAAACATACTTTCTTTCACACTTACTTCAGCAGCATGATCATTCAGTACATCCCAGTTGGACAAATCAGCACTTCCCTGTTAAGTAAACAAATAAAACAGCCACTAAATCATGGCCACTTTTAAGATGCCTAGGAAAAACAGAATTATTTTGCAAACACCCTAAGCACCTAGGCCAGAAAGGCCCATACTGTTAGACGATATACCAGTGAATGAAAAAGAAAGGGAGGGAGACACAGGGAGGGAGACACAGGGAGGGAGACACAGGGAGGGAGACACAGGGAGGGAGACACAGGGAGGGAGACACAGGGAGGGAGACACAGGGAGGGAGACACAGGGAGGGAGACACAGGGAGGGAGACACAGGGAGGGAGACACAGGGAGGGAGACACAGGGAGGGAGACACAGGGAGGGAGACACAGGGAGGGAGACACAGGGAGGGAGACACAGGGAGGGAGACACAGGGAGGGAGACACAGGGAGGGAGGGAAGGATATCTGAAACTCAGCTCATCCACAGTCGAATGAAATAAATGCAGAAGTTTTGAAATTGCTGTGAATAGCTACTCAAAGATTTAGTGCTAAGTCTCACCATAGAGATTTGAGATTTTATCTTTTGCTTTTATGGCTTGCAAATATAATTAAGCACTCTTTAATTTACTACTAAATATTAGTCAATAAATTGACAGACTGAGA
This sequence comes from Dromaius novaehollandiae, assembly GCF_036370855.1. Taxonomy (NCBI): domain Eukaryota; kingdom Metazoa; phylum Chordata; class Aves; order Casuariiformes; family Dromaiidae; genus Dromaius; species Dromaius novaehollandiae. The sequence goes on from NC_088104.1 coordinate 44,580,283, forward strand.
TAATTTAATGAACATGCTAAAAATCATTCAGACAATTATGTAAGCAACAATATTTTCTGATGCATAAACAATGTAGCATGGTATCTTAAAAGATATTCAGCTCATGAAAGCCACAACAAGACTGACAAAGATGACTGCACTGCTATTTAGAAAAGTCAAACCATAGCCCTCTCTGTACTTTGGATCTGCGCTAAGCAGTTTCCAATGACCACTATCTCCCTAGGGGTGCCATGATATCTCTACCCTCTCTGTGTAACCTAGACAGCAATTCCATTTGCTTTATGAACAGGCTGTTTTGACAGACGCTCTTTAGAAGCAATAAATAATTTTGTAAAAATTCATGTTCACATGAAGGTAGCAAGAACACTGCTAATGATGCTAAGTGACAAAACATTGGATGCTTTTTTCTTAGTGCAAGACAGCTTAGCATGTAGCTTCATAAAAGCCTTAGCAAGGCCACTGTTACATTCAAGATATCCTGAAAGTATTAGGGCTACCCCTGCTATAGAAAGGAGAACACCACATATAAATGGCATCCTCTGATAATTCAGGTTTCCAAATACACTACTCTCCGACGCTACTGCTACATGTTGTGAAACTGCACGAACAGTTGGAGAGCTGGTTTTTATGCAGAAGGCACTGCCTCCCCAAAACTCCAGTATCATTGCAAGCGTACTGGGAAACTACTTTCTAAACAAACTCTCAGACCAAGATAGCTCTAGTTTGTTGTAGCCAGAGAGATGCCTGGTACCTTCTGAGGTTTCTCAAAGCATTAGCCAACCACTTCTGAAGCAAATGAGATTCCTATAAAAATATTGTCCAAAGCTATGTTTCGTTTGTTTCGGGGGGGGGGGGGGGGCGGAGATGGGGGGGAGGAGGGAGAGAGTGTTATGTGATTATCTAATCCAAAGCTGATACAAAAAAAAATCTTGTGAGCTGAAGCAAGAAAGCAACTCCTTAATTCGAAACAGTACATCTTTTAGTCTATTAGCAGCTGTCTGTTAATCACAAGCTGTGGTTTTATGTTTATTAACATGACTACAGGGTCACCTGTAAAGGATCACGAGTACAAACATACTGGAATACATCAGGCACAAGAAGAGACACATTTAAAAAAAGAAAACTGCCAGAGAACATAATATAATGTCTATGCTGGCTTTACAATAGTTACAGTACCTACTTAAAGCATGCTGGAACAAAATTTTTTCCCAGAAAATTTTAAGCATGTTTGAGCCAGCAAAGTGATACGAAGCCAAATAAATGCTGTGCGTTATGAGGTCATGGCACTTTCACTGATCTACTGCACATCTCAGACTGGATTTGCCATTTCACAAAATCACAGCCCCAGAATCAGAAATCTACCAAAGGAAAAGTTCATGGACGTGAAAGGTGAAAGACCTCAGTTTAGTAGGCTAATAGCAGACAGTTTCTTGACAATAGTCTTGTCCATTCTGTATAATGGAAATTCAGTTACTGAAAAGCCTTTAGTTTTTTCAATTACTTGCATTCTTTTGGAAGAAAATTTTTTATTACATGTGAAAAATGCATGAGTTTATTTATTTCTTAGTGGCAACCAGTTGACAGTGCCAGAGATATGAGAGCTAGTAACTAATTAAGCAAACAATCATCTGGAATACTTATTATCTGCAGATGGATTGAAGGGAAACACAAGAAATATTAAGATTTACCTCTGTCTCTGTTGTTGTCTCTAGTAGGTTGGTGTCTTCAGCCTCACTCTCTACAGCTTTACCAACATCTGGAGGAAAGTCGCAATCCTGGGCCACTAGTGCGTACTCTTCCTTCGGAACGTCATGCGTGTGGACAGACGAGCCCTTCCTCTTCGACGTCTTTTTCTGCGGCTGCGTGATACCACTTTTTGTTTTTCGCTGTCTGAAGTAAGCAAGCTGTGCAGAAAAGATTGGAAGAGGTAGAGGGAGAGGTAAGTGAGAAAAAGGTAGCAGGACCACAAGATTAACACACTCATGGGTGACAAAGAATATCCTGACTTGATGAAATATGTACATCTGCAGAAAAACTGCTTTATCTTCCTACTTTCTACACATTCAGTATCTAACTGGATAACTGTACAATTAATCAAGAAATCCCCCACCAGTACTGAAGACTCATTTCAACACAAGAATCAAATTTTACTCAGTGAAACTTCATGTGTCAATGACAATCCAGAATTACAGCAAGAGAGATTAGTAAAAGAATGAGTTGTTCATATACTAGAATCACGAACAAAAAGAAAAAAAAGAAAAGAGCAGCATCACAGTCTTTCTGCAAGACTGGCAAAAACAATAACCCTTAGAAATGTATCTAAATAGATCTCTGCCAGAATAAGCGTTAAGATTAAAATTAACGGAAGTGAGTCCTCATGCTCCTTCTCTGTCACCCCCTTAAGAGAATATAGCAAAACTTCCTAGCCAGAAAGCAGACTGCAGTACATAAATAGAAAATTAATTAAGCCAGGTCATTTTAATTTCTTCTGTTGAAGAATCAGATGCTCTACTTTATCGGAGTATCACAGTTCTATGAAGCACCTGGGACCTGCAAAGAATGTCACTGACAGAATTTATTACCCAACTTTCCTTAGCACCTTAAACAGCTTAAAGAGGATTATCTTATTTTCAACTCTCGTATTGTGTTTAGGCAGCATTTCCAACTAACATCTCACTCGCAGCATAATTCCAAGACATCCCTCTAATAGGGGAAAAGCCTTCTCCAAGGTTACAACCACAGGTTATCAACTACACAGTTAAAATATCCTTGTGATGAGATAAAACACACAGTCAAAATGACAATAGGATGTAAATATCCATAACTGCAAAGCTCTACCTGCAATATACATACGAATCAACTGCTTCATAGTTTGGTTTTCCTGTAATACAGCTACAATGCAGAAAGAAGTTTCATTCATTTCTTTTCATTCGACTTGTGAAATGGATTTAGTTGGGTCCTTCCTTGTTACATCTCTGCCAGTTTCACTATAGAAAATTCTATTTGCCAGCTCAGCTCACAGATATTCAATTACATACCTACTACACTGAACAGTCTGTTTAAAATGTTTTTTACAGAAAGACAGACATCAGATTCCTACACCAGCTGTTAAGCTGTTTACGTACAAAGAACTTATTCTTTTAAAATTAAGTTCTCTGGTTCCTGTAGTTAATATTGAATGCAGATTAAATAAAGATTGCCAGGTACCATGTTCTTCAGCATAAACAAAATGAACAGAGCAGTATATAAAGTTGTACTGAGATACAAATGCTATTCTCTGAAATCAGGTGTTAACTCTAGCACTTACTGATGACATTATTTGTCAAAAATAGCTATTGCACTAATTAACTAGATGACATGGGGAAAAGGGGGCAGGAGGAAACCAAAAGAATAACAGCAAGTAGAGGAAGATGCTCAAGCAGGACAGAACAAGAACAGGAGCAAAAAAAGATCAGAAAAGATGAGAAACAAAAGGCAGAAAGAGTGGTCATCCTACAGGGCAGTAAATGATTTTTTCAAGTGAGACCAAGTAAGATATTTCACATTAAAATACTAAAACTTGCCATGACTGAACACCTATGTGAGTAAGAATTTTTAAATGCATGGCTCAAAAGAAAAAAAAATCCTGTTTTACTTTGTCAGTTCATATGTATTAATTATATAAGGGGTTTTTGTGTGTGTGTGTGTAAAAAAAAATATATCTATATATATGTATATCATGCAAACACTACCAACTAATCTAAAATTCTAAGGAACTACCTGGAGAAAGGAATGTGCTGGTCCAAAAAAGGTGGCTGGAGTCAAACATGCTCCAGATTTATGGGATCACTGGATGGTGAAAACTGTGGTTTGGGGCAGTAGCAAGTTTCCAAAGCTTTTAATCAACTACATGAATTTAAGTATCATGTAAAAGTATTATCAGATACACAGACAGTCATCCAACAAAAAGCAGCACATATGAACATCAAGAAAGCACGCTGGTTCTCCCCCATCACAGAGATTCCCTCATTCCTCCCAGTACAACACAAGGACACTGGGAGCACAAAGCATCCCAGGCCCTTATGACAGACCCATTTCTCAGTTTGTTCTCTGATTGCACATATCAAAGTAAAAGCTTCACTTTAGCCTTGAAGATGATGGGCAAGACATGGCATGCCACAGTAATACCAACAGCACTGTCCACCACAGCACCCTGAACAGTTCACTGTAAAGAACACCCTGCCTTTCTGTAGCTACCAGTATATTTAAACTTCATTCCTCCAGGACTGATCACTTAAAAACAGCAATTGCGAGACAATCCTAAACTGGTATGGCCAGAACCACATGAGCATCCTAAAATTAGAAGAACAAGCCCACCAAGTTTTGTCCTCCCTCTGATGAACTGCCACGGTGATATCCTTCTATCACAATACTCCCATCCGACCAGCCTCGCAGGGGCACTTGCCAGCATACAGGAATGCTATAGCAAACACTACACTGTTCAGTTCTCTTCCGTCTACCTCAAACATCATCTGCTTCTTGACCTAACACTCTACATGCTTCAGAAATTATTACCAAAACAACATCCACAAAAAATGCAACAGAGCAGAACATCACATCAGCATGCAAAAAGAAACAAATAATTCAAATCAATTTTAGTCTCTCTCTTAGATACAGTGAGCATAAGCAAGAAGTGCTCTCAAACAAACCAGGAACCAACTTCTAGAGTTTCCCAAATTGATGACAAGCAGGAAGCTTTCCTGGGAAAACATACACTCTTTTTGCAAGTTCCTATTATGTTAAATGCAGGAATAGCAAAATCTTCTGACATATGAGGTATGGCACATACAGGTCTGTAACTAGAGGCACAGCTGGTTAACATACCTTCTAGTTAACTTAAAAAATAGCAGATGTATCTAACCCAACAAGTCTGAATTGAAAGAACTAGCTTCCATTATCCACAAAAAAGGCTTTCTCTTCAAAGCACAAATCTGTATTATTAAAAAAAAAAAAAACAGTAGCACTGAGCACTTGCTTTTTGTTATGTTTCTCAGTTATTAACTTGGCTATCAGTACTGCACTTATTAAAAAATAGTAATTTGAAGAAACTGACAAAGCTGGGTACTTAGTAGCTGTCAAATAATCACAATTTCCAGTTAGTATACTGATTGGAATTACTAACATTATTGAGTGACAGCTTTAAATACATTTTAGTAATGAGTTTTTATTCATACATGAAAAAGATAATATAAGTATTGTTTCAAAGAGGAAAACATTCACATTATATTCCTTTCCCTAGCCATTATTTAGCAGACTAAAAATCTAAGGGTGTCAAAGACAAAAAAATAAAATGAACACACAGTTCACACCTCTAGATTTACGTATCATCAGAATGCAGCGACCTCAGAGGCCAACCTAAATCAGATAGCTGCAACCTAGGCCACGCAACCAGCCATGCACTCCTGTCCCTTGCCACGGTGAGCACTCTTACAACAATGCAGTGAGACGATTCAGGGAGCTGATCCAGCCGCAAACTGAACATTTTTGTGGCAGCCCAGAGATGGACCTTATGTTGCAGTAGGCCTGCATCACAGGAAGATAATACTGTACCAGCTCACACTCCTTTCTCCTTTTCAAAATCATATCTGTATTCATGAGGAGGATGGCGAGGGGAAAAAAGAAAAAGAAAAAAAAGGAGGGGGAAGGGGTTGCTTCCTTACTGCTCTATTGTTAAGAGCCTTCAAAAGCACAGGGCATGCAAAAGAAGTTTCTGAAGCAACTTACAGTCCTGTAGCTCACCTACTCAGCATGACTATATCCTACTATGGACTTGAGAACATAAGAACTACACTGCAGAAGACCAAAGGTCTATTCTATTCCAGCAGTTAGCCCAATATCCATCTATTCCAGAAGTTAGCTCTTCAACAGCAGGTATCTAACTAAGGGTATAAAAACAGGGCAAGCACATAGCCATGTACTAGAAATTGGGTGAGCATACCGAGGAATCTGCAGCTCACACATCTGGCTTCCAAAGCTAAGCATAATAATTGTGTGTTTAATAAGCCCCAAGGGATTTTTCTTCTGTTAATCTGTCCAGCTGTTTTGTGAAAATCTTCTGGGACCCACAATCTGCTGGCTAAATAATGGATCTCTGTGATATTTTTTAAAAGTAAAGAAAGCACTACATCTACCTCTACCTTCCTAAACTTCTTCCTCACCTCTCTGTATATCAGGTATATGATACCAGGTCACAGCAACATTGATAGCGTAGCATGGGAGCTAATGATTTTTTTTTTTTTGTAAAGTATGACATATTTAGCACATAGTTTTTAAAAAAAATCCAAGATGCAACACTGACACTGTACACATAACTTGAAATGTAATGCAAGTCCACATTTTTTTTCAATGGAAAAAAACAGCTGTACAACAGGTGGGAACTAATAACTTGTTCAAGGCAAGTATGTAACATTTTTCTAACTAACTATAAACAGATACTATGCTTAGAGAGGATTTTACAAAGGAAACGTTAATAGAAGTCCTGCCACAGCTAATCTAACTTCTCAACCTGAAGAACTCAGGTTCTCTCTCAGTCCTAATCCAAAAAGTAACTACGCAATTGTTCTCCAACAGGAGATAGTGTCCATACAGCATGCGTGAAGACAGAGAGGGCAAGCTATCGAGGAACTGCTGAGGGTGCAGCAGGGAACGTGGCAAGCATGACAGCATCTGACAGGCCAGGATGGAGGAGCTGTACTGCCCATCATCAAGCTGCTTCTGTGCAGCTTCAGCCACAACCCCTACTCCCAGCCAACAACACTAACTGCCTTCTACATAGGACTGGGAGGATAGAGCTGAACACACAAGACAGCTGAAAACATGCCTATAGGAGAGTCACTAGGACCGGACCCAAGGAAAAAGGAGCTGGAGAACATCAGAAGACGACCATCCTCTCCTAGCTACATCCTCCATTCCAGTCCCACTGGGATGGGGAGAAGGAGGAATGCTGCAGCAGTAGCCTGGAGAGCTTCTGCCTCATTGAGTGGACAATGCCCGCACTATCACACTGCAATAAGTTCCTATGACAATAACAGCCCACAAAGCAACAGAAATGCTGAATGAAAACAAAAATCTCTCATTCCTGATCAGCTTTTTAAATAACATCATAACCAAAACAAAGCAGCAGTTTCTAAGTGGGTTAATGCCCATTAAGTGCTACCCCTCTAACAGGCAATAACTACCACCAGAACATTATCTTTTTGCATCAGTCACATCATACATGCTCATTATATAGTCCTACCAAGCTACATAAATGAAGACGTGTACCTGCTAAAAGCATGTGAACTGTTCACTAATATCATGACTGGAAACAAACCAAATAAACCCAGCTCCCCAGTAACCTACCCACGGGTGCAAAGGCAAGTGGACTATTCATTGAAGCAGTAAAATATGGAATTCCTATTCTTGGCGATTCTCATCTGGAAATACAGTATTCTGGGAAATGGTAACTGCATGGAAACCTGGGTAAAAATGGGAATTTCACTGGGAAAAAACAAAACTTGTGGGAAGATATATGTACTATCTTAAGTTGCTCCTTGCGCACTGAAGATAGTGCTTTGTAAGAGTGACAAAAGCATTACAGATAACCAGCACTTAGGAAGTATTGTTAGGCACGTTTATTTGTGACAGAAATAAATACTGCTCGTGTACTTTCTTAGCTCTTGACACATCTCCAAATTGGCATCAATGCCGAAAACATATTTCGGTAGCGCTGCTGTCTAAACAACGAGTACAACTACACTGCGGGGCTGGGGTGGGGGGGAATGTAAGGACCGACTCTGTAATGCAATTAGAGGAGAAAAATCCGCTGTGTTTCTAGGGAAAAAAACAAGTTTCTACGGGAGAACAAGCTGGCAGCCCTCAGCAGGAGGGAGACAGTCGCTGCGAGCAGGGGCAACGCAGCGAACGGGTGCGGGGAAGAGCACAACGGCCCCGGAGCCAGCGGGCGGGACGGCGCTGGCAGCACCTGTTGGCGACAAGGACCGTGCCCGGTGCCAGCCGCCCCCCCCGCCAGGGCTCCTGCCGCCCCCCCCCCCGTGCCCACCGCAGGCCCGGCCCGGCCCGCGGGGCACGGCAGGGCGCGGGGCAGCAGCGCCAGGCCGGGGCGCGCGCCCCCTCCTCCCCCTCAGCGGTCCCGCCGGCACCTTGGCTCTGCCGGCCTCCAGCTTCTTCCTGCGCACCTCCTCCTCGTCGTCCATGGCGCCGGCGGGGGCCCCGGGGCCGCGGGCGGGCCCAGCCTCGCCTCGCACTGCCCCAACTGTCACACCGAAGGGGGCACGCAACTTTCGGTCATGGCCGCCCCAGAGCCTTCGCCCCGCCCTCCTCGGCTCAGCTGGCCAACCGCGAAGGGACGGCAGCCAGCGCTGGCCAATGAGAGAGCACAGACTGGCCCACCCCCAAGGGGGGAGGTAGGAAGCTCTCCAGGGATTGGTGAGAATCAGCGAAGCCTTCAGGCGCGCCAACCAATGGTGAGAGCAACCGTTATTCTAGCCCCGCCCGTTCCCGCTAACTGACTCCTGGGATTGACAGAGCAGGCTGGAGCGCGCGCCTTCTGCCGCCGCCTCCCCCGCCTGCCGGCAGTGCCCGCCCCTCTTCAGGAACGGCCAATGGGAAACTCCGCCCGCCGGGGGCTGAGCTACGCCGGATGGCCAGTTTCAAATACGGCTCCGGGCCTGGTCCCCGCCCAGCAGCGGGAGCCAGCCAATGGGAAGAGAGGTGCCTCTGCCCCGCGAAAACCGAGCCGGCCATTCACAAGCAGCAGGGCTCGGGCCAGGGCTCCGCCCCGCGCGCGCAGCAGCCCCTGCGCCCCGCGCGCGAGCCGTGAGAGGGAGCGGTTGAACCGTTGGCGTCGCCCGGGCGGCGGCCGGGAGCTGCCTGTCAGCTGCCGGCGGGCCGAGCGGCGCCCCGGCTCCAGCATACGCTCTTGAGGAGCAGCGCTGGTGAACTCACCCCTGCGGTCGGAGTAGCGGGTGCTGGCGGGAGCCACCCTGTCTGCCGGCTCCGTCAGGGATTTGCACGCGTAACATGGCTCCCCTCCACGCGCAGGCCCTTCCCGCAGCATCCCCTGTGCTCCCCCTCGGCACAGCTGTAAGAGGGGTTAGGAGGAGATGGCCCGGCTAGTTCATCCTTCACTTCCCCTATAGCTCTTGCTTGGAGACTGTTGGATTTGTGTTGTGATTTGTTTTGTTTCACTGATTTGCTGTGTAGCCACATCTGATCCTTTGGTGAGGCAGGTTCTTCACAAAGAGCTTCTTGTTGACATGGTTCCTAAGCTTTCAACCGTTGTCTTTTAATCAGATATTGGTCCGCATTTATTGGCAACCTCCTTGTTGCTAAACCAACGGAAGAGGGAGCATCTTGTTGACACACACAGTTTTTAGTCTGGTTTGATTATAAACTTTCTTGATCATGTAATGTTACCCTTTACCAGCACAGCATAGCCTGTGTTTTATGTGTATTTTGTGTCTCAGCTTTACAGCATCCCCCCTGTTTGTTTTCAGTTCACCAAGTGAGCCACAGGGGATTTACCAGCTAACTGGAATTCTTTTGTTCAGTAAATCAAGATATAACAAGAATAATGGCATAGGTGATGGATGGGAGCAGTGCATGCTCAAGGCTCCCGAGAAAGCTGAGGACACTATGGGCAAGGTAATGTGTTGGTAAGGTGTTTTTTCTGCGCTTCAGAGAGCATGCCTGTGCCCTGAATTGAGATACAGGTTAACTTTTAAACCGCTGCAGACGCTCCAGGGGAACAAGACCTTTCCCTCCCTTCAAGACCAATTTGGCTCTTCCAAGGAAGAGTGGAAGTTTTAATGACCAAACCATGCAAGGACTTTCGACCAGACAGTGAGAATAAGTGGACTCCTAGGACTACTTCTGGTCACCCCCTTGCTTTGCCAGCCTTTTGCTGTTTTGGTTGGTTTGTTTTTTCTGGGAGTACAGCCAGGTCCTGTGACCCTGTAGCCAATATTCTTAGTTCATCCCCTTAATGCTAAGAAAAGAGGTGCATTGTGAAAAGTCAGCATTACAAAGTTTCTTAGTACAAAATCTTATAATTGACACCATCTGAAAAGAAAAAGGAAACCAGTAAGCTTAAACAAAAGTATTTCTTAAAATAATAAAAAAAATTATAGGGATTATTCTGTTAAATCAGATATGTCACTTAAATTTGGTTTAAAATATTGGTGTTTTGCTTTCTCCAGAGAAAAACTTAAATCTATATTTTTCTTTTTTAAATAACCAACTTTAGCGTATTTTTAATATACCTGTTTATTTGATAAAATGTCAGGTTTTTTAGTGCTAATCTGATTAGGCTCAAGTGTTTGCACAGTCTGGAAATAATTGTAAAAGGCCCCATCTTTGGTGGCATGTCAGCGAGCTAGCTGGCCAGCAGCCAGCACAAGCAACATCATTTGGCTACTATCCTTGTACAGAATCTTTGTCTTGTCAGCAGCACGTTTTACCACCACGTCATCTGTTTCTGCTGAGGCCAATCCTACCTGACAGAATCATAAATGCAGTAGAGGTCATTTACATCTGGACTAAATTAGCAGTGGCACTGATAATGCCACACTAAGATAAGCCCAGTAATGAATGAAACCTGCCTGAGAATTCTGGGTACTGCTGCAGCATACGTGCAAATGAATGAGCAGCATTTGCAGAGAGTAGTGGCTTGTCAATGTAGTTAATCATAAGTATAATTTGGTTCAAACTGGGATCACTGTTTTCAGAAATGGGTAAATGTGGGTAAAAACCATCACTACACATTGGTATATGATAATGGCATGAAATAACTCTAATTGAAAAGATTATATTCATATATTTAGCTTCTAATGCAGATAGGAAATTTTTTACAGTATTTACAACAACCAAGCAGCCTCCTGGCCTGCAGAAAATGCTCTCTAACAGACAAGCTATGATAGCATTAGCCCTTATATGCGATATATGTCACTGTAGCATAATTTCCATGGCAGATAGTTAGCTTTCAGTTCTCTCTGATGCCAACAAGTACAGTTGTCCCCATGGCACGGGAGAATCAGGGATTAAGTAAAATGTCTCCAAGATACCTACTTATCTTTCACTCTAGACTCCACAGTGCAGCACAGGAGTTTTTGGTTGTTAATTTGCTACATTACAACTGGCAGAAGCAGACATTGATTGATTGCCAGGAAATTATACGTACTAACTGGTGAATTGTATTTCATCATATTCTAACTTATTTACTTAGCACATAAGTAGTAAATATGATTGGAATATACTGTTTCTTTCTTTCATTCTTTCAATATATGGAAATACTCTTCCGAGTCTGAAATGATAATGACTCCTCTCTGTGGAACGAGAACATGAAAGTTCATCTGCTCTGGATGAACTGCTTCCAGGCTTCTGGATTTTTTTTTCCCCTCTAGTGTGCTTTGGAAATTATAGCAATTAAAATGAAGGACATGAAGTCTCAAAATCAATAAAAGAAATCATAGAAATGTAGTACTAACATGAACCTCACTAGGTTATCTAATCCATTCCTGTATCTGAGGAGGGGTCAAATATGCCTACACTGTTCTTCACAGCTATTTTTCTGAATTATTTTTAAACACCTTTTACGAAAGCTTTTTCTTAGATAGCTGTTCTGTCATTTATCTTACTGTGATTAAGAAATAATTGAGAAATTTTTCTTGCTTTCATCAGGTTTTCATCTCCCCTGCAGTAAACTAAGCCAAATATTTCTTGCCCAGTCTTTTCAGATAGAAAAAAATTAACCATGTGCTCTTTATTGTATCCTTCTATTTAAAGAATTTATATTTATATTATATTTAAAGAATAGAAGGATACAATAAAGAGCACATGGTCCCCCTTTCATCATTTACCTACTAGCTTAAGCGAAGCCAGTTTGTTCAAGTCTTCTTCATAGCTTATATTTTGTCAGTTTACCACTTTCATCATTTTCTTCTGGATTTTATTTCTCTCTTAAATTGCCATGTCTAAAATTAGGCACAGTATTCAAGCCGCGGCTTCAGCACTGCTAAATAGAGCAGAAGAATCATCTCCTGTGAGGTGTGCACAGCACTCTTGTTAATACATTACAAAATTAAATTTGTCCTTTATTTTTTGCATCATCATGTTGATTTGTGGTTCACTGTAACTGTAGATCCCTTTCTGCAAAATCCTATCATGTCTGGCTGTCTTTGGTAAGACTATACTGGCCACATTTCTGTCAAGTCGTTAGCAGGTTCTAAGATGTCCCTAGAGTAGGGATCCCTGTCTGACCAGGGCATCCGCAAGCACGGGAAAAGAAAGATCCATTAGCAGCTCTGCAGCAAAGCATTTTCTATGTAGTACAGGATTCTCTCTGGGATAGCTGTAACAGGAAAATTTCCTCCTGCTTTCCTCCACAGACAACTCAGTTGCTTAAAACTCTTGCTGTTTTTTAACGACAAACCTAGATTTGGTTTTCTGTCAAACTTTTTTGTAACCCTCTATTGCTATATTGCTATGGCTATGCTATTGCAATAAAGGCTCTAAACGTTTAGCTCGTAAACCAGTTAATGGTAAAACATCAGGTCAATATTCATCAGCAATCAAAAAGGCTAATACAGCATAGGCTTGTTGCTATTGTGATTGCCTGGAAATATCAACACAGTTTGCTTTGCTCTGTCACTACCCTGAATACTGCAGGCAGTTCTGGTCATCCTGTCACAAAAGAATTATGAACTAGAAAGGTACAGAGAGAAGCAACTAGGATAAACATGAGATTATACAAACAGCCATAATAGGTGAGATCAAAGATTTAGCTAATGCAGTGCTTTCTGAGAGTGACCAACAGCAGGGGCAAAAGAAGGCTATAGGAACGGTCCATGTGTGCATTTGTACTATACTCTCCTGGCCTCCACTAAGTTATGAGTAAAGTAGTAAGGAAAATCTGCTGCATGAGGAAGAGTTAAATAGATTATTTACCTTATAAAAGAGACATCTGAGTGGGGTTATGATACAGGAATACAAATCATAAATGGCATGGAAAAAGTGTGTGAAGAATGGATATATACTATTTTGTATAACAAGTTAGGAGACTCCCAGTGAACTTTTCAGGCATCTAGATTTAAAACAATCTAAATTAATGTTTTTTGTCTAACACAGAAGTAAACTGTATGATGCAGTTTACTTGCATAAGTAGGCTTATGCTTAAGTAAAGTTTAAGTTAATTGGGAAACTCCTTTCTGAAGGTTGTTGTGGATGCCAACAGGATAAAAAGATCAAAGAAATTAGAAATTATAGGGGGAAAAGTCTATTTGGGTTGTAAAATACAGAAATGTACACAGAGTTGTTCCTCAAGAAAACTGTAAGCCATAGACTGCTGGAAGGTGAGAGGGTTTTCTGTGCTGCCTTTTTTCCCTTAGCAGTCCCAGATGAGCCCTGCCAAAGCAAGCTGGGCCCCAGATCTGGCAGCGCAGCTATTTTTGGGATCCCCGTGTCTCAGCTTCTGTAATCTCTCTGATCACTACCAGCCTGTGTATTTTTTAAGGCCAGATTACATACACATGCTGTGTAGGTCACAACTGGAGGAGGTGATCTGTACTGCTCCCATATAGCTATGTACCCAGCAGCTACTCCAGCTGCCAACAGTGGGTCAGCTGTGCCTTTGCCATCGGCTTCAAGCAAGGAAGAGACTGTAACTTTGCTCTCTCAGGAGCAGAGCTAGGGTTAAAATATGATGCTGAGAATCAGCATCTATTCCCTGACTTTTATCATGCCTTGATATTGAGTTATGGATGTCACCAGTAAATGCTGCTTTGCTTTTTTTTGCTGGCATGGCTTTGCTGGGAGGGAGAAGGCACCCTGTAGGCTACTCAAGAGATGGTAAGCAAAAGGGTGTTATAAGAATCTTCTTCATTCTTTTACTCATCCTAGGATGAGTTCCAGCTATTCTCCTTAATTAAAAACCTTTAAAAAATTACTATCTTCCTTTTGATAGTGGTGATGAACACTAATATGAAAGGCCCTGTCAAAAGCATATGGGCCCCATACATTAAGATATATAGTGCTTTCCAGTATCAGTAAGATCATAATCGGATCCCTGGCATCAGCCTTATGTTACAGAGCCATGACAGGTTTTGGGTAGACCTTGGCTTTTTTTTTCTTTTTTTTTCCTTCTCTGTTCGCTTTGTCCCCTAATGTGCTGGGCATTTGTTTTACATAGGTTATATAAGCTCCTACACCTGGAGATGAAGTTGTTTATATTGTGGATTGGCACTACAAACTTAGCAACCAGGTTACAGGTGCTAAGCTCAGAGCTACTTAGAAGAGCATATTACCAACAGAGGGCCAGCCTTAGTGATACTTCCAGGGAGAGGCTAGCAACCATTATGAACAGACAAAGAGATTCATGCTGGGCTAACCTTCTGTGACCATTGCAACCTGCAGCACAAAAATGCAGTGAGAGAATGGCAAAAAAACACTGTGTTTGGACATCTATCCTAACCTACAACGTCGTATTTGGACATCTATCATTCCGTTTTTTTACCTTGGAGTGAAACTGAAGATTTTCTTTCCTCATTTCCTCACAATCTTGTATTTTTTTAATGGAATATTGCTTCTATAAAGATCTTGGAGGAGGAAAAAGACACCACTGAAAACCTGTCTGCCTTTGCTTAGCTGCTTAATCCACTTTTAGCCTGCCTACAGTTTTGGGAGGTTACTACAATGACAGATCCTGCCATGGTGGATCACATGACCCGGCTGAAACTCAAGCTCCTAGAAAAGGTAGGGTAGTAACTCTTCAGTGGTCTGCTTTGCTCTGCTTTTTGCTGATAATGTTTAAGCATTAAAATAGTAATTTAAGTGATTATATTTCCACTAAGATACAAAGATGATCTGCATCCAACTGAGAACCTCCTCTGCAAGCAGAGGCAGACCAACATGTATTAGTGCTATAATCATCGTCACTTTCAAAAAAATAATACTGTGTTAGCCTAGAGTAAATTAAAAATACAGATAAAGAGACTTTGGTATCATGGGAGATGTCACCAGTTAATGAAAAACTGGTCTGAGTTGTCACAGGTAAAGGTTAGGAGTGAGTGATGGCGAAGGGAGGGCCTCAGGTTGTTTTAAGCCAGTCTCATTTCATTATTGTCTACCTTTACAGGTGGTATACTGCCTAATGAAACCTGGCCAGACCCTTACTGAAAGCACATGAAGTGCAGTGCAGAATGCTAGTTGCTTTTTGTTATAACTCTACACAAATACATTCAGGATTCTCTGCATGGCCCTATTCTTCCGTCCTCAACACATCCAATATCCACTGACATGCATCTTCTGTATCAGTGTCTTCCAGGAATTGTTTGAAGAGTTGTCCAGAAGAAAAAACAGTTTTCCTGGAGACATGGTTGCTGGAATCAGCATCTAACCTCTCTGAGGTGGAATATTTTTTGCCTTAGAGGCAGCACCCATTCAAGGGGAAAGCTTTTTGCTAGTTTGGAGCTATGCAGAGCCTAGGAGCAAAGAGAGAGCCTGTGTGTGAATGAAATGTCTCCACTGTGATTTCTGACTGTTGGTGAGCAGCAAGGGCTAGCTGCTCCCTCAGGGACAGGGAGCTGAGCGCAATAACTTAGCCAGCAGGGCAGGACCTCACCAGCTAGGGCATGGTCCCACGGTACCTGGCTGAGGCAAG
Organism: Dromaius novaehollandiae; assembly: GCF_036370855.1. NCBI lineage: Eukaryota > Metazoa > Chordata > Aves > Casuariiformes > Dromaiidae > Dromaius > Dromaius novaehollandiae. The sequence continues at coordinate 44,595,977 of NC_088104.1, forward strand.
TAGAGCCGACCCAGGGATGGTGGTCAGGTTCAACCAAGCAACCAGATCATCAGAAAAGTTCATGGTGATGAGGCAAGTTCAAGGTCAAGCCAGGAAGTCAATCTGCAGGCCGGGGTCAAGTGCAGTGATTGCTGGGCAGGTCCATAGTCAAGGTGGGAAGACAGTCCATGGTCAGGGCCTGGGTCAGCAGGATTCACAGCTAGATAACAGCTATGACTGAGCTGGAAACCACTAATCCTCTTAAATAACTCAGGTGGGGAGTGAAGGCCCAGGGCTGAGCTTAAATGGGCTCCTGGATCCATGGGCAGTGGGAGTGAGTGGAGGCTCTAGGTGAGGCTGGTCAGGACTATTAAGGCCTACTACTGCACTCATGGCATAGGTTATTCTTATACTGTGGCTAGATTTGTAATGAGATATTTCATACTTCTATGAAAACTACTCATAGCCCTCACTAGCTGTGATTTAGGATTTAAGAAGCATCCCTTGTCTCCACCTCTGCTTTGTTTCCTCCACCTCTGCTTTGTTTCCTCCATCCTCTATTTCTGTCTGTATTGCAGAGCTGGAAATAGTTGTGAACTTTGCTGCCTGATTCATAATCAGTTCTCATGGTGGTTTTACCTACAGAGACTAGAAAATGAACATGAGAATCTAGAGAGGATGGATTCACCTCCACCAACAGCAAGTAAGTGAGAAGCATTCATTTTTTGATTGCAGACATGATGTAGAAAGGGCTTAGTGATGTTCTCAGACACGAGTTCTTCAGTAGATCACACTGGAAGATGCAATCTCCTCCTTAAAAGCTGAATGGGGCCTTTGCCCCTGCATGCACTGTAGTGAGGCATTTGGTTAGTCAGAACTTGCTCTGTCTTTGCTTTTGTGACAGAGATTTTATCTGCATGAGAGGAAGGAGACTCTGAACTTGAGTCAGTGCTGCCTGAGCTCAGTCTGGGTATCTAAATGTGCTTGCAGCCCTGAGGGACAGATATTGCATATGCAAGTTCCAATGAAGACTTAAATAGAAATGTTAATATATATACTAGTCTCAGTTCGAACGAAGCTGGTGAGTCTCAGGGGTCTTGATGCAAGGAGAATGGGTTTGCTATGCTTTGCAGCTATCTGGATTATACCTTTAGAATTTCTACAGTTTTTTCTCTCTTGTGCATGTGTATTTGAAACCAACAAAGGCAAACGATCAACCAACCAAGTACAATGGCATAACAAAGAATACCCTCCTGCCCAGATGTCCTTTGGAGTCTCTCAGTTGTGGATGATAGTTAGACTGGAGCAAACAACTGGTTATTTCAGCCATGCTAGACCTGGGAATTAGCCCCTCTGTCCAGCTGTATGCTTGGCACAGGTGATTCTGTATGTTCTTGAAAAAGAGCTGTTTTGATGGCTCTGCATCTCAGAGGAAACCAAACAGGATGAATAGCCTATTATTAATGCTGCTTTGCACCTTTGAGTCTGAACAATGCAACCTTGCGCAGAGCAGAATGAGGTTTTCAGTTTAAAAAAATGTGGCTCAAATAGTTTATGACCTAGATTGTTGCACTGAAAGAGTTAATCTTCCAAAGTGTATTGATAATTGCTGGGAAATCAATGTCCATTTTACCAGGAACATTAAAATGCTTAAAATTACCAAGAAACTAAGGCACTGCACATATAGTATACTTCCACGTGAGCATTGTTGAATGGAACATGCAATTTGTAAGTGAAGCATCATAGCAGTCTTTGAAAGAATTTGATAAAGACAGAGGTTATTCTAAACTCCCTTATTTATCAACTTTTAGCTGGCTCACTAGCTTTTAGAGAAATATCTAAACTTTGGGAATTTAATAAACATGCCAGGATTCCTGCCCTCTTTTCCTGAACCAAGCTTAGGATCTAAGTACCCGTCCAGTGTTTATAATTGTATTTTCTATGGATTAGAAACTAATGGTAGAAGATCAGTAATATTTCTAAATTGTACTCTGGGCTCAAGTTCATTGAGCCGATGTACAAATTGTAGGAAACTTCCAATGCCAAAAATCAAAAGTCATTTTAATGACTTTCTATTTCAAAATACTAAATCCTGCTTTTCAGAACAAATACCAGGCATGCCTCCAACATATCTGAAAACATTTTTTTTTTAACTTTAATTTCAAGGGGGTTCACAATCAGCCATACGTGGGAGGATCTGAAAAGGAGGCTGTTTCAGAACTAGAAGGTAACAGCAAAAAGCTGACATTCAAAACTTAAGTTATTTTGATACGTCATGACAAACTTTCATTAGACTTTGCACATCATCCTCTGTATGTACAGACTGTATCTAGAAAATTTCAGGATAAAATGAATTTCTAAGTCAGAAGGTTAAAATGAGGATTTATAGCGCAATCTTCAAAGATTTCTGCCTTTCAAAGATAACTGCCTTTCTAGAGTTGCTGAGCAGCTGTTTCTGCATGTGGCCTGAAGTCATTGCCCATTCATGGTTTTGTCAAGAAAAATAACCTAGAGCTTTTTCTGGAAGAAATCAAGATATTTTATAATACCATGTTTTCCAGAATTAATCTCAGAACGTAGGTGTTATAATAGCTCTGTATTTGTGATCTTTTAAGAAGATAACAGACCCCCTTTTCCTTTTTCAGGGAACAGACATGAAGATATGCTTCAAAATGCCCTAAGACGGAGGAAAGATCTCCTGCAGCAACTTAGGGTAAGAGCCTTCTCTGTTCTCAGGTGACTATATGGAGAGTGCAGTTTAATTGTTACCCTAAACAAGCAACAAAGAGTGCAGGAAAACTTCCCTCTATTTAGAAGGAGAAATGAAGAGCAGCAAATAAGCAGACTTTGGGAGGTTTTTAATTATCCTGTCAGGCCCTGCAAACCTCATCTTGAGAAACAAGTAATGATGTTGCCTTCCTTCTCCCCCATGCAAATCTGCATAGTTCTTGGAGATAGTTTTCTAAAATAAGGAGAAGGATTCCTCTGCTGTGGCTGGGGAACTGCTGTGCAACTACTGCTGCTGTCCTGAGACCAGTGTGCCTCTCTGGGCACCTAGAGAGGAGAAAGATCTCTATGGACAGAAACAACAGAAGAGGCCACATTCATACTGAAGAAGGAGATTCCACAAAGTCTGCGTATCCACTGTCCATGTGGATTCAGTTCTTTTCTGTCCTTTAATTCTTTGGCTGAGCAGTATTCATCCTCTGCTCTACTGGACTATATAGCCTGGGCCTGGCTGATCAGGGGGAAAGGCTGAAGAGCAGTATGTTTTTCCTTACTACAGTTAACAAGGCTTGCGCTGACCTCAATTTGTTTGTATGTTGATTCTGTTTATCCTGAACTGCTATATCATAAGCTCTTGGAATAGTGCCAAAACACAAAGTTTGTGGGGGGTGATCAACCATTAATGAAACACTTTTCCAGACTTTCAGCGGGTTCTTTTTCACTTTTTTTTTGTCCCTTTGGCTTACGCTGAAAATCATATATCCTAGAGGCATGTAGGAAAAAAACACTTTCTTTGTACTTCTTCCAGCTCTGGCTGAGTGCTTCCCTACATGCAGAAGTCACTTGTGTTCTGCCTGTTAGATACAGCAGTGATGGGAGTTTCTGTAGCAATGTTTTGGTGAGAGAGGCTGTGCTCCTCTACGGGGGTTACAAGGGCTAATCCCAGTGAGTCCGACAAGTGTAACTACACTGTCTTCCTTTCTATGATGAGATTTTATTTAAGAAGATACTTGATCTTGCAGGAGCATCACCTTTTGGAAGAACTGTCACAGCCACCTGTGCCAGCTGGAGGATACTGTAAGAACTACAGAGCTGATCCTCAGCCCCTGATCTACCAGCTGCCTTTTCCAGCTCCCCGAGTGGAGCCACCAAGGATCATCCAGCAGACGGTAAGGATCCTCCATCCTCATTCCTAGGAAACACTTACTAGCACTGTGCCTGTCAGATACAACTATAGCAAACAGAGGGACTTGAGATCTGTATGGAAACATCCCACCAAAGTGAAGATATGCTTCTTGCTGTTGGATGGGACTCTTACTCATCTAGGTGAAATCTAAGGGAAATCCTCTTCCACTTTAGAAATAAGGCACAAAGTTAACAGAATGAATGGTTAACAATTGGAACAAGTTACCAAGAGGAGTGGAAGCATCATCTACCTCTTAAGGTTGTCATGGCTAGGAATGACTTTTGGGAAGACAGGCTTTAGTCAGATGCAAGCTATCAGGCTGCAGGCAGGGAAATGGCTGGCATTCTCTGGTTGGATTCATACAGTAAGTTAGAGTAGAGGATTTAAAAATCCCATTTCACCTTAAAGATATGAGACTCATCAACTGACAAAAGGCTAGTGATAAGGCTTTGAAAATGGCTTGACAGCCTTATCATGGACAAATGATTTGTTTGAAGATAGAAAACTGAGGGTAGGAGTTAATAGTTCTGGCAGCAGAGGAAGGTCTTCAGTGGAGCCCTGCAAGGGTCTATGCTGTCCAGACATGTTGTAAGTGGCTCAGAAAAGAGGGTGAGCAGTTAGGTTATGCCCTTACTACTCTGACTAATATAATACCAGCAGTAAACTTTATTGACTTTCTGTGGAAAGATCCTATAAGCCTAAGTGAGTTACTGGGAAAAAGGTAACAGGTGATATCCAGCATATGTAAGTATAAAGAGATGCCCAGGAGCAAAGACAAAGCCAGCTTCGCTTACAAAATGATGGGCTCTAAGCTGAACATAACCACTGAGAAGCAAGATCTTGAGCCTATGATACGGAGTTCCATTAAAATATCACCTCAGTCCTCAGTAATGTTCAAAAAAAGCAAATCAAGTGTTAGGAATTATATCAGGGGGAAGGGAAATGTGAATGTCATTATGCTACTATATTTAGTTCCAGCCTCTCTTTTGTAATCACTCCTTCTGAATCACTCCTGTTTCAAGGTTTCCATTTACAGTCTGTGGGGATAGATTTTTGGGATTTAGTTGTTTTTATTTATTGCTATGTCTCAGAATTGCCTTTTGAGACTTCTCTTTAGATATTTCTAAGAGGCTCTTAGACAACAAAATGTTTAATTAGATTTGTAATTCCGTAGTTGAAGAGAAAGCATTGTGCATTTTGGACAGTATGATATAGGCTGTATCACTGCATTGTTGGCACTGATGTGTTCTGGCACCAGTAACTGCAATAACTTTCTATCTTTAAACAAATTATTTATCCAAGCTAGGCCTGCCAAGCACCATCACCATTTTCAAAACCTGATCCCTAGTCTTTCTTCAGTTGATGAGTCTCATAGGTGTGATTTCCGAGACAGGGAGAAGGACTATTCTCTAATTAACAGAAATGTTATCCCAGCTCTATTAACATATGGTTGGAAGGCTTCTCAATCCTGACTGCAACTCATGGTGTATTTCTTCCTAGGACTACTAACCTCCACTGAGACCTGCTCAGCAAAGTATAGTGTGCTGGCTCCAGGTCTGCTGGGCCAGTCTGCAAGTATGTTCCTCCTTATGGCTGCACGCTGTAGCATGACACAACATTTGCTGCCAAAGACACCAGGAGAACAGTGAAAACTATAGGCTTTCCCACAGAGATGCAGGACAGGTTGTATGTCTCACACTTTGAGATCTGAGCAAGGCATACAGAGCCTGCCATTTGAATAGTCCTTATGTCTTTTTCCAGTAGCAAAACAAATACCGTTACAGAGAACTTATTGGAAAAGGATACACCTTGATAGCGCTACAGGGAACAGCATAACAGCAAATTCATGTCATAGGCATGCTTAACTACATCCCAGGGGTGTTAAGGGCCTCCCAAGACAATTCAGCCATCTTGAAGCCAGCTTGGAGGGAGTCTGCTGGAAACAGGCTATAAGTCAGAAGACTACTGGTGCTGGCAACAGCATACCCTCTGCAGGCCCCTCTCCTCATATGTGACATCAAAGGATCATCCTGTGGCATCAAAGGATTGCTCAAGCCCCACATCCTGCTTCTTGCTTCCTTCCATCCCATGAAAAGCAGCAGTCAAGAGCCAGCTATTGCTAGCACAATTCATCCATTTTTGAGTCCATTCCTTGCCAAGGTGAAGCAGTGACTGAGAAAGAGCTGGTTACAGCCTGCTTCTCGCAGCTGCCAGACTCTCCCCTTCTTCCCTGTGATTACCCTGGTGCATATCTGTTTTGCATACTGCCCTGCCTAATGCAGATACCCAAATTAGCTCTAAAGAAGGAATAATTCTGGTAGGTGTTGTGTCAAGAGATTTATGTAGAATGTTAGGGGAGAGGTGGCTCTCATGTTTGATGTGACAGCAATGCCAAAAATTTGCTTTTGCTAGAAAACAGGTACCTCTGGGTTCTCAGGAGTATGAATAGGTTAGATGGTGTTATTTTATCATTTTTCAACCTAAGGATGTAAATTCTGTCTGAATTGCATGCTTAGCACTTAACTGATGTTTTAAACCCTATGTTAGGGTTTGTATAAGCATGGGTGAATTAGGTGACAGCAAGGGCAGTGGTGCACTTTCTATTCGATTATAGCCAGCGCTAAACACCTAAATGCTGACATGGGTCTTGGTCTTTGTTCATGCTGTGTCCACATGGAGACAGTTCTAGAGTAACAGATGTATTAAATTTTTGCCTCTGACCTAACTACAATATGAGAGAGAACCCTGGAAAACACTTCTTTGACAAAACGGACAAGAGAAAAATATACTCTGAGGAGGAAATAAAGCCTGGATCTTTCAGGATCTAGACACGTTCCTTTCAGGCCTGAGAAGTGAAAATGCTGAGGTCACACTTAAAAACCAGCTTATCCTGATAGCTATGACTGAGGGTATGAACAAGTTACCATGGGATAACAAGTTAGAAATAGCAGTTGATCTGCAGTGACTGCCTGCGTGCAAGGTAACTTGAGGTAGCATCCACCTGAAGAAGAGCCTAAGGCTTGTGTGTGAGACTTAAAAGGGAGGAACTGATGAGCTAGTTCACATACTAGTTCTGCGAACAGAAACTTGCTCCTTGCCATGGCCCTAGCTCTGATGCATCACACAGTGAGGTTTTTCCTACTTCCAATGCAACTTATCTTTTAAAGAAGCTGCTTAAAAGGGGGGGGGGGGGGGAGAAAGGAGGAGGCTGTATCTACCCTTTGTATTTCACTGTGCTCTGTACCAGAGTGGATGTTCATGTAACGTGCCTACATGTGTTGTGGTTTGCATCAGTGCGGTTTAACTGTTCTAGAGATCTGAACAGTGCAGCTGCTGGAGTGCTCCCCGAAACAGTGTCTCAGAACAGGCATATGCAAAACTCCTGTGTTTAAAAAATTTTCCACGCTCGCTGCCTAACACAGGAGAGCAAAGCTGAGTGTGGTACCTTCAAGCTACTATTTGGACACCCAGCTTGTCTTGCTTCATATATAGCTTGGGGTCAGCTGCTTTCCATGTGAAACAGGTGCCAGAGGCGACAGACAGATCAAGATGCTGAGCCCAGTAACCCAAAGATGAGGGATCTGCTGGCCAAGAGCAACCCTGACTTTCTCCACTTTCCTTTCTTTCTCAGATGCCTCCGCAACCTGCTACTATCATCCAACAGTTACCTCAGCAGCCCCCACTGATAACACAGATCCCGCCTGCCCAGCCTTTTGCAGCCCCTCACTCTGGAAGCATTAAAGAAGGTAATGTTTTCTCAGTCTAGCAGCCAGTTCCCATTGCTGGCATCCTAAGAAGGCAAGAAAGGCATCACTGTAAGGGGAAGGACACATGGGAGAGCATCCAAGTTACTTAGTGATATTTTGTTTTACAGTTAGGCTGCTGTTGGAGGTATAGGAGTTGCCCTTCATAGAACTATATACCATTTCTCAGAGGCCTTCAGACAAACCCTTTTTGCAAAAACTAAAGGAAAAAGAGTATATATTCAGCAAAACAAGGTTAAGCTGTAGAGGAAGATTGGGGAACTAAAACCGCTCAATCCAAAATGCTGAGTAATATTAACAATATTTGCAGGTAAAACTTATGGAAACAGATGATTCCAAAACTAACAAACAGGCTTCTAAAAAATCTGTTTTATTCTTTTGTTTCCTTTTAATCTGCTGTCCAGTCTCCTTTGAAAAATGTAGGCTTTTATTATGTAAATGAATGCCCTGTGTTTGGAAACAAGACAGAACAGCTGAAAATGCTGTTCTGAATGTAGTACCATGCCAATAGAAAACAGTTTGGTGTTTCTAAGCATAGGTGGATGTTACTGTGAAATAAAACATGAACTAAAAACCGGGATGACTTCCCTGGCTCAGCCTTCAGCCAAAGGTTTCTGCATGCTACAAAAAAATCACCAGTCACTAAATTGCAGTATTTTTTATGATTTCATCACTTGAGTCGCTGGATTTATTTGAATCAGAGTTTGTTTTTATAAACAGACTAGTCCCAGTTGATGCAAATCTCTTCTGAAGCTGATTCATTTAAAGTAATGTCAATATGACCAGTTAATTAAAAAGGAGATTTGCTTTGGTTGTTTTCATCTCATAGTTAAATTAGTTCTACTGCATAGGTCCTTCATGATCAGGGCCCAGACATGGAGAGTCATTCTGTTCTCAAGTACACATGGTGTGAACTTTCAAGGTGGCACTGCAGTATCATGTATAGTTGAGAAAACCTCTTATGTGGGAAGCAATGCTCTTGAGCCAAAGCCATGGAGAACACCATAAGGACTCGGTCCCTGCTGGACCGAGCTCCACTGGACAACCTTTCTCCACCCTGTCAGTGAGTGTAGCCAAGGGGGTGGGTTTGCAGTGAAACTAACAGACAGAAGATGCTCAACAACAGCTTCACTGTAGAAGGGAGGAGAAAAAGGAGAGCTGGCCTGTGCGATCTGATTCATAGACAACCATTTTGTGCTATCTGGCCAAATAATGCTAATATTCTTCTGAGAGTCCCTTTCAGCGGCTTTTCCTCAGTGGCAGTGACCAGTCGGTATGCTGGAGGCCAGTTCCTACTGAGGTGCCTTTGCTGCTTGTCTGCTGCTGGTAAAGCTCTTACTTTCTTCTTTGGGATGACCTCTCCCCAGATATGGTAGAGATGATGCTAATGCAGAACGCTCAGATGCACCAGATCATCATGCAGAACATGATGCTGAAAGCTCTGCCACCGATGGCATTTGCACAGCCTGCTGGACCCAGCTCTCTCCTGCTTCAGCCTGCACAGCAGGTAAAGACGCTAGAGTTTGAAGAGCATCCTTGCTCAAACAAAGCAGTGGCTAATCTCCTTGGGAATGTGCGGGGACTGGGTAGTGCCAGCAGAAAGTCTGGAGCATCTAACAGCTGTGTGCTTCTTTAAATCCATCACACCAAGAGGCTGTCATTGGGCGGAGGACATCCTGGCTGTTTTTGGCTGCACTGTATACAGTAGATGTTGCTTCATTTTGAGGTGTGCTGTGTAGCCGAAGCAGCCCAGCTGGAGCGTCTGAAATTTTCTTCATAGGGAGAAGAGTTGCTTCAGTGTTGCTCCTTACTAGTACCTGTGGCACATACTCTCTGCCAGCCAGAAAGGGCCAGTTCTGCTGCCCAGTGCCATGGCATTGCCTGGCTCTGGTCTCCTGCAGGTCTCGCATGCAGTTCTGTTTAGCACTTTGTGGAGACCTGGCAGAAGAATGCCTTAGGCACAAGTGCAAACTGGATTCAGTCCAGTCCTGGAAATTTTTGTCCTGTACAGTTGAACCACTAACAGACTATATGTGGAAGAGATCTATACTGGGCATCTGCTGCTGCATCTGGAGCCTTAGGATTCTAAAACCTGCTGATTTTCACTGAAACAACATCTAGTGTGGTGTCTCTAGGCACTACCACAAAACCAGTGATTCACCTCTAGTCAGGACGTAGCAGCAGGGCTTAGCTTTTGCAGGTGCAGGTCCGCTTGCTGCAAACAGCAGGGCAATATTTGTGTTACAAATTCCGTCATTTGTAAAATTTGACCTGGCAGTCTAAAATGGGCTAGAGCTGAAACATCAATATTGTGATCGTATTTGGAGCCCCACTGCACTAGTTATTGTCCCACTGAAAATCAATAGGTACCACGTGCCAAAAGGACAGATTTTAAAGATATTTAGGTGTGTAGGCACCTATAGGGATTTTCCAAAACACGTCAGTGTCTAGTGCCTAATAAGAGGTAGAAAATTTCAAACATATCCGTAAGCTGCCCAAATCCTAAGCTATTTTTAACAATCTGATATGGATCCTTAGCCTTCTTAAATGCTTTGGAAAAATATATTTCTAGTCTCTACTCTGAAGAGTTTATTATCTAAGAAGCAAGGACAGTTAATCTTTGGGGAGAAGGGGATGTGTCTCATGTTGCAAAGACCTCCCTTATGCTTTTTCACCCCGTCCATATTCATATTCACTGTGACTTTCCCCTGTGCTGTAAGAAAGATTCTGTTTTCTTCTTCTTGGATATTAAGACTGTCAGGTATTAAGAAAGTAACTCCCATCCTTCTGCAGTAGTTGAACAGTTCACTAATGCCTTTTGTGCATGCTGCTTGCAAAAGTAGGCTTAAAAAAACAAAAGCCCTAGGTTTAACAGTTGGGGGTAGGAAATACAATACTCCTCCATACCCCATCATTTAGCGTGGAGGGAGCTGACATCTTTTGCACCTGTTGAGACCGAATGTCTACTTTAGACAGAAAGCATTTGATAGCAGCTGCTGGCTCTCATGTTTCAGGGCACTGAAATCTCAGAAGCTAGCATCAGTCACAGCCAGCAGGCCACCTGTGACACAGACAGGATAATTTATTTCCTCACCGACTGCTCCAGGATAGATTTGTTGTGGAGATTGCAGGAGGTGCTGGCATTACCACATGTCAGAGCTGTGCTGAGTGTTATCTTGGACAAAGGAGGCAGGTACTTTCTGGGTTACAGAACACATTTTACTCATATTGAAAAAGCAGCCATAACGTGCTGCTTGAAAGGGGAAGCCACACTGCTCTAGTACCCTATTTTCCCAGAAGGCTCTCTGACATCCCCCGTTCCATCAGACCATTAGTCCTTTCCTTTTTTCCTTAAACTTTGCTATCTCTTGTTTCTTTCTTTAAATATTCTTTCTCTGAGTAGTGAAATAGCAGGGTCTTATGTATTGTTTTACCTAACCCTGATTATGCCTCACCATGGGGGAGATTTCTGAGGGAAAAGGTGATTTTGGGTGAGCAAGTGGACTAATATCAGGCTTGCCATGAAGCCGTCTGCTTCTAAGGGAAAACAGCAGAGGAAGAGAGTGCATCTCTTAGTCCCCACCTCTGTCTCCAGGGTCATTTTGTTCACATGGGTTTTCTTTGTGTAGAGCAGTGGGATAAACTGTTTTGAGTGGGGCCTGAGTGTTTCTGAATATCTAGGTGAAATTTGGAATCACGAGGCATTTGCTGGACCTGTTATATTTGAGCCTGTGAAACTCATCTCTGGCCACAAGATGAACCCTCTTTACTAAGAGAAGGCTGAGCGGAAACTCAGCTGCTCAGCCAGAGTTGCTAGTGCTCTCTCATTGTGGCAGTACAAATTTAACAAATTGCCATTTGTCTCTCCCACAAGGATTCGCAGCTTGCTGCTCCTGTGCTTGTGAAAGCAGAAAGGCCCAGGCCATCCACAGTGCACCACCATCACCATTACTCTCCCCCAGGGGTGCTACCCCCTGTCAGCTATTCTGTGTGGCCCCCAGCCGTACAGTCCGGTCTCGTGGGACAGAATGGAGGATTCCCACCCATGGTGCATCACTTGCCTGGAAGCACGCTCCCTGTGGTGCATACGTAAGTAAACGGGCTGGCACAGCGTGACCTGCTTTAACCCTTCCTCCTGCAGATGTGAAGTAATAGGGTAGAACAGAAAATCTCATACCTTAAGGTAACTCTGGCTTTTCGCTAAGGCGAGCCTGGAGTATTGTCTTTAACATAAAAATAGGATTAAGGAGACTTAGACAATGATCTGATAAACTAAATCTTATGGAATAACTTTGCTAAATAATTAACCTTCACTTACTATGGAAAAAACATGAGAATCAGACAAGGTCTACAGATGCTACCAGGTAAGAAAAAACAGTCTTACTCCCATGCCCAGCCTGCAGGTGGCATAACTAATTTACTAATCAAAAGTTCCAAAAAAGACTGTCACTAAGAAAATCTGTATAGAGGGAGGGAAGAATGTATAAATAAAGCTGAGCTTTTGGGACAAGCTTGTGCTTGCAACTGGGGTGTTTTTTTCAAGTGCAGAAATGGATGGACTTCTCCCCAGGCTACCCCCAGGTCTGTAGAGTCCTCAAGCCCCTAGCAGAGGTAAGCAGCCAGCTCCTCCCAGTGCTCACCTGCCTGTGTCTTCCCTGCTATCTCAGAGCTTGTCTTGGGCTGCTTTCTGGATGTTGGCAGATCACTCCCAGGGACTAGCTTTTGAATGAGTGTATGAGCAATCCCTCTGCCCACCGTAAGCCTACCATAAGCCAGCCCGCTCCTGTGGATACCAGTGGCGGGAGGGGACTTTAGCAAGGATCCAAGCAAAGAGAGAGCAATGGTCTTGCCATTGTCAGGAAGGGATAGCAAGAAGGGAGGCACAGAAGCAGCAGTTCTAGAAAGTGCTTGTGTGCTGATGCTGGTAAGGAATACCACTGCTAGAGTGTGGTCTGTGTGTCTGGGGATTTTGGCACAGGGAGACACTATTACTTTTGTCAGAACACAGCTTTTATTTCTGTGCTACTTCTCTTTCAAAGGCTTAGTAAACAGAAGCACAGGATGGAGGAGGCTGCATCCTCAGGCATGGGCGATCTTCTGGAATGGGTATCTGTATAGTCCTCTTTAGCATGGGATTTGAATTCCTAACAGATGTTTAGCTAATGGGATTGTAAAGGCTAAACATTTCTGCCCCTTTCACATTTGCATGGATTTGTAATCTGTACGGGTACACATCTCCCAGCTGCTTCCAGCATCAGTGCAGTTAGCTGTTGCTTACCTATTCGCAGAAATCAGCAAAGGGAGATCTTCTCAAAGCTTTTAAGCTGGTGCCTTTCTCCCTCTTCAGCTACCTTCTGTCATGAATTCTGAGCTCCTACACATCTGCAGTGTCCTTTTGCAGCTGCAACAAACACACATTCTTGGTTATCACCAAACCCAATAAAGCCATTTTTCTTGTTACAGGTGGCCTGAGTACTGACAGTACATGTTTCTCTACAAGTGGACCGTGGCCTCACTGAGGTCAGCTTCCATTAGAACACTTCCTAAGTAGTCTGACAGCTTAATGTCTGTACAACTGCACGTTATTGGCACAAGAAGCAAGCAGGAGAAAGACCGCAGATCTTCAGATGTACCACGCACCTGTGGTCAGCTCACCAGTTTCAGCTAGTTTGACTGTTTTTTCTCATCTTCCATTCCCAGAGCAGCAGCAAATGGTCACTGCTTTCCCAAAACCAAGAAATTCTGCCCCAAAATGTTCTACAGGCCTGACATCTCACAGTGGCCCCAGGGCATGAAATGAGCTTAACACCAGTATTGTTTGAACCATTACAAATGAGTGTGACCTAGCTCCAGGGTCATGATGTGATTCAGGAGAATGCGCTTTACAAAGGAGACAGCTGCCTGCTTCTGGAAAGATAATGCAAGTAGAACAAAGGATTCCTGAATAAGATTTTAGTCACCTAAAGTATTCTTCTCTCAAGGTTTTAAGTTTTACTGTCTGAGAGATTACTCTCAGTAATTACCTGTCTGGGGAACCACAAACTAGAGGAACCAGATAAATGCAAGTTACCTGCATAATAGACGAAAACACTGACATTGTATTTTCCTAAAAATTAAGCCTCTCCCCAAACCTTGAGTTGGATTTACAAGGCTTGTAGTATATGGATAAATAATTCTCAGTGGAGAAAGAAATGAAAAAATCTGTTTCTGTGTTTTTTCTCAGAACTGTCATTTGATCTAAATGTTTAAAATACAGTGCCTGCACCCACATCTAACTGCAGTTCACTTTTTCTGCCTCATGAGGGCTCTGACTCTCAGTCTCCTAAGTCTTGTATTTGTAACGCTACCCGCAGTTTTCTTCTCAAACACCTATTGGAGACGGATTTAAGCAGTCTGGAATTGTGTATATGTGGTTCACTATTCCACAATCTTTCCTTCATACATTCAGGGTTTAGATTTGGTTAAAAAAATCAGAGGTTATTCCTTGAATATTAATGTCTTTTTCTTCAGCAACATGTTATAAATCAAGACCTTTCCCTTCTTCACTTTTTCCATTAATTTTCAGATGGCAGGCTTTAATCTGAGACCATGCTATCTTGTTCTTTTTGCCATCTTTTAGGATTCCTTGGAAGACTCAGAGTTTTATTCAAGTGACATCTTTCTCATGGCTTTCAGCAGTCATTGTGCTTAAGGCAAAAAGATGAACAATGAGTTAGTAGCACTTTTAAGTGTCTTGTTATCTTGTCTGTTTTTTAAATGGGATTAATCTGATGCATCATGAAGGAGTTTATTGATTCAGAATGCTGGCATCGTTGTTGAAGTATTCCACCAAAATAAAAAAGAGCATCTTTACACTGGTTTTGCCTGATGAAGTTTGCGTCCAAGTCTGATGAAGAAAACCAGGAGACTTAAATTTTGCTTGGAATGGTTACCCAGAGGAAAAGGTATTACACTGGACACAAATAATCCCCAATTTGTGAAGTTTAGTCCGTTTTACCAAGAACTATTTTCAGTAGCTAAGTTTGGCAGAAATAAGCTGATCTGTATCATCTTGGAAGAAAAGAACTTTCAAACTCTAGTAGTGGTCAGGGTCTCCATTGCCTTTGGGGTACTTAGTTCAGGGTAGGAGAGCAATCCCTAAAAATATCCATCTTTGACAATACATTTCCAGATCAGAAGTCGGGTGTTTTCAACTGCATTTCCAGAGAGATACTTTCTTAACTGAACAAAAGAGAAAGGGACTTTCACAAATGGTGTTTTACTTGCTGTCTCTCCCAAATCTTCTAACTGGTTTAGGTAAAATTTTAGTATGTTAAAACACTAGCACATCTCAACAGATATTCTGGTATGGATGGACCTTTCCAGTGTTACAGAGATTAAATGGCTGAGCTGTAGAGAACCAGGCTCTGCTAATAATGTGATCTGTGGCATTTTACAGAAATGTTTTCCAAAGCAGACTTACAGGGTTAGACCTGAAGCTTCTGCAAGGAACATTTAGCTCTTCCCGACCTACCATTTCTTCTTAGATCATTAAATTTGAAATAATCCTTAAATGCTGGACAATCCTGTGATTATTTATTCCAATATTTAGTTTTCTTCAACTACTGGTCTGCGGAGCGCTTTTTCTTTATTACGTACTGCTGCCTATTGATGAATTGGATGCTCTCCACACGCTATGGTGCTTCCTGCTTCTGCTGGAGGAGTGTCGCCTGGCCCACCTGCCTATGCCAGGACTGGGTGGGAGGCAGCAGCAGATGAGCAGGCCAGCACTGGGTAAGGGAGGAGCGCACAGCTTGCACTTGAGCTCAAAAAGAACCAAAATGCCACCTCCTCTGTGATTCTTTCTTTTCCTCCAGTCCCCCTATCCACCTCAGTTTCTGTGAGTGTCTGTTCTACCTTTAACAATAACCAGCCTTGCGCTTGACATCCTCTCTACCTGCATGTTTGGCTCCCTCTAAACAGATTGCTCTCCCCTAAAAAAGTATTGAAAGATCACCAAGGTCACAGAATCATGGCTGACACTGCTTGTGCAACACTAATCTAAGGATTATTACTGCATCTAAGGAAGCAGTATTATAAGACCAACTTTAATTACATGATTCTATACTGTGTATCCACAGGAGATCATGAATTAATTAGCATATCTTAAAATATGGTTATTAAATTGGTAAGCCACAGTGCTGGAGTAATCTGTAAAGCCTACAGCACAAATATTCAAAGGGTGCTGTGAGTGAGATTTCCAAATAATAACTGTCACTGCTGGAAGCTAATGCTTTGCTGTCTGTGCTCTGAAAACAATTCATGAATAATTTTACTGCTAATTACCGTGTAAAGCTTACCTTGCTCTCTGGCTCCCCCCCCCTCCACTTTCTGTGCCCCTTCGTTGTATGTGGGCTTTGTGGGTGGGATGAGAAGAAGTGAGCTTGAATACCAAGAAGCGCAATTTAGGCAAGGCAGGAAAGCTTCCTAGCTGTAGGGATAACAGCATGCTAAAACGGATCATCTGGAGAGAGAATGAAATCTCCATCCTGGGAGGGCTCTTAGAGCAATTCAGACAGGTGCATAGGTATCACGTAAATAGAGTTGATCCTGCCTTCGGGCAAACTCTTTAGTTCTGTTTTCTTTACTGCAGATATGTTGGCCACTCAGAGAGTATAAATCAATTCACTGTTATGCAGATCAGGGAAAAGTACTGGAGCATCTTCTGTGGTGACTTATTTATATGAAATGTCAGGGTTGTGCTTGCACTAAGAGGTTTTAATTGCCCTGACCAGCCTCACCTAGGGCCACAGAAGCCTCATTTAAGCTCAGCCCCGGGTGTTTAGTCCTTGCCTGAGCTATGCTGCAGGTATCCTTGTCTCCTTCTTGGTTGCAGCTATGCCTCTGCCTTTCTGTGGAGCTTGTTGGTCCAGGCCCTGACCCATGGACTGACTTCATGGCCTAACCTTGGACCTGCCTTGTCATTGTGGCCCTGGCTGGTGATCACTGGGCTATGTCTGACCCTGGTTACCTTCACTGGGCCTGATCCTGACCTGTAGACTGACTTCCCAGCTTGACCTCAGATCTTTCTCAAACGTGCCCAGCAGCTCAGACTTTTTTGGTTGATCCTGGCTGCTCTCCTTAGACCTGCCTGCTTGGGTACTGTGTGGAGGGGCCCTGGCTGGTGAGGCCTCTGCCCTGCTGGCTGCAGTGTCCTCTGTGGCTCCCCGCCGTTAGGCAACAGTCTGCCTGCGCTGTGCCGTGATGTGCAGTGCAGAACCCTGCTGTGCTTGTGCCAGTATCTGGTCTCTCCTTCGAGAGAGCTCTGTTGCTCTGGGCTGTGCATTGCAGGGTTTGCAATGGGCGGTAGTTAGTGTACACAACGTATGCATTTTCTATGGTTGTTATTGTATGTAGGCTGTAATCTAGATACTACTGGTGTAGTGGAGAACTGAATTTTAGCATGGCCTTATGTTTTTTTTTCCTTCAGATCATGGACTATATTTATTCTTGGATAAGAAAGCATATTTGTCCCCTGCTTTAGGACAAGTAGCATTCTAATGCTTACTCCTGAACACCTTACTACTAAAACAGCAGAATCAGTGTATTTCTTTTTTTTTTTAAAGTCTGCCACATGCAGGATTGTCCACCCTTTCAGCAGAGCAGTTCATTCCAAGGAAAAGCCTGCAAAATGACGCACATGGCTAAAGTCATATAAGGATTGTGCAGTGCAGGCGTGGGGCCTCCACTCAGTCACATCCCAAAAATACTCAAGCCATACACAGGTTCTTTGGGTGAAAGATCTAATTGCAGCTGGGATCAGGCCATTTGGTCAAGCAATATGTCTTTATTCCTCCTCTCGGAGAAGTGTGTGTGAGCACTCAGCAAAAGCCAGGTGGCTGCAGTTCCTCTTGCTCGATACAGGCACATAGGCTGAATTTTATTGGGATGGGGGAGTGATACTTAAAAACTAGAATTTCATTACAAATGTCAAAAGAGGCCTTATAACAAAGCCTTGTTAAATAACACTACAGTCATACTACGGCAAATGAACAGCTGTTTGCCAGGCTGATTCACGGGGGTCTGCGGTGGAAGCGAAAATTTGAATATTAACTAGGGAAGAAGAAAAAGGACATGACTCAGCCACCCACTTCCTTTTCTTTCTCCTCCCCTCTAGCAAATGTAGCACATCAGCGAAGTGAGAAGAGGCATTGGGCTCTCCGGGCACAGTAGCAGTAAAAACTTGCTCCTCAGAGGCTGTCACAGCAATGAAGCCCGGTGATACACAGGGGAAGAAAGTAGCCATTGTCGGAGGCGGTCTGGTAGGAAATGCATTTTGTCTCTCATTTGATTGCATTTGTCAGGGAGTCAGGGCTATGACAGTGTTGCTGGCATATAGGTTGGGTGAATGCTCAGTTGAGCTGAGCTTAAACATGAAGATTTCTGGAAAGGCAGCTACAGCAATAGAAGTGAGCTTGTCTATGCAGAGAGTAAATGCAGCAGGGACAGGTGAGTGATAGCTGAGGGCAGATAAGCAGATGTTTGAAATGCAACCAACTCCTTTGTCTACTTTATCTTTCTCCTTTGTGCGATGTTTACTTGTTCATAGCACAGTTTATTCACTGATTTGTTTTGCAAATTAAGGAAAAAATATCTCCTCTCCTGAGTTCAAATGCCAATGCTACTTTTTTTCCACTCTGTTTTTCTTAAAATATTCCTCCTTTGGAGGACAGCATATTATCAAGAAGTTGGCTGAGTTACCACTGTGGGAGGTAGCAAGACATTTTTGTGCAGCTAGGATGCCCTGCTAAGAGAGTTGCTCCTTGAGGTAATCTTAGGGACACCACAAGTGTCTGTCGCAAACACTAGTTTAAGTGAAACACGTTTCAGCCCAATACAAGAGCTACAACTCTCGCCTAGAATGGTGTAAGCAAATAAATCCTGCTGCCCAAATAGTACTTTTCTCAGGCAAAGGGATTTGGGAAGTGGAATAGTAGTGCCTCAGATACCCTACGTTACAGCCCTTGTTTGGGCATTACACACATAGCAGCACAGAGAATTGTTGCACCTTCAGAGCCCTGCCCTTTCTGCACAGGCATGCCACATGTTGGGAAAATGCAAGTCGGGTTCTGCCCTTTCAAAAAGCATTAAACAGGGCTGGCTGTGAGATCTTCTGGCCCCTTGGCTATTTCTGGTTTTAACCAAGTCACTCACTAACGTGAAATGCTTTGCAGGGACTGAGACTTGGTTACCTTCCTCCTAATGTAGGCCTATAATTACTAGGCTAGGAGAAAATACTGTCCTCTGTCCATTCTTTGGGCACATTTTTTTTTTCTATTGCTAGCTGCAGAGTGGACTGACTTTAAAAGACAGCATGGAGTATCAAAACACCTAAGTCTCTTTTTGGACTTTTTATCTGGCCATTAGCTTCTTGGTCCCCATGCTGCTGGAAGAGAATCCTGAAATAAAGAAGCTATAATTTTTGTTCTGACATAGATGAATGGCGAAAATTAGAAATACAGTGAGGTGGGATATAGTGAAGACAGTGTCATCCACTTAAATAAAAAGCAGGGCATATGTATGCTGTTCTTTTTAAGATAATATTTTGCTTTTGTACAGGTAGGTCAGTCTAGCTTTCTGGAGTCAGTTTGCAAGGAAATGCTGCAGCACTCTGGATTGTAACAAGGAAGAGAAATGTAACCCACAGAGGAGGAGGGAGCTTGCCTGTACACCAAGAGTTGTTCTGTACTCATGAAAATCCCTGGTCCTTCTCTTGTAGGTGGGTGCATTAAATGCCTGTTTCTTTGCCAGACGAGGTTTCCACGTTGATGTTTATGAAGCCAGAGAAGGTAAGTCCAGCCTATTATTGCTTTATCAATATGTTGGTGTCTCTTTACTTATAGCAATTCCCGAAAAAAGGAAAAACAGAACTGCATAAGCACACTGAAACTGGAAAAAGAAAAAATAGAATCCTAAAGTGTTGTTTTTAGGATATTCTTTTAACTCTTTCCTTTAGCTTCTGTGTGTGGAGGGAAACATTTATTTGAAATACGCTGTTCAGTGTGGATAGAACCTACCGTTCAGTTACTAAATTGATCCCCTTTAAATATTAACTTAAATCCTCACCTTTGAAAGTTGGTCTCTATGTTGAGAATTATATGTTGGTGCCATTGACGCAAGCTGAGTCAGAAATTTGAGCAATTGCTTTTGATATATTAGGGCTGTTGTCTCTTAGGATTAAAAGCACTGACTCGACTTATAACCACTGTAATCAGTGGGAAGGAAGGCATGCTGGCAGCAAGAGTGGAAATGACTTCAGCCAGAAGAGCTATCCTGCATTTTGTGATTAGGTGTAATGAATCCACGCTGAGTAAGTAGCTTGGCCTTGCCTTCTGGTGAGGCTAATGGCAAAGGCTATCACTGGAAGAAAGCTACAACTTCAGAAACCATTATGGAGGAAGTAGAAAGACTTGTGTAACAGCCTCACTGTTTTAAAAGAGTATTGGCATGGAGTGGAGTATTTCCATTTCTCAGAGCAATCTTCCCTGGCCCACAGAAGTGTGTGACCACCAGCAGGGCTGTCTGCCTTGGTAGAAACACAGCAGTGTTTGTATTTTTTAGTCAGATGATGTCTAAGGGTCTGAAAGATCACAGTTCACATTCAGAAACTCAGGTAGTACATTCAATAGTCTGTGCTCATCACCAGCACCCTGCAGAGTGCTGTGCTCTCTGCACAGAACTGGTGCATGCTGCTGTGGTGGTGTCTGTAGCGGCAAAAGTACCCCTCAGTAATGGATGTTTGCAGGACTGAGATCTTAGGCTGTCAGAGGGGGTTGTCAGAAAAGTTAACATGGATGTGCAGCTTGTACCTCCCATGGCAGAGAGCTGGTCTCATCCATCTTGAAACTGGTTTTAGACCTGTCATGTCCTTCAAACTACCAGCCTGCTTAGCCACCACAGTTGCTTAGTCGCAGTGACCTGTGCACTGCATTGCTCTTCTCCCAGTCTTCCTCAGAAAGTGGCCCTGCTTACCTGGGACTATAAAAGAAGATTGGGAGCAACAGTACCAAACCATTTTTTTAATCCACTGTTAAGTAGCATAGGGTCTTCAGATAGTTGCACACCTCCCTGTAGAGATGGAGAGCACTTTCAGGAAACCCCTGGCTCTGGCACCACAGGAAACCCCTGGCATCACAACAGAGAAATAGTTGAGCCCAGGTGCTGGCTAAAAGGGAGAATAACTGTTGCTTCCAGTATCGGCTCAGAGAAATAAAATTTGGCCAGAGATGACAAGTTAAATGACTGGTGAAAATGGCAGATGAAAATGATAATATGAAGGGTGAAATTCAACTCAGATGAATGTAAACTGAGGCACATGGGAAGAAGAATCCAAGCTTACCTATAAAATGCAGGCTCTGTCACAACTGTTACTGCTGAGGAAGACATTGCAATGGGCAGTTCTTGTGAAACTGTTGCTGGCTGTGCAAATCCCAGATGTGCCCATCCTGAGTTCTGGGCACACTTCTGGGTCCCTCATTGCAGCAAGGATGGGTTACAGCTGGAGAAAGTTCAGGGAAAGAAAATGAGGGGGATCGAAGGTGCAGAATGGCTTTCTTTTGAGGAATAACTAGTCAAGCTGGGACCAGAAAAATAGCACCTGAAGCAGGATATGATAAAGATTTGTATAATCAGATGTTTGCAGTTCCCCCTAGCAGAAACAGTAGCAGGCCTCAAGTGAAGAAAGTAGATTGCAGATTCAAAACAAAAGGAAATGGTTCCTCTTAGGTTAACTGTTAAACTCTGCTGTAGGATGTTGTAGATGCTAAAGGTTACATGGATTTAGAAAGCCTCTGGATAAATTAATTGAAGAAAAGTCCACCTGGCTTTCACTACAAGGATGACACTTCTCCCTCCTGGGGTCCCAGCCTGCAAATGTTTTTGAGGCTGGAAGAGTATTGTGGGGAAGCAGCACTACATGTCAGCCCTGTTCTAGTGTTCTTGAAACACTAAATGTTGGCCGCTGCCAGAGACAGAATCCTCGCCTCCGTAGATCTGTGGTTTATCACAGTATGGCTGGTCTTGCATGAATTTTGAATCAGATGAAATTTGCTGCTCGATTGCTGAGTTTGGGCCCATTGCTCTTGCTGAAATGTAACCCATCTTGAAAATTACGGGGACAAGTCTCTGTGCAATACATATATCCTTTTGGCTAGACAGTAAGGCAAATCTGAACAAATTCATTTGAAAAAGGAACATATCAGTGCTTAAACATTTCTATCAGAATTTTAACAGTCAGTTTCCTGGAAAGTATGAGTTTGTGATGCTCAGCAGAGGATGAGAAGTTTCCAGGCATAAATTGTGTCTTTGTTCAGAGGGGGGAATGGATCTTATTGACAACATGTCCTATGGCACTTGCTCAACTGTCATGATCTAGCAGTCCCTTCACAGCCCTCAGCAGCAGATGTTCCTTTGAGACTAGAAAAGGCACTGAGGAAGTAGCAGTCAAAGCTGTCTGTGGTGGTTTTCCTTCCCAATTGCTCAGCTGTGTTCCCAACAGCTGAATGTGCCTTCTAGCATCTGCCCTCTTTGCTGGATGGAGGACATGGCTCAGAGATGTCCTTGCCTTGTGAAAGATGCTGTCTCCCAAGTCCTCTGCTGTCTCCTAATCTCATTTCTGCCCTTCATTACCAGGATCCTTCCATGTCTCCTTCTGTCTTGCTTCGGGATTCCTTTTTTCAGATCTGTGGACAAAATTCTCCCCTAATATGTCACTAATATGGACTCTGTCCAGTGCCTCTTCACGGAAGTGAAACCTTGCATCCCACAATCCCTAGGCGCTGACCCTCCAGAGCTCTAACTAGCTCAAGCACGTCCTTCCCAGTGCTCCTGTTCCTGGACGCTTTTGTTAACAGCTCATATTGGGAGGGCTGGGGGCATAAAAGCAAATTGTTATGGGTAGGGTTTCTAATACTCTTTTCTTCATACAGCAAGAGAAATATATGGGCCCAGACAAGAAGTTCTTCATACCATCTTCTTAGTACAGTCTCCTTCATTTCGCATTTGGCTTTGAACAGGGGAAGTTTTCTTCCTTAATAGGGAATTAGAAAGCATTAGTGTCTCTAGAAATATACAGATACTCACTTAGAGATTGCAGGTTTCTCTCTGGCATCTCTGCATTGTATATCATGCCAAGCGAGACTTGCCCCATACACCTGCCTTCCAGGAGGCCTAAAGACAGCACAGTTACTCACTGTCTCCCTCAGCTCTCAGCATAGCCTGGTTAAGAGTGGACTGCAGATGCAGTGACCATGCTAAATGCAGTGTAAGGAAGAATGCTATTTTTAGATAAAACACTGTTCAAAACCTACACATAAACAGCATCACTGAGCCTTGGGGAAACCTGCGGAGGCTATGCATTGCAGGTTTTTGAGAAATGACAACAGAAGGGCAGGTAATTCTCTGCTAGAGCTATCATACAGGTAGCACCACTATAAATCAGTAAATGGTGCAGGTCCTACCTCAGCTGCAGCTACACCATGGGATTGACTGGTGGTACCCTGCTCCACGTCAGGTACCTGAAAAAGAAGAGAGCATATGTAACCCCTGAAAATATTACCTTCATAGTCAGGCCCCAGGAAGCAGTTATTCTTCTCCTGGCTGCTATGCCCATGGTCCAGCAGTCATGGCCCAGCCTTTGCAGGGAGGATGCTGTCATGGAGACCAATGTCATCGCAGGGAGGGTATGAGGAGCTCTGGTTCTTCTGTGTCAGAGCTACGACTGTAGTCCAACAAGGCTGTGCGTTCAGTTGCTGACTTTGCCATGGAGTTGCCGTGACTGCAGACCTCAGGCTGGCCTGGTGTCACTGGAGACTTCAGGAGACGCAGCCCAGCCTGGGCTTTGGCCTGCACAGGAGGTATTAGCATTCGTGTAACCCACTCCCCTTTCTCCTTCTGTGCAGATATCCGGGTGGCCAGATTTGCCCGTGGCAGAAGCATTAACTTGGCGCTCTCCCACAGAGGACGCCAGGCCCTCAAAGCTGTGGGGATGGAGGACCAGGTACCCTCCTTTCCAGCTAAGATGCTGTTAACTTAGGCTGGTGATGGATGAGCTCTCTCTCTTTTGCTCTCTAAGCACTGAGGTGTCATTGCAGGGTTAGGTCTGCTTTCATGAGGGCTGAGGTAAACCTCTCCTGCTGCGTGCCAGCAGCCTGGCTCTCCACTGCCTTGTGACATAGGGCTGGTTCTCCTACCCTGGGGGCTGGAATCCTGATCCCCAAGTAACTGGGGCTCTGTTGAGGCCTGCAGACTTCATGACAGAGGGTGCTTGCTAGCCCAGATTTGTGTTTTCTCATCAGTCCTTGAGCTTTGGGCCTGCCCTTTTTGCTACCTTCATCAATGGACTCTGGACTGGTGCCTGGGTGTGCTGTGATTTCTCTGTGCTGCACCTGGCTCAGAGCCCAGCCTCTTCTCCAGAGTGCTCAATACCATTTAAAATCCAGATGTTCACACTGATGTGATCCTTAAGCCTGGCCCCTGGGTCTGTGTAGAGAAGGAACCCAGGTTTTGACAGCTCGTATTCCAGCACCAAGATGCAATTTGGCTCTGATTCCCCCTGCTCCTATACACTGGGGTTTTTCCTTTCCATCCAAAAATCATTTACCTCTGATTTTTGTGAGAATGAGCTTGTAAATTATCTCAGTAAAATGCAGTGACTTTGTGTCTATAACCCTATAAACTTTTCCTTAGTAATTTTGCTAGTGACACAAAAACATATGAGCACAGAGCATCCCATTTTGCTGGTTCTGGCTCTGTTTGTCACACTGAATATGGTGTTTGGGTGGGATGATGTTAGTGGTTTGTGTCCTGGCCTTTCGCAACTCAGTTGCCAGAAGACTGAAGCCTGTTTGCTTTCAATTTTAGATTGTGTCCAAAGGCATTCCTATGCGGGCAAGGAGGATACACACACCTACAGGGAAAAAGTATTCAATCCCCTATGGGAAGAAGAACCAGGTACTGGTGTCCTACTGTCATTGCTGAGGTACTTCTAAGAGCAGGAGATCTTTGAACTTGTTTACAACTCTGTGTGATGGACAGCAGTTGCCCACAGAACAAGAATTAAAGTGCATACACAAAGACCGAGGTGACAGCATTCCAGAAAGAAATTCAGTTACCCCCATCTCAGGATTTGCTACTTCCCTATCCTGAGAAAATAGACGGTATTCATTTTATGCACCATCAGATCTGCAAGCCTTTGGCTGATGTGGCTGCTCATGCCTCCAAATAAGGTGTTGGGGGGGGGGGTTCTTTTTCTTGTCTTTTTTTTGGCAAACAGAAAGCACACAGATTTTGATTCCCGTAACTCTTCACAAAGCCTGTCACAAGGATACAATCATTGCAATACAGTTGGGTCAGCCTTGTATCAATTACCTTCCTCTGCTCTCCCCCCATTTCATAGTAAGCCGATCACTGCTGGAAAATGTATCCAACCTGGTGGTCAGACTCTTAGAAAAGATGCTGTGAGAAGGGAGAGGATTGAAGTACATGTCCCAATTTCAGTGGGGCTGTTACTAGGACTTTTGGGGGAGGTTGTTCTCACATATTTGTGCAAAACAGTCTTCAGAAATACTAAACCTAATTCCTAAACTCATGATTTATTTGTTTTTGCAGTACATTCTCTCTGTGGACAGAGCAAATCTAAACAGAGAGCTGTTAACAGGTAAGTTTCCAGATCTCTCTGTGAATACTTGTAGCTCTTTTCACTGGGAACTTATTGTAAGAATGAAAGAAGCAGAAGTTTGCTTTAAGAACCCATTTTAAACACTGTTGGTCCAAGAATCAAATGCCTGACAGTCTTTCTGCACATGGAAGTGAAAACAACAGATATGAAATGAAATACAAGCAAGGAGCTGTCTTTTGAGATTAGGGAGGTAAAGATTTGGTGAGGTTATTTCTTCTGTTGTTATGTGCTCTGCATAGGAGTTAGGTGAATAGGAACAATAAGCCATCTTCTGAGTGTGTGAGGGGCTAGTTGAACAGTTTGCTGGGTTTGGACTCGCCTGATGAATTTGGTAGGAAAAGCATTATTCCTTTTACCTTTGTGGTTAGCCAAAACACAGTGTCTGTCAGGTTTTTTTTAATTTATGTGAGAAACTGCTGTCTTTGCAGTTCTGTCTGTTTACAAAAATGTGAAAGTCATGTTTCCTTGAACACGTGCTTTCCTCAGAGTTGTGCTAACCAGTTTCTGCAGCCACATCTGGTGCTTCTTTCCTGTCTTCCCTTTCTCTCTCTGTGCACGTTCTGTGGCGTTTTCTGCAACTCATGATGGTATTTTCTGAGTAGAAATTGCAGCATGTGGCAAAATGTGAAATCCATGCAGTCAAGGCCAAATTTCCCCAAATTTCCCATTGACTGCAGATGCTGCTTTCAGTCCTGAAGTACAGTGGTAGTGATGATGGAGACAGTTGAATATTCATGTCATTATGGGGAAGAGAGATCTCTTGTAGAATTTATTGCACTTTATAAATAATTTTTGCCAGATTTAACAAAATATAGCTCTAGTGCATGCTGCCCCCTCCTACTATTGCTCTAACAGTAAAATAGTTAAAGTCCTTGTAATTTAGGGATCCCATGGAAATATTTTGGGTCAGTACAACTCTGGTTTTTTGTCTTTTCTTTTCACAGCTGCGGAGAAGCACTCCAACACTAAACTGTACTTTGGACACAAACTCCTGGAGTGCAATGCAGAGTTAGGGACATTAACTATAAAAAGGTAATCCCTGTACAAGCCTGGGATAAAGTACTGTTCTCAGTTACTTTTTGCTTAATAATTCATAAATGCTCAAACAATTGAGCAATGTCAGTTAAAACTAGTGTTACTCCTGAGTGGACAAAACTTGGCGTCTGCTCTGGGAGGCAGAGACGTCAAAGCAGGGTTCACAGGGAGGTTGAAAATGCTTAAGCAACACCCTAACCTCTCAGTGGACCAACAATAAGCTAGATACACATATTTGCTGATCTGTGCAGGGAACAAACGTGCTTGTGTTCACAGCATTGGTTTTCAGGTGCTGGCAGGGACAGATT
This sequence comes from Dromaius novaehollandiae, assembly GCF_036370855.1. NCBI lineage: Eukaryota > Metazoa > Chordata > Aves > Casuariiformes > Dromaiidae > Dromaius > Dromaius novaehollandiae. The sequence goes on from NC_088104.1 coordinate 44,622,692, forward strand.
GCTCTTTAGGGAGAACAGGTGATGACCTTGCTGCATAGTTGCATCAGGTTCTGATTATGCTCCCATCTCAGTCGAACGAATCCAGCCTGCTGAGTCTCTAAGGTGTACGTCCTCTTAGGAAACTTAAATGGCCATTTTTTTTGAAACTATCAAATCATTCTAACCGGTGCTGGGATGTTGTATCAAACCCAGCAGAGCTCAGAAACTCCACGTTTTTGTCATTAGTGCAGACTTGCGTGTGACAGGCTTTGGAAAGGTTAGTTTCTTAATTTGAAGGCTTAGGATCAGCTTTGTAGGATCCTCGGGGCCCTGGGAGGCTACCTGCAAATACAGGCTCTGCAAAATAACAACATTATACCAATAGTGTTTGTTACATGTTTGGATATACATGGTAGAGTTTTTGACAGCTTTTGACAGTCTACAGAATAATTATTTTCTGTAACATTGGTCTTCCTAGTTAGTGAAAAACAGTCTCCCCATACCCTAAAAGATTAAAAATGCTGCAGGTCATCCAGTCATTTTTTGCAGCAAAATTACAAAAAAACAAGTCCACGCTACTCAATAATGCTGGACTGGTACACTGACCTGGCCTAGCATGTATGGCAGGATTGTTCCAATGGACTCTTGCTTCTCAGTTCTGACCAGCTGCCCATGGAAGTCACTTATGATCTCATTGTGGGATGTGATGGAGCCTTCTCAACCGTCAGAAAGCAGTTCATGAGGCAAACGCGCTTTAACTACAGTCATGAGTACATTCCTCATGGCTATATGGAGCTGACCATCCCTCCCAAGGATGGAGATGTAAGTGTGTCTGTCCCGGGGGTTGCCACAGCCTTCTTAGGTGTTACATCTCGTTCTTGTCTCATGATGACTCTGCTACAGCAGGTCTAGAGAAACTCATTTCTCATGTGAGGCTCAGCCTCAGCCTCCCAAGAGATTGGAGCTATACAGTGAGAAAGCAGACATCTCTCTCTCCCAGAGGTGAGGCTGATGTTTTGGACCAGGCTGCAGAATTCCCTGATACTAAAGGGCCTGCCCCAGGCTCGTGAGGGTTAACTATAGCTCTGAGAGCTCAAGGAGATATGGGAATATGTCTGTGGGGACATCAGGGATGACAAACCAGCCTGTTTTCCCTACTCTTTCTTCCTGCCATGTGTTTCACTGAAGTGTCAGGCACTTTCCTGCTGCAGAGGGGCTCCGTGATCATTGTGTCCTCTTGTGGTGTAAGAGGATGGGAACTGGTGAGCTGATACAGAAGGAAACCAATGGATGGTCTGGGGAAGCTCAGCAGAGCTGGTCAGGGGCACTAAGTGATTTTTTTCCCCTCCCTCTTTCAGTTTGCCATGGAACCAAACTACCTCCATATCTGGCCAAGAAACACCTTCATGATGATTGCACTGCCTAACATGGTAATAGCTCATGGCCATGCTCCCTTGGGGCACGGGATGGGGCTTGTGGAGACAAACGGGCTGCTGTGGCAAATACAGCACAAGCTGGGAGCCAGGAGGGATCATGTCTGCTTGGAGAATTCCCAGACTGGAATTCCAGCCTTTGCTAGGCTTTTGACAACCTGTGGATGTGCCCCAAGAACTGGCACTGCCCCACTGAGCTGAGCAGGTACCTGGGCAGCTTCTGTCCTCCTTTACCCATTCACCCTCACCCACAAGAGCCCACCAGAAAACTGGTGCTCTACAGCTGAATGATACAAAGCAGATGCAAGAGCATCAGAGTGATATGCCAAGCCCACTCTCTAGCAAGTCACACGCTGCTTTTCTCTGCTTTTCCCCCACTCCTTTTTCCATGCCTTCAGCTTGGTGCTGTCTGGCGTGTATAAACACATCATAGGAAATGGGGCTGCTGGGTATTCATTCCCTGCTGCATGAGCTGGTCACTGTGATTCCTGGATGACTGACAGACTGGGCACTATGCTGTTGATCCAGGCATCAAATGTTCTCTGTGGACTCTTGGTTCTTTCTAAATGTCCTCTCTGACTGGCAGGACAAGTCCTTCACCTGCACGCTCTTCATGCCCTTCGAAGAATTTGAGAAGCTCACAACTGGCAAGCAAGTACTGGATTTTTTCCAGACCTACTTTCCAGATTCAATTCCCCTCATTGGAGAGTAAGTGTTCTCAACTCTTTTTCTTGCTAATCAACACAACACCATAAAAGGCAGGGGACATGTCCATACAGGCCAGGGGGTTACAAACACCTTCTTGAGCTTCCTGATGGAGCTCCATCGCCTGTAGGTCTAAAAGAGGTGGGGAGTGAACAGACTGTCTGCGTTGTTTCTTCCCTGGAATAATGAGCTTGTGATATGGCAAGGACTGGCCCTGTCCACTGAGCATGTGGATGATATGTGAGTGGTGCCTTGCACAAAAGCTAACAGACCAGGCCTTCTGCTGCGCTGTGGTCCATCTGTTCCTCAGGCAGCGCAGGGTAGTGGCTGGCAGATCCCTGCTACCTCCAGGAACAACATTTCTAGACTTGCAACACTTAACCTGGCGCTGGAGAGGAGCCAGAAGAGCATGTCCCAGGCTTTAAAGTGCTGTCAGCTGGGCTGACGTGTCATGAGAATATAGTGGCAATCAGTGATCCAGAGCTAGAAGAGAAGATATCCTGGGATATGTATCCTTTCCCAGTGTGTGTGTGGTCCTCTGTTTACACTGCAGAGCTTTAAGAGGAGGCAGGCCATCCCTAGTGAAGCTTGGGAACTTCAGGGTGCTGAGGGTTTTTAAACTCAAGGGATGCTATATGTTGCTATATATTAGTTGTTCATGAGCTGCGTTTTTCTGATGACAGAGTTGAGTGGGTAAAGTGACTCCACTAAAGCTGAGTAAAAGGTTGTGTGTTGAAAACAGCAGCACAAAGGCAGTCCTACTGTTCAGATAGTTGGGCAAAAATGCTGAGATTTTAACAAACGGAGAAAAGCAGGTATCATGCTTGGCAAAAAACAAAAGAAAACCCAAAAAACACTGGGCTGACTAAACAAAGTCTGGCACTTATTGATTGCAGGGCTAAAATAAATATTGGGCTTGTGAGGTTTAAGAGCATGTGGTTCCCAGCAGTGTGCTGCTCCCCGTGCCGTGGGGGCCCTGGTTGGCTCTCACTGCTGGGCAAACAGCACAGGGGCAGCAGCATGGAGCCGGTGCTCTGCCCTTGGGCGCAGTGCATCCCGCTCCTCCCGGGTTTCCTGACGGCAGTGAGGACTGGGACCAGTGTTTCCAGCCCAAGCCCAGATGGCAGTTTCTCTGTTCAGTGTGTCCTCATTCCCTTGCAAAGAAGGAAGCTCCACAGCTGCTGGAGCTCCACCCAGTGTTATTAATACTTCTGCTCTGTAACACAGCTATTATGAGCTTTCTTCAGCTGATATTAAGCTATATTAAGTAGCTTCCTTTTCTCTTAAGTAGTCTGTATCATGGGCCTTCCATATAAATTTAGGAACTTGGATATCCTCTGGATATATGCTTCCTACAGTGACAACATCCACAGGTGTTCACAGTAAGAGGACTGATGTCAATGAAACTCTTGCTCGAGGGCAAGTTGTGTGTGCAGAGCTTAGCCTATAGACAAAGTATTTGGTCCATTTGAAGTTCGACATCCATGCATGCGCACGCACACACACAGTGTGAGTACCTGGCAGAGCATTTCAAGAGCTACTGAAGTCCTGTTCTCAGACAACCTTTAAGGACATGCTTGATCCTCATTAGGCCCAGGTTTTTGAGCGGATGAGGCATTTTCCTGAATGGAGATGGTTGTGCTTGCACAGCCCCATCTTTCACTGTAATCCTGAGGTAGGAGTGAAGAGTATGAAGTGTAAGTAGGACCCTGAGCAAGACTGGTCTGAATGTATTGTGGTGTGTCTGTGGGAAGCAAAGCTATCTGCTTTCATTAAATCACATCACACCACGTACCTGTTGCATCCTTGCTTAACTCATATTGTGAAGTTAATGAAATAGGTGTTCTGGCTTCCCCATTTTTTTCCAGCACAAATATCCCAATGAATAGGTGTGGTTCTCGCATCTTAAGGCTGACTGAATGCCAGTGACCCTGGCTTTCTGAGCTTGGACACAGCATGATTTGTTCTCATTGCCTCTTGTGGTACCATCAAGTGAAGTAACTGTTGTTTTGCCTGAAGGCGAGAGCTGAAGCGTGATTACTTTTTGCTGCCAGCCCAGGCTATGATATCTGTGAAGTGCTCTTCCTACCACATTGCTTGCCGGTGTGTGCTGATGGGAGATGCTGCGCATGCTGTTGTGCCCTTCTATGGGCAAGGCATGAACGCGGTAAGTTCATGGTCTTCCCTGGGCTGTGTCTGCCAGGTCTTCACTCTTTTCATCTAGAAATGCCTGGTTTTAGAGTGTAACTACATAGCGTTTGAGGGCTGTTTTGTCCCATGGTCTGGCATCCTGTGGGTTTGGCAGGTGTTGAATTCCCCCCAACTATCCACCAGTTAACTCGGATGTCCAGCTGTGCACTCTGGGGAGCAGAGGACAGGGTGGTGCTGCCTGTGTGCAAAGCAGGGACTTACCTGGGAGGATGATCCAGCAGGGGAGTCCCAGGCTGTAGAGAAAGGCAAACCCCTACCATTTTTCTACAATATCCTTGGTGAGGTGGCCTGCAGGAAGGATCCTGCACTAAAATACAGTGGTCAGTGTGACTTTACACATGTGAATAGGTTGTGCTTGCTAAGTATCCATGAGGATATTTCTCATGAACACAAGATTCCTGCTGTTTATTTACCCTCAAATTTTTCCCACAGGGCTTTGAGGATTGTTTGGTTTTTGATGAGCTAATGGACCAGTTCCACAATGACCTTGGTGAGTGAGACTGCAGGGGCAGGAGTGAGAGCGGAGTAGGAGTTCTCTGCTGTTCAAAGCAGACTGGCAACACTGTGGAGCTAACTGGTGCTGCTTCCTTTTCGCAGGTGTTTGCCTTCCCGAATTCTCCAGGCTGAGGGTGCCAGACGACCATGCGATCTCAGATTTAGCCATGTACAATTATGTAGAGGTAGGCAAGCAATGCACAGACTCTGCAGGTGATGGGGTCTGTGCATGCAGTGATGCACTGCCTTGTTAATCAAGGAATCTGCATTTGGGCAGAGAGAAGGAAGAGCGGAGCAGCTGAGTCCCCCCAGTGCTGCCAGTCATACTGTGCAGAGGAGTTTCCTGTGTTTGCTTATAGTTCTGTGTTGGGGATGCTCTGCCTCTCTATGGAGACCTGAGTACTTGAGCAAAAGGGGATTTGGCAGCTAAGAGATGGCTTTGGATGCCACTCTCCTGCTCACTAATGCATGTGCGTATCATCACACAATGATGGCAGGGCAGGTGTGGGCACCCTTTTCCCTGATCTTGGTTTCCCAGGACCTTTGCTGAAATGAGGAGGGAAGCCCCGGTGGAGAAGGCTGAGCACAGAGCCAGTTCTCCCTTTGAGTGGCAAAGAGCAGGGTTGGGGAGAGCACTGTGGAGGAAGAGCAGGAGCACTTGTCTGGAAGCTGAAACAGGTTCCTGGGTCTTGGCAGGACTGAGAACAGGGACTCCGGTGAGGCTGAGGCTGTTCGCTGCTTGTTCTCAGCATTCACATGCAGGATGGCTCCCTCACACTGGCTTACCAGAGTTAACTGATTTCAGGTATTCCCTTAGACCTTCTAAGAAGGGGAGTGATGCACTCAGCAGACTGTGTGCCCTCTGCTACATGTCATGGTTCACTCACTGTTTGCTGCCACAATTGGCAGTCCTCACACTAATGCAATTTAGCTTAAGAGCTTTTGAATGACCCTGGGGCTGGAGAGGCTCTGCTCCCTGTAGCATTACTGCCTGTGATAATGAGAGCTCTGGGGAAAGCTAGCAAGGAGCAGGGATGTCTTCCAAGACAGCTTGTAAATCAGTGATTGTTGGTCTGTTGCAGATGCGAGAGCACGTGAATTCAATGTGGTTCATTTTCCGAAAGCACATAGACAACTTCCTCCACGCCCTCATGCCTTCCACCATCGTCCCGCTATACACCATGGTAAGGCCAGCTCCTCTGTCTCTGCTTCCCTGACCTCCTGCCATGAGTTTTCCAGCTTGCTCTGAGATCGTGACCTGCTTCTGCTATCTATTCAGATCACATTCACCAGAATTCGCTACCATGAAGCACTGCAGCGCTGGAAGTGGCAGAAAAAGGTTAGTCAGAGCTGGTGGCCATCCTCTCTGTGCCAGGAGCCTCATGAGCTCTGTGTGCTAGCACTGCTCAATCGTGGGGCTGAGAGTTTTGGTTGTGGGACATTGCCAGGTGGATGCTAAGCAGGCATTAAGGCTCCCCAGTTTGAGAGCAGCCCAGAGGGCTCCACACTGCATGCAGGTAACACACTTTCTCTGCATGTGTTTCACACCCCTTCACCTGCAGCAGGTGCAGGGAGTTCCCTGCTTTTGGAGCTGCTCCTTTACCATGCATCATTGGTATGGCTGGTGTTGTCCTGACACTGGGCTGGGCCAGGGCTGCTATTTCAGCTGGCGTCAGGTAGAGGAATGCTGTGGGGCTGTGCAGGTGGGAGGTTTCCCTAGCCGTTCTGCCCTAGGATTTGTTTGCACTAGGGGCAGAAGGCAATGCAGTATGAAAGCAGCGAGAGGTGATCTGTTTTTAGCTCCCCATGCTATGTGCAGCTATGTGACAGCTCTTGGTCCTGCTTGGGAAGGAGGAATGGAGGTCTGGAGCCTTCCTCCTGTGCCCACAGGCTCTGCGAGAGCTGGTCGCAGGCCCTGAGTGCTGGCAAGGAGGCACATATGCTTGCTTCAAGCGACTTGCACGTGTTTCACGTGGTGCCACAGGGTGGGAGCAAACTTCTGACAACACCTGGATTTCTTCTTACACTTGCAGGTAATTAATCGAGGGCTCTTTGTCATGGGGGCAGCAGGACTAGGTGGCGTGTACCTGCTAATAAAGCGGCTGGCACGGGATACAGACTTCTGTGTAGAAAACCTGTGGGGCTGGTCCTATTGTCTCAAGAATGTTGGAAAACTTTCCTTCAACACACAAGTGGCTTAAATGTAAGGGGAGCTCCTACATGGAATAAAGTGACGGCATGGGCTGTTGGCTCAGTTCAGTGATGTTGTTTCTCTTGGGACATGATCTGGGAATTCCTGTAACCCCACCTTCTCCTCCCCTCCCTCTGAGAAGTGGCAGTCCCTCTCTGTCTCCCTAGGTAAGAGGAGTTAGTCAGGGGCACAGAGTGCCAAGACAACCTGTGCAGGACCCAATATTTTCCACTGTCTAATCGCAGCAGCCTTGCTTCTTGAAGCGATGTCGCATGTCACAAGCTGGGCAAGTGATTTGTAAGTAACAGGGGGAAGTGTGTGCTGCGGTGTGGCTGCCCAGCCCTCCCAGCCAGCAAGATGACCCACTGAAATTGGTCAGGGTGCCCCAGTCTGTACTACTGAGTTCTGTTCTTACCAAAATCCGGTCTTTCCCTCCTTTTATCTCCCAATATGCCTTTGGGAGTAGCTTATCTCAACTGGGAATCAAGAACCTGTTGGCTTGGAGATATCTTCAGATATCTCAGGGTGATCATGTCCATATTCAGGAGGTTTGGCTCGCAGGTGTGAGACTGCTTGATGCACTCGCACCTCTAGCATTGAACAGACTCATAGCGTTAAAAAGTGTCTCTCCAGGATGGACATACCTGGTCAGAAGCTTCCTACTGATTTTAGACAAGCATTACCTCAAGAAAGCAGCAGTCCTGTCAAGAATGGATTTGCACTCCTACATTACTAATGTCTTCAGTAAAGGCATTCAGAGCAGTTTCAAGCCTCCTTTTAGGGCATTCTGGGAAGCTTCCTCCTCTTAAATTGCTCTGTTTCTGAAATAACTTAGTAACATGAATCTGTTGAAGGAACATATCCTTGTTACATTGTTGATATTTTCCACATAAATTAAAAGATGGCGTACACTTTAAAAATGCCTATGTATTTGGCTTACAATTTTTGTATTTGAAAATATTATTTAAAATTTGCAACCCTTCTCTTTTGCTTTTCCATTAAGACACATTTCTTAACTGTGCTGTTGTCTGTCTGCTATGCAGGTAGGTGCTTCCATGGTTTCCTTAGATCTCCTGTACCCCCTCACATTGAGCAGTCACCAAGCCAATAAAGGCAGCTTTATGCGTTCAGCTTGCATGTGTGTGTATGAGCATGCATCTATGTACAGGCTAGTGTGTTCTAAATTGTGCTTAGATGTGCTATATTTCAGGTGAACTTGAGAACGTGAGCTGCTTGGGACTCGGAAATAGTGTTTGAAAGGTTTTTGCTTGAAAATCAGCCATTTTTCTTTTTTTTTTTTATTTCCACCCCAAAAGTCAAAGAAAATATGGTTCATTTATTCTCGGTGGAAATGAAACAACTTAAAGCGGGTTCTGGGGCAGTGCTTAAAACCTAGAGAAAGGGCCATTTCACATCTGGCTGAGAAATATTTCTGATTTTTGCAAGCAAGTCTTCACAGATTGCTTGACTAAGTCTTCAGGGTAAAGCAAAGACCAACAGGCCTGAAGGACTCTCCTAGCTCATTGTTTCCCTGCTTGGCTTTTGTGAGTGTCCCAGCATGTACATTTATCTAATGCAATTCCTGATCACATTCCTCTTTTAAATGGTCTGAATCTCTGCATTTGCATCCCTCAACCAAGCTCCTTAAATACCTTCCTAAACATGTATATGTTTGTGCTTACACTGCAGAATCTATATCAGCAATAAGACCTACAGCTGCTGATAGAGGGTCAGCATTGCCTGTGTCACTCCTGAGCAGTAATGGAGACCCTGCATGCTTTCCCAGACACTCTGTGCCAGGGCTACCAGGGCTGCTAAGGGTGAAGCTGTGTATTTCTCGGTGCAGTTTTAGTTCCCTGCCTCTTGCCCTCCCCACAAGGCATGGAGAGCTGATCTTTCCATTCTTGAAGACTTTTAATACATCCTGCCTCAATTCTCTCCTCTCTTGGCCCTCAGTCTAGCTCAATCAACATTGGTGAGTCATTTCTCAGGAGTTCTCTAATCTGCTCATCTCTCTCCCCTGAACCATCTCCAGCAGCTCCATATATTGCTCATCTGATTCTGGGCATGTCTGATGGTGGTTTTAGGAAGCACCATTTATAGCACCATTCATCATGAGGAGAGATGGTCCATCATTCAGCAGATGGCTCTGTGACCTCCCCTGCCAAAGCATGACATGGATACTAAACCTTTGCAGAGGTCTGAGGCTATGCGAGAGCAATCTTCTGAGTGTTATCACATGCATGGGAGCTACACTGAGTCAAGGAGTTCTTGAGCTTAGCGTAGTTACAGGCTGGGAGAGTACTGAGGGAAGTGTCAGGCATGCTTTCCCTCTTCTTACCCTGCCCTAGATGCTCACTCACAGCCACTGTTGAAGAACAGGAAAATGGCCAAAATTAACCTTTGATCTGACATGGTGCTGCTGTTATGTTTAAGGTAGCTTGTGTGTAACCTGTCAGCAAGGAAAAGATCTGGTTTGCATCATTTTGTGAGTCATTTCTGACTTGCATGGGAACACCTTTTGGGACATAGCTGGAAAATTAGTGTAAAACAACTTCTTATTTGGTCAGCGTATTCTCCAGGTACTACATACATCTGTCAGGGATGCTGGCAGCGATGACGGGACTTTTTTATAGTTTCTCTGACGAGCACTCTAGCTGCTGCCCTTGCACCTGATTCATAGCAGGACATATGTATTTACTTTATATATTAATTTTTATTAACTTTAAATGTATTTGTAGAGCAAACGGAGGTGTTACATAATACAAATACAGCTACAGGCAAATTATTCCCAAACATAAAGCAATATTGTACAGATATTTCACAGGAATGACCCCACAACATAAAAAAAAATTAACTGTTGTGCACTGTTTGAAATAGCGCTGAGCTGGAGATGCTTTCTGGTACTGCTGGTTGTTTTGTATGCCTGGACCTCTGTGTGTCTGATGAGCTGCAGAGAAAGGAGGAGATCTAGCCCTGGGGGAGGAAGAAGCTATGGCCAAGCAATATGTTTGAAGTTCTTTGTTCCTCTGGCTGCTAATGTTTCACAGTTCAACTAGTTGCTTCTTTGCCACCCTGTCATGCAGAGGGCTCAAGGCCTCGTGGAGGTAAGCAAAGCTTGCAGGAACCCAACTACAAACATAGAGGACCCTGAGGTAGGTCTGAGAGTGGAGCAACACTGGGGAGCAGCTGATGATTTGGAAAAAAGATTCAGTGCATGTTCCCTGGCTTCTCTTCATCTCCAGGCACAGGTACTCACGAGCCCTTGTTGCCCATCAGTTCACTGTAACCTCTGGTGCCTTTGCCAGAGCAGGTTGCTAGCTTGGGGGACCCTCCACATCAATTTAGCAGTGAGTGCTTTAGAAATGAACTGCAAACACAACACGGCAGAGAGCAACACAATAGGGAAAGACTGGGCACAAAGTAGCCTTGGAGCAGAGCCTGTTAGAACAGAAGGGAAGTGGCATTTTTGAAATCCCAGCTCCAAATCAAAGCTGGAAGCACTCTGTACATTAAGCTGATTTGGGGGCTCGGTGTCAGAAGGTCCTGTCACAAAGCAAAATCAGCATCACGAGTTGAGACAGATGGTGACTGACACAGGAGCAGTTGCCTGTGCCCATTGGCAAAATCCTACTCTGTAGTCCCATCCACAGCAAAGCTCGTGCTGTTCCCTTCTCCCAGCTCTGCTAATAAAACCGGTATGAGCTGTGCAAGGAGATAGGCACAGAGTGATCCCTTAGCCAAAGCCTGACTTTTACTTGATACCTCTTGGAAGAAGGGAACAAACCAACAGTATAAAGAATAAGAGGTGGAAGCCTTAGTTTGACATTTCCTTAGCTTGGCATTTCCTTATTTGATGGTGCATCCTAGTGCTGTCCGGTGCTGCTCCATTTCATTCTCCATTGAATCTGGGGTTCACGACTGTGGTGGTGGCACTTTTGAACAGAGGGTTATCGGCCTGGAGAGGGAAAGAGAGAGATCAGAGGCACACCTTGTGAGGCAGTATTGGATTTCTGCATTCACAGCCTTGGTCTGGCTGGCTGTCCAAGCGAGCGTTACAGAGGTGGCTGCCCCCCACCCTCCTTCAAATGGCACAGACACTGTTGGCAGAAGAGCCCACAGGCAGCTCTAGCTCTCTGCAAGGTCCAAGCAGCCCCCGAACCCCGGGTGGCAGCAGAGACTCAGGTCAGCAAAGCTCTGTGTGTTGTCAGGCAGTGGCTGCCTTCGGAGAGGATGTTCCCTTTGGTTCTGACCTCCTGGCTCCTCCTTTCAGCCCAGATGACAGCATCACACATTCCTAGTGTGGTGACTTCCCTGCCCACAGGGTTTTCTCTGGTTTCTCTAGCAGATTTCTCTATTTTCTCCAGCTGCCCTGCTATGGCAGGGCACTGAGGTGAGCTCACCAGGGCATACCCATGTCACGTGTCCTCATGTCAGTGACATGTCATGCCCTGGTCGGCAGGGTGCTGGGCTGCACCTAACTGGACCCAGCTCAAGTGAAGGCAGGGAGAGCAGGGGAGCAACTCCACAAGCAGGGAGAGAGTCTTTGTTGTGAATTCTACCCCGTCGCCAGAAAAGAGGTCTCTTACGTCATTCCACTTGGCCTTGGACTTCTCCTTCTCGAACCTGCGGTACTCCCGGCGGTCAAACAGCTCCGTCAAGAGCCGCCAGATTAGCAGGAGCACCAGACCGATGAGGGCCACGCCGGCGATGGTGCCACCCACAATCAGGGCAATGTTGGGGGGCTCCGGGCACTCTGTGGAAGAAACATAGCAGCATCTCACTGCAGCCTCCTGCAAGGTCAGCTCCACTCCCTGCAGCACTGCTGCTCACAGCTCTGTGCTGCATGAAGGACACAGGTAGGTGCTGACTGCGCTCAGCAGCACATAACCAGACCTGGGCTCTCAGATCTTTGCAGTCAGCAGCAGCAGAAAGGGAATATGGTCTGGGAGTGCAAAGCTGTAGGAGATAGAGCAGCAAAGCCCTGGACACAGTCGTGGCTTTGCAGCCCAGCTGAGTCCAGATTTAGCTCTTTAGTTCAGAGAATCAATGTTTTGCCTTTAATGCTTTAAGGAAGTGGCATAAGCTTGTAGCTTGAGAAGACACAGCAGCATGTGAGCAGAGGGAACTGCACTGGTGAGGAGGAAAGGAGGAGATCTGAGAACCTGGCTTGAGGGGTAGGAATGAATCAGGCCTCTGCGCTGCCCTGGCAGTCATCCATCTAGTGGGTTTCCTGACTGCTTGCATGTGCAGGGCTGTGTTTGGATGGGTGGAAGTGGGACAAGGAAGAGGCGATGCATGCAAGGAAAAGGAACATGCACTGGCTTTTCCGTTTTGTCTGTGGCAAATACACCCCTTGATGTGCCTGTAACCTGCTCTCAAGTGCAGATCACGCCTTTGGGAAGCTGGCCCTGGCAAGAGCAGGCTCCTCTGTTTACCTGCCTGCAGAAGGGGATGAAGAGCAGGATGTGACTACCTTTCGTAGGATCAACATTCACAGTGTATATCTCCTCCCCATCCTCCTGGAACATGCGGAAGGTGATCCAGCAGTTCTGGGAGTCCTTCTCTCTGCACTGCCTGCTTCCTGCTTGTGGCTTTTCAGAAATATTGATGTTTTGGCAGGCTGCAGAGCAGTTCTTTTCAAATGGCCCGCTGAAGAAGGCCTTGCACTCCACACAGGAACTGGAAAACACGTACAGGCATGGCTTTTCTCTGAAGTGACAGGAGTCCCAGGAGTGGTCACTGCATGAGTGCCCAGGCACACTGCTCACGCCTCCCATGCGGGGAGGCATGACAGCCAGCAGGACAGCCGAGTGGCCCCAACGGTAGGCTACCTAAAGGGGAAACCATGGATCCAGGCTCTCCCTGAGGAGCGCTGAGGGACTCAAAGTGTGTGGGCTGAGAGTGGTGCAGCCAGCTTCTCTTTCCCCATACAACCGTTCAGGGACCAGCTGGCCATCAACAGCACCAAACTTATCAATATAGAACCAACCATCTCCTTCAGAAGGGAAGATGTACAGCAGTAATGTCAGCCAAGATGCTGACTTGCCTGTCCCAGCCCAGGGCAGGGAGGAACGCGCAGGATCCTGTGCCCTTGCAGACCCCCACCCTTGCTGGCTCTGTGCGCATCACTCACACATATCTGCCACAGGGCGATGGACAGCCGGGGCACTCTTCACACAGAGGGGGCTGGTAGCCCCCCCTGCATTGGCACCGGTTGCAGTGGCATTTCCCGCGGTTGCTGCACTCGTTCCTGCGAATGTTCAAGCAGCCATCTGTTGACTTCTTGCACTGGCACGCGCTACCCTGGTATTCAGATGTGCATTTGCACTCGCCGCAGTCACAGTACCCTCGCTCTGTGGGGGGAGAGGAAACTTTCAGAACTGGTTTCTAGCTCTTTGCCAAACCTCACAGCTGGGGCACACCTGGAGCTATAACCATTCACCTAGCTGAAGACCAGTGTCCTGCCTGGCAGTCATGACTGGCTGGACTCTTGCCAGTCTCAGCAACTTAAGGCCTCATCTGTTCCCCTACAAGAGAAGTTCATTACAGTATGGCATGGTCTCCAGTGCTGCTCTGCAGGACTCAGATGATCTGATCCATAGGAGAGCCAGGAGACCTCTCAAACCAGATCCTGCAGGTGCCTGTAGAGAACCAGTTTGCAGGGAGCTGCTCTGCCAGATCTTGTGCCTCTCCCTTCCTCCCTGCCATCTTTCTGCATTTGGCACAGGGCACTGCTTGGTCCTTCAAAATCATATATAGGGACAGAGACAGAGGCACGGGTGTCCTTCAGAGGTGTCTTCTCTGGTGAACTGAGGATGGGGGAGGTAGATAAAAAAGCTAGGAGCTGGTCAGGCTCTGCCAGATCATACCACATCCTTGCTTGGCATGAACTACTGTCTTGGGCCTAGGGCTCTCACCTTTGCCACCACACAGGGAACCATTGTGAAACTCGCAGTTCATGTTGTCACATTCACAGAAGGTGCCATAGATCTGCTTGCCAGGCACATCGCTGGTGTGGCAGATGCACTGCCCGCACACACAGTCCCCCAGCCCTGAGCAGATGACGGAGGTGTTGTCCTTTCGGCAGCTGCCTTCCAGCTCCTTGCTGGTCTTTCCTTTGGTATCACACTCGCAGTTCTTCCCAATATAACCTGAATTGCAGCTGCCATAAAAGGAGAAAAGGGAGTCTGGGTCAGTGGCTGCACGAAATGCCAGAGCCAGGAGTAAACCTGCTGTTCCAAGTTCTCTGATCACCAGCCTGGCCAGTAATGCTGCCCTGTGAGCCCTGGATTTGTAAGCGTGCCCTTATACTCTGCCCAGGTACATACACACAGGGCTAAGCTTAGGATCTTGGCTAAGGCAGAGCAAATCTGGGACAGCCCCACTGAAAACAAATGAGTCACCAGGCATCTGCACCAGCATGTGGTTGTGCTAACTGAGTTTGAGCAGAGTGCTTAACCAGTAGGAAACCTCAGAAACATTGCTGTCTAGGCTGGTTATTCGTACAATGCCAAATACTTGCCCGGAAATTATTATTATATTTATAATTTCCAAACACTTGCCAGGAGATCTGAGTGTTTCCTGAGGAAACCCAGTCTTTTCCTCTCTCAGTCTGTGAGGGTGAAGTGATAATTATCTTTGTTTAAGAACCTGCATGAACTGCAGGCCAGAAATGAGGTTTTTATGGAGATTTCTACAGGAAGCTGCTGCTGCTTGATGTATGGATGCCCTTAGGAAAGCAGCAGAAACTCCACCAAGGGTGATAGCTCATAATGTGCCTTGTCACCAGGAGATTAAGCTGCTACTCTCAACAAGAAAATTGGTGAAAAACTTCAAACCTGAGCTGTGACTGACCGTCTAGTGTAAACATCTCTGCTGGGCCCTCGCCAGGCCTCATGTTCTCCAGGCACAAATGTGCTTGGAGACACCAAGCACAGCACACAGCTGCCCTTGGCTTGGCGCATCTACCCTCCCTCAGCACTTCCCCAACTCTGGCAGCATTTGAAAGAGCATTGTCAGGACACAGAGTTTACCTGCAAATCCCACAAACAATACTGCCTTTCCCACTGCAGTCTTTCGGGTCACGCTGTTCGCGGCAGCTGCAGTTACAGTTGCTGTCCAGGTGAACAGTAAGTGTGTCTGTGAAGCCCAATGGTCGGATGGTGAAGGACTGGCTTTTGATGCACTCCTTTGCTGTGATCTTGACTTTGAAGGTGACCTAGAAGATGCAGGGTAAAAAAGGAAAGGGAAGCACCGAAGGTCAGCAGGTAGCGTCAGTAATCAGAGAGGTGGTATCAACACACATGTCCAGTGCACACCAGAGTACTGGATGATCCCACTGTCCTCTGGCTCTGGGAAAACCACTTCCCAAAACATCTCACCTCAAAGGACTGGCAGTGGCATTTTACAGGAGCACAGGCTGTGGAGGGCCACCCTCTTTGCATTTGACCCCAGCAGCTCCTCACAGGCAGGACATTCCCCCCAGGAAGTGTGGGCAGTCCCAGTCTGGGCATGTGCCACTGGCTGCTTTGGCCAGCCCAGTCAGACTGCCCCGAGTCACAGCGCTACCCTTCTACCCCCGGAGGGGTACCCTGCTCCATAGGTCTGCTTCTGGTGCCCTTTCATGCCTTGTTTAGGGCCAGCACTACAGCAAAATGTCTAAAGATTAGTAGATTTGGAAATACTGGAATGCAGCATTTTGGGCACTCTTGGCCTTAAATTCACATGAATAAAAAGTCTGGAGCAACAGACTGGATTTCTTTCTGCCATTAAAAAGAGAACATGCCAGCATTGCTCTAGGAAACATACCTCATCATTTATCTTAACGTTGTCACACTGTCCTCTTGCTTCATCAAAGACTGTCTTGTCTTTATTGCATATGGAGTCATATTTGATATCTAGGACATCTGACAGAGTGGAGTGGTCCAGGATGATTCGCGAGGACAGGTTCTGTGAGGAAACGGTGGAGAAAGTGCTGTCAGCCCAAGAAGAGACTAAACCAAGGGAATGTGGTTTAGTGCAATTCATCCTGCCACACAGGAGCTGCAGGTCAGTGCTTCCCTGTGGGGGAAGCTCTGCTGTCCCTCTGGCTCTAGGGATGGGTGGCAGGGAGCACCCCGAGCTGCAGCCTCAGCTGCTTCCTCGTGGGTTGGGAAGGCAGGCAGCAGGACTGGAGATGCTGAAACTTCTTGCTTGCTTGTGGGCAGAGGGACTGAGCGTGTCCTGTTCTCAAAGCCCCAGGCTCATCGGCTCTGGCGACGATGAGGATACGTGATTGGAACTTATCACAGCTCCAATCCCTGTCGGACAGGCAAAGTGTGTCTTTAGCTAACACTTACATTGTAGGCCACTTGGATGAGTTCAATGATGTTGCTGGAGTCTTCGTTCAGTTCCCCCACTGCTGACTTCGGGATCATTTCACTGAGCTTCTGCCAACAGACAGCAAATACGTGAATTGTCTCCCCTAATGCGTGACAGTGGAGGACACAGCAGATAGTACAAATTGTGCTTGGCCCAGTGCAAGAAGCCAGTGGTGGGAGGACACACACAGCCATTTTTGTTCTCCTGGGGGAGGATGAGAGGCACCTGGATCATTCAAAATCTACTTACTTTATAAACATCCACCATTTTACTGGTGACGGCAAAAATGGGCTGAATGTTATTTTCGGCGAGTTTTTGGACCAGCTGGCCGACAGATGGGTAGTCCTGTTTGAGGAAAAGGATGACAGCTTTCAGTTCAGACTCTTTCATCAGCAGAACAGAGAATATTTTTGGTTATGTAGCCTCTCTGTGGTCCCAGCATGGTCAATAGTCTGTCACAGTGAGGCTGCCTGGAGGTTGTCTCAAGCCCAGCTCTTCTGAGATTAACTATCCTGATAGAAACCTTGTGGTCTCAATATCAGGCTTTTCTGTGACATTGCTGTCTATGGGAATGATGCTGGGATAACACACAGAGGAGCTGTCTCTTGAAGGCAGATGTCTCTGGTTTGCTTGTATTACCCAGGAGGTCAGTTCAAGGCTTTTGCTGATGTGGTCACTCTAAGGAAGACCAGATAGAGGGTCCCAAACCGTGATTCATTGCCTGATGCCCAGCAGTAACAGAGGCATCAGCAGGGGAGCCCGACACTGTGAGATGCAGCAACTCCACACCCAGGCCACACTGCATCCACGGCCCTGTGGCCAGTTACCAGGACCTCTGCGAGGGCTGGTGGCTCCTATTGCAGATGTGACAGGCAGGGCCAGTGCCCATGACTGGGATGGGATGAGTTGCCAACACAAAGAAAGGGTGTGGAGCCACCAAGCAGCCCCTGCGGAAGTGGCACTTTGGTCTTGCATCTTATCCAGGATACTTACAAACTCATTGCTCTTTTTGTACATGTTATTCTCCAAATGGCACTTGCCATCGTTGGGGGTGAGGATGGCCCCAAGTTTGCCATCGCCAGCGAAGTGGAAGCCATCATCGGTAGCATACACCAGCAAGCGGGTCACGTTGCGCCAGCCGATCAAGTCCTGAAAGCAGCACGGACAGCACTCAAACCTGTCCCTGAACAGGGCTGGGGGGGTGATGGGGCCAGCCAGGCATGGCACAGCCTCAGGCTTCATCTGTGGCTGACACGAATGCGTGGCCTTTTCCAAAGCACAGTAAATCCTCACATCAGCCACGTGCACAGCTGAAGGCAGACAGGCCAGAGGAGGCAGGTCACAGATTAGAGACAGAGGCTCTGGGGTTCAGAGACTTTCTCTGTATCCCCCTATTACAACCTGCTCTAGTGCTGAATTGGGGTTTTTACATGGATTGCAGGTCTGAAAATTTAATGGGCCTGGAGAGAGACAGAGCCAACTCCTTATGGGCAGGACTTGAAACAGTTAAGCATCCCCCATGTCTGTTGAGCAGTTATACTGGCAGTGAAAAGGATGCAGGGCAGCCCTGGCCACGGCACGAAGGAAAGGACTCACCCCACACACTGCAGCCTGCATCATTGCGTCCAGCCCCCCCTCCGGGGCATCCAGGTTCCCAGAGATGAACTGCTTCCCCACTTCGCTCTCAAACTTTTTGGCATCATCGGTCAGTGAGAGAATGTGCTTGAAGGCAAAGGGAGGCTGGCAGTTCTTGTCCTTGTTCGGACAGGGGTTCTTCAGCTTCTCCGGGTGTGTGTTCACAAAGGGCAGCACTGTCTTGTCCACAAAGGAGCCGAATCCTAGGGTGTTGGGGACCAGCAGTGTTAGGAGGAGAGGTGGGCAGAGACTGCATGTGTGTCCCTGCAGGGCAGGGCAGTGCAAGCCACCTCTTGGCTCCAGCATGGAGAGCTGGGTGTTTGTCCACGCACCGTTCCCGAATGGCCCATCCCTTGCTCTGGTGGACTCTCCAGCCTGGTGGAGGACAGGTTATGCTGCCTACTGCCTGTGTCCCGCTCTTCCCCTGTGCTCCCCTCTGGTCTTGTGGCTCCTCCTGGTTCAAAGAGGCCTTGCCAGGGCCTCGTGCTAAGGAAACACTCACCTATGCGGCGAGAGGAGGTGGTGGTTTCCAGTGCTCTGAGCAGTTCCCCTCCCAGCTTCTTCACGTTCTCCAGGTCGTCCAGCATGGAGTAGGAGAGGTCCATGAGGTAGTAGAGATCAATGGGGTAACCCATGGCACGACGAAAGCTCACGTCAAATGTAGCAGGCTGGCCTGCAGGACAGAGACACCACAGCCCCAACACCAGGGTCAGATGCTCTGCTGTGTCTCACATCTTGCCCCGTCTCACCCCCCTCCTTGGAGCCTCCCGTCTTTAGAAGGAAATCAGGATGAAGCATGGCCTGCAGCATGCTGCCGTGTCCCTGCACAGATGGGAGGGCAGCCCTGCTGCTGGGGGAGCCCATTTTCTCATCTGCCCTCTCTCAGGAAGGTTTTCCTATCTCCCCTGCATTGCGCCTTGTTGGGGATGTCTGGCTTTTTGACTCCCTGCCTGCTGATCACCTCTGTCAAACAGCTCGTCTCTCCTGTGCTGTTCTCTTTTCTCCCTCCTGTTCCTATCAACATTCTCTGTGGCTCTTATCTCACTCTCCCCCCCCCCCCCCCCCGCAAATTCCCACTGTCATCATCCGTGGCCATTTCTCTCCGGCCTGCGGAGCAGGTCCAGCAGCAGACCAGAGGCTGCTGTGCTTGGGTTAAGGGGGAGTGAGAACGCAGGGTTCCCCCACTGTCCATCTGTGCTCCCTGTGCCCCCAGGCTAACTCCCAGCTGCTTATTCCTCAGGGCACTGCGTTCGGGTGCCCAAAGAGCGAGTCTGGACAAACTGGCCGTGGCTTGTGCTGGAACCCATCAGCTGCAGGCTGGCTCACCAGCACCCTTCAGCCCAGGCAGGTTTGCTCTCCTGCTCACCCAGCTCACACGTCCCTCCTCTGTGCTGCCTCCACTCCTGCCTGCCTCCATGTCACCCGCCAGCCCCTGTCATTCAGCCTCCCTGGGGACCTGACTTACCTTGGCTGCCCCATCTCTAGTCCTTTCTGCCACCTGTCCAAGTGCTCTCTATTTCAGGCCTTCACCCAGTTGCTCCCTTGACTCCCCTAGCAGACGGTCTGCCACCTCTCCCCAGCTCCAGTTTGCCAGCAAGTGGCCCCAGCCAGGCCAGCTCCCTCTCCTGCAGACCCTGCCTCTCCTTCCTCAGTTCAGCCAGCTTCCTGGCTCCGCACTTCTGCCTCTCTGGTGCTACAGCTGCTGCCTGTAACCCAGCCCCGTTTGCCCTCTTGGCTTCTGCTCTCAGGACACTGCCCATTTCTTCTGAAGAAACCTGCCTTCCTCCCTCCGCAGCCTTCTCCTCCTCCCACTGCAGTAACAGAGCTGTCTTGCCTAGGATCCCTGATTCCCCGCTGGGATCTGCAGGGAGCTCTTCCCTCCTGGTGCTTTCGCACTCACTCCCACCACACAGGAGAGCCACGCTGGAGCCTGCAGAAGACCACAACCTGCCTCTCTGCTTGTGCCCCCTTATCTCCAACTGCACTGTGCCTATGGCCTGCCAGGAGTGTCCCCCTCACTTCTGCTTTGGACCTCTGCAATCCTGTCTCTCTTGCACTCTTCTCAAACTACCTTCTAGATGAAGCTAAGAGCACATTTTTTTCCATCCCTGTCCTCTCTCAGTTGTCACTTGTCTTCACCTCCTCACCCATGCCTTTCTCCTGGGGCTCTTGCCTTCCCTGAGCGATCATGCCGCCTTTCCTGCATTCTCCTCTCCCCTCTGTACTTTGTGTCAGGCGATCTTCCCCATCCACACAGGTTCAGTCACTGTCTCGAGGTGGACCGCTCCTCAGTCTGTTCCAGCACAACTTTTCTCAGCCTGAGAGTGGTCACTGAGTTCCCCTGCACTGATGAACTCCTGATATCAGCCACTTCAGTTCTGCGTGAGTAACATATGCAACAGCTATTGGCCAGCTCCGGTTGCTACCCAGCAAAGACTGAGGGATGAGCTGAAAGACCATTACGGATGCCAGGCAAACCATACCTATCCTTAATTTCAGGTGCACCTCTTGGGGAGTCAGCTGTATCTTGTTGCTTAAGGCACTGGCTTTTGTCGCTTTAATTTCGTTGACTGGAAACTCAATGTCATCAGGTGGGCATCCCTTCTGCTCCAGCTGCTGTATGGTGTCGCAGCGGATAGAGTCTGGTTCTCCGGCTTTGGTGAAATTCTGTGTGTTGCAAAATCAACAGGAAAAATCAGAGGAGTGGGAGGGAAACAGACATGTTATGAGATGATCCAGCTCCCAAACTACATCTGCTATGGCTCTGAGTCATTGATGGAGCAAGGTTGAAGGGGTCCTGCCTGTCAGATCCCTCTTGGCCCCATCTACCAGGTAGGGCATGAAACACCATTTTGCTTTTACAGAGCAGGTGAGCATGCAATAGTGTCCGGCAGAGGACAGACAGTTGCTCCTGCTGCCTACCAAATGGTCATGGGTGCTGGCAGCAGCATGGGCACAGGGGCCACGATCTCCTTCCTTTGCCGCTTGCTGAGCCTTGGGTCACTCTCTCTGGACCTAAGGCAAGATGGGAGAGATGGGAAAGACTGGCTCACCGCCACCAGCAGGGCTCAGCCCCAGAGCTCCTCTGCCCCAGGGCGAGACAGTGGGACACAAGCTGGGATGCTGTCCCCTCCCTCTACCACAGGGCATGGCCCCGCTAGCAGAGCGGGCAGGGTAGCACCTCCGCTGGTAGCTGATGGCATGAGAGGATACGCAGACCTACCGGCTTCTTGCACCAGGCACAGCCGGGGCCGGACTGGATGCAGTCCTTGCACGTCCCCACCTTGATCTTGGGGCACTCCATGGCAAAAGCTGAAATGGAGAGAAAACAAAGATGGCTTGCTGGGGCACCCTTAGAGAGACCCAGTCTACAGCGGTGGCAACCGCAGGGTGCTCTGACACCCAGCATGAGGCACCCGTGCTGTTCTGCTGGCCTGAGCTCACTCTGCCTATAACCCCCCAAGCCCTTGCAGCAGGCACTGTCGGAGCCCTCGCCAGCATTGCTGTCCCTTGGCATCTGCGGGGCAAAATGCCGCCTTCCAGCCTAGCAACGCAGGTGCTGGCACCACGCTGTGGGCTGTGCTCATCCTGCCAGCAGCCCCAGAGTGCGAGGGGCCAGCGAGCTGGAGGCAGGGCTGCTTGCCTGCTGGCTGTGCCCTGGGAGCAGCTGGGCTGGCTCCAGTTAAGTCCTACCCGTTGGGAGCTGCCACATGTGGGATGCTGGGAAGGGTAGGGCTGACCCTGCGTGGCATTCAGTGTCACGTTCACACTGTTTCTCCCCCTCTGCCACTGTTTTACTGCCCACATAATGTGCCGGGAGGGAAGGTGGCAAGGAAGGCCAGGTAGGACTCACCTGTGGTCAACAGCAGCAGCACCCAGGTCACCACCAGCAGCTGGAGGTAGCAGTCACGGGGCATTTTCTGCAAGACAAAAAGCAGCCCAGCACATTGGAGCTGCAGGGAAGGGAGCCCTCGAAACGATATAGAAAATGGCTGAAATGCGTCACCATCTTCCCCATTCACACAAGTTCAAGTCACTGTCTTGAGATGGTCTGTCTTCCCCATGGTGGTGCTCATGCCAGGTGGATGCACCGTTCCTGGGCTTGCAAAAACCCAGCCACCCCACCGCAAGGAAGTTTCCCAAGGCTATGACACTGCCACAGCCCGGAGCTGAGCACAAGTGAATCAGCCCACCAGGACCAGCACAGCGACCACCCAGCACTGCAGCTTGTGCAAAGAGCCTGCACTTGCTCAAGCCCCACCAAAGCACTTTGGAGAGCCTAGTCCATGCCAGTGGGCATGCAAAAGAGCTCCCAGGTCCTGGGAGGCAACTCCTGTCCCCCTTGTTATTCCTGCAGGTCTCCATGCCATCTGAATGACCTTGCCCAGGCACGACTTCTATAAAAGACATAAGACTTGTATAAAAGATCCTGTTCGTATTCTTTAGTTACTTGTCCAAGGTCTCTCTTGTTTGCTGGTGACCATAAAGCCCCTGAGTGGATGATGCCTGGAAGCCAGGGCAGCATATCAGGGAAACACCACTCCTCCCTCCTCTGCTACTGGGCAGAGAGGGGGTCTGTGGCTGAACGGGTGTGTGGGCTGACTCAGGATGGGAGCACTCATGCTCCTACAAAAATAAGTTGATCTGCAGTTAAATATAGCTTTTGGACTAAATGTGGAAGTCAGTAAAGCAAGAACTTACACTGTATCTGTACATTTAGTTACACTGCTGCATAACTTGACGTACTCTTCATCCAGACCTTTTATACATGCATACATGCACACTCATACATACATTTATTTAATAAATAATTAATAGTTTTACTAATTATCATTTAATAAATAATATAATTATTTACTAAATAATATATTTATATATTATATATAATGTTGGAAAATGTCCAATGACATGTTTCAGTTTTACCAGATGAGAGTTTTTTCAGCTTTTGCATCGAGCTACTTTTGAATGGAAATTGGAATCAAAATGAACAACAGAACAACAGAAGCATTTCTGTTAGTTCCCTAGCAACGTATGCTAGGTAAATGGAGAAAAGTATATCAGTATACACCCCCACTCTGCTTTCATGCTATTGCCCGGTTTAACTTTAAATGAGCTGAACTAGTCAAAAAAGCCAAAATGATAGAAATACTCTTTCTTCCCCTACAGAAGGTCTTGCTGCTCTGAAGGATGGGTGACGCATTTCAGTGCCGTCTGGATTCAGCCCTGCGACTTCAGCTGGTGCCTTGTGTTTGCGCACGTGGTGGCTTCCACAGTAAGCAGAAATTGCTTGGATATTATTTTTACAAGGAATGTGAGTATTAAATTATAGTGAGTATTAAATTGTAGTAAATTTAGGCCCTAACTTAACTCATCGATATTTCTGTCTTAGCCGCTGTCATTTTAAAAGGGAAATGTGTGCTTCGGAGTTGATACGGGCGACTCCGGCGCGCCCGTGTCTGGCTCTGACTGTGCATGTCCCCATCCGCATGCAGAGGCAGCTGGTGGAGCACGGGGTTTTCTCCGCGCTCCCACGCTCGGCTGTGCCGTGAGCGCCCCGCTCCCTTTGGGCACCCGCTGCCGGTGTCGTGCAACAGCTGAGCTGCCCGAGGACCAGAAGGGACCCTTGGGCGCGGGTGCCGACGCCGATGCTTCCCCCAGCGGGAGCAGGGCCACCGCCGTGTCTTTGCGGTTGTACCCCGCACAGCCGTCCCCCCTGCCAGTGGCCTCCGGGCCACCCGGTGGCTGTGACTTCCTGCGCTGAGGTTGTGCTCAGCGCTTGCCGCACCACGTGGGCTGCACCGCAAGGTCTGACACAGGGCGTCCAAACCGGGCGGCATTTCCCCGCCTGAAAGAGGAACTCCCCTGGCTGCCCTTCCGCGGGTGCTGCCAGCGCTCCCCCGCTGCAGGGAGGGCGGGAGAAGGGCCATGGGGGTCCCAGGGAGGAAAATTGGGGCCCGGCTGGCTGTGGCCCAGCTCCGGCCAGCTCCGAAGGAGGCTCCTTCCCGTGGAGGGAACGGGGGCAGAGCTGGTGGGGAAGTGCTGAGCTTTTCTTGCTGAAGGAAATGATGCAGTTTCAAATCCAGATTGAGAAACTTTGCATGAGTACTTACTTTCTTGCCTTGTGGTTTTGCCAAGGTCAGATTTCACCCAGTTTGCACCCCTCCCTCCAGTTCTCCTCCTCTAAAAAGGGGCACTCCCCCCTAAAAAACAAATGTGGGAAGAAGCGTGAAGGGAGCACGGGTTCCCAGCAAACAGAAAAATAGCCATCCAGAAAGTTTCCTCTTTCTTACTGGGGCATAGGAGCCTCCACGCATCTCTGAGCCTGGTCCTCTCCTGTCAGAGAGGTTCAGTGGCCTTTCTTGGGTAATACTTGCCACATCGCCCTGGCAAGAGTTACAGGGGGTGACTGCAGGTGGACATACCCACAGGGGCTGCCACCACCGGCCACGGTCTTCTCCATGGCCTGCCAAGGGCTTGCTGCAGCGGGCACGAGCCAGGAGGACGGGCACATCTGAGTCTGTACAGAGCTGCTGTGGCACGTATGCTACAGGGCACGGGTCATTTGTGTCCTAGGAATGCCTGTCTCCTCTTGTCTCCTTGGGAAGGCCAACGGAGGGAAGGGGAGAGGCTTCCTCTAGCGGCATTTTGTAGGGTTCAGCTTGCCAGCATGGCTAGTAACAGGCTGGCTCTCGCACGAGAGCACAGGGCAAGGAGAAAGGACAGGGTGTTGGCATCAGACCTGTATCATGCTCTGCTCTGCGGGGGTGGTGGTGGGCCAGGACGTGATGCTGTGGGTGTGGGGGTTTGACCAGGGAGCTGTGGAGGCAATTGCACAGGTCCTACAAGTGTGCACAGAAGGACTCCCAGCACGTCCCCCAGTACCCCTCCAAACTCCTCAACTGCTTGCTATCCTAAAGCCACCGCTCCTGCTGTTACACTAGTGTTTTAAAGCATGATGGAGATCTTGTTCTTCACAAGCATTTTCCTAGTGCAAGTTGTCCTAGATGCTCACACTGTTCGCTTCTTGCCCTAGGAGACACGTCTCCTGGAAATTTATGCTATCCATACAGGTGGCTAAATTATTTTCAGGGATCACCAAAAATGCTAGGTGGAAAGTAAGCAGAATGCAGCATCCCAGACCGTGTCAGAGGACATGGTGGAGGTCTGTTTCTCCTATTCGTAACTCGCTGAGGCAGGAGCAAGTTGGATTTTAAAACCGCATTGGTCGGGCTCTAGGGCTAATATGAGACCACACCTTTCCTCATATGGCCACCTTAGCCTGCACAAGGAACAGTGTTTTTATGATGGTGTTGATGAAATCATGGTCATTAGCACTGTTGTGTCTCGTAAGGGCTTGCTCCCAGCATAGCCAAGGAGCAGAGTTGTGTCCCGGCAGAGCAGTGTCCACCCTTACGGCATGGACTCACACAGGGAAGTAAGAAAAGAGGAATTTGTTGAAAGAGGAAAAAGGAATAAAAAAGCATAAAGGAACAATGAGCACTGCCCTTTTTAGAAGTATTAGACACAGCATGAGAAAAACAGGTCATAGGTTTTGAAATAGCTCTTACATTGCCCTGAGCCACAAATAAACACTCCCTGGTTCCCTGCAAACATTGACTGCCCTGCCCCATGACTCTGCCAAACAGAGGGCTGAGCTTAGCAGCTACCAAACTTAACAGCTCTGAATAAAAAGGAAATGAGAAAACAAGAGAAACCTTCAAAAGGCATTAAGGCCAAACCAGTATATATGGCTGCTCAGATCTGTTTCTGAGGCATAATGATTTTTTTTTAGCTCATCAGCCACTGTAAGATACCCGACACATTAATAATATTGCAGGTCAAGAATGACACTGGTCAACTGTAGACCATCTTCCTTGAAAAAGGTCTGTTTTTCTCCTGAGGGTAGAAAGAAGAACAGTTGCACTCTTTGAGCTAGAGGAGTCTGGTAAAAAGGTTTGCGGAGAGGGAAGGTGATACATAGCTGTCATTTTCTCTCACAAAGTGAGGTTTGCAGAGTAAAGCCCAGCTGTGTTATGGGCCTTGCAGATGTGACAGGACCCTTCTGGCCCATTAGCAAACCTGTCTCCTCTAGCACTAGCTGGCTTCCATCGTTGCTTATGGCAGAGTTGGTCTGGATGTAAAGATTTGCAGCCATAGGAAGCCCACCCTGTCCCCCAGCAGTGCCAGGGGACACAGCCCAGCTGCCACCACCCCTGCGGACACAGCCCAGAACCTCACGCTGCTGTGTCTGGCTGTGGCCAGCCTCTCGTGGCTAAAGAGAGCCCTCTTTCAGAGACACCTTCTGGGGACCCAGCTCTTTCACATAATCCATCACATCCTTTGGTAAGTTTTTAAGGGCATCGTCTATCTTCACGGTTGAAAAGTCCCACCAGCCTCTAGTCTGCATGGGTCTGGCTCCAGCTTCAGCCATGACATCCAGATCACTGAAAAAACTCAGAGATCAAAACTCTTTCACCTCTGTAGATCCTTACAGGTCACAACCTAATCACCACCTCATCAGCTTCTTAAGCTGAAAGGTCGAACAGCCTCAGTCTCCTGCTGTAATGTTTTCCAGTAACCACTGTAATGCTTTTCCAGCGTGTCAACAACCTCCTTGAAGTGTGTACAGCAGAGCTGGATGGTTAGAAGACCACACTGAGCTGACAGTGGACTCAGCTCCATGGGATCCTGCCTGGGCTGTGCGAGCAGCGAGTCTTTGGCTCCCCTCTGAGTTACTGATTTCCCCAAATGGGAAACATGCAGCCTGTTCCTAATAGAGGAACTTGTGTTTAGCTATTTTAAACATCATGGTAAGGTGTGAACTGAGCCTGTGTCACAGCATGGTCTTCATCATTCTTTAGAAGTGATCAGCACTTGGGGTTGTTGGCTGGCCGGACACATTTGTGTCACCTCCAAATTCTGCCAGCACTGTGTGAGCTTATAGAAAATGGGTGAAAGCTCTTAAAACAGGGTGGAGAGCAGGTGCCTGCTGGACCCCCTCTATCCAGGCTACATGGCCCTGAGCGCTGACTTCGATCACTCATGTTTTAAGGCCGGCTATTTGCGATGGAGGGGGAGTATGCACGGCGTTGTGTATGCAGCCTGGGCACCCTGAATACTCCTCTTCAGCATGGTTAGCTTCCCCAGCCGGACTTGAAAGATCTTCCAACAGGAGCGCCACATTTCTTGGCAAGACCTGCTTTCTGTACAACTATATTTATTATTCTGTTTACTGTATTTATGGCTTTCATTTGATATTGAGTGTTCCTTGTATCTGCTTTGCCCTGAGTTTCTCCTGGACTAATTTCAGGGTCACTGGCGGGGAGTTTTCCAGGGCAATCAATTTTCCTCTTGACATACTAGCACAGCACTGATGTTGCCCAGTCCTCTAGTTCTTTCTTAACTTTCCAAAACGTATGAAATACTAACAGCAGTGGCTCAGAGACACCCCCACCCAGGATTTTAAGAATATTGGGTGGAACTGATGTGGTTCTGCTAATTTAGAAAAGCACTTGCTGATTAACGCCTGTAGTTCCCCCACCAGAGAAACCCTCCCAGGCCTGCAGTAAGCCGCAGCTGCTTCTTTCAAGGTAAGACAAATGTTTATTTCTTTTCTCTTTCCTGCAGTATTAATGGCTATTTACCCTCCCCACCTTTGTAAATACTACTAGTAGAGATCTTTTCTGATACAAATGCACTGAGATGCAGTGGGAAAAGGCATTTTCCACGACTTGGCAGTCAGCAGCTTATTAGAAGCACCCTGGGCCTGGGGATGCAGAGAGCGTTGTGATGCTGTATGGCTGCAAAACCCTGCGAGCAGCAAGAGAAGGGACTCAGGACCAGGAAAATGGTTTCTCTCCAAGTAAGAACTACCAGTGCTGAGAGGAGGGAAGAGCAAAGCTTCCCGTAGAGTCTCTCCCTCCCTTGTTTCCTGTAGCGGTCACATGATTGACACACTAAATGTGCCTAAGTAGGCTCCATCACTTCCACAAACCATTGCCTAGAGCTGCCTGCTGCTGCTGAGCTGCTTCTTTTCTTTGTTTCCACAGGTTAAGTACTATTTTAAAAGGTGAAGTAAAGGCCTGTGCATGTTCCCCTGCTGTTTTTTGCCTCTGTGTAAAGCTGGCCTAGCTCTGGGGGAGTAGAGCTGCTGCAAGATGAAGGTATCTATCTTCCGAGGAGGACGTAGGAGGGCGTCTGGGGGAGGGAGATAGAGCTGGAAGCTGCTCTATAAAGATGTGGGAAGTTTGAAGACCTCCTTTTGGGTGAAAGGATTCAGCTGCGTGAGCTCAGGACTGCAACCCTCAGGGTCTGGCTGCTCTGCAGAGGTAGATAGAGTAGGTGTAACAGGAAAAATGTTCTTTGTTCGTATAAGTTATCTCCTGCCAGGATTCACAGTGGTTGCATCTCTCTCCTGCTTCTTACTGGGACACCTAATGCCAGCTTTCTCCCTCAGATGGAGGACCAGTCTATAGCTGTGCACATGTTGACTGCCAAGTTGTGGAAAAGAAGCCTGGAGCTTCTTATATAGGCAGCGATTTAAAAAAAATCTGCTCACTGGGATTGTGGGGACTACCACTATCCAGTCTGGATGAGCTCCTCCAGCCCCATGTGCCCAAGATTTCCAAGTATTTAATTCCTGCTGCAGTGCCAAAGCGTAGGGCAATGGTGAGGCAGGCTGAGACCCTGTGAGCACCTCATGCTTGGCTCTTGATGTACCATGCTGCAGGCTATAGGTTCATGGTTATAGGTTCATATCATTAAAGAGAACAAATATTCAGTTA
This sequence comes from Dromaius novaehollandiae, assembly GCF_036370855.1. NCBI lineage: Eukaryota > Metazoa > Chordata > Aves > Casuariiformes > Dromaiidae > Dromaius > Dromaius novaehollandiae. Next base: position 44,651,488 of record NC_088104.1, read on the forward strand.
CAACTGGACTAAAAAACCTCCCAGACCCCACAAGTAAAATGGGAACCTTGACACATGCTCAGCTGTGGCTGCAATTGAGTTCTCTACCGTAGGGTTCGTTTTGTGGGTTGGACTCGGAGGCTAATCCTAAGTCCTAAACGTGGTTTCTTTTCTCCATGCAGGAATGTAAGCACACCCTGATACTAGGAGAGAACAACGGAAGAAAGCTTACCACTTCTTTTTCTTCTCCTGTGAAGGGAAATTATTCACTGTTATGTGGGTAGATGTGTGTATGTGTGATTCAGGGTGACTTTCAAACGGAACAAATTGGGCTTCTGCTTTTGTCTACCTCCTTACAGCGGTCAGAGAAGGGTAAAACAGGTTTTCTGTTTGATTACCTGCATTAGCAGTTCAGACTCAGCCTGGCCCCAGCAGAGTTTACTCCGACCCCCTTTGCAATCTCTCCTTCGCTCAGTCCTGTGCCTGTACTGCACTGGCCAGCCGTGGCCCCTCAGCTGCTACTGGCAGCTTTTCCCTAATTCCTTGGCAGCCTCTCCCTTTGCGTGTCCTCACACGGTGCTGGAGCCGGGAGGGTATTTGGCTGCGGCTGACAAAGCCGTGGGGCGTTTGCCGACCAGCAGAGCCTGCCCGTGGTGAGCGGGGAAGGTACCTGGGCGCCAGGTCTGGGGGCTGCAGGGCTGTGGCCTGCTGTTCCCTGCTTGTGGTGCCCCAGCTTGGTCTCCGCTCTGTTCCCTTTCATGGAAACCCTCTTCCCCAGATGTGGTCTGCCCGTGTTTTTTTTTGTTTTTTTTTTTAAATGTAAAATAAGACAAGGCTTCTTCCTAGCAGGAGGTGTTGGAGGGCAAGCACGCTAGTTCAACCCTCAAAGCAGGGAGACTGTAAATAGTCCACCCTCCTGCCCTGGTGCCAGCTCCCGGGGCAGGTCAGCCGCAGACCCAGAGCCACGTGCCAGAGTGGGACACAGATGCTGAGCCAGAGAGCAGCCCTGCTGAGTGGCGGGGGGCAGACGAAGGGGCCTCCCTGTGCCAGGAGGGGTGCAGGGGAAACCGGACCTGAAGATGAGGTAGGAAAGCAGCAGAGAGCTCAGGGGACCCTGCAGTCCTGGTGGTGATGATCACAAGTCACCTTGGCAGGGAACGAGAGGCTGGAAAGCACTGTGGTCTCCACGGCCATTGAAAGCAAGAGGGGGACAAGCAGCATAGGAGACCAGGGAGAAACGAGATGATGGAGCAGAGGTGCACAAAAGCAGCCAAAAGGGTGCTGTAGCGGGGGCAAAGCTGGGTGTTAGAGGCTAGGAGGAGAAGCAGCATCCTTAAAACACCTGCACCTGAACCATCACATATCAAGAAGTCATGGAAGGCTGTAGCCTGAAGCTGTACGGAGGTGTATGCGCAATTGTTTCCATGTTCCCTGAAATCGGCCACCTCTCAGATGCGGCTGCCTCGCTGGCTGCGAAGGGAAAGGGAGCTCTGAGGCACAGTTCACCCAGCCAGGGCTACGAGGTGGCGGCGGGGTGAAGAGGCTGCACCCCAGGCCCGGGGTCCTATGTATAAACTGTTGACTGCTGGGCTGCGAGCTCCTCGCCATGCCTTGGGTGGCTCCAGGCACCCTGTGTGACAGACGCCCGGGACTGGGGTGCCGCTTCGCAGGGAGCCCTTTGGAGAAGCCACCAGAGAGCTGAAGGGTGTTATGTTTACGGAGCTTCTCTTGCTCGCCCTGTTTGGTAAGTGTGGCATGGCTTGGTCATGGAAAGATGCTCCTAAAGGGTTTGCAAGCCAGAAAATCCGAAGGCGACCTCGGAGGAAGCACACAGGGAAAGGCTGGGTGCTGTTGTCTCGCAGGCTCGCAGAGGCTGCAGGTAGGGAGCAAACCTTGTGCATCCCAGCGTTTACAGGGGCGCTGGGCTCAGCGGAGCCGAGGGCAGAGTGGAGGCGCGAGGCATCTTGCAACGCACTGGGATGTCTCTGAGCCCCTGGGGTCAGGCGGATGCAATAGGTCAGGGCAGGTTTCTTTCCAGCGGGTGCTGCACAGCACGGCGAAACGAGTCAGGCTTTATAAATAGGGTTGAAGGGGAAATGTTGAGGCTTGCAGCAATTTCACTGCTATAAATAATAGACAAGCATTCAAAAATGGAGGTGGGTCTTGCAGTCTTTTAGCCACAACTCTCCTTTGCTGCGTTGCTAAATATCGATGTTTTCTTGCAAAGTGGAAGGCTGCAGTCTCATGCCTAGTATCTGAATAAGCCTCTTTGAGTGCTTGTGTCGTCTGTTTGCAATGGTGAGGTGCTGCTAGGTGCAACCACCGATGCCTTGATGCTCTTGGGATGCTTCCTCAGTGCTCCAACGTTTCCATACGTCCCTGGCACTGTGCCACCCTACAGCCGTCCTGCTGTGACGGAGACGCTGGGCATCGCAAGCAGCAACTGTGCTGCTTTTCTTTCATTCTGGGTGGCCCCAGCTTCTGTGTGCTGGATATAACGAAGCTGCGTGGTGTATAGCGGGGAAGGGAAAGTGGATGTTACTTCACCTGCTGCCATTTCTTCTTCTGCTTAGTTGTGCAGTTCTGGTAATTTCCATGAAGGCAGCAGCCACGCACAGGCTTTCCCTCTGCCTGAGGCACCGATATGCCAGACCTTACAGAATATGACACAATGTGTATATATGGGTTTATGCATACATATGTATGCATACAAAAGTCTATGTTTGTACCTCCCTATATGGGGCCTTGCAGGGTCTGCCTGGAGCGCTGATCCCAGTCTCCTGTTGTCACTGCTCCTGATGTCCTGTGGCACTTGTTACAGATTAACCAGGGATGTATTTACCTAAATCTGCCTTGCTGAGTCCTGTTCTCTTCTTGTAAGTACAAATGGTCGCAATGTGGACAAGTATCCTAGAGTCACAGAGATCCTCCAAGCTGCATCTGCCACTTCCTACGCTCCCACCGCAACCTCTGGTCCAGGCGCAGGTTAGAAAAGCAGGGCGATGACTGCTCAGGATCCCTCGCCAAACCGCCGGCAGTGAAAAGCTGCTTGCTCTCAAGATGTGTTTGTGTGGGGAGCGTTTTCCTTCCAGCAGCTGCAGGGCGTTTAGGGGAACAGACCGTGGGATGAATGCTCTCCGGTGCACTTCGCAAGCCTCCAGGCCCTGGGGCTTTCCAGACATTTGGGAGCAGTGGTGCCCGTTTCTCGCGTCTCCAGCTGCTTTTCCAATGATGTGAGCCTTGCAGCCTCCTCCCAGCAGGCACCACCCGCCCCTTTCAGCGATGGCACCACAAGCCGGGCTGCTCGTCCCTAACCGCGTGGACACGCATGACCGAGCCTCCTGCCTGGACATCAGCCCCAACCGCTGCACTGCAAGTGCCGTGAGAGCTCGACATCCAGCCCAGGACACTCGTCCTGAGCAACCTTCGCTGCGGCGCGATCCTAGCCCAGCGGGTCATGCGGGAATCGCTGGCTACGGGTCTCAGTGTCGTGTTGTATGGAGGTGACAGGAGGTGTCACCACTGTCCCCTCCAGCCTTTTGGACAGTGAATTGAGTTATTTGTTTCTCTGAGAAAATAAGTCATTCTGTACCACGCTCTTGCACACCCTGAAATCATTTGCAATAGAAATAGCAATGGGATGGAGGGCACAGGCAAAGTGCAAAACCACTGAGCAAAGCAGGATGTGACAACCATGGCAGAGCAATACAACACTTACAGCTTTCGCACACTTTTTAGAAGTCATATGCGCCTGCATGAGCTGTAGGGTGAGATACCTCTGTGAACGTTCACACGTTTGCTTTTCATCTGCCTGAGAGGCTGGGAGTTGGGTCTGTGGCATTTTCAAATGCATCAGAGCCAGAGGTCAGTGTGGTCTTAAACAGCCTGAGGCTGAAATTAAGAATAACTGTTCTCTCCAGCCTTTCCATTACACTTGGGCTATATTTCATGTACCCTAAATTTCTTCTTTGCTGCGTTAGACAGCAAACTTTTGCCTATGTAAAAGAGACTTTGCAAAGCACTTGCTCTCGCCCAGGGTTAGTTTGCCTGCAGTGGTCTGTCATCTTCCCAGCCTCTGCGAGGGGACAGCCTGCCTGCCCAGGACACGAGTGTCCCCAGGACAGGAGGCCTTGCCCCTTCCTGCTCTGGATTTTCAGTCAGTATCAGCATATAATTTGGTGTCAGGTGAAGGGGGAGAAGAGCAAGGGGCTCGTCCCCTCCTCTAGCTCTTCTTCCAGGGCTCGCGTAGGCAAAGGTACCCTAATTTAGCAAGTCCCGACGCAATGTGAATCTGGTGGCAGGCAGGGGTCCCAGTGGCACTGCCACTGACCCCTTCTTATGGCAAAGCCGGGCTCGTTCCCAGGTACGAGCTGTGACAGAGGAAGGATCTGGGCTCTCAGGGGTTCGGGGCTGGGTTCTGCCCCGCACCCGCATGGCGCGTAGGACGTCGGGGAAGGTCCCGCGTGTGCACTCGCGCACACCAACGTGATCGCGTGTCGGAGGTGAGACCGAAGCTGAACTTCCCAGCAGCTGGACCCTCGCGGCACTCACGCCGCGCCCCGATTCAAGGGTTAGTTCCTTGTTCCCATATGAGCTGTTACATCCTGCAGTTGCTTTGCATGTATCTGTACGCTAGCGTCAGAGTCAGCCCAGAAGGGAGAAACGCTGTCTGTTTGTCCTCCGACATGCAGGACCCCACCAAGACACGGAGACAGCAACTGTGGCCCGCATATGCCCTAAAAGGAGATTTCCCAAGCTTGGGGCGAATCCTCCTTTCATCCTCGCCGGGGGCAGAAGTGGGTCTGCTCTAAAGCCAGGTCAGCCCTCGCAGCCTGCTCTGTCGCCAGTTCCTACGTGGGCGGCTGATGCCAGCCCGCCGCTTCTGTGCTGCTGGCTCTCCCGTCCACCCCTCGTCCCAGCCCTCTCCTTCGGCCGTGCTCGCCGCGGCGGCTGCGTCTGCCCCATGCTGCTCTATGAGCCTCCTCGGCAGCCATTTCCACCTGTGCCGAGGGATGCGATGGGGCACCTCAGGTCAGCGCAGCAGCGAGTTGTACCCTCTCTATTCTGGTTTCCAGGCCTACAGGAGGGTGATGAAGGTGCTCTGTTGGGTTGGACACCCTGCACTTCAGTAACAATCTGCAGTTCCAGGCTTACTTCTACCCCCAAAAGCAAAAAAACTACAGATCAGTCAAGCCTGTCTTCGCAAAGACTGTGCTAGATCAACCATCACTTTGAAAGAGTAAGGAAGGAGCACTGTGGCAATGCACTGACCTCCAATAAACATCTAAGGACTCAAGTGTCCACTTCTCGAGAGATTAGATCAAACAGTATAAAAGAAATTCATTGGAAACACCATAAGCATGCAGACTTCCTTGCCCCCCGGCTGCCTCTTCCTGAAAAGAAGGAATATTTATTATATTCACCTTGCATCAAGTTGTCTCCCGGGCTCCTTCGTTTCAGGGCTGTGGTAAAAGTCGGTCTCAGCTAGCTCTCGAGTTCCTCCTGCTTGGCTGGAAAAAGTGGTCGGTCATCAGGAGCTCTGCGAGGCGCTCTGATCTTTTCTTCCTATTTCTGCTGTACAGTCGGCTGGTGGTAGAAAGGAGGAAGTCAGAGCAGTGGCTGTGGGCGGGCCAAAAAGAAAGAAAAACCCCACCAGCCCAAATACCTCTAGCCAAAGCCATTTCTCTGCCCTCCAGTGCTGGGTGTTTTCACCCAGCAGATACCGTGATGCTTCAACCTGCTCTGGAGTATTTGGTCTCGCCCTCACCAGTTAGGGCCATCGGGACTGCGGTTGGGGCTGGTGGGGGGTGAACCCACTGTGCAGCGACCGCAGAACCTCCTGCCCTGCGGGGCTGGGTGTTAACCTCCTCCCGGACCGCGCGCGGTGCCGGGGAGAGCCCTCTTCGCTGCAGCCACCTCCCCTCGCGGACGGGTGCCCTGCGGGGCGGTGGGTGCCGCTGTGCTGGTCACTGGCTGGTGCAGCGTGAGCTCCCGGCGCAGTGTCACCTCCGCCCGGCGAGGGAAGGGCTGGGCGAGCTCCTGCCCCATTCCTGCACCGGGCCTGGGTGCATCGGCACCGCAGGAGACGCTGAGCACGGGAAGCGTTGTTAAGCGCCTCATACCTGCAATGCTGTTGGGAGCAGAAGAGCTGTTGGGGGGACGTATCCTGCTCCTTCCCAGCGGTGTTGGGGGAATCCTGGTGGGCTTGCAAGAAGGCTTGTGCTGCTGCTGGCCCCTCCGAAACTTGGCCAAGGGGGAGGCACTGAGTGACTGGGCTTGTCTTGGCGGGGTCAGCTGGTGTTCGGGCCAGAGCGGAAACTGGGTCTGATGGGCTTGCCGCAGCCCGCGTTGCAACGTCCTGAGCCGGGACGGGGGTCCCCGGGCTCTCTGTGTGCCAGGGTGACCATGAAGCCCTGCTGAGCAGCAGCTGGTGGTTCGTGCCCCACAGGCTGCAGTCGCCCAGTCGGTGGGAGATGGTGATGGTGAGGAGCCCACGCGTGCGCGCGGCTGTGGCTGCGCTGAGCAAGGCGTCACTGTGTCTGCAAACGTCACCGGGGGTTTCATGTAAGTGCTTCAAGAGTGTGTCCTTGGAGAGCATAAACTGATTCCTAAAACTCAAACTGAGCCCTGTTAAGCCAGAACCTCATAGTCCTCTGCTTGGTCACTTGGCCACTGAGGATGAGTAGCTGGGCGAAGGCCAGCGGGACGCTGGGCAGATTTGCTTTCCTTGCTTCATTCCCCTTCGGTGGCCCTTCTCGGTCCCGAGCACGGGAAGGCCCTTGACCAGGATGCCGTCCGCCGCGCCGAGGGTGGAGGTGGGAGCTGGGGCGAGCGGTGCCCGGGCAGCCCCAGCCACCCAGCCGGGCGGATACAACAGGGCTGAGGGCGCAGGGACGGCCACGCGCCGGGTTCAGCCCGGGCCCCTCCACGGCCATGCGAGGAGAAGGCTGGGTCGGTCTCCTACCAGACGGACTTTCCTCTCCGTGCATTTTGCAGCCACTCCAGCCAGGGTGCCTGCGGGCAGCGCAGCCGCCCCACGCCAGCAGCCCGCCTAGGCGAGGGCTCTTACCCAAAACCTCCCTCTCCGCCTGGTTGTAACCTTTCACGGCCCTGCCGGGGACCAGCCTCGTTCCTCAGCGGCAGTGGGGGAAGCTGGAAAATGGTCAGTCTGGGAGCTATTTCTAGCCCCCGGCGGCAGGGAGGAAAGAGAGCTGGCTTTCCCCCCATGGTTTTCATTTCGTTCTGCTTTTTCTGTCTCAGAGGCGACTTGTATGGCGCAGCAGAGCCGGGCAAGGCCTCCTTCCTTAGCAGAGGCTGCGAGTGCAGCTCTTGCTGTGACAGAGCTAAGGCAGTGCGGGTTTTTTTTCGGATTTTGTTGTGCACACTGTAATAACTCCTCCCAAAACACCCACAGCAGTATTCCCCCGAGCAGAGAGGAACCAGCTCATGGCAACTATCTTTAAACCTCTCTAGGGCACTGCAATCAGCAGAGTTGTTTAAAAAACACACAGTATCTTAGATTTTTCGAGATAATTAATGTGAGAATCGTTATTCGCTTTGTAGCTTTAAAATACAGGGCTTGTGTCTGTTAGTCTTTCAGGAAATCAGTAAGGACCTTCAAAATCTGATTGAAAGCTGTAACGGCTCACACAAGGTACGTCTGTTAAATAACGAATGTACGTTGGAGTACGCAGGTGTTTCGGTTCAAGCAAGTTAACAACCGTGATGCATTATATAACATTTATGCAATTTGTGTGCTGCTGCCTTACAGTAGCTGGGTTTATTTTTCTTGAAGCTCTTGGCAGCGAGCAAAGAGAATCACAATGTTAGCAGTAAATTTCTGAGCCCCGGTGAATGCTAGATGCGTTCCCATTTTTATTAAGACAGCTACAGAGCTCTGGGCAGGTCTCACTGCTGCTCAGCCTTGGGCATAGCTATAAAGCTCCTTAGCACCATGCTCGTAGCTGGATAGGAGGAGCGATGATCTAGCTGGTGTGGGAAAGAGCAGGACTGCAGACAGGACTAAGAGGCTGAGGATGAGCCTGCTGGGAGCTGTGGGTCCCTTGCTACGTTGTGGTTTCACCTCTGAATCGCTCGGTGCATGGTGAAAACGTGGACGGCTGCAACCAGCAGCTGCACACCACCACCCTGCTCTGGGTAAGGTGGACCAGAACGGATCAAGCTGGGAAAAACAGTACGGCTTCCTGCCACCTTTGCAGGTTACTGATCTGGTGGAGGAAGCAGGGGCAAATGAGATGAGCTGTTGTAATTTTTGCTTTCGTATTGAGTAAGGTGCATGTAACTCCTTACTGGGCTGCTATCTTCGTTCCTATAGCTTCCTGTATCCAGTGCTTCTGTCGACCAGTTCTGCTTCTGGCACAAAGCAATTCTGGAACCACTGACCAAAGGCTGAGCAAAAGGGCTGGAAGAGCTCGGCAGTCTCCTGAGCTGGAAGCTGCATCCACGCAGAGGGGGAGTGCCAGCACACCGGAGCAGGAGTACTCCAGGTGTGCGCGTGCGGCGGGTCCTTCTAGTGCAACACTGAGGCTCACTGACGTTTTCTCCGTTCCTCCCCTAACTGTTCCGGCTGTTCTCATACAGCTTGGCCTGGGGTTGATATCCACAGCAAAGAGCTGCCCACAGAAATTCCCAGGAGACCCCCAAATCCCCCTAAGCATATCAATGCTCAGCCTGGTACCTCCTTAGCCGAGGCTGTTTATTGCATGTATTAACCAGTGAAGAATCGCTGTCCGCTTTCCGGCGGTGTCTGCGCTGCTCGCAGAGGCTCCACGTGTGCTAGAAGATGCCCAGACAGAAGCGGCCCGGGGCTGGCACACACGGCATCCAGCCTCTCCTGGGGGTTCGCTACCCCCCCGAGCGGCCAGCAACCGGCGGTCGCGACGGGCACTCGGCTGCGGCGCGGTGCAGGGTGGTGCTCAGCCCCGGGCCAGGCTGAGCGGAGGCGGGTGGAGGATGCCCGCCGGGTGCCGACGGCTCAGACAGGGGTTTTCAAAGATGCCGAAGCCATGTGTTGGCTCGCTGACACCAGCCACGTGTCTTCCAACAGCTGTGAGGGCGTTCATAACAGTTTTTCTGTCCTTAAAAGTCTTCCTAAAAAACCCTGCTTGGCCTGCTTTATTACAGGCTTGAATTTAACTTGCTCAAGTGTATATTCTTTATATGTTCCTGACTTGGGCACAACTTCCACTTTTTAAAGGAGGTCTTTTTCTTTCTGTGGGTTACTTCTCCTTCTGCTGCTGTTTAACCTCACTGGAGTTGCGGGGATCACTATCCTTTAGAGAAATGCATGCGGTTAGTCCTAACCCATGACCTGCGGTTATTAAATTTTCTCCAGCCTGCCTGTAAGCGTTTTAACCTTTTAAACATTCATTTTTGTTTCAACAATTGCCTTTACTTTTATTAGTTCCCCTTTTTAATTTTAATTTCACTGGAGTGGATTAGGTTTTTTTCTCTCTTCCGAGCGGGGCTGAGTACGAGACTGTTGTGGTTACTTTTGCAGAATGTTTCTTGAGCAGCCAGGGTAGGGAGCAGGGCCTGTACGCTGCCGAGGACGAAATCCAGAGCTGGGTCTTCGGGTGTGTGTTGTCTGACCAGTCGCTCCCAGAAGCAGTTGATTTTGGTAACCAAAAAAAAAGTCGTTTTGGTGCTGTGCTCCCAAGTGATGCTCACCCAGTCTGCAGCAGGGTAACTCAGGTTTTCCCAGTGTTATTTGCTGTTCCTGACAGATGTTAAACCTCCTCTGGTGTGTCCCAGTCACTGGCTGGATGAGCAGTTCAATGGGAGCAGGGACCCTGGTGGCTTTGGGATCTTCATCCTTGCAGATATCCAGAGCTCGCTTGGACACAGCCTGAGCAACCTGCTGTAATCAGACCTGCTTTGAGCGGGGTTTGGACCTCCAGAGGTCTTTTCCCAACTCAATTATTCTGTGATTCTGTCATTGCTTAACACTATACTTTTAAAGGGGCAAGACATTTTGCTCTGTGCTGGTTCTTGCTAAAATTGAGGCTTTGCAGGTTACCTGCCTCATCTTGCGAACTTTTAGCATTTGCATAGAAGTACAGTTGGTTGTGAGCAGGTACCTAAATGACTTTGCATCCTTCCAAGCAGCATAACCTCCCCAGGAACCTCTCTCCCCCCGTTTTGTATGTTGTTGGTACCCATGAGGAGGGTCACCAGCTCCTCCCTGCCACTCACTTCGCATGACTTGCTACCTTTGCCCTCTGCCAGCACATTCCCATGCTGCCCACACAAACCCATAAAAATCAGATCTCCCGGCGTGAGAGCCTGCTGCCAGCGACAAGAGGAGACAAAGCTAATATGGAGGAGAGAAGGGTTCATCTATGCTAGTCTTTCCAGTGGAAGCGGCTTGATTTTCCCAGGACATGCACTGCCTCACACAGGTCAAAAGGCAGCACTGCTGTCTTGTTTTCACTCATTTTTTTCTGTCAATTTTTCTGATAAATGTTGCTTTCAAAAGCATTGGTGAGAAGCAGCTGCTGCTTGGCCACCACTCGGCAAACTCTCACTCATCCATTGGCAAGCCAGGGCCGAACCAGGACCTGGGAAAAGGGGAAAGGAACTTCTGATCAGTATAGAGACGTGGTGAGAAACCTGCCTTCATTTAAGAAACCAGCTACTGGCAGGGCCTGGGCCAGGAAAGGCAGAGCAGAGAACCAAAAAAGAGAGAAAAAAATCAACCCCCCTTCCAAAACCTCAGCTGGGGAAGTACTATCCCAGCCACCTCCAAGGAGCTTCACGTCCCTGGGGTGGAAGTGATTCTGCAGCATCTGTGGGTGTTTGAGGAAGACGGGCAGGATTGGGAGACGAGTGCTGTCACAAGAAGGGCTGTTTCCTAAGATCAACCACATGCATCTATTTTATGAGCAGTCCCGCAGGAAGCTATGACCGTACAAGCATCTGTAAAGGGGAACGTGTGAATATGAGCGTTCTTGGTATGAATGGCAGAATGGCCTGCCCAGGCCTTGCCTGCAAGGACTTATCTCAAAGCAGTCCAGCCTGTCCAAATGCTATTCATTTTGGGAGCCTGCAACAACTACTCAATGACTTCAGCTTACTTGTACCACTCCAGACACCTAACTGGTATTTGACCATGACATTGCCGCCTCTCTGATGACCACAGGCAAGTGCTGCAGACCTGAAGTCAGGCTTCTAGCATGGCGTCAGTAATCGTGGGGCTTGGGCAAGTCCTAAGCTCAATGCTTCTGCAGGTTTCCAGGTCCTCTCCTGCACGTGCTGAGCTGTGCAGAGGACAGCTCGCGTGGTGGCCCCCCCCTTGCTGCCGGTATCCCCCTCATGCGGCGCATGGAGGAGCACGTGCTGGTGGAGGTCAAGCAGCGCCACAACCCAACCCCAGCAGTGACGAGGAGAGAGGAGCCGCTTGGCCCAGCGTAAGCAACACAGCCCATGGCAAGGCATGTTCCCTTGCTCCTCTCCGCCCGTGCCCCGCGGCAGAAGGGGGAGAGGCAAGAGGCACAAATTGCAAGAGGAGAAATGCCAATTAGGCATTAGGAAACGTTTTTTTCACTGTGAGGGTGGTGCAGGCTTGGGGCAAGGCCCAGAGGTGTGCTGGCCCTCCTCTGGGGTGATCAAGCCACACTCTGACCCAGCTCACCAAGAACGAGCGGGGCAGGACTACTACTAGCCCACAGTACCAGGGCCACATCAGCAGCTAAGGATCGCCGGCATTTGGTGCTGCCAACATGAGGAACGGGACAGACGCGCTGTCCCGCTGCACTGTCTTGCACTTACCCCCCTCCCCTGCAGGACCCAGGCTTCCCTTCTCCAGGCCTTGGCCAGGGTAACCTTGGCAGGGGCACTCCGCTTCCTCTACCTGGTCCCCATCTGCAGAGCAGGGCTCTTGACCTGATTTAAAGTCCTCTGAGATGTGGCGGCTGGGAGGGAGCTGGGTGGCTCTGAGATGCTGGGAGGAGGGGACTTACAGTTCTTGGAGAAAAGGTGCCATTTTGCGGCTGCCGAGTTTGCAAGGATGGAGAAGTGATAGGAAAGGAGTTCAGATGAGTGCAGAAAGACCAGGCAGGCCCTTAGGCTATCCCTTAAAATGCCAGGCTTCAGAAGACAAAGCTAGGAAAGAGAAATGTTGAATCTAGAGAAATGACAGCTGAAAAATGAAGATGCATTTGCCAAAGAGCAATTCAGCGGGATTTTTTAAGAGCATTTTTATTTTCACAGAATTTTGCTCATTGCTGGAGCCTGCAAAACCTGCCAGGCCTTTGGGAACCCCCACCCCTGCCACAACCACATCCCCAAACCTAGTGCTACCGCGGGGGTGGGAAGGTTGCCCACCCAAGCTTATACTGCGATCCCGAGTACCGAGTCAGGAAGACCCTCCCACCGAAAAAGCCCTTCCTTCTTCAGGCCCTGATCTTAGCTTGTCCTTCACAGAAGAGGGATTTTTCCTGTGGTTGCTGACTAGGCAGCCGCGGATGCTACTGCGAGAGCGGGAGGGAGTGGGGAGAGAGCTGGTGCGCTGCGGAGTCAGCAGCGGAGACAAAGGAAAGCAAAATTAATGCAGTTTATGAGACGGGAGTTCTTTATTCACCTGGGGAGAGAAGCAGCTTTGTATTTCACGCCCTCACACACCTGGAAACAAATAAGTAGAGGTCTGAATTTTTTTTGTCAGAGGCTCTTCAACAAGGGGTGAACTCAGGGTGCCATCCCACCCTTACGGCTCTTTCTCATTTCTGCTGCGTGCTTGGTTTTCGTCTGGAAAAGGCACATGCCGACTAGTAAATTCTCTGGGGGAAGTCTCGTGGATGACACGCTGAGGACCACAAACGTGTTTTGATTTGACAGCCCTCTAAACATTTCCCTTTTCCCAATTCCCTGGAGCACAGAAAACAACTAACAGAAGTAAAACTTCCCGTAAGAGAAGGTCGCTCTCCCTCCAGCTGCAGGAGCTGAATTTTGCCCGGTTCTCTCCAGGCTTTCCCCAGTGACCGCGCTCAGCGTCCGCCGTGAGCGCACGGCACCGTCACCATGCCGTGCACCAGGCCTTTGGTACAGTTCCTGCGATTGCCACATCTAGGGCTGATATTTTCTTCTGCAACTATGAAAATAATTTCTGGAAGAGGGTTTCAGAGTTTAGTTTTCTATCCCACTACGGTGTCGTGGCCTCCAGGCACCCATCTCTATGCTTTGGGGAAGGATTTTGGCTCTTCGGCTGGGTTACATCAAACTGTAACCTTTTCTCAGGTTCTCAGCGGTCGACCCGAACGCAACAAAACAGACTGCTCAGCTCCTTCCACAAGCAGTCGCTACCACCGGGCTGCTCAGCTCAGGACCAGCTTTAGAGTAACTAACTTCCCGGCTAAGCACCTAAAGGCAAGGCAGCAGCACGTTAATGTGTTAAAATACCATCATTATGCTTCAGAATTAACATGGGGGGGAGGGGGGCTATAAGCCACGCAGCTGCCACAGAGGCGCTTCCCCAGGGGAGCCACCGGCGCCACCGCGCTGACTCGGGCGCGCTGCCCCCGCCCGCACCGCCCCAACGGCCGCCGCAGGCCGCCCGCGGCGGGGGGGAACGCGGCGCCGCGGGAGGCGTCCCCGGGGGAAGGCTTAAAGCCGCGGCACAGAGCGGCCGCGCCCCCTTCCGCTTCCCCGCGCCGGCCCAGCCATGGTGGGCAAAGCCAAGCGGCGGCGGCCGCTGCACCAAGCCGCGCCGAGGCCCAAGGCCGCGCGGCAGCCGGAGCTCCCCGGCCTCGGCGCGGGCAGCGGCGGCTGGAGCGCGCCTCCGGGGAAGGTACCGGCGGGACGGCCGAGCCGCCCGCGCCGCGTCGCCGCGCGACGAGGGGGGAGGGGGGAGGTGCGCAGCGTAGCGCGGCGCGGGCGTCACGTGGCGCGGGCGTCACGCGGCGCGCGGGCCGGCCTCCCGCGTGGGCGGCGCAGGGGGAGGGGGCGCGCGCCGGGCCGTTGCGACTGTTGGAGGCGGCGGTTGCGGGGCGCGGCGCGCGCTGACGGCGCCCTGGGCTGGGCCGGCGCGCGCGGGGGGGAGGCGGCGGGCCGCGGCGTCGTAGTGGGCTCGGCTTCGCGGCTGAAGGGACGTTTCCTGGGACGGGGAGCTCCTAATGAACCAGGAGGAGAGTTGTGCGTCCACAGCGAGACGGAGTTGTGTTAGGGTCCTCTCCGCTTCATATGCTTTTTTCTTCCCTGTTATTTTTTCCCATACATGTTTTTAGTTAATCCACTTCAGTTTTTCTTCTGCGTTCCCCATGCTGAGAGCTTAATGGAGCATGTGTGTAGCGAAGCTGTATGGAGGGACCAGACGGTTCTGCTGTCCTTTCACCCTTATCTCCTCCCTCTCAAGCTGAAAAAGCCCTTAGGCTTTTGGTTAGCCTAAAGGCTAGGTTTGGCTAAATCACAGTGACCTCTCTTTTTCAGACCTCTTAAGCAGGTTCTTCATCTGCCTTTAAAATGTTTGTTGAAGATTTAGGTTTGACTAGCTTGTGACTGTTCTTATGTTGCTTCACCATCTCACTGTCTTAAACATCAAGAATGTTTAATTACTTCGCCTTGTAAGTTGACTGTGTTTGCAGTGAAGGAATGGTATCATGTGATACTGTTTTTCATTGCTCTCTTCTTTACTGCATGAGATGGAGAACATTTCTGTGGAGAATGTGGGACAAACCCCTCATATCTCACCAAGCTCTGCCCTCGTGTGCACGAGGGTTGAGCAGAACACGTAGCTGTTACAAGTCTCCAGGCAAAGACTGTGGAGGGTCCCATGGGTAAACAGCCAGTTTGCTGCTGCCGATAATAGGGCTGACTTCTAATAGACCTTTCCTGGCTGTTTGTAGATAAGCGATTCTTCTATCCTAGTAAATTCGATTCCTCTCATTTGAGGTGATTGACATTTGGGGTTCCAGCAGTGGTCCTGCTCAGTCTCTGTGGAGATCTTTTACGCTTTTGAGGTGCTGTGAAATTTTACATGCTGACTTTGTCATGGTACCTGAAAAAATTACCATCACAAAGGTCATTGATTTCTTGTTGAGGCCAGCAGAGTTCATTTGCTGCTTTATGCAAGGAGCAAACACTTGAAGATGTTCTGCAGCTCCAGGCTTAGTTTAGCAGCGAGGTCTAAGGCAGTGGTCCTTGACATCTTAAAGTGCTGTGATACAGGGCTAACGCTAGTTAACAGAGCCTCAAAGCAAAAGGTTGAGTGAAGTTTTTTCTTAAGATTTGGCCTCCTTTTTCTTCTTAGAAAAGTCTATGGCTTTGATGCTGCTGTTAGGGCCTTGAAGCTGTCTCAGGACTCTGTTTTGCAGGAGTCTGCATAAGACTTGCACTGATTATTGCTAGTACAAGCGTGCTGAAGAGGGCACTGGCTCTTCAAAACAGACAGGGAGGTGAAACAAGGGATCCAGCTCAACCTGGAGCTTTGCAATCCCATTGCTTTCCATTAACGCCCAGCATGTGCAGTGTCAAAGTCCCAGAGTGCTGCCTGGATGGTTGTTCTGGCCACCCACAGGCTCATCAGCCAGTATCTAACATCTGTGTGCCTTTACTGCAGGCATGTGTGGAAAGGAGGAGTCTGCTTAAGGAAGTGGTAGTGATAGAAGTATGCTAGTTAAGGGAGAGTGTACCCCGGGTGCCTGTGGTGCCCTTCAGTAGGGTAACTTGGAAGCAGCAACTGGAATCATTATCAATGAGCATCAGGAATGGAGAAGTTAAGGACTGCTTGGCTTGTTTTGCAGTGTTTTTTGATTTCAGGTCATGGCAGGTGGAGACGAACTGTCAGTTTATACATAATCATTTAGGAAATTTAGACCATGTCTGATTACACCAGTTGTGCTACTAATACGCAGCTGAGTTTAAAGCTGGATACCTCTCCCCCACCCCTTCCATCACAGTAAGGACACAGGAAGGGTAGTAGAAGACTTCTGTGTGCCTCTTACTTTTCTGGTAAAGAGAGAGAAAGAGACTGCACCATATAAAGCCATTTTTAATGCTATAGTGTTATGTGTCCATGCTGAGAGATATGGCTGGTTTAGTCTAAAATAGTAAATTCTTCTAACTAGACCCAATAAGCTAATGCAAAGTTGCATGAAGACTTTTTAAGTATTGTGTGCCTAAAGGAACTAGATGCTGAAGATTCAGTAAGCTGCTATTAGTTGTTCACTGAATCTGCTTAATGTTCACTGATTTAGGGTTTAGACTCCCAGTCTTCTCGGTTGTTGCCTGTCTGTATCATTAGGTACTTAACATGCCTGTTATAAATCTGGCTCTTCCTAAGGCTGCAAGTCCTAATTGTCCTAGGAGCGATATATTAATTCAATGGAGTAAGATGAGATTGGACTGTAATAGAAACGTGCTAGAAATAATAGCAGTTTTGGGTTCCAGAACAGTGCAAATGTGAGGGTCTGTCTTTCTGAGACTTTCAGTTCACCTCCTGAATAAAAGAGCCTTGGAAGGCCAGGCCAGCGAGGTGACTTTAGTTATTCCTGCCTGCTCAGGAGAGGTACCTGCACACTGCCATTAGAGTGTGTGCGTGTGTGTATGTGTGCACACACGCACAGGGTCCTGTCGGGATGGTACTGGGCTTGCACTGAAAGGTGGTGTTGATACTGACTCCTGCTTAATGTTCCTTTTGCATAAGGACTGGGACTTCTCGTCGTCTGATGTCTTTTCTGGGCTGCAGATTGATCCTGATACTCTGGTGAAGAAGCTGGATTTGGACTCCAGAAGCATCATTTCATCCAGAACAGGTGAGAGGTGGCGTGGTGGCTCTGTAGGTGTCTGCAGAGGTTCACTAGCCTGAGAGAGAGGCTGTGCGTGTCCAGCTGGGTGGGTTGGCTGGTACCGTGGTCACTCGGTCATGGTACTGGGGCTTAGGGTCTGTTGTACTAGGGCACCTTCCATGATGTGTGGCTGGTCCAGAACTGCCTCATGCCTGAGTGCACGTTATCAAGGTGTGACTGGGCAGGCTATCTGTTCTGCAGCATGCCTTTATACTTGTAATGCTCCTTCTGTTTGGTGGCTGTCAGGACAGAAAATGTGCAGTTAACACAGCATAAAAATACACAGTTTGCTGAACTGTTGCTTTTTGA
This sequence comes from Dromaius novaehollandiae, assembly GCF_036370855.1. NCBI lineage: Eukaryota > Metazoa > Chordata > Aves > Casuariiformes > Dromaiidae > Dromaius > Dromaius novaehollandiae. The sequence goes on from NC_088104.1 coordinate 44,668,575, forward strand.
TTCAGTGCTGCATTATGTTGTGAGCAAGGGCCCGTTTGTCTCAGTTATGTTGGGACTGTATTTGCAGCATTTGGCCTGTGACTGTCGAAACAAATACAGGAGAACTGAACTTGGTGAATGTTGGCCCAACTATGACCTTCCTGTGTTCTTGCAGGGGCTTTTTAAAAGTGGTTTCCAATTGGGGGAGGAAGAGGCAGCAAGCCACAAATGCACCATATGTGCTCAGTGCTCCCTGGGTGGGGAGCGAGCTTTGGGCTATGTGTGACTGCTGCTGGTCTGTGCTGTGCAGTTGGAGCTCCCATGTGTGGGCTGTCCCTGTGCAGCCCAAGGCTCCTGGCCTTGAGGGGCTTGGAGAGCAGAGCCCAGGCTGTGACCTGATCTCCAGGCTTTCTCTACGGCTGCTTTTGCCTCACTAGGCAGCTGCTGTTCATGTCCCGCACTGCACCAGCAAGTTTGGAGGCTTTGTCAGTCCTGTCCTTGTGCCTCGCCGCTGCTTTACCCCTGGCAGCTTGAGTGCAGCCAGTTCTCTCCTCCAGTCCTTTGTCGTTGCTGGGTTCCCAACTCAGAGGCTTCTGGACACGAGAGCTCCAGCTCACCGGCAACCAAACTCTCTGTGCCAAAGCAGCGACTTCTCCTGGTCTTGTCCCACCCTATGTGGGCCAGCAGTGCTGGAGGGGAAGCGTTCAGTATGGCCGTCCCTCACAGGGGCTTCCCACCCTCAGTAGTGGTTGTGGTTGCCGCTCTGCAGGGTTTCTGTTGCAGATGTGACAGGGAGAGATTTGTAAGATTTTACTTGTGTTGCTGGTTGCAGTGTCTTGTAAAACTCATCAAAATGTGAACTACATGAAAATTTTCCAACATTGTGAAATTAATAAAGCTGAGCTAATACGAAACAATACGAGACAAGGAGATGTGGGTGGAGAGGAAGAGGGCCTGTAGTGGTACTTGGCCCTTATCAGTATTTCTGGGGTCTGCCTCCAGTGCTGCGGCTGTATCTCTACCTGAGCTAGAGTAGCCAGCAATGCCAGCCAAGTAGCTCTCTAGCTATTTTTGCCTTGAGCCAGCACAGACTCAAGGGAATGAGTCTGTTGAGTTGTGGTGATGAGAGGCTCCTTTTTTCTTTCTTTTTTTTTTTTTTAATTGTCTGTGGTCAGAGCTGTCTCTGAAGATAATAGATATGTTGCCAGTGAGCTTGATTGCAGGCCTTAGCCTGCAGAAAGAAGCATCTTGAGTGAGACGGAGAGCCAGATGGAGATGATGCAGGCTTTTGGTTCTAGTCCCACAATAAGGAGATGCTCCCTTTAGCTGCTTAGTGGAAGAAGGAGCTTTGTGCCTGAAACTGTTTCCCCTCTCTAAATGGGAACTGATGGCACTGGCAATCTGTCATGGTGCGGAAGTCTGTTTCACAATGTCTGTGACTCCTGAATACCTACTTTTGCAGACTAAATTAATTTATTCTCTCAACGCAGATAAATACCGCTGCAGTGACTTTGCCTTCCTGCACCATACAGCCAGGGCTTTAAACAAACCCACCCAAGGCCCGAGGGCTGAGTGGTGGTGAGCTGCAGCAGCAGTAGCCCAGCAATCACATTTGAGCCGTGGAGTGAGGGAATGGGAAGGTTGTGTGAGGACACATTTGCCTGAGATGCTTGCGCTCTGCATAGAAACCTTTGTGAAATGGCGTTGTTTTCAAAATACTGAGCTCATTGTTCGTAACTCTCTTGGGAAAAGGACATGTGTGCATGTGTGCATGCGTGTGAACGAGGCCATCTCTTTAATTAAATTAGACAACATGTTGTTGAAGGCTGACAGCCTGCAATCCCAGTCTTTCATTGTAGACTACAGCTGTACATGTCTGGTTTATAAATAGACCTGCGCTGCTGGTCCCTGTGCAGTGCTGATGATGCAGATGTGCAGTGCCTGGCAATGTTTAACCCTCCCTTGAGGCTGCGGTCCGGCTTCTTGCAGACAGTGATGTGCTGCCCCTGATGCTTTGTGCTCCTTCATACTTTCCCTTTTAGCTGATAGTGTGGGGGCTCAAAGCTGCAATTCAACGAGGCAAAAAGTGATTTGATTTTTTTTTATTCTTTCCCAAGCTGCTGTGCCCTTTCATCTTGTATAACTCTGGAGTCATGTGGAGGCTTTTTCATTATGGAAATCAGTTCACTTTTTTGTGTTAATTCAGTGAACTGTGACTAGGCTGTGCATACAGTGACAGACATCCTGGGGTTACGAGAGATATTCTAGGCAGACATGCTTTGTCTCCAGGGATCTCTGGTCAGTGGAGAGCCTGTTCAGCAGGAAATTCAACTTGATTTTCCCCTTTCCTCCCCCCATCCTCCCCTTTGCTCAGTGCATAGGGCAGGAGGGTAGGATTCTCCTACACATTGTTATTTTAAGATTTAATAGAAAGACAAAGAAGTGTTTCTCTCCCACTTGCTTTTCAAGCACTGAGAAGGTCAAGTTGGCAGACTGTAGGTAGGCTTACTCTCCCATGCTTTTCACAGCTGAAGATTTTTTTTTTTTCCCCTCTGTCAAAGATGCTATGTGGCAGTTGAGAAATCTGGTATATTTGTTCTCTTTGTGTGTGTAGCTCACAAAGCTTAACACTGCTTACAATTGCTCATATCTCTGTGATTTGTGTTAAAATCTGTCCTTGTGCTGTGGAACACTTTAGAGACAGCCAGTAAAACTTGAGTGTAAGTTGAAATGGATCTGCAAGGCATGAGTGAAACAAAGGAGTCTCAGGATTTGGACGTGGCAGGAAACACTCTGCTAGGTTATCGAATCCAGTTAGTAGCTACTGCTTTGGAACTGTTACCTCTTTCTCTTTCTACCCTGCAGTCCTTTGCTTTTGGAGGTGTAATTCGCAGAAAGCCAGCACCTTGCTCCTTGGTTGTGTTTCCATGGCATTTCAGCTTGATCAGAGCTGTCTACCTAAAATGTTTCCTGGTAACCCATTCTACCTTGCTACTGAGGTCCTTTCTCTGTTCCTTGCTCCGGTGGGCTTTCATGTTTTGGTTCCCTGCTTAAGCCGGGCCTGACTGTTGTCTTGGCAGAGCTGTAATACAGAGATGGTGCATGCTGGAATGCGCTCTGCTACTTGTGGAGCAAGCACGGCTCCACAGAGCGTGGTGCAGGGACAGAAGTTGCGTCTGGCCTGGTTGGAGGTGATGGGGTTAGTGGAGAGGAGCCAGCCCAGCCTGCTTCTGTTGGGCTGCCTGGAATACTTGGAGGATTGTGGAGTTCCCTTCTCTGTCTTGTCTCTTTTTCTTTCTCTGCCTGGGATGAGCAGTTGACTGTGAGGGTGCCTCTGCCTGGCTTCTTCTCCCAGGTTCCTTGGGCTCTTCCTTCCATGCCTGATATGCCCTTTCTGGCTCCCTGCTTTCTTTGTATCCTTTCTCTGGGCCCGTTTGGCTTATGTGATTCCTTCCTCTTCCCCCATGTTATGTGGGGTCTCAGTGCATCTTTAGCAGAAGCTCTTCAGCTTTTCTCCAGCTGTGAAGGTTTCAGTGCTCCTGACAAAGTATTCTTCTCCCTTTTTTCTGGGGTATGTGAGGTGACTCTTGGTTCCTGTCATCTTTTCATTCCAGCACCAGGAGTTTAGAAAGGGAAATGATGATTCTTAGTCTGAAGCTGGAAGAGATGTGTTTCATTCCAGTGTTGTGTTCCTGTGTCTGCTTTTCCGCTATGTGCGGAATCAGATTCAGACTGATAGAGCCTGTGAGCTGACATACCATACCTGCCCTACCATACTGCAGCTCTTCCAGGCTCCTCGGATTTCGGAGGTGATGGAGAGCTGGAGAGGCAAGCGGCTAGAGAAAGCAAAGTGCTCCTTTGAAAGCCCCACATACTGTTAGTGGTTGGGACTAGTATCTCCTAGGCTTGGGTAAGGCTTATCTCACCCAGCCTGGCCTGGACAAGCGTTTTTCCCAGAATGTATGCTTGGTGTTGCTGTCAAAGTGGATGAATGCTTTCTTCCCCAGTTCCCAAATCCCAAGGAAAAACAGCTGAGCTGGAAGGGTCAGCTGGTTTAAAGTTACCCTGGCTTCATTCAAAGCAACCTGGAGAAGGATGGGCGTGTGGGGGGATACGTAAAGATGGGCCTTGTATGCAATAGAAGAAGGTTGCCTGGACCTTGGGGCTCTAACAGAGACAGGGCAACTTGCACAGAAGGCAGAGAGTGAGATGACATTTTGAAGCTGCTAAATTATTTGCAGTGCTTGTAAAATCAGCTGATAGCGGCAGGTGAGGAATATCCCTTGTGTCTGCTGAAGTTCGTGTACTTTACTCCGCAGGTGTAGCCTGTACCAAATAGAACCTAGTCTCAGAAAGAGCCTGGAATTAGGTAAGATGTCAGCTTAGAGCTCAGCAGTGGTCAAAAAAGCATACTGGGTATTAGAAATCAGGAGGAAAGAAGAGAATGAATTGGAGACCATTGTTACGCCATCTTATAAATAAATCTATGGTGCATGTGGACATTCAATACTGTATGTGGTCCTGGTCCCCTCTTCTCTAAAAGGACATAGGAGAACTGGAGAAGGCTCAGAGAAGGGTGGCAAGGGTGTTCAGAGGTCTGGAATGTCTACTTAGCTGTTCCTAATGCAAAAGCGTTGGGCTTTTTGGCTGGGGGAAAGCCGTGAGGGAGGATACAGAGGAATGCTGGAGAGTTGCGTGGCGAGGGAGGATGGGTGCGACTTTTTTGTTGTCTCTTTCAGCGCAGACCTGGAAGACAGCAATGAAAATAGCAGATGGTGGAGGCACTCCAAAATGAGACGCTTCATGCGTCACGTGGCGAGGAGTTCGGCTGCGGGCTCCTCATCCTCGAAAGCTTACGTGGATTCAGAAAGGGGCTGCAGTGAGTGATGGAGGGAGTGTGTTGGCGTTACTGAATGGAAAGACCCGTCTGGTTTGGGCAGTGCTTGGGTGTTGGGGCGTGTGACTGGTCCGTTCTTGCTGGGCTGTTATGGGAAACCAGCGAGGAGAGCTGCGGGCTCGCTCCCTCCCTGCCCTGCGCCGCCCGGGTGGGGGCGCTGGACCCCGCGGCCGTGCTCCGTGTAACCGAGGCGGGCGGCGGTGGCGGTGGCGCGGGGCCGCCAGGGACCAACGGGACGGCAGCGCGCCGCAGCCCCGGCCGGGCCGGCGCCGCCCCCCCCCCCCCCCCCCCCCCCAGTGGGGCCGCGGGTGGGGCCGCCGCCGCCGCGTGCAGGGGCCGGAGCAAGAAGCGGGGGAGCCCTGGGGGGCGGCTGCGTGCGGCGGTCTGATGCGCTGGGAGCTAAAAATAGCAGCAAGCTGTTTGTTTTTCAAGTGGTGAAAAGCTTCCTCTGCAAGCTGTGCTTCGACACACCTGGGTCGCTCCGTGGGACACGAAGCTGTAGGAGACCAGGCTGCCCTCCTGCTGGGGCTCCAGGGATTACTGCTTTTTGCCACAACTCCCCCCTCCCGTTTTTCCTAATGCTGTTAGTTGACTGTCCCTTGCTGCTCTTTAGGCTGCGGTTATTCTGAGAGGACAGGGAAGTGCGTGATACACAAGCCGGGAAGGGCAGCATCACTAGCAGGGGTACCATCGCAGCGTTGTTTTTAACATTAGTGGTTGTGGGCAGCCATGCGGGGGTGTGATGGATTGGAAAGAGATGACAGATGCCTATTGTTTTGGTGGTGTCAGTTCTTGGAAAACCAGAGGCCCTGGTTTTCTGAGGATTTCTGAGGATTCTTGGCGCGTCTGGCGGAGGCTGGCTTAGCGGCCTGTCCACGTGCCTGTTAAACTCCGGATATCTCTTGTTGCTCTCATTAGATACAAAGTTGATTCAATGTGTTTATTGTGATTGGTACAAAGTATCAGTTTAGGCTGTTTTGGCATGATAATTCTTGCAGCGTGAGAAGGAAAGGGTGGAATCTGTAATTAAAAAAAATTACCAAAATGAAATTCACTTCAGGTAAGCCTTGCATCTGTGAGGGCAGAAATTCAGTGGTCTAAAATGGAAAGTATTTTAATGTAGGGAGCTCTGACCATGTCCTACTGTGAAGCAGACAAGTTGCAACTACTTTCTCCTGCTCTGCATCTTGTCTTTAATCATTAGCTCATCTTATCACTAGATTCCAGATGATTTCCACATGCTTGTAGGTAACAAAAGCCGGCAACATCACTGCTAGCACTGGAATTAAGTCCATGAGTTGCTTGCTGAATGATTGCTTGCTATCAGTACAGTCTACTTAGCCACTGACGTAATGTAAATCAAATGATTTGCCATAATCTAATCCATGCATGGACCTCTGTTGTTTAGTGTAAGCGAATAATTCTCATCTGGGTGAGCCTCTGTAGCGTGGGAATTAGATGCTTCCAACTAAGTCAGAAATAATGGCCTGTCCTATGGGGAGTGTATGTGTGTGTTTTGTATTTTTTTAAACTGTTGCTTTGGCTTTCCTTCCTCAGCATTTGCTTCTTGAAGCAAGGGCCTGTTCAGGTGTGGCTCTGGCAGACCACTTGCCTGGGAATGCCCTTTTTTTTTTTTTCTTTTTGGAGTGGATGATGAACAAAATTGTGGAATGATATGGACAACTGGATTGGCAGTTTCCTGCTTTATTCCCAGCTCCTTCAGAAGGGAATTGCCACAAGATGTGTTGTTGAGAAGGTAAAATAACAGCAGCAACAAGTGTTGCCAGTTCAGAACCACTCGAAAAGTGTTAGCTTGTTACCTTGATTTCTTAGATTGTGGCAGGAGTAGCTTTTCTTCCAGATTGTTCTAGCTTTTTGTCTGGCACTGGTGAGCCAGGCAAACGTGGAAGGCAGAGCAAAACCATTTCCTGTGTCTGGTCGTGGGCTGGTCAAGGGTTATCATCCTCTAGAGCCAGCTTTGATTGACTGCTTTTTTGCTGTAGGCTTGTACATTTTGATTTTAATATTATTTCTCTTTGATTTTTAATCTCTAGTAATTATTTCCTTTCATGAAAGCTTTCTTATGTTCTGCTTCAGGTTTACTATCAAATCAAGCTGTGCATTTAAAATCTGCTTGCCCAGTTCTGTCCAGCCCCTCTTTATTTTGTATATTGATTCTTAGATTGCTGTACTGCTGTCTTACGTGAAGGCCAAGCTGACTTCTTAGTTTAATTTCCTAAAAGAGTGGACAGCATGGGCTGCATTTGTGTCTTTCACCTTCGTCAAATTTGGCAAGGGATTTCCAGTAGTCGGAAAGGATGAATTAGTGTTACTGCACTCAAAGATGCGATCCAGAAAATTCAGTGAGTACTGATAACTGGGCAAAGGGGAGAGCCAAACTGTTACCCCTGCTGCAGCACAAGCTCAGCACCTCTGCTGTGTTTGGCCTGCAGACGGCTGGTGAGCACAGTGCATGCTGCCATTTGTCCACCTGGTATTAGCTGCCTAGGGCACGCTCCTGGCTTCAGAAGGGCTAATGGGAGCTTGTGTGGGGAATGTGGAGGAACTGTGGTGCTAGGAGACTGTAGGGAAAATGGCAAGAGTTCCTGAGGTGGGGTGATATAGGACATCTGCCTGAATAAATGTGTTGGGCGTTGATGTTGTCCAAGCCTGGATCTGCACAGCCTGACGTAAAGATGTGGGAAGGTTTCAGGCATGTGTGATCTCTAATATCTGTGTTTTTCCCCTTCATACCTTGAGAGCTTTTCTACTTTGATAAGCAAGACTCTCTTGCAGCGTTGGTTCGGCAATGAGAGGAGCAGAAGACTGTAATTACGCAGCTTGTGACAAAGAAAGAATCCCCCTCTCCTGCTGAAGAAGAATGTCTTTTCCTATGGGCTGTGAACTATAAAGACATAAGCCGATAAAATCAGACCAAGCAAGAACCTGACCACCTGGAGTTACTGGAGTCTGCAGACTCTGTCACAGCCTTGTTTTTTCCCCTTTTGTAGATATTCTGTGCATCCTTTTGTCGCCAAGGCGCTGACTCTCCCCTTCTGTTTGTGTCTCAGCTTCAGCTCTCGTGTTCCAGATTTGCGATATCTATCACATGTATGCTTCCTTCTCCTTGGGCTCTGCAGCTGCTTGTCCGATCCTTTTCTCCCTTTATAGCCTCAAGTCAGAATCAGGAAAGCTGTGGTGGGTTGGCTTTGTGGTCGTGCCATGGGACCATGCCCTAACTCCATATGATGTGATTTGCATTCCTGGGTTTGTCTGCTTTTTTGATGGGTGATATGCCAGAATCCTTACAAGACCTCTCATCTCTACTCTTCCAACCTTTCTGTTCCTGTAGTGTCTGGACTCTTCGCCACGCTGCAGTGACTCTGCTATCTGGTTGCTTGCAGAATTGCAGCTGTGGCCAGTCCTCTGTTACTCTTCCAGGAGCATGGAAGGATCCAAATCCTTCAGTGTCCCATAATTTATTCCTATCTGTTCCTTCAAGTTCTGCCTGTTTGTGGTCTTTAAATACTGCAATTCTTTCTCATCTGTCCTTGCCTCTTATCATGGTTCTTCATGAAACACTTCTGTGCAAATCCTGGAGCTGTGCTGTTGGTAGGAGCAGATTGCTTCTGTTTGGAAGATGTTTGCTGTGTTGCTCTGCAGAGCATGGTACCTCCCTAATGCGTCCAGTCCTTGCACTGTATGCTTTCTTTAGGCAACTTGTTGGTGATGTGATGCGCTAAGAACAGATCAGAGCTGTGGAAAGCATTCCCATTGCACAGCTTTTGGTCATGGCCTTTTTTCCATCTCCTGTACAGCATGCTGCCGGCCATATCATGTAGTCTCCTTTAGGGAAGCAGCTGTGCCTTGCCTTGTGAAGTAGGAGGGGTTTTCTGGTTTTGTTTTTTTTATAGCATGTTGGAGTGTTTAGAAATCAAATGGTATAAAAACATTTTAATCCTGTTTTAGTGAACGCATCCTTTCTGAATATCAGTTTAAGCCTTTGCTGCTTTTTAAGACAAATTTGGGATATTTTTCAGTCTTCCGTCTGTATTGGTCATTCATCATGTCCCTGGCACAGAAAGCTGCTGGATCTTCAGGATTCTGCTGCTGTTGGTTTTCTTCAGCATTTAATTCTGTGCTGGCAGCTGTCACGCTTCTTCTGTTTGTTTTGTATGGAGTTCCTTTCTCAAGCTGTTCCCTACTGTAATGCTTTTCAGATGGGAAAGGGTGAACATGGTTTGCTCTGCAAATTGAGGATGACAGCAAGTGGCCTGTTGAGGAGTGACTGTAGCATCTCCAATGCGTGCATAAAATGCAGCATGCCACAATAGTCTGAAATGACAAGATGTTCCTGTTCCATCTGTCTTTGTTGTTAAACTGCCCAGGCACAGCTTTGGTCTGTGTGAATTCTGGAAGACTTTAAATGCTCTTCCTTAAGTGGTGCCAAAGGTAGCTCACTTGAGATGCCCTCAGTTGGTTGTATTGCACTGAACTGATTTTAACACATTTGAAAAACTCCACTTGGCACACAGATGCTCCCCTAGGAGATACCACTATTTGAGTAGCATTTGAGCTGGGATTTCTTGTTTCCACAGATGGGGCCTGGATATCAAGATGGCTTTGAAACTGGTCACCCAAGTACCACTGAAGGAGCCTTTGGCTGTCGTAGCTTGTAAAAAGCTCAGCCTTGATCATTTGAAGTTGTACTGCCACAACTTGTGCGGGGCCAATACAAACGAGGCACTGTTTCAGCTTGATTACTGTGAATGTCTGCCTGTGGTGTGTGCAACTGGATTGTAACTGTGAGTGTGAACAAGGATAGTGTGCGCCATGTCAGGTGTTTCTTGCAGTTGTGGTTCTTTTCCCTCATAAGGAGTGATTGGGGCTTGGGGGTGGGAAAGTCTCTTGCTTTAGGGTTGAAGGCTCTGCCTTTATCCCGATCGGTAGTTTACTGTCGGCTTTGGCAGAGGCAGATCTCGGTGGAGCCCAGGCAGGTAACTTGGTCGTAGCTGACAGTAAGCAGGAACCTGCCTCGAGCTAATACGTGCTGCGCCCTTCTTGGGCCATGCTTCCTCCACCCCCTTGCTATGGCACCTCTCCGCAAGTGGGAAGGGGTGGAATTAGCAGAATCACAGCAGATGCCTGTCTGTCTTCCAGCTGCGGCCGAGGCATCTGGCACTGGCAATAGCTAGAAGGCAGCTGGATGTAGGAACTTCTGTCCAATGCTGACCAAAGGTCTGAGGAGGTGAGACCTACTCGTGAGTTCGTAGCTACCCCTTCAGCAGGCCAGTGGGATAGGTTCCTGCTTGCCACCCCTTTGAAATCCTAATGACTGAGTTACCTGAAACTTCCCAGCGGTGTGGGTACCCCCTCAGGCTGCGGCGGAATAGCTGCCAGCTCAGCTAGTGGGGTTATGGCTGAGCTCGTGAGACTCTGCGCAGCACCAAGGAGGGAGCTGAGTGACTTGAGGCCTCATAAACGGGATGTGCCAGGGTTTTAGGCTGGGTTCAGGCCAGTTAGCCTTGCTCAGGCTTGAGGAACAGGAGGAGAAAAAGGGCTCAGGAGAGCCAGTAACCACTGCAGCAGTTCCCTGTTTCTCCTTCATATTCTGTCTACTGCATTTTTAGCCCCACAGCAGACATGAAGAAGAAACATAGTCACCCTCTCATCCCCTTCAGTCCCAGATCGCTCTGTCTTCCAGGGTAGGTGTTTGCTGTAAGGTGTCTGTGTCCTTCGTGTAACCTGTGCAGATCCTGTAACCTGTGTTTTCCCCTGACATCCTATATACAAGTGCTTGAAATCCTCAATGAAAGAATTTGCAAGAAAGCAAAAATCCCCAGTAAAGAGAAACTGCTGGATAAAGATTTAAGTATTAAAGTGATATTCTTTCTCCCTTTTCTCTGCCGCAAGGTTAATGAGTAGACATCTAGAAGTGACTGTGAATGACACTGCATATGTGTTTTTGTTACATTAATTGAGGGAACAGTTCCTCTGTCTGTTTGCAGTAGAAGTGCAGTCAATAACACGTACGTATGCCTTGAACTGAGCTATAACTAACTCTTTCTGTCATTGTGCCCTGGCTTGTGTGACACGCTGCAGCAAGAGTCTAAATTGGCGAGATAGAAGCAGCAAATAGGCGCTGTGCAGACCATGCCGGAGTCCGGTAATCCCAGGCTGTTGTGTAAATGCTGGTGCTGTGGCATCTGAAACCAGTGCCCTTAGCTGGAGCTGTGACTGGTGGCTGCCTAGTGGATCCCTAGTGGTGTGCGTTAGTGCGTTTAGCCCTTGACTCCATGTGTACCAGCATTAAATTGGCTGATGATATATTTTTCCCCTGCGTGGCCTCCAAGTTGCTCTGTTCCCTCTCTGTAAGCGGCCTGCATGGAGCAGAGCACTGATTGCAGCAGCTGGGAGCCCAGTTCCTTTCTCATGTAGCGGGAAGCTACTGAAAGCTAAAGATGCTAGTGCTTAAAGAAAATCCACACTGCTTAAAATCAGTTTACCAATTTACTGTCTGTGCAGTATGGTGCCTGCTGTTAGAATGGCTGTGTGAAACTCCAGCTTAATTAGAGGCATTGCAATTAAATGAAAACATCTAAATGATTGTCTGAAACCTGCACTGCTTCAAGTGCCTTGACTTCTCTTCTGGAAACAGACCGTCTTCCTGTTGTGCAGTACCTTCTGCCAGATCATAGAAATCAGTTGTGTTAATATTTATGCAAGTAATTAAATTTTTTTCTTCCCCTCCCTCTAGCTGTGGCTAAGTTCTTAAAAATAGCCTAAAAAAATCCAAAAACAAAAAAAAAACCCCTTCAATTAGCTAGTGGTCATGGATACTCTGCACTATATAAACATAGTAACATTTTCCAGGGTGCCTGAAGCTGCCAAGATGTTAGCAGCTTGCTTTAGGGAGAGGATGCAGGCAGTGGGAAGCGCCTGAAATGAGTTTTGGGAGCTTGAATTATGTAGCCACGTTCTTATTATGGCTGTTTCTTGTGGCTGTGTAACGTTCACCATCAGCGATGGTGGAGGAAGTGCATGCACGTACCTGGAGATGAGGGAGGCTTATCCCAGCTGCTGGAGTAGTCATCACAAGGTAGCAAGCTAGGCTGCTGTGGAAGTAGCCCCACATACCACTTTTTGGACTTTGAAGAAGCATTCAAACTGTGTGGTTGAAGAGGGGATAGGGTTTAATGAACAACGAATTTATGGACTCATTTAGTGGGGTTTGTATTTGGAGGCACTGTTACGTGTTTCTGCAGAGACAAATCTTCCAGTCTTTGCAAAAGTTGAGCACTCAAGGGTATGCTTTTTAGGACAAATATGTTAGTCCCTTGTGCCACTGAAGGGCTCTACTGAATTGGGACTGGTGGACCTCTGTGGTTTCCAGGTTAGACGTGCTGGGGCATGGCAGCTGCCACAGGATGCACTATCTTCCTTTGTGTGACTGTTTTCCAGAGCTTTAATAGGAAACTAATCTAGCATGTTTTCTCCTGAAAAATCAGCCTAATATGGTCAGATATCCATACTTGCACAAAAATAAACCAGCTCTGCTTAGGACAGTACTGGAGCTGCAGTATTATAAAAGAAGGTTATGAACCAAAATTCATGTCTTTGCTATTCTAATGGTATAGCTTTGATGCAATTGAGTTGTCATAAAATTATAAATGATAGAAAGAGAGAGTAGGCATAGTTCTGCACCTGTGGCAAAGATATCACCCAGCATAAGTCCCAGTAATGAAACTCTCTCATGGGATATGAAAGGAAAAAGTAAACACTGAGTGCATCTAGAAAGAGATTCCCATGTGGAGGGGAAAAAAGTGCTTGGGGAGAAGGCCAAATTGACAGCTCTGGAAGTTAGAGCCCTTCCCTTGTTGCCAGAACAGCTACAGAGTTGTGTCAAGCTGTCAAACATATTTCTGAAATATGCACCCTGGGAATTTAATATTTAATATGCACTCTGTTTAGGAAATTGGTAGAGATTGATAAAGGGTGGATGGGAAGAGAGGTCTTTTTCTTTTGGGTTGCCCATTCTGCCTTGCCTTGGCGTGCTTTTGGAGTGCAAAAATAAGTCAGTCTCCTTTCTCCTCTGACAACACCACCAGGAATGCCCGTGTGAGGAAGGCTATTTTGCTTGGATATTCTTTCTAAGGGCTTCTATGCTATGATTGTCATCTACAGAAATTAGATTGCCAATTTATCAAGGCATAAGTCTCTGCCTTGCTAATGTGGGTCTTATCTGAACTATAGGCAGTGTATTTAATGGTAGATCTCTCAAGAGTTGATGTCTATAATTCAGACTAAGTGGGATCTAAAGTATTATTGTATGTAAGTTTTCCTTTAATGGAATAGTAGCAGTTCTAGCTTGCCTGAGGTTTACTGTAAGTAGACAGGCTGTTAGTAGAGGCACTCACTCACAGATAATTTGTAATCATTTGGTTACAATACTAATGGCCCATAAGTTATAATTATGGGAAAACATGACATTCTCCTGAAGCCATGTTTTTCTCTCAGTCCACTACTAGCTGCAATGCACACTTAAGAAATGCTATGTAGTGCTGATTTCTGTGCTGAGATTCATTCTGCTCAGGAGATCCTTAGGATACAGATATATTAAGGGCCTTTGAGAACAACATTTCTCTTTGTGCTTGGGTAAAAATGTGTGCAACAGCTTAAAGTCTGTCTTTCCTTCAGTGTTCCAAAAGTCGCTGCTGCTCATATGTGGCGTAACTGGTAATGGTGCATAATTTGGGTTTGGCTTTTTAGCCAAATGGCTAATGGAAGGAAGTAAGTTTCTTTGTTGTTTGATTTTTGGAGTTTTTTTAGAGAGTGGGAGATTTACACTGTAAATCCTGCTGGACACACGGTCTAAGCTAAATGTAGGAAACAAAGAAGAGAGGTTAATATGCAAGGATTAAATGCCATGGGTGCTAGAATAGTCTGGGTAGTTTGAAATGTTAATTTGGACAAGTTTAGATTGAATCAGCAGTGTTACGAATGTGCCATGAAACTAACCAATAGAATATGGATTCTGCAGGAGAAGATCGGTTATCCAAGCAGATGTTCAAGCAAGCAATGATCTTGTAAGCTTGAAGGGACTCTCTAAAGCCTCGTACCTAATGATTTTGGCAGCCAGCTACAATGCAACGTGGTGTTTCAGAGGGTCTGGCAGGATATTGCAGGGAAAATGGGGGAGAGACTTGTTTCCTGATCCACTGGTGCTGCTTGCACGTGTGCAGATGGTTGATAGATCCGGTTGAAAAATTTTGACCTCTGAGAATATCATGGACGTTCATGCCTAATGTAGTTGTGTGTGTGCATAGTCTAGGCTGATTTGTTTCTGATGGATTTTGTATTTACACAGGTTTTTGTTCGGTTTTACTTATTTCTGTTTTCCTCTCATTCCTTTCGAACTAAAGATTTTTGGAAATTTAGGTCACCGAGTGTTCTTGCATACCTGCGAAGAATGGGCTTCTTTAATGTGGATAGGACATTCCTAGCTGCTATGGATATGACTGTGTCTATACATGCAGTAGTTATTTTGCAATGTGTTTTGAGTTCAAATAACCTAGATATGTCTGCTGACAGGGAGGTACGTGAAGGCTGTTCCAGACTGCAGGAATTCTTCTGCTAAGAGAAACCACAATTTTGAGTGTGAGTTGCTTCATTCGGTGGTGGTTTTGTCTTTAAAGTTTGATTCTTGTTGAAGCCATCACTCTTCATTCTTCACAGGTGATTCTTGATTCCAGGGCTAGGCATATGTGTTCTCCTCTGCTTTAATGCCTCTACCTGTGCTGTTCTCTATTTATGGAAATAGCATACAAATATGTTGATGCTGTTTATATGCAATTATTATAACTTCTGCATGTATTTTCTTCCTCCAGAATGGAGGGTGTGGGCCAACTTACCCTAGTCCAGTAAAAGTTTTGATTAAAATCAGTACCACATAGAATTGTTGCTCTGCCTTTCCTAATGGCTTGTCTAACTGTATGTCTGCTGAGCATTATCCAAGTCCAGAGATACCCTTGCATGAGAGAACTGATTTCCTTTGCTGTAACTTGCTTTTCATTAAGGCACACAGCTGCTGAAGCAGGTCGTTCCTCCATGTCAGTGTCATACCTGTAACTTCATAATTTAGTCCTGTTACAGTTTTGTAGCCTTGACCTAGTTTTGAGTGATTTCTTCTTTGATAGCCCATCTCTTGTGCCCTGTTACAGCCCTAAAAAGGGAGGTGGAACTGAAGGACAGAAGGGGTTGCCTTTGCTGTCTCTCAGTTGTTCAGATTTGGGTCACTGGTCTGTTTGGATCAGATGCACATGAACCAGCTAATTCCAGTCTCCAGTCCAGGAGACCGTCATGGAAAGTGAAGAGCCCTGAAGCTGGCAGGTGTTGCCTCCCAAGTCTATTATCATAAATCCTGGCTGTTGGAGACTAGCTGAAGCTGCGGGTGATCAGTCCTGCCAGTGACTTTTGTCATACCGAGACACCCTAGAGTTAGGTATTGTCTCTTTTTCCTCTCGCTTCTTGCTGAGTGTGTGTTCTTGGTAACATCCTTGGCCCTCCATGGCAGTGAAGTGTGCACTTTAGTTTCATATTGCAGATTACAGTATTTTCTTTTTTCAGTTGAATAAAGAGATATAACATATGAAGAGGGTCCAGATGCACCCAAGGGTGGGGAGGACAAGCTGAATGCAGAAAGCGCATTCCTCATGGAAGCTGCAGAGGTAGGTTGGTATGTTTGCTTGGGTCTTAAAACATAAAAAGGTCTGAATTAGGAACTTCTCCCCTCTCCCTGGTGTTTGGGGAAGGAAAGGGGAACAGGGTAGAGCATGGTGATATACCCTAGTATAAGCTCAGAAAAATAGAGGCTAGATCTTGGATCTGTCCAGATATTTGTTCTGCATGTCTTTGCTGTGTAGGATGTGCTGCCTTGCTCCAGCTGTGACTGCATTGCTGACGACTCTGTAGCAGGAGAGGAGGTGCCTGTGGCAGAACAGAACATCTTTTTTTGAGAGAGTGCTCTTTTTTAGATGTTAGATGTGCTCATTAGAGGGCAGCAGAATAGCTCTTGCTTTTTCTAGGTCAGTTCTATATTTTTGAATGATATTTTTCTGCTCTGCAGGACACGCAAACAAAATTTTCCAGTTCCTCCTTCAATTTTTCTTAGCGCATTAAGCGTATAAAACAGCAATGTTCATGTAAAAACTTCATCCAATATAAATGAGCATAGAGCAATAACAGTAAAAACTTGCTTCTTGGAAGCTTGTAAGTGTTGCAAACTCAAAGGAGACGTAGCTTCTTCAGGATTAAACCATAAACGGCTAGCACCATATGTGGAAAAGCTTCCAAAAGAATGTTTCACAGCTAACTTGTTTTTTCACTCAGCCTAATTCTTCTTTGACCTATATGTCCATATGCATCTATTGATTGTGTGCTGTACCCCAGCTGCTGCTGCTGCTGCCTTTTTCTGCTTGAAGAAATATTAAAGAAGCAGACTCCGTTTAGATATAAAAAGAAATCTTTAAATGCGATCTGATAGTACCCCTTCCCCTTCCGCCCTGCCCCACCTCATTCTCTGCAATATAAATACTATAAATAATTATGGCATAGTCTTTAAAGGCTAAGTAAGGCTCGGATTTGAAGCCCAACATCACAATGCTTAAATGCATTATTTATTATGTAACATTCATAGAAGAAGGCTGTAGTGCTGTTTCGCTTTGCAGCTAGTGTATTTCTGGCTTCAGAAAAAGCTGTGCAGAAATCCTGGCTAGAACTGAGCATCTCCAGTGCATGTTTTGTTTGTTAGCAATATTTTGCACACTGTTGACCTCTCCAGGGGAATGTGAGTTGGTCCAAGGCAGCTGGAATAGCAGGAAAACTATATTTCAGTTTTAGCAACATCAGCTATTGTTTTTTGACAGATGGCTCTGATTTTGCAAGGTCCTTGGTGGAAAAAAACTGCATTAGCAAGAAGAGAATGAATATTTCAAAAGACATATAAATGAGTCCTGTATGTTGAGAACCTTTGCAGAATCTTCCTCTCTCTTTCTGAAACTCCTTGGCCTAGTTGGCCGTGGGGCAGAAACCCTCGTCTTTCTCCCAAAGTGTGTTGGGTGTTTTCAGGTATTGCATGTTTTCAGTCCCTCCCTCTCCCCCACCCTAGGGGCATTTCGCCAAATGCTCTGCTGTGGTTTGAGCTGCAGGTTCCTCAGGGTTTGGTCGGTGCTGTATGTTCCCCTCACGGGTCGGAGGGGGTTCTAGCACAGCAGGGTGTACTTGGCTGCTGTGTTCATCCTGTGTTGTTTTTTTAGGGTGGCAGTATCCAAGCCCGCAAATGTCAGAAGTGGAACGGCCTTCTTGAGCCTGGCAAGTATTTTGCCCCTGGCACAGTAGCTTGGATCAGTCCCACCTGCTGAAGATGTCCTGATTCTGCTTTTCACTCTTTCTTTGGGGTGTACTGAGAAGTTGGCATTTCTTCTCGCCTCTGAGTTGTGACACTTTAGCCAAGGGAGGACTAATAGGAAGCTTCTCACCAGGAAAGTGGAACAAAGCCAGAGAAATGTGACATAGCACTTGGCAGCTCTTGGCGCATTAGATAAAAACTAATATGCTGTCAGTAGGATAAAAAGGTTAAACTCGGTCTAAAACTAAGTGAGGGTACACTAGTGATGGGGCTGTAGAAGTGCTGCGTGTGGATCTAAACCTGTTTGACTGTTTGGTCCTGTGTGGTTAATTAGGAAATTAACAGGCACAAGGGTTGTTCTAGCATCCTTTTCACCACACAGAAATTCTCTGCCAGCATTTTCAGTGCAATATGGAAAGGTCTTCTGCTGGCCCATTTTTTCAAACGGAAGAGTCTGTCTCTTCTGAGAAGTAATCAGAAATTTCGGGGGGAAATGGTGGAGTTCTCAGCAGGTATACTTGAGGCATGGTGAGCCCAAATATTTCAAGACTATCATTTGGGAAGGGGTATGTAGTGTGGTTTGTTGTTGTTGTTTTTGTTGGTTTTTTTTTTTCAAGGAACGTTTTCTTTATAGGAACACTTCCAGGTGATGAATTCTTACTGATTGATTGGAGACTGCCGGGTCCCCTGAATGTTTTATAAGGGATATAGTTACCCTGTTAGGATGGGGGATACTGAAGCACAGAGAAGTGAGGTAATTTCCTGAAGCTCCCACAGCTGACAGATCTTAGGGCGCTCTGTTTTGGTACTGTAGTCTTAGATCTGTGAAGATCAGGGCGATGCCAAATGTCTGGCAGCTCTGAAAACTGCTGGTGCGTCAGATAAGCACCTACTATGTTTTGGTCCTTCTCCCCCCAATACACACTTTCTTTTAATAACATGGGTGTTCCCGCAACAGCTTTCCTCTGACAGCTGCTGATCTCATCGGTGCGTGGGGTAGGTGGAACTGGTGAGCGCGCCCCTTCGTGCTAACGCAGAGGCATTATAAATGCTGTGCAGTAGCGCATGCCGCTTGCTGAAGCCTGTTATTGTCTGTGTGCGCCGCTGGCAGAGGTGCAGGGAGCGTGATGTATGAAGTGGTGGAGCCCTTTCTTTTTTTGAGTTTCCTTCCTTTAAAATAGTTGCTGGTGTGAGAGAACATCATTCTAGAGTGGGTGACTGATCCTGTCTTGCAAACTTCAAGATAAGGGAAAGGGAGCAGGTGATGGTGTGGAGAAAAAAATAGGTTCTGCCTCTCCTAGAGGGAACCAGATTTTATTTTTCTTTTAAAAGTTTCATCTCCATTTAAGTGAGCCAAACAGACATATTTGAGCTGAGTGGCTTGCTCTAATTTAAGACTTGTTTGAAAAAAGGAAATTGTCTTATGTGAGAATCGTTATGGGAAAGATGAAGAGTCCCTGGCAGGGTCATAAAGTCCGACTTTTGGCAGGAGATGAAGAATCCTGTAAGAGTTCTGTAATGATGTCATGATCACAGTGGCTTGTCTAAGGGCTTGGTAAAGCTGCAGGATGATGCCCGTGTTTTTCTTGGAGCCAGGCAGAAGAGAGAAGTGTGAGGGAGAATAAAGAGCTGGCCAGAGTGGAAGATGTTATGAGGCTCCAGTGTGTTATGTAAGATGGCAGAGGCAGCGATCATATTAGTACCTCGGGCATTTGGGAACTCTGAATTGCTTGCTCAAGCAGAAGAGCAGTTGAGACAGAACAAAAACAGCAGCAACCGGAGATGGCTCCTGGAAGAAGTGTTAAGGTAGTATTTAGACCAGTTCCACTTACAGGACAGCCTGTGTACCAACGAGCCGGGAGAGAGGTTGGATGTGAGCTTGGGCACCTCCTGGGATGAGTGTTTTCATAATGAATTCCAGTTTACCCAAATGACGGTGTTGTGTGTTACAGAGTGTGTATTCAATAACAAAAAAATTGGTGATTTACTATGTCACTTTTGAATACTAGAATTAGTCAGTTTTTCAAGGTTAGAGGTTCATTATGGTCATGTGATCTTAATACCAACACTGGATCACCTTTGTCTATGCTTTAGGGACATCTGCTTGACATCTCCAATCTTGATCTGATGAAGCATTTGCTTCCTGATGCTAACCAATTCTATTGGGCTGCAAAGAAAAAGGCACTGTGTTTCTGGCCTGGATATAACTTGCCTGTTCCTCCAGCTGCAATGGTGGTGTGCCTGTGTCTGCCAGAAGATATGCAGGTACAGCAGACTCTAACCTGTAATAGATGCTTTGAAACTGGGATCAAGCTGCCTCTTGACCCCATCGCAGGACCAGCTGAGTAGCTTGGATTACTCGCTTTTGTGCTTCTCCAGGCTATTTTGTGTTTAGCTCCTTTCTTTGAATGCTTTCCAGTTGTTAAGATCTGCTATACATGCTCCAGAAAGCAGGGAGGGGGAGAATGGGCCATGCAGCTCCAGCTACGCAGTGCCTCACCAATACTGCATGTCACTTCTGTTGTCTGACTGCACGTGGGCAAAACTGAATGACGAATTAGGGGCTGGAGGCCAAATAAGTGCCTGTGACAAACAATTTGGGAAGCTTTCCCAGGTACTTTCACCCTCCTTCCCACTTCATATTTATGTCTGTGTTGCAGTCCTCCGTGTGCAGCAGTTTTGAAAGCCACTTATCATGCAAGTGGTGTTGGAACTGTCTGATCAAAATGTGATCAGGATCTAGCTAATGATTCTTAGATTATGTAAATAGTGAAAGTCTGCAGGCATTATGCAGGCTGTGTTACAGAGCTCTTCTCCACGCCTAGAGGTTAAAATCATCCTGTACACGTTGAATGAGCAGATAGGCAGGCTAAAGAAGCTAATATGGTAAAATCTAAGGTAGATGATATGGTTGCCTTTCTTGTTGCTTGATATTCCCAAACTGTTAGGTGTTTGGGTTTCCCGGTGTGCAGGCACTCTGACAGCTGCAGATGGCTGGATTAACTCCTTGACGTATGGTTGTGCAATAGATACGACAGTGTGCGGAGGGGGAGTGCAAGACACTAATCTACAACAAAGACTTAAAAATCAAGGGTAAGCTCTGACATGTGATTACTTTTTTCATTTCCCTGTCAATGCATGGAGAGTTAGTAGTGGAAAAAAAAAGCATAATACAGGGAGCCTAAGAACAGACATGTTAAAGAATCCAAGGAAATCTGCCAGGAAAGTAGAATTAATCAACAGTTAAAATAACCTAGTGGAAATTTTGCTGTGGTCCTAGGAGCTCTGAGTAAGTTTCTGAGTAATTACTTCATGAAAATTCTGATCAGAGCAGTAAGGAAGCATCCCTGGAAACTCTGCTTCTGCTTTAATTCCACTGGTGCTTTGGCACTGAGTGCTTGTGGCTGTAAAAGTGTGGAAGGTGATGTCGGGGAACACCGAATATCTTTAGCATGAGGATGGAAAGCACCACGAGGTGCTTTGATCACCTCGAAGGAAAAAGCTATTAGCCAACCTGGAGATATGAACTAGTAACAGTGTTTGCAATCAAATGCAGTCCTTTCTCAGCATTCATATTAATCTGTAGATTAGTTTTTCAGCACTAGTGTTAAAGGCATGGAATATGAGCAGTGATTTAAATGGCTTAGAGCTGTTCTGTAGGGAAGAGATGACTGTCTGGGAACAGAGGAGCTGATGAAATTGTATAAAATCTTGATCGTCACGGAGGCGAATAGAGATACACTAGTTCTCAGTCTCTTCCAATGAGATAACCGGAATAAATCAAGTGAAATTATAAGAGGCTGGGTTCAGGATGGGCAAAGATCCTTCAAGCAAAGGGTAAGTTAACACTGTAAAACTCCTTGACCAAAGGTGTTGCAAATTTCTGGCACGCAGGTGGGCTTCAAAGGAACTGGTCACATTCCCCCAAATAAAAATACACTGGGGTCCTAAAGGTGCCCTCTCTAAACTTAGGCATTGATAGCTGGCCCTGTTGGAAATGTGATATTGGCCTACATGAATCTTTGGTCAGGCCTGGTATGTTGTTATCCCAATGGTAAAACTGGACACCAGGGCTCAAACTGAAGTCCCTGAAGTGCCTTATGTTAAAGCTCGGAGGCTTTTGTGTGTAGCTCCTGCTGCTGGTTGGCCGGAGTAGTGCTTACTCACTCAGCTCTCCGAATGTGCACGCACGTTTGGGGTTTTTATTGCATTTGCATCCCTGGCTTGCAGTTGCAAGTGATGTGCCCTGTCTGCTAACTTCTGCAGACTCTTTAGCCGTGTCTACTGTGTAACTGGGCAATTGGCTTTGTAATGCTGTGAAGGGAGCTTTTGCTTTTTGAAACACATGGGCTGCTAATCTTGAATTATTATAATATTGATCAATAATGTCTGTGATTATGTGAATCTCTGGAGAGCCTGGCAAAGAGGAGAGATTCAAATAAAAACAGCCAAAAGAATAGAAGTTGCAAGGATCCTGGAGATGTAAAAGGCGTATTTGGGACTTTTTTAGTTTTCCTGTATTCAGCTAGTTAGTCTTTGCACACTGCAGTAAACTGTGTCTTTGCAGCAGTAACAGTTGTGTAGCCATGCACTTGACAGCACTGATGCTCTTGCCATGCTGTGTGTTGCAAAGAGCCCCGCAAGGACCCTGGAAGTTCCCTCTAACCTGCAATTTTAGTGGTTTTCTTTTGTTTTTTTGTTTTTGTTGTTTTTTTCTTTGTCTCCTGAAGTTACAGAAATCTACGGCAGGGGATTGGGGGTCATGGGGAGGGTCAGGGGCACAGCTCAGCAGCTCCAAAATGAAACCTGTAGTTTCTCTTTTGATCCCCGTCCCCAAAATGTGTATGTAGTAATTCTGTAGTCTGGCTATATTAGCACAAAGCTGTCATTGACTTTAAAAATCTACGATTTCTAGTGCACTTGAGAAACTGAAATGAAAGTGTTAATAATCTGATCATGCATGATTGCCTTTAGTTCAGTTCTATAACAAGCCTGCTGGAATCAGAAAGAGGCAGTTAAAAGTACTATCAGGGGTATAAGTTACATTTTGGGCTTCTTTCTTCCCTTCTTTCTGTAGCGGTCTTATAGATGGCTGAAAACTGTTAAATCTTACCAGTCCCTTCTGCAGTCATTAATATGTACTTCTCTCTTCTCCTGGGCTTACCTGCTGGGCTTATGACCCATCATGGAAGTAGTTAGCAAGGAAGAAAGAACAGGAAAAGAAGTTTGTCTACCAAACGTGCTAGGAGTTTGCTGGCGGTGCTATCTCAGATGAAATACAGAAGTCTAAAACATTGCTTTTCTATAGGATATGAAACAATGCTGCCACTTGGATGTTTTTCATTTTTTAGGTTCTTTTTCTTGATCTGTTAAGCTGCTGGCAGAGGAGTTGGTGACTAGCTCTGTGTGCTTGTGGAACGCAGTACCGCTGCAGCTCTGCCGTTCCTATTCACATGCATCGAGCAGTGGCTTTCCCACATATTTCAGAACGACCTGAAATCGATTTTTTTATCCTATTCTGTATTAACAACACTTTGTATGTTTTACTACATTAACACGAGCTAAAAATCTGTCAGAGGAGTTTGGCGCTAGCGGCTAAGTAAACAGTCTGAAGTCCCTGAGCTGTGTCCTCGCTGCCTGGTCCATGCATAGAGCGGTGAGATTGTGTTTTGGGATACTGGAATCAGTCATACAGACAGGGCTCTGGTCTGCCCAGCCTCTAAAAGCTACTCTGTGGTAACTTGCTAATGCACAAGCTTTTAGCTAAGCCTTGAGGAAAGAATGCATCTGTTCCCTGTTTCTTGCTACAAGATAGATTGTGCAGATTTTGCCTGGAAAATGAGGCCTATGGCCAAGACTGGAAACGTTGGCTACTGTAGCTGTGGAAAGGAGAGATTACATTTAAACAAATGGGAAAATATAGGGGACAATAGAAATGCTGACCCTGCCAGCCTGAGAAAAGGGTATCTTGAGCCCAAGTTGCTGAGAAACAGCTGTTTTTCTGAAGGTTGGGTGGAGAGTAGATGCAGGGATCAATTGAACAGGGCAGAGATTGATGGACCGGATTAACTACTGTGGCACTGAAAACCAAAATCTATCGTCTGTTATTCAGGCACTTCCCTAATGAAAATAAGGCAGAGCAATTTTTTTCTCTTTATTGTTTAGTCTCGCCCACGATCAGGCACTGAAGCTTCTTTTCAACTTGTACTAAAGGGATTTGAGCTTTCTTCCTGCCTCTCTTTCTGTGCAAATGATCAGTCTGGTTAACTTCTGAGTTTGGCTTTTCCTGGAGCCTAGGAGCTTTGCTTTCCCAGGCCTGAGACTGCGTTTGGGGGGAAACAAAGAGTGGCTAGTTCAGCCCTTCTGGGCGAGGTGAACTTAGTGTTTGCCTTGCTTGCAGGAAAGGGTGGTGCTTTTTATATGAGGTGAGTTGTCCTGTAACAAGCCTTGACCTGAGGGAAGAGAGGCTTCCCTGTCATGTGCCCGCTTCTTCCCTTACCGCGGTGTGGGATACCAGATGAGAGAGCTGTTGCACTAATAGATTTTTGCTCTGTAGCATATGGTAGGGTTTCTGCAGTAGTTCAGGTCTGGTTAAATGCTATGGCTGTGTTGTCAAGGCAATGGTTTTTAAAGTACTGTATTGCTTAGTCTCTCTCCAACATCAAGCTGGGGGTAGGATATGCCCTTCAGCTTCGATGTTCCTGTAGTCATGTTCTCTGCTAGCCTTAGTAATCACAAAGTCCCGACTCGTTATCCCAATTTTATACAAGATTATGTAGGACTAGATTTTAACCCATTCTGCACAGAGGATTGACCAAAGGAAGAGGAAGCTGCCTAAACTAGCTGACACAGCAGCTGTCCACGTGGTTACTCTGGTAAATGCAGTTTTGATGCTCAGTCTCTGCACGCTACAAAGTCTTGCATCATGTAGCCTTTTGCCTGTACCATCCTTCTTGCCTTAGTCCATTTCTGAAACAGGACTAAAGCTTTTAGTCCTCTCCCACGTATCACTTCCCTTTGCAGGACAGGGAGCATGTGCCATCTGCTCTTTCCCTCTCACACTTTCCATTCTGTTTTCTTCTTCTGTTCATTAACTAATTCCAAAATTCAAGCTCTGCTGATTAATTCCTGGTGAAATTCACAAGTGTACACGCAGTACTAAGGGGAAATTTCTCTCATGCTTGCATCTTTAATTTAGTGGCCAGTTACTCCTCTCTAGATATATGCTCTGGTTACCTTCAAACTGGGCCGTGGGTTGGGTGGTCCTTAGTCTGATCCAGCGCCACTCATTCTGCATTTATTCTGCACTCTGTGCCTAGGACCCCTTGTTTGAAAACACATGACGTGTGTTAGGCAGGCTGCAGAATTCGGCCTGTGTGGGTCGCTGAAGTATTATTTGCATCTGCTGCGTTTTATTTCTTTGTGTTGCTGTCATTTTCTTTCCCACTTTTCTTTTTTCCTGAGGCCCTCGTGGGGGAAATAAGTGTCCAAACAAGGCCTGCAAAAGACTGGGGAGTTTGGACCTCCTGTTGGAGTGCTCGGCTGTTGACGTGCCAGCAGGAAGGAAACTATCTTCACTCCTTTGTGGCAGCTGGTTCTGGGATCAGAGGTTGCATGCAACTTCGAAACCTCTGCACATGAGGTGCTCAGGTAGCATGCAGTAGGTCTGCACCAAGCATGCCTGGCTTACAGAAGAAAGAAGCTCTCTCTGCCTGCTTTCTTTGCTTCAGCTGGTGTCCAAGAGCTTGGACGCTTTCTCCTTGTCTATATCTGAAAGCTACAGTATCCTTGGTGTGCTTGTACAGCCTCCTACTCCCAGCTTCTGGGCACAGGCTTGAGCTGATATCCTTGTCCTGTATTGTTAGTCTTGCTGGTCTGATCTCTGACTAAACTCTTCCTTTTGGTTATCAAAGGGGCAGGTGTTGGCACCCCAATATCTCTAGAGAGTGAGCAAGAAAGCAGGAGAGTACTGCAGAGATGGCAGAAAGCTCATTTGTGGGACAATTATGGGCCCCTAGGAGGAGAGGAGAGGCGCTTGTGCCAGAAGAGGCTGAGCTCTTCAGCTGTTACTCCAGTAATCAGTGGGGGAAGAGGAAAGGGAGGAGATCCTATAGCAGAGTTTGTCATAACTGTTCAACAGATGGATGTTCTGGGACTTGTGACCTGGCTTCACCCTCCGTTCCCCCCCCCCCCCCCCCAAAAAAAAAAAAACCCACCAAAACCCTGTATTCAGAGCATGCATTCAAATATTCCTATTAGGATTCCTCTGCCAGCTGCTCCCCTCTCCTTGACTGCCCCTGTGCTCTACCAATATGACACTTCTGGAGTCAACTGAGATAGCGTCCAAGTATGACCAGGAAAGGTGAAGCCATAGTGTCACGTCAGGTCCTGCCACATCTCCCTCTCTGATTACCTGCCTTGTCCCATGCCATATGTTGGCTTTTTCCCTGTTGCTGCAGAGCATGCCTTGTGGCTGTTCTTCTAATTAGGTCCTCCGAAGTGGCAGAACACAGATGAAAAACCTGTAGCCAGAAACATTAAGGGAAAAAATGAAATGAGAGAGGAAGGAGATTTTTCAGATTGATGTGGTGGTATTAAAGCAGGTCAAAAGCAGCTGGTTTGATGCTGAGGCCCTGAGGTGCTTCTGAAGTTACTTCTGTTTTGTAATTTCAAGCTGCCATTGGCAGTAATTGCTGCTGCTCTGTCTGATCAGGAGCATCCTTTCTTCACGTCCGTGTTTGATGGTGAGAAGCATACATTTCTACGGCTATTTTGGGTGGGGGAGCTGTGCCTGGCAAAGAGATGGGTAGGGCAGGTTCGCCAGGTCCTTGGACAGTTTGGTGGGTCACTTGTCATCAGTGATGCAGAGGCTGGACATGGTCTGAACAAATCAGGGCTCTTGGCCCTTTGAAACAGCACGGTGATGAATTTTTATCGCTTGGTTTGAATCAATCTAGAAGAACCTTTAAATAAGGACATATTTCAGGATCTAGGTCAGCCTTGCTGCTTCTTCTGTCCCAAAGAATAAACAGCAGTTTTATACCTGGGCTCATGGTAGCATGCAGATAGCAAAAGATAGGGCTGCACTTTGCCATTAGAACAGATTTATCTCATGCCATTACAGTTCAGCTAATCTACTTAGAGTAATTTAGGAACAAGGCCGTAATATTCCCAGATTAGTCTTTCATCCCTTCATTATTATTTTAGTGTGAGGTTAGTAGATCATTGAGGGTTTTCTGATTTGGAGGGTTCTGTGAAGAAGGCTTTAAAATGAAAAATCATTTCCACTAGTTGAACTGTTGAGATCTACTCAGGGTCACTAGAAGTGACTGTACTACTTATTCTAGGAATTCATCATCCTTTTTGCAGAACCTGAGACATTGTACTTTATATTTCCAGGTTCGTGCCTGTTGCTGGAATTATTGAGTTAGATCTCTAGGCCAAAGGCATGAAGCCGATTTCCATGTTTCTCTTGTTTCTCAGGACTTGGCGAGCGCTGTCACTGCCAAATCTTTTATTGTGGCAAGATCCTCCCCCACCTTCCTACTAGCCCCCTGTATATGAATGGGTGTACTAGGTCAGAACCAAGGGATAGTGATGTTTGGCAAGCCGCTCTTGACAGTGACCAGCAGTAGAAGCCTGGGCAGTATAGCAATGCTTTCCTCAAAGTATTTCCCCAGTCTTGAGCAACTTGTAGTTTGAAGATTTTTCTGAACCATGGGATTCTCTTTGTATGCTGGTACTATGTATGACTCTTTTTTTAAAGCAAAGTAGTTAATTGCTTTTTTGAATCTGTATATAATTGCCATTCACAATATCCTGGGACAATCAGGACAGATCAACTGTGCATTATGTGAAGAAAACAGCAGGGGGATATGATCAAAACAAAATCCCAAAGGAGGAGATTCATTTGACTCTCCCAGTTCTTACATTGGCAGAGATGGTGAAGAACTGTCTCCTAGTCGCCTTCTCCATGCAACCCTCATTTAGCAGGTCATAATATCTAGTACTCTGGTTCTGTGTGTTGTCGCTTCTTCTCAGAAGTGTAGTGGCAATCTAGATAAGACAATAATGGCTGGCTTTTCATAAGGAATGTTTCCTCAAGCAGCCCTATCAGATATGTATTGAAAAGACATCTCAATGAATCATGTATCGTGTATTACTGTACTGCAGCTGGGCACTTACGGCCTCCAGGGCCTAATAACCATTATGAAAAGCAAACTAATGAGCTAAAGAAGTGAAAAGCTGTAGATA
Source organism: Dromaius novaehollandiae (assembly GCF_036370855.1). NCBI lineage: Eukaryota > Metazoa > Chordata > Aves > Casuariiformes > Dromaiidae > Dromaius > Dromaius novaehollandiae. Next base: position 44,696,111 of record NC_088104.1, read on the forward strand.
CTGCCAGTGCCAAATCCTTGGAGCCCTCTGTTCCCCCAGCCACAAGAATTTCTGCAGCAACTCTGTCTTTTCTTGGGAACCTGTTTGAGAAAGGTGGAATGCTCTTGTGCAAGTCAAGTCGGACAGGAATAAGGACAGAAATTGGCCTAGAAACATGCTGCTATTGATACTTTTTAACACTAGTTTAAAATAGACTGTGGAAGCTTTAGACCTCTGGGGTGAAGTCTTGAAAGATCAGTTCAGCTGTCTCAAGCAACTTGGCACTGCTGAAAATGAGGAGGCCTGCTTCCTCCTTCCCCTTCTCCTGACTGCATTGTCTTCCTGGCCCTGGTGCTGACTTGGTTTGGATCAGCTTACTAAACTAGCAGAAAACTAACCCAGGTAGAAGTGAGTTAGATTTTTCTGCTGCAGGTGCACACCAGAGCTAGCTTGGGAGGGTATGGGAGAAGGGGGAAGTAAGACTTCTGCCCCCCCCCCCCCCCCCCCCATTGCAGCAACAAGCTCTTCCATTTGCCTGTGCCCTGAGCTCCTCTCTTCTGGAGTCTGCCCGCTATTGTATCTGTGCCAAGTTTCCAAATGTCATATGTTGATAATGCCGCTGGTACCGATACCAGTGCACATCGCATGTCGATCTTTCCAGAGGAAACAGGCCTGTCTCTTTGTCATTAACAGAGAAGTCAATTACAATTGATTTTTTTTCTCTAGTTCCATTAGAGACAAGCAATACAATATTCCATTCAGTATTCCCTGAAGCAATTCAACACCTTCCAGACCTCTCCCTTCTCCCCAAATTATCATTGAGTTTTCTGCCTTACAGCAGAGTTTGAGAAGTATATCTGTATAGATGGGTGTCTCCTCTTTTTCATAGACTTGGACTCTTGGCAGAAAGCCACACTGAAGAGATTTCTGTCTTCCATTTATGTTGAAAGTAAGTTGCTGTAGTCTTTAAAGTGAATGTGAGGCCCCTGAGTTTCATGCAGAAGCAGCTGGTCTTGCTGTACTGATATGTGCTTGCTGATTGATGGGCACAATCCTGTCAACAGTACGTGGGGCATTGGCATACAGAGACCTTGAAGTGGTGTGCTGGAAACATTGCTTGTCCAAGCATGTAGTGGAAGATGCTGCCAGTGTGCCAAGAAATTGGATTTACTGAATGGAGAGTTTATTAAATTAAGTCAAGCTTCCTTCTCTAATGATTGAGTCTAGCAGAGGCTGAGGACTGCATACCTGAGGTGTGGCTGGCTCCACTTCAGGCTTGCTGTCTGTTGCCTGACGTTTTTCTGGAACAAAGATTTTGCTAGAAGCCCATGTTGATAGATGCTTAAGGGTTATTTCTGCTTAGTGAGGGTCTTTTTGGGTGGGAAAGCAGAGGAGTTAGACTTCGGCTTCTTTGTCACATGTCTGCTGCTATGCTCTGAACTTGATGGCAGACTGATCAAGAGGCCGCACACCTGCATGGACCATGGAGACAAGATGGTCTTTCCTACAGATCAAGTGTCTCCTCTGCCTTCTGAGAGGGCAGACCTCACAAAAAGGCACCCTGAGATAGATGCTTACCATGACAGTATCAAAGGAACAATTCAGTTATGGCCATCTAGCAGAACCCTTTCCTTAGGGCTAAATTGCAATGTTTAGGGTAGATCTTATGCTCCTACATAATTGGAAGGCAATGCAGAATTTATATGGTAATTCTACAAATCTCCCAAGGAGAGGCAGGGAAATTGTTAGCTGTGAAGAACACTTGTGTGGATTTTGAAGAATTTTCCTAAGATTTCTCCCAACTTTTTCCCCACATGTGCTTCCTGTGTTGCTTACTGAAACAGAGCTTAATTGGGTGCTTGTATTTCTGGACATGTGTGAAGCAGTGTGAGGGCTTCAGGAATAAACTCTAGGCAGGCCTCCCCTAGTTCTGGCAAGCTCAAGTCTGTAGTCCTCATTGCTGCTGGAACAGTGACTGGCACAGGGAACAACTGGGATGCAGAGATCAAGCTTGGATGTTACTTTTGGAAGGCATTTCTATGTCAGAAATAAGAGAAACAGTTTTTTTCCACAAAGGAAAGGCATGAGCACAGTTATTTCTGAAAAATAAGATGTGGGGTGAAGTACCTGATGCCTCTGGAGCTGGACAATGCTAGAGACTGAGGGAATAATAATACATAGCAAAAAAAAACCCCTTCTCTCTCAGCTTCTCTCTGCCTTCTGTTTTGTCCATCTAGGCTTATTCCTTAACCAGCAAAGAAAGGACAGGATACAGTTTATCTGATTTGTGCCCCATGGGGAAGAGAAGGCTGGGGACTGAAATGGTCGCTCTGTCTTCCTGAAAGCATCTCTTTTCCCTGTCTGCCCAGATGGATTTTCTGTATGCGTTGATTTTTACTGTATCATTAATTGCCTAAGAGCCCTGGACCTGTCTGTCAGAAGACAAACCTCACTGTACATTTAATGGTATCTTGTAAATGGCTAGCTAAAATTAATACCCATGTTCCTGTCCCTTCTCTAGCTGTTCTTGCTTTCCTCCCCCTTCTCCCTGGGCAGGAGCTCCATCCTCTCCTTCCTGTCATTTGAATCTCTAATTTCGGACAGTTTTGACGTTCTTCTCTTGACCTTCACAGCTCAATCTTGCTGCCTTCTTCCCTGTGGAAAACATCTGTGATGTGATATGATCTTTCTACTCTGCACGTGCTGCTGAGATGTGTTTTTTGTTTGGTTGGGTTTTTTTACCCTGAAGTTATGTGTCTGTATTGTCTACTCAATTCAATTTCTGCCCAAGATAGTTGTATTGCCTGGAAATATAATGAAGTATTGATCATTGTGCACACAGCAGTCAAATTAGTTAATATATTATGTGCAACAGTGTGTCATTTCAGTTATGTTTGGTACCTACCAGCTTAAGTAGTGTTTTGTGTGTGTTAAGGGAAAGGGGGGAAATCTGTGCCTAGATACTTAGGTTTTCCTTCGTTCTCGTCTTTTAATAGTTGAGTCCCTTGGTCAGGGGTAATCTAGGCATTACTAATTTGTTGGTGATGTTGTTTCTGGCATGTTCTGGCTGGTTATTTGATCTCTGCTGGTCATAAATTTCTAAGAGGTGCTCTGTGCTACCTCTGTGGTTACTGCCAAATTTGCTGGAAGCCAGGTTTAAATACTTCCCGTTAACATCTAGCCTTCTGGCGGCTTCCTGGAAAATGCCATCTCCTCCCTTACTCAAGTGGAGCGAGTATCTGTCAATGGCTGACCTGATACAAGAACTGGGTAGCTGTTTGCTGTGAGATGCCTTCCTCTGCCAATTCTCCACATCATGGAGGGGACAAATAAGTGAAACTTGTCCTCTGGGCTCCCTGATGGTCTTCCCTCTGGCCACACTCCTGTGCCTCTCATAGACCTACAGTGGGACTGCAGAGAGCCATTGTGGGTATGCTGCTTAAGAAGCACAGATGGAGAAAAATGTTTCTTTGCTGTGAAGTCTTGGTACCAATTCACACTGGATTCTGTCCGTCAGAAAGGTTTGAAAACCTCTGGTCAGAGAAGGCCTTCAAAACGAGCCTTGTGCCTAACCTGAAACTCTGTCCTTGCTGGCTTACCAAGTACTACAGATATCATAAAAACATCACATATCCTGACCTCAGTCAAAATGGAGAGATACAGAGCTTTCCCCTCTGTGTCCCTCTTGCTTAGTTGCTCGAGTGTCTGTGATGAGCTAAACCGTGTTTTGTTAGGAGAGTTTTAAGATGTTGAGGATTTAAATGTTGGACTACACAACTATGTGGCTGTTCAAATTAGCAGTTACAGTGCAGCAAGTGCCTGATGATGACCTGTAAAGACATTTAGGTGTTAAACCATCTGTTGCTACATCTCTGAGAAGGAGTATCAATTTTTGGCCAGACTGAAGGATCCAAGTAGACCTGCAATGCATACTGCCAAGCACCTAGTCAAACTGGCTTAAATTAGACTGGATGGACGGAAGAGTTGAAGCCCGTATTACATGTTGTAGTACATGGTGCTCTGTATGGAGTGTACTGACCTTTGGCTTGACTTGTGGAACGTGAGTGTAGGGAAGACACTGAAGTTCAAAGGTTGGAAATAGTCCTAACTGAAAGGCAAGCTTGTGCGCTGCTTGAAGAAGGGTGGAGGGATCTGTCAGTAGAAATGCCATCTATATAATGCTCTCCTGTATAATTCTGCTCCTTCAAAGAAATGCTGTTGATGGTTCAGGAGATGTCAGAGTGAGCTTTGCCTGCATAATGCTGTCTCTGTTTTTGTGCATGTTTTCCAATTACAGTCCTGCACTGTCTATAAAGCTCAAAACTTTGTGTGTGTGTGTACATATATATATGTATTTTTTTTTTACTCCAGTTGTGCAGATATAATAACTTCTCTGTGTCTTATGTTTGAGGGGCAGGAGCTGCAGGATGTCTGGTTACTGCGAGACAATCTTAAGGTTGTTTTTTCTTCATAGAGATGTTTCTTACTCAGATTTTCTAAGGAAAAACTTCCCTGAAATTCCATTTCTAGTCTGTTTGCAACAAGAGTCAAAGAAAATGGAGGGGGAAATTTTTGAAACTGTTTCATTTTGCACCATTGTATTTTCAAAATGAATGAGTTGAAGTAAAAAGTATTAAAATGCTTTTGATCTGGATAGTTTTATAATCTCTGTTAATGCTACCTTAAATTCTGAACTTGTTCAAATTTGGGATGTGCCAAATGTCCCAGATCTGCAAGTATTTTAGCAAAAATAACAAGGTACCATGTGTTCCTGAATGAAGAGAATACATTGTTCTAGAGGTCAGCCCAAGGGCTCACTGCTTTACAGAAAATGCTCCCGACTAGCTGCAAACTTGCATGGCCCATGGATGCCAGCATGCTGTCACCGTTGCTCTGTGGCACATTTAAATACATAGCTTGTTGTGACAGTCTTAGTTTACTGTGCAATCCTCTAATAAATTTTCTGTACAGAAGGGATAGAATGGGGCTTTAGGCCTGTAGGAGACTCAAGTTGCATGGTACCTGAGAAACGGCATCTCTTTTGTACAGCTTACTCTATTTATGTGCATTTGTATATAGTAAGGTGCAGAGGGAGGGTTGGAGGTGCAGCCTTGTCATGATTTTGATATAACATTTAGCTTTGTGACTGTTATTTGTGCCTCGTCTTTCCACAACTCTCCAAGGTGGATAGAGCATACTGATGCCCTCGCGCGGCAGCACTGGAATAGCTGAGCCCTGGGATTCTTGCCTCTTTTTTTTTCCCCCATTCCCCCTCTGAGAAAAAGATGAGCTGCAGCTCTCTCTAATGATTTCATCCTCATGACTTACCATGCAGGTGAGCCACAGGTTCTTGCAGGAACGTGTTTCACTGAGTCACGTTGTGTGAATGCTGTCCGGTCCGAGGTGCTTTAAAGAAGATGCTTCCTATCTCCTGTCTCTCCTATGTCTTACCAGTGGAGGGAGAAAAAATTGCTTCAGATGCTAAACCTGGATCATGTGAATGAGGAAAACTCAATAAACAAAACCAGACAGACTAACCTATAAAATATATTCTCCTGAAAAGGCATCTTTTACATACTTATTTTTTCCCCTCTTTCCAATAATTTTCTGCCCTCTTCCTTTTACCAGCACCCTGTTTTAGCATTGAGAGAACTGCAGCATTAAATGAGGCTCTGTGCTGTGTATTTTGAGAACTCGTCCTCAATATCTGATGTTAAAACAGTTATAGAGAACATATGAATGTGTTCATAAATATGAAAAGACATTGATGTATGTGCATATCTAAATCTCTCATGCACAAATTGCCTGAGTTACAAAATTGTCTGAGGGAGGAGTGGATTCAACTGTATAAAGCTGTTAAACAGTAAAATCAGTGTTTTGGATAAAAACAGAAGTCTCTTGTCTGCTGTTCCAGTAAAGGAACCCTTCAGAAACTAAGGATCAAATTGGAGAAACTCAGATAGGAAATCTGCCTGTTGTCAAACCTAGGAAAGGAGTTTTGAGGCTGCTTGGTAGGGTCACCACTAAATCCATGCGTTGAGAGTGTAATAAGAAATAGAGTTGAGCAGAACTGGCTCCCCTAAGGAGCTTGAAAGAGCATAAAATGAAGTGATAATTTGAAAAAGAAATGCCGGATACCGAAACAGATGTAAGAGAGGTTATAGGAACCAGAGACTGGAAAATGGAAAACTGAAACTGGAAACTAGTCACAAATTCTCAGCAGAGATAACGTATCAAAGGAGCACGCTCTCTGGGAAATACCGATTCTCTCTCTGGGAGTATTTTTAGAGGGCCCTCCTAAAGCGGGTGCTTTTTGTACCGGCTCAGCATGAGGGTGAAGATAAGAAATTCTGCTTGTAGAAAAGCAGTGGTTTTTTCTCTGCTCTAAACCTAACGATGCCCATTGCTTTGTTCACCAAAAATGACTCTGGGCTGTAGTGTAATACTCCTGAGCAATTCCCTCTTTATGCTGTCTTTGCCTGTACTGAGAGCGCTGCCTCTGCCAGGAGTCTGAAATGGAGTATGGGGAGAGAACAGGAAATAGCCCTTTTGATTCCAGTAGGACACTTGCATCCAAACTCCGTATGCTGGTAGTTCTGGTACATTCTGCCTCCTGGGAGAAGATGGAGAGTTTGGATCTCTATATTATGTGGCTCTGACCAGGCAGATCCAGAAGCCCATTAGTGTTCTCTGGTGCAGGAGCTCTCTCCCGCAGGCTGCTTGCACATCTCTACAGCACGCCTTGCACGTCTCTACAGCAAAGAAAGCTTACGTGTCTGTGGGGAAAAGGTTCTTTGCCTCCTGGATCAAGAAATGTATTGAATTTCTGGGACATGGTGGGGGTTTTCAGCTTGCTGTCCTGTGGAGCCATGCATTAAGTGTTGCTCAGCTCTAGGCTGTGTGGCCTTTTTGGATAGAGGTGACCTCACAGCGAATTCATGTCTGCTCATTTCCTATATTTGAAGTGTTATTTAACTACTGAGAGCTGAAGATGAAGTTTTAAACAATTTTATGCAAGACTGGCAATGCTCAGGTTCAAAGCTAAGGTAATGATCACATAGATGAGCACGGGCATTTGTTCATGAGTCGGGTGCTTTATCTGGGTGAGAGAGAAATACAGCAGAATTTATGTGAGCAGAAGGATGGAGAACTCAAACTTTCATGTGGAGCTTTTTCTTCTTTGGATGTCAAAACTTTCCTAGAGAAACTCCATTTAGGTATTTACTAGCTAATATACAGCTACAAGACAAGCAAATTAAGGTAAACTGTTTTTTTGTACTTCCCGTAAGTTGTAAGCACCAGGTAAGATAGCAAGATCTTTTTCAGATCTGGCTCTTTGAAGATTTAACACTGCAGAAGGTTATTGAACTCTTGATTTCTCAAACTTTTCGAAAGAGAATGTAGTCAAATGTAATCTCATTAGTAGGAATAGAAAGGATATTTTGGGGAAATCTCTTTAAAATACAAGCCTGCAAGGCATTGTCAAAAAGCATAGAGATTTTTCACTCTTTTGTCTCCCATAATAAGTCCAAAGAAGGGAATTTACCCATTGGTAAACATGAATACTTTTGGTATCAGAATAAATCTTGTTGTACATATTTGCTATTATTTAAACTTTTATAGAAATTATATTTTATTTGGTTCCTCTCTTCTACCCACTGCTCCATATCCAACCTGCAATATCCACACAAATATCTCTCTTCTGTGTGTATCTTTTGTTACTGTTAAAATAGAAATTTTATTCTCTGTGGAAAGGAACTTGTTTGACTATCCAGAATATGTTGTGCCCTGGGCTCCCTGGAGATGTCAAAGCATGGATTACCAGGTAGAAGAGGCATCATCCTTTCTGATGGCTGACCAGTAACTGATCCAAACAAAAGTGTTTTGCTAGATCCTGGTGACATTTGCGGAGATATGGATTCAGGGCAAGTAAAGAAAGCTCATTCATCTTGGTGATGTTCATGGTTTTGTTCGAACCTTAAAAAGACTTGCTGCAGGAGGTAAAGGCAGCTCAGAACTGCAGCTCCTTATGTCCCTCAGTACCTTGTCTTTAGGATGTGATGACAAACCTGTGATTCATTGCCTTACAGATGCGTGCTCAAAGGAGCTCTGTTGCCAAGGTGATTTTTCAAATATTGTGTTTGCAAGGGCAGGTCTGTTCTGGCAAAGGAGCCGCAGCGCTGTCTGCTTTCCTCTCCTCACAAAAAATGAGGGCAGGCTCTAAAGAGGGACAGATCCGTCCATTCACACTGACCAGTTGGGAATGTAGAGCATGTGATCTGACTGGGCTGCTGAGAAGCTCCTGCTGTCCATACTTCCAGTGCAGTTAGAGCTAGAAAACAGAACCCTGCTGCCCTGCACGATTGACTTGTGTTGAGGCTGGAGCTGAGGGCTGACACGCACTAAGCTTGTGTGTTTTGCTGGTGGCACAGATCTTGTTTGAAATCTTGTCGTCAGCAGCTGAGGGCAGGGATGAAAACTCTTCTGCAGTGCTTCCTTTCTCGTGCCATGTCACGTGTGTGTTTCATGGCAGCATGGTACATGCAAAATGGATTTTAGTGCTTGTTCTCTCTGCCTTGGAGTGCTCGCCTGAGCCCCAACAGCCGGGAAGTTCTGGCAGCCCAGGGCTCTGCACAGGCTGCCAGACCCGCTAGTGAGTGCTTGGCTGGCTAGGCCAGACCGGGCAACGTGCTGTGGTGGATGAGCTGCTAGTTGACCTAAGCCTGCTCGTGCGTGTGTGTCCAAGCTGTTGCGTGGACACATGCGTGTCCTCCCCCAGGGCTTCCATTGCCTCTTTCCCCTCACGCTGCATTACTTTGAGGTCTAACCCTTGTTCCTCTAACTCAGGCTTTGAAGACGATTACCCTGAGACAGCATCCTTTCCCCTGTGACAGCAAAGCGTGGCGATGTGCAGGATAAGCGACAGTGAAATACCTAGCAAGTGCAGCTTGAGCTTGTTTGGGATACTAAAGTGCTCTTAACTGCTCACAGCATGAGAAGCTCTGAGTAGAGCAGACCTGATCAGTGGCCCTGAAGCATGTTCTTGTGCCTCTGAGGTCTCCTTCTGGACAATGTTTTGGTCTTGATGAAACCAGCGGTGCTGTGGTGCTGGTCGGCATGAGTAAACCACCACAGCTGGGGCCATGGCAAATAACTTATCCAAAGAGTAGGGGGCAGGCAAGATAGAAGTAGATGTGCATGTAAAGGATGCCTAGATTTTATTTCTTTGTGTATTGTTAATCTTATTTATTTTTTTTAGCTGTTGCACATGGTATTCCCCTGGAGAGTGTTGTTTTTCATGAGCCCAGTCTCATAGTACTGAGGTTCCATTTCTTAGAAATCAAAAGAAGTGGAATTTATAGGAAGATCGTTGACAGTGCAAAGCAAAAACATTTGGACTTTGTTTTTGGAGCTCTTGGGCTTCTTGGATATTTTTTGTTTCCTGTTTCATTCATGGTGCCTCCACTCACCTCCTTAAAATAACAAAATTAAAATAGCCTAACCTGTCTTTGATAACCCCCTTCTGATACTTCTGGTTTTTGTGTGTGCAAGTAGGGGTAGTGGGACAGCAAGCAGGTGCTGTCTCTACTGCCACAGAACAGCTACTCTCTGCTTGTCTTGAATTAGGGATGCAGTAAAGTGAAGCCATTCCTGGATTCCTTGCAGCCACCACAGATGGTGCCAAGCCTTTTAAAAATATTCTTGTGCACTTGTTTTCTCACTCGATGCGCCCAGTGATGCCTTGTCTCTGCGTATGCTCAGCAGAAGTAGATGACATGGAGGAGACAAGGAGATGGAGAAGAGAAAGACAGTGATGAGGAGGAGAGCGGCAGCACTGGGCTTATTAGAGACCCCGTTTGCAGAAGGCTCTGACAGCAGCTGTAGGTGTGTGCACTGTCAAGGCCTTGAGGGGGCCATTGGGGCTAACCCACTTGGCTTGTTTTTGACCTTTCTCACTAATTGTGCAGGGATCTTTCTTTTAGTTGTCTGTGGTACAATTTCATATCCAGTTCAATGGGAGGGATTCCAAGTACCCTGTGGAAGCGTGCAGCCTGCCCTTGCTTTAAGGCTTTCTCAAAGGTCACTGCTTATAAATGTGAATGTAGTCTCTCTACCTTTCCTCAACCCTTTTGTATCTGAGATAACGCTCAGGGCTTGCTTCACTTCTTCCAGTGGCTGACCTGCATGTCTCTGTCGTGTTCTCTCTTCATGTAGAAAGCATGATTACATTTGCCAGTCACGTTTGTACGAGGAAAGTGTAAAAAGTATAAGCTGCTTTGTACCCCAACAAGCAATCTGGAAAGTGATGTGGATATTTAATTTTGTTTTGTTTCACTTTATGCGTGGCATTTGAGACTGCATGCTGATAAGAGCTGAGGGCCTGAACTCCCAGATCTCTGGGGATTTTTTTGGAAACCATCTTCTCTATGGGGAACAAGTGCCAGCCTTCTTGCTGAAGGGAGCAGGATTTTATTTTTCTGTTGCATTTGAAGAAATGTCAAATTGTGCAAAACTTGAGGAAAAAACTAGGTCAGAAGTGTCTGCGGCAGAGAGGAGAAGAATGTGGTAATGAGGCTGCTCTCAGTCCTAGCTTACACCAGATCTGACCTAGGCTCCAAATGCCTGGGCTACCATGTAGAGCTTCCTGCTGTGAATAGGGGCACCCTGAGCTTATGTGCTACTTCACAGCCATAGTGTGAGTGCAGGATGAAAGGAGGAGGAGAAGAACGACTTGCTAGGTTTCCAAGGAAAATGGAAGGAATGGGCAGTGAAAAAGAGACACTGGAAGTTCTGCTGGACCACGTCTTGTTCCCAGTGGGAACAGGGAAGCAGGTATACTGGGTATTCTTTCAAGGGGCTTTATGTGCTGCTCACTTGCAAAACTTTCACTAGGACTGGAATTTTCACTAGGACGGGAACAGGAGCTTTGGGAGGGCTGGTGCCTTTGGGGAGCGAGGAGGCCCACGTTTCCAATGCAGTCGTCACCCTTGCGAGGGGCAGGGATGTGGGCTTAGCCTAGCACCATGTCCCCTAAGTCTGAATTACAACAAAGGAAGTTGCTTTCCTGTATTGTAATGCTTGATACCAGTGTTCAAGCTCACCAGCTCTGTAACCAGGCAGCTGGCAGAGTTGTACTTGCCTAGGTTTCTTAACTTTGATCTATTCAAGATATTCCTTATTTTCCTTAAGCAAAGAAGGGCAGCACATGGTAACTCTGGGGGTCCAGACTCCCCTGAAGTAGCATTTGGCCTCAGCTCCACAGTCTTGCACTTCTTGGAAACCTCACACTTAGGCTTTATGAGTGCAGTAGAGCAAAGGCAAACTGGCTGTCTCTCTTCTCTGAGGTGGCCAGGGCCATGAAGCTGTCCTCAGAGGCAGGCTGATGGGTTTTGTCTGCTTGCTGTAGGGAAGGCAGAAAGTTGGAGATGGTCAGATTTCCTGGCTGAACAGGGAAGAACCAAGTCTCTGGTGCAAACCTGAGATTCCCTCAGATCAGCTCGATCACAGGAAGACTTTTTGTTCTGCCTTGCATGCAGACATGGCACATTCTCATCTTCTGTGGCTGTTCTCTGTATGATTTGCTGTGGGGAACTCATTGTGAGACCTGGAAAATCTCTGAGACCTGAGGCGTTTGGAGTGTTTCAAGCATCCACTGACCCCCTAGCACCTTGGTTGTCTTCCCTTTGGGCTGTTTGGCTTTTATAAGTCTAGAAGCTGCAGTACGACTTGGTAAGAACTGCTGAAAATAAAATTTGTCGGTTTTGCCACTCTGCTCACAAAAATTTACATTGTTTTGGGGGCTGCTAAAAGCAAATATGTGCTAGAAGAGAAAGCAAAGAAAAGGTCAACTTTTTTGACCATGTGATTCTTTGACAAATAAGAATATCTTACTTGGGCTGTAGAATGGCAAGGTACTTTTGGAGGACTTCTTGCTCTTTTGTTGAAAGGAGTGTACATGCACTTGTTACGTATGTGACCCATTTTTTTGGTGGCTATGAAAAGGTCCAGGGGGCGGGAGGGGTGGGGGTTGAAATGTCTTTCCTTGAAAGCAAACTATTCCTCCCAAAGGTGGAAAACTGTTTCATGAATGAGATCACAACTGGTCGTGCGAAGTCTCTGAAATGGCATGCATTTCCCAGGACATCTGTCTGTCAGCGAGACCTGCTGGTCCAGCCCGTGTTCTGCAGATAGCAGTGCAAGGAGCAGAGATGTGCATTGTTTGCTGTTGAAACTGGTTAGAGCCACTGAAACCTGAGGCTCTTCTGTTAATTGTGGATCTCCCTGGTGTCTGAGCCTTTCTGCATTTATTTTGTGCTTTTGAAGTGTCACAGCTCTTGGAGTACTGAGAACCTTCTTTCTCTTGGTGCAGAAGAGACATGCGGGGAAGTAAGTAAAAAGTAATCCAGCATCTTTGCTTGCAAAGAGGTGTTGACTCCTGTGAACAGATTGAATCTGGATATTGTCTGGTCTTGCACTGAGCTGCTAGAATCTGTAGCAGTCATCTCTGAAGATGCTATGTTTTCCAGCAAAAAGAACCTATTTGTGGATTATAGCAAGTCTGTCGGGCACAGAGGTGTGTTTGGCTGTTACTCACTATAGTCATGCAAGACTCACAGGGAAAGGCCAGCCAAATGTGCAGGCAGCAGAAAGAAGCAACTTCACCCTACTCTACCTCTGTGGAGAAGTTTTCTTTGGAGATGGACTGAGATGAGAGTTGGCTTTTACTGTCTCCCTCGTATGCTTTGGGGTTGACTGGATGACAAGGTGGTACTCCGTTTGGTAGCACAGGAAAGGTAAAGGTCCCTGCAGCCTGTACTGGTAGGATACTGTTGCAGTGGTGCCTGATCCTGGCAGTCTGCTCAAACCGGGATTAGCACTTGGGCATCAAGGACCCCTCTTCCTGAGAAGTGCTGCTCCCCCTTTCCCAGGTTTGGCTTGCTGCAAGTTTTGGCTTGCTTCTGTGGGCCTGCAGCAGACTTGTGCCTCTGTCCTTTATGCACAGCTGGCCATAAGAGACCAGGTTGTGTAGAAACACATTTAACTGGGGATGGCAGCTGAACCATGCAGTGTCAGCAGCTGAGCCATGCAGATTCACCACCTGGCAAGCAGTAGACTGAAACAGGACTCCCCTCAACAGAGGTTGAGGAGAAAAGGATGCTGAGCGATAGCACTTGTATTCTTTGAGCAAAATGTTTGTCTGCATATAATTTTAAAGTTTTTTCCAGTATTTAAAAAAAAGGAAAAAAAGGAGACCTGTCTCCTAGCAGAGTTTCCAAGAGGCTAGCAGACATTGAGTGGTTACCATTTATCCCCTTGGATTTGCTTCAAGTAAGGCTTTTTGGAAGATGAGTTCAAGACCTGTTTCACTTTGCCTGCTGCAGGCAAGTCTTCCTTTTCCTGTAGGTGCCAGCAGACACTTCTGTAGCTGCTTTGTCTCCATGGGTTGCAGTTGCATCTCATAATACTTCCTGCTTGGGAAGGGGAAGAGCAGCATGGTCTGTCTGATATCCGACAGTGGCACTGTCTGTCTGATATCCTGTGTTTCATACTCCCTCTTCAGTGTATTCCCACCTCTACCCAGTGACTCAGCAGGATGTGCTGATAGTCAACTTTTTTTTTTTTTTTAAGAAACTTTCCAGGACTAGCAAAATGTATGTAGAAAAAGCAGGGCTTGGTTTATTTCATAGTCCTGGACTAGTGATGTATCTGACCTAACCTGCTGCCCCCCAGCGTGTTAGCAGCAAGATGGAGGTAATATGGTAAAGGCTGCAGCAGAAATCCATGAACAAAATGGAGCAGAGGCCACAGGGCTCTGTTATCCCTCAGTGCTACTCCTGCAAATGTTTTCCCTGTAGGCAAGCTGCATGCTATGGAAGAATCATGGGTGAGTATTTCTCTCTCTGATCCCACCATGTGTGTACCTGCCAACAGGGATGGTAACTCCTGAAATAAGCAGACCTTCTTTTGAGTGCAAAAAGATAGCTTTTTTCCCAGGAGGAAACCTGAGACCTGGCAGATCAGAATAGCTCCTTGTGGCAGCCATGGCTTCTCCATTGCAAGGTGGTTCCTGGGATCTGCCCATACCATGAACTGTCAAGGTCAAGCACCTGGCTGACATACGGCATTTTGCAATCTTCGTGGCCCCCTCTCTTCAGTAATCTAGGTTTCCAGTGAGACACAACCTCTTTCTGCCCTGGTAATAAAAATAACCTTTGTCTCTGTAGCAGGCTTGAGGCATCTTCCTTGCAGGCGGTCTTCAGAAGTAGATTTAAGGACAGTGACTCACTGGGCCACCTTGAGTATCTTGTGTGCCTGACAAAGATTGACCCTTGAAATATTAATCTTTATGCTGGAGAAGGCTGCTGAAGCAAGTGCGGATGGGAAGAGGAGGAACTGAGGACTTTTGAAGAGTGAAAAATGTTTCAAGCAGAGCGCGAGGTACCTCTAAAGGGATAGTTTTTTACCTTGTGGCTGAGGCTGAATGTGGTTGTAGCACCTTAAAACAGTACTTGGGAGGACAGAATTTGTCCCCTGAGTTGCCTTTCGCAGACTACTGAGCAAATTCTGACTTCTCCGTAACCTCCTGAGGGGATCTGCTGCAGCTTCAGCTGGCATGTCACTTGTGCGCTTATGCGGCTAACTAAAGATGAATCTCGGCTCTTTCCGCAGAGGGAGGTTTCATGCCCTTGCTGTAACTGGTCAGAGCCTGAGGATGTTTACCAGGCCTGATGGAGGCATGACCTTGGTGTGAGGACACGAGTCAAACCGCTCCTCTGGGTCTGTGATGGGGAAGCAGGGCTTAACAGTATGCTCTGTTTTAAATAACTGGGTGACTGTAGAAGGGGTGAGAATGCAGGTCCCATTTTAAATAGATGCCTTCCTCATTAGGCGAAGGAGGAACGCTTGTGTGCTGGAGTAATGATTAAACACTTGAAAATAATGTAGCTTGTTGTGGAATATAAAAGCAAATGCTGTATCCGTGGTGAAACCTGCCCCGTCCCAGCAGGACTGCAGGGGCTGTCATCTTCTCTTTAAGCGTTGTTTCACAAGCCTACCCGGAGCAGCAGGGCTTGGGCTGGGTAAAACCTGAATGCTCCCCGGCTGTGGTCCCTGTGCACCAAGTGCAGGCTGCCAGGCTGTCTCGGGGGGCTTGTCTAGGAGTAAGGGGAAAAGAGCCAGAACATCAGCCCCTATTTCTGGCCTTGCCATCTCCAGGTCTAGCTCCCTCTA
Organism: Dromaius novaehollandiae; assembly: GCF_036370855.1. Lineage (NCBI taxonomy): Eukaryota > Metazoa > Chordata > Aves > Casuariiformes > Dromaiidae > Dromaius > Dromaius novaehollandiae. The sequence goes on from NC_088104.1 coordinate 44,711,321, forward strand.
ATTCCACGTGATCCTGGTCCAAGGACACTTCTGCAGCCGTGCTTTCTGGGGGAGAGGAGGAGGGGAGCCGGCCTTGTGGGGAGCTGAGCTGTTAAATGGGGTGTGTGGATGAGGCCGATCAACCCCTGGGCTGAGTCCCGTGGGACACCTTCTCTGGCAGGCACAGAGACAGCAGCACCACTGTGTTGGAGGATGTCTTGGCTGGCTTTCTGCCTAGCTTGTGTTGTCCGTGATCCCTCTTCCAAGAGGAAAAGAGTACCTTCAGTGTTTCGGCACTGGCGCCTGTCAGGTCGTGCAGGAGACGAGGGGAAAGGCAGCCGTGGCGTACCACTTCCCAGTCCCTTGCAGTGAAAAAGAGCCTGAGACAATTAACAAGTGACACTGTGTAATTAAAGAAAAAAACAAAACCCCTACCTTTTGCTATTTGGTATACTCTACATATTTTTTTTAGTGAACTCATTATTCCACAGCTGTAGGCATGTACTGTTTTTTTTCCTCCTATTATACAACTGAGGCTAAAATTAACACATCTGTTGTTATTTAACTTCAATTTATATGGTACCCTGTTTTGCCAAAATACCGTGTTTCGAGCAGCAACACCCTTACTGCTATGTATCATCGGAGTTCTGGGAATAATACTTAAACACTATGTGCTATTTTTAATAGCTCTTACCAAAAGGGGGCTTGGTGCTTTATTTTAGCTGGCGAGGGGGCAAGTAGATGTCTGGTGTTGAAGAATCCTCTTCTGTTACAGTATAGCATGGCACAGGAGCAGATTTATGACTGATACTTCTGCTTGGGGCAGAGTCCTTGAAGTAATGTGCCTTCCTGGAGCTCCTTCAAAGTAGAGGTGAAGCCCATGTTTTGGCCCTTTTGGTTGTGCAGCCCAACTCGAAAAGTGGGATCTTGGGGCTTAGAGAAGCCTGTAGTATTATGGCTTTAACCTAGCCTTTTGATTGAGCAAGGCTTGTTCATGGATGCCTGGAAATGCTAAAACGGGTATCCTTTTAAGGTAGGATATATATATATATATATATATTTTATATATATACATACACATTTTAGACATATACACACATGTATGTGTATATATATACATATATATATATATATGCACATATATATATATAAAGTCTAAGACCATGACTGGAGTCTTTTACCAAAAAAACCATACAACCATGTTGAAATGAAGGAAGTAGTCCTGAAAAATTCTGCCTGTCTGCCTTCAAGGCAGGAGGATCCTGCAAATTGCCGGGAGTAGTAATAAGCATTTGATGTAGGAGGCAGAAAGTCTTTTTTTTTTTTTTTTTTTTTTAATCTGTTTGTTTAAAATGTTTTGTACTGCACAGATCAGAGAAAATAAACACATCCTCACTAACAGAAATAATTGTCAAGTTTACAGTATGTAAATTACCCTCAGCTAATGTAAGCGGGTTTTGCTCAGCCTTTTTCCTGTGAACAGGGTTTCAAAGGCAAGTGTTGTTTAAATTACATGTGGAATGGGCTGGGGGGGGGGGACACCCAGCCCCTTCTGATTTCACAGAAAAATAATTAAGATAGAGCTGCGGTCTGCCTTTGATCTCAGAGGTGCTTGCAAGCTAAATAATAAAGACTACCTTGGGACAGTGTGTGCTGTTAATTAACTAACTAAATTCTGCCTCCTGCATACGAAGCATTCTCCAGTGAGTTTCCAGCGGCTTTGGCACGCTGCATTGTAACTGGAAGTTGCCAAACACAACTTGGCAACTTCCAGCAGCAGAAAAACCTTCTGATGGGTGGGGAGGGATATAAAATGAAAACCTCTGTGGCAGATGCGGTGGGACTCTTGCATAGCTCTGACTTCCAGGGTTTGCTGCAAAAGGGCAGCAATGGGCCACTTCACGTATTGCTTATGGTGGGAGGAGGGGTATCTTCTCTGATGACTTCTCCGCAGCTTTTTGTGGGATGGGTTGAAGGACCAGCCTCAGTCTTGCTCACGTCTCCAGGTGAGGGCTGCTGCCAGACGTCTGCTGGCTGTTTGTGCCTCGGTGGTATGTAGGATGCTGAAACCCTGACAAGCGCCTCAGGAGCAGCCCGTTCCAGCCAGAAGGCTTTCGAGAGAGCGCTAGACTTGTGCGCTGGTCAGCAATCACCAACGTTAAGGCCTTTGAAGTTGTACGGCTGACTTGGCCTTGGGGACCTTGACAGTTGCCTGACAATACTATTTGGATGTCCTGGCTAATGTGAGGTGTTTTGGCTGTTGTCCAACGCACTTCATCATCATCATCATGATAAACCCCCAAATATGTAGCATCTTCAAGTTTGATACTGGCCTTGTGCGATTTCCCCCCCCCACCACCCTGCACTAAACGTGGGCGTATTAGGTTAGCTCATGGGTCCACCTAGCCTGCTACCTCGTTGACAGGACGGGAATACCACCTCCCTTCCCCCAGGCCTTCTCGGGTAATCTGCAGCTTAAGGACTCGGTGCTGGGGTGTCTGTCTTCCCGCCTGCGCAGAGGTTGGGCTCTTGCCAAGAAAACAGCTTTTGCGTTTCCTTAAATGTTCTGCTGCTGTTTGGGAAAAAAATAAATATCTGAATTGCTGTTATTACTAGAATTGGCCAGCTGGCTCAAGCTTTTTTTTTTTTTCTTCATTAACAAATCACGCCAGACGCTGTTTTCCCAATGAAGTAATGAACATGTTTTCAGACAAGGGGGACTCCCCCCCCCCCCCCCCCCCAATCAGCACTATCCCTGAGATCTGCAACCGCTCAGTGTATGCCAGAAATAGAGTGAAGGTTTCTAGTCTGGGCAGTTGTTCGGAGATCACGGGGATGCACTTTGCGATTTGCAGTTTGGCCTCTCGTGTTGCATCCTTGCTTCCCAGGCAGTGAAGCTGCAGGAATTTGGGGTGTGGGGGGATGATAGCAAGGAGCTGATTTGGGGAGAGTGCGAGTCAGAGCTGCAGCCCGGTGCCTTGCCCTGTGAGCCTGTGATCTCTTTAGCCTGGGTCTCTGCCTGTGGGCAGAGCTGGGGCAGAAATTAGGAGTGTAGCTGCTTTGGGCTTCATCTGGGATCTTTTCCTTTTGGGAAGATGAGCAGCTGACTGCCGTGGGAGCTTCAGGCCATTCGTCTTTCCCTTGAGTGGAGAGGGAGCAGAGGCGACTGCAGTCCCCATTCGGACATCTCGGTGGGGAGGCTTAAGTGAGGTGCAAGTCCCTCACAAATCACCAGGAACAGTTCATGACGATTCGAATTTTCATGAAGATTCAAATTTACATGAGACGGTTTGCTTTAGCATCTGCTTTGATCCCACAGCAAATGGGTTCAGGAGATTAACCCTTAAAATGAGTAGGTTTTTGCCCATTTTGTTTGCTGCGGGAGAGGAGGGGCTGCAGGAAGACCCCTGCCTGGCCACAGCTTCCACCCTGGCCGTGCAGTGCTCAGCCAGGCCCTTGGCATGACCTAGGCCTAGATGCGTACCCAGCTGCGGGTGTGCTTGATTTAGTGATATGCAGGTGGGGGAAACACGTATAGTAGCTTCAGTCACAGCAAACACTTTAAGACAACCCTACGCTTTGTAAATAAGTGATAGCTTCTAGGTATGGTTTTATTTCTTGCTTTTGGGTAGATAAATTGCAGTAACGTCTTTTTTTTCTGGGAGAAGAGACGATGAAAACTCTAGCTTCTTTCTCCTTGTCCTCTAGAAACTCGAAACTTTTTGTTGTCGTTAGTGTTATGAAAAAGCCTCCCCCCCCCGCCCTAAGCAGACTTGTTCTAATCTTAAGGCATTGGAGTGATTAAATTATGATCCTGCTTTTGTTTAAATCATCCTGAAAGATTCGAAGCTTCAGAGAAGTTCTCTTCAGTGAGTTGTTTTCAGAGTGGTGTTGAACTCCTTTATTCTGTTTCTTTGATTTCTGTTTGAAGGGGGAGAAAAAGGGTATTTCTTCTTTACCACACTTAAGAACAACCTAAGGTGAGAGGAGTAGCGTTTAGGGAGATTCTTCCTCTATTAGCATTCCTGTAGCAATATTCCCAGGATGTTTCAGTAGACTGAAGTCTTTCTTTTTTTTTCTTCTTTTAAAACACCAAAGATAAGATAAAATTTTATAGTGTCTGTAATGAATCTCCAGTAAAAGTATTTGTGTCTTTATTTTCCTTGGTTTTGTATATTGGTGATCAAAAGCTGGTCTCCAAGTACTGAATTCAGTGTTTAGTTGGTGCTAGCCTTTATTTACAAGCTATTAATAGTTGGCTGCTATCTATGGATGCCATATACCTGGATTTTTCACAACATTTCTACTCCTTTCCCTTACTACTACATGTTGGCTAGGCAGAAGCTGAGGACTTTGGTGAATCGCTTGCCGTTACGTGGATGCCCCATAGCCTTCTCAGAACACTGTATCTCCTGGATGTCTGGCGTCTGTATTGTTGTTTTTTTCCCCTGGCTTTATCAGTCTGCATATTTGCAGTTTGAAACTTCCAATTCTGGAATATTCAGGCCCCTCTGAATTTGTCCTCACTGGTTTGTTAGATTTATCTTAGCTTAGTAATCTGTTGCTCATGCAACCTCAAAAGGGAAACAGAACTAGGCCTAATTCAGATCATTGTAGCAACTCATCTTATTGCATAGATGTTTTGGGAGTGATCAGCACTTGTGGCTAGTTTTCAGAAGGAAACACTAGTCTATTCAGGCCAAATTCCCGCAGGAATGCAGCAGATTGAGAGTAAAGTTCTCTTGAAAAGTGTTGCTCAAGAACAGCTACTTAGCCTGAGAAAGCAGGGCTGCTGCTGCTAATCTAATCTTGTTCCTTATTTCTTATTTCTCAGCTGACAAGGAGCCGGTTTTGATTTGTTCAGCTATGGATTGAGATGCAGCCTGTCTGACACGCTGACAAATTCAGAAGTGGAGAAGGCTGAACAAAATTTTATGGGCTCTGCGGTGTTATCTTTATGAAGTGTCCAACACAGAAGTTGTATGCAGTAGCCAGGCTCCATCTTACATCTCTTCTTTTTTTTTTTTTCCTTCTCTTCCAGGTGTAGAAGAGAAAATAATTCTTTCAAAAAAAGAAAAAATGAAGCTGAGGAAAGAAAGATGGCTACAGAGTAAGTACTCCTCCAAAAAATGCTGTATCATGTGCATCTCACAGGGTGACTCTACTGGATTTCTCTGCAAATGAGGTGTGTTCTGTGAGTGGAAGTGTTGGGCAGTGTCAGAGCAAGGGCTGTAGGCAGTGGAAGCTGAATGCTTCTTGGAAACCTTCAATCAGTAACCAGTACATGGAATAGAAGTCCCAGGTATTGTCCCTCTTTCCAGAGGGCATTTAACACTCAGATTGAGTCTTTTCCTCGAAGCTATTTTTGATCTTCCTCCATGTGTGATAGAAGAGACTACATAAAGCCATTTACATAGCCTCCGGGTAAGGCACCGTGCCACTGTAGGGTTTAGCTTGTTGCTTTATACTGTTAAGGATGCAGTACAGATTAGCTGTACAGTCACAGCATGGGCTAGATGTCTCCTGAAGAGCTGTATGGATGGTAGGACAGTCTGGAGCCAAGCCCCATGCAGCCACGAGTTAATCCTCCGTCTCTGTGAGCAGTGGTGGAAGTATGCAGTGGGGCCTTGTGCCCCTTGATAAGGAAGGTCTCTGGGGAGTACTAGTTGTGCTACTGCTCTTTCCCATATGCCACGGGTCAGTGAACCTACCTACCAGACGGTTTTGCCTTTCTAGAGGCTGTGAAATAAGAGCCAAACAAAACCAGCCCATAGCAGAAGTGCTCCTGTTTCCTGTGGGAAGTGCGTCTGTATTTTCATTTCAAGTATCTCAGTACAGTAAGACTTTCAGCTGTGGTACTCTGAGGTACTCTGTCTTCCTATTAGTTATGTGCTACCTGTCCTAATGTAGTGAATTACTTAAAAGCTCAGATCTTACCTTTGTTGCACAGCTGTGTGCCTGGCATCCACTCACAGGTGCCAGTGGGAGCAGGGAGTTGCAGATGAGAGTTGAGGGGCCTCATTCTGCAAAACAGTTTGAGGTGGTCTTGTCTGGGGACCCTTCCAGAGGGCGGATGAGATGGCTTTGTCTTCCTTTCTGAGTGGAGTAGGGAACGAGGCAGCTTCTCTCCAGCTAGTAGCTCTGTGCTTTCAGCAGGAGCCTTAGAGAATCAACTCCTGGGGCTCTGCTTTGGTATGTATGGGGTGTAGCAGGAAGATTCCTCTTACCACCTGGAGTTGTTCTTGGGGCGGGCTTTTCCCTTAGCACCTTTCTGCCCAGCAGAATTGCTGACAGACTGTGCGTGGAGTTGAGTGGTGTGTCTTTCTGCTGCACCATATGTTCTCTGCTCTTGAGCTCTCACTGCTCTCTGAGCTTGAGTCCATCAGCCTGTGATGTCACCGGTCACAGTTAAGGTGTCTCTGCCTTTGCTTACATAAAAAGGTGGTAATTTAATACAACGAGGGCTAAGGAAACTTCCTTTCCATCACCAAACTTCCAAGTTACTCTGACATCTGCAACCCTCGGTCAGGCACAACACATAGATGGTTGTGATAGTCCTGATATCTGGCCTGCTGGTTGCTATTTCAGTGCTCCTAAAGTGTTCTCCCTGTGTGTGTATTTGATACTATTGTGGGGAACATAGCATAACTAAGCTTCCCCTAGTCTAATATCCTGTCTCTAATCATGACAAGTAGCAGATGCTGTACAGGAAGGTGAGTTCTCAGCAGAATGACAGTGAATTCACAGAAAAGGGGTACACAGAGGTCATGTCTTGCATTTCATGCAAGAAACAGAGGACAAACTCATGGACTTTGGTGACGCCACTGCTCCCATATTCAAGGTCAGTCACAGTGAAGATGGGGAAAGTCCAGAAGAAGGCTCTCATGCTCTCAAAGCTGCCCTCCTGCATGTTTGTCTTTACGGCAACAGTCTTTCTCAAGATTACATATGTTGTTTTGGCCCTAGCGCAGGCTCCTTTCCCCTCTCTTGGCTCTAAAATTACTAAACCGAGTGAATAGAAATGAAATGCACAGGCTTTGCTTTGGGGAGAACCCCAAGATAGAAAATTTCAGCCCAAATTAGCTGTCTGAGAAGATGCTAGGTATTAGAAGTGCTTTACAGATATGGAAGTACCTAATTGCTGGCCCTCTTTACGCCCCCACTAAACTTGCAGCCAGTTGGCAAATACCAGCATTCTCTCAGCAAATGCTGTGCTAAGGCTAGCCAAGTCCCCTAAGATGTCTGTTAAAAAAAAAAAAAAAAAAAAAAAAAGTCAGCAAGTGTTGGTACCAGGTGTAGAGCTTTTTATCGAGACAAAAACTGAGTAGCTGGAAAGAGCCTATATACATATCAATAAAGAAACTGATATTATTAGCTGTTGGAGCAAAAGGAACTCATATTTCCCAAGATGGTGTTTTTTCAGTGACACTGAGTACTTTAACATTGTGATAGCTGACCTCAAAGAGCTGCAATCAACTAAAACTGAAGCTTATTGATTTTGTCTGATGCAGATAACTTGTCATTCTTTATTGTGGGTTTTGCAATATTTGCTTGGCCCGCTCCCCTCACCCCCAAAAAGAGAACCCAACTTTACTGAAATCGTTATCTTTAAATCTCTGTTTTCCTAAGTCTTCCCAGGAGTTTGTTGTTTCTTGTTATCCCAGGCCTGCTTTTTTGACATTGGATGCCAAGACCCTGGGAACTAAAGTTCAGCCCAGTAGTGCAAATGCAAAACTTGGAGATTTCTTCCATTCCAATAAATCATCTCAGGAAAGACTAGAGCGGGAAAAAAATTATGCAATGCTTTAGACATTAGAAGTATGTGCATTTAAAAATATATATATCGTATGGCTCCAAGGATGAAGAAGACTTCATACGAAAAGAATTTGGGATGTTTGCTCAGAATCAGGTGTCTGAAAATTTTGAGCACATAATGTTTATGAAAGCTCTAAAGTAGCCAGCTTCATAAAGCCAGACCAAAAAAAGAAGTGATGCAGAACAGAAAGCTGTGTTCTTGGCAGGGATTCCTGTGAGGAGAAGCATTTACAATCCTGATTTGTCACAAACATCCTTGTACAGCAAAAATTGCAGTTCGTCAAGAACTGTTGCTGTTTGACTCAAACAGCTTAGCTGGGGAGTGAACATGGCAAAAATATTAAAGGAGCAACCAGCTATCCAATGAATTTGAGTTCTGCTGTCTTGAATGGAGCACCAGGGTTAGACCCAGAATTCCATGTGGCATCTTGTCTGTGGTCTGTAGAGTGGCACTGACTGTTTTCTTGTTTCCACCAAAAATACTTTTGCCGATTACAGTCCTGCTTCTGTGGCCACATTGCATCGACAGCCGTAGTCCTTCCTGTATCGACCAACTTGGCTGCATGATTGTTGTCACTGTGCTCCATAGTGTCCAGATGAGGAGTTCCCAGCTTAGAGCTGAAGCTTGCCCTTGAAATGCATTCATACTGTGTTTGCCTGGTTGAGGGGAAGGATGGTGGCCACGATAAAGGAAGCACAGTGCTGATTTGCTGGCTGGCCTTGATCAGAGGGTCTGGTTTTCTCTGAGGAGCGCAGGGCATGTTTGTTCAAGGCTGTAAGCAGAGGCCTGCTCTTCTGCTGTGGCCTGAACTAGATGCACCATGGGAGACGTAGAGTTCTCCATCACATCCCCCATTATACTGGCAGCCCTAGTGGTGTCAAGGCAACGTAGCTAGTTTCCAGGCCCAGTGATCATCTGGCAGAAGGAAAGGGAACATTTTGATCATGCTGAGCTCTAGCTGTTCCTGGTGGCATCATCCTGGGACATCTGGGACAGATTGGTGCATCCTGGAGGTCATCTGGAGGCACGTAGCAGACTCCTGTGCTGTGTTGCTGTGAGCAGTGAACAGTCTCACATGCCATGGTGCAAGGGGTGGAAACAGTTCAGACAAAATGATTCTGGGAGTTCCATTTCCCATTGCAAATGCTGATGAGATGTGTGCAGTTATAGGCAAACGAAGGAGGGGGGACTTACAAATTTCTTAAATCAAGGGGTATCTCTTGAAAACACTACCCCTTCCCCTACTAATGCCCTGTTTCTGACTCAGAAATAGAAAGTGTGAAGCTAGCCAAGCAGAAGCAAAAAGCTGAAGCAAAGCGGAAAGCAACACCTGTGGTGGGAGACATGCAGCCACTGATGGAAGCCCTACCTGAGCTCTTTGACTTGACCACAGGTGGCAGGAACGAGAAGCCACCCAGGAGGTATGTGTCATTTGGGGATGGGCCATGTATTTTCCTTCTTCATGCAGGATAAAATAACGTGCAGCTCAGTTTGTAGCTTCAGGCAATGGAAGTTCAGTGCCGACAGGAGAACAGGGCCTCATTCTCAACAACGTTTCACCCCTCTCCATGTTTCACTGGCCACAAGAAAAGGCCTAAGTGTGCCCTCTGAATCTCCAGTTAAGAGAGGAACTGGTTTCCTCAGATGCAGCTTAGCAGGAGACAGGTTGGGAGCAACCAACCCTCTTGGGAGCTGCAGAATTGACACATAAGTGTCCAGAGTGCAATACTGCTGTGCTCACTTGAGAATCTGCACTTGAAGCGTGTTTTATAATGAAAGCTGTCCTGAATGTCACCTTCAGCGAACAAAACAGGAGACAAAATAAGGGAAATCCTTTCTCTTCTAGCAGGTCATATCTGCAGCATTCAAAGAGAACTAAGGTGCTTGTTCTTGTTTTGCAAGTGAGAAAACAGAGAGGTTTGACTTGCCTATATTCACACAGCCATGGTGCAGCAGAGGGGAGTGGATCTGGAGAGCCAGGTTTCAGAGAACAGTGCTGCCTGCTAGGATTTTTGGCTCCCTTCCCCTGTGGGCCTCCGGCCACATTGCAGCCTGCTGTTCTGTCCTTCCAAACCTTCAGACTTTCTCCTGAGGAACTTTGAAACCTTTGAGCACAGTTTTATTCCTTGGCCAGACTCTTTGATTGCCCTGTTGGCTTGGAACGTGACTTTGGACAAGAGCAGAAAGATGATATTTCGTTTCTATTTATTGTGCTGAAAGAGAAAAGCCATTTCTGCCTTGCCAGAACCTGCTAGGTACCTGACCATGTGTTTTTTCTCCTTTGCAGTTGCCAGTTAAGTTGGTTGGAAATTGCACTGGGTTTGCTCCCTTTGCCTTCTCTTGCACTGCTTTGTAATGTATATTCCCATGCCTCTGATTCTCTGAAACCCATGCTTCAATCATCCCGGCCAGCTCTAGGATGGGTTCTGATTGCACTTGTGCTTTCTCTTCTTAAAGACAGTGCTCGCCTGGCCATCTGGTCAGTATTGCAGCTGCTTTTTCATCCCCCAGTGCAGAATAGAAGAGCTCTGCATGCTGCATAAACGCTTGTCCCTCATCTCTGGTTGCTCTGTAGCGGTTGGAACTAGAAACTTGTTTTGACTGTAATAAGCAGGCATTTGGATTAGAGAGCAGCCAAGTATAACGCTGTCTGGCAAAGCAGCCTGTCCTTTGGTTGCAGAGCAAGGCTGAAGATACCATGAACTCTCTTGTGAGTTGCTGGACAGCCCAGAAATAAACTCTGACCCAGGTGGGATGCCCACCTATAGTCTGGCTGAGTTGGCAGTTCCTTGTGCTTCTAGAAATCTACCCCTCAGACAAACAGCAGCTATGTACCTAACTTGAATCTAAGCAAGGGAAAATAATTCCTCCTTTAACTTGGCTTCTAATTCTTTGAATAGCATTTCTTTTTCTTTCTTTTTTTTTCTTTATGCAGCCATTTACTAAGTCTGCCTTCTCCTTCAGTGGGAATGGGCAGCAAAAGTACACAGTTTCAGGTCTAGAGCACTGAGGTTTGGTTGGATGGAGCTCTGTGCCATATCTTAGCCTAAGGATAAACAGGGTTTTTTGCCCTCTGAGTGGTGATGTGCCACAACAACGTGTGGCACCCGACTCCAGCATGTGTTCAGAAGTTGTTTCCCCTCATAATTTCCCCCCATCTCCCTTGGACGCTGACCCCTACTATCCAGGAGAATGGCTTGCAGAAAGTACATCCAGGTGAGGAAGGACACGTAGGAGGCTTCCTGTGAGGACTCTTTTCTTGGGTGGCTGCATAGTTTTGTACAAATTCCTGGTGTCCCTGCAGCTTGCAATTCTGGGCTATCCCGAAAGATAAAGTAGAACTGGAAAAGGTTCAGAGAAAGTCAACAAGGATGATAGTCAAAGGTCTGGGACAGCTTCTGTACGAGGGGTGACTAAGTGAGCCGGGGAGTCCTCAGCCTCGAAAGGAGGTGGAGACAAGGAGGCTTGAGAATGTAATAGTCTATAAAGTCAAGTGTGATATGGAGAGGAAGCAGTTCATCTTCTTCTCCAGTATGAGAAACAGGGGCATCTAACAAAGCTCGTGAATAGCAGGTTCAGTCCGAACACAAGGAGGCTGTGTGCTCTGAGCAACTCCTTGCTGCAGGATGTCATGGCTGCTTGTTCAGGCAAGACCTGACAGATCCAACGAGGAGAACTCCCCTGAGGATTACTGCACGCGTACACGCTGCACCTGGCTTGAAGTCTCTGAGTTGCAGATGCTGGCGGAGAGGCAGGCATATGCTTTCCCTGTTATTATGCTCTTCCCTGGCCATCTGCTCTGGACTGCTTTAAGGGAGAATACTGGCCAAAATGGTCCCTCCATCGGACCCACTACAGTCAGTCTTCTGTTTCTATAATATATTTTATGGCAAAGGATGTGCAGCACACGTGGAAGCTTCCTGTGGTCTTACACAAGCTTTTAGCCTGACATTCTCAGAGCAGCGCTGTCAGTTCCATCTCTCTTTCTCTGTCTCTCCAAGATCTTCCTGGGGGATTCTGGCAGCCCTTCTCTTCTGGAAGATCGAGCTCATCTTCTGGCTTTGTTTTCACTTTGGCTGCAAGGCTCCAATATCTAGAAAGCCCAGGGGACTAGGGCACAGCAGGGTAGAGCAGCACAGCTCTGTCTGAGAAATTTGCTGTTGGCCATTACTGTTTGGCATGGCCAGCACTGTCTGCAGTCAGCACAGTTGATGTGGGAGCTTAATATTGGCTGATATTTCCTGTGACATGTCAACCAAAAATCAGTCCCTCTTACAACTGGGATGGAAGAGCTACAGTACTCTTCCCTCCATGGAAGGCTTGCTGGCTTGTGGCTTCCTGTGCTGCATGAAGATGTGTGTGCGTAAGTGTTTGAAATAATCAGAGGAGGCTTTTACAGGATTTGAATCATTGCATAAATGAAGGGTAATACTCTGATGATTTGTCAGCATTATTAATAAAAGATTAGATTCTCCAGGAATTTGATCTCCTGCTGGGTAAGAGAGCATTACAGTGAGGTTTTTATTCTGATTTATAATGAATGAAGGCAATGAAGCGTAATGAAACAGGGCTACCATTCAGAGTCCGAGTGAGCAGGCAGCGTCCTGGTGGTTTGTTAGGGGAAATTCAGACAACAGCCTTTCGAACCAGTCAGACCAGTGGGGCAGAGGTGTTGTGTGGAACTGAAAAGTCCTCAAAAGCATCAAGCCCCTTTGAACAGTGATGTGGCTCTTCCCAAAAGCAAAAGTGGACTTGGCACCTTAAAGCAGTCCTGCATCCTTATGGAGTGTCCCAGAGGAAGTTGTCCTGAGAGGCACAGCCTCTGGAACACATGATCTTGCAGGGCCCAGTGGTGCACTCTGGAAAGGCTTTTCTTTAAGCAAGATTACCCCCTGCAGAGCTATTTGAGGCCTACTTCCCTTTGAAAAAACTGTCATGGGGTCTTGGGGACAAGCACAGGTTTTGTAAACCCCCACTCTGGTGGTTGTGGGTTGCAACCTGACTTCGGAAGGGTTTTCGCTATGCCACCTTGAATGATCTTGGCAAACTGGGGCAGTGACCGGCAAATTGTTCCTGCACCAAATAATTAATGAACATAAAGTGAGTAGAGGTGCTTCCTGCTCTTGCTGTGTAGTGTAATACCAGTGGATACAACAGCATGAGGGGGAGCTGCTCAACCCCCTGGAGCTGTTCATCTGCTCTTGCTGCTTGCAGTGCCTCATGAACCCTCAGGCCTGTTACATAACAGCAGCAGTACCAGGGTGACCGCGGCAGAGACAGAAGGGTAAGTGAGCAGTGTGCAGGCATTGATCTGCCTGGCTCCCGTTTCCTGAATAGCCTTTGTGCTGTGGTGGCTGGCTAACAAACATCCATGAAGTTTGGATTCATCTGGTTGGGCAGGGAGCTTGGATGCTGGGGCATGCAGTCCTGAGCAGAAAGAAAATCAGGTGTGAAGGGGGTAGTGGTGAGAGCAGCCCTCATCAGCTTGGGTCCACGAGGATCCCGCTTGAGGAGAAGTGATGCCGGTCAGGATGGGAAGGAGGAGAGCTGAAGAAAAGGAGCAGGTACTAATCAAGTAGAGTGGGATGATGAAACTGAGTGGGGTGAAGGGAATGTGGGGCGGGGGAGGAGGAAGAAAGGAAGGATGGAGAAAAACAATGAAAGGATGGAGGGTAGAGGGTCAGAGAGGAAAATAGGGAGTGGAGGTCACTGTAATGCTGCCAGCAAGAGGTCACATCCTGCTATCTTGGAGAACTTGAAGGACTGTTGTTTTTCCTAATGTTGAGAGAGCTGAAGAGCTCTGGGACAGATCAGGTTGGGGAGGTGCTGGAACTGGCCCCAGGACAGATCGGTCCCTGGCTGCAGGTGTGCTCCTGAGCCTCGCTCATTTGCAGATGCTGCCTACTGTGGCTAACCTGTCATTGCTTGTCTTGGATCCAGATGTTGCAGCTGTGAGCCTAGTCAGCTGGAGGGGAGCTGCTCTGTGGACAGTGTCTCCTTGTGCTCATGTGCTAAGGTGCCATTGGATAACTAGGAAAGTTGCTTCCCACCTTGTTCTCTGAAAACATTTGGCACTTATTTTTTTTTCCTCCCAATCTGCACTTAGATGAGTTGCAACAGCAGGCCCTGCTCTGGCCAGGCTGAGAGCCTGGTAGGTATGTTTTTTGCTGGATCAGGGTCCTGCCCTTTGGTAAGCAGGGGAAGAGCTTGAGCTGGTTTCCCCTGCGTTCATAGAGACTGACTGCCTAATCCACTAGGCTGAATTCACAGCTGTTTCTAGTGGAAGTTGCAGGACTTTGACCAGAAACTTTTCCCTGTGAACAAGAACCCTCTTGCAAAGTGTTCTTACCAAGACTAGCCCTGTTCCAATGGTTTATTTTTGCCATGTTGCTCTGAGCTTTATGTCATGGGATCTCTTTATAGGAGTGCAATCACTGCCTTGGGCTGCCCCGTATTAGTTGTCGTCATCTCAGCCAGGTCCTTCCTTCCCCCCAGGCAAGTCCTGCTTTCCTCCCATCACAGAAGCTCTGATGTTTGTCTACTGCTGCTGTTTCCTAGCTGTTCCAGTTTGGTGGCTTTTTGTCCTGCCAAACAGGCCAGTCACTTCTGAAACTGCTTTCCCCCTTGCTTCTCCTGTTCATCTCTATATCCATGTAATCCCAAAGGGTGGAAGTTGCTTCTCCATTTCTTTATATCCAGTTATACCAGCAACTCTCCTAGTGCACTCGAAGTCCCCAAAGCAACTGCTGCCCTTTCTGCATGTCCCTTTCTTGGGTTCTGGGTTTGTCTTTGTGATAAATCTCTGCTCCTGGTTGGCATCAGGCGCCACGTGTGTCCCGTGCAGTGTCCCGTGCAGAATGGAATGGCACCTTTGGTCTCCTTGGACTTGACCCAGAAATAAGAAATGGGTGCAGAGAGTGCAGATCTATGCTTGCCCCTGTGCCTCAGCTGCTCATTGTACATCATTCTGTTGTTGTGGATACATGGGAATTTTTAGATGCCATGTTTCACTGTAAAAGCTCTGTTGTGCTTTCCCTTTAGCTAACTGATTTGCAGCTCACTTCTCTTAGCCAAAGGTTTGCCAGTTTACATGTTCATAGGGAGAAAGAAATATTGCCATTCATTACTTTAAAATATAAGTGGCACCTTATACTCCAATAGCCCCGTTGCAAGACCCGGAGCAGAAGTGGTCAGTAGCAAGGCTAGCAGCACCCTCTTCCTGGTTGAGTAACTGTGGTGATGTCTATCACTGACGTGTGCCAATGCTGGAGCTCTGTAGCGTTTGGCAAGAAACATGAGATGAGCAAGGATGACGCTAGACTGGTGGGGAAGGGAAGTTCAATAGATCTCTTCTCTAAGCAACAGTATTGCTTGGATTTGGAAGTTAGCGATAAGCAGAAAGTGATCCAGGCATGGACAGTTAATGACCAGTTCTAGAGTTAAGTGATCCTGTTTTTTTCAAGGTCATTTACCTCCTGCCCTTGCAGTCCTGATTCCTGAGCTGTTGTCAGTGTGTGGCAGAAAGAGTCTTCATTTCCCTTGCTCTCTGGCTATGGAAATAATTGCTTTTCAGGGCTATTTCTGTGCAGGGCAATTACCTATACTTTCTGGGAAGACAGATTCAGAATCACTGGACTCTTTCCATCTCCTCAGCCATTGCTAAATTGCCTCGCCTCTATAACATTCACTCATTTTGTATCTTCTCTCCACAGCCACGTGAAAGCAAAGGCAGAACCAACAGACTTCTGTCTCATGAAACCAGCTCAGAAACGCAGACTCTTGTAAGTACCGCTTATCAGAGTATCTGGTCTCTGCTCCCCATGGGTCTTCTCAATGTTGCCTTTCTGCTGGACTTTTTCTGATGCTTTAGTATGCCTTTATGTGTTCAGAGATGCTGCTGCCTTTTGGGAGATGCCTGGACTTCCCTAGTCTTCTGATTGGGGGTGACTTGGGAACTATGCGATTCTCCCATGTGGGTGCAGCTTTTCCCAAGGTGTATGCTTGCACAGCGCAGGGGGTGCACGAGCACAGGCAGAGCTGATGCTTATTTTGCCTTGCTTCTGAGACAGGACAAGCAGTGGGTCAGCTGGATTTTGGGCCTAGCGCTTGAGCCCACATACCTAATGCTGACATACGCCTTGCATACCTGCAGGCCCCAGAAAAGAGGTGGCAGACTGCAGCTTTGAATCTCCCCTTTGTGTGCTGCAAGGTGTTTGGGGGTGCCCTTCTGTCATAGTCTCTACCCGGCTCAATCCATTCCAGCTGAATTTGGTCCACTTCTGCTTCTGTCTTGCGCAATGTCTAAGTGAAGAGAGCACAGGAGGCTGGGCTTGGTCCTTTAATAATTCACCTTCCTGGTCTCATTGAAAAGAAATTGGTAGCTTGGGCCTCCTGTGTATGATCTCTGGGGTTTCAGTAGAAGCCCAGACCAACTGTCATCTTGTCCCTACTGACCATAGTTGTCTTTGGGGATGGATTGCCACTCTGGTTCCCCATGTCACCACTTATGGGGACATCTGGTTCAAATCCCCCTGTCCCATGAGTGCTTCTGCTGCTCTGGGAACACTTGCGTTGCAGACACTCCTGTAGCCAGTACTGCTTAACTGGAGACCTTTCAATTCTGACTCTGCGAAGTGAGTGTGCCTGTACTGTGTCCCTTCGTGTGACACAGGCAATGTTTTTATCAACAAAATGGTGCGTTCCTTCTCTCTCAGCTTGCTGAGTTGGAGCTGCCAACATCTAGCTGTGACTTAGTCTCCTGTGACACCCAGCCCACCTAGTTCCAGCTGATACCCTTTGGGAATGCCTGCTGTGGTTGTATGGGGGAGGAGCTCCTGAATCCCTGCATAGCATCAGGAGCTACAGCACTCTGCTGGATCACCTCTGGGATGATGACTTTTGCATGCCTTGCATCCTTTATGGGGTCAGCTGTGTATTGGCACCTGCCACAACTTTTCTTGAATGAAACACTGAATGCTTTTGAATAATTCCTGGACTTCATTAAGTGGCTGGTAACTTCTTGACTTTTTGCTCCTCTATATAAACTACTAGATATTTTACACCACAAGCAGGCATCAAGAACTTTACTTCCCATCAGCACAGCTCTCCTGGAGCTAGGCACTGTCACCTGGCAGTCTTTGCTTTCTGTGATCTGCACTTACAGGTTTTGTCTGTCAATTCTAGGCTGTTCAGCTTCAAGTGCTCAGGAGAACAAGTCAGTCTCTGAATCCCAGCACTCTCTTAAGTGCACTCTGTGAATATACTCCCCTGCCTGGAACTGGTGTTAGTCCAATACTCTCTGACCAGGTTCTTTTAGATATTCCATGCGTGGAGGGTGTAATGTTTAATACTGAAATTTACTTCAAAGGTATTTGATGTTACACGGGATTTTTGATTTAGCAGAGTGATACAGCAATATACTGAAATAACAATACAAGCTTAAGTTACATTTAGCAAAATATAGCAATTGCAATATACAGTTCACACACAATACCACTGTGATTCCCATTACTCGTCTCTATAATATGCTCACCGTCACGATGCTGGGCGTCTCCAATTACCAGGAAGGAATATGTGGGTTGAAGCCAGCTCAAACCTGTTGCTCTCTTTGAAATTCTATTGTTGTTCAGGTTTTATACTCTATGTTGGGCTGAGCCACATATACTCTTCCCCCTATGCGGGTCTGGCTATCTCAGGGAGAAACATTTATGCCAGTTGATCCACTCAACTGATATAGCTGCTTATCTAAAACAAAGGTCACCCTGCGGTCCCCTTTGTGTTGCGCTAAAGTCAGCTTTCTGTGCAACAGTTGTGGTTAATGAGTCACATTCTACGTTATTCCTGAACTCCATGGGCACTTTGCCCTTGCCCATCTCCTCTGAGCCTTCTTGCATTGTAGGAGTTTATTGGTTGGTCACATTTGGCAAGTGTCCTTGCTGGGACGACTTTTTTGCTCAGCTCTGCCTTTCTGGATGAATCCTTCCTTGGCTCATTGCAGAAACCCAAGGGTCATGGCCTGGAGTGCCACCAATGTGCCACTGTGCTGGAGCTCATGGTTGAGAAATGCTTCTTGAGTTGGGACTTTACAGATTGAGAAGCAAATGGGCAACTGCACCACCATCTTCTGTATCAGCAAGCAGGTGTGAGATCAACTGCATGTCTTCCTGTCTTCTCCTCTGCACAGAACTGGCCACCAGTCCCGAGTACTGGCGTATATACTACCATAGTGATCTGAGCTGTTTAAAGACTGTGGTTCCTGGTAGGGAGATCATGAGGTTTATTTTCCAGGACTTCAGTTAGGACTGGGGGTTCTCCAACCTTCACCCCATTGCCCCAACTGCCACACCCTGAGCTTCAGGTTTGGCTTTTCTCCCTGTTTCTCTGGTAGGGATAGGGCTGGCACTGAAGGGAAAGGACATACTAGGGAGGGAGTAGCTGTCTGCTGCAAGCTGAGGAGCATTCTGCTGATCCACGGGAAATGCTGACAACATGGAGATATATGGCTGGCTGGGCCACACAGAGCCTGGGAATCTGTCTGGAGGAGATGGAGAAGCCACAGTGGAAGTGACTTATATGAAAACTCAGCCTGTTATTTATTTATTTACTTATTTACTTATCTTCCTTCTGCTCTGTTCTTGTTCTTCTCCTGAAGCAATAGCCCTGCTTGCTTTTTAAGACAAGATCATTTCCACAGCAACCAACTATGACCCAAGTATACAGAGGTAATTCTATCATGCTCTTCCCATGGTGTCTAACTAGCATTGCAAGTAGGATTACCAAGTCTCTATGTTGAGCAATACCCAGAGATGAGCTCTTAAATGCAGAATCTGCTTTTGTGCTAGTGTACTCTGAAGTAGTTTTCATTCTTAGAAGATTTACTGGATACCCACTGTCTCGTGTTCCTGATTTACTACGGGAAAGCTCAGAATTTTCCAAGCGATGGTGGACACTAACATGATTGTCTTTGCCTTTGGGGCTTGAGATCAAGTGTCTGGCTCCCATGGAGCTGGCAAGAATTTAAGCTTTGGCCTTGGGTGAATTAGGTCTATTTCTTGTACTGTTTTTTTTGAGATTTATACCCAGGATAATTCTGTCTGTACAGAAACCCGCTGTTGTATAGGCCGTGTTCTTATCTGCTCAGTTCCTTATGTATGAGGCACTTACCATTTGTGTGGTTTTTTTTCTCTCCCCAGAGAGGAGGAAATGGCTCGATTTCATGAGGTCATTACGAATCCCAAGTACAAAGCCAACCCACTCATGGCCATCAGTGAGCATCTCTCCAAGAGGCTAAGGCAGGAGGAAGAAGGTACACCTCTCTAGGGCACCAGTTGGGACCGAACATGCACACTGGAGCCAGAGCGAGGGCCCCAGGCCCTGAGCGAGCACAGCACTAACATGGCCTCTCAGCCACTTCAGTCCTTGGAAGCAGTCCAGCAGATTATTAAACCCAACAGTCCTGTTTTCTGTCTGCAGGAATAATGCAGCTCTCTCCTGATGGAGGCAGCTGCTCCTTGGCAAGTAGCCTGCAGAGAGCAGGGTGTTCTGGTGAGATCTTTGTGCAGACATTAAGCTTCCTGTGAAGTGTCTTGACACCTTCTCCCTTCTTGTGAGCAGGCACAATTTCTTAAATTATGCCACTGGCAATGTGTCTGCTTTTTGTTCTCTTTCCCCTTCCCCCCAACTCTTTGCTGACAACTCTGAAAAGAGGTTCCCTGGTGCTCTGTTGCGATTGTTCAAGACCCCAAGCCCTGGAGCTTAGAAGACTGTTGTAGATCTGCATGAGGATTGCTGCTGCTGTTCATTGCTTTATATGAAAATTTAGCTTTGGAATAAATGCACTTTCACACAGTACTGAGTTTGAGTCTTGTTTTGATAACTATTAGTTAAAATACAAGCTTATTCTCATCACTGAAAAAATTACTGAAAAAAATTGTTTTTTTCTTCCATGTATAAAATTAATCATGAGACTGCTGCTGCAGCATGCAACGTAAGACACTTGAAATAATTGCAGATCATGTCTAAATTAGACTTGTCTTTCTGCTACCCTGGAAATGTGTGCTTTGAGCGGGTGATGTTGATTCCTTCTGGCCTATGTTGTGTTCCTGCTTGGCTTGCTGTAAAGGAAGCATCTGAAAACATCCAAGTGCAGAGAGTAAAGTAATGGAAATGGTTAACAAAGTCAAACTCTTTGTACTGCTGCCGTATTTAGCAATATTTAGTTGGCACCAAAAAGGGGGTAGAGTGCCAGATGTCAGACTAGAATTCCTATTTGACTGGACGTTCCAGCAGTTCAAAGATTTAAGTCGGAGAGCTTGCTTTGTAAGGCCAGCTGTTCACCTAGTGGCAGCTGAGTCCAGGACTAGCCATCGTGTATGTGATTATTAAACCGCGCGCTTCTTGAAGTACCTTCAGCCTTTGCATTCTCTCTACTTGATTGCCTCTTGGTGAGGGAGAGCTGGCCCAAGTACACAGTATTGGTATGGTTAATCCTTTGTGGAAACAGAACTACATGGGAGAGGCTGTTCCAGCCCGTAGCCCAGAGCGTCCGCCTGTTCTTGTTTGACAGGAAGGCCGGGGCTGGTTCATCTTTTGGGGTCAAGTTCAAGGAAAAGCTGGCTTAGCCTGTGTTCAGACATGAGTGGAAAGAAAGCTCCAGGAGGGTCGTTCAGAGTTGAGTCTGGGAGTTTCTGGCAGCTGGTGAAATCATGGATTGGTTTGGTGCAAGGAGTGGGGGAAATGACACTGGTGTGGGACCTGTTGGGAGGTGAGTTTCCAGGCCAGCAATGGAGGGGATGTGGCTACCAGACATCAGTAGGCAGGAGGGACCACAAGGAAGGGGCCTTCTTTCAGGGGTAGGATCTTTGTAGACTTGACCACAAAAGGTGTCTAGCTTGTTAGTCAAACATCCTTTTCATGCAGAAGACCTGGATCTAATTTGGGGTTAGTACTGTGAGAACCTGTTTCAGCAGGCAGCGTGAGCAGCTCTGAATGAAGGCTTTCTCAAGCTGATCCCTTTCCAAAGTCCTTCAGTCCTCTCCCCCTGCCTCCCTAAGCTGGCAAGGGACACTACCTCTGTTCTCCTCTGACTTCTCTCCCCACTGTCTCTCCTCTTACCTTCCCTCAGAAAGTCTGCATTAGCTGCCTCAGATTGCTGTCTCTTCCACTGCTCCAGTAAGCCTGTGACTGAGAGGCAGCCCAAAGCAGTGGGTCAAAGAGCCAAGCACACCTGCCCGAATGGCTCCATACCATGCTTGTCTGTCCTGGTTGCCAAATTTAACCAATTCTTTGTCCTTCTCAGTCATGCTTGTTTTGTTACTTAGCTAAATTGCCTTTTCAGTGACGTGTTCCAAAGATTCATCTAGTTTTTGAAAAGGTGTGTTCCCGGGGAAAATGAGAGGTTTGATGGACATTGTCTCTTAAATTTTCTCGAAGTAAGGACTTGCTGGCCATGGTTCGAGTGACTTTTTCTCCATCTGATGTCATTGTGAAGATTGTTGTGACTGAGGAAATGAGGCGAAGTGAATGCGTTAAGAGGAATTTTCATGGCTAAATATGTTTAAAGGTGTCAGAGCAGTGAATGCTGGGATTTGTTAGTCTGACAGCTGCTTTCCTCCCAAACAAAGCAGTCAGGAGGGAGGAAACCTGAGCTCCTGCCCTCGTGCATCTTGTGCAGTGTGCTTTTCTGCAAGCCCGAGAGGGTTTACAGAGAAGTAGGGGCTAGAAGAGGCCTCTTGCAACGATGAGTCTGTTGCTGTGTGGTTGTTTCAGACTGAAGGAGGAGCTCGGTGGGGCTGGAGAACGTGCTCCGTGCAGGCGTGTGATTCTGTTGCAAAATGGCGTGTGCATGCCACAAAAGTGTAGCCTGTTGAGCTCACCCTTTCCTTTATGTGGGGGTTTGGGACTCTCTGGAGTGGTGGAGGTTCAACCAAACACCCATTCTCATCTTTATGTGGGGGTTTGGGACTCTCTGGAGTGGTGGAGGTTCAACCAAACACCCATTCTCATAAAGCTCAAGTGATTTTTTGTGGAGACAACTGAAGGCACAGCTATTCCCTATTTGAAATAATCCTGATTTGAAACCTCGGAGACATCAGCGCTGTCTCTTGAAACTAATAATGTCTTCAGACCCTGGAAAAACAACCTACATTTTTGGATCAATGCTGAGAAACATCTGAAACCTTTACAAAAGAAATTCATTCTGATACTCAGACAAAGCATGGAAACTGTAGCCAACTCTTATACAAGTTAGTGCCTAAAATCAGCTGTAATGGGAAGTGGCAGGCATCCTTAATTATACATGTCTATTGCTTTGCTAATAATGCTGCTTTTGTTCTTCCTCTAGGCTGGCACTAACAAAGGCAGTTTTTTAATGCCTACCTTTTAACCCCAACGATGCAGACCTTACCGCTGATGCTGCTAGTTGTTAGAGAAGTTGCTGTGCCACTCCTCCTCCCCCAAAGGCCTGGCTGAAGTCGTGCTGGCAGAGGCCACAGACAGATGCTGGCTGTCCCCCATCCTTCACCTTGTTGCTCTCAGGCTGGGAGAGGGCTGGCGGTGCTCTCCTTTCATCCGACGATGGAAGAGTGTCTGGCTTCCGTGTCAGCGCTGAGAGGTGAATGTGTTTTGCTGTTCTCTGGTGTGCTGTAATGCCCTGCCAGGTCCCAGACTCTGGAAAGCAGCGTCTGTGAGGGCCGTCGGTGGTGTCAAGCAGCTCTAAGTATCTCCCCAACTTCTGGTCCGTTCCTGCTTGCCCTCTCAGGGGTGTCTGGCTGCTGGTAGATTGTGTTTCTTTCAGTCCACCGTGGATTTTGAGCTTTGAACGCCAGCCCTGTCCGCGGTCATGCTTCCTGTGCTGCCACATGCTGTACCGTGGGCCAAGCTGGGCACCATGGAGGAGAGCACAGGCCTGGCCTGTCCTGCCAGTTAACTCTGGCCCCAGCTCTGAAGTGCTGGCCTGCAGCTGCTTTTGCTGCTCATGGATCTCAACAGCCCATGGATATAACTAAGCTTGAGCTAGGGCTTTCTGCTTTTTTCTCTATAAGTCCACTGTTTTCCCTTCACTCTCTTTTGTAGCTGGCTGCCTTCCGAAGAAGCCATCATCCTTTTGCTTAAATGGAGGGAAGGTGAGACAGATGAAGGAGGTGAAGGTACAAAGCAAGATGAAGATTACTTTTCTTTCTACTGTTAGTGAGCAGAGCATTCAGGGGGATGTAGAAGTGTATCTGGAGGGCATGAGGGAGGGAGGAAGGCTTTCATGACATGTTGGAGGACTTAACTTTTATTGCTCTTTCCTTCTGTGCTCTGTGGGAGCTTTGCAGCTTTTTTTAATCTTGTGTTTTTTTAGAAAATACATAACATGTGAAGAGAGTCTTGGCCTCCTTGCAGGGCTGGATCACGCACGAGCCAAGCCATGCCCTCACACTTCCCTTTGCAGCAGTGGGGATATGCTGTTGTGCACCACTGTGAAACGCTGAGTTACTCAAGAGAAGCTGCAGGCGAGTTTATAAAATGTTCTCCTGGGCTGTGCACTGTGGGTTGTGATCCGGCTGCGTGTATCCCTCCCCTGGGAGATGCACGCTGTGCATTATGACTGTGCTTTGCAGAGGGCTAGCAGAAGTGGTAATTTTGTTTGACGTAAGCCCGTTTCCTGTGCACCATCTATTTAGTGCACTGTACTTGACCGGTGGGGACCGTCTTTTAAGGCCTCTGAAGAGTAAGTAGGATGGTCCCACGCACCTCTATTCCAAACCAGTTCCTTCCTAGATATTTCTCACCCACTGGGATGAGAACAAATCTGAAAATACACCCATTCCTATTTTTCCAGACTGCTTAGCTTCCTTTTCGCAGGCAGTTCCAAGTAACTTCAAGCTGCATCCAAGCTCGGGTGGCCTGAATTGCATTGTTAGGGCAAACCTTCAGCTGACAGAAGAGCTAGTCACAGGTAGGTGGTAGGGGTAGATGTTGCTGTTTGTCGTATGTCAAGGGACTGCCAGGTTCTGTCTTTAAAAGAGTAATGTCCCGATGGGATTGCGTTTTTTTTTTTTTTTTTTTTTTTTTCCCTCCATCTTGTGTAATTTTTGATGAAATAGCCCCTGCAGTTTGGGGCTAGAGTGGAAAAGGGATTTCTGAGTGTGAAACCAGAACCACGCACCTTTTCTGGAACCTCAGAAACCATCATCAGTGGTTTGTGCAGCTCATCCCAGAATGACTTTCAAATGCATCAGGGCAGGGGCTGTCCCTGTGTCTCAGCCTGCACGCAGACTTCCCAGTGCTGCAGCTGTCAGTGTCAGGGCATAACTGCTGAACACAACCATCTCGTCCTGCAGAACTGCCTGCCAATCTTCAGGTGTCCTTATGTGGCTAACAGAGTGATCAGGGATAGCAGCCTTTAGGTTGTCAGCTGTGATGTTTATAGCCGGTGTCGGTGTGTTAAATCGACCTGTCGCTGTAAATTTTGACACCAGCAGCAGAGTAGCAGGACGCTTCTCCCCTGCCCTGCGTGACTTTGCCCCATGCTTCCCCTTCGAATCAGTGAGAGCCAACGGAGCCGAAGGCTCGTCAGCTGGGAAGTGGAGGTGTGCCTTAACGGGCGGGCGATAGAAGCAGAGGAGGTGATGAGCTGGGTGACCCCATGCAGATGTGGATACGTACTCTGGTGGCCCATCATCTCCGTACACAGCATCACCATGTGTCATGTTCACACCTTCTCTTTACCTTGGATGGGCTGACGCTGTTGCTTGTATGTTTGTCTAGGTCTTGCATTGCTTAGCCCTGGGTTTGAAAATTTTGCTCTCTTGGGTATTCAGCAGCAGTTAAACATGTGATTGTTTAAAACTATAGTTCACAGCCTGCTGCTGCTGCAGCCATCTCCTGCCTCCGCCATCCTAGCAGTTGAGCAAAGGATTTAAAATCTGCCAGGAAACAGGCGTCTGAGACGCAGAGTCGCCTTCGCAGTTGGCGTGTTTTCAGGATGATAAAAGCTTTCACGCCAATTCTTTTTTTTAAGATAGCAGGGTGGGAAAAAATAGCTTCCAAGCTGCATAGAGAAATTGTGCTGGAGGGAAGGGTGGGGGCCTGACCTGGCAGCTCTAGACTTAGCAAGAAGTGAGTAAGCAGTGAATGCACTGCAAATTCAGGACTGGAAAATTTTGGGGCTATTTTTCACAACATTTTTTTTTCTTGTTGGTGATTTTGCCCTTGAAGGCTGTGAACAGAACTGCGTCTGCAAGCAGAATCCTGGATATCCTGTCCATTTTGTGGTGCCAGCGGATATTTTCTGTTACGCACAAAGCTCCCAAATGCAGTGGGTGGAATGGGGATTCTCCTTTACTGGCAGCTTATGGGTAGTGTCCTTGGTTCACAGGTTTCAAAGGGATTTTTTTAATAGCAGCTGTTGCAAATCCCATGTTTTTTGCCCCAGTACCACATCCTGCTTTGTTACTCCTAGAGTTAGGGGCTGCATCAGGCCAGCTGTGTATATCATAAAAGTTTGGTGGGTCACAGAGAGCTGACCCTTATCCTTTGACCCAAGGAAGTCTGCGGAGCATGTAGGCTCCTTCCTCTTTCCTTCTGCGTTCTGGCGCGTCTGCCCTGAAAACTTTTCCGAACAGACCTTGTGCAAGGGAGTCCCCCAGCTGCTTTCCCTTATGGAAAATATGACTTATGCCAGAGGGAGAGTGCTTTCGCTCATACTCTGGTTGAAGTTATGAGCTGTTTTGGCCCCATGGCTTGCTTTTCTCCTGCAGCTAAGCCTGTTTGATGGCTTTTGCCAGCACAGCCCCTGCCAGTTCAGGCATAGAGGCAAATAGCACCACAGTAGCTGGGTTCTGTATCTAAGAGCGAAATGTCTAGTCTGGCATAGCTGGCAGCTCCTAGCCATACCAGCAAGTTGTCAAGTGGCATATGACTGGGCACCAGTCTCTGGAAATGCATCCTCTCCTGTTCCCCAGATGGTTTTGTATTTTCCTGGTACATATGTTCTGTACGGGACTGTAAAAATTGGCTGATCCACCCTGGGTTTTTCTTTTCTTTTTTTTTCATTCTAGCTTTGTAATCAAATGCTTTGGGATGGCAAATCTGATTGCCTTAGAGAAGTCAGGGCAGTGTCATCATTGCAGGATATAGGCAGGGGACCGTAAATAGGTGCTGGTAATACCTTTTCTTGGACAACAGGAGGGTAACGAAGCCTGTTTCCCGCTTTGCAGAAAAATGAACTTAACTTTGTTCCCTTTATCATTTGATCTACAACCTTTTCCAAAAATGCTTCATATTTGTTGAGGAAAACTTACTTCTTGTGATTCGAGTAGATGATGTTACTTTTATCATTCTTTTCTGAAGTCTTTTTTTCTTGAGGACTGACTTGGCCATTTCTTCAGTGTAGTCAGACTGACAAGTCAGCCGTTGTCCATGATGACCTCTTTCTCTTTTGTGAAAACTGACATTAGCTTCATTTGGAGAAAAGTGGCAAAAAATTTCCTTGTGCCCTGGCAATCACTGCTCCCGAAGCCCAGGGCAGGGTCTGTGGAAGCCCCAGACAGCTCTTCTCTGACTGCAAGTTATCTGCTGCTATGTAGAAATGGCTGTGCTTGGGCACAAGCAATGCTGTGCCAGGTGCTGTGTGCTCATGGGACTCATCTAGGCAACCTGGAGTCTGAAGAGATCTCATGCCTATGGCAAAAAAGCAAAATGTAGGAGGACCTGGGCTGATTCATGGCTTGGATAAAAGGTCCCTGTGTGACCCTGTGCTTTGTGTGTCCCAGTTCTTCACTGAAAGGTGAAAGTAGCAATACAACTTGCTGCCTGGAAGTAGCTTGCAAATGAAATGAAATTTTTTATCGTTGGTGTTGAGAGACTGCAGAAGATCCTACCGATTCTCAGGCTGGTCTACTGCACTGTAATGCAAAGAAATCATTTAGCAGCTCTAGATGTGCTGCTTCAGTGGGGGAACAGAGGCTACTGTGCTCTCCCATTCACAGTTAAAATGAGAGTAATTTAGCCTGGAAGGGACCTCTGGAGGTCTCTAGCCCAGGCTCATGCTCTACCTGGGGCCTGCTTCAAAGCTAAATCAAGTCACACTGGAGCGGAAAATAATCCCCAAAGGCAGACTGCTTTTGGAGAGACAGCTCCTCCCTGGTACTTGAAGCGAAAGGTGGAACTTCTGCAGACTCCGGTCTGAGGAGGGCTGGAGCTAGGGCTTGCAGCTTGGACCCAGTACAACCCACTTCTCACTGCCAAGTTTCTGTTGGCGCCACCTCTTTCAGACCAGCACCAGTTTGCGGAGGAGGAGAAAGGGAGCATGACAGATTGATTTGCTTTCTCCTGACTCCTGTGGGAACAGTGAAGAGATCACAAGGCCTTGGCAGGGGGACTCTGGCCGGATGAGTAGTCTGTATTTGGATTGCTAAAACTGACTGACATCCTACCTTCCCTCCATTCCTGCAGTGTAATCACCTGTCATGAGGGTGAAACCCTCTCTTGCTGAGGGTAAAAAGAAACAGCTGGATGCATAATTGCAGAGGTGCTGCATTTTCCAGCTGTGCGGAGCTCATCTTGTACTTCCCGTAGCTTGATCCTGACCTCTGGCACTTGTCGCAACTATGCCAGACTCAGGAACAGCTTCCAAAGCAGAGCAAGACCTCAGTCTGCACTATGGGAGGCACTTGCCAGTTGAGCCTGTTGTGGATGGGCCAGACCATCCTTCCCTTGTGCTTTCTGCCAAAGGCTCGCAGCCATGTTGTGCCAACTGCTGACTGAAAAGCAGTGGGACTGGGGGGCTGTTGGGGGCTCTTCAGGCTGATTCCAAGGTCTCCCCTCTGGTGGCTGACAGCAGTCCCTGGGTCATGCTGTGGTGCAGTATGACTCTGTCCCTCAGCTATGCTGCCCCGCCAGTGCTCAGGGTGCTAGCGGCAGTGTGTGAAGAGCATCAGGAATGTGTCATTGAGTCTGTGCTGCAGGATCATTGCTTTTTTTCTGCTCCCTGACCACAGCGTGCTAGGGGCTGGGCCCCTTCCTGGGCGTGTTATACTCTCTGCAGTACTCAGCCTTCTTTCCTCAAACATGAGGCCCCTCAGTCCTTCCATCTCCGAGAAAGTCCTGGCCAGTGTGACAGGCCCTGAGCCCAAGAGAGGTGGAAGCAACAACCATAGCATCCTGCCTCAGCCATGGCGAGGAGTAGATGCCGAGAGCAGGGTGTGAGGAGGGGGGGAGGATATTCTCATTCTCCTACTGTGCTCTCATGGCCCTGCCAGCAGCAAGGGGCTGAAGATGTGCCTTCATAGCCAGCGGTGGATCTATCCCCAGGAGTATGTTGAACTCCTTGAACCCATGCCGAGTCATTTGGGGGTGCATGTCTAGGTTTGCTGTCTAGGGACAAAGAAGTTTCTTCCAGCTTACAAAAAAACTTGAACTCCTCACCCTCACCAACAGCACACCACCAGGCATGGGCTGGGAGCCGGGGCTGCCTTTCTGCAAGAGTGAGTCACACCTTACCCCAGAGAAGTGGCTGTCTGGGACCGGGCTGGCTGTGACTCAGCCTAGCAGCGTGTGTCCGTGCTGAGCAGCCTGGTTTGTGGTTGCCTCTGTGTGACCTGGAACGCCTGTCCAGCTCTGCCGTTGACAAGCTGGCTTCCCAGAAAGCAAAGGGACTAACAAAAATGGAGATCCTGAGGCACTAGGAAGCCAGATTTTTCCTTTGACTATCAAGTAGTGCTGAACTTCCTTCCTTCATCCCTGCCCCTGCACACTGTGCTTGGGGCAGCGTGCCAGCTATGTGACCGTGGTGCTTGACATGGGGACCGGACAACTCCCTCCAGGCATGTAGGACATCCTCGACTTGCTGTGGGATGCCTGGCCGGCCCAGCGCCCCGGGGGATTTGAAGGCTTTGAGCTGCAGTGACTCCTTCCCCTTCCGGTCAAGAAAGGACAAGAGTAAAGCTTTAATATGAATTACACAGCAGCGATCTAGCACTAGTGACCCTGTGCCTCTCCTCCCTCTTGCATGCTCCAGCAGGTCCTGCAGTGAACCCTTTCCCTCTATAGTGTTATTTTTCCCTCCCCACTCCCTGTTCCCTAATTGATCCTTGCGGGAGGGATCCATTTCCTGCGCTTTATGGAGCTTCTTGCCCACTCATGCCTCTTTCTTTTCCCCTCATCTACAACATGCACAGCTGTAACCAGCCCAAAATGGGTTCCTGCAGATGTGGCAGAAGCAGCCACATGGAAGCTGGTGAAATAATGAAGCATGTGACTTTGAGCTGCTTGATGGTTTTGAAAGCAGATGACATTGGCACTGGCTTCTCTTTCTTTCATTTACATGTTGTGCAAGTGAAGGGAGAGGCAAATCACCTGATCAGACATTTGCTGGTGAGCGTGATGTGTCTCTGCCTCGGAGTGTGGATTTCACCGTAGCCTTTTGCGGCATCTTTGGCCTCTGCTTTCACTGCTCTTGGTAACTGTCCTGACAGAAGATCTTGTTGCCTTGCTGTGCCCTGCATTTCTCCAGATCATTAAGGGAGATGCAGACCAGGGCAGATCCCTGTGGGACTCCTGGTGCCCTCCCTCTGAGAGATTGAATCTTATTCCTGCTCTTCACTTCCTAACCTTTAACCGGTTATTAATCCATGGGAGGCTGCTACCTCTTATCTTGTGGCAGCTCAGTTTCTTTAAGAGCTTTTGGGCATTCTTTAAGAGCTTAAGAGCATTGCCACATGCCATTTGGAAATCCAAGTAAAGCCTTGTTAATTGGATCACCCTTATCTCCATACTTACTGTTTTCTTGCAGGGGAAAATCATGCCCTGCAATGCTAACTCTTCCCCAACGTGATAATTATCTGAGCGTCTGCTGATTCTGCTCTTGACTGCAATTTGCTTTTGTGCAAGATGTTAACAGTCTGGTACCTGGCTACATGTTTTTATTTTGGCAAACAATTTATTCCTATTCAGCCATTTTCTCAGCTAACGACAGCACTGCTTTTTCGGGAAATGGTGAGCTCTGTTCCAGGGTGGAAACACAGCAGAGTCTGGGTGGGACCTGCTGCATGAGGAACGTTGCGTAATGAGAGATCTGGCCTGGCATGCGAGCGTCAGGAGCCTGGTAATAGGAAATAGCCGAATGTCCTATCTGCAAATCCCAGTTCCTTTGGTTTCTTGAGCCTTGTGGGATACCTCTTCCTGCTTTGCGTGTGGCAATGAAAGGAATAGTCTCTGCATGTGAGCTGTGCTGGCAGGCCACCTGCTGCATATCGATTGTCAGGGCTAGGCTTCTAATTCAAATTGTGCGAAAAAGCAATGCATTAATCCACTTAAAAAGAAAAAAAAAAAAAGCAACGTTGTGTTGAAATAGGTTTCAGTTCATAAGTACAATTTTATATAACAAAGTAAGACTTTGGTAGAAGAACTAAACATCTGAAGGCAATAAAATATACAGTTGGGAGAGAAACGCATTATATGCTAAAGGAAATGTTTCCAAAAAGTATGTAAAGTAAATGGTTGTCTTTATTTCCCTGAGGCTGGTCCCTTCTTGGCACCCAAAGCAGCAGGAGCCGCTGAGTGCAGCTCGGAGATTTTTCTCAGCCCAGCGTTCAGAAGCTTTTATGGGTGCGGGAATTCCAAGAACCCAAACTGGGCCCAGTTTCAAGAGTGACTTTCGTGATGGAGCTTTATCAGTCGAACAGCAGGGCAATGATTTTTTTTTTTCCTTAAGTCAATTGTTTCCTTATGAAGAAGGTGTTAAATAGCAAAAACAAAACACGCAACTTTGCCAGCAGTGTTGTTAAGATTTAGGCCTCTGCATCCAAGTGCTCTGGGATTTTCCAGATCACTTGGTTTCAAGTAGGGCACATAAAAATATAATCTAAGGGTTTCTCTGCTTTAGCGATCAGTGTTTCGTGCCAGAAGGGGTGTGCCTCTGCTCTGGGTTCATTTTGGTTACCCTGTTTGAACTTGCTGTGATTTGTATATGAAACATTCCCATTATTGTCCAGGTCCACGTGTGTCTGTTCTGTGAGACCAATCTTTGCCATGCGTATAGTGGAATCGTGTTTGTTTTCTGATGTTGTTTGACTAAGGGGTTTCTGTGCTGACCCGTAGCAGGGAGGGTGGGTCGCTGTGACAGTCTGATCCAGACTCCTTATTCAGTCTGGTGCAATCAGCTTTAATAAAGAGCAGATTTTTATGCTTTAATCAAGTACAGATTCTGTTCGCAGAAAGCAAGCGTGTCTAGGAGAGAGGGAACGGGACAAGACATGCCAGAGGGCTATCGTGGCTATAGGAGCTAGCGGGAAAATCAGCTGAGCAGCGGAGCAGCAAGTGGTGAGATCTCTCGCGTGTTATTAATGAGGCTGCAATACTCAGCGTTGGTTTATTGTCCAGGGTTGTTATTGTAAAGGATTTGAAGCGCTGGAAGCTAGCAGATGTGCTTGACAGGCGTTTGCAGTTCTCCGTCTGCAATGTTAATAGCATGAAATAAGGCGCACGAAGGGTCATTTGCTTGATGATTCTAGGGACAAACGCCTTGCTTTCAGTGGCACAAGTAGGAGAGGAAGCTGTGACAAAGAAAATAACCAAAACAGGAAGCTGCTGTGAAGGGAACAAATGTCAGCGTGTGAAGGGCTCGGTTAGGTGAAGGCAAGTGATGCCAGAATATCCTTCTAGAGGAAGAAGATGGAGGAAGAGATAACGGCTTCGGTGCACGTACCCCGTTGTCCCGTACTCAGCAGCCAGCCTGGAGGGACGGGCTGCAGAAGGGGCCGTGAGGACATGCTGTTCCCACAGCCAAAAACTTGATCTGCATTTAAGCATGCAGTTTATCCGGCTTTACCAGATACTGTTTTAGGTATTGGGGGACAGAAAGCAACACACTAAGAGGGGCAGGGGCGAGAAGGAGAATTGCTTACTTGGAAGACAGTGACGTTTTCAGCCCTCTGTTGTCTATAGGCTTTCCTGACTCTGCAGGGAGTAGGAGGGAGGTTGATCAGACATGGCCGGGCTCCAGGGTGCCCCAACAGTTTCGTTTTCTCACTGAACTCCTGACTGTGACCCTCCCTATTTTATGATTGATTTGTGATGTGTGGCGAAGGCTGTTAAGTTGACAGTGCCTTAAATCACAGAGCTTCTCTGCTTTATTTACTAATCAATGCTTAGGCTTCCTTCATAGGGGGGAAATCTTGACATATTTGGCAAAAAAAGGACTTTGTGAAATAAATGTGCTGTGCTCAAAGAGGCTGCTAGAGTCTCCTGGCCGTGTTGTAGCTGGGAAGGGGAGGAATTGCACTCTGATGCTGTTTTCTGACAAGACTGGGATGGTGAAGGTGGTAGATGGACAGCTAAATTCCTACCTTGTGGGTCAATCTGATGCAACTGCAGTGTATTTTTCATATAGGTTGGTAACATGGAGACTCTCAGCTCTTGGATAGACAGTTGGATTATTTTAAAAGCATGCAGATAAAGTAAGTAGCCACAGGAGCATGGCTGCTGGCCTCTGAGTCACAATTTTCATTCCTGCTTGGGGAGGGATGTGGCTGAAAGCACCATGTGTTTTTCCCACATTTTCTGGGGGAGAACTCAGCGGTCTGCAGCGCTGTGCTTCCGTTAGCACACCAACTGGTGCAATTTCCCGGTGCAGATGCCTACCAGAAGACATTACCCCCTTGTGTGGGTATCCAGGCAGGCCAGAGGCCGGGAGCAGCATGCTGCACGGGGGAATTGCTGGATCCCAATGTGTGAATTTTACCCTTTGATTCAGAAGCGTAAAGAGCTACCCCGCACCAGGAGACCTTGCGTTGGCTCTGTGCAAAGCATGCATGAGCTGTGCTCCTGTTGACATGTGGAAAAGGGGGCATGGAAACGGCTTTGGCACAAGTGAGTGTTGGGGGCATGTCTTTCCCATGGTGGTCTGTGTTAGGTACACACTCGATCCCTCTCTCGTGAGCATGAGGAAATCTGCCAAGCAGTAAATGTGATGGATTTGTGGTGGTCTTGCCATCCTGTGTGCTGTGTTTGCAGAGGCTGACAGAGCTGCAGACCAGGGGGTGAGGAGGGATGCGAGGGAACAGCCCCTCTGAAAGCCTAGGGCAGCAAACTGACGTTGCTGTGGAGGCCAGGAAAGGCCTGCAAGAAAGGATGGCAGAGCAAGGACGAGGGGGCTGATGAGGGGGCAGGCTGGGATTTCAACATACAGGTGCTGAACGAGGCTCTCAAGAGCCTGAATTTGAAAACCTTGGTGGTAGGCAGGGTTGGACTTGGCTGGCAGGCATAGGGCCCTCAGCCTCCACTGCCTTGTCTTGGGCTTTACGCTCATCCCCTGCTCCCCAGAGCTGGTGGTGTCACCAGCAGGAGCTCCTTTGGCAGCTTTCAGGCTCACGTCTGGCTGCTGCTGAGGCCCATTGTCTCTGGGCAAGCCAAGGTGAGTTGGTGGGGGTGGGCACCCATGTATCCAGGGCTCTTGGGATGGAGCCTGTTGACAGGGAGTGCCCCAGTGTCCGAGGGGATGCAGAGCACCTCCCCATCGCTGCCTCTGCTCCATCCTAGAAATGGGATGTGAGGGATGTCCACATTTCAGGGATCTGCCTGCCTTTGCCTCCAGACATAAACCAGTGCATCTCGTGGCCCTGCAGCTGTGCTGGATGCCAGCACCCATGCTGGGTGCTGGCACTCTCACTGTGCCGTTTCCTTGGGCACCAGCTCTCTGTGGTCCCTGGGCTCTTGCCCTGGCAGCTCAGGCCTGGAGTTTCTTCTCCCAACCTTATCATGCAGGGATGCTCAGTAAGCTGGCTCTTCCTCCACGATATCCCAGTGTAGGCTGGAGAACAGGGCAAGTAACCTTGGGAGGCATGAGAGGACATGCCTGACAGAGGATGGAAACTGTATGTTCCAGGTGAAGGATGTGTTTAAAGACCAGCCATCCCCACCTCTGTCGGCATTTCCCAGGTACAGCGCAATATGGAGTTCAGAGACCTGGTAGCTCCCTGTGTCTGACAGGCTTGGAGGCTCTCCCGAGGCTGGAGCAGCCAAGCATGGCGCCTGTCTCCTCACCAGCAGGAGGGACCATGGAGTCCCCTTGTCTTGCATTATTCTTGCGTGGCATCTTCGCGACGGCTTATCTGATGCATTGATTGCCCTCCCATAGCATGGTGTTGCAGCTCTGTCCTCGACTGCTGCAGGTCATTGCTCACGTGTGGGGCTGGCCTGCTGCAAAGTGGAGATCCTCAAGCTCTGGGGCAAAGCAGGTCCCGTAGCAGTGAGGGTGACTGCATGTTCAGGCATGGAGAGGAAGAGCCGCAGCGAGAGGATTGCTGCTCGTCAAAGGTGTAGCAGGCCAGGGCAAGGCAAGGCTGGTCCTGTCATTTGTGCTTGGAAAGCACACACTTTGGGATGGGCATGTCATTCCCACCTCTGCTTCAGAAGAGCAGGACCTCTGTGGCTACACCTGCAATGACCATGGATGAAAGCAGGAGATGACACTGTTGACAGAGCATCGAAACTTAGGACTGCGTGATCTCCGCTTTCTCAGCTAAGGCCAGATCAAATGCTCCAGAGAAACAGGTAAGAAACCTCCTCCTGGCACAAGCTACGCTGGATGCTGGTTGTGGTGGCTGTGCTCCACCTGCCCCCTGCAAGGTGCTATTGAGGCAGTGTCTCTCCGAGATGCTCTCTAGCTCACCAGGCACAGTCCTGGCTGTGAGATGAATCCACGTCCTCAGCAGCACCAGCTATGTGTCATTCCTCGCAGTTGCCAGGGCTTGGGAGATACTGTGGGTGGAAAGGAAGTGCTAACAGGAGCCCCAGTGCCCTGGAGCGTGGTGACTGCTAGTGATGCAATCAAAGTATTTGTGTATTGGGGGGGTGAATGCATCAGGACAGGGCCACGGAGAACAAATCAATGCTTATCGCAGCTTCCAAGGGCTGTCCGGCAGCTGTTTGATGGCTTTGTGAGCGCTTCAGTGGAGGTATGGCCCTGAGCTTGCAGCCAGAGGCTGTGCACGCTCCTGCAGCGGGGTCAGCTCCTCTCTGGAAGCCGTGTTGATATACCAGGAGAACAAGAAATGACTGTGTTTATAGTTATTTTAGATACGTTTAATCACTGCTTGCCAATGCAAAGGTTAATCTAAACACCTTCCACTTCACTCGATAAAACAACTGCTGCCTGTCTCATGAACTCATTTGTTCTGGTGGTTTGGGAGCAGGGAAGTACTGCTATAGAGAAAGCAGTTAACTCTTACAAAGCTATTAATGCTCCTCCACCTGCCTTTTGGGAACTGCCCTCCACATAAGGGGCAGCCTGCCTGTGCTTTAAAAGAGAAAGCTTGGGAGAGAAAAGCTACAGAATGGCTTTTGTAGGTGGCAACAGCTGCCTGTCCTGGTACAACTCGTGCTGCTTCATGTGGACCTCTTGCTTCCATTACTAGCACCAGTGTTTAGCTCGGTTGGGACACTCAGGAAGATCTAGGTTGCTTATAGCACAATGTAGGCTGCTTTGGACAGACATGGGAATGCTGCAAGGACATGGGGGTTAGATCTGAGGCCTGTCTAGCCCTGCATCCCCTTGCTGACAGTGGCCAACCTAAGGAAAGTGGCAAAACAATTCAAGCAATGCTTCCTCCCAGATTTTTCCAGTCTCCAGCAGTTCGTATCTCGGGATTCCTGAGCCAGAGTTGTTGTTTTTGTATTTAATAAACCTTGCTGTGTTTTTCTCCCAGTTTTTCCTCCTCATAATTCCTAACATTCCCTTTGCTTTTTTCTGACCTCTTTTTGGTATAGTTCCATGAAAGATCAGCTCCATCTGTCATAATGCCAAGGTCTGACTGCTGAGCAGCCATGGTCAGCTCAGGGCTGTGGGATTGGTTTCTCCTTGGTGCATCGCTTTACTGCATTTTGTGCACCTATTTTTTCTGAGTCCACCAGTCTGCCTTGCAAAATCTTTTTGCAGTTCTTCCCAGTTGGCCTTATCTGTTCTATCTTGAACGTGGTATCACCAACAAACTTTGTCACCTCGTTGCTCTCCCCAGATTGTTTATGAGCATGTTGAAGAACACGGGCGCCCTCGCAGATCTCTTTGGGACTCCCCTGTGAAAACTGCCTTCATTTCCTATCTTTGTAACCAGTGGTTTATCCCTGTGAAGAGCTCCGCTCTTATTCCATTGCAGCTTAGGAAGCTTAGAAGTGGTGGTGAATAACCCTGTTGAATGCCTTTAGAAATCCGAGTAGCCTACATCAATTCATCTCCCTCGTCCATGTGTAAAGACTTCCAGTAGTTTTGCGTCGCATGGCTTCCCTTCCCCAGCACGTCATGTTTATTCATGAATCCATTAATTCTGCTCTTTGGAATAGTTTGTGTGGATTTGCCTGGTGCAGATATTGGGCTTGGGCCTGTAGTTTGCTGGATGTTCACATTTTCAAAATTGGCATTGCGTTAATCGCCACGGTAGTTTCAGTGAGAGGTTAGACAATCTGGTTAGTAGTGCAACTGTTTCACCCTGGCATTGCTTTGTAATGCTTGGGTGACACTGTCACGGGTCCTGGAGACATGATACTGTTCATGCTGCAGACCCTCTTCTTGGAGCACCTCCACTTTGATACAGATCCTCTTATGATTCTTAGCCCATAAATAAGGACTGTTTGACAGAAGGAAAACAAGCTCACCCAGCTCTTCCACAGTGAACAGAAAGATAAAACCTCACTTAGTTTTCTGTGACTCTGCTGGTCACATGCTCAGTACTGGGGACACTTTTGAGACTGTCACCATGGATGTCCTGCACTTCGGCTTCTTGTGCAACAGTCTGTGCTTCACCTCCACGTCCTGCCTTCCTCCATGACCCATGGGCACCATTCTACAGCTCCCTCCAGCATTTCCTAAGAGGACCGTGCAAGCATCCTAGGGTGGCTCTAGGCTTTGTCCAACTGCAGGGAAGACTCACACTGCATTTTCCTCCTGCTGCAGAGGAATGCAGCCCCGTGCCCACAGCCACCTTGCTCCACCAGAAGCCTTTGGCTGTCCAGCTTGACACCGAAGTCAGAGAGTGCTCCCACGAGGCACAGGCAGACCATGAAGAGAGGCCAGAGCCAACTTTTTCTCAGCCCTCGCCCCCAAAAGGAATCTCTGCCAGTGGAGTGAAGAGGCAGGTTCATTGCAGCTGGTGTGAAATTGCCTTGACATGAATTTGCCCTTTCTCAGGCCACAAGCCAGCAGCTGTGAACTCTGGCCTCAGCAAGCTCTTCCCTACTGGTTCCTCCCACGATCCCACTTGGTGCTCTGTGGCTCCCCCTGTTTATATTAGCCAGGGTTTGGATGTCTGTGAATAAATAACATCAGTACGCACCAGAAACGTGCTGTCTGCTCTGCAGTGTCCAGCCTGTGTGGGCTGAGCAGGGGCTGGGAATCAGTTTGTGCTGCACGAGGAGGCTGTGTTTCCAGCTGGACATCTGGTCCGGTGAGTGATGGGGCAGTGGCCAAAGCCTCAGGGCTAAATAGTCAGACAGGAGTCCAGAAATCATGTTCCTGAGCAAGCTACAGCTCCTTACTATGCTTCAGCTCAAAAATGCATGTGCTGCATGGGCCAGACAGGCTGGAGATGGAGATTTCCCATCTCTGGGAACCTGTCCCAGGCTAGCCACACCATCCTCACTAATGCCCTTAGCCCAAGGGATGAGCCTTGTCATTTCTTGGCAAACCATCTCCTAACCAAGGGAGAGCTGAGTCTCGAGAGCTGTCCTAACACCAGCTTGCTCCTCGGATGAAAGATGATCCAAACCCCGCAGCCTCGCAGTCTGTGGTTCCCCAGCAGCCCTGCTCGGGGGCTGTGGGGTCATACCTGGTGTTGACACATCCCCTGCTCTTCCTGCCCGTCCCTGTCGTTGCACTTCCAGATGGAGGCAGAGACACATGCAGGAGAGCAGGTCACCGGTTTAGGGGTGGCTCGGCCCTTTCTGTGGTTGCAAAATGCATCTCCTACCCCAGCGAGCAATCAGCCACAAAAACAGGCTTTTGGTAACCCTGCTCGGTCCAGTAGTCAGTGCCTGTTTTGAATGCTTGCAGGCACATCAGCCAGCCAAGCTCAGCTCTCCTGGTGCTGCAGAGAACAAAACTGACCTTACTGGGATGGACTTGCTGGCTGGCTCCTTGAGCCCTCTAAAACCTCCTCTCCCATCTGGGGTCCTGCCCAGTCCCATGTGTACTTGCTGTCTCCAACTTGTTGTGTTTGACTGGATTTTGCACTATCAAAGCAGGAACCCTGCAGAGAGCTCGAAGGCTGCCCTCTCACTGCTGCCCATCCACGACACCGTGGGTCCATATGATGGAGCTGGGACCTTCCTGATCCAGCATCACCATCTTTCCTGCAGATGTAGCTCTCTCTCTTGGGCAACTGCAGGTCATCATGTAAGTACAGTGACATGCCTTGGTGTCACTTAAGTGTTTGCCTAAGTGGGTTATTGCAAGGTGGTACCATGGGGCTACTGAACTGTGTTGCCTTGTGCATAGGCCTTACAGCTTGTATTGTACTGTATGCTCAGAAATGTGTTTTACAGAGTGTGTACGCTGTTGTGTACAAAGCAGTTTTATCATGTATTGATAACTGGGAGCGTGTGAAATCAGTTACATATAAACAAGGTGATGAGACTATAGGCACATGTGTATTAGAAAATAGGAGCTGGGTTTTACAGTGTCCCTAGCACAGGACAGCCTGTGTGCATTGTAGGCCACTGAACTCATTTACTATAAGTTACAGCCTCGATTTTCCACGCATCTGTCCTTGCAACCAGCACCAATTAGAGAACAAAAATATGATATGTCAGTAACATGGAAACATCATCGGGTGAGCTTGGACAGTGGGGCGAGCGTGATGAATAATTGAGGCATTGATGATTTTTATAAGAGTGTGAAATTACATGCTCTGTAGTGAACTCTGCTTGGAAATGTACAGTTCATATCTGCGAGGTCATGCAGCATGGGGCGATGGTCAGCGCCGAGCTGTGGGAAGGGTTTTACAGCTTGGCAGACTCTGCGTGGGTGGATGCACAGGCAAATAGATGGATATTTTGTCTTTGTGAGACAGAGATGGCTCTGAGGGGCTGAACGCCAGCAGCAGGCTGGTGGGGCTCTGGCTGTCAGCACAAAGTCAACTCTTTGCCTAGTGAATTGATCCTTGCCCTGTAACAGCGTGTCCCTTATGTGCCATCATGGACCCTTCTTGCACTCCTCTGCCCAGGGACCAGGGATTTTTGGGAAGCAAAAGCACATGTCCTGTCTAATGTGGATGGCTTCGTTGTCTTCTATGCTGGGGAGCCCTGCGTAGTCCCTGGCAGTCCTGGAGGTGGGCTGGGAGCATCTACACACAGTGGGATGCCCTGGGGAACACGAGCTGTGGGGACGGAAACAACTGGGACAGGCTGGATGCTTAGCTGGAGTCAACTGGTCCAGCCTGGTGCAGTTTCCAGTCTCCTAGTCCTGGGGTTTTCCCCCAGCTTGGTGCTTTCTGGTATCTGTAAGGTCCAGTTCATAGAGCCGTGAACGCTCTGGTCCTGCCACTCGTGAGGAGGCCCTCGCCCCTGTGATCGCAGCTGCCGGCAGAACCGCAGGTTGATAATTAGCAGCCTATTTGAGGCGCACACAAGATCACTGCCTCATTTGCTGCCAGCCACCCGATGCCCATCAGATTACAGCAGATGATTTTCCACTGTTTCTGGAGTCCCAACAAGACTCTCCGGAGTCCTGGATGTGCTCTGTGCCACCACACATCGTAGGGTTGGAGGATGATTCAGGCTGGGGGCATGTCTGGAGGTCTCTGCTCCGACCTCATCCTCCAACAGGGTAAGGGGAAAGCTAAATGAGGTTGTCAGATGAGGCAAGGCCCTGACAAAGCTGTTTTCTGGGGCATGGGGAGGGTCCCAGACCCCCTCCATGCAGGTCAAGGATCTTTGCAGAGGCAGGGAAGAAAGGCAGAGTAACTGTGGGACGTCCCGTGAACCCAAGACTAAGAAACTCCCCTGGGGTTAGGGACTGACTGATGGATGAACTGCTGGGCAGAGACGGTGCCTGGTCACCTCTGGTGAACAAATGAAGTCAAAACCCTCCAAATTCAAGCCAGTGTTGCCAGGATTTGCTGTCCAGCCTGACTGTGGTCTACTGTGAATCCAGCTGTACAGAGTTTGGCTTCAGGAAGACGTTATGGGAGTGAGCTATAAGCACATCTTTATCCTGTATAGCACATCAGCACGTTTCCAACGATGCAAATCTGGGCCCCAGACCCCCTCGGCTCTGGTTGGGGTGCCCGGACACGTCTCCCTGCATCTTCTGGCAAAGCATTTCCACAGACTTGTTCAGGGGATCGGTGCCCTGACAGCCAGGCCTGGACCCCTCTCTTGCTCAGCACGGGGACATCTGGGGATGGGCTGTGCACTTTTTAGGGGGCACGGGAAGGGGCTGCTCATGCTGGACATGGACATCCAGCACCGTGTTCGAAGGTGATGCAGCCTCTTCCAGCCGGAGGGAGGTGCACCCTGGGCTGTTGGGTCCGGGGAATGCGGTGTGCTGGAGGAGCTGCTCCTAGCAATCATCTCACTGGGGAATGTGGAGGGGCAGTGATTTGGTGAATAAATCAGATTAATAACCCCTTTGGATAGGCATTAGGGGGCTTGCAGGGAAAGCCACGAGCAGAAAGAGAGGCAGCCCTTGGTGAACAGATCGTTCTTTGCAGATTATTCATTCATGTCTAAATATAACTTACTGCTTTCTGCACAGTGCCCTGTGCTGTGGTGCACGGTGTTAATTAATGTATTTTTTACAGCGTGTCGTGGCTCAGAGTCAGCCATCAGTGCCACAAGAGCGCTGCCGTGCGTGCCTGCTCCTCCGAGAGCGGCTGGAGAGGGAGCCCGGGGCCTCGCTGGGGTGAGTTGCTGGGGGTCCGTGGGGTGAGGGATGGGAGAGGCTGTGACACCCCGGCTCCGGGAGACCCTCGCGGCCCCCCGCGATGGGGGAATGATGCAGGAACGTCTTCCTGAGCCTGACGGCTCCTGGGCTCGACCACTTGGCCACACTTGCTGGGTGGCTCGGAGCTCTCGGCGCTACCCAGGGGCTTTGCGCGAGCCTTCATGCTGCCGATGCCTGTCCTTGGGGCCTGCCCAAGTGCTGCCCCTCCATGGGCTGCTCTCCAAAGGGCTGCCTCACCGCTGCTGTCTTGCTCTACAGCGATGCAACAGCCGTGGCTGAGAGGCCACGGTTCATCCCGCTGGCGTTGCATCCGATGTGGCCCAAGCGTCCCTGGGTTCCCCCGGTCAGGGGCGATGGTGCCCCTCGGCGCGGTCTGTGTTTTCTCAGCCCGCGGGGCAAAGCCAGGCTCATTCAGCAGCTGGGGGGAACGGGCAGCTAGGACGCAGCCAAGGCTTCGTCATAGCGCAGTGAGCAAGCGTGGAGCAATGCTGGGCCGTGGGGGAGGCAGGCGTGCTGAGAGCCGGAGAGCAAGTTGTCATGGCGAGGGGAACAAACAAGCAAGTTTTCCCCACGTAAGTGCTGGGCTGGGCTGGGGAGGCCTGGCAGTGGCTTTCGGTTGGTATCTGCAGCAGTGTAAAACGCTGCTATGCTTTAAAAAGAGACGCCAGGGACCGGCTTTCGGGACAGGCTCACGTTGGTGCTTGCGGCTGCCGTTGGGGCCTGCCGAGCCTCAGGCACGGTGCTGTAGCGCTGGGGCCAGCTGGGCACCGGCGGGCGCTGGGCTGTGCAGCCGCGGCCGGCAGGCCAGGAGCATCCGCGTGGCGAGTCCGGGTGTTGCACCATCCAGGCTGACCTGTGCCGGTCGCCTCGGGGCTTCCAAATGCTTCGCTGGGCAAGCGGCAGCCATGACTGATGGGGAACTGGTTTTCAGTTCGGATTGACTGGGAGCCTGGATTAACGGGGAAACCCTCTGAGGCGAGGGGCACTGTGATCCCCGCTCGGCCTGGGAATGTTAGAGGGACACTGGAGGTGTCAGAGGTGACGGCTGGTGGTGGCATCCCTTTGCTGCGAGCCCGCTCCCATCACATCCTTCCCAAAGCAGCCTGACGGAGGGAAGATAGCACTGCCAGGGAAGGGGCCGCACGCCGGCTCCCCGGGCACCTTCTCTTCCCGCAGGCTGGGGATTATCTTGGTGACTTCCAGGGAACTTACTCACATCCTGCGGCGGGTGAGCCGGGCTCCCGGCCGTGGCTCCCGGCGGCACACTTAACTCCTTGCTGCCCGGCGGCCGCGGTGGCGGAGAGATGCTCGGGCTGCCATGGAGGCGGAGGTCACGCTTCCCTGCGGGGTACCTGCTCTCTGCATCCGCTACCTGCCGCTGGAGGGCAGGGGCTCCTGGTTTTGGTAAATATATCTAATTCATTTTTTTTGAGCATTTCCTATATTTTTCTGTGCAATTCTTGTATTTCTGCTATTGCAGGGTTTTCGTCCTCTCTCTTTTAAACCAGTTGCAGAGTGGATATATTCCAGCTAGGTCAAAACTGGGCAGGAAAACACTGTCCAATGTTGATGGCGGAGAACTAGCCCTACTGTAAATATTTTAACTGAGAGATTAAATAATGAGGATTCCTGAGACAACTGCTGGCTCTTGCGCCAGGGCGCAGGGAGTTTGACGCAGGGTAAGGCCGAATGGGAACTACTGGGTCAGCTTTGGTACCCGCTGCTCTCCAGCCCAAGGGTCGAAGGCTCTCCAGAGAATTTGTTCAGTGTTTCCTAGGTATCTTACTGAAAGGTAGCCAAAACCTCCTGATGATGATACCATTTTCCTTCCTCAAGAAAGCCAGTTTGCCACTTTCCACAGTCCACGTACCT
Organism: Dromaius novaehollandiae; assembly: GCF_036370855.1. Lineage (NCBI taxonomy): Eukaryota > Metazoa > Chordata > Aves > Casuariiformes > Dromaiidae > Dromaius > Dromaius novaehollandiae. The sequence goes on from NC_088104.1 coordinate 44,753,908, forward strand.
AAGAGCTGGACCCTGGCAAGCCAGCCTGTAGCCCCACTAACGCCTACTGCAGTTTAGATGCTTTTTTTGCTACGTGTCAGATAGTGTAGACTAAGACTCCCAGATCAGGATACTCTCATGCATGAGATCTTTGAAAGTCTTTCCGATTTGGGGAAGGAGAAGTCTTTTTTGCTGCACCCACAGCCTGTGTTTGTGTCATGGACCAGAGATTAGTTGAGCATATACTGATTTTAAACTGGACTGAATAGTGAGGTAGGAAGGTGTCCCCATGGGTGAGGTTAGTGCAGGGTGTTCAGGTAACAGCACATGTTTTCGTTGCACTAAAATATATGCCCGTCCTTACAGAGATATCACATCAGGACTGCAGCCTGGGGAAGGTTTTCCGGCGGCAACGAGTGATCAAGTAGGATTGATCTTATTCCAGTTATATTTCCTGCTCACTGGATTTTACAACAAATAGAGTCTTGAACCCAAAAGCAAAATGAGTGTGGAACAGGGTAAGCCCAAGTCAGAGCTTCCAGGTTCGTCCTGCTCCCCGGTCCTGTGCCGGATAGGCAAGGGCCCTGCTGTGGCCGTTTGTAGGAGAGGTGGAGGTGCTGTGCTGAGCTCAGGTTAACTGCCTGGAAAACTGCAGGTCTGCAGGACATCAGGAGGCAAATCTGGGAAATGGTTGCATGCCTGTGAGCAGCTCTTGTCCATGTCAGGCTGGTGTCCCAGGGACGCGAGACCTCGTGTGGAGGCAAAGGCTTTGGCTCGCACAAGGGGCAGCGGGTGGTGGGTTGTGCAGAGGGAGCAGATGCCAAGCTCTGCAGAGCTGCCTGCCTGCTGCAGCCTGCTCCTTCCCCTCTGCTGTCTCTCCCTCACATTGCACTGCTATTGCACAGCTGCACGCCGGAGCTGTTCATGTGCAGGTTAAATATCCCCCCTCCTTCTTTCTGCAGCACTGTTTTTGGAGCAGGTCACCCAAGGTTGGTGGCTGCTCCACCAAAGGTCCTACTGGCCCAGCTGCAGGTGTGAGGAAACTACCAGACCTGGACCTGCTGCCAGAGCTGTCTGGGTAAACAATTTCTGTGGAATTGGTGGCATGAGACAGAGGCCTTAACGGGACAACAGGGCAACCACACCAACACATAGGTGAGGACAGGGACTTTGGAAACAGGTCTAGACGAACAAGCATGCTGGGCACTAGATGCAGATCCAGCGCGGTGGGTGCAGGCTGGACATGCAGTGTTACCTGTCCATCAGAGGTGCAAAGGTGATGAGCTGGGATGGCCGGACAGGCCGCAGGGCAGCGTTCAGTGCCTCCACCGAAGACTGTCTGGACACCGTAATGTGTGCCATTGAGCTTGGGCTGCTCTCTCGAGCTCAGAGCTTGCAAACAAGTTGCTTGCAGAAGTTGTTAACACACGATGTGGAGAGCACACGCAGACAGAGCTATTAAAACAGTAGGAGCTTTCAGCTGCTCACAGAGACAATAGCCAAACATAAGAATGAGGGAAGATTTCGAAAAGAAATTCCCTGAAATCATAAGCAATGGTTCTGGGAAGGGCTGGTCGCTTCTGAAGTCTGTGGCTCTGGCAATCCCAGGGCCCTTCCAGCTCTTGAAACCCCACCACATACCACAGCGACCTTGAATGATGCACAAGCCTTGCTGGAGGCGCCGCGGTGGCCTGCGAACGGGACGCGGCCATCGCTGCAGCACGATGGCAAAGCAGCAGGCATCCATCCGGGCTCGGGGGGCAGGAGCCGGGCCGGCAGCCGGCACGTCCCGCTCTGCAGCTGGGCAGCCTCGTGCAAAGCAAGACGTGAGACAGATCCGATGGCCCGCGAGTCCCCACGTGGCTGTGGCCGCTTTGTAAATCAAGCAGCCCCAAAGCAGAAAACAGTTTTACGACCTGGAAACTGTAAAGCCGCTTTGGGCTTGCAGTGTTTGAAAGGCACCACTCTGTTTTACAAGGAACAGCCTAATCTTTCAAGTTTCCCAGAACTTATAAAAAGCCTGTTTAAATCCCATTCCTTTATTAAAGTGAGTTTACAGGGGGGAAAAAAAGTGAGCAAAAAAAAGTTTAAACAAAAGATTTGGATAAAAATAAGAAGAAAAGTAGAAAATGTTTTGGAAAAAAGTAGTACTTCATAAGCACCACGAACTGTTTTACAGTTGTCTTTTGAAAAAGATCATTTTCTACTGGGGGAAAAAAGGTAAGCAGGTGTCATCATGGTGGGAAGGACCGGAGTGGTTTATACTGGGAACAGGGGGTTAGGAGTGGTGCCGATCTTCTGCCAGCGATGCCCTGCCCTCCTCGTGGTGAGCCCCGTTCCCGGCCCTGCCAGCTCTGCTGGAGCGTGGATAGCTCTGCAAGGCTTTAACAGGAAAAGGAGCGGTTTTGTCCTTAGGGATAGGTAGGGAACTAAATTAATCAGAAGTAAAGCCGGACCGGTTATTGAGCAGTGTAAGAAGCCCTGGAGGTGAGGCACTGCCTTCTCACCCCAAGCCTTGCCCCAGCACCATGTGGGACGCATGCAGGGATTTTCCGCTCTCCAAAGTGGATCCGGCACCTCCTTGACACCTTCCAGCCGGGAGCCCGGGACTTCTCCCCTGCACAGAGTCGAAAGAAAAGTTCTTCTGGTTTTTGACCTTTATGTTTTATGATCTTCGTCATTGTGAGCGTTATCAGGCAAGAGAATTAATTCTCAGCCTCAGCTCTTCCCTCTTTTGTGCTGGCGATGGTTTTCTTGATGTCAAAGTGTTTCCTAGCTGCCCGACACAGGGCCAAAGAGCGGAGCGCCTGCGGGGACGCGGCAGGGCGCAGCATCTCCGCGGGGGGTTCAGCTCATCCGCCGCTGCGCTGGAGGCCCAAAGGGGCCTGGGAGACTTCGCTGCGAATTTCCCAGCCGCGCAGCCGCCTTGTTTCCCTGGCGAGGCCTGGCTGGTTCGGCGCGCGACACCGAGGTGGAGCTGAGGAATGTTGTTTTGGTTTTGGCCAGTTCCACTGCTGCTTCTAGAAAATCTCCAGTGGCAGCGGGTGTTAAATTCCTTGAGCTGAAAATAAAGCATGATAAGGAGACGCAGACAGGCGCTCCCAAAAGGCAAAGCTTTACCAGCCAAGAGCCGTCTGACCACAGCCCGGTGGCAAACCGGCTCCAAGGCAGGACGGAGAGGCAGATAATTGCCTTTCTGAAAGAGGAAGTTTAAAAATAGGTTGTTGATTCCAGTGCAGGCTTTCATGCCGGTCCGTTTTATCCTCTTCAAGAGTGTATATGCGAGTTTTCATGCTACCAGGAACAAACAGTGTGAGGGAGCAAACTAAATGTAAGCAGAATAGCAGCTCAGTGGAGATCTCGGGTTTGCCTGTACTGTGTACAGAGGGTGGTAAGCATGGAAGAAAGCTTAATACAGTGTAATATCCATTTGTTACCACTTAAGCACTCTATCGAAATAGATGAGAAAACACAAGCTATGCTGTTTAATGTAGTCAGATTTATTATTTTTATCTGATTGATTTCTATACCACGCTTCTCTGACAACTCGGCAAAATTCACAGGGTAAAACAGGGCACAATGCCAAAGATTTGGGTACAGTCACACACTGCGATAAGGCTGTCAGCACCTTAGATTTCCTATTTTTTACGTGAACGCTTACATAGCTTGTCAGTGCTGTCCGTTTTGCAGTCTGGATGGTTGCAGATGTTACAGCAAGGGGCATCGGTCAGGCTCGGGGCCGGGGAGTTTTGGGTTGGGTGTCGGGGAAATCTCCTTCCCCGGGAGGAGGGCAGCCCTGGGACAGGTCCTCAGAGGTGGAGGATCTCCATCCTTGAGGTTTCCAAGCCCGGTTATAAATAGCTGATGTCCCTGCCTATTAAGAGCACAAGGCTGAACATTCTTCCTTTTAAACCATGGGGTAAAGGGTCCTGGAAGCGGCTCTGGAAAACTCCACTGGACGGTGTTTTTGCTGAGCTGACCTTCCCTCTCCTTTTCTCTTCTGCTGGCACTGACTGGCTAAGGACTGACGCACGGCCCAGGGTGTGGACAGTGCCTGGCTGTAGCTTCCCTTTTTATTGGACAAGGCAAGCTTTTAGGGCAGGGTAACGTTATGGGCAGAGAAACTGCTTGTGGCATGTGCTGCTGGGGCTCAGGACCATGCGACAGCTGCAAAGATGTCCTTTGGAAATACAGCTGTGCAGACAGCAGGGCTGATCAGATGGGGCAGGTAGGAGGGCAATGCGGAAAAAGAGCAGGTCACCCAAGGCTGAAAAATCAAACATCCCTGGGGGGGAAAAAAACAGGATTCAAAAGCATACAGTGTAATTGAACTCTGTTCTTTAAATATCCCCTCCTTTTTGGTCTTAACTAGTTGAATTAACGATTTCTTTTTCTGATGGCCTACAAGTTGGATATTGCCTTTGGGAAATGTCTTCAGAGCGTGCAGTGGGACCTCCGTGGTGTCAGTCTTTGTGATGAAGAAAACCTCCAGCAGCTTTGTTTGAGGTTGTGGAGTCAGACCTTATCAGATACGTGGTCTGATGGAGACATGTCTGCTGGAAATTTCTCACCATAGTTGTTATTTCTAAGGCTAGCCGAGTGCTAAATCTGCTGGCCTTGCTGTGCAAGCCAGAGGCCAGCCGCACTGTGATTTCTAACTGAGGCACAGAGGACTGTAGGTGGGACAAGGCAAAATCAAGCTTTTACGGTGCCTGTCCCATGCACAAAACCCAGCTGCAGTGCCGCAGCAGTCCCAGCCACAGCAGAAGTGCAAGGCTTGGCCGGCACACGGTCTGCATGGTGGTATCACCTCCCACGGCAGCCTGCCCCCAAGTCTCAGACTGTGTCCTCTTTTTAGTTTTAAATATAGTTTAAAAGTGTAGTTTTATGAGAGACGATGAGGTGACAGAGATGAGATATGAGACTATCAAAATGCAGATGGTGGTTGGAAGTGGAGAAGGGGCAGCCAGGATGATGGACGAGGCTCCCAGTTCATGTTTCAGCTGGATTTGGCGCTTGGCTCCTTGTGGCGAGAGCCAGCTGGGAGTACAGCTCGGTAAGCGATGCTCTCGGTGTGCCACCTCTGCATTTTCAGGAATTCTGCAACTTTTTAAAATTAAAGAGATTTGGAGACCTGGAGGAATGATAAAGCTTTGGGAGAAGCTGAGAAGTGTAACTATCTCTCGGTGAGGCTGTCGGCAGCCCCGCTGCAGAAAGAGGATAGATGTCAGCTGGAAGCCTCATCAGGATGGGAAGGGTGTAAGCAGTAACTCAGAAACCTGCTGGTTTATCCCCAGAGGCTGCTGCTGAGTGAAAACTCAGCCCCAGAAGGGAATTTGGGATGGAAGGTCATACAAGCTGTAGGAAAATGTTATGAAAAACTGACACATTAGGAGACAAGCTCTTTTTTTTTGACAGGTTTCATCTCAAGGAGTCCTGTCATCAGGCAAAAGGATTTAGGTGATGGCCACCTGGCCTGGTAGAAATGGCAAGGGACGGGGTAGTGCAGAGCATGGAGTCCTGCACTGGGGACCACTAACGCTCTTGTGAAATGCAGACTTGTCAGCAGAGGTCATTGGAGCAACATCTGGGTCTACTGGTTGATCCAGGGGAAAACTGTGGAAGCCGGAGGATAACTAAGACCGGACAGTATGTGGCAGATATAAGACAGCTAAATGCAGCTCTAGGAGGTGCTGTGGAGGCTCTTTTTAGTAGAGATAGGAAGACACCCAGACTGTGTACTAGGATGGTGAGATCTCCATGGGAATACTGTGTCTAGTGATGGTTACCTGTATTTAAGAAAGGTATATTTAAAGTGGAACAGGGGCAGAAAAGGCTATGAAACGCTTAAGACAATGAAGTATTACTCTTACCAAAGGAGGGTAAAAGAGTGTGGCTGGGTTAACCGGTGCAGTTGAGATGGGCAATGGTGACTGCTTGTAAACACATCTGTGGGGAGCACATGAAGGAGAGAGAACTATATAAGTGCAGAGAAAATTACTGCACAACATCCGTTTGTTGTAAATTGGTCAGGAATACATTTTGACTAGAAATTAGAAGGTTTCTCCCCATTTGAGGAATGATGCTCTGGAGTAGTTATCCAGGAGGGGTCCTCGGGGCAAAGTCCCTCCGTTGCTTCAGGATGGGTCTTCGTAGGCTCTGGGAAGCAGCCGCGTGGTGGAAGAGGAGTTCCCTGCTCGTGTCTCATGTCTTCTGCAGGAGAGTTTGACCTTGCTGCAGGTCAAAGATTAGTCAGAGGAAGCCAGGAAGGTTGGGGAGCCCTGGGATGTGAGGAACGGCCACTCTGAGGACTGCCCAGAGGCCGGTGCCTATTGCACAGCTGCTTGGGGTGGCCCCAGGGGCTCAGCCGCCCCCTCCCAGGCTGATGGGCCTTAAGAGCAGCACAGGTTAGAGGTCTTGCAGGCAGGGGCTCTGCCCGTGACAGCTACCAGAGGTGCTTGTGCGAGACACTTCAGCTGAGATCAGCAGTGACCGGTGTCACATCTTGCAGGTTATCACCCAAACTTGTACTGCCACCATTTAAACTACAAAGCAGGAAACTTTGGGGAAAACAAAGCAAAACAACAAAATACCTGCTTTGTTTTTAGCTGTTGGAAACTGCAGTTCTGGATATTCTTTTTCTCCATGCAAAGGTCCACAGCTCTTGCGTTTTGCTAATTTCTTGGCGTTAATGGCATCCTGGGGCTCTGAGCTCCATAGTCAAATTACGTGTTGGGTGAGCAAGCTATTTCCCGTGGTCAGTCCGGCATGTGCAACGGCCGTGGCTCACAGAGCCGCTCTTTGTTTCGGCATGAGGAGGCAGGCTGCAGAAAGCTCTCCAGCTCTCTTCCCTCCGCCGTTCCTTCCTTTCTGTGCTTTCCATATTTTCTGTCTCCTTTGGCCTGCTTTAGTAACAGTCCTGGTTTTGATACGTTCGGATGGAAACATTTCCTAACGCTACCTTAGAGGAAGGTTCTTCTGGAGATGTTTCTATCAGATACTCAGCTGCATTTTGCTTAAGTTACGCTTAAGATGTTGGCTTTCTCACCTGAAATACAAGGGTGCAAAATAGCTGTTCTGTTACGTTTTTACAATGCAAAAGGCAGCTTTGCCACGTGGATGCAGCGCAACCTGACAGCTGCAAAAAGCAGCCGCGTTGTCCGGAGTGCAGCGTCCGCGGCGGGGAAAGGCGGAGGGCAGCTGAGCTCGGGGACCTGCGGCAAGACCCTGCGCCGGTGTCTCGGTTTCGCCTCCTGGTCACGAGCTGCGCCAGACTTTATTTCAGATCACCAATAAAGCTGGATGAAATCGGGCGAAGCAGCGCTCGCTGCTCAGACCCATAAGCAACCCTGCTCTCTGTCAGCTCACGTCAGCTGGGGTTAATCCCGTTTGATCTACGCCTTATTGATGCTGAAACAACGCTCATTTTAATTAACGTGTTCTGCAGGGCCAACTCTAGTGCCTTAGAGATGTCTAAGTGTATTATGTCAACCGAGTTACCTTTATAAAGTGTAATAACTGTCAAAAAATGGTTAGGTCAGCTGGTTGGGAGAGTTGTGTCAATGCAGAAAAACAGGGCTAGGGCTGCAAAAGGCCTGGCCCTCTAATCAAAAGCTTGGGCAGCTGAGCCAGCCTCGCGCACGGTCACCTGGGGAGGACATATGTCGGCCTCTCCTCCACCTGGGAGGACTTGGCTCAGCAGCGCAGGGTCACCTTCCGCTGGACCGGCCTGGCTGCGCCCGGAGGCGTCACCTGCAAGAGCGGCCGGAGCAGAGGGCCCTGGCGGCTGGCGGGGAGTCGGGGCAGGAGGGGCAGATCCCCACGCTGGCACCGGGCAGGAGGCTGCGAACGTGACCGGGGTGCTTGGGCGATGGCTCTGGCGACTCACGGCAGGAGCCGTGGGGCAGGTCGCTCTCGGTGTCCCGGGGAGGCGTCGCGACGTGCCGTGGCGGTGCGGTCCGGGCCCCGCGCGGGGGCTTGTTCACTGCCCACCTGCCTGGAGGGAGGGCCTGGGAAGCTTTGCTCCCTCAAGCCCAATCGAGGGACGGAGACAAGACACTGGGCCTGGAAAGCAAGAGGATTAGGAGGACAGCAGGGCTCAGGTTGGCCTTGCCCAACCTCAGTGGCTGACAGAGCAGGTTCAGCCCAGGAGGAAGAAGGACCTGAAGAACAGATGACCAGTGAGCAAGTAGGCAGCGGGGGTGGGAGTCAACATCACCTTTGGCCAGGACGTATGCACGGGACATGGGGAAAATGTCTCTTTGGTGTCAGGTGGCTTCGACACGTGCCCAGTCCTTCCCCGGACTGGCCATCTGCTCACCTTCAGATAGCCGGAAATCTGGGGGCTTTGCTTCTCCAGCGGAGGTGGACAGGTACCTCAGGATACATCACCCACCCACTTCAGGCAATTCCTACCAATTCCTGATTCCAAAAGCCGCTGCAGACAACTTTAAATAGAGATATTCATACTGCTCTGCATGCTTCTGTATGCAGTGAAGCTGCCTTGACCCAGGTGCCCTGCTTAGGTCGCCTGATCTAACTCACCCGGTTTTCTGGTGGAGAAATGACTGCAGCGGTGGAGAGAAGTATCTGCTTTATTTTGCCTCAGGTTTGCACCAGAGCTGGGAGACATGAGCAGTCTGAATGGAGGTGGTGAGGAGCTTCTCTTAAGAGCTTTTTGCCAGTATTACCTTATTCCAGGAGAAGTATGAAGTATGGTAAGAAAGCTGCAATGGGTCGTTCTGATTTGCTCCTTCGGCAACTCAACCTGACATGTGACGTCCCCATTCTCCAAGACGTGAAGATAGACGTCATGGTCGCGATGTGTGGTGCTGCTGTGGCACTGATAGGTTTGGGATGGTGTCTGCAGGCAGAGGCGTCGTTTGGGGTAGACTGACTGTTCCAGCTGGAAAACCCGAGCAAGTTTTTGGGCATGCAACCCCCCGATGGAGCCCGGAGCAGGCGCGGGGGCCGTGCTCGCCCCGCGCAAGGGGACCCCGTGCCCGTACGCGGCCGCCTGGGCTTATTTTGGAAGCTCGGACACGGAGAGTCATTGCTCGGCAGGCTGCTCCCCCAAATGACCACTCGCTGCCTTTGTGGAGAAATAAAATCAAGATTTTCTAAGGTGTCTGGGTGTAAAAGGCAGGGACAGAGGGACATGGGGAAGCCCTACGGCCAGGTAAATGAAGTCCAAGGGAGATAAGCTCCTAGTGGGCTTAAATATTGCTGAAAATCTCAAAAATCTCAGCGGGCACCTAACCGGCACCTGCACAAATTCAGCCATCGGTGCTGCTGCGAGCCGGTTCCCACACGCAGGTTAAGCAGATTTCTTTAATACCACAGAAGTCCCTTTCCGCGCGCTAAAGCGGCTTCCACGGCATAATTCGTACGTTGTTTTGGGCTTTCCTCGCGGGATTTCTGCCGACCGTTTCCCTCGCAGCGCTTCCCGCGTGCTCGCCGCTCCTCTGCGCGTCTGTCATCCGCCGTTTCCTCCCGCCGCTCGCCGGGGATTTCAGCCTGGCAACGGGCGAGAGGAAATCTTTAAAAACGAAGAAAAGGTGACGGTCGTACCAACAAGGTGGCAGGGGGAGGCGGCTCTGCGAGGGCTTTTCACGTAGCGAAGCGGCGCGGCGCTCCACGTCCCAGCAGTTAAAACTCACTAAAAGGGTAGTTTTATCCGCGGGGACTGGCCGGATTTGCGCGTGCCCTGCGTCCCTTTCGCACGAGGTATTTTGGAGCCCTCAGCGTCAAACCCGGCAGTTTTGTGGTTTCCTCCTTGATCCGGCTCCCCTTTTCTTGGTTTGTGCTCTCGTTTTTATTGTTCTTCTCAAATGCACTTCGCGCCGTGCCTGCGCGCTTTGCTGCTTGCAAGGGGCATTTCAGGGTGCTGCTTTTTTTTGTGGGGGAGTTGCAAGATAGTTTCTATTTTAGTCAAAAAAAAAAAAAGATTTTTTTCTAGATAAAGCCCTGCTTCTGGATAGTTTTTGCATTGCAACACTCCTACACTGATTTTTGTGCTGAGAAGAAGGGGCGGTATGACCTGAGCTAATACTCTCGCCTTGAAATGTGCTCAAAATTGTCCTGCCCGTGCGGGTAAGGGCTGAAATCACCGGCATGTGGGGGGCTCGCGCCAAACGCCCCAAGCGTGGTGTTTCCACAGGCTGGATACGGCACCGAACAGCAACGCGGAGACGCGGAGCGTTAGCGGGCCAGTTCCCAAAGCTTGAAGAGACTATTGGTGTAAGGAACGGGAAGCATGAGTTTAATGAAGGAACACGTTTATTAAAATCGTTTTGGGTGCCCTGCCCTTGCATCAACCCTGCCCCTGCACCAGGCCTTTCCCTGCCCCCTGCCCTTGCACCAGCCCTGCCCTTGCACCAGCCCTGCCCTTGCACCACGCCTTTTCCTCCCACCTGCCCTTGCACCAGCCCTGCCCTTGCACCAGCCCTGCCCTTGCACCACGCCTTTTCCTCCCACCTGCCCTTGCACTAGCCTTGTCCTTGCACCAATCCTGCCCTTGCACCATGCCTCTTCCTGCCCCCCTGCCCTTGCACTCATCGTGCCCTTGCACTCATCGTGCCCTTGCACCAGCCCTGCCTTTGCACCACGCCTGCTCCTGCCCCCTGCCCTTGCCCCAGCCCTGCCCCAGCCCCGCCCCGCCCCGGGCGGGCCCCGCCGGCGCCCCGCCCCCTGCACCTGCCCGCGCCGCAGCGCCCGCGCGCCGCTCCCCCTCCCTCCCTCCCTCCCCCGCTCCGCCACCGGCGCCGCCGCGTGCACCGGCCCGCCGCGCTCGCCCAATCGGCGCCGGCTCCCGCCCCGCGCGCCCCGCCCCGCGCCCATTGCGGTCCCCAGTGCGCGCGCGCGCCGGCGCGCTCGGCTCCGCTGGCGGCGCGCGCCCCGCCCCGCCCGGGGCCCGCCAATTGGGCGGCCGCGCGGCTCCCGGCGCCGCCCCGCTGCGCCGCGCCCCGCCCCGGGCGCGGGGCTCGCGCCGCTCGCGGCCGCAGCGCGGCCTGCACGTCGGCGGGCGCGCGCGTGCGGCCGCTCGCCCCGGTCGCGCGCAGGCGCGCACGGGGCCGGCGGCGGCGGCGGCGGCGCAGCGGGAGCCGCCGCTCGGCTCGGCTCGGCTCGGCTCGGCTCGGTTGGGCCGGGGCGGCGCATGGCGGAGCGGCGGCAGCGGCGGCGGCGGGGCCCGGGCAGCGGCGCGGCGCCAGGCGAGGTGCGTGCGGCGGCGCGGCGGGGCGGGCGCGCCCCGCGGGACCTGTCCAGGTCCTGACGCGGCGGCAGGTGCCGGCGGCGGGCGGCGCGGCGTGGCGTGGCGTGGCGTGGCCCGGCAGCCCCGCACCTGTTGCGGGCGGGGCGGGGCGGGGCGGGGCGGGGCGGCCGCCGGCGGGGCGCAGTGCGGCGGGGCCGCCGGGGTCGGCGGGCGGGGGCGGCCCCGGGGCGGCCGTTGGGGCGGCGGAGGCGAAGCCATCTTGAGGGGGCGGCGGAGTTGGCGGCGCGGCGGGAAGTTTGGCCCCCCGTGTGCCCGCCCGCCGGTCCCGGGGCTCCGCGCACCCGCCGCGGCGGCAGCCGCCTGTTTTTTTTCTTTTTTTTCCCCCTTTTCCCTTTTTTCCCTTTTTTCCGCGTGATTTTCCGCGGAGCAGCGATGCGCGGGCGGCGGGGGGAGCTGCGGGCGGCGCCGGGGCTGGTTCGGGCTGCGACCTGGAAGGTGATTGCGTCCATTGTGGCTGGAGTCGCGGTGCCTCCGCTGCCCTCCCCGCCCCGGTCTTATTGCCTGCTCAGTTATCGCAGCCCGACTTATTCCACCCGGAAAAGTTCATTTCTTTTTCTTTTTTTTTTTTTTTTTCCCTAGCCAAAAAATCTAGCGTTGCTCCCCTGCTCGCTCTCTGCATTGAGGAAGGTATATGTGTGCATTTATAAAATAAGACTTTAAAACTGGAGCGCTGTCACGAAACGCTGTTTGACCTCGAAGCATCTTTCTCTCCTCGTTGGTTAAAATATACTACAGCCCTCTCCTTAGCGTGCCATCTGTTGCTGTGGCCTGTGGTAGATCTAGGTTTCCCGATTCCTTGTGCATTTGTTTGCATTTAAGCTGTATTTAAACAAAACTGTGGCTGCAGTCTCTATTGCTGTGCGCTAACTCTCGCCGGTGTGATAATTTTTCCCGCAGCTCTTCAGCGCTCAGGGCAGGTTGGGTTCTGCTGGGGGATGTGCGGTTGGGGCATGGCAGGACGGTGGCGGCTGGCCTGGCACAGCTGCTCTTTCTGCCTGCGTATCCGCCCGTTATCCCCTCAGACGCTGGATGAGGGAATGCCTGTGGCACTTGGCTGCCCAGAGGATTGCAGGGCAGTTGGGACTCTGGGCTCGGTCTTGTGAAACCACAAAATAGATCCTTGAGTTACAAGACTAACTGCAATAGGCTGGTCTTTAAAAACAAGCTCGTTTTGCCTGTGCTTTTATTTAGTTCTTAAACTGGTTGTTTTATGCCTGCATGTACGAGCCTAACCCTTTTTTTTTCCTCCAGTAGGTCCTTTCAGGCAGCAACTAGCTTCTGTGATGCGCCATACTGGATTCGATCCACTAGCTTTGAATTCGCTGTCAAATCACGGGGCTCAGTTCAAGTGCTTTCGCCGCAATTTGTACCGCTTCCATTCCTCAGTCTTTTCTCAAGGGTGAATTAAAACTTCCTGTATTTTTCATAGTGTAAGCAAAAACGTGGTCTCGCTTTCTGCCATGCAAAGGCTATGACAAGCTTGCCATGCTGTTGGACTCGTATGGACACGCTGCTTGTTCTGAGAGCAATCTGTCACCGCTGTTAAAGCATTGTGCAAGTGAAGTTGTAGCATCATTTTGAGAGCTTCTACGCTTGAGAGTGGCAGCAAGCCAACCTGCAGAGTGCATAAGATGTTTAGAATAATTAGTGATGGAATACCCTTTTAAAATAATTGTTTGGGTTTATCTAGCACTCAATTGTAGTGATATCTACCTCTAAAAATAGGCAGGCCTCCTGTGTAATGAGTCTCATAGTATAAACAGTCACGTCTTGGACGACTGTTGTTACTTTTAGGACGTCTAAGATGCATGGGTTTTGGGGTTTTGCCAAATCCTCTGTGTCTGTTTAACTTTTTTTTCATTGCGAATGATGTGGTCTTGGCCCCTACCGTGTGTAGTCTTGCGATGACCGGAGGAAAAGCTAAGCCACCCTCGCAGTTTGGGGGTAGCAAAATATGACAGAAATTTTCCCACCAGTCCTCTGGCAGCCCAGAGATTGAGCAGTCCCACCTTTTTCAGTAAATTAGTGTTCGGTGTGCTACAGTATTCACAGAAACGTGGCCGATAGTTAGCTTTCCAAGGTGACTGTATATCATTTTTGCTCTGAGATGCTGTCCTCAGTTAGGTAAGTGCAGAGCTCCTTAGACTAACGCTGATCCGTGCGGGTGAGTCCGCAGCTCGTGTGCTCAGGCGTAGTCGTGCTTGCGCTGCTCGGGCCGGCGTGCTGCACAGAGCCGGCCTGTGTGCCGTGCTCTTTGTCACAGAGCTCGGCGTTGTGAAGCAGGCCTCCCCGACCGCTGCCCCGGGTGTGCTCGGGCACAGCTGCCTGTGCGCACAATTCGTGCTTTCAGTAATTAACCGAAAGAATTGTGCAAGGAAGTTTCTCACGTTTTACCATGCGATTTATCGGAGCGTGACAGATTAGCTGCGTCCCTCACCCGTTGTACACATGTGCTTTGTTAGCTGCTTTTCAGCAGCTAGCGTGCTGGCTGGGGTTTCTCTGCTACGGCTTCTGTGCCAAAAGCCCGGGCTCTTCAGCTCAAAGGACAGCAGCTCAGGCTTTTGTGCTTCTCTGCATCTGATTCATTCTCCAGCGGGTGGCTCGAATGGTCACTGCTGCATTTGATCACGTCCTGTTATTACTGAAAGATGGTCTGCTTTTTCAGCAGGAGCAGGATTTGATTTACGAAGACTTGTTTTCTGAGAAGGTTCTTTTAAGGACATTATGTTAGTGCTTGCAGAAGGATGTCTCATAGCTTTGCTCGTGGTGTACTTACGGACCTCAGGTCATCGTTTTTATACTTGTCCCTAGCTTATTCAGGATTATTTGTTCTAATGAAAGTTTAGTGCCCCTACACGTCCTGTATTTGGTTTGCAAAAAACAACGTGGTGTTACACTAGAAGCCCTTAAGGGCAGGCCTCTCTCTGTCTAAGAGCTAGGCACATAAGTCTTCTAGACTACGTTTACCTTGTTGCTTTATTATAAGAGTGTGGGGTCTTTCCCTCTCTTTTAAAAGTCCACTATGTTTTGGCTTAAGAAGGTAAAACCTGAATGGCTGAGGTTGTTAGCTTAGACTCAATATCATCATGGCGTGATTGCAGATCTGGGACTGGAACCAGTTCAGGCTCTGCTGATTTAGAGCAAAGCCACCTCTACGCTCAGTATACCCCGCCCAGGGGCCTTAGGTGGTTCGTAGTAACCTGTTCAGAGACCCTATGTGGCAATGAAGGAGCCCAGTTAAATAAGGTGACAGCAAATGCTTGTGTTGGGAGCTGTGAGACAGACCAGAAACATAACTTTCCTTCGAAAAACTTTGGCACTGATGTTTTGGGGATCTGGTCTGTGACTTCAGAAAGGTTTGGGGATGGCGCTGGTGGGCATGCCCCCCACGAGAAATGTTTCATCAGCTCTCTGTGTTGAATCAGTAGATCAGTGTCTTCTGCCTTCCATGAAAACTTCAGGCACGGTTGAAACAGGCTGCCTCCAGATGCTAATAGCGAGTGTTGCGTGTTAGGTTGTATCTAGGTACAATCGATGCCTCTTGCATTTTAAGTCAGTTCCGTAAGTGCAGGACCCTGGAAAGTTAGGTGGGAATTTTCATTTGGACATCTAAGAAAGTGGTCTGATCATCGAAGATGCACAGTACTTGCTGTTTCTGCAACTTCTGAAACCAGTAAGTGCTTGGCACCTTTAAAACTCAGGCCACCCAGCTGCCGTAGTATGGATTTCAGTTTAAGCTTAAGTACCAAAGATTAAAACTGTGGTTTTGGACTTATTTAACAGTAGAGGCTGTTATTTATGTACCTCGGTTTTGAATGAAATAACCATATAATATAAACAGTGTGATAAAAAGATGCTTGACAAATTGGTTATGTGAGCAAATTACAATATTTTTTAAAGCAAGTTTTTCCTGTCTGCATATGATATGTCTGTTTCTTGCCCTTTCCTGCTGTTTAACAACTGAGTATGTTTTTTCCATCTTTTTAGTACATATTGTTTGTATCTTGTGCATTTAATGAAATGTAGTGAATGTGAGTATTTGGATAATAAGGAGGTATTAAAAATATAAAAAATATTTGTTTTTGCAACTAATTTTAATCCCTGAAGAGACTGTCCACATGCTTTAGAAGCTTGTAGGAGTCTACTATGAGTATTAGGGTTTGCAGCTGACCAAAGCAATAGAACATCTGTGCATTAAAAAAAAAAAGGAAAGAAAGAAAAAAAAAAAGTGGGGGGATCCCAAATTGTCATTGTTTCAAGTAATTTCTATTGTGTAGCTTTTGGAGGCAAGATAGTTTCAGAATGATCTTCAAGACAGAAGTCCTCTCAAGAACATTTGGTTGCCAAGGGAATTTGGGTCTTTTTACGTTGTCTCTCTTTGGGTCAGCCGTGATGTTTGTCACTTCACAGGTAAGGGGAATTCGGGCTATCTACAAAAGGTGAAAGAGTTACCTGGAGCCGCCTTTGAAACACTCCATGGAGCCCGTTGTTAGCTGTAGTGTGAGTGCAGGAGCACTTGGAAATACCGGTCCTTGAAGCTCCAGGGTGAGTCAGGCATGGCTGCTGAGTGCTGTGACTCAGTGCTGTCCCCTTTGATGCATGTCCAGCCCTGTGCCAACAAATTTAAGAGAATAACCTGATTGCAGAAATGTCCTCTGTGAGTATCTGCTGGTTGGAGGGATCTGAAAATGCTGGGCTTCTTTGGATAATTACGTGTTTGTTGGTTGAAGTTGTTAATTACTGAGATTTCTTATATGTGATACAGAACATCTGTGAAAGTGGTAGGAAGCTCAGAAGTGACCAGATACTGAGGCACGAAATTTTTCCCTTTGTGCTTGGTGGCGTGGTATCATGATCTTGTATCCCTTTTTTTTTCCATTCATGTCCCTGAACAAGAATGGTGATGTATTTTCATTACTTTCATTAATACATGCACTACATGGGGGAGAAACTTTTTGCTTGATGCCATAGGATGAAGTTTCTTCCCGCTTCTGTCTCTTATACTGAGGATGTGGTTCATGCTTTTAAAGCAGGATTGCCCTGTCGCCTGGGAACCCCCAGCACCTGGTATGCTTCTCAGCTGGGTTTCCCATGCATGATGCTTATGCAACTGTATTGTCCATGGCCCCGAATGAAACTGGTCAACGGATCGAAAAGTCCATGAAATTTTGTAGCGGGACAAGATGTCCAAGCTAAGTGCCTGGAAGTTGTGTGAGGACAAGCATCCGAATGGAGGAAATTCTCAGATTAGTGCCCCGGCTGAAGGAAAAGCTGTTGGCTGAGTGCAGATATATTATTAGACATCAGAGGAGCTTTATGGTAGAAAGACAAACAGGAAATCAAGTCTCATAAGTAGTTCCAGTTGAAGCTGAGTTTCCTTATTTTCCTTCATGAATGAGGCGAGGAGTGATCTGCTAGAAATCTTGCAGTGTTATAGGTGATGCTTAAGAAAACAAAAACCAGTTTTAGGTACTGTTATTTTTCTTTTATTGCACATCCTGCCCCTTGGGCAGAAGCGGGAGGGAATAGGAGCGAATCTGTATGCAGCTATGAGATGAATGAAGACTTGAAGTTTTGCTTTAAAGACTTTTACAGTTATCCAGGAAAATGTCCTGTATAGGTGCTTCATAACCACTTGGATCAGGATTTTTGTGCTGAGTACTTTTGGCAAAAGTGCAAAAGGAAAGTCTGTTCTGGGGATTGAAGAGTATAGGGTTTTTTTTTTCCCGTTTGCGCCAGGATAGCTTTAAGATATTTATGCTGATGTTCTTTCCACTTTGGCTTCTGAGGCTTTTCCTTTCTGAGGTGTACTGAAATAGGAAAATCAACTTCTTTTCTTTTTTTTGCGCACCCCTCTCAGAGGTTCTAGCAGAATGAAACTCTTAGAGCTGATATTTTGAGACATCTTGCAGGTAGGATGCTGAATATCCTCAATATTCTCATTCGGAGAAAGGCTGCAAAGAATATGCTGGATTTTGAATTCCAAGGGATGGATAAAACTTTCCTCATTTGGTGGTGAGTTTGAGTTTGGAGGTGCATGTCAGGTTGTACTGTCTAACTGATTATCTTGCTGTCTGTTGTTTTTTGTTATTACAATACTTTAAGTTGTATAGACAATTTTCTGAAAGGCTTTCAGTTATGTTAGGCTTTGGGACTTACACCAATGCGATTTTAGCATCATCCCAAATGCTACATATACTAGCACTCTTCATTTCCCAATGGCGCTTGCTACCTCTTTCTGCTATTAACTTTGTCACATCAGCTCTGGGATAAGACAAACTATTTAAAATTTGATCAAAAAGACAACAAGCAAGTATGGAAATCAGCTCTTTCTTTCATTTGTCAGTTGTAGCATATGAAAATGAGGTTTTTACATAGGAGTTGTGAGATAACCTCAATTAGAAGTATTTTTTCCTGTTTAAGCTGTTTAAGTTTCAAGATCTGCAGAGGTAATTTGTACCTGTCTTTTGTATTCTGAAGGACTTCCACCAAAAGTGTTCAGAGTGTCTAAAATGAGGTGGATTTTATTTAGATTCATTTTTTCGGCTGCTCATCTTTATTAGCAAATTCGTCTTTAAGTTTGAACTCTTACTGCCTTTTTGCTAGCTTAATTATACTGTAATATTTGGGTGCAGTCTGCTGGGAAGCTGTTAGAGGGGAAAAAAATCTTTGAATTCTTTTTTTAGATGCAAGTTTTATAGAACTTTGTTTGCAAAGCCTGTTTTGAATCAAAACGAGCTCTTATTTTTCGCCTCAAGTATTGAGCACAGGTACTGTGTACTTAATCATAACAAAAAAAAACTCCTTTAGATGAATCCCAGTAAGGGTGTAATAGGATCTTTAATTCAAAGGCATGATGAGCCATACCTTCTCATTAGGAAACTGAGCCTGCAGGTTAGCTGGAACATAAAATGTTGAATCCACCTGTGAGTACTGAATATACCAAAATGCTGTCTGTAAATGAGGAAGTGTTCCTACTAGAAATTACTGGGGACTGGGAGAGTATTTAAGGAAAATACCTTTGCAGACCTGCTCTATGCTTGCAGCAGCTGCTCAGGGAAGACTAGAGCCCTCAAGATAATGGGATAGAGGGACCCTGGGTCTGGCCCGCTGTGGATGCTGTTATGAGGATAGTAAGGAGGAAAAAATGTATACTGCTGTGGTAACAGATCAGAAACAGACTACAATAACACATTTCTGCACTGCTTTTGTCCTTAGATATGCCAGATTTCTCAAATCTAAAGATAGAGGATCGGTGCTGGTATATTTAAGTATCTGAAAAATGAGAAGAACAAATATAAGCGGTTGGATGTTAGATGGTTGAACTATGCTTTGCTTGTGAGAAGCTTCTAATAAAGCTAGCTGAAAGGGGTAACCTCATTTATAACCTCCCCTCTCCAACCCCAGTTTCAAAGCTTACCCTTGCCACATAGACCGCAGTTTGCATTAGGAGACTGCAGAAGGGGGAGTTATTGTTAACTTCTATTTTTGTCAGGTATTTACCCTGTTTTTTTTGATCCTGATAGCTCTTGGTCAGCTTCATCCTGTGAAAAGGACTGTATAGTGTGTGTGTATGTGTATTATGTGTCTTGCATCCTTTTGCACAATGGGACATAGCAACGTGTTTTATGTAAGCAGAAACTTCCTTCATGATAGTTTACAAACTTCTATAAGAAATAGCATTTTTTCACTTAAATTTTCTTAGCTTTTGTAACTGAAACCTCATACCTGGTTGAATGTCCTTTCTGGATGCTCTGACTTCATGTAGGTTTTCAGCCCTGTGGACCTATTGCCTCTGGAGCCTGCACAAAATCCAGGTGCCCTGTGGAAGGTGTTGTTCCTGAGGTCAGTGCCAACCTCCACTCCCAGATATTCCCGTCCTGGAGTTTGGGCCGTCTGACTCGCAGGAAAGGTCCTGCCAGAAAGGCGGGGAACCACACACAGGAGAGGAACTGTGAATCTGCCATGTGTTGTCGTCATAGTCCGTGACAAAGCAAAGAGTTTAGTCTAAAACCAGTTAGTCTAAAATTCAGACCACTTTTTCTTCCTCCTTAATGTTTTTTGGAGTAGCAGTGTGGCACTACACTTCCATTTTCTCGGAAGAGTCAGCTTTGATGTCTTTTGAGTTTCAGTCTCTCTTGGTTACAAGCGTTCTTATGGCCAGTGAAGTCATCATTCAAGTGTTGAGAGCAAATGTACTTTCCTGAGATTTAATATGTATTACACAAACATTCTTGCAGTAGTGTTTTTACAGATGCTTTTTATCTTTTGTCACTTGCCAATGCCAAGCAATATTCTTTCACTTGATGTAGTGTGATACTGTGTTTTGATAACAAAGTGGAGCTGGAAATTAATGCTTAACTAGAACCAGTGAGAAAATTCTGGCAGGGGTTTTTGGGGTGTGTCTGCATTAGTATTTTAATTTGAATCAGGAATGTGCTTTTTGAAGTGAGTCTCCCGATTGTCTCCACTTACTGTGTTTTAGTTTGCGTTGCGGAGCAATCTGGAAGCACGCGCCTGGTTTCCCTTTGGATGAAATTAAACGTGAATATGAGCTCTAGGAGTGCATCTGCCACCTGTAAGTTGGTGAGTGGATTGTGCCTCAGTCACTAATGAATATTCAGCCTTCGATTGACCAAAACTAAACTGGGACCTGCTGCTGTGTTAGCAGCTTTGAAGAATGTAAAATAGAAAAGTACAGCTGACTTGAACAAAAGCATGGTGGTCTAGCTTAAGAGCTAGTGTGTCTGTACTTTTGAAAAATTGAGCTGGGTGAAGTGTCCTAGACTAAAGAGCCATCAAGAAACTGGAGAAAATCCTTTCCTAGTTCTGTAGCATCCCTTAGGTGCAGGGACCAGCGGCAACGTGCGCACAGTAGTCTCCCCTATTGTTTTGTGAAGGCTACTAAGTCCTCCTGATGATCACAGTGAAAAGTCAAAATCTGTCAGTATAAAATCTGCTTTTAATGTATATTTGAATCTCTTTGAGGAGAAACTTTGAAATTATGTTAAACCTAGTTTTGCTGTTTACCATTATGATAAAAAACTGGAAATACCATCCTTCCTTCTGAAACATATTGCTGTGTTTGCACAAAAGGAGCATTAGATGAAAGCTTTTGGATAGTTTATCCCTATTGATGCTTTTATATCAAAGTTGATTTCCACAGACTTCAGTACTGATGCATGCGGAGAGTGGGGTACAATGAGTATTGCTAAAGCTGTACCTGTTTGTCTGGTGCTGCCTAGTTTCTCTTATCCGCTGAAGGCCATTTTTAGTATGCAGTTGCTTTTTTAAATTAAGTGATGGAAGTGAGTGAAAAATCAGTATTTCATTCACTGTCCTTACGTATGCTTAAAAACAGTATTAACATAATCTTCTTATATGCTTTTCCTTCTGCTGCTCCTGAGTTCATAAAAGGAATTGAGTTTACTATTAAGAAGATCTGTGAATGAACTTGCCTTGAAGTAAAAGAGCTTTTTTGGATTTTGGTTATATTTATTACCAAAATGATCATTTATTTATATTTCTGAAGGATAACATCATTGTGCATGCATGTAACTTTTTTTTCTACTGTTATCCCTGCTTCTTTTGAAATTGCCTATTTTATCCTGTCAAGAAGAATTTTTGTGTAATTTTGGTGTTTAGATACAGTCTTTGAAATTTTTTTTTATTTTACTTGTCTCGTAGCAAACATCGTATTTTACATTTTAAGAGGGTTGATCACCTTGAAAAGATGAAGATGAGGATTGACTTATGCCAGTCCCCTAAGTCAGGAGGTTAGCATGGATCTGCTGTTGTCTGAAGCGCTGTTGAGAGTAAAGGAAAGGTTACTTTTCGCCTTTCTGAGTGCTGCTTGAGAGGTCCTGTAGAGCTAGACTCTACTGCAGTTACCGTCCAAAGGGGTGCTTGATCCTTTGCGTTAAATGCTGGAGAATATCACGGCGATCGAGTCAGCAGCAAGCCGGTCTGTTGTGTTGCTGGCTATCTCCATGCTGTGCCTTGCCCAGGACAGATGTAGGATGTTGGTGGGTGCTGTAGAGAGGGGGTCCCCATGTATGATCTTGACAATTTCTCTGAGAATGGGAGGTTGAAGATGCTGTACCGGTTGGGAAAAGCTTCTTAATCAGTGTTTACTTCTGAGGATTGATGAACTATTGTATTTCTCAGTCAGCTGGTAGATATACTTTAGTGAAAGGGTGTCATTTTGTTTCACCAGGAGGGACAGATATCGGTTTCAGTCTGTAACTCCAGCAGTTTTCAGGGCTGCTTGAAATTCCTGATGTGATGTGGGCCAAAGTGAAATGGAGCTGATCGGGAAGCCTGTTAGGATGGGGAGTAACGGATGCTGACAGCTTCTCCCTTAGCCAGTAGTTGAATCTGTTTTGGGAATGGATTTTTAATGCAGCGCCTGTGATTCTGGAATAGAGAGCAGATGTAACATCTTGTGATAGCTGTCTGAACTAATACCACATGCGGTGTTAATTGTAGGGTATGGTACCCGCTAATTGTGTGACACAGCCAGTGGGACGCTTAGCGGCTCGCTGCTCAGACGCAGTTGTTGTTCAGCTGGGAAGTGAACGGGAAAGCAAGCGAGCAGAAACGCGGCGGTGCCTGGTGCAGCGCCGGGGAGGGGAGTGGGCCGGGGCGGGGGCGGCGGGGCCGGAGCTCTCCATGGTAGCGGGGTCCCGGCACAAACCGCGGTGCCCGCGCCGACGCCGCGCGCCGCATCGAGCCTGAACACCGCGCGGCAGCAATGGCAGCGAGCCTCCCGAGTTATTCAGGCAGAGTTACCCTTCTCAGCGGATACCGCGGGCTCCTGTAACCGGGATCGTCTGAGCAGATGATCTTTGAGCGGTGAGCCCTCTGAGGGGTGATGTTTTGTGTTAGGCTAGAGGATTTGGCTCTGAGAAAATTGATGAGCTTTCAAGATTCGGCTCGGAGGGCTGCTGATTCAAAGGGTTGTTAGATTGACTCTTGGTTTCACGGAAATCTAGGTAATTGTGCAGAAGTGGCAGAGATTGAAGGGGAAAAAAAAAGGTGTCACATTTTCCTGAATAGCTGCCTACATAGAGGTTTTAGCCCATTGTTTTGATTTCAACATATTCCAAGTTGTGTGTAGGAATGAAGTCCTTCTGAGGAGAGCAAAATTTGACTTATTTTGGAAGTCGATTTGAAAATTTTGGAAGATAGACTCTTCACCATGGTTTCCTAAAAATACAAAGTTTGTGTGGTCACTATATTAAACTAATATACTCTTCACTCTGCTGAGAGGCTCTGGTACACTACAAATTTAAATTTTGAAGTTTAGTCCATGGTAACATTTCCTGGAGATTGGGTACACATGCTCATTAAATAAACAGAGCTAGCATTTATGCAACCCCATAAATTTTTCTCAATTCCGTCTTCACAGAATCACAGAATGGTTGAGATTGGAAGGGACCTGCGGAGGTCATCTAGTCCAACCCCCCTGCACAAGCAGGTCACCTAGAGCAGGCTGCCCCCGACCCTGTTCCTAAGGCTTTTGAATGTCTCTGAGGGTGGAGACTCCACAGCCTCTCTGGGCAACCTGTTCCAGTGCTCACCCTCAAAGATGAGAAGTTTTTCCTTAGTTTCAGATGGAACTCCCTGTGTTTCAGTTTGTGCCTGTTGCCTGTCATCCTGTCACTGGGCACCGCTGAAGAGAGTCTGGCTCCATCTTCTTTACACCCTCCCTTCAGATATTTATACCCATTGATAAGATTACCCCCTCAGTCTTCTCATCTCTAAGCTAAACAGTCCCAGCTCCCTTGGCCCTACCTCAGATGAGAGTCCCTTAAACATTTAGTAGCCCTCGTCCAATCCTTGCATTTCAGGTCATGATGGCTAGCTTTTTCACAGTGCAAATAATGCTCGATATTATTTGACAATATTCCCAGCACTATTGTTCCTTTCCCAATGCCTCCTTCTCATGTAGGATTCAATCCCTTTGAACCCTCAGTAGGTGAGGTCTCAGTCTTAGGTGAACCGTGATGCTTCTGAGGCCTATTTTGCTGGCACTGTTAAGCAGAGAAGCATGCAGCTTTGCTCAGCAGTGTCCTTGCTGGCTCTTTAAGCATAAGCCTATTTCAGCTTCAGAATTGTCTGTTTTTCAATCTGTGTTTTTCTCAATAACTCATTCAAGAGATTTACCTTAAAAGAAAGTAGACTTTAGTTAAGCAAGCATCTATGACAGCTGTGAGGACTTTTTCCAAATAGCTCCTCTTGAATGTCTGACGTGAAGGTGGAATAGACTAGAAGTACAACATTTGATTCGTGCAATAGAAGTCCCATTGCATTTGAGGAATATGGCTATTCTTCTCCTCCTCTTCTTCTTCTGCCAGAGTGTTATCTGATCTATAGGACAGCTTGGGTGAAAAAGGCTGGTTTGTATCTTAAAGACAAAACCCAATATTTTGAACGCCATAGCTTTTATTGTGCACTGGTAGAAAGCAGAGGACCAGATTGTTCTCCTGGTAGCCTTTGGCATAATATATTCCTCAGTATTAGCTAAAGTTTTGGCTTCAGTTTTCTTCCTGCTCCTTTGTTTGCGTGCCTTCCTCAGCTCCTTCTAATGGTTTCTGGCCAAGGCTTGGTGTATTGCTGTAGTCCAAATTAGACATATAGAACAACCATACTAATTGGGAGAAGATGGTGTTTTTGCCTAGGAAAAGATAGGAAGTACTGGCATTGTTTAGCTGCAGACTTGCCATGATCAGGAGACCCCGAAGAACAACCAGACAACGAACTGTCCTGACAAAATGTGACTGAACTACTGAAAATGGAGTACAGCATTGTCACTGTAAACTATTTGCTATTCTTGCTGCTGAACCATAATTATCATCTTGTATAAGTTTTAACTGTGCCCATAACCAGCTTTTTGCCTGGGGAATATTGGGTCAAGCTGATGATAGTGGTTCTGAGACTCATGTAGTTCACTCTGACACGGGGGTATGTTGGTTGTTCCAAAAAACATGTAAAACAGCACGTCCCTCTCAGTTTCCTGAAAGCAGTAGCGTTCCCCAGATATGGAGAAGTCCAGGAAAATGAGTATGAATATATAGTTTTACATCCACTGCTGCTCAAAGAGCACATGAACTCCTGGTACCCTAACAGTTTGTCACTCTTCTGCTTCAGGTGTACGTTGTTCGGGTAGCATTGGTAGCAAGCACTTCTTTCCTATACGTGCAGCAGGATAGTTTTGAATAAACGACTTTTGGATCAGCTGTTGCTGTTCTTGTTGGAGGTTTTCACCTCTCGGATTTGAAATCTTGGCTTCTTGTTTAGTGAACATTGACATCTAGGTTTAGGTTATCCTTCAGAGAAGAGTTAACCTCCTCAGTTTCTGAATGAATTGCTTCCCTTCTGCTTCAAGAAAATGTAGGCAGTATATGCGTGTATCTATAAATGTATGCATGTGTAAAATTTTTTGCATTCAACTCCTTGAACAGAATAAAAATTTCAGTCTAAATATAACTTATATACAGTAAAATGTCACTAAAAAGGTACATAATTTAAATCCTACTCAATTACACAGTTTCTTCACATATAAACTGCTGCACTTTTTGTTTCAGTAGCTGAGCTTGACTTGAATAGTCTTGGTCTCATCAGCCTGATATCAAAGTCTTTCACGCTGTAGTTTTGTTGTAGTGAACCTGAAGCAAACATTATGCTGGAGTTGGGTAATCTTCAGACTCCTTTTGTACATGTGAGGGGGGATGGCAGAGCTGGAGGAGGGATGTTGTCACGGTATGGGTACATCCATGGGAAGGAAGGTGGCAGAAATGCCTTTTACCACTATAGCGTGACCGTGCTGTGGTTTTGGCCCAACTAGGCTGGACGTGGAAACAAGCGGGGTGAAGGAGGAGATGTGGTGCTCTGGCTTTTAGGTGCCCCTCTGCACCCTGGATAAAGGCTGGTTTCTCTGAACTTTTCCTCCCTTCTGTGCTTGCCGGCACACAAGACCTGCGAGCAGCGTTACTGCGGGCTGCCTGGGAAATCAAACCTGCCCAGTGGTTTGGCGCATTGAACTCCAGAAGCTATACAGTTACTGCCCTCCAGCGGGCAGGCCGGGGAAGAAGGCCGCTTTCCATGGCCTTTAGGGGCCCTGTGTTGTAAATTTTTGGAAGGCTGTAGAGAAATAAGTGCTTTTGTTTGCCTGCTCTCTGTCTAATTAGCTTTGAAGCTTGTGAACAGTGTAGGTAGGTAAGGCAATATAAAGGCACTCCTGGTTAACCTCGCGTAGTCCTTGCTTTGCAGTCATCTGCAGTACGTAACAATCCTACCTGAAAAATATTTGTTATTTCTTGCCTTCATACAAAAGGCCTCGTCTGGTTGTGTGCAACTCTGTCTTCTAGGACAGATAATTGTGTTCTCCTTGTTCCCTCTGCCTGTCTTTGGCACAGTCCTCTTCTCTTTCATGCTATGAGACTGAGTAGGCCGAGCTCTTGTCTTCTCTCGGACTCCCTGTGCCACGTATCATCCCGTATCCCTTCCTGCTTCCCTTCTGTTTTGAAGCGATGCTGATTTGCACAAGCTGGCAATGATGTGCAGGAGCCCGTGTGAGATCTTGCCGTGCCTTCTGCAATAAGTCCCTAATAGAAATAACTCTCTTGGTACATCCTAGGTTTGCCATTTCTTTTTCAGTGTTGTGTGAGTATGATGGCCTGTACACTGGCTAATGTGGCTAATTAGTATGCTAATGCTTTCTTTTTAACCTGCTTCAATCCTGAGTCAGCAATTTATGGCAAAGGTCTGGTCACATATGCTCCAGTGTAATCATGGAAAGCGTAGTTTTGGGAAGGATCTCTGGAGATGTCCAGTTCAACCTGCTGCTCAAAGCAGGGATAACTTCAAAGTTGGATCAAGCTGCTCAGGGCCTTTTCCCTTTAAGTTTGGAAAATCTCCAGTCTGAGAAACCATATAAGTAAATTTTCTGCAGACAAAATAATACCTTTGCCAAAATAAAACCTTTTGGCACGATTCGGTGTCCTATCTCTTTTAAGCTTGATGGTCTAGAAAGCTCCATCATCTCCGGCAGAACTAATAATTTATTATGGAGTTCTATCAAATCCATACCAATTTATTTTTATTGATATAAAAGTGTTAACAACTCCAACTCTGTCACCTCCCATTCGATTGATGATAGTAACCATTATGGAAGACGTGCAGTTTCTTGAGGGACGGACACTGTCAAAAGCCTTTTGAAAACCTGGATTACGTCAGTGTGCCTGCTTCTAACCAGTGCTTTACTGATCCAGTCAGAGATCTCTGATAAACTAGTAATGCACAGGTTTTTTTTTCCTTTGAGGAGATCATGGTAATTTGTTTTACAAAACTGTGATGATGCAGGTCATCTTTATGTATCCAGGTAAACACGGGTTCAGCATGATATGAAGTATAGTAGAGTACAGCCCAATCCTACTTAGACAGTTGACAGATTGGACAACTTGGTCATTTTGCTGTAAATTGTTGTCTTGAATTTCTCTAGATCTCAAGCATTGCAAACGCATCTTTAGAAGTGGTGAACCTCAATCCCAGAAAGTCATCCCATTTCTCAGAAATCTCCTGGCCTTCCTGTATTGTTCAGCGTACTCCTCAGTGGGAGCAGTGTGGTAAACGGTTCCTTCTGCTGTTGCTCGGCAAGGATTTCTTCTTGGCCAGTCATGCTCAACAGTTGGCTCAGCCCAAATATGAAATCACAGTTGTTACCGCTGTTTGTGCAAGATGGAAATTAAATCTCTTACTGATGAGAGTCAGATGAAACAGACTTGTTCTGGATCTCCCACACTACTGCAAAATAGTTTTCATTTCTCTTCAAGTTTTTCTTAGTTACTAAGAATAGCAATTTACAGCTCAGCATACATTTCAGTGTATTTTATTTTAAAGGAATTAATTTGTATTCAAAGAGCTTTCTACTTCCGAAAATTTTGAAATAGTCAGAATCTTTGCGTCTTCCACCATAAATCTCTGTCTGGCTTTCCCAGTTACCACAGTTATAACCCAGAAGTTCCCAGGGGGTTATAATAGACTGATACTTGAGAGAAGCAAATCATCCAGCTCTTGCAGAGAAATACTTCTGTTCGTGTTCTGCCGTTCCATTGTTTTGATGTTGGGATGATTTGAATCCTATATTTAGAGTTTTTGCTGAGCAAATACCTTTTAAACAAAAACCAGTCTGCTAGCCATGAATTGTAACTTCAACTTCAGCGTGTGCTGAGCTCTTTGTTCAACATTAAATACTATATGTTTAAGTTTCCTTCTGTATTTACCGAATTGACCGGGATATTAGTCATTTGAAATATGTCAGCCTTCATTCCACCAGGCAAGAGAAAAGCAAAACCTAACACTTCGTTGCAGCTGGATGAAGCTGGCGGGGTCGGGCCATGCCAGAAAGAAAGCCCCTGCAGACTCTGGAAAACCACATGGTGCCCGATGTTGTGCTTTTATTAGCAGGAGACTGCGCTCAACAGTCCCCAAACACAGGGCAAGGTGCATTTTTTTCGATGTAAGTTGGGAGAAGCATTTCATATTGTATACATATAAGTGAAGTAAATTCTTTCAGCTCGCTGCGTTCTGAACTTCTGTTTTTCTTTTCAGGATTACAGTCCTTTAACCAATTTTTTCAGCGTCTAGGATTTAAAATGTCATTTTTTTGGTGGAACTTTTCAAACACAAAAACTGAGAAAAAATCTGCTCTGTAGCTGGAACTGTCATGACTGACCAACTGATTAGTTCTCTTCCCTTAAATAGGTGGGTTTTTTTTTTCCAGATTTGCCTTATTAAGAGATTCTTTGGGGCCACTTTGCAAAATTTAGTTAATAGATAAAATAGGCCTAAATACTCCTGCTCTCATTAGCGTTGCAATTCAACTTGTTAAATTTAACCAATCATTTTGTTTGGCTATCAGGAGCAGGTTTTTATACTCAACAAGAAATGATGATTTAATATCTGATAAATGTCAAATTTTATCTGAACTCAAAATGAAAAGAGTTCTGAAAATTAGTGTATGAGTTACCTACTGACTGTCATTGAATTAAAAAAAAAAAAAAAAAAAAAAAGGAGGGGGAGTGGAATTTGCACATCGTATTGCTACATCTTCATTTTTATCCCTTTCAGGGAAGAGGAGAAAAATATGAACTAATAATCAGCAAAAGCAATGGCTTGTAAAGCAAAACTTGGCAAGGATTGGGTTTAGAGGAACAAAGCATGTGGAAACGATGGCTTTTGATAATGCATCAAAATTATTTTCTGTGCTCTCAAGTCTGAGTCTTGATGCACTCACAAGCTTTGAGGCAGTTGCCCTTAACTGTAGTTTCTCCTTCAGAAGCACAACGAGGCCCTTCAAAACTTTTCTGTATGAGAGTAATGCAAGTGGCTTGTTCGGTACAGGCTATCGCGACTTTTACCTGTGTCATGCAATCTTTCTCCCTCTCCCCCTGTCCTCTCCCATCCTATCTAAGCTCTCTCAGACGTTTCACTTGCTGATTTTGTCAAACTCCCTGAGAAGTGTTATTATTTATTGCGTAAGAAAAAAATGTTAAGTATGGTTTCTGCACAACATAGGCGTAAGGAGTTCCGTAGGTGCAATGCTCTGTTATGGCATACACTCTGCCCCAAAATGAAGTGACTGTTACAGCCATATGGATGCTTAATATAGAGAAACACAAGGGACTACGCTAGAAAAGAGAGTTTGAGTCATTTTTGTACTGAAGAGGTCCCTTAAAGCCAGTTGCAACTGCCAGATCATGAAGAAGATTTCCACTAATTTAGATGAATAACTAGGAGCTGAGCCTCCTTAAAAGCGAGCTTGAAGTTCTTCAGATTTGCTCCTATATGTAGCAGGGGGAAAAATAGAAGTATGGTTTTAGAAGTGAAAGATGGCACTTTCTTATTCTTAGAACCCCAGCAGCTGGTTCTCCCAGAAATATTGCAGTGATGACACACACACACATACACACACACACACACAAATCCTGAAAGCTGCCAGGGTGAAAATACAGACTGTCAACAAGACTTCTCTTGAAAACATTAACTGTCTTGAGTCTTGCTTGGTTAGACTGCTGTCGTGACCTCTCCCGGTATTCTGGGGTGGACCGAGGTTAGACGTCTGAGGAGAAGGAAACCCAAATGAAAGCCCGAGCGCTGGTCCCTTAGCTTCCAGCTGCCATGTGGCAGCTCATGAGAAACCCACTTCTTCTGCTGTGCGATTGCAGCTTGTATGGGGCAGGGGAAGGGTTACCAAGCACCCACGGGTAGATTGGAGCCCTTGCTCACGTTCCAGCCCCATTCCACCTCCTTGGAGTTGGGCTATAAAACAGATGCAGCCAGGCTGGGAGGACAGCGGAGAGTGATGCGAGTCAGCATTTAAGTTGAAGATAAGCCAGCCCTCTAAGGCTGTGCTCTGGGGCAGCCTTTAGCAACTGCTTGCAAAAGGGGCTGAAGCCCCACCGTTTTTCCAGGCCCACCTCCCCTTCCTGCTTAGCCCATCTCCTTTTATTGTATCCGTTTCCCACAATCCCTAGATCTGCTCAAAGCCCCAAATCAGATTATACATAAACAGGGAAGCGGTGAAAAAACTGCTGGCCTGGAAGCATGATTTCCGAAGCATAATTTCTACCTAATTGTGCTCCAGTCCTTTTTTCAGAAAGCAGCCATAATTCAGGAGTCTTTCTTCTGCAGTCTTTTAACTTGGCTGTGTAGTCTACGGTTATTGCAACGCTAAAGCCAAAGGATTAAAGAGCTCTGAAATCCTGCCACTTTAAATGCATAACATTTTTATTTCAAAAAAGAAAAATGTCTAAGAATAAAACATGCCACAGACTTCCAGAGGCAGGGCACTCAGCGGATGCGTACTGCGCAGGCAGTGACCACAGCCCATCAGCTTGGGCAGAGCGGCTGCTGCAACAGCAGACCGCTTCGCTGCCGTTGTTAGGTGTCCCGGCTTGCGATACGCGAGCGCCGTCCAGGATTTCGGGTTCATCTGTTCCATTCGCGTTCCTGGGCTTCTGTGCAAAATCAGTGCGTTTTTCCTGCTCCGTGGGCAAAGTCGTGGACTAGTTGCAGAACAGTAGAGACTGGTTAGTGTGCTGCTTCCTACGGTATCTATGCTAAGCCTTATTTCCCGCCTGTACGTTTTATCTTAGTATTCTACTTTCATTGCAGCTGCAGGACCCTCTTCTGTTATCCTCATATAGACACTAAACTTCAATCAAGTTGTCTTCTAATCTTCCTACTACTAAGATTAATGAAATTCATTGACTGTGCTGCCCAGGATGGTTTTTTTTCCCCCCTCTGGCGTTTCTATGTGGGCAGTATGGTTGTGCCTGTTTGGATCTTGCGGACAGGGTTTTTTCTCCCTATCTTCTGTCAGGTGTAGGTGGGTAACCCTATTCCTGCTCTGTATTCTGCTTTTAAATTGAGCAGTAAATAGTGTGTGTGATTCAGGCTGCGGAAGCGGTCCAGGAGCACCCAAAAAGTTGTGTCTCAGTACCAGGCGCTGCTTGGAGTTGGTGCTCTCCAGTATACTTCATCCCACCCTTGTTAATCAGTAGTCTGTCCCCTCGCTTCATCAGAAATTATTTCGTCTGCAGCATGGCTTAAAACGATGTTTGAGAGACAGTAACGTTGGAAGTAGCTGACAGCAGTTGTTTGCTTTTTCAGGCTGACGGTGCAGATCTGCTGCGGTCCCATGGCAGTCCCCAGCGCAGGCTGGGGAGCATCCATCTCCCTCATAAGGGAGCGCGTTGTGGTTTGAGGAGCCTTAGTCACAATTTGGGGTGGAAGGGAGAAGGAGATATAGTCCAAAGTCATATTTTCAGCTGGGGTTTTGTAAATGATTAATTCTCCAATTGTTTCAAAGGCCTGATGTCAAAGCGTAGCCTCCCTTTTGGTCTAGCAAAAGATCATCACATTCTGCGTTTAGCAGTAGAGGTCTGTGAATAAGATGTGTTGTTTCAGCAGCCCTGAAAGAACAGGAACGTGGTGGATGGGAGAAATTGTGAGTAGAAAACTTTATTTAACAGGTACGGGGCATTGACTTGTGATGGTAGCTTCCTAATCCCCTCGAGGTAAAAGCTAGAGAAGACATCAATACATTTTTAATACAGGGTGTAATCTAGTGTTTTCGAACACTGATAAACTGAATAGCAAATATTTTATCTCTTTTTACTAAACATTGATTTCTGAAACACTTTTATGAAGTCCAACGTTGAGGTACAAAGTGTCCATTTAGGCTGTGTAAATCTTCTCTCTGCCTTGTGGAGGAAATGAGAAGGAAAGTAAGAATGGCTTGTTCTGAAGTTGTAATGATAACAGAGGAATCCAAACCATTCTTTATTTGAACAGCAGTGATACGTGTTTGACATACACGGTACAAGGATTCAGGAGGTTTTGTAGAGTTTTTTGGAGGGATGGGTTAAACAGGACCCTGCGGTCACCCACGGTAGTAGAGACAGCAGCTTCCAGTAGCTCTCTGTTGGTGCAGGAACATTCATGTCTTCATGGAGCATCTTCCAGTGCTGGAGCTGGTCAGGGTGGCTGGAGCAGGAGGGTCACCCTGTCCCCACCGGAGCAGGCAGCCAGTTTCTCCCGAGACGGATGCTCCCCAGCCTGTGCTGGGGACTGCCCTGGGACCGCAGCAGATCTGCACCGTCAGCTGGAAAAGCAAGCAGTCGTCCGGCCTAAGTTCTTGTCTGTAGTCTGCAGTTCAGACTCATCTTTTTCTTGCAGCCATCTCCAAAGCACTAATGTGGGACAGAGAAGTTACTTTCAGTTGATTTCTTAAGTTTAATGAATTTGTATTTCCAAAGTTGCTGCTTATTCTCAAGTTTGTACTATTATACTATCTCAGTTTTGACTTTTTTTTAAAGTAGTTAAATGAGTGATGTAAATATTTAAACATGAGCTACAGCGAAATTGCAAAAAATAAGGTTAAGGCCTAGATTCCCTAGAAGACATTTATGCTAATTGTACTTACATGAATAGTTCTTTTGACGTCAGTAATGTTCTTTTCTTAGGTGACTTTTTATAGCCTGAGTATTGTGATCCTGTGAAAATAAGGAGTGGCATTAAAATCTTTTGATTTTGAAATAATGTTGCTTCAGTATTGAAATTTTATATTTATTAAAGCTTTAGGCTATCATAAATAAATGACACATCAGCACATTGTTAACATAATTTTTCAAGCATAGGCAATCACAAAGTCAAAAAGGGAGTGAAAAGTTCTGTACTGATGTTCTGTGAATATGATGTCAAACCATTTTTAGTGATAGACTGTTTTAGAAAATAGTTTAAATTTATAATTGGTCCTGAACAGTTTTGAATCTTTGAGTTTGCCACAATAAGTGCTGAGTGTAATCCTATTTGATACTTGCAGCAAAAGCAACAGCAGTTGGAAGCTTAGCCATCATTTCACTGAGTGGCATCCTTGTTTTCATGTGGCAACTCACCCGATTCCTGTTGTTGAATAGCCGCTGAATTTTCATAGCTCTTGAAATGTCAGTGAACTTGGTTTCAGTTTATTGCCAACAATTACCTTTCCTAAATACATTTAAAAAAAAAAAAAGAATGTTTTATGATGAGGGATGGAGACTCAATTGGGAGAAATGCAATATATATGAAAAAGGACATGCTGTTAGAGCCAAATAACAATAGCTTAAGACACCTGAGGACACTATAGTCTTTATTTCAGATTTCTATGGTGCATAAACTGCACTTAGTGCTTTTAACAATCTTGGTATGTATGTCCATTTTTTCCTAAGCAATATTCTTTTTCATTATGACAGTCAGTTGCTATTCTTTTCCTAATTTATTTAAGTATTTTTAAATGAGCAACTTGGAAGGGATACAGGGCTTGTGGTTTCGATTTGGAATATTGTTTCGTTAATTCAGTGTCATAAATTAAGGAAGGTATTATCATAGATGTAGAAATTGCTTCTTCGCTTCTAGATTGAAAAACTCTTTCCAGAGGGAAACCCAGTTTAAAGTGACAGCTTAACCACTTTGTGTTGGAAAAACACATCTCATCTTGTATGACAGTCAAATTTTTATTTATTAACAGCTTGTCTTGCACTGGAGGCAGGCTCTGCTGGTGCATTGCACTGGTGAGGGCATTTTGAAGCAGGAAAGATTCTCTCTTGATTCATAGTCGAAGGAGAAGATGGTACAGAAAACCACCCAGAATCCACAAATTCTAAAAATTAAAACCAAACAAAGAAAAATTCCAATCAGCTGAATTTACTTAGCTGCTGGAGTGCGTTTGCATTTGATTGTGACCGTTCAGAGGACTGCAACTATAGCTCAGGTTGGAAGAAAGGTTTCTTTCAGTTATTTGCCTTCATCTGGTGTTGAAAGGCTGGTGTAAGCCTGTTTTAATTAATGAAAGCTAGCTCCTCTGGTGCTTAAGAGTGGGTGTAAATCAGTTAATAAAAAGCGTGACTGGGTCACCGTGAAAAATGTAACACCTTTTGATTTTTTTTCCTTGACTTTTCTGTGTGAAGTTCTTTGAAACAACTCACATCTGAACTGAGCGCAAATGAGCTGCACAGTAAGTTGGCATTTTACCTCGAAACAGGATCATTTCCAACAAAACATTTAATTACTTATTTTTAAATAGAAGTTTATTCCTTTTTAAGTAATTAAAACAAACTGATACATTAATCATGAATTTGTTTTCTGTCTACAAAGGCCCTGCTTGTTTAGGTGTCTTAACATATTTAACAGTTTTTCTTGTATTTAAAGATTTTATTTTTGTAATAACTACCTAGTTCTTTAATTTTTTTAATTAAAAATGTTTTACCTCATTTCAAGTTTTTGTCCAAGAAGATGCATAATTTAAAGGTAAACTATAAAACAAGCATAACAAAGCAGGGAAATGTCGGGTAAAGATTAGGTCATGTTATGTATTTTTAGAATAGTTGATTTGTCCCTGTGATTCATCTGAGTATAATTAGATTGAGTGAAATTTTGCACAATTACAGCCTAGTTCTTTTAAATGTAATCTCAATTAGATTCTTCTGTCAATGAAGAAGAACATGAAATCTGTTCTTTTTTGGTCAAAATATTGAATCAATTTGGCATGGTGCTACATTGCTTAACACCTATTTAAAATATGTTTATACTTGGCTTTACTTAGAAGTTCTTTGTTTTTATGTATGTAACGCAAATAAATTCTGCTATTTTTATCGACCTGTGAAAGTGAAAATCTGTTTTTAAATGCCATCCTCCAGATTAGATACAGCACCGAAGTGAAGTCTTCTGTAGTAATGTAGTAAAACTGGTCAGATCTTTTATTTTGAGATGAGGGTTTTCATCTATCCACTCCCCAGTTTTGGGCCTCTAGACTTTAAGCCATTTTTCTCTATCAGAAGAGTCAGCCTTTTGGCACGGTTGATTTTATTGGATGTATCAGTAGCTATTGGAAGAAACATTGAATTAAAATAATTTAATATAGCCTTAGTGCTCTTTTTTATGACTGATGAAGATGGAGACTGTTTTCTGCCTAATGGACAGGGCTCTCGTTCTCAGTTTCACTGGTCATGATGGTACTGGAAGAAAA
This sequence comes from Dromaius novaehollandiae, assembly GCF_036370855.1. NCBI lineage: Eukaryota > Metazoa > Chordata > Aves > Casuariiformes > Dromaiidae > Dromaius > Dromaius novaehollandiae. Next base: position 44,788,731 of record NC_088104.1, read on the forward strand.
AAAAGGTTCTTCAAGCAGTGAAGTTGTTAAACTGTAGGAGAGCAGTATTGTATCTGTTGTTACTCTGAGCCCGGTCCCTTTTTCACCCGTCCCGTTCTCGCCTGGTGTACCTGTTCTCTGACCCTTCTGCTGCCAAAGGAGGTTGTGGAGCCTGGTTTCTCCCAGGAAAGGTAAATTAAATAGCTACCTGTCCTACCAGCTTACATAAATTGACATGAAAAACAAGCTGGTTTGGAGGAGAGGACCATTTTTATCCTTATATCACTTAAATTTATTCAGCATGAGTACAATCATTTGTATTATTTTCACTAAATGGCAGAACCACGTTGGTCATCATGCAACACTGCTCTTTTGTGGGTAACCTATGTAGATTTTCCTGACGTTCTTTTGGTGCCTTTCATGTCCTGCTTCTGTGTCAGCTCAGCCAATGGAGACAAACAGCTCACTGTAAAAGTTGGCAACACTGATGCTTAACACGGATTTAGTTAGGAGGTTTCAAATTAAAGCAAACAAGTTAGAAAGGTGGCAGTATTAGCCGATAACTGTAGCTTTGGAGTTACAGATAGTCCTTAACTGCTTTTAAGGATGGAGATCTTCATTGGTTAAGGAAGTCCTACAGTCTTCCTCCTTTCTCAAAGATTTTAGGAATACTCATTGCCCAGTGAAGATCTTAGATTTTAGCTGGGTAAGGTTCTCAGTACTTGTCTTCTAAGGAGGTTATAAAAGGGTTGGTAGTTTAACTCTGTGAGAAGCTAGAGGTGTTGACTCATAAAATGTGAGAAGCCAGTCCATGACATGCAATTACAGTTATCAGATCTCTGATGAAATTCCTGTTGTTTGGATAAAGGCTTGAAGCATTTTCAGTTGAGTTTTAAAAAGTTAATATTTTTAGAAAGCTATAAAGAAGCTAGGATAGCTCCAACACGGCAGCATGTTCTTCAGATGGGTTTCAAGTATCCTTTGCTGCACTGAGAGAAATCACTCTGGATATGTTTCCTAGGGTTTTTTTGTCTTTTGGGGTTTTTTTGAATAAGTTCACTAGTTTTTTGCTATAGAAATGATTTTTTTTGGAAGTCTTTTGATTTCCATTTCTTTATAATATTTTTAGTGATTGGAGTGGTTGGCACCCATGCCTGAAATTTTTAAAGCTGACTGGGTAGACAAGGTTGTGGGAAGGCAGGTTGAGCAAAGCACTTTTCCCAGCTCTTTCATCTGTGGGTTTAATGCATTATGTGTTTTTTCTGAGAACCTGATTACCTGTGAGAAACTGAGTGTGCCAATGTAACCAATGTTGGGTATAACTAATGTTTTGATGGCCAGATGAAGAAAGCTATGGTGAATGCTGTCTAGCTGCTCTATCTAGCATTGTTTGTTATTTCTTATTTGTATTTTATTTCTTTTTAGTTGTTATTCCAAACCTATGATGAAAAAGAAGAACTTTTCCTTGGCTTGTTTTTTTAAGTCTTTATTTTAGTGTTGTCTGTCATACTAAATTTGTATTAAACTGATGATCATGTTTTCATAGACGAAGCAAATGTCCATAAATTGATGTGTACATGCATCTTTGAGATCTGTGCTGGAAGACATGCACAAGGGACTAAAGATTTGTAGATGGCCTTTTACATAGCGATGTGGTGCTGCTCTTGCATGGTGCTAAGCTGCTAAGACGAGTTGGTTCTGGCACTCAAATACCAGTTTCCCTTCCAGAAAAAGTGGCTGAGAGGCATGTTATGCCTTCAGCCAAATGCTGAACTATCAAAGTGCCACCAGCCAGAGCCAAGTAGGAAATGTGGAAGATTAGAGGTTGATCCCAGGCATATATCTATGCTGTTACAATGTTGACATAGCAGTATTTTCCTTTCATTCCTCTTTAGTGCCCTCCCAAAGACCCAAACCAAAAATCCCCTAGATAACTTAAGTTCCAAAAATAGTTTGAAATTTGATTTGTACAGGGCCAAAAATGGTTCTGGAAAACTGTTGTCTATAAAAGCTAAAACCTGCTGTAATTAGTTATACTGAAGGTCTGTGCAGCAGAGGACCTGTCTCTGAGAGTGTCCAAAAATGGATGATTAGGGACAAGTGTAGGAACAGGGCAGCCATATGATAAGTTCTCTGAATATTCTCCCAGCCTATAAAAATATTTGGCTTAGGGTCTTCCTGAGCTCGAGGGTTGCTATGTGATTAATAAGCCACTGTGTGTTTTCTCTTCCGTAAATCTGTCTGATCTCCCTTTGAGCCCATGTAAACTTTAAGCATCTACCAGGTCCTGTGGCGGAGGTCAACCACATTACATGAGAGCCACCTCTTTCTATCCTTGTATGGTGGGGTTTTTTCTTTTCTTTCCTTTTTTTTTTTTTTTGGTCTTTGCTACTGTGTTTTGTTGCCTGTAGTTCTTGCATTGGAAGAGAGCATGAACCGCTGACCTGTATTCACCCTTTGAAATAGCTTGATTGCACTCCATTAAAGGAAGACTGAGTATTTAAAAGGGATCATAACTATCTGTGTAGGCTACTCGTTTTTCTTTTAGCCTAATACTTTCGGGCAGGGTAGTAGGAGCATGATGACTCTGGTATGACTCGCGCACACACATCTCTGTTTCTGTTGCCTATGGAGGTGGAAGTGACGTGAGTCTGACTGTTTCCTTCATGAGCAGCAGCGTTGGCCAAAATCACCTGAAGGAAGTGCCAGAAGAGCTGTGCCAGAGATCAAATCCTGAGAGACCTGGTGGTGTGGTGCTCAGATGATACCTATTAGGCCAACAAGTAGAAGTGGAAAATGCAAGTCAGCAAGACCCCACATCCACTGGTAATAGCCGTTTTTGCCTCTAGCACACTCTTTTTCATGCTTTGTCAAAGGCTTTGTTGGCAAGCATGGAAGTTTTTTGGATTCCTTTCTAACCCCAGGTTTCCTCACACTGGGACCCCATAAAGTTTGGAAAATGTTTCAGTTCTGTTTAGTCAAGCCGTAAGAGGGTGAGTACTTGTTACTTGAAACTCTGCTTGACAAAATAATTACAAATAAACCATACTCTGTGTGGGCCTCTAACACAACAGGGTCTTGCTGCACATCTGTGGAAAGTTTCCCACGTGTCCTGGATAATTAGTTTCTGGAAAGCAGGCTCTGTTGACATGTGAAGTCAGTTGGTTTAACCGTTTCAGCTCATCATGAAGTACTGCATGTATTGAGAGGCTCTGTAGACTACTTCAAAGTCTGTGTCCAGTGTATGTGTATAAACTGGTGGGACGGAAAACCTTGGTTTTCATTTGGAGAAGCACATTCCTCGCCTGTGGCTGCCAAGACGGGTGAGATAAAGTATGAGCAACCTAGAAAATGAATATTGGCACAGGTTCAAGTCTGCATCTAGGTTTAATTGTCTGATCAAAAAATGAGATTACAGATTTACTGGTACTTGAGTATTCTTTCTTTTGCATGTCCGTGGGTAGTTTTAATACATGTTCAGCTTTCCTTTCGGGATTTTGCACTGGAGGTTGACTTGCAGATGCCTTTTGTTCTGCTGGTTTGAGTGCATGTTTCTACCAGGTGCAAAAAGCCTGGTTAAAATGGCAAGGTGCACCTTGAGCTAAACGGCTCTATTTTATGTTATTTTATTTGAAGCAGTGCTAACAGAATTATCAAAAGTTCTTTAAAAAAAAACTTCTGTGGATGTTGCCTCAAATACTCGAATTTCCCATTGTGTTCTCATAGTTTATATTTCATGTTCTAAGTGTTTGATGGAATTTTTGTTGTGGGTATGGGGCTACTAGGCTGGGAAAATCCTAATGGAGATTGGGGTACAGTATTTACAGTACACTGCTTGACAATTTAGTGTGCTTGAATATAGTCCATTCAGTACATGGGAAGCTGACTTCAGCTGACACTGCACTCAGCTTTCTACATGTCTGTCTGCTTCATGCTAAGGCTAAAATAGTATTATCATGTTTTTCTGGATTATTGGTGTTGTTGGAAAATACCACCATGAAGTGCTGGGAAATTTAAATGTATTTGGAAAAAAAAAAAACCTCAACAAGACTGAATTAATGCAGTATTTTAGTGTATGGACTTTAAATGTTGTATTGGATCTTTTCTTGTCTAACTTGACCAAAACATTTTAATACATAATATGTACATTCATGAGTTTGTCTTGTCCATCGCTGTGCCATGCATGCTGTACAGCTGGAGTTTAATTTGCTTAGTGATTGTTTTCATAGTGTACCAGCACCCTCTTATGGGCAGTGTAACGTTAGAGAATTTTGTCTCTCGGGATGCAAGGATCAAAATCCTTTAGAGCAGTGGGTGTATTTTGTAAAGTAAAGGTAAAGGTAGTGTTCCCCCGGGTGTATTTTGGCAGAACATACCACTTGACTGATATAATCTGTTGTTTTGGAAATAGCTTCTATGACTTGCTGAATGTTAGGACCATTGTAGAATACCGTATCTTCACAAAGATATATTCACGTAAATATTTTCTAATAACCAGAAGGTTATTTGTAAAAAGCAAAGTTATTCTTTTCCTGAGTCAGCAGCAGTGCAGGTTATATGTATTTGTGGAAATAAAAAAGGAAAACTTCTCAAAGGATTACTCCTTCCCATTATCCTGATCTTTCTTACCCCAAATCTGCCATTTGTTTTTCCTCCTCATTGCCGACAGCTGAGGGATTTTCCAGTTCTGTAGGCACTTGCGGAGACTGCAAGATGGTGTCAGTAGTATCAGGAAACTCTTGTTTTAGAAGGCTGTAACATGAGGCGTTGCTTATACAGGTTAAGATATATCAACCACTATAAGTAAAATTTAAGACTTAACTTAAAAAAAAAAAAGAAAAGAAAGTAAGTCTGACAAGATTTGTTTGCAGGATATGCTGGTTGTGATTACACAAGTTGCTTTAGGATTAAGCCACTATTGGCCAGATTTCCTGCTGACCCTTTCTGCTAGAAGATGGAGGGGTTGCAGGTGGGGTTCTGTTAAAAAGCTGGTTATACCTCTGCGGTGTTTTTTTATGGACCCCAGTGCTAAGCATCTTCAGTCTTTATTTTTGGAGCTAGGAATGTCCTGAATTCTGTTTTTCCCCTCCCTTTGCTGGGGTTGCAGGAGAGCAGGGTCTGTGATTGATGTACATGCAGTACGTGTTGTTTATCTTCATAAAGAAATTTGTCCCTTTTAGGGTCAGAAGTTGCCAACTGTAATGCACTTAAAAAGAAAAATAATACTACTAATACTAACTGTCTTCCTTTGTTTTTGTTTTTGTTTTTTTTCCTCCAGGTTGCAGAATCAGCATGTGTTTCTAGTAGTTAAAAAGGTAAGCAGACAGCATTTGCAAGCGTGCAGTGAGATTCTTTTTTTGATGGGTGCATTGCAATTGCAAGTTGGAAGAAAGAAAATTTCTATATGTGCAGAGAAAATTCCTCTTAACTTCTAACGAGTCAAGTATTAAAAAAATTACGTTTGTACGAAAAACTTTCCCAAGGAGATTGAATCAGAACAGTCTAAAAATTTAGAATATAGTGCCTTGAAATACCTATTCCTTGAAATATCTACAAAAATTTACATCTCTCTCTGACCACAAATAATTATTTATATATAATCCATATTAATACATTGAATATGAAAAGCTGACTTATAAGACTTGAGAGAATGAAGCCTAGTTTGGACCCTCATGCATTGCAGCAAGTAGTACCTGTGTAGTTATTACGGGACATTTTGAAACGTTTAATAAGACTGTCAGAAAATGTGAGGTCCCTGATGTTTCTGTTAAATAGGGTCTCTCTCTTGCAAAGTTTCCTAATGCTTTTCAGATTAAATTTTCATATCTGTTGATTGCTGAAAATGAGCTTTGTTTTGTTTTGTTCAGCGCTTGAGCAAAGCTTGGTAACCCAGAGTCATGGGAAAGCGGGAAATATTTGCTGTTTATAAGACTACTCTACCAGCTTGACTTTTTTTTTGATATTTCTTCCAAGGAAACCTATTAACCACTCTTCTCTTTAGCGCTATGGGATAGCTGCAACTGTTGTCTTTTAAGAGATCCGGGCTGCTCCGCTTTCCTCTCTAAACTGCTACCCCGTTTTCCTCAGCAGCACATCTTTATTGTGTTGCTGACAGTCCGGGGGTATTGGAGGTGTTTTTTCAGGAATAATATGAACATGCTTGTGTCTGCTCTATACTACCGAGGACCGTAGGATCGGCAGTTAGTTTTAAACAACTGTAATTTTATGCTTAAAATTAGACTTTCCGTGCTTGTAGTTAGCCAGCAAGAAGAACAGCTGTTGGTAGCTGAGAACTTGTCAATGAGTTTATGTTCAAAAATGGTTTGTTGCAGAATCAATCTGAGTTATTTCTCATTTTGAGCCAAGCTCTAGTCTTTGCGTTCAGCAGAGCGTTGGGTTTAAAGTCCGTCATTTCTGTAGTGTTACAGTAGATGGTGCTGTTAGAGCTTGTTATTTAAAGCATCTGAGGAGCTGAAGTGCTCTGAGGCGTCTGCTCTCGGCGCTGCCTGGGCTTTCTGGGGTGCAGCCAGGAGCTGTGCACGCGCTGGGCGAGTTTGCTGTGCAGAGCGAATGCGCAGGCTGTAATTAGTCTGGAGCAAATTCTAGCAGTTACGACTAATTTATATTCAGTCTCGCTGCAGTGCAGAACTGAAAGAAATCTTGCTGTTGGACTGCGATGCTATCCTAGTGCTCAAAAACGATATGAATTGCATGTGTGGAAAAACCACTAAGGCATTAAAAATTTCTGTGTCCAAATATTTCTCGAAAGAGCGTATAAAGTAAGCTGATAAAGTATCCTTACAGGTCTCATTTACTTATATATTAGGAGACTAATAACTGGGGCATGGAGACTTTTCAGGTAACATGTAACAAATATGTAGCGAGAATCATCTTCGTTCTGTGATCACACTGTTTCAGTCCTCTTTCTTCTTTCCTCTTTCCCAAGCAGCTTTCCAACTCATCATCTGATTTGAAGCAAATCTGATGATAGGCAAAGATATCATAGACTATTCCTATGGGTTTTGGGCAAAGTGCTGGGTGAAGAAATATTTTGCAAGTGCTTTGATTGACAGAAGGGGCTACAGCATGGCCTCAAGCCTTTGGATACTAGAGCATTTAGACAGGAGGAGACTGTAAATGCAACCACTCCAGGAGCTTCAGGTTGAACTTGCAATATTTAGCCACAAAAATCAGTCTACCACAAGCCACAGATCTACAGAAAACGAGGCTGGCTTCATTCCAGGGCTCTACGTCGCGGAAGAGAACGCAGAAGCTGCTGAAGTTTTCCACTCAGTCATGCTGTTGAGCTCCAGTTCTCACCTGGATTAGTTTGTCTTTGTGGTTTTGATCTAGGACACCTCAGCTGCTTGGTGTCTCTGTATTCCTAATTTAGCGATGCTGATGAGGTGGAAGTATTCAAGATGAGTAATCATGTAACAGAATTCCCTCCTGCGAATTGCTTGTTCTTTGGAGTAAAGGCAGTCCTGTTTCCCTTTGGTGCCTTTGTGGGTACCACTTCTGTGAAATACAGAGATTTGCAGGATTAACTGTTCCCAAGATATACATTAAAACTGAACTCTGCATTTTTGTTCTAGTTTGTAGCCTCTGCCCTCTTTTGTTCAGCATTTAACCTGCTTTGCAGACTATTTGCAATATATTTACTGAGTGATTCATGAATATTTAATCTTATGCATATTAAAGGCTATACATTTTTATATCTTAGAACTATATTGTTAATATGCCATCTGCAAATGAATGGAGTAGGTCACTAAGTTTCTCTCTCAAGTGCACTCTGTACTTTCCTTACTCCATGTTCAGATCTTAGAGAATCTATTATCTATTGAAACCTGTCATCCTTCACTGATTTGGCTAAAATTATCTCAGATCTTCTTCTTGAATCTGATATCCTGGAGTCACTTTGTTGTTTTGAGGAGCAGTGGTCAACTGAGTAGGTGCTACTTTGGAGAGGAGAGCTTAAAGCTTAAACAGTCCTGCAGCAGTGAGCTGGAGAAGTATTTTTCCAGTCTTTATTCTATGTCCTGTAAACCAAATATTTGACAGGTTAAGGCAGGTAAATTAATTCTTAGGCAAAATCACTTTTGAATTTTCAATAACAAATGTGGCAATCGTACCCTGGGAGGGAAACAGAAATCTGATATCCCTTTCATTTAAAATTTTTAAGGCTGATATGATTGTTCTTGTTATCCAGGCTTAAAAAAAGGCAAAACCCAAACTCTTCATTGATCTTTTCACTTAATCAACTGTTGACGTATAATTGCTTGTTTCAAACAATTCTCTGGTGTCAAAAATAATGCTGATTATTTCTGATCTCACAAAAAAGTTAAGAATGCTTACGCACATTTTCATAATTTCAGGTAGTTTCTAATGTCTGCCGTAATTGGAAGTTGGCTTGTTGCTTTGAGTGTCTGCCTGCAGTAACTGGCAGCAAGCTTTGTTCGGTTGTTTGTAGGGCAGTAGATTTTTTTGGTTGGGGGGACGCTTTGCCAAAGCGTTTGAAAGTTACTCTTAGAATTGCATGAAAAAATTCTGAGCTTTAGCCCAGCTGAAGTTTTAACAGCTAAGGGAAATTTAAAAGTTTATTCGGATCAAACTTGTCAGGGACATTCTGTCCTTGCAGTACCACTAACTCAGAGGGGCTTTCTGAATCTAACAGGGATTTTCGTTAGACAGTATAAGATTTTAGCTACTTGAAAGACATTACTGTTGTTATGCTATAGAATGAATATAGGATGAGTGAATTAAGTAAGTCTCACCTTGGCTTTCTTCACGACAGAATTTAATTTTAAATTCTATTTCTCAAGTAGCGGTTGTTGATGATGCATTATTTTTATGGTCGCTTCAACTTCCATATGTCCAAATTTTTCTTGTTTGAATGTATGTAGAGGTGAGGCTGAGAGAGGTGTGCAGCTAAGCAAGCTGTATCACTGATACAGCAACAGGAGTGCTGGAAAAGTGTGGCATGAAGGGAGCTGGCTGATCTCCAGCTCAAAACGGTGAGGATAAGAGTAAAAATAGGCAGTAGAAAAGAGAATAGGGTGCTTGAGTAGACTAAGAAAATGCGTGGGCTTCAGGGGTGGAGGTGTGGGTTGAGTTCTCAATCTACGTTTGTGTTTTTAAACTTCAGTTTAGGAAAGTGGGTCTTTTTTTGTTGTTGTTCTTTTTTTGTTTTTTTAACGAAATATGCTGTTTGCTCAAAGGAGCAAATGAATTCCCATTCTCCTGAGGAATGTTTTCTCCTTTCTCTCTCTCTGTGTCAATGGTGTGTTTCCCTCAAGGCTGTGTAGACTGTAGCTACCTCTCCCTCCTTGTCCTTTCCCCGTCATGTACAGCTTAATGTGAACTGAAATGTCAAAGTTTGCCCAAAACCATTAGTTGCTGAGGAGGAGAACCTCTACATGCGGGTGTAAATTAGGTGTGATCAGGTGGGAAAATGCCGTGCTGAAGCACAGCTTGTGCTCTGTGCTGACCCTGGAAGTTGTGCACTTCACTGAGGTTTTCTTGATTTCTGCCTTAATCTTGCAAGGATCATATAGACCTATGGGAATATCGCATTCCAGGGCACGATGTCAGACTACAACTGCTTTTAAATGAGACTGTTTCTCGTTTTGGCTGGTTTGGGAAGCTGATCTTAGATGGTGATGGGACTGATGTCCTCCTGGACTTCTTGAACAGTGGTGAACATGTGATAGTGCGTCCATGTATTGGCTGCTTGTTCCAGCACAGTTCCTTTTTTAAATTGTGCAAACTGAGCACGAATAGTCCTTTCAGTATTTCTTCAACCTCAGTGAAACAGTGCCCATTAACATAGAAGCCTAAGCCGGGTTTTAACTCCTGAGGAAAATGAGGAAATTTGCACCGCTTAGAACTACCATCTTAGACTACTTAGGTCTCCGATTTGGAGAAGCACCAATGGAAGGAACAGGAAGGGGAGGAGTAGGCCACCTTGTTAGCAGGTCAGCTTAATCCCTGTGATGAGCTCGAATATTGCTTTTGTTTAGTGATATTCTGCTAATTTAAGATGCCAGGGGCAATGTATTTTCCAAAAATGCTAGTCTGCCTAGTTGTCAAAATACAATTTTCCATGCAAGTCATCTACCAAAGCTTATTCAGTTTTGATCATTTGTCCTTCAAAGAGCCAAAACCTAATGTACTGAGAAATGAAGGTCTGTGAGGGCGGGTGGGAGTGACTGATCAGGGAAGAAATGTGTGGAGCCTGTGGTTAGGTTATCAGTTCATGGTGCAGTTCGGGGGACCCCATCTCCTGCTGGAGAATGATTTCTGTCCTGTAAGGTTTTAGCTATAAACAGGATTAAAGGATAGCTCCAACCCTTAAGCTGTGCTGTTGATCCATAGGAGCCACATTTACTTTTCAGCTGATTACTTAAACTGGGAAACATGATAATATCTCATTGCAAAATGTGGTGTTTTTCCTGTTTACAAAAAGGCTAGAAAATGCCACAGTTACTGTTGACTTTGGAAAACCTATTAGCAAAACTTGGCATCCACACCCCCCTATGAATAATGTAGGATTAAAACATTACTATTTGGGATTTGCATATTTCTGTATACCTGTTATACACAAATATATTTTGTACGTTTCTAGGCATTACATGAAATGCTTAACTAAGAGCATGAGAAATGAGAAACAATTGTAGAGCACGTTGAAGGAATCTTAATTTGCTGCATGCAGCTAGGATATATAGTGTGTTCCTCTTTTATAAGCCTCACGTTTCTATGAAACGTAAAAGGCTGGTGCCAGGCCAAAGAGTTTCCCTCCTTTTCTGTTTATTTTGAAAGCAAATTTGCCTTTCCACCTCTGGTAGTGATGAAAGACGGCATGTGAGGATGTCTTTGGTGTTGTCATCTGAGGAAAACTCTCCTTCCTTGCCCGCTTTCACTTTCAAAAATGTATCGAAGGGTTAATTGTCACATGTGCCTCTTGCGGATGGTAGGACTCAGCTGCAGTGTTTATCGTACCGTGCCGCTAATCCTGCAGTTTGGTGAATGGACCTTGAATAGGTGAAGAGAGTGTATAGTGGGGGTGTAACACAGGGTTAACTTCTTGCTGCTGTGACCTGCTTGAATAAAGCACGGTATCTATATGCTGAGTTATTAAGAGAGGCAGAGTGAGATTTAGCGTGCTGGTGACCTGACCTGGCCGTGGACCGTGGCTCTCAGGCTGATGGCTTCTCTCCTGGCTGCGACTTTCAGCATGGGGACTTTCTTCAGCATCGTCAGGCGTCGCTATAAAAGGAGGCGTAAGAGACGTTCTGAGAGGAAAGGTAGAATTTTTTTTTAATTGCTGTACTGTGAAAACAAAGTACTGATTGAGGTTTCATAAATGCATCAATGTAAAGATTTTCAGGGGAGGTTTGAGCCTTAAATACTAAATGTGACTTCAATGTTTTCTGTTTGGATTTGTAAAATAGAAGGAACATTTTGAACTGAGTCTTTCGGAAAATCTATGAAACTTCTCCAAGCTGCAGCTTTGTTTTTTACTGTCATCTTTACAATAATATTTGTTTCATCTGTCAGGTTATGTTTTTTATGTGACGTTTGACAGCTGTATATGCTGTTATTCGTTACCATATAACACTAGATAGTCACTAAGCATACAGAACTTTCCATATAACTCGTATCTAGTTTTTCTTCAAAGGTAAGTATCTACCAAGATAGATATTAAAAGGGTCCTTTACAACTTCTTTTCATGTAGTGAAAATACAGAATATTCAAGCACACGAAACATGAATTATATCTGTGTGTACTCATGTAGCGTAGGCTCATTCTATCAGACATTTAAATTAAAAATCTTTCAAGTAGCCACTCAGGGAAACAAAACCAAATACTGCTGAGTTGGCTGGGCTGGCTGATACATTTAGAAGTACTTCTAGTGTTTTTGTGCCTTTGGAAATACTCCATGGGGAATAGAGACTTCAGGAAAATAAAAGGTTTAAAAATGTAAACTTAGCGTACTTTTTTATGACTCTATTTAAATTAGCATACAGCATACTTTTAGATGTGATTTTTTTCTGTGTTTGCCATGGCTGGTGTGTAATGCATTTAGAAGAGGAAGGTTTGTTTTGTTTTGTTTTGTTTTTCCCAAATACTGCTTGTTACAGGATATGTTGCTATACAGAATCACTTAGCTATGGTAATTGTATTTAGTTAACAGCTGAATTTTGATTTGTCACACCATGTTAAAAACAAAAATCCCCTTGGCTACACCATTAGAGTGAAAGCCTGTATTTATTTTAACAGCATACCTGAGAGAAAATAGTTTTCTTTTTCCAAGGATCACTCTTTTTCGACAGTCCATTTTCCCAAGAGAGGTTCTGTATAGGCACTGACTGTCTGGACCCAAATCAGTTAAGTAACTGAGTAATTAATATTTACATCAGTTGTTCTCTATTGCTGTTCTTTTCAAAGCTTGGTAATCTCTGAGCAACAATTAACCTTTTTCCATTATTCTTATCTTGTATTCCAAAATTAAAGTTTTTCAAGTGCTCTCAAAGGCTGTTACTCCAGTTGTCACTTATTTTAGGACAGGTTATTAGGAATAAAACTGAGGGTTTTGATTGTATCTGCTGTTTGATGTGAATGCAGAGTTTCAGCAGAATCTTTTATGGAATTTGTCATTGGTCAGATGTTACTAAAAATTACTGAATGTTCATTCTCAAGCAAAGCAAAGATTTTATACATGCAGGATCTGAGAGATTTTTGAGCATCTGTAGCTAAATAGATTATTTATGGGCAATGAGTAAGTTTATCTATTATTGCAGTTTTACTGCTTTATAAAATCTGCTGTAATACAAGTTTGGAAGGTCAAAGAAGTCAGAAACACTGTTCCTTCTTCAAAGTGAAATCCTAACTGAGTTATTAATGATTTCAGGACTGATCACGCATGCCTTGGCAGGAGAGGAAGCTGTTTTCTGTAGTGAGGAGCTTGGGCTCAGATTCCTTTTTCTGAAAACACTAATCCCGATTTCTCAAAGCATGTGATAGCGCTGTTCTCGGTGGGACCTGTTCTCTATGGAAGGCTGTTTTAAAATCTTTCTTTATTGCCCAATCCTATACCTCTGGAAGCCAGCTGAAAAAATTTCCATGGAGTTCACTGGGAACAAAATAGGAAGATTAGTCTCCTAATTAAATGTGCACGAAAAATGCTGAGACATTAATTCTTTCCACTCTAGCTAAATATTGTTTTTTCTAGGAAAAATAAATGTTATTTGAACTTCTTTAATAAGTACATTTTGTAGAATCCTTAATAATTTTGTGATAGGAAGTTGCTATGCAGGAGAATACTGAAATTTTCTAAGCTTGTATTTGAATAGCTGCAACAAATTCTGCAATGCATTTTTCAATTGTAATGGCTTGTGGCCATGATCTAGCTCTCATTCTGTTTTCTGATTTATCTGATTATTATTACTTTTTCTGAGAGTGGCTTAATCTGAGAATTCAGTTGAGATGGTTTTCTCCCCTCCTCCTTTTTTTCCCTTGTTACAGACTTGTAGGTAGCGCAGCCCTCCCTTTTCCCTAAAGTGTCCGTGTAGTAAGTCCTTGGCACACTCCCGTTGCTGTGCACCCACAGCTGAGGGCCCTGCAGTCCTTGTTTGGTTGTGCCGAGGGTGCTGGTCTGGCCCGCTCCGTGGCAGGCAAGCTTCTCGTTAGTCCTGCAAAGCAAAGGAGCCCCAGCACGACGAGCTTCTTGGAAGTACCATTGCATGGAAATCCTTTCGGAGGACCCTCTGGATGTCATGAGTGTTCCCAGGCAGTGGCGACAGGAGGTGTCAGGTAGCTCTATGGGAGCCGTGCGTGCAGGATAGGCAGGGGCTGTGTTCAGAGCTAGCATGATGGGTGCTGGATCAGTGTGTCCTCTCTGTACAGGCACGGAGGTACCTGCCGTGGCTGTAACCACCAATTGCAGTGACGCCTGCAGAAGGCATGGTAGTGTGTGAGAACACTAAGTTTGGGATTGCCTCTATTAAAGGACAACAGATTCACCCTTCTAGGAGTGGGGTATATATGTCACTATACATTTCTCCTAGAGCCACCAAAACCTCTACTTCTCGGCCTTCAAGCAGAGCTTCTGAAACAGTGGTACTACAGAAGCTGTCTTGGCATCGTCTGTGGCCATGATCTCTGAAGAAGCAGGAAGAAGCAGTGAGTTCATTGGCTTTAACCCTTTACTGTCCCTCATATGCCCTCAAGTTAGCACTCTGAGCAAAAATCAGATCTGAAATATGTGCATATGCTCTAGCTGGAGACCACCCTTGGTTGAACCTCCCTGCAGCCACGTACACTTCCCAGGGGCTTCTGCCAGTGTAACTTCATGTCCATGGAGCTCTGAGACAGAGGAGGGGAGAACATCTGTTCATACCTAACTTCTGAAAAAGTCACCAAGGCCAAAGGTAATGGGAAAATTTAGCCAAGTTACCTAGCAAACCCTCAAGAGACTTGTGTCTGTCAAACACAACAGTACAAAACCTTACCCTAATAAATATCTAAGCTATAAGCAACGTCTGAATAACAGCACAGATGAAGGTGGCTGTGCCAGCTGTTTGGCTTAGGCTGCAGAGTTAGCTCGCGTTTTTGTACCTGCTCTTGTGAGTTCAGGCAACAGCAAATGTGAGCTTTGAAAAAATATCTGCCTGTGGTTTCTTGGCACAGAGGTGACATCTCATCTAGGCTCTGAAAGATGAACGTAGTTGAGCATCAGGCGTCTGAAGGTGATAATTGAAAAGGAAGGTTCATCTATATTTCTCTTATTCAGACTTAGGCCTGCTGTTTGAATCAGCTCTCTGTCTCTCCTGAAATCTCTGTGGTTTGGCTGGGAAAAGTAGCAATTGCAGTTGACTGGTCAAAAATGAGAATTTCACAGGCCCCTGGTCAAGCTTGTAAGCTTCATTCAGTTGTAAGTATGTGGTGGTGTATTGTTGTTGGGTTTTTTCTTTAATTGATGTGAAGCTACCTGTAGACTATAGAAACAGATAGCATAGGAATACCTTGACTTGTAAAGACTTCCACATTTTATTATTTTCAGAGTGTTTTACTTTACTGTTTTATACACATTGAAGCAAATGATTTTAAAAGGATTTTTACGCAATTTTTACAAAATTGGGCTCTTTTTGTGCTATTTGGAAAGCAAACTTAAGCTTTTACAGAGCAAGTTTAAGTAGCCCGTTCTCAAACATTTTACTAGGATTTTTAATCTCTTTAGGGGAGAAAGGCTTATGTGATTTGTGCTGTCCTTTCCCATCTCTCTACCCATCTGTTCTAGTGAAGGTGGTGATCAGACAGAAGGGAGACTTCCAAACTGGTGCTGCTGTTGTGCAAGGGTGGCCCACTTGGTTACTAAAATCTGGTGAGCCAGCTGCTGCCAAACAGCTGTGCTCTCAGAGCACCTGGGTTAAACACAGGGTGTGATCTTTCCTGCCTGGTAGCAAGGGTCCTGATGAGTGTACTGTGATTGTGTATCAGAGTGCATCAGATAAATGTCTCAGGCTCTCAGAAGAGGTGTCTCCTTTCTGAAGTCTCTAGCTGCCTAGCTGAGACTGGAGAAATCTCACGCTTCAGTCTTTCTGGCTCTTCATTTGTGCAGCACTCCAACAGAAAGCACAAAAGGCTTCTGGTTGTCCTGTCCTCCTTTTCTCCCACTGTGCATGTGGGCATGCACATGTTATTTGAAAACTGTCATCTCCAATCTCTAGGCATTTTCTTTGACTGTCTCTGGAAAATTGCTCCGTTCCCTTCCTGATTCTTTCACTCATCCCTTTTCCCTAGGTTATTTTGTTGTCTGTTTGTTATTGCTGTAATACTTAGCATCAGTTCAGGACTCTGGAGTCACCTACCTCCCTCTCTGAGTGGATTTTGCCTCCTTGACAGGTTTTCCATGGTGTCCAAATGCTCTTCATCTCATGAGTCATTTTGTATTACTGTAGTGCCTGAGAGCCCGGCAGTGACAAGAGCCCTTGCGTGAGGTGCTGTAGAGTCAAAGAGCAAAGATAAAGGTCCTCGCTCTGGAGAGATGAGAACTTTGTGCCAAATTCAGGTAAGCAGCAGCTAGGGAAGCACAGGGAGGCTGTGATGTGTCCTGAGTCCCCTGCCCATCTGCATCGTGGACAGCAGAATTGGTGCTCCTGCCTATACTGAAAGTAACTGTAAGGGTGTGTGATACTGCAAGAAAGGGGGGGGGGGGAAATCAAAAAATCCCAAACCTACCAACATTAAAGAGTAGTCAGATTTGTGATTTCTTGTGTACTCATCTGCTGCAAAAAGGCTGATGCTTCTTTCAGTATTAAGCAGTGGAGATGGCACTGCCATCCCATTTAACACAGCAGGTTTTTTTCAGTATATGGGTGTAACCCAGAGACTGTTAAGACAGAAATAAAAAAACCTGATCAGTTCCCATTTGTATGTTCAAAAGGTTTTTCTGATTCCTCAACTTTATTTAAATTAAGGCTCTCAATTTCTGGGTGTTTGAAATAATAATTTGGTTTACTCTGCTCAGTAAAACATGCTTGTTTATGGCAACTTCAGTTATCTGTTTTTTTCCCCCAAATTGCACTGGGATGGAAGCTTTCATGAAATGGGGACTCTGCTGGCCAGCATGAAATGGAGCAGCCAAGACTGTGGGAAGCTTGCAGCTGAAATAAAGCATGATCAGGAGCTCTGCATCGGCCCATGGGCTATCAGGAGTATTTTAACTCAGGCCTACAAAATCTGAGGTATCTAAAGAGCCTGCAGTATTTCAGTGGTCCTCTGAATGCTGAAGCTGCTTGTGTTGTGGAGCTGTTTTGTGTTCTGTCAGAAAAAGTGCCGACATCGTAGGGGATGAAGCCTGTTAGTTTTAGTGGTACAGGAGGAAACATAAATGGTATGTTAAACACGATAGTGCAAGGTTGACAATGAGACGTGGGCTCACAGAGCAGCTGCAACAGTTTCTAAAGACCTGTGGGCACTGCAGCAAAAAAGACCTCTAGGGTAGGATTTGAGAGAATAATATTACAGCTTTCTGGAGACTTACGGGGAACTCATTCCTGCCTTTGTCCTGCTGAAGAAGAAAGTTTAATAGTGCTCACACTGAGGCAATCAGTGTTGATGTGTTTGTGGAATGAAGTTCGGGTAGGTATCTCATTACTACATGCAAGATGGTGATAGAGCTGGGCTTGTCATGAAGAACCCTAAAAGTCAGGTGTTGCAGTTCTGTGTGAAGTGAAACAGGTGGAGTAAAGGAGACCAAAATTGCTGTAGAGAATTGTAGAGAAAGTGTGTATGGATGTGAGTATGCATTTATACCTAGGTTTGAAGCGATGGTCTTAAAGACTCTTTGTATATGTACAAAGGGTAAGATGGGATTTGTTAAGGGCCAGTGGGGAGATGCTGTAGTACACGAGGAGTATGATGACGAGGGTAAGGATGAGAGATTATCGCTGTGAAGCCTACAATTTAGCTAAACCTAAAGGTTGAGGAAATTCTGTAATTTGGTTTCAAGTGCCCCTAGGAGTCTCAGGAGTAGTAGGTGTGAATGTAGTGTTTTAGCTCTGTGCGCCTTGCATTTCCAAACTGCAGGTGACATAGTCCTTGGAGAATTTTACTGTCTGTCTTGTGCATCATGCTTACATGCGTGATGAAGATCTGCTTTAGTTTGTGCTGTCTAGCTAGTGGGAGATCTAAGCGGCTTCATATCGCTCAGAAATGTGTTTTGTGTGTTTTGGCACTATGTCTCCTCTCCTCGTTTATGGAGATTAATCACTTAAATTAGTATCTTCTCCAGACTGGATTGGAGAGTGAAATGGAAATTGTCTTGCAGGAGCGAAGAGGCATTTTCAGGCCACAAACTTGAGTGGTCGTAAACATTTTACATTGCTGATAGGAAATTTAGTATAATTACAGGCTCTCAACACCCATACGTGGGATGTTTTATTATTGAAACAGCAAGTGAAATAGTGACAACCACATGACGTATTTTTCTTTCTCATGTAACTTTTAAAGGCATAGTATTAATTAGCCTAATGATTGCTAAGTAAGCATTTTTCATTGTTATGAAGCAGGCATTTGGTTATATTAAATCACCTTTTCTTTTTTTTTTTTTTTTTTTGTATCAACCTTACCAACTGACCATATTGATTTATATGGGCCCCTCCTCTCAGTAAGCATTGAATCTATTGTCTGATTTCCACCAATGTTGACACTGAAGAGAGTATGAAGTTGCTAAATATTTAATTAAAGTTGACAGCTAGATGGAAGAGAGAGACATAGATGTGTGTCTGCAATGAGAGGCTGTAATAACAGCAAAACAACATACTTGAGCAAATACTTCACTATAAATTGGGTATTGAGCAATGCATAAACAGAAAATCCCTGAGGCTGCGGTGAGTCCAGATGTGTTGTTTAACATCATAGCGTTCACGCTGGAAAGAGGTGTTATGGAAGTCCTGCTGCAGGGAGAACTTCAGCTGAGGCTGATGAGGCACGAGGCAGTCCTGCGAAGGGGAAGCTGCTGAGATGCGAGGCAGTCATACCAGGAGGGCTGGAGCCGGAGGCAGCCAGGTTTCCTGAGTTCAGCTGCTCACAGAGCTGCTTGTTTGATCAGTGTCTTACCATAACATGCTTTGCCACGGTCTCCACCTAAGCCACCTCTTTCTTCTGATGACCTTTGTAATGTGCCCAGTTATCAGTTGTGCCAACCCATACAGTAGCATAAAACCAAGTTGTATCTCTTAGGCTACGTGCCTTCTAGTGTTCCCCGTTTTTTGGAGGCACAGATAACCTCTGCTTCCTGACCGTTTTTCCCTGTCCCTTCCAGTTGCAACCTCGGTCCGTGGTTTCACCATGTGTTGTCTTTCCTGGAGGTATGATCTTAAGATATCACCAGTGTCTCTCCTCTTCCTTCCCCAGGCACCATTTGTTGTAGTGCTGCACAACTCTCTGTTAGTTTTACTGGTGCCACCAGTTGTGTATCTATGCTGGGAGTCAGCTCCTGGGTCTGATCTGGCAAAAGCATTTCTTAGTCCCCTGCACAGCATGGGGATATGTCACAGAGATGAAGAGATGACATGCCCTGGTGAAGGAGTGATAAGACCGGTGTCTTAATCCCTGTTGAAAAAAGCATATGTGACAACAGCCTCAGTCTGAATTGGTTGTCGCTTGTGCTGCTGAGTCCTGAATATCCTGAACACCTACCCTGAAAGTGTGTCTGTGTAATTGTTAATTTCTAGGAAGATATGTACTTTGTAGGTAAAATTTCCATAGATCATTAGAAATGATGCCTCAGGACTTCAGCATCTGGGTTCATCCAGATACTAAAATCCTTGCAACTTTTGAAAATATGGAATGTCAAATATTTTACTGAAGGGGAGAAAAGGACAAGGTTCTTAATGACCTCAGAATACATGTTGCAGCACTGGGAATGAGAAAGCTCCAGGAGCTTTAGAGCCCTGTTTTCTCTTTCTGCATTAAAAGTCAACTAAGTAAAAGGCTGAAACTGATGGGAAACAATTGTATTGTTGGCAATAACAATAGAGTGCTAAAGTTTGCCTTGTGATTTCTTCATAATAGTTTTGGCGGACCAGATCAAAGATGCCCTTAACAATAGTAGGTGTTGAATCTTAATTTAATCTGACTGTCAGCAAAAGCAGTCAAAGTCATGTTGACATATTAGCACTTTTGATAGTTATTAAAAGGAAATTTGAAATGTAATAGAATAATTAATTATGTTAAAGAATAACATGGGATTGCTATGGATTGATCTCTGTAGGAGAAGCATTACTAAGATTGTATTTTTGACTGTTTAGTGAGGGTAATGACAGCAACGGTGGTGCGCTAAGGGAGATCAGAGGAGTGGCGTGGTAGGAAACCTGGTAGTGATGGCGGACTCGTGTCCCTCCCACATAAACTGGATGAATGTTACATCAGGACATAACATCAAGACTGGATTTAGAGGCTGCTTTATGATGGAGCAGCTAATGAAGAAGCGGGCAAGAGGGGAAGCAGTTCTCAGCTTGCTCCTGAGCAGTTCAAAGAGCCAACTGCAATATGTAATGATCAGAGCTGTTGTGCGACAGAGCTCGTAATATAGCTTGAAGCACATCCTTGCAGGGGTGACAAAAGCCCTCCCCAAATCGACTGCAGTAGTGTCTGATTTCAAAGAAAAGAACTAAGGAGAAATGGGGAGACTTGCTAAGGGGGTGCTAGGAGAGTAGGATCTCTGCAGGTGATGTGTAGACTATTTCAGTTTGTGATTTTGGAGATGAGATGAATGCATACTGCTTGTTCAAAAGGCCTTGAGAGAGGGCCAGAGGACCACAGCACGATTAAATAGCAGAATAAGGGGCAGCAACTGGAATTAGATGGTCTCCTTCAAAAAGCTGAAGCTGTTGCCAGATGATGAAAGTGTTGCTCGTGTTAGGTAATAAAGCTTGGAACATATTTTATATGTTAATATTTGGTCCAAAAAGCAATGGGAAAATTCAGGAGGAACCTTCCTCTCCGTCTTTGGCATCCATTTTTTTATTCTCCATTTTTATTAGTGGGAAAACACCTAGAGAGGCAGAGCGATTTGCCAGCAACATGCATGTCTGTGATGGGGTGAAGAATTTAGTTTAAATTTGTCTAGAAATTCGTGTTCTTAGAGAAATATCTTTGAAAGTGAGGCCTTTAAAATTTACAGAGAATGGCTCGATTATCACAGAACTATTTTGCATTTGCACGATACAATTCTATCTTGGAATACTTTCTGAACAATTACAGTAAAGAATCAGCAGAAAATAAATGCGTCATAAAAAGACCAATAACGCAGTGCAGGGTGTAGAGAGCACAGGATTTAGCTACTAATACTTTAGGAATGCGAAGAGGCAGATGCACACAAAATTCAACAGTTTGGCAAGTACAAAACAAGTGATGGTTTCCCATGGTTTGATCCACCACAGTTTAAGGATGCCAAGATGTTAATTCTCCACTTTGCTCTCCTCACCGTAACAACAAATCTTCTGGTAGAAGTGTGTCTCTACATCTTCCATGTATGGTTCTGGGTTCAGTGCTCCCTGTTGACTAATGGACTTGTGAGTAACACCTAAAGAGCAGCATGTATTATGTACTTAATATGTTAAAAAGCCCCTCTACTAACACAGACCAGACCAGACCAAACCAAACAGACGTTCATCGGAGCGGTGCTGGGTAAATGACTGCATCTTCAGTGTATCGACTGCTTGAACTGTGTTTTTACATGCAGAGTGGATTTGACATTGTTTTTACCTTGAGACATGCCACTGGTTCACTGCAGGGAGAGCACTTCTTCATTTAACCAGGTCTAAAGCTGCTGTCACAACCAAACTGCTGACTCTAGAAGTTCTCTGCAGTAGCTGTTAAAGGAAAGTTGTGTTTGTAGTGAGATAACGTGGTTTATATACAGTTGTACTTCTGACATGTGTCTGTGTATATACTTTCCGATTAAAAATACTGTGGTCTGCCCTAGAAAAAGCAAAAGCGCTTGCCTAAGTTGCAGAGTTTGCAGTTCTGCAGAGTGCACCTCAGCTGCAGAAATATGAACAGCTGGAAAAGGTTGTGCAAAGAGTGAGCTCTCCACGGTCGCTCGAGAAAAGCATACGGGCAGCCCGGAGCAAAGGCAGTGCCCAGGCCTGTGGGTGCTGAAGGACATTGATCACTTTAGCTTGTATGTTGGCACATTAACGCTTAAAAAGTCCATTCTCTGTTTTCCAGACAGAAGCAGTCTCCGCCAGCCAAGAAACCAGCAAAAATATTTCACAATGGATGTAGACGATGAAGAAAACATGAGTAAGACATGTTTATTTACACAGTAATAAATTATGTAATCTTTTCTGAAGGTGACTTTCTCTCACTAGCACAGCGGGTGACTATGAAGTTATGTAAGCACAAATTAAAATGGTTTCTTTGAACGTTTTAAATATGTTATAGAAGAATGAATCAGATCTTCTGCACTAAAAAAATCTTTTAAATGCATATGGTTATATACTAATCTAGTTACCCTATATGTGTTTCATATTTCTCTTCCAACGCTCGGCTAATCATACAAAATATTTATATTTCAAAATAGTCTGTAGTTTCATAACTTGACTCTTTCTGCTTTGAACTGGCAGCAAAGTAACGATGACAGTTTTCTCACATTGACTAAACAGTTTGGTATACTGCATCGATATCCCACATACGGGATTGATGCATTGCATCTCACTGTGCTAGCACAGCTAGCGCAGAAAACCCTTCCTGTGCCCTGACTGTGCACTGCGTCTCACGGCTTTCTGGCTGCTCTTCTGCAAATCCCTCACCTCCCAAAAGACCCGCAAGTAGCATTGCAGGTCACCCTGTCCTTGAGCTAGGTGGGATTAGTTCAAGAGCAGATTTTGTGCGAGGTTTCCTATCAAGATGAGAGCCTTTTGTGCAGTTGTAGTAGGCAGGTCATTAGGAGGCTTGCTGGAAATAAAGATTATGATTACATGAGATGAGGAGGGAAGAATACCGATTTGGAAGGTCAAAGGCCTGCCCCAAGTCTGTGCAGTGCATCAAGCAAATATGTTGAAGACAATTTCTCTAGTCCACAGTGCACAAACCATGCTAATGGTGGCCAGCATCATTCTGGGCTGCTTGGGCTTTTTCACCTTGAATGCCTGTGCTCTTTGTGGTTTGCTTGTCTGCCAGTGGTGTTAATTAAGCAGTGCAGGATATCTCAGCGTTCTGCCACCACAGCTTTCATGCTGACGGGGAGGTAAGAACTGGAAGAAGAAAAACAGTCCGGAAGAGGGAGAAATACTGGAAGTGCAGATGATAAGGGTTAGGGTCAGGTTAGAGGTCAGGATGGGGAGGGTCGGGGGAGAAGGGAGAAATGAAGGAGACTGAATCAAAGTACATAAAATAAGCGGGGAAAAGCAGAAATGGAAGAAAGAAAAGCGAAAAGAGGAGCCAAAAAAATCACAGTGCTCAGCTCACCATGTATCTTGGATGTCTGGTTGTTCTCATTAGACAGCTAAATGTTCCAACTCTGCCCTAGTGAAGTGTTTAAATATATGTTTAAGCACAAAAATAGTCCGGTAGAGTGACCATCTTAATGAATACATTGGTGAAGTGCTGTGAGGCTGCTCACCCTGTGGTAGAATTTAAAATCCAGTAACTTATGGAGAAAAGTGTTCTCACTAAAATATTATTAAAAAGTATTTTAAAGATTTTTGGCCTTTCAACTATTGATTTATTTTTGTGTGTGTGAATAAGACAAATGTTTTGTCGCTGCTATGCTTATGTGCCCTGCTTGACTGTAATTTATTATAGAAAATGTAATAACAAACGTGCTTACTCCCTCTGAATGGAAACAGCTAAATACCACATCTCTCACAAAGTTTTTGAAGCCCAGCAGTGTAGGAGGCTTTAGAAGAGAACAATTGAAATTCAGTTTGAAGAAGTTACAGCACATTTTTATTGGAACATGTTGGATTACTGTAAAAAAAACACTAAAAACCTTAATTGGTTTAGAATGTGTTATTTTTTTTTCAGCTGAAAGAGTGAACTTGCATGGAATATGTCTGCTACCACTTTCTTTTTTGGTATAAAAGAAATTACTTCAGATGGATGCTAAGAACACATCAGCTGTTTGTAAAAGCGGCCTCCTTAAGGAGGACTTCAGAGAAGTTAGAGATGTAATTGGATAATTCATATAATTTGAACATAATTGTCAGATAAAACATGCTGTATCCCAGGAAGGAGTAAATCTCAGCATGAATAAAAGGTGCCGTGCTGAGCTGAAGAAAATATAGTCTTTTCGACAGTGACATTCTGTATTTAGTTTTTGTCTGCTTCTCTCTCTCTCTCTCTATATATATATATATATATATATTTTAATGTTAGTGCATTAAGATAAGAAACTGTTTGAATTTATTGAGCTTTTTATCTTGTCAGGAGTCTGCCTCCGTGGTGTTGGTTGCAGGTTCGGGGCATGCATTTGTGAAAGTTTAGTTGTCTCCTGGAAGCACATTATGAGATGCCTTTTCTGTACTGTATTTTCTAAGGGAAATTAAAATAACATCATCTACTTGGATGATCCCATACAATAGAAGGTGTAAGAAGGCTCTCATGCGTCTGTATGTCCACACAAATAACATGAATTTGAAGTGTTAAGTTATCAAATTTGTGGGAGAAATCCAAATTCTTAAGTTTGCCACCCTTGATTTCTTTCAAAGATTTTTCTACTTTACATCTTTTTATATTTTTATATCCTTTGAAATTGCAAACTGTGGTATCAGAAGTTGGCTGTTAAAACTTGTATTGTTTTATGTAGCTCCTCTTTGGGGGAAGTATCGTAAGGAAAAGAAGGTGGACATAGGCAATATTTGTAGATTGTAGTTATAAAGTTAGAATTTCTCTGCAGAAGCCAGAATTCAAATTGTATTCGTTCTGCAGCAATTTAAGGTAGTGATGACATTACATTAATGCCCTTGAGAAAATACAGTTTTTCAGAGCACAGGTTTTAAATACCTTCTCCTTCTCCTTTCCCTATTGAACACAGAGATGATGTTGCAAGAGATTTAGTGTTTTCTGTTGCTTGGCATTAAAGGTATTTTTGCAGCATTTTGAGTGTCCTAGGAATCTCTTTTAAGAGTGTTTCGAAATATTATCTCAGTGTCAAATCGGATACCCCTGCAGTCACATCAGTACAACAAAAGTAAATAATTTGTTTGACATAAATTCACATTTTGGCCTATTCTTATCCTTTACCTTATGGGGAAGGGAGAAGTGATGGATTTTGCAGAAAGCTTTGGATACTAACAAGTGACTGAATTGACCTTCTTCCTTGATTATGTTTCCCATATTTTTTTTCTAAAAAGATTCTCGCAAGAAATCACATGATTTTGCTCTACCTCTGTTTTATATGGAAAAACTGACTTTTATAGAATTTCTCCAGGCCAGTAAATGAGAGCAGCAGTATACAGGGTAGATAGAAACATCCTTCCCACTGTGGTTCAGCTAAGAGTCATCTAAATTTAATTAAGTGTACAGCATATCGAACAGACAGAGTGGGGAGAATGTTATCTCTCAGCAAGTAAGGGAAGTTCCCCAGTGAATAAAGCATCTTACTTAGAGGCACTTTCTAATTACAGGGGGGAAAAAAAAGCAAAAAAACACCCAAATTCCAACACACTCAGCCAGAATGTTTCTTTACTAGCATAAAAATTTTTATCCATCTTTCCCTTTTAGAATGCTGTCAGCTTAGAAACAAAACAAAATGAAACAAATTGTTTTGGTGGCAGAGTTTATTTCTTCCACTGGAGATGTTGGCATGTGATACTGTCAGAAATGATTTTTGCCAAGGTAGCTTCCATAGACCTCAGTGAAATCTCTGGTCCAAACTGCCAACTATTTTTAGTGTCTGGAGAATAAGCTAGTCTTATAGAGAATGTCTTATTCTTAAATTGAAGGTAGTATTAATATTTTAGAAAGCTGGATCCTGTTGTCAAGTGTTTATATCTGTATCTACACCACTTTAAAATGCTGAATACACAACAGCTGTAATTGACCTCAAAGGATTCTCCAACGTATTCATTACTTTTAAAGATTTGAAAACATATTTAAAAACTATTTTTGGTCTCTCTTTAAAATTCTTGGCTTTTGTGTTTGTTTCCCACTGAAAGCTGTATGACCTTACAAAGGCAAGGCATATGAAGATAATATATGGTCACTTGTCAACCACAATGAAAGCTAAAAAAAATAAATAAATAAAAAAGAGAAAATGGATAATGAAAAGCATCCATTACTGAATGCAGAGATGTTTTTTTCAGTTCAGACTGCAAATTTTTCTCCTGCCAACTCTCTCCTATGCATTGCTAATAGTGTTTTAGCATTTACAAGTCTAAGTTTCTTGCCTTATTTTACCTGTTATTTTGTTGAAAGCTATGATACCAGCAGCAAAAGCCTTAATACTGATCTTTGAATCAAACGGACAGAACCGGAGAAGAGCAAAGCTGGCTTTGAGAACATGCATGGGGCAGTCCACGTCTTCCATAAGTTCTGCTTTGGAGCAATGAAATTTTATTCCCTTTGAGTATTTCTGTTCCTAACTAGAATTATGATGGGATCCTGAATCAGCGAGAGCTTTCAGGGGTGAGGCTGCCCTTTCTCATTGTCTTTGAAGTGAGCAAAAGACTCCTGAAGGCTTCTGGTCTCTAAAACAGTGTTACCAAAACAAAAAAAGAATTGCGAGAAGGGTACATCCACAGTACATCCAGTTCTTTACTACCATCTGTGGTGCTGCGTCTCCTGCGTTAAGAAGCACACAGTGGAAATAAAGGGATACTGTGAGAAGAACTAAAGGGCGAACAGAATGAACTAAGTGCAAGTTAGAGTTCTTCAGTATGAGAAGGGCTGACAAGGTTGCTATGTTACAGAGATCTGTAAAATCGTGAGCAGCATGGGGTGTTCATCTAATATTGACGCAGCAGATGGTGGGTTCAAAACAAGTACGGGGAGATGTTTTCATGCAACATGTAATGAAACCGAGGAACTCATTGCCCAAGACATCGTGGATGCTAAAGTGGTTTACATGGTCTTGAAAAGTGATTAGAAAAATTAATGGAAGAACAACCCATCGGAGGCACCCTACCACACTCTCTCAGGACACCCCAAAAGCTGCAGCTCATTGCAGACTGAGAGATTGTTCTGGGGAAGCATCACTGTGTCCTTGCTCTGCTTTGATACCCTTCTCTTGGTGTCTGTTTTGGGCCTTTGTCAGGCACGGGATATTGGGCTGGGTGAGTGTGAGCTAGCAAGGACGTTCCTCAGTTTTGCACTGGGTTGAGAGGCCTTGAAAAGAGAGAGCCATTTCTGAACGGTGGGCAGGGGCTGGGTTGGAGGACTTATCAGACATCGGAATATGGAAAAAGGATTGAACAAGATGACTTCTCTCTGACTTTCTCCCTAACAGGTGGTGGTAGTAAATCTTACTTTTTGACTAGTCTGTCAGCTGTTCTTCTGTTCTAAGATAATGGGGGGAACTCACAATTGCTGGGCAAGACAGGCTAAGGAAAAGGACTGAAAGCAAATCTTCACCCTCATCCCGGGAAGCAACTTTCTTCCAGGCCCATGATTTTGGGTGACTTTGTGAGTTGAAAAAAATCAGTGTCCCTTCTGATTCTCAACAGAAGTCTTGTCCTTTCCATCACATCCAAGGCTTGGATTTGGATCTCCTCTGTGCTGTATGAGCTTGCCTACTCTCATAGTCTCCCAGCTTTGCCTCAGGCTGCTAGCTCCCTACTTGCTTTCTCTCTCCTCATTTCTTCCACCCTACAGGTTCTCCAAAGCTCGTGTGCCTCGTAACTCACAGGCAAGGAGTAGTTTTCTTCCCTTCCCCCCCCCCCTTTTTTTCTTGAGACAAGGTAAGCGTGCAAGTTTCTTTCCTGCTCCCTACAAATCCCACCTCTTTGACAAGACGTCGTTTCCCTTACGTATGTAATGAAATGGATTTAATAGTTCCTCTGACTGCTGTGCTCCATACAAATTTCTGTTTTTAACATTCAGTTGGCATATATTCAATTCATGTTTTCCTCTTCTGTTTTCCACAGACGTTGGTCCTATTGTTAGCAGTCTTAATAAAAAAAAGAAAGGAAGATACAAGTGGAGGCTATTATGTAGTGTTAATTAAATGACTTCCATTTTAGCCTAGAAGCTGCATTATTTGCTAGCAAACTCCTGATGCTACTAAGAACAATGTTCCAAAAATGTGGTTTTAGATAAGATGTAATTTTTAGAGATTACAGCTTCAGGTAAGAAACTCATTCTAAGCCAAGTTTTAATGTTTTGTTTTGTTTTACTTAAATTCCTTCAACATAGTAGAATGAAGACTATTCATGCATGAACATTCTGTATTGACTATTGTGGTCCTATAGTATTCATTCAGCGGACCATATAATTTGTGATTGAACACTACAAATGATAATTAAATTAAGGACATTTCTAGTGATGAAGCACTTCAGAGTATTTAGTGTTTCACTGTTATATTGATTTGAATTTAGTATTCAATACTGTACAATTCTTTGCTATGCCATCATGACGTAACAAAATGTGTTCCTACTTTGGCTCTTGATCTTTTTTTCTTTCTCTCTCTCTCTCTTTCTTTGAGCACCGAAAGGAGTAACCTATCGAGCTTTTGCTGGAGGATGTTATAAATGAAAATTTAGTAACCATTCCATCAGCTTTGTAACCTGGGCAAAGTGGTGTGTGCACTTTAGTTATTCTTAGGGAAGTTTATGGTGTGTTGGAAATTCATCACTGTGGAAAAGAATTTCCACCTTGGTTTGCTCTAAGTTTGATTAATATTTATCACCTGTTATCTGTGTGGTTGTATTATAGAACTAGATATTTTGAAGTCCTGGAATAGAGGAGTTGGAAATACTTGACCTACTAAATTTGCCTTTTCACTTGTGTATGCCAATATAAATAATTCATTTTAGTGGTTTCTTTACAGGGTAAAACTAAGGTCTTTGCAGTTATAGCAGAAATAATTCTTAGAATATATGTGTGACATCATTACTCAAACTTTCTACCTTAGGAAGTAAATCGTTAAATTAATATAATGATGTCACATTGCTTTTCCATTAAAGATATCATCATTGTGATTATGCAGCATTTGTCACATTTCTTGTGTTCTGTATAGCCTTAATAAAGGATCTTTATCATTATGATCTTTGGTTTTATCACTCTGGAATACCAGTTGCTTTTACTTTGCAGGGAGTTGCAAAATTGCATGTAAATAACAAATACAATGTTTCTCGATAGTTGGCTTTGTGCAAGCATATAGTCTTGTGGCACAGCCTAACTTAAGCATAGAATTTTTTACAGCTGTTTTTCTGAGGAAAGATGGAATATATCTGTGGCAAATTTTAGTTCAAAATCTAAGACCATATTTCCAGAGAGAAGCTGAAGCTAAGTTTAGCGCTCTCTACTCTGCATTGCACTGCATCCTCGTAGCCTTATTCAAGAGCCTTTTTGAAGCACAGAAAAGATGAGTATATGTTTGGGCTCAGTGCAGATCGGCTCAGGCTGTTCAAGGGTCAGATTTGTTGGGAGAAGGATTCTGCTCTGTTGGGCATTCTGCCAGAATTAAGCTGTTCTTGTCGCTGCTGCGTGGCAGAAAGTCGGTCGCTACTGAGAGAGCGGGCAGCCGTAGTTCCTCAGCAAATTGTGGTGCAACTGAACATTGAGGAAGGATATTGGAAAGAATTGAATGCAGAATCTGTAGTAGCTAAAGAGAAACGTAAGGATATTGATGTGCGTTTTGGTCAAGGTGCCTGCAAAAGAACTTAGCTTTTCTTGACTCAGATTTTATTTATGTCATTTCACAATTTGAGCAAATGAAATCACTGAAGAAAAACTGTAGTTGAATAAAATGAAAGTAAAAGAATTAAATATCAATTTCCTAGTGTTGGTCTTCAGCGTCTGTTTTTCTTTTACTTGTGGTAATTTTGTGTTTTATAAGTGTATATTGCAAATAGACCAGAAATACAGTTTATACTAAAGCCTTTTTCAGGCCAAACATCATTTATGAGTAAGAGTTTTGTTCCGGTGTGATTTGAATGAAAAATAAAAGTTCCGGTGTTTTATTGCTGTAGGAATATATCAAATGCATAGTTCAGAAATCACTTTTGAATGTTATTTCTTGGATTATTAGGAGATATAGCTCTCCATTTGTACTGCAGAAATTTTAGCCTGTGAGCACACATCACTTAACCAGTTACAAAGATAGATAAAGGAATCTATAAATTTTGCATTTACAAGATCCTGCAACGAAGGCATTGTAAGTTACTCTTTCTGGGCACCACAGGTTCAAGCAGCACTGATGTTAAAGAAAACCGCAACATGGACAACGTTCCTCCCAAGGATGGCAGTGTGCAAGGCACCGGGGAGGGGAGTCAGCTCTCCAACGGTGGTAGCAGCAGCAGCAGAAAGCGTCCTTTGGAGGAGGGCAACAATGGCCACTCCAAATTTCGCCCGAAGAAGAGGAAGAAAACACCGGGCCCTGTTTTGCCAAAGAATGCCCTGATGCAACTTAATGAGATAAAACCTGGTTTACAGTACAAACTTCTGTCCCAGACAGGTCCGGTTCATGCCCCCATGTTTGTGATGGCGGTCGAAGTTAATGGACAGGCGTTTGAAGGGTCTGGCCCTACAAAAAAGAAGGCAAAGCTCCATGCTGCTGAGAAGGCTCTGCGGTCTTTTGTGCAGTTTCCGAACGCTTCTGAAGCACATCTAGCAATGGGGAGGACTCTTTCCGTGAACACAGACTTTACGTCTGACCAAGCAGACTTTCCAGACACGCTTTTCAATGGATTTGAAACTCCAGTTCCTTCCGATGCTTCCTTTTATTTGGGGTCCAATGGAGATGGATCCTTTAGCTCTAGTGGGGACTACGGTTTGTCGACGTCTGCCGTAACTAGTAGTCTTATGCAGTCACCTCTCCCTACGCCATCACCCTACCCATCCACAAGTGGAAAGAACCCTGTAATGATCTTGAATGAGCTGCGGCCAGGGCTGAAGTATGAGTTTCTCTCAGAGAGTGGGGAAAGCCATGCTAAAAACTTTGTCATGGCAGTGGCGGTGGATGGTCAAACTTTTGAAGGATCGGGAAGAAATAAAAAGCTCGCAAAAGCTCGGGCTGCTCAGTCAGCTCTGGCATCCTTATTTAACATGCAGCTGGACCAGACTCCATCTCGACAACCCATTCCTAGCGAGGGGCTCCAATTACATTTACCACAGGTGAGAAGCCTGTTTTGCTTTTCATTCATATATTTCGATAATTACCAAGAATATCCAAGTCATTTGTTTTGAATCAGCTTAAAGAATATTTCTGATGTTTATACCGCTTGCGTGTTTTGTTAGGTGATTTAGCCACTTACGGCTTCTGACAACGACATGAGATCATTGTATTCTGAAATCCTTGTATTCTGCTGGACAGCAAAGAGGTTTTGTTTGTTGATCCTTTCAGCCTTAATCATGTCATGTACTGGAACGCGAAGCATAGCTTAGTGCCCACTTAAATTACAGTTTTTATTAGGGGAAAAATTGAATCATGGCTTTCTCATGTTAGGCAGCTGTGCATAGATGGAGTTCAAGTCAGAATTTTACTGCTTTAAATAATTTGATTATCTGATACAACAGTTTTTACTAGAGAAGAAAATCATTCTCTCCTGCAAACTGAAATTGTTGGCGTGAACGGTGCTGAACCGTGAATGTCAAGGACAGGTTAAGTGAGGCCAGTGCAGTGGTCCCTAGTAGCCAGTATTTGAATAAAAGCCAGACTTTCAGTGCATGTATCCAGGAAATGTTTGAAGAATTTTAAATGACTGTCATCTGAAGGATGATGCGCTAGTCAAATGAGTCAATTGAAATTTACAATTATTTTGGCCGACAAATACGTGAAAATTACTTTGGCAAGTAAATCCGGTAAGAAATAGTTTAAATCAAATAATAAATGAATTGGGCAAAGTATCAAACATACCAGACATAGACAGGAAATGTAAAGTAGCTGGCATGGAGAAAATTTTTAATTTTTAATGAAGAAAAATTCTCCCTTATTTATGTACTTTTGTTTTTCCCCAGTCAGACAGCAGTAATAATTTTTCAAATGACTTCTTTCTAGTACATTCATTGGGCATTACATATATCTAGCTCGATTCAAATACTTGCCTCTTACTTTCTCATGCCTTTCTATATGCTTTTTTTTGATGAGAGTTTCAAGGCTTTGTCCTTTGCTATCCCCAAGGATGGTTTTAGAGCTTGTTAGAAATATAAAATATTATTGTCTGAATCAATGCTTCAATCAAGAAAGTGGGATTAAAGAACGTAATTTGAAGTTCTGAATATTTTAAGTACATTTTTTCTCTCAAAATTCTTGGACAATTTGCATCTTTTGGAAATTCATATATGCTGTCTTTTTATGTTGCATATTTATTGCATTATTGGTGAATGTTTCCTGCATTTTCAAAGCTAGGATCATGATATTGCATGTAGTTATTTCTGTTTATGATTTCTTCAGCAGTTTCAGTTAATTCCGACCACATTCTCTGTAGAGCCTTTTAAAATGCTTGTGGCACCAGACACTAAAGAAGTTCACTGCCGGTGATTTACATGTTATTAGTTCTCGAATTAGTAAAATGGTCAAAATTGAAGCTGCAATAAATTGGAACTGCAATAAGAAGTGAGGAAGAAGTATTCAGAGTAACTTTGGATAGGTTTTAATCTTCATTCCTGGTTTTGTGAATCACCATTAGCTGTCTTAGCATACTGCACCGTAAAACCGACTATTGCTATAGGTACACTTGCCCCTTATACAGGAGATGGTCTGGACATTAGGGCCTAGGGCTACATTTTTAGATAACAAAACAGCAAAACATGCAATCATTTTTCTGTAGTGCTCCTATACTGACCTTCATATCTATATTGTATACATCCAAGGGTCCTTTGGGAGCAGATTGCATTTTACCTCTCTTACAGATGTGCAAAGGAATAGGCTACTCTGCTGTCGAATTACCCTGACACACAGCATGGCATAAACTCAAGAGTACCCAGTAGGCTTTACAAGTGGTTCAGAAGTCTTTTGATCAGCTTGTAGTCAGGAATTCATTGTCCTTTCTTCACTTCAGGGTGTTGTATTAATGTACTTTTAATTATAATTGTAATTAGCTGTCAAGCTATTGGAGTTGTATCAAGGAAGAATTCAGTCTGTTACATAGTAGTGATTAATAAGGGACTTCAGCATCTGTGGTGTTTTTAAAGGTACTAGGTCCTGCTTTATTTATCTTTTTTATACTCTTTGTGGGTTGTTTTTTTTTTTACACAGTGTTTATTCAGTATGTGTAAAGGTGTTAAATTTGGAGATAATCCTAAGATAAGTGAAGTTGCAAACACCGGCGAGCACAGAAGTGACATCAAAGGGACAGGATTTGTTGTAAACTTTAGACCAAATAAAATGGTAACTGGATTGGAAAAATCAGAAGCTCGATGCATGCAAAGGGAGAAAAATCCAAGAGACCAAATGTTCAGTGGAAAGAATAAAGGTATGATGTAGTCATGCCAGTAAAGATGTTGGAATTTATTGTCTGGGTAGGAGGTTCAAAATGAATTTTCGGTTCAGAGCTGTGCAGTAAAAACGACAGGGTAATTCAAGATGCATAGTCTGCAGTAACATTACATTATGGATCTGAGAGTCAGCGGGCATGCTCTGCACAAGTCTAAGACATCTGTAACTAATGTGTTTTAGATAACTTGTGGTGCCTCATGAGAAAAACAGTGCAAAAATTTTAGAGGAGAGAAAAGATTATTATTTCTCTGGAGTTGATTGTAAGTATTGGATGAAATGTGTATCAATTATTATTCACCTGATAGCTGCAGACACTGTGGAGGAAGTTAAACGTGGAGATACATGCATAAGTTATCAAATGAAACAGAAGGAAATTTTACATTGGAAATCAGCTTATAAAACGGACATTGTGTGGAGTGGGTTAGCAAAGTGCTAATCCTGTGGCTTAATACATTTAAAATTGGTCTGTGCAAAGCAAGCTTGTCTGCTCATTTCCAGCTTGACCTTTTGTGAGGGGTGAAGCAAGGTCACCTGGGGTGAGGAGAATCTCTTTGCTGAGAAAGTGCCTTAAAACCAGTAAGTCACTTAATACAATGTGCCTCAGAGAGATGAAGAAGCCCTGGTGAAAATCAGGCCTCGTGTATGTATTGCCTTGGCATCTAATGTGTTAGCGTGGAAGAGATTTTGTCAGTCTTACATATAGGGCCTTACTTTTCCAAAACAAAGAAATCAATCTGGTGAGACCTTCTGTATTAGCAGTAAGAGAAAGCATACACCAAGGACTCCAAAGTGTGCACGCTTCAGGTTGTACTCCTTGCTGTGGAAGAAAATGAAAAGTTTCAACATATCTAGGTTAATATTGTTAAAATGTTTAAGTGCATGGCTCATCATGGATCTATAGCATCTGTAGGCAGTTAAGGTTGATGAGAACTGAATAGAGAAGACAGAGAAAAGGGAACAGTATTTTGAAATCTGCTCTGAAGACAAATGTGTCATGTGTTTATTGAAGTGTGGAAGCTCATGCAACCAGGTGTTTGCAAATTGTCTGTGTAAAGTCCATATCAGGTTACTGAAGAAAGGAGTATTTTTGAGGCTCCGAACCACAGGAAGAGCCATAGTGGGCCGGACCAAAGCTCCTCGCCCGTTGGCCTGTCCCTGGTGCCAGGTCGTTCTTTGCTGTCCCAGAGATCACTTGTTTTTTCTACTCTTTTTTTTTTTCCCCCACCTTAGACATTCCCTGCTTCCCAGAAGGGCTGTGAGGGTTTGAAAGAGGTGGGCTGATGCTGTCACTAAAAGCAAAATCAAGCATGGACAGTGGCCAATACCAAATACCTTGAGAAAACTGAGAACAAGGCATATCTGTAGCAACACTCCCCCAGCATATTCTTCCAAACTTCTGCAGTTTGTGGCTTTTTTCTTAGCCAGAAATGACATTTTTCCATTTAAGAGCCCTTGATGGATTAGGACACCCCCCCCCACCCCCCACCCCCCCCAAAAAAATTCAATTCTTTCTTGAACTTTTATACACTGTTGGCTTCCACAGCACCTTGTAGTATTAAGTTCCACAGTTTAGGTGTGTACTATGTGAAGAAGCATCTCAGCTTATTAGTTTTGACCCTGCTGCAATGCGTTCTGGTGTGCCCCAGTAATTCTGCTGTCTCCTGGTAATGTGCTTTTCCAAGCACTTTGTACTTTTTCCTGTACTGTTTCCAGTGCACGTCATGCACTTTGTGACTTTTAGAAGAGTCTGCTGCTCCAGGCTACATGTTGCTGCCAGGGGTTGTGATGGAAACGGTCCTGCCAGAGTAGGTATCTTCTTTGGGGCCACTGGTGGCTGGGCTTGGGAAAACCTTCATAGAAGCTTATAATGGTATTTCCCAGATTTCCTCAAGCTGTTTACTTAAAAAGATAGGTAATTAGTTGTGATGCAAAGGGGAAGTGCCGCTGGGGCTGGAAACAACTGACGAGATAGGAATCAGGGAATTGAAACTGTAAATACTGAATCTTAAGAATAAGTTATTTAGATTACTGAAAGCTGGAGAAGTACTGTGAGAGAAAACAACAAGCTAAATATATAAGCAGCATAATTGCAGGTGAAATCAATTAAACCATCCACTAGAGGGAATGCTTTTTATTATTCACCTCATTTATTGCAAATTCAACTTAGGGCAAAAAGATCTTGTGTATCATTATGGACATACATGCAAACAAAATGTTATGCAGAAAGAATGGAGTGAGATCCACTAGTGTAATGGATGCTTTCACTTGAGGTACAATATTTAATCCTGGTCTAATTTGGGGCAGGCAGGGAATAAAAAAGATTAAAAACCAGAAACAATGCACAAGTAAGTGATGCAAGGGATCAAAGGTCTGGGATAACTTCCTCTGGAGAGATGCTGAAGACACCTACAGTGAAGTATGTTCAGTGTATAAAGGAGAATAAGCATGTAAGAAATTCAGACCTGGTAAAAGGATCATACTGAATATGTTCATAGGAATTCATGAGTAATGTATTGAATTAATTGTTGTAGAATTAAAAGAGATAAAAAGATACTTTTGTGTAAGTAATGAGAGAATTTACTGTCTGACTGGAGTTTCTTTAAATAAATATAAGGAACTTTTTATCATGGAGAACTAGAAAATAACTACCCTGTTTTGTTAGCATAGATATGTTTGCACCTTCTCTGAGTTGTGTATGCTGATCACTGTCAGAGGAGAGATAATGGGCCAGGCTGATCCCGATTTTGCTTACTGTGGACACTGCCAGTGCTCATCAGCTTGTGAGAAAGGTCACATAAGCCCTAAACTGTAAAGGTAAGAAGAAAAAAATTTGAGGGAGAACATTTGTACTTGAGAGGAAGAGGAAAGATCACTAGAGCTCCAAAGAGTGCCCAAAAGTTTGGGAAGTCTTGGGTTCGTTCCCCACTCAGATCCAGGAGTGCTGTCAGCCCATGAAGTGCCCGTGGTCCACCACCACTTCAGTCCTTATCAGCATTTATCTAGATGAAACAGCTGTTCTTGGTAGGAGTGATCTTCTGCTGAGATCTTCCTTCAAATCCAGACAGACCTGAATATTTTAAGGTTCAGAATATTATAAAACATGGATTTTCAGTTTGTTTTTTTCCTGAGACATGGCTGCAAAATATTTATTAACTGTAATTGTTTTGTATATGTGGAAAAGAACTGGTTTCACTGTCGCTTCCATCAGAGAAAGGAATGATGCACCCAAAATGGCTTTGAGCTCACATGCCTTAATGAGAAAACTAGCTATTTTGGGTCTTTCATTGTTTAAATTATCCAACTGTGAGCAAATGATTTAATAAAGGAGAGGGTGATAGAGAAAAAACCTGTGTCAGATATTAGGGCATTTCCTGGGAATGGGAAAGAAAAGTTCAAATTCTGCTTCAATTAATGTTTATTTATATGAGACGGAATAGATCCCGAAAGAGAGATGACAGATCTCCCCTGCCCCCCGCCCCCGCCCCAGACAGGTCAGTGGTCTGGACTTGATGGGGAGACAGAGATTTGGGTTGAATTGGGCCCAGCAAGGATATGATTTTAGGTCAGTAAGTCTTGCTCCTTGCTCTACAGTGGCCTGATCATAACCTGCTATAGTCGCATGAGATTCGTAGCTTGCTGTTGGCTAAAAATACGTTTCTTCTGGTAGTGCACTTACCTATACTCCTTTGTCACCTTTGCTGATGATGGAGGAGCTGCTTATGGGGCTGTTGTAACCCATGGCTGGGTCTTGGTGAAGGGGTTTGTATTCTTTAATGCATATGTCACTTATTCACGATTTCGTTGATCCACATGATTTGCTGGTCCTACGTAGGGTTGTGTGGCTAGGCTTGAAAACTGTTATTCTTGTTTCTAGGGATGGATGTAGTTTGTACCAAGCTCTAGAGCAATGACCGCATTTCTTCTTCTGGAACCCAACATTTTTATCATCCTTGAAACAAATTTGAGGTCTTCAAGCTTAACTATTAAGACAAGTGTGAAGTTGTCTGGTAGTCAGAGAAGTTCAGAGATTTCTAACGCAGTGTATTTGTGGGTACATTGAGAACGCCCACGTAACTAGTTATTAAGCAGTTATTGTTAAGCAGTTGTTTGGACTCTCATTTTTACTTCTTCCTTTTGCTTGTCAAGAATAACAGATGTTAAGTTGAGGATTATAGTCTTTAAGTATATTCCTTTTAATGAAGTGATTCTCATCTGGTGTCCCTTTCATCTTTAAACCGACCTGTTAAGCGAGTTAATAAAACAAGACATGGTCCAGACTGGTCAGGGGAGTAAGTGAAGCGTTGCAGCCTCTTTGCTTCCAGCGGCTGTGCTCCTTGTCAGACTTCCTCCGTGCCTTCCCACATCCACCTCCAGCCTTCATTTCTGAGACCTCCTGCACCACTTGCTTTTGTTGGTGCCCCTTGTTACCTCTGGTAATTCCTTTGCAACAGTAAGATTCAGCTCTGTCAGGCTCCTTCCCTTCCGCTCTCTCCTTTCTCTCCTTCCATGTCCTTTCTCAGAATCCCTTTAATAAAATTGAATTCAGAGTATATCCTTATTAAGTGTAGAAGCCATAAAAAGGGTTGCTGAGGAAAGAGTTTCCATTTCATTCTTTTTTAGTTCAGGAGCCTAGCAATTTAAAAATATTACTATCGATTTGAGAAAATTGAACAGTTAACCTCAGTAAGCTTGAATGTTACACATAGACTTCAGCTGTTACTGTTTTTACGAGACTATTTTAGAGTATGCACCCAATATAATAATAATAAGCATATTCAGGTCCTAGGAAAAATATGAAAACCATAAAAATGATTGGCTAGTACCGGCTTGCTTTTTTCAAAACTTTTAAGAATCGCTGACAAGATTTTTTGTCTGTTTCTGTCACTAAGTCTGCAAATACATATGCAAAAAGCCTTTCTAGTGTTTGCCCAGGGAACAGCTTTGAGGCTACAGTACCCTTAATTTAAGGATAACGGAAAAAGTTTTCCCACATGTAGTGTTGTCTCTTCTGTCTCTGTTGCACTGCCATAGCATCTGTCCAAACCTGGGATGGCCTGAGGATTTTCCATGTTTGAGCTGAAAATAAGACAACAACAAATTCTTGTCTAATCTGGTTCTATTCCCTGATCCTAATGTAGCTATGTAAATGCTTTTGCAGGTATCACCTAAAAAGTTTATTCCCCAAAACCCAGGAGCTGAAGTGGGCAGTAAAGAGGTAGGAAGAGCGTAACCCAGTGGTGTTTCCAAAGAAGTTACCTTTGGAAACCACAGCTTTAAACTGTTGTACCTGAATCTGTCAGTCTTGATTGCTACGGAGGTGAGCCCAACTGTCTGCATAGTGCTTTTAGGTGAGCAGCTATCTCACCATTTTGAAATACAGAGGTTGGTCAAAGTCTTTCCGTCACAAAACCATCTTGAGATACCCCAACCAAGTGTACCAGGAAATACTACAGCTTGGAATAGAGCATTCTCAGATACATGACAGTAAAGGACAACTTTTTTCCAGCTATCTTTGTTAGAGGAATGAATTTGCAAATATTAAAAGTTGGTTCTTCCCTTCTCCCTGCACCTTATGCTCCATAGAGGCAAACATCTTAATCTAAAATATTTTCCAAAACCAGCATCTGCCTTTAATCTAAATCAAACCACTAGACTCTTAGTTTCCCTTTCCAGAACATTATTTTAGTATGAGAACACTACTTGCTTGTCTTAGGTATCATGATGTTTTTGTGGTTCAGTTGGATGTGGGGCCATGGGATGTAGAAGACGGGGGGGATGTCTAGGCTTTGAGAATTAGTCCAGAGGAGTTCCATTTTGCCTGGTGTGTGTCCATGAGAGTTGTGCTTTGTGTCCAGACAGATTTTTTTTTTCTTTTTTAACAGAGAAGTTTGAGGGAAACTATACGTGGTCCCATTCCACAATTGCATATTTACAAAGTTCTCTTTCTTCAATGTGACATTTTGTTGGGGACAGTTGAGCAATGTCGTTTAGTAAAAATCACACTTTCCTGAAAGCTTAGCAGTCTCTTGCAAGCATTAATATGCAGCAAAGATATTCTGAAATAATAATACTTACTGATTTAAAATAAAGAGTCTTCATTTATTGGGAGCTCCTGATTAGAAGTGCATGACTGTGGCAACTAATCCCTTAAGTTCCCTATCACATCAGCTCATATTTACATACTCTTCTGTAAATGAGCTTCTCCTTTCTAATCTCTTCTGTGACAGAAGTGAGTTTGAAGTATCTCTGCTAGGGTACTCCACTCTTGACAATATGGCTAATATGCTGTAGCCCTTATGACGGATAGTTAAACAGAAAGAAAACACTGCTGATTTTTTTTCTTTATTCTTTAGGAGTCCTCCTCCCCTGCCCAGCAAAATTGCCTATGGAGAAAAAGTGAGTGATAGGCAATAAAAACAGGACATCTGGTTTTTATCTTGTGTTTAGCATGAATGAAGTGCTTGTCCTGGATTACTTCCTCCTTGATTTCAAGGTCACTGGAACGATGATCTGTTGTGGTTGCTTGACTCTGTAGAACTAATGAGGCAGCACATTTCTGAGCTCTTCCGAGGAAAGTTACTGCTCCTTTGAAAAACCAATATACTAGGGATCTGTCTCTCATCAGTGGCAGAGGCTGTCTCCTTGAGCTACTCAGCAGCTGTGTCCCAGTGGTTTACGTGTTTTTGGGACAGGAAGATGATGGTAAGAAAACAGGCAGCAAAAGTTCCAGATGAATCAGATTGGTTATGTCATAAATAAAGAGATTTGACTTACCGTGTTATAGGAAACAGTGAGATTTTTGTTGCCGTGACCATTACAGTTTTAGTAAAATCTCAGTTGCTGGACTTTTTATTACTATTTTTATTATTTTGAAGGACAGACAAATGGGCAAGTCCCAGCAGTTATTGCCAGACTGGAGTCCACATCTAGTGAGAGATATTTTGTTGATAAAAGCATGTCTATTCAGGCTAAAAAGTCTGATTCTGTAACTCTCAAATGTAATCTAAAGCAGATAAACGCTTCATCTTTTCTGGTGGAAGTCCGGTGGGAAAAGGCTTTGTGGTGCTGTGAGGAAGTGGCGTGTCTGGCTTATTCAGAGTGGTGAGAACAATCTGAAATACAAAGTGAAGTACTGCAGCTTTGCGGGACTTGTTCTTTGTCATCCTGCTGCTCTTCTGCCCACCTAAGGTATGTCCAGGAGATCTAGGGGAAACATGCTCATAGGTGAGGTGATATCTTTGTTGATATGATTGGAAAAAACTCATAAATTTTGAGCACAGATTCCCTTTATTGTCTTACTGAACCATAGCAAAGTCCACATGAAATGCATAAATAAAGAAACAGAAATGGTCTTAAAGAATCTACTATTTTAATGGAATAGGCTGTCTGAGAGAGAAGGATAATTCACATCTAATTTATTGGGCAAGTATTCTGCAGTTTCAAACCCATACAAGACCAAAATCTTAACAACTTAAACTGCAGACATTTAATAGCATTTATTTCTCACCATGCACCTGTTTTTATGCAACTTGGATATCAGATCAATAACATCTTTAATATATTAACCTATTTCTATGAGTAAAATTCGTTTCTTTTTTCCCTCCCTCACAGTTTCTTCTGTATTGTTTGCATCTCTAGTGGACATTTTTGTCTAGCTTGAGTTCTGCTTAGTTCTTCTTATCAACACTCTCCAAGGTCTTATTTTATAATTCATTCAAGCATTTTTAGGTTTCTTTGCCAGCAGCTTAGTTCCACATTGTTTGAGATGCAGCCCCATCCGTCTGCATAAGCTTACATTTCCCCAGGAAGACTCACCATATTCTCATTTGTACACTAACACTGCGGTTTTATCTGCTTCACCAATTATGGAAGAAATAATCTTGTCAGAAAAAGCTGTGTATTTATATATAACCCTATATATGAGCATTCCACCCAATTACTTGTCAAGTAGCTATCGGAGCCTGTAATACCCTTTTATCAGCAGTATTGGCAGATAACTTGTCCATGGGTTTCTTCCCAGAAATGCCTGGAAGTTTGAGTTCCTGCCCCATGACAAAAAAACTCATCAAACGAGTGCTGGTTCCCGTAGGAAATGGGGAGATTACAGGCCTCTGCAGATCAGCCTCCGTTTAGTCAGCTAGACTGGCGAGCTGCATAAGGAAGTTATATTCAGATCTTGAAAGAAGCATTTCTGTACCTTTCCCTTTTACTACCGGTGGTTTTTGGCTCAGGGTTTTGGAAGCACCATTTCTGATATGTGGCATTTTTGTGTAGCCAAGTGTTTGAGAAGACTCCTTCAGACCACACTTAATTTTTACGAAGAAGGAATAATCCACATTTTTTATTACCTGAACAGCAAGCCTTTCTGGCATGCTGCTGCTTTGATTCAGTATGCTGTCCCTGTAGCATGTGTTCTGCTTGTGGACCAAGGTGCATCCGTATTCGGAGAAGTTTTTTGCTACTTCTGCAGTAATATGTTCTCTCATAGCATTAGTCAGCATGAGTATGTGTTGCCTGATAGCTGGTCAGCTACCAGCCATATTCTCCTGGAAGCTCCAGTATGTCTGATGTAAAGCATAGTAGAAAACTGGATATGATGTTTTAGAAATGAGAGCATAAAACTTGCAAGCAGGAAGCATTATCAGCAAACTATGCAGTCAGTTTGTGGCTAAAACATTGGAATGGGACTCTGATCTTTGTTCAGTTCTTTTCCTCGCAGTGGTCTGCCATGTAGCTGTAGGCAGGTTAATTATTTAAGCCGTGTGTGTCTTAATTTTCCATTTCTAATACCAAGAACCAATAGAACTCTGCCATTTATTGTTTTTTCTCTTGTATATTTATTTACCTTATAGTCTTTTATCCTGCAAAGTTTAACTCTTTCTTACTGCATTATGTAAGTGCCAGGACTAGCACAATTAAACACAGATTTTGCGCCAATTGGTCATGATGCTATTGTAGCACAGATTATGACAGAATCTTAGGTCCAGTGTCAGGAATACTTTGTTTGAAAATTAGTGAGATAAGAGTTTCTGAGTTGTAGTCTATTCAAATGCGTCATGAAAATTCGTAGTTGAAATGTTGGTGGGAGTCTTAAAAACTGCAAATTGACTGAAGCTTAGGGTAAATGCGACCTCAGTCACCACTGACTGCTCATTGCTGTCTCCAGTAGGATTCTGGAAAAAGCTGTTGAGCCCAGAAATTATGACACACGAGCTGTAGGTATTTCTTCCTTGGCTGCTAAAGCTCTTCCAGAAGGAAGTTAACGTTGAGAATTCCTTCCCGTTGTTTCCAGGCTGTCAGCTCTTACAGGCATTGCAAAGATGATGGTGGTGAATCGAGCTGACAGTCTTGCAGCCCTCTGGTTTTTTTGAACCTGGCAATCTGTTTTTAGATCTGATTATGTTTAAGTTTTTGTATAGATTCAACTGGGTCCCTCCAAGATCTGTGTACCCATCATCACTGTTGATTTGCCTTGGGCCCTAGGTAGGGGGGAAGAGAACAGTGATTTT
This sequence comes from Dromaius novaehollandiae, assembly GCF_036370855.1. Lineage (NCBI taxonomy): Eukaryota > Metazoa > Chordata > Aves > Casuariiformes > Dromaiidae > Dromaius > Dromaius novaehollandiae. The sequence goes on from NC_088104.1 coordinate 44,831,328, forward strand.
CTTCCATTGCTGAAGGGACCTAAAGGTAGTTAGTAAGCAGAATCTTCTCAGTCTCGAGAGTCCTTTTGGGCTTGATTTACTTGCCCACACATGTTTAGCACCACACTAGATGCTCTTGGATACTGAAGACATCGACATAGCGCTGGCAGATAGGACACAGGACCTGTGTTCTTCTGGAGCATCATGGTCCAGGTGGTTACTACAGAGCATCTTGGGTACCGCTGGGGGCCAACACATGGACAACCGAACTGAGCTCTTTATGCCTGGGACTCCAGTGATGGGATTTGGCTCCAGACTATAGACTGCTACATATAGTCAAAAATGTTAAGCCTAAGTGTCTCTGTGTTCGTGAATGTCTGAGCTGCCATTATAGTCAATGGAGAGCTAATCAGTGAAGTCTGGAGGGCTGCTCAGCCGATCAAGTACAGATGTCTGTTTAGGGAGATCTGAACAGTCCACTGTGGTGACTACATCTCTGACGACCGTAACAAGGGCTCGGCTGACAGGTTACAGCTGGACACCCACCTGCAGGTGTCTATGGTCTGGACTGGGCTCCCTCCCCAGCTCTTCATTCTCCCTCTCTCTTTGGATCCTGATGCTGATCCTGGTGGGAGATGGGTGAGAATTGGCTGCCACGTCTCCCGTGCTAGCTTTGGGCTTCTTCATGCCTGGGTGGTGCGATGGGTCTGAAACAGCCCAGTCAGCCTTAAAGGGCCTGTTTTTATGGACATTCCTACTTCCTCTAAATAACTATGCCTAAGAGGGTTTTTCTCTTTCTTTGTGTGTCTAGATTACAGCTGTTTCTTTTTGAACATGTAATTTGCCATACTCGGCCATTTCTTTTGGAATAAATAACTCTGCTGCCATGCACACTGCTAGGGCATTGCGCTTCATGGAGTGCATGTGAAAACCACTTAGCCAGTACCAAGTACAACCATTAACACAATGTCATTGCATGGTTTGCCCTGGTTTTCAGTTTCTTTTCAGGTGAGAATTCAAGATTTTGATTTTGACTCATCTCCTCTAGCTGTTATGGTTCCAGCTGCCTTAAGACCATCAGGTGAGATTAGCTGCAGTGTTGAACTGAACCATCGGCAGAGTTCAACAAAAGCAGGACTGGTATTTTGAAGTTTCCCTTAATATTAGAAATTATTCACCCTTACAGTCTGACCTATGTTGCTTGCCAACCCTGTTGGCAAATTATAAGGCTGTATCTATTATTCAAGTTTTCCTGAAGGTGAAAGAGATGAATCTTCCTAATTTTTTATGGCTTAATTTAGGTTATATGTTGACATTTTCCATTCCTAAATTTGCATATATCTTATAAAAATATAAAATTTAACTACTGTTGAAAATGAATTCATTCTTATTTATGTAATAACTGCATAATTAATTTCATTGTTATAAAAGGTTTGTATGTTGGTTTGAAGAGGCTGGGTTTTGCACTTCAATCCTCTTGTCAGGTCCAATGTTTAGGATACTGAAATGATGTGTTTTGAGGTTTGAGCATGAAAATATTGACTCTTCTGTCTATTCAGTTGTTCTCATGAGCCTCAAGTGTTCATAACGATCATGAACATTAGCTGCTTTGATTCTTGGCTTAGGGCTGTCTGACCCTGTTTTTATAGATGCAGAGCACACAGAGCTCCAGTTTAGCATACAGAGAGCTATGAGAATTCAGTATACCTGAAAACTGGACCCTAGATACCTCATTGACACACTGCAGACATTCGAAAATCTTTGCCATATCAATCTTTTAAAAATGAACAATGCAAATTCTTCTAATCTATTATGTCAAATCATTAAAAGTGCAAATCTTTATAACCTAATGGTGCTATAATTTTTTGTTATTTGTTTAATTTCCTAATGTGCATTTCTGTGATTTACAGGTTTTAGCTGATGCTGTTGCACGCTTGGTTGTAGATAAATTCAGTGATTTGACAGAAAATTTCACATCTCCACATGCACGTAGAAAAGTCCTTGCTGGAATTGTCATGACAACAGGTAAAATAAATATATAAATAGCATTTTAACTACTTAAATACCAGAACTCTGTGTTCTAAGAAACTGTATCTTCTGTCTTCAGTCAACCAGTATTGAAATATATTACTGTTTAATCTTCCAAGTGCCTTAAATATAACAGTTCAATCTTGGCTGAATGTGATTACAAAAAAATTATACCTGCAAATGCTTCTATTTCCACAAAGTTGCTATATTCTGTATAGACAAAGGTGTCTGAGACTTCTGAGACAAATCATATTCTATAAAATAATGCATATTTTTCAAAGAATTATGCACCTTTTGAAAATAAAAGTAAACATAACAGTCAGCACATTAGTCACATAGACAGTATTCCTCTGTTTTGGCATATAATGTTATAAATTATCCTTGCTTTCCAAGTCCTTAGGACTTTGCACTTTATGTAGTTATTCTTGCAATATTTCTTGGTGCTTAGTGTCTCGGTCATTTTAGTAAAAATACTTGAAGAAAGCAGCTTCTGTTTCAGCAGCTGACAGTAGTATGCGTGTACAACCAGCAGCAAGACAGTGCTTCTGGGATTGCTCACATGAGATCTGTGCTCTGCCAAATCACATGGACCAAAAGTGAAATTCCACCCTAAGTGATCTGCATCCATGCTGCTGCTGAATTTTCCTTAGGCTAAGATTTATCTTTGCCTTTAGTCGAGTTGGTCACTTGATTGGACTAAAGTTCATTTTCGACCTGTCATGCATTAGCTGTACAAGTCAGAGCAAGGTCAGAGATGAGTGCACAGCCACGTTTCTGCTGAGCAGTCTTTATGTGGTATGTGCCATGAGCCCGTTTCCTGCTACCTCACCTTGCATAATAGCCTGCCTTTGGTTTTGGGGCAATGCCAGCCCTTTGCCACTGTGGGGATGTTTGCAGGGGCCCCCGCCACTGAGCAAACATTTTGTTTCTGAGGTCCAAGGGTGCTGGCTGGGATAGATAGCAATTGTGTGCTTGAGGGACAGGAGAGTGTGACGAGGGGATGCTTGGCCCAAGCTCTGTCACAAGCTGTCAAAACCAGAGAAGGTGGCCATGACGGATGATACTGCTCTGGTTATCTGCAAGCACCTTCAGAGGGGCACTGTGGCACTGCTCTGTGTCACCAGGTCACCAGAAGCGTTTCTTCACTCAAGCGCACTATGTTTTTGCTGCAGTTAGTGCACACTCCAGGGTAGTTTGGGATGTGACAGGTATAACCAGCCAGCTGGGCTAGAGGCAGGGTTCAGGACATGTGCAGTAGTATTACGTATGTAGCAGTACTAGGTAGACAGCATGCTCAGGGTATTAAAAAAAAAAAAAAAAAAAAAGACAGTCAAGAGCCCTTGTGGCAGCCTTGGTCAAGATCTATATTCAAGGGAGTCTTTTGGGTGCCTCTGATTCATAGAGGTCCTAGTTTCTGCAAGCCTCCTCTCCCACAGTGTTTGAGTTGTCATTTTTATCCTTCTCCTCCTTCTCGGAAGAAATGAGATTGCTTTGTAAGAAAGGATAGTCCCACAGACCGCTTCACAGAATTTTTGATGGATCTGGGAGCTTTGCCACCTCCCAGTTTAGGATGTACCAAGGCTTCTTGCAGGTGGGGCAGTTGGTTCGTGATTATTCTCGTCCTCTTTGTAGGCTCACCATAGTCTTTTTCAGGCCTCTGAGATTTATGCTTGTGTGCGTTCAGGAGGCTGCTGCTGTGAAGGCGGTCGTGCTTGGGCTCTCAGTGCTGACCCCTCATGTCTGGGTTTCCCCAGGACCTGAGTAGGTCGAATACCTGGGCCTGGCTCCTGCTGGCGTCTCAGTGGGCTGCATTTGTGAATCCACCCGACAAGCACGTGGAACCGGCAGAAGGGCTGGTGGCTAACAGTGCAGCACCCAGCGGAGAGGGCTGCGCGTGCACGCTAGCAAACGGCATTGCTTCTGTCGGAGTGAAGGTTTTGTACAGATTGCTGCCAGTAAGGTTATTTTGTACTCTTCAGCTGCTTTGCCTCACGTGGCTGTGACATTTTCAGTCTGGTATTATGCATCCTAACCATAAGCCTAGGAGGCTACACTGATAAATGCAAGAAACAGCTTGAAAGCCTGGCAATTATAAGAGAAGGAAACTTTATGGGTTTGACCATTTTTAAAATTCATTTAAAAATATTTAATTATCTTTCGTGCCAAAAGAGATCATTCTGCCCTAACCTTTATGATGTCCCACATTCTCATGGAGTGTTATGTGACCCATAAAGTAAGCGGTTTGGTTTTAGTACAGGTGCTTAAACATAAGCTCATCAGAGATTCCTTCCACGCACATACTTTGTCCTCCAAGTAAATATAAAGTATAAATGGGGTACAGCTGTTCCCCAAAGTCTGTCCAGTGCGACATTGCTAGTGCCTCATCCTGATGAAGAACATGCTGTAATTTTATTTTAGAATACTGTACAATGTTGAAAAAGTTGTTACTGTAATTATAGCCCTGTGTCCAAAATTTCCAGAGGAGCCATGTGCCCAAAGAATCAAAAGCCTTAATTAACGTGTGAATATGTTTTGATTAACCAAAGAAATAGCTTTGCACTTTATTAGAAAATGGCTTTGTATGGATGTTAAGTGTCTGGGGAATCCCTAGAATTAGGTGACCCCAGTGCCCAGCCTTAGAGAACAGCTTCCCTGTGGCATCGGGATGACTTGGGCTGAAGACTTTGTCCGATACTTTCATTTCATTAGGGCCCTGTCTTTTCCTTTAAAAGTGCCAAGGTTTTCATGTGCTGTGTGTTTTTTTGGAACATTTGTTTTTTTGGCTGTGTGGTAAATAACAAAAAAGTAAATTCTATCAAAAGGCCAGCTGACTGAAATGAACTTTGGGCTAGCAAGTTTCTCTAGTTAGAGACTCTAGTAAGTATTTGGCAGAAATATATGCTTAGAAAATACAAGGGCTGTATGTCTCACTGCAATATCTGGGACCAGACTCTCCGCTGTAGCCGGTAGGTATAACGGAGGAGTGCCACCAGGGAGCTGGTTATGGCTTCTTGATTCTCAAGTGACTAACCATGGCCCCTTCCACATGTTAAGCTTGATTTCTACTGATTTTGAGGTGGCGAAGCACCTCCCCACCTCTCCTCCTTGGTTTTATCTCAGCCCTATAGGAGGGCAGGGGGCAGCTGGACTCGCGTTCGTTTTTGCTAGGGCTGTACTTCAGTTAGGATTTATTTCATCGACAGTGACAGCTCAAACAACCCATCCTGTTCCGTGTCACTCATCCCCCTGCTAATTACTCATTCTGCTCCATATATTGGCACTGCCATAGGGCAACCAGGTGGTGAACAGTCCTAGGGCACTGAATTGTGTTCAAAACAACAGCTATCTTCCTCATCCAGCTCACCACGTATTTGCCCAGAGTTGTGCCAACAGTACAGCAGCGTGAACAAGCCACTTGAGAGCTGGAGCTGGCACAGCTGCGGATGGGACATACATCACATCCAGCTCTACACTGCAGCAGGCTCCCTCGGTATAGGCACCCCTAGGAACCGAGCTCATATTAAGGGCAGGATCCTAAACCTTAGGTGCCTAAAGTCTGGTTAAATCTGTTTTGAGATCAGTGTGTAGAATGTGGTTTATCAGCTTTTACTTACTCTAACAACTATTCTGTGGCAGAAAAATAGCAGAGGGCATTTGGCAGGGATGGCCACTTTCTGCCTCTGCCGATCAAGCGCTGTGAACTCCGAAGGAATTAGTGTGTGGCTTGTCGGGGCTTTTTGCTCTGTTTTGCTAGAGGGATGTAACATTTTGGACCTGCCTTTCTGAATTCTTCATACAGCTGACCTTTATTTTTTATGACAGAGATAGTTTCCTGTACATAAAACACACAAAATATTTTTAAAGATTTGACATCTAATTGTTTTGTGCAGAATTATTTAATATCAAGGACTACACCTCTAGAAATGTTATACTGCTGATAAGCTTTGCAGTGGTTTAAGCATTTAATCTTTCTTCCTACTCTAGTTCTACCTTTCCTATTGTTGGCTTAATACCCAATCATAAGATGTTGTTTTTTAATAAATCAGTGCTTTTTAATAAGACAAATTTCTAAAGTCACGGTGGATATCTGCATGTGTAGCCAAGAGGTGCATGCTGGAAGCTAGCAGGCTGACTGTGTCAAAAAAAGCACTGTCTTTGGGTTTCAGGCTTTAATATCTCTTCCTGAAGCAGCAAAGTTTCCCTTGCAAGTTTTCAATTTCTAACTAGTCTGAACTCCGAAATGAAGAAATCACATGAACCATAGACCATACTGGTATACGTATAGGGAGGATATGTCTGAGTGAAGCTTTGGCTGTAAAGAAAGTATTGGAAAAAGAACCAGTTTTTTGAAAGGAAAATGCAGAAAGAAGCACTGTTCAAATTTTGCGGGAAGAAATATCTTGCCAGAATGATTGTGACTTCTAATTGCTGAAATTAAAATTTTGAAATTTTGTTTCGCAGGTACAGATGTGAAAGATGCCCTGGTAATAAGTGTTTCAACAGGAACAAAATGCATCAATGGTGAATACATGAGTGATCGGGGTCTTGCATTAAATGATTGCCATGCAGAAATTGTATCTCGGCGGTGCCTGCTTAAATTTCTATATACACAACTTGAGCTTTATCTAAGGTAAACTTGAGAGAAACAGAAGATGAACTGACCCCACAGAACTGAAAAGCTGTCTTAAACACTTGTCTTATATTTATTTGAATGTGAAACAATTGTCCTGAAATACCCTGCTGAAACAAGCTAGTATGTGAAGTCATATCTCGTACATTGGAATGTGTAACTGAGCACTTAGGCCATTTCCCATAAAGTCTGACTTTAACAAAATGTGTGTTCAACTAGATGTGAGCCTTGGGAGGGAAAAAAGTATTTGGGAATCTTTCTGTAAAGTATAAACATGTAAATCAAAATAATCTGGGCCAGCAAATATGTGATGTTTGATTTCCTGGTAAGTCTCTGAAAGTTCACTGGGAATGTCGAGGGCTCCCTCTTTCTTGTCTCTAGTGTCTTTTCATTTTGTTATTTGTAATAACTGTTAATTATACTATAAACATGTCTAGACATACTGTAATCATTTTAAAGTCTATTAAGACTGAGCGGTGTACTTACGTGTTTATTTCAGTTTTGACTGGAGCTTTCTTCTCTATTTCAGCAATAAAGAAGATCAGCAAAAATCCATTTTTATCAAATCTGAACGTGGTGGGTTTAAACTGAAGGAGAATGTGCAGTTTCATCTCTATATCAGTACGTCTCCTTGCGGCGATGCTAGGATTTTCTCACCACATGAAGCAGCACAAGAGGGTATGACAGCAATCATATTAAAGCTATGGAGTCTAACGCGTATTTGATCACATGCAAGTGGCACAGGTAGAATTTAGGTGTCATCTTTCCTTTTTGTATAGATGTGTGTTAGAAAAAGGTCTCTCCAGAAAATCTGAGCAATTCTTCCTGTATCACAGAAGTAAAGTATAGGCATATCAACCATATGGGCTTGAAGAGGCTGAAAATTAGTAAGGATAAGTCAGTTTGTCAGCAAGTATCCTTACAGAACTAACCAGGCCATGTTAATATTGCTATCGCTTAATAGTTGTTTTCTGCCTGCTCATTTCTTGATCTGCTGCTTGACTTCATTCTAATACTATAATGTGCAGAACAGAAGTTAAGAACTCCATGATACATATTAATTGTTCCTTCATGGAAAGCTTGGTTTCATTGCAAATGCATTTTAGGAGACTCTATGTACAAGAGATATGTTTGATGCTGTAGCAAAATTGAAAGGAGCAATGGAAATTGTTATGCAAGTTAACAATTATGCAGGCAAGTGTCTTTAATTGACTCTTCTTATTTTAATGCCATATGTAAAATATGTTGAGAATATTTCTGAGTTGATGGTGAACAATTTTTGTCGTACAGATCAAGGGGACAGACATCCAAACCGCAAAGCAAGAGGACAGCTACGGACAAAAATAGAATCTGGGGAAGGGACGATTCCTGTGAGATCCACTACCACTATCCAGACGTGGGATGGAGTATTGCAAGGAGAAAGGCTACTTACCATGTCATGCAGCGACAAGATAGCTAGGTGAGATATGAGTAGTTTCTAATTTCTGTAGTATTGTTTTTTATTGCTGAATAAAAAAGGCAGGCGTGCATGACACATGCAATGAATGTGAAGGTTATCAATTGGTTTCACTGCTTAGGTGTAGTGCGAGGGGGGCTATAAATATTAATAAAGCTCTGATTCTTCACCTGCAATTGGTGTCAGACCTTCTGCTGGCTTCATAGCTGAGGTGGAAAAGTTATCTGTCATTCCGGCCACTTAAAGTCAGGGCAGCTTCGTTTTGTATATATATCACTGGAAAATATCAGAGGAATGTTTTTTGTTTTTTGGTTTTTTTTGGTTTTGGGTTTTTTTTTGGCCTACTGTAATATGACATTAGCAAAACAGCTCAATAAGTACATTGCACAAGTCATACTGGATAACTTCCTCTGACGTATTTACATCCCTGTGTATTAGAGATACATGTGTGTTCCATGGATGGATTTAAAATTATATATTATACAGGGAAAAAGTGTTTCAGTTAAAAACATGTTAATTCATGGGCACTTTTAAATTTTAACTTGAAAATGATTTATATTTTATTTGAAATGCTTTTGCTTAAATGGTTGAACTGCAATTAAAATAATATATTTTCTAACATTAGTTCTTTTATTTACATTTATCTGATTCATTCTTTTTTCTTTTATTATTTAATTTTTAAGATTTTCTTTTTAATTGGGCATAGACAAAAGAGTCACCTAAAATTTAGCAAGTGTCCTTTAAATAACATCAGAAGCATGGGAGAATTTCTAGAAAATTGTAGCATGATTTTTCAAAATGAGTCTGTACGTTTTCAGCCTCTCTATGCTTACACGAAATATGTAAGAGAAATGCCAAGTTTTTCAGCTGATGATTTTTTTTTACTTATTTTTTAATAAAATAGGTAAGCATTTTTATCAAGTCACAGTTAGTTTGATTCAAAATTTATTAAGCATATTTTAACACAGAAAAGAAGTCAGAGCTTATTTGTTGTATGCCATGTATACCAAATTAATGATATAGGGTGAAGGTTATGTAATTGTTTTTTTCCTCTAGTCTTGTCTCAAGTAATCAGCATCTCTACTGAATGAAGACATTTTACTTACTTATTTTTAAATCCCTCTGACATAAATGGCCAGGGCCTTTTTGAAGTTAGGATAGTGGGTTGTTGAAAAGTAATTCTATAAAAATGGCATTTAAGTTTCTTTTATCGGTAACTCACCAAGCATATTTGCCAACTTCACGTCAATGACTTCTTTCAGCCGTCCAATATGGTAATCATGCTGCATTCATTTGACTTCTTTTATCACGTCATCATTGCTATTAGTGAAAATAAAAAGTAAAGCGAGTTATTGAGCTAGAACACATTTGACTATTTTGTTGATTTTGTGTGATGCAGAACAGAATCCATCTCACGCTTGCCTAGCTAGCTGTCACCTCTCCTTGGGGCTAATGGGAATAATTTTGTTTGTGCCAGTGAAGGAAGCAAATAGAATCCTTTGACACAGAGCAAAGACTATATGACGGGTAAGGAGGCCCAAATTTTCATATTCTTTTTTCTTTTTTTTTCCATCTCCTCCTCCTCCTCCTCCTTCTTTTTTTTTTTTTTTTTTTTAATTTCCCTGACACTTATGATCATGCTTTGTCCATTTAAATTTGAAAGAATGCATTGCTATGTAGTTTCCAATATCCAGTACTACGGAACAGCTTAGCCCTTTCAGGTGTCACTAAATTTTCAATCAGACTAACTTGCTTCTATGGCACAGAAATAATTTCTTTAATAAAAGCTACTAAGTACCTCTTAAGTCAAACTTAAGGTCAAACCAAAGCTTTGTTTTGCTAAAGATTGCATTCCTTTGCGCAGTAAATCTTCCAGCCTAGACAATATGTGGGTAAATTCTCTTTGTGCAGGATTACATGGGGAATCCAGTGTATTAAAATTCTTGATTGCTGAACAGCTCCCCAGTATAATCCACGCTATTACTTCAAGCCTCTGAGTGCTTTGTTGCAACCTGTTGTCTACCCCATCCTGAGCCGGTTAGGGATATCTAAGGAACTTGCAACCTTTCTGTTACACTTTTCCGTTCCAGCGAAGACTTGCTGACAAGTACAGGCTCTCCAGGGGCTGCCTTCCACTGTGGTGGAGTGCCAAGCCCACCGGTAGTAAGGCGGGTGAGCTTTGACACTTATCTATGGGCTTCCTCTGGTTTCTCTTTGCGTTCTGACTGCATGTTGGCAAACTTAAATTCCCGAAGCTCTGGGTTGGATTCTGCCATGGACTAGGATAGGGCTCATGAAATGGGCTTTGCCTGCAGAATGACACTGGTCTGCTGTTTTCCCCCAGAGAGCTCAGCTCACCTTTTCCTCCCTGGCTGCTCCGGTGGCAGATACTCAGCACTCCTTACTCCACCAAAATATCCTCCTGAAGGGACAGGCCTACTGTTCTCTGCCGATCTTCTCACATTATCGCAGTGGTAAGGGCAAGGTGGTGTTTTAGCTTCCCTTCCCAGTCACCTGGGAAGTGAGAGAGCAGGAAGTTGTGAAACAGCCCTGTAGATTTTGCCTCAGAAAGTCCTGACTTTACTCTGACTGCTCATCTCCCTCTGTTCTCACTTTTGTAACCTTCTTTCACCTCATGCTTGTGTTGGAAGAATACTGGAGAGGTAGGGAAAAAAGACAAAAATAATCAAGACACCTGGAAGTTCTGCTTTAGGGAGGAAGGAGCAGCAGGGTGTAGTGATATCGTGTGGTGTAAAACTGGAGAACAGCAAAAGGCCTGTGTATGTAACAGTAAATGTAAGCCCACCTTGGATCGGAAGCATTGGAACTGGATTATTCCTAATGTGTTTAGCACATGATGTCATTAGAGGGCAGTGTTAAGGTGATTTCTATGACCAGAATAATTGCTTTCGAACATTAATATTCATAGATTTGTTTTAAATGTATCCTGAATTTGTTCCATATATGTGTATTTTGGCTTCAGATAATTACTTGAACTTCTCATAAAACATTCCAGTCATAGATGGAGTATGCTTTATTGTCTTGCTGAGAAGAACAAAATGTTTTTCTCCGTGTTTTATTCCTAGGGATGATCCAGGAATTGAGAAGTGGTTTAACGTTAGATCCAATTACTAAAGGGGAAGTCACTTGTTCTCTTTTTGTCCAAAGGGGGGAAAAATAATTATTTCTGATAATCTGTTGGGTGAAGGATCACCACATGCCTACACGTTGGCCTTTTCTTGTCTTGTGTTTATTCAGAGTAGAAGATCTGAATGGAAGTTCCTAACTCAATCTTATGTCCATCCCTTGGATGGCTTTTTCTTCTTGGCTTTACCGCCGAGATTTCTGGGACTGATGAGGTTGAAGAAAAACATCTTAAAATCCTTTGCCTGCTCCCTAAAGGCTGTATATTCTGCAGTTATATTCATTCTCATCCAGTATTTTTCTGGTTCAGAAGTAATTTCTGAAAGGAGAGCTTCACAACTGAGTTAGTATGATCTCTGAATAGCAATAGAAAGAGCAGTCTTCTCATCAATTCTCAGTCGAAGTAATAGTGGTCTATTTGAATGCATTAATTTTGATATGTGGTGACTATGTGGCACCTAGATTAAAAAAAAAAACCTCAGGGAAAGTGGAAGGAAACAACTCCCCAAGATGCAGTATCTAAGCCCTAACCAGTAAAACCTAAGTCCTGGCCCAGGCTTGGCAGTGTGCAGCAAATCCAGGCAACACCAGAAAAGATGGGATAAGTCAGAGCATTGTGGTTGGCAGCCTAGATTCAGCTGCAGCTTTCAGATTTAGCTAACTGAAAATGTGACTGCAACATAAATAAAAAGATCTTTGCAAGTAATCCTACCATCAAAGACCACGGACTTCTGGCATTAGCTGATTTATAGTGTGGGCTGCTACCTGAGCCACTTGAACTGGAGAAGGAAAGAAACTCTGACCACACTCCACATGCAGATGTTGCTGCTTGTTTGTGCTGTGGCTCATGAAAGGAATGCACTGATCGTAGAGATTCAATTAGTCTCTTAGATGAGGAAGCAAAGAGAAATTGGGAGTTCAAATTTGGCCAAAAGAGAAATGAAAAGGTGATTAGATCAGTGAAGTCGGCTACAGTCTGCACTCTGTTCCCTTCTGCCAGTTAATGAAAGCGAAGTCCAGCTAGACGGGTGCCCACAGCAAGCAGATCATGACCTACGCAGTGTGAGTCCGGATTTAACTTGAGCAGCAGGAGTGTCCCTGTGCGTGGGTGATGAACCACAGTGAATGGCGAACACGTCCATTATGATGAGGCAACAAATGAGTGCACTAGGAGAAAAGTACTGGGATACAGGAGTTCCCTGTCAATCAGATCCACTTCGGAGATACAGAGGTGAAGACTAACATGGAGGGTTCTGCAAGCATCTCTGGGGATGATGCCAGCCTTAAACTTGGCAGTCATGGAGAGTAGAAACAAGAAGAAAAATCATGAATACAGCTAGTGAAAACATGAACACCTTCTGTTCAGAGATAGCCAGACACACTGAATCTTTCGGTTCCCAAATTTGCAAGGTGGGTCCTCTGACACCTTGGCTGTACGATCACCAAGAGGGGCTCTTGGTGTGCAGGGCGATTCAGAAGGCCTTGAAATCTTGTTGGTGTTGCAGTAGGCAAAGCCTGCCTTTGAGATTACTGCCCAGGACAGCTGCCGTCTGGGCTGCAAGCCTTTGTCATGGAGGAGGGCAGAAGATTCGTGTGATGAGGGAAAACACTTTTCAGGGATAGTCTGACATTTTCTCACATCTTGCAGCTTGCCCTGACCCCTCCCAGAGAGGAGCACCCCAGATGATACAACGTGCCACTTACGTGTCCTTGCAGTGTGCTTTTTGTCTTTTTTTGAAGAAAGGAGATCTGGCTGAGGCCTGTGAAAACAGAAATTAAATTGCACAAAAATATAGTTGTTACTTCGCATTATGTAAGATTTTCATCCTTAGTCCCTTGCCTTTGGATGCAAGTAAAAGCCTGACATAAACAAAATGCCTACTAAATCATTTTCCTCTTTTCATATTTATTGCTGTTTATAAATGATATTAAAAAGAGTAGTTCTTTGAACTGTAACTTGTTTTTTCCTCAAGATTTGCAGTGTATCATAAATATAACTTAATTTTTCAACAGAGAATTCGTTTTGGTAGTTGCAGAGGATTCGGTACTCACTTTCCTGTGATAAGTTCTGATACCAATTCCATATGCACTGTTGAAAATGCAATGAGTAGTGACTCAGCTCTTGCATACTTCTGTATGCATAAAAATAAATGAGTGGTGTTGAGATAACTGATATTAACATCACACTTTATTGCTTACTGGTGTTAGGCTCCCTTCATTTCTGCTGTCTCTCTAAAACAGTATAAATAACAGAATTCATATGTAATTTAGGTTTGGAAAGTTCAGAGGCAAGTTTTTAATTGCAGCCAGTATTTTTGACCTGTTTTTTTCAGCAAGAAGCGCACTAGCACAGTCTGTGCTAAGGTATTGCTGCAGAGTTAAATTTTACTTCTTTTTTCCCCATGTATTCAGGGTTGTGAAATGAGCTGTACTTCATGAAGACATTATTAGACCAATAGGTATCCTCATAGGTGTTCACTGTAGGTGTCCTAGCCTCTGAGCATAGATTAACCTAAAGCAGAAGTCTGACAACATAGAAAGGAAAACAGGACTCCTCTTGATTTAAAGTCAGTCTTGAGTTTCTCCACTCTCTTTTTTAATGTAGAATGACTGAAAATTGCAAAAAGCTTTAAAAAGTGTGCATTATCCCCCAGGTTGTTAGCATCTAAGCAGTGAATATAGATGAAGGAAATCAGTCAGTATGATAATTCTGGAAAATTCATATTTCCCTGATGTGGTGCTTGTCTATAAAATCGTAGTTGTAGCTCTCAGGTGAACCCACTGCATGGAGAACATTCTCTCTGTATAAACACCAGGATTTGAACACAATTCACGTGCAACTTCATTGACTAATCAAAAGCTGTATATGAATTTGTGGATACTTAACTGCAACCTGAAACCAGTTGCATCTGTAGGAACGGGCGGTTGTGTAGGAAATATTAAGTGAAATGATGCTGACTGTGTGTAATCATACATGATCTCTTCTTCATAGCAAACAGTGACTATGTGAATTTATAAAATAATCAAGAGTCTAGAGATAAATAATGATGGGGTTAATAAAGAGGATGCATTTTATGCATGGGTCAGATCAGATCTAATTTGTTGCTCCTCTTACCGTTTGCTCCATCCTACATCGTTTTGCTCAGCAGAGTGATCCCACTGAACTCAATGAGATTATCCGCAGGAAAAAATATCGTTTTCTCACTGCTTACTTCATTTCTAAAAGCAAGCTACCTTAAGCTAGGTTGGAGAATGTGCTTCCAGTAGTTTATTCTCTGATGGCAGAACCGTTTTAGGAGACTGCTGTCACCCATGCCCAGCTGCTGCCTGCACACTGCAGCTCCCTGCCTCTCAGCTGTAACGATGCAGCTGGTTGAGGAGCTGTGAACCAGTGTGGACCAGCAAAACTGCCATTTTAAAATACAAAACCTTGATAATTTCACTGATATGATTTGCAGCACAGCTGGGGCAAGCCAGCATGCAGGGGCAGGACCCGATGGTGCTTTTTATATCACGGTATTTCCAGCGGCAAGCATCTCCTCCTCCTTGCCCCCACCCCCCTTTTTTAATTTGGATCATTTCACTGATCTGACTTTACAGAGAGCCATACAAGCAACCGAATTAGTGGACTGAGGAGGATCAAGGTGGTGAGCTGCAGTAGGTCTCTCCTCTTGTGTCAGGCTTAGTGTTGAGGAAATGACAGGGTGCAACTTCACACTGAGTAGCAGCAGCAGATGACAGTGTCCTTTGCCTGGAGCCCTCCTTGTGTTTGTTAACTGTTGCAACAGTAGCCAGATAGTCGGCTAAACTTACCAGTTCTTTGTCCAAGAAAAGCAACAGTAGCTAATACAGGGACTAATAAGAACACTGAAAATCTTAATACAGTTGCTGGTGAGGGCCGTTGTGGTATGTCTGCTGCCTTGAGAAAAAAGGAGGGCTGTAGTTTTGATTAGTAGCTTCTGTTTCCCTTCCCTTGCTTAAGTACTTTTCTAATTGCTACTAAAGAGCTTTAGAAATTCTGTCACCTCCTCAGAGTTGTGCTTAAACGTAATCTCGATGAGCCCCAGGAACAAACTGCTGGAGAATTCCTGTCTGAGTGAGCTTCTGTACCGTGAAAGACTGCTCAGAAGCCAAGAGAACCAGTTCCGAATCCTTTCAGGGCAAGTAAATAAGCCATCGTCTGAAGGCAGAGCTTTTCAGCATCACCTTGGGTTGCCTTTCCGTACTGGCGCGTGGCTTGCAGAGCTGCAGAGTTGGAGCTGCAGGAGAGCGTGCTGCCAAGCACCCCAGCGGGGCCCCGGCTGCAGGTACCCCAGCCACACAGGGAGCCTAAGCTTCCGTCGCGTTAGATGGTCGCCTCGTTGATGGGGACCTGTTCAGCTGAAAAAACGTGGTCTTCTTCAGACTAAGTGTACTGAATAAATCACCGTTAACTGTAATCAGGTCTAAGCACACAACTCAAATGCAGGTACCTGTACTTAAGGGTTCAGCAGTCTGGAACTAAGTCCTGTGGCTGGTCCTTAGTATCACCATGAAAGGTTGTATTTAAAAAGCTGGGTTTAGTTTGAAGTTTTGTAAGTGATTGTGAAAGGAAATTGCTCGATTCTTGTGGCAACTTAAAACCTGAATGCTGAGGATATGTCAAATAGTGATAAGAGGCATTGGTTTTATGCTCTGCTAGACTAGTGTGTCAGTTTTTTTCTGTGAAAAGTTTCACTCTGAAGGATTTCTCCCTACCTGCTCTTCTCTTCAGCAAAGCTCTTGACTACGTGCCTTACTTTTGGCATTTGAATATTCCCACTGACGTGAACTCACCAGTCCTGTGTTCTGCTTAAGCTTATGGTATAGTGCTTTTCTCCGATGCAAACTCAGTGCCTTTTTCCTATTTTGACAGTGAGAAAAGGTATTGCGTGGGTCCGGTCTGTTCTGTGATTTGGCAGGCTGCCCGTTACAGTTGGACCTGCCATGAGGTTGTACATGGGAGTTTGAATTGAATCTTTGCCTGTAGCTGGGGTGAAGGATTTTAATTGCTGAATGGGAGATGACTGAGTTGTCTTCTGTTACCACTTTCTTGAGACGTCAAGTGCTCCAAAATAAGTGTTACGCCTTGGCCAGAGTCTGCGTGCTGTGCTACAGTGTGGCACTGCAGTGGGAAGGTTCATTTCCATGTTGTAAATTCAGTCTGAGAATTGGGATATTGGAATTTGTACTAGATTTAAGTCACTTCAGTTACTTAACCCTTTTCTGGTATTATTTTATGTGTTAAAATGAATAAAAAAGCTTTTACTCAGTTTTTTTCACTGGTTTGACTCAAAAGGCAGCACTGACTTTATTAAAATTTTCTAGAATAAATTTTATGCTCTCTGCTCTGCACCTCAGTTTGTAGAGAGCCTATACAGAATTTGGTCCATTAACTTCAAAATAGGTTGTGATTTCACTAAACAGTGTTTGTGGCCTTTTGAAAATCTATACGTGGTATTAATATAGTTCCTTTTCAGTTTATATCCATCAGCCTGATTTCTAGTGCATGGCTAATGGAAGTGAGAAACTGTCGTTAGCCAGAAGGAAGTATAGTGTAGAAAGGAACAACAAGGAAAGTCTCTGTGTAATCCTGCCTTTTTGACTCAATCTACAGATCTTCATTTGGGTTTCATGTTTCTCTCCGAGTTACTGCCAAACATGACACGAAACTACTTAACCACCTTGCAATACGTCTGCAGGTGATTTCTGATATAGATATACATTCCTGTAGATAACTATATGTATTTTTATTGTAGTGTTTGAAACTTAAAGCTGATTTTAAAAGCCTAGCGACCATCCAACCCTGCCTAAGCGGTTTTAAGAACATGAGGTTTTGGTCGTGTAAATGGGTTCTGCAGACTTTGTGCTTGCAGCAAGGCACCTGCTCTTAGTCCAGTGCTCATGAGCACGTACCTAAAATGGTAAATGTGACACAAGTGACCTCAGCAAAACCAGCAGGCAAGTGGGCAGTTACTGCAGAGTAGGAATGTTGTAAGACAAGCTCATACAGTTTGTCCTGCAGACACTTAGTCAGGTGTACAAACTCTTCTTTTTGATTTAATCAAAATAATTTTACTAGAACAAATGTCAGCTTTCGTTTTCTGTGCCAGGGAAGGGCACCAGGTTCGGGAGGTGAGGGGGAAAAACAGCAAAGCACACGCTCTAGAAATATTGAAATTGGTAGCAATGAAAAGGCCCTGCAAAGCTTGCAAGGGTTTTATTTGGGGAGCTAGGGGTTGCCAGAGGAACACTTTGGCCTTCTGTAAAATATCTGTCCATCACTCAAGTACTGTTCCTGAAAAGTAAAATGAAATAGGCATAACTTGAGGAAGCTTAATTTGTGTGTCTGCAAGTTTCAGATACAGTTATAAGACTACGATTTGCAATGTTTAGACTTGAGTTCTTTCCAGATGTTTCTTCCATAATATTATCTCTATCTGTAGTAGTCCGTATGCTTCTCTATTCTTGATGTAGGTAATACTGCAAATAACAAGAAAATACCATTGAGAAATATTTGGCACTTGAAATACGTGACTGTGCTTACAAAATTCTAGTCATGATAAAGTCCTTAGAAAGGCATCTAGGCCCTGGTAAGCAATAATTTTTCACCTGATACCTTAATCTGATGGTTTCTTATTGTTTGGCTGTTGATCGCATTTTCAGTACTATACAAAATATGCCTTTATTCAATACAAACTGTGCCTTAAATTTTATTAGTACAGTATTTCTACTCATTCATTAAAGCCAACTTTTTTAATGACAGGTGAGTAAGCTAATGCACATTGCCTCCATTTTCATGCTCAGTAAAGGTTTGCAAATAAGTTGTTTACTTGGGCTGCAATTTTTTTTTTTTAACCTTTTTCAAATCTTGTAGCCAGTCAAAGTGTGTAGTCCAGTTTCTGGCAGTAGTTAAGCAGTTCTGCTACACAGTTTCTAGCCTGAGCTGATGGTGATGTGGAGCTGTGC
The DNA here is from genome assembly GCF_036370855.1 of Dromaius novaehollandiae. Classification (NCBI taxonomy): domain Eukaryota; kingdom Metazoa; phylum Chordata; class Aves; order Casuariiformes; family Dromaiidae; genus Dromaius; species Dromaius novaehollandiae. The sequence goes on from NC_088104.1 coordinate 44,849,552, forward strand.
CATGCCAGGCCAAGCTCTGAGGAACACTGCTAGCAAGGATCAGATTTCCCTCTGTTTTTGTAGGAGAACTTTGCAACCCATATTAGGATGGGACTTTTGCTAAGGATGACCATTTCATATGAGTACAAGAGCTTCCATTGTGCTAATCTTTTTTTTCAAGCACCAAAAGAAATTTTCCTGCTGCTTGTGCATGCATTTGTCTGGGCGTTGCAGTTATACTCAGATATGCTGTGTTAACTGTGCAAAACTGTTTGCAAGTATACCATGAAAAAGAGGACAGTGGAAATACCCTGCAGTAGGCTTTGAGGTTTGACAAAGTAATTCATGATTGTCACATACAGATTAAGAGCTGAAACTTGATCAAATGCACAGAGCTCCTAAAACCATTCAGTATTTTGCTCCTGTATGTGCTAGGTGCCTACGCTGAACCCGTACCGGTGTAGGCTGTAGTGGGGCAGGGATTTATGGTTGGAATCTGTGAAACGGCTGGAGTGAGCAAAGAATATGTGCACCTGGATTCCTGGATATTCAGTTTTCTCTCTGCCTTTGGATATTGCAAGCAATAACATATATCCTTTTTGGCAGCTGCATGCAGACAGCTTGGCTAGGATGTAAAGGAAAAACATTCTCTTGCGATGATGAGGTCTTGCAGACCCAGTCCATCTTGTATTCTGGGAAAGACAGTTTGCCCACTGCCAGGTGTGTTTTGGAGGCATTAGCTGCTGTTTCTGGCTGAGTATCTTGCAGTTTGGCTCTTTCTGTGACCGAGTGATCCTGTCCATGTGTGACACTAGGAGGCTTTGAAAATGCATCACCAGATACGTTAGTGGGGAAGTGAAGTTGTGGAATCTGCTCCTGATATTGATGCTGACTGTAGACCTGTCGGTAAGGGTTGTCTTACTCAGGATACCATTGAGCATCCCATAAACTGATCTCTAAAATTCTCTCAGGTGTCGCAGCTATGCTACCATAGTCTTGCTCTAGTCACAAGGAAGAGCTTGAAGTCTAGTCCATTGTGATTGACTGCTATTATGTCTGGCAGATGTTACTTGTTCCATTAAAAAGAAAGTGTTTTTTTTGTTTTTTTGTTTTGTTTTTCCCTCCCTCTTAGGTGGAACGTATTGGGTATTCAAGGAGCCTTACTTAGCCTCTTTGTGGAGCCAATTTACTTCTCTAGCATCATCTTGGGGAGTTTATATCATGGGGATCATCTATCCAGAGCCGTATACCAGAGGATAGCAGAGATAGAAGATCTACCACCTCTTTATACACTCAACAGACCTTTACTTAGTGGCAAGTATCTAATGGAGAAGGCCGTACCGGTAACTAAGTCTGTTCCAGTAGCATTGTGATTTTGCAATTCTCAAAAACCTTGCAAATTATGTACTGTGAGTAAATTGCTTTGTGGTTACAACACAGAAGTTACGGTCTAAACCTAAATCAGATATTCAGTCCAAAATACCAGAGCAAGGAGCCTTCATGAGTTAAAAGGTCCCAGAAGGAATTGGGATGTGATCCTTTTAATGTGGTTTCACATAATTGCTGTCTGGAATGTGTCCTAATGATATGTGAGGCAAGTTCAAAGCCTGGGCTTTACTAGTAAAGTCTCTTCCCATTCATAGAATAGCGTTAGATCTCACTGTTACTTCTCTTGCCATTGCAGATATTTGTTGAACGGCTGCGTCATTTAGCAGTGTGCCAAGATACACACTTTTGGGTCACAATTTCTAGATCAATAACCAACTAAAAATGGATGGAGAGAACTTCTCAGCTGCCATTGGTTGTATTTTCTTTCTGTCATCAATCTCTGTTGGATGCAGCATTGGCTTTAATTAGCATGGCACCCAACTTGTTTGCATGACCCGATTATCATAATACTTTCATCTCCACTTTGTAGTTTAATGCTGCATTCAGAGCCTGGTGGCACATCCTCTAGGAATGTTTTAATGGAGTATTAAATATCTCTGATGGACAGCAATATAGCAATCCCCAGCAGGCACAGTGAGTGGTTGTCTTTTGCAGCTGCTATTCAACCTTTAATACTGTTCTTTAGTTTTGTGTTGATCTTGGAGTCTAGTGGAGCTAAGAGGAATGGCAGCATTTGAATTAACAGGTCTTAACTTCTAATTGAGCCATGACTTAAAGGAAAGTTCTAAAATATATATATATATATATATAAAAACCCTAGAACTGCTAGTTACAGTAATGTGAAAGTTTTAAAACTGAAATCTCTTATCCTCCCTATCATTGTGTGCACTGCTTTGTTCTGTAGAGCTTGGCTTCTGGCATGTGTCTGTTTATTTTCCAGGAAAAAAAGATCAGTGTTTTAAAGCATGTTTAAAGTATGACATGAATTTTACAAATAGATATAGGGAGTGGGGAGAAGGTATATCAAACAGCCAGCAATTCTTTAGAAAAGAAAGCTAATTAATAAAGATTCCCTGAACCAGGACATACTAAAATGTTAAGTGATGGATTTGTCCATGTATTAGCATGCAAGTAAGAGTTATAGCACTTATAATTCCAAATACATAACTGGTTTATGAGCACAGTAGTGGATGTATGGACTGTTGCTGCCTGATTTCTGGGAATTTTTATCAATTCTTCAAAACAGGTTGGGGGGGGACAATTTTTGTATTATTATTTTCAGAACATGTGATGGCACCTTGGCTTCTTAAAAGCCAAAGCTGAAATATTGTCTTCATCTATTTGACATGAAATAGCACCATCTGTTTTAAGAGTTCAGCCAGAACTCGCTGAGCAGTGGAGAGAATTCAGAAATGTTCTCAACTGTTAAGTTTTTGTGAAAATACGCACGTCTCAGAAGGTACAGGAAGCCTGTCTGGGAGGGGCAAAGGCTGCTGGATTCAGCTGGGGCACTTTTGTAGCTACAGATTTACCCTTTGATTCACACCTTTTACAGTGGATTCCTATTTGGAAATACTATTAAAGCACGACAGAAATAACTGTCCTCAATTCTGTCTTCCTCCTGATCCTACATATGCAATTCTATAATGATTGCTCGTTTGTAACAGGGATAGGAAATAAAATAACATCTGTTTAGTTATGGCATTTTGTCTTTCCCCACTGTCTCACCTATTTATCTGAGATAACACTAAAGGCTGGGGTTTTTTTCCACTTAAAAGATGATTTTTATGTCTGCAGGGACAGTTGCATTAAGCTGAAGTCAGACTGAGTTATTGTTGTCTACTGTACTGTTAAAAATTGGCTTTGCATCAAACGTTCTGTCTTTCTTCTTAGGACGCTTTCTGCTTATAATTCCTTTTTTTATGCCAATTGAATGCGAACATGCATATCAGAGCAGCCGCTTTGCAGTTAGTGAGTGCAAGAAACCCATATGTTGGTAGAATACTCCTGCCCAATATCTACTCCCGGGAATCTTGATTCAAGGAGCTAGCTTTTCAGCATGGCTTTAGCACCATGGTGCAGAGGGACCATGAGCTCTCACAAAAAATTGGCCTTTTCAGTTTGAGAGAAGACAGATTGGAGTCTTGTGAATTTCTAGAGTAATCTGAAAAGGGACCAATTTCTCGATCAAGCTTTGAGAGTGTGAGCAGATAACAGACTGCCAGTGTGCAAGGGAATCTGCAGAGATTCTTTTTGGAGTCATTGATGGAGATTGGCATGAAGGAGTTACTGAGTGCAAAAACTAGAGTAACAAAACTCAGCAATATGCCATTTAGAAAAACAGTCCTTGAAAATCCTTGATTGAAGAAGTTACTAAATATAAAAGAGAAGCCATTACATATAAAAGGCAAGCTCTTCTTTAGCAGAGGCAATTCGTATGAATGGAAGTTCAGTAAATGTCTGTCTTTATGGTTCCCATTGCTGGTGTCCATCATTCCCTTCTTTCCGTGAAGGCTACTGAGCAGAATCCTGCAGCAGTCTCTGCTTTTCTGGACAGTGCATTTTTTCTTAACTTTGAATAAAACATTTAACACAGCCTACCTTTCCCCTGTTTTGACATCTAGTCAGTTAATACAATTTCTTATGCTTTAGTTGGTCTACAGTCTCCTGGTTTTTACCAGCGTATTGTTGGAAATGAAGTTTTTGGGGGTTTCGGCCAATTCCTCACGGTACTGACATGGTTTTCCTCTGTTTCGTTTCTTGGATGAAACATCCTGGAGCAGTGTCACATCTGCCGTTTACCTGTCACCAGCATAAAAACTGTTTTAAGTAAGACTGAGGTCTTAGGGTAAGGTCTGTCTAGCCTAGTACTATTCTCCCACTGGTAGTTATGCAGTGAAAAGTAGGAGTAAGTGGTAAGCCTGTAGAGATACTTCCAGAGCATAGCAGTAGTAATCTGTGGCTCAGGGACTTCCTGAGTTCAGGGGTAAAGAGTCTGTATTTAAAAATTCTTAATGGATCTTTCACTCATGAACTCCTGTATTTGCTTGTTGGACTGGTGTAAACTTTTAGCATCCAAGCATCCTCATTAAGGCAGTTCATAGGATGTGTAAAGATTTGTGCAATGGAATTTACTTTCTGCTAATCTAATTAGATGTTCCTTAGTTCTTTGCTCAAAATAGGCAATAAGCAGTTTTTCCATATCACTTTCATTGTGCCACTCAGTTTTCTAGAACCTCTGTGATGTTCCCACTTCGTCATCTTTTTTCCCACCTGCAGTCTTCATGCACTTTGTTGTTCCTTGTATGGAAACCATTCCACATAAGGATCATCCTTTCCATTTTTCTGTAGTCTTTTTGAGCTGGAGAGACCAGAGCAGCACCTGATAATCAAGATAAGGCAGCAGTACTGATTTCTATGGTGGCATCGTGATCTTCTGTACTCCTTTAATAATTATTCCTAATATTTACTTTGCCTTTTTTGATTGATGTTGACCTGACATTTTGGAAGAACTGAGTATTAGAAAACAAAATCTGATTCCTGAATTCCAATAACCAGCTCCAAGTCCAGCACTTCTTATGTAAAATTGATTGTTTTTTTTCCTCATGTGTATTACCTTATATTTATCTACAATGAATTTCATCTGCTGTTTTATTGCCCAGTTACTCAATGTTGCAGGTTTTTTCTGCTACTCTTTGCAATTGCTTCTCATCTTTACTATCTTGAATAATTCAGTATCTTCAACAATCTTACCCCAGTTTTTCCCCCCACTCAATTTCAGGTCTGCAAGGTGCCAGCACAGAGCTTGAGGCTCTCCAGTAGTGACCTGCTTCCACTGTGAGAATGAGTTGTTCAGTCCTGTCTTTGAGTCCCTGTCTTCTGATCAGCTCAGTGACCTTCCCTCTCATCTCAGGGTTGTGTAGTTTCTTTAGAAGCCTTTCATGAGAAATCCTGATAAATGATCTCCAGAAATCTGTGTAAAACCTTGCAAGTCAGATAGCCATTGTCCCCATTTGTTGACTGCTTCAGAAGGCTCCAGTGTGCTTGTGAGGCTGGGCTTCCTTTTGCCAGAGCTGGACTGGCTTTTTCCTAGGAGACTGTGTTCATCCAGGTGTCCATTAATCCTGTCCTTTAAGGTAGATATCAGGCAAACAGGCCTTCTGCTTCCCTAGATCTCCCCCGGCTCTCTAAGAATTAGTGTCACACTGGTCATCCTCCATCTTCAAATACTAAGGCAGTTTTTTGTTGACTCCTTCCCAATATTGTCATATCTCCACATGTGCCCATTAGTTCCTACCACTCTGCCTCGTGAGGATGTTAGGTTTATTGAGTGATAGTTTTCTGGCGCACCTCTGAACGCCTTTTTGAAAACTGGAGTCATGTTAGCTACCTTCCTACCTGGGAAACTGCGTGGTTTTTAAGTTATCGACCAAGACTACTCTTTCTGCTATCACATCTTTGATTTCCTCCAACGCAGTCAAATACTATCTGGGTGCTATAATTGGTGTTTGCTTACTTTATAGGTTTATCCTAGAACTATTTTTACTGGCACCTCAGTTTGAGATGTGTCCTCTGATGTATTGCCAGAAAAGAGAGGCTCAGGCCTTGGAACCTACTCAGGCTCCTTAACAGGGAAGCTGGATGCAAAAATTCATTCAGTTTTTCACAATATCATCCTCTTTCTTCTCTGAATGCTCCTTCTATGGCTTAGCCAGCTGTTGGCAAAACTGATTTCCTGTTCCTGCGATGTTTGAAGGATTTATTGTTAATTTTTATGTCTTTTGCAAGCTGTTTCTCAGACTCTTTTTTTTACTGTGTGTTTACATTAAACTTGTCATTTTACAGTCCTTCCCATGTGCCTCCTTTGAAGCTAGCTTCGGCTTTTTGGAATACGCCATTCTCCATTTTATAGCCTTCCTTACCCTGCTGTTTAGCCACACTGGCTTTATTTTGGTCTTTCTGAAGTGTTTCTGGCTGGGTGGCGTGCGTTGCTCTGAGCTTCCGGTTTTCCTTCAGATACTCTCTGTGCTGCCTGCCAGGTTTTTACTATTAGCTGTCCTTGTCCTGACCTCTTCTGTAGCAAGACCGGGAATAGGAGAAAGAACTCTCTTGCTGAACGCTTTTGTACAGACTGGCTACGTTGAAAGGAGCAGTTCTTGCTACAGGCCGCAACTCTTGGCCGCAGCTTGTCTCCATGTTAGAGTAGCTAATCACCATACCTTCTCCTGGTTTAAACTGGGTTGGGTTGTCTCAGTTGGTAGACAAGCTCTCCCAGCAAACACTGACCACGTGGCAATGCAGTAGCCAGTGCTGGAAGTCTCAAGGGGTGCAACATGGCTCCAGCCCTTTGGTTTCTCTAAATGGAGATGCACAACAATCGTGGACCTCACCTTTGGAACTGGTAAGCTTTTCTACTGTTTTTGCTTTGCGACTGTTTCTGTATTCCAGATGCATGATCGTTGGACTGTTGGCTGGTGGTAGTCAGGAATGGCCAACTTCAGAGTTGTTGAGGAAGGTGCACATGCCATCGCAAGTTGCCCTTCACTGCTAGGTTTGATATAAACTTTGAGAGCCTGGTAGAATCAGTCGGGAATTTTCCTATTCTAGTCCTTTCTTCATCTTTTTTTTTCTTTTTTTTTCTTTTTTTTCTTTTTTTTTTTTTTAATATTTGGAAACCCGAGGTGCAATTACGTAGGTTTGGTCAGTCCTGGACTTAAGTAAAGATTCCTTCTGTTGTCCAAGTCTTTGAAAAATGCCTCTTCTGTCCTGTGGAAGTACGTATGTCTTCCACTGATTCCTTTGATACAAGGAATGAACTCAAGTTGCAGAACTGAAAGCAACCTGAAGTACTGTATCCTCAGCAGACCCTCTCTACCAAGATCTGATGAATATTTCAATGTATTTTTTCCTGTCACCTGCTTTGCCACATGGGATCCCTGAACAATGCGTAGAGGCCATGTCCAACAGACAGAAGGGACTGTTTGAAAGCAAGAATATGCTGCTTAAATATATTGTAGGAACACTTTGTTATACCCCAAAGTATTTATGGACTTTGATTTGACACTCAGGCTGTATTCTCACATTGGATCCCGAAGTGTGTAAGTACATCTTAGAAGTTTGACAGGATCTTACTTCACTAATATTCAGGGAAACTGAGCAGCTTCTTTGAGGAATGACCCTGTTCTGAATTTTGTACACTGGCTTCACAGAGGAAGGAGCCCGGCTGCCTCTTTGCTGAAATCACTGCCACTCTTTGTATCTCATATTTTGTTAGGAAATGCACAGAAGCAGCATTTATCATGGTAAGTGACTGAAGTGCTTATAAATTATAAGGGGAAAAGATTCCCAGCCTGCAGACCTGGCCATGCAAACTTTAGAAGCCACCTCCATCAGGTGGGGCAGGGTTACACTACAGGGGTTGGGGAGTCATTCAGCACAGGGTTGTACGCAAAATATCGGTCACCAGTATAGGACTTGATAAAGATTTTCAATGAACATGCATCAGCACTCTTCCGAAGAACTGCTCTCTGCATTTTTTTTAACAAAAATATATCCTTCAACAGAACCTTTGGTGATTTTGGCAGTTTCCTTGGTACCTAGTCCTTCCATTCACATTGGTGTTTTTCAGCCCTCTATCTCCTTTCTAATGAAACTTGTCTGTGGGCTCAGTCCTCAAAGAACTGTCAGCCTTGGTTATTTCTGTAAGTGCTGGAACGAGGAAGCTGTGACCTTCGCTTTCATGTGTTAGACCTGGTTATAATAATATCCACAAATAAATTCTGAGCGTTGTTCTTGAAATAGCTTGGCTACACCAGTTTTCAAATGAGGATAAAATATTTTCCTTTTTATCCTAGTTTTCTCTTCCATTACTAGTTTCAGCTTATTGTGCTGTGATCACATCTAGATTTTGAAGGAGATGATATGATCCACCTTAAGTGTTATCAGATTCTTTTGTTTTGAGATGACCTTTATTCCCTGTTTGTGCTACCTATGATTCGCCTTCAGAGACTCCTATGGCATCTCTCCAAGGTTTATGCAGATAATGAAGCAGCTGAACAAGGTGTTGTCATTTAAGCATATTTGAAATTCTGAGTCTATATATGCACTTTTTTCCCCCCTTTTTTAGTTGATACAGCAAAATAACCTAAGGAGTGTGATTGTACAATTGCCACGGAAACATAATGTGTGCTTGAGTGTCCAGCTTCCTTGTCTTTCTTTCCAAATCCCATCTGTAGCGTTACAGTGTTTACCACGTGGGTATGGAAGGAGCATGAGGAAGCCCCTCAGGGAAGGGTAAGCTGTTATTTGCTGGAAGAGATGCGTGCAGCCTAAACATCTTGTTCTGGAGAGAGAATCATTCACCGAAGGAAAAACTTAGGGCAACAGATTTTTCTTTCTGGAATGGAGAGAGTGCTCTTAAATAAATAAAGGGGAAAAAGGGTCTTTTGCAGTACTTCATGAACGATATCTGATCATTGTATTTCTTCAGTAGCATACAAAACAAAAGCCAAGGTAATCATAGAGATATTTTTAAGTTAAATAAAAAATAGGACTGACCCACTTGTAATATGGTGGCAATTTGTTAACCCCCTTGCCTCAGTAGTTTTGATAAGCGGGTTTTGGATTAAGGATATCGTCAGTATGCCATCTTAAACAGATGGATGTGTTTCATGTAACCTTCGTGGAAGATCTCTATGCTTTTTGAGAGTCAGTTAAAGAGTTCAGATTCCTTTTGTGTACACCAACAATTTATAATTTCTTAGGTTTTCAGGTGCAGGCCTCCTGTTGTGTGACTCGCAGAGTAACAAGGTTTATTTGCTCTGCAGCATTTGGACTTTAATGGCACAGGAAGGGTTTTGTTTTGCATGATCAGCTCCAGTTTTCATGGCTTAATGAGTTTTGCATCACTGCAAACTGAGACATGTAATGCTCATGTTCATTACCCACCAGTAAGAATGACAGCAGAAGTTGTGCTGAGGTGCTTCCTACTTTCATCTTGTCATAAAATCCTGTTCTTGTTGGGTCTTCCTCACGTATTACTCGTGTGATATTCTTGATGCTATCTGTGTTTTTAGTATTCAAGATTAAAATTTACATGTCGTGAATGGGAATGGAAATTCTGTCCTCTGCTCTTTTCCTTTCATACAAAGCAAGATTGAGGCTTTTTTGGCAGGGGAGAGTCTATCTTAGTGCATGGAAATTTTTTTATTTTGGGGGTTTGCTTTTCTGACGTTACTTTTCTCAGAAACATTTGTTCCTTTTTCTCAGGTTGGAGCTTTCTTACGCTGCTAGCCCTAAAATTGTTTGTGTTTCAGTGGGTCTTTTCATGGGCCAGTCGAGCTAGTAGCTCTGATTTCAGATGTGATAAAAACTTGTGAGGCTGTGCACTGGTGACTTGGATACCTGCTTACCCAGCTGAGCCTCCGTATTTTTGGTAATGGTTGCTAAGGTAGCTTCTCCTGTTTCCAGATTTCATCTGTCCTTAGTCTGCTGGCTTCATTGCTGTTTGCAAGAGGATTTAGAAGTTGTAATGGATTTGCCTGTTCCCGAGGAACCGCGTCCTCCTTATGCTGATCAGTTTGTTGATCCTGCATCCTTTTACAGGATTTGCAGATCACAGATTTGCAGATCAAGGGAGTTAGATCTGTGGCATTGCATGGATGAGGTAGATTGCTTTAGTGCATGTCAGCTCCTGGATGCCTCTTTCCTGAAAGAAATCAGAAGAGATCTCTTCAGGAAACCTTTGTTCAGGTTCTCCATTTTTTCAACTTACATTTTAAGAAAATGGTGAATGGCAGGGTTTTTTTCTATTTATTCAGCAGATTATTATGTATCAGTCATATTCACCAGCCTGACATAAAACAAGAATAAAAATAGAACAGTATCAGGAAGTTCAGTGTGGCTGATATTTCAGAATATTAGTTTGTTTGGAAGAATCGAGCACAGTAAGCAACTGAATTTCATTGTATGCAGCCACGATGTCATTCAGGATTTAAGGAAGATGTCACACGCTCGCAGTGCTGGTCCTTCCAGGCTGCAGCTGGGGAGCTACTGCCATGCAGGGCCATAAGCTCCTCGCCCAGCCCTGTGCCCAGCAAGCAGGGCATGAGGCCAGCAGGCCACAGACCTGGAGGAGCTGTCACAGCGGTGAGGCTGGCGTCAAGTGAGCGAGTCTTGCAGTCATGTGATTTGGATTGGCTTAGCCTCATTTATTAGGTTGTATTTCAGATATCAGCAAAAAAAGCATTCTGCTGCAGTGCTTACACTCAGTTTTTATAAATCCACTAGATTTTATGAAGTTTAGGACCTAACAGTTTGTCATAATCTGACTAATTTGAAATAGGCTTTAAATGAGAATTGCATTAGAGTAAAATTATTATGTATTAGAAAGAAGAAAACCATGTGGTTATGTGCTCTCTTCCAATGAGAGAAGTGAGAAATCTTAAAGGTAAAATTCTAGATTAACAGTTTTGCAGCCCATATAACATCTGCAGGGTCTGTGATTAAATGACAGAACACAGGATCAAAGACAATGTGTTGCACAGCTTTTTCGTAGTGCACGTAACCTAAAACACTTGCTATACTAATAGCTCGGGAGTTCAGCCTGGCCACTGTGTACGAGCACTGAGCAAGTGCTGAGAGCTCTGCCGATGCATACGTGGGAGATCTGTTGCGTGTGGGTGGTAGCACCTCTCAGGATCCTTAGGTACAGTGCGGTGGCCGTGTACTGCGTGGTGCTGGAGCCCTGTGGGGGAATTAATGCTGCTCCAGGCAGCTGGCGTCTGTTTGGATTATACTTGCAGTTGCTTTGCTTCTCCATGGGTGGAGATAAAGTAGTATTTGAGAGGTGCTGTAAAATTTCATGTCGGAGCAAAATAGTCTGAATTCTCTCTTAAAACTTGAGTCTGGCAGATTACCATTTCTGGGCATCTTAGGTATTAATGGGCAAAGCTTCACAGAGTATGTTAAGTGGGCAGATGATTATAGCACAGACAGGTTAAAGCTGAAAGATTCGCGCTTCTGCTAATTTTGGTATTTTGCACAGGATGCTGAGGTTGGGGCTCACTTTGTCTAGCTTGGGCACCCGCAGCATCGGTGCTAGTCGGGTGCTCGTCCCTGAGCAGTTGATGAGCAGAAGGAGGTGCTCCAGCATAAACGAGAAACATCCTGTGCTGAGGAATGACAAAATAGGTCAGATCCCCCCAAAGTACTCGTTCTTTCACAGTCTGTAAGGAGAGATCAAAAATAAATAAATAAAGAGAGAAAGAAAGAATTGAGCATTGCTGGTTCCCAACTTGCCTTTTGGGCACTGAGGCTCACATCATAGCTCGACAATTTAGGGGCATTTACCTAAACAGCCTGGCATCAAACACCAAAAGGCTGTAGCAGATTTGATATAAAACCCACTCTGCAAGACCAGTCTGTCTTTGCCTCTTGATGATGACGACTTTGTTGACTGCGCTGTTACCTGTTCCTCGGTGGAAGAAGCAGAGCTCTTAGCCTCTTATAGGATACAGCATCTCAAAAGCAACGCTGAATGAATTGGAAGTACTGTGAAAAAATTAATGTGTAGTAACCACTGTGCATCTGAATGTCTGCAAAGCCGGGGAGAAAGGAAGAAATAAGTTTGTGTGAAGTGCTTCAATTTTGCCACTTCCTAGTTTTTACATTTCCTAATTTGCAAGACTGTACTTTAAGGTAGTCAGGCTTTTGTAGGAGTAGATTGGTAGCTTTTAATGAAATGCATTTAGTATCAGGATCACTCTAAAGCTACTGAAATGTAGACATGCTCATGTCTTCGTTTGCAAATCAATAGGCCTAACTCCATTTCTATGAAGGAAAGTGAAAAAGCACATTGTGGGCACTTCTAAATAAGTATGGCTTCTCCCATTAAAGCTGTAGTGGGGATTTGTTGTCCAAATTATAATTATGAGTGTTGAAGCATGACTAGGATTCATATTTTTACAAGAATTGTGATGAGGTTATTGCTCGTTTTGAAATGAGATACTAAACACACACCTAAACTGTTACAACAGCACAGGGAAAGGAAATTGTTTAGGTAGTTACAGCTGGCAAAACTTTGCTAAATCTGCTCTTTCTCATATTTGGCTAGTGCCATTACCAAATGCGTTTTGAGACCGGTGGTTTCTTGTGCAGGAACAGAGCAGCTTTATTTCTGTTTCATCGTTATCTGCAGGTTGATCGCTGGCTCATTCGCTTGTCATATCAGCTAAGCCAGATCCTCCTGAGATGCATGTGGCAAGCCTCCAATATTACTTTCCATGTGGGGCTACTTGCTACCGGTCTCTCCATAATCCCCTCCCTCTCAGGCCCAAGGGGAGGATGTTTTCCCAGAGCTCTGACAATGCTCTGTTAGGAATCACAGAATGAATAAGAGAGCGTTCTAGCCCCAGTGGGAATGCAATATGCATGGCGAAACCCCTGGGATTCAGCTGAAATTCTGTAGGAGAAGGTTCTCATAATAAAAGAATTGCTTATAAGATTATGTAGCAGTAAGATCTCAACTCTGCTGTATGGCTTATTCCTCAATAAAAAGAACAATCAAGAATTAATATATATTGTTGTCATTAAATAACTCTTTTCTTTCAGGTATTAGCAATGCGGAAGCCCGCCAACCAGGGAAAGCACCAAACTTCAGTGTAAACTGGACAGTAGGAGACACTGGTCTTGAAGTTATTAATGCTACAACCGGCAAAGATGAAATGGGTCGTGCATCTCGCCTTTGTAAGCATGCTTTGTACAGCCGCTGGATGCGTATTCATGCAAAGGTATTCAAAAGTGCAAGATTTCCCACTTCTGTTTTACTCATAACGAAATACCTTCGTGCGTGCTGCTTTCTGTGCTCATAAAACACTTTCTGTCTTTGGTTGGCTTATTCTTTAGTTTTATAATGTCTAGTCCCAAATGTATGCAAGGATCTAAAAATTCTTGTTATAGCTAAGTAAACAAAGGGTGTTAACTCCTTTGAGCGTGTCTTATCATTTTAATTTATTTGGAAAGATAATCTCAGTAGTTTCGATTTTAGTGGAAGTGGGATTTCACTCTGTCCTTAGAAAGACAGGATACCAGGAGGTATCAGTTAGTGCTTTCTCGGTGTCTAGATTTCTTCTGCCAAAGCAAGCTGATAATCCAGGAGATGCAAAAAGCATGGTATTGTGGTCAAATTATCGCAGCGTTGCTGAAAAGTGAAGTTCAAAGTGCTGCTGTTAAGATGCAGTTAGGCTCTGCGGAAGGGCGTGCTTTGCAAGGGGCCAACTCTGTGCAGAGATGTGAAGTCCCAGGTGGGTGCTGTGAAGCTGGGTGCAAGGCAGCGGTAGCTGGATGGCTGGGAGGGAGAGTACGCAGTGCTGTTTTCCTTTCAGCTCTGCATACTTGGCCGGCTTTGCCTCGTTCTGCTTCCTGAAGGTTAGGTTTAGTAGTCCACACCTTTGTTTGAAAACGGCTGCTTTAATAACTCCTTCACTCCTGAATTGTTTGACTTAAGAGTTCACCGTCTCTCATCTTTTCTTTTGTTTTTCAATCCATGCAGCTTTCGTCCAGCTTACGCTCAAAGATCCTCAAGCCTAACCTGTACCACGAAACGAAGCAAGGAGCCGCTGAGTATCAAACTGCCAAAGAGTGTTTGTTCAAAGCGTTCCTGAAGGCAGGACTTGGAGCCTGGGTGGAGAAACCGATAGAGCAGGATCAATTTTCTCTTACTGTCTAATTCACAGACTGCACATCACTTTGGAAAGGGGGTTGTTCTGGAAATCCTGGTGTCCAGCATCGCTTTCTGGCATCTCTACAGCAGACAAAACATCTTTTTACTGTTTGTTTTTTTTTTTTGAAACTTAACTTGTAGATGTTTCTGTTTTGCCTAAGTATTGAAACTCGATAATCAGATACATAATTCTATATTTTGTTATGGGAAAGTCATTTTTGGTGTATTTCTAGAAATACTTTTACTGTACAAAATTTGCAGTAAGGCTGTCCTTATAGTACAAGATGACTCATTTTTTCTGGGTTAAAATAATAATTTCTTTTTTTAATTCAATGTCATCAAGTGCATGAAAAAATGAAAGTTGCTTTAGGTTTTACACCACACTTTTAGGAAGTAGCTTAATTTTTTTAAAAAGAAAATAGGTGACAAAGTTGATTCTACTCCTCTATTAACTTGTTTTTGAACTGCAGATATTTCTACCATATAGGCCACAAAGCCAGAATGGAGTCTGGACAGCTAGTTTTTCCCCACTTCCTTGCTCTTTAAAACCAGCTGCTGAAAATTTCATGTCTTTGATGTATGTATTTATTAGTCTGTGACCCAGTTTTTAACATGCAGCTTTTTATTCTGTTTTTAAAAATACATTTACCTCCCATTTACACACATTGTGAAGTCTTTGTTTTTTTACCATTGTAAACTGGAAACAAACAAATAATTATTTGTAAGTTAGGAAGTTTAGTCTCTAACACTAGGTGATTTGTTTATCCCAGGAACTCATCAGAATACAATCGTAACTGTACCAGTAACGTGGAAACTTCCAAAAAAAAATTGCTCACTTTAAGGGCACGAAACCTGAATTGCCAAAAACAATCTACTCACTGAGCATTAATTGCTCTCTCCTCAAGGAAATGAAAAGCTCTTCGACGGACAAAAAATTGTTAAACGTTCTTTCATGTGGGTTATATCTCTTTTCGTTGGAGTTATTGTGTCCCTTTGAGATTTCATTGCCTTTGGGCTTTACGTATGTGGTGGTCTTTATGAAGCTAATTAGGTAAGTTGCTCTCAAATGTGCTTTTATTTGCTCTGATAATTATTTAGAAAAGTGTTTTTTTCACAAAGGTGTAGACACTTGCACATCTGCTTTATATAAAAATGAAAGATAGGAGGGAAATACTGTACAATCTGTTTGATCAACTGGTGTATTGTCGGCACTTTTAAAAACACTTTTTACTAAGTGACATCTAGGAGTGGATTAGAGACTGCCCAGCAGTGTTTCTCTGCTTATGTAGCACGTGTCCAAATACATCGTGTGGTTCGTGTCTACCCAAATATCATGTACACGTTCTGAAAAGCCTCTCAAAGATCCCCTTTTGCGAACAGTTAAAGGGGTGTTTCACGGTACAGGAGTTTGAGTGACAAAACCAAATCAGTGCGTTTCCGCACCCCTGCTCCCCGCTACTGGATCCTCTCGCTCCATCCCGTTTCACCACCCCTCACCTGTGCCACGTCCTCCACTGGATCAGCAAGGTGGCCCATGTGTTAAAATAAACATAAGAGTTGTTTTTTAGGCCCACATTGGGTCAGAGATCCGGTTTGGAGTTGTGCTGGCACCTCTGAGGATGAAGTGAACTGGAGCACAGGGATCCCTTCAGCCAGCTTCACTGCCAGGTCTGTGTATCATGAAACTCTAGCCGAAGTTACCATACCTCAAACGAAGCGTCCCCGGGGGATTAGTGACTACTTGGGGTGTTGTAGACTTCAGTGTAAAACCACTTCTGGCCCATGACGAATGCCTAGGAAATGTGCTGCTTTGTTTTTGCTCAAGTAGGAACCCTTGCAAAAAGAGCTTTGAACTGGAAAAAAAAATGATCGAGCATGAAAATCACTTGTGCATTAGTTTAAACTTCTGGGTTAGTGTCTTGGAAGTAATGCGTTAAGGCCCAGTCTAACCGTTGGCGACATTACTAGGGATAAGAGCAAGCACGGCTGCAGGACGGCAAGCAAGTCCGTTACCAAGCGATTCCCTCAGAAAAAAAACCTGCGGTGCTTCTCGAAGTTGCTGCCCTTCCAAGATGCTTTGTGTTGTGCCAGAGGAGCAAACTTTGTAAGCTGTAATCAGACAGACTGTGTTAAATGAGCTGCCCTGGGACCTTAAGCCAACCTGTCTGATTCTGTGTCAGTACTGGGAGTGCTCCCATGGTCTCTGCAGCCCCCGCAGAGCAGAAGGGCAGCTCTTTCCAAATGCAGATACAGCTTTTGCTCTCATCATCTGACCGAGGCTTAGACCGGCTGTAACTCTAAAAGTAATTTCATTGTAATTTAATTTGGTCAGATGTTGCAAGCACTCACACCTTTGCCTTTAAGGCCAGTCCCACAAACAGTCTCATTAATGTTGCAGAAACTCTTTTGGTGGCTGTAGTTGAACATGTGTGTACATTGTTGCAGGACGGAGGGAAAGCTGCTCGCACTGTGTAGATCTTTCTTGGGATTATTGTTTTTAAAAGAAGTACACATTTTTAAGGGACTCAGTCTATTGATAAATGGAGTCTTTTGATAATTTCAAGCAAATTATTTTTACCCATCTTTCTGAAGTTCTCATTCAAAAGTTGATGTCTCTCTGGATTTTTTTGAAGACTAGGAAAGTATTAACTCAAACTATTTTTTTTATGAAGTCACAAATATGAGCAATATATTTAAGTATTATAGACATAGTTTTTTAAGCTGCTCAAATGAACTATTAAAATTCAACTGTAAAGGAAATCTGTTCCATGCCAAAATCTTTTGATGAAGGAGTGGTGTCAGGTTATTTATGAGGAATGAGTTCTCTTGTTTATAATTCCAGGATTTTAAAAAATAAGACATTTTCCAGGGTCATATGCAATCCATATCTGTCTTCTTGGGAGTCAATAAAGTACTATCCGGCTTCCCTCGCTTGCTCGTTCCCGTTGTGCAGTGAAAAGAAGTTGCAAGAAAAGTCCTTAATCCTTCCAAAGACACGACATGGTTGCACTCCACCAGCCTCTGCCGTGTCCCCTGCTCGTTTAGCTCCGTGCCCTGACAGCTGGTGCCAGGCACAGTTGTGGTTGCCGATGCTCCCATGTTCCTCACGAATCCCCATCACCGCGCGTGAATGAATATTGATGTATTTAATTCTGAACGATTGCAACGCAGAAGACACTTTAGCTACCAGCAGCTGCTGGATTTCATGGCCGGCTTTCCGTGCAAGGCCGTTTGTTCGGGAGGGCTGAGCGGTCTTCCTGGAAGCACTTGTCCGCTGCCGAGGCTGGACTGATGGAAGCTGACTTGAGCAAAAAATGGCGATGCCATTCCAGGAGCTGTTCTGGTTCTTCTAGTTTCTTCTTTTGCGTGAATACGAGTGTTTGTCTCAGGATCTTCCAAGAATTTAAATAACGAGTGACAACTTTAATGTTAACGAATACTTGAAATATAATTTAAGGTGTTTTTTCCTCCAGATGACATTGTAGCTATAATAAAGTTTGTAGGTTAGTAAAATAGAACATTTTAAACATAGACGTTTGAGATATATATATATATTCTGCAGGATCATTTAAGAAAATTTGGGCCTAAAGGTAACACTTGAAATACTGGTTATGGCTGTACTCAGGACCTGATAATAACTATAGAATATTTCCTATCACTAGTGTGTGAAGCGTACCATTTATAGGAGTTTGTTAGCAATGGTTGTCCCATAACGGTATGAATGTCCACGTACTTCTCATGCTCACAGTCCCCACTCGCCTGTATGTAGTTAGTGATGATAATTGTGACTGTGTGTATGTGCAGCTTAGACATGTACAGCAATGAGCTTTCTGTACAGTTAACAAGTCTGATATTCTCCTCATGCTAGAGAAATCATTTCAGTAATGATTATTGCATAGGAAACTCAGGAGTAGAAGTTTTTTACATGTCATTACTCTATATGTCCTCACGGAAAGCTAAAATAGTTCACAGCTGAAGTTCAAGGAACTTAGAGCTGGGTCACTGGTATTTTGTTTTACCAGATCAATTATGTGATTTCGAAGAATGCTGTTTAGCCAAATAAAAGGAAAAAAAATATGATCGTGCATTCTCCATGAAAATTTATGCTGATTATTGAATCAAGCTGATAATGTAGAATACATGTCTCAGTTTGCAGAAAGCAGCACAGGTGTCTAATGGAAGGGTAGCATCGCCTTTGGAAACCAAGCTTTCTTTTCCAAAAATAACCAGCCACTTTCATCTTTCTAAGAATTGTTCAGTTTTGGTCGATATGTAATTGAAGTGGATTTTTTTTAATATTGGTTGTTTTCTAGATAGTGAAAATTATTATTGCCATTCATTAAAGTGAGCTTTTATGGTTTGAAGGCTTGCACTTATGGAGGAGCCGTGCTTTGAAGTCTTTGCATTTCATCATCATAAAATGTCCACCGTGAAAATTAGTCCCAGGTTTACTGAAAGGGCAGAAGAGGTGCAGTTCAGGTGCATAATCAGAGTAAAAATGTCTAACGTTATTCCAAACGTAAGAACCCGCAGAAATAAAATGTATAAAATACATTATCCTGTCTCAAAATCGCCGTGTTTTTATTGTTATTATTTTTTAAAAGCTATTATAAAACACCAGGTGATTTCAGCTGAGTTTAAAATACTTCATCTTCACTTGGTGCGTTCTCAGAGGAACTGATGCTTCTCTGAAGGTTACCTAGAGTTCGTGCAAATGCAGATTTTTTTTGAAAGGGACGTTGAGTGGGTTTTTGAAGGGGCGTTAAACATCATGCTTTTGAGCCAGGTGGAGCCCCAGCAGCGGCCTAGCACGTGGGCAGCTCGTGCAAACCCGGCTCTCGGCGACCTTTACGCCCTCGAGCCTCTTGTACGACGGCCCCTTTGCAGGGTAACGTGTGCCTGGGCAGACTTTCAACGGGGCACATTTGAGCGCCCGGTTCTGCCGTGTGCTTTCGAAAATGTTACGTGTTCAACCAAACCTTTATTCTAATCTTCTGCACGTAACGGGCCGAGGTATCGCAGGGTTGGTGGCTGTTTGCACTGGGCAAAAATGGTCCTAGCAGCTGGCTTGGTCCGTTGGGTTGGAGTTTCTGACAGAAGGAGGAGAGAGTTGTTGCTTTCTTTTCCTAAATGGTCTTGTGGGGTTACCAGCACGCAGGCAGTTGCCTTTCCACTCCCTGCTGCTCTCTGCCCATGCAGGCTTCGTGACCGAGAGCCCGGGCGCATGGGCCGAGGGAATTGCTGCTCAACAGCAGACGTTTCCCGGCCACCACCTGGAAACGTCCCAGCGCAGGCGAGGGGTGGGCATCAACCGCACGTGCGAGGTCTGGTTCATTGGTCCATGTGCCATGAAACCAGTGCTTTTGGCTTTCCCGCTGCTCTTTCACAGAAGCGGATGGTGCGGAGTATTTGCGGGAAACGTTGGTCTGCACCACGGGGAATAAGGTTGTGGGGCGCTCTGTGCAGGCAGGTTGGGCACTGCAGCGGCAGGAGGTGTGACAAGCTATCATTTGGTAGGCGTTCCTGTCCCCAAAACATACCCCAGCAGATGAAAGATGGGCGTATGAAATTTAAGGCCCAGGTTTCCATAAGTATTTTGATTAGAAATAGGTGCCAAAGCTGTAACGGTGCTTTTGATCAAACTTCTTCCATTGGTTTTGTTGAACTGGTCATCATAAGGACGGTGCAAATTTACAGGGATTAAAAAAAAAAATACAACTATGGTTGAAATCTGGAATCTGTCAAAGCTGACCAGAGTTTCTCCTTGTCACACAGTGTTTTTCAGAACCTTTGCAATTAAAATTCTGTACTGTTGCCTATTAATACATGGGCTGTTAATTGTGCCAATAGCATTTTCACATGCAGAAGTGAGTTTTATGGGTAGCTATATTTTGTTTTCTTTCGTTGTTCTAGGAAAGAGAATTTAAGAAATATGTTTCTGCAAAAACTGAGACCATCTGGCCTCAGTAGATGTGGTGTTTTAAAGAATTTCTGGTCTTTAGAGAGAAAGATCTACTGTCTAGGTCATCAGTGTTTTTTATGTTTTTAATCTCTTTATTATCACACAAATACTCTTTTGTAGTTCAGCTGATACATCTTTAACAGATTTAAGATCAAATGTGTGTGTGTGAATATATATTTATATATATATTGCTGTACATTATTTGCATTAAGCAGTTACTCTTCCCCCAATCTTACTGTGTGATAGTGTGAAGACATTAGCTTTTACTAACTGATGTAAGGATATTAAAGAACACTGTCAAATACTTTCATTAATATTTTTTATTTTCCGTTCATCATACTCCTACTTCGAATGTGAGGCCTCATTTTACCTCTACTATGTTGTTTTCCTGACAGCCCTCGTGTACATATTCCTGTATCACTGCTGAAGCACAATCCATCAGTTGATTATTCTAAATAATGACTGTTTTGCATACTACCTTGCTTTGTTTAATTAATGTTTGTACAGAGATTTGAAAATATAAAGAGCTATATCATTGCTAAGTTTCATCATTGTTTTTGTATATTGAGATCATCAGCATCAGTAAAAAATTTATACTTAGGTGAAACGGGTGGCACAAAACCCTGTGCATATCCTTAAAATGGTTATTTTGCTTATATCTTGAAGAACTCTTGAGAGCTAGCATGGAAGTAAACTGGTGGTATATTTTGAAGCTGCCACCTTGGTTGCAGAAATTGCAGCTTCTGTGAAGAAAAAAGAAGGGAGGGAGGAATTTCTTACTTGGAAACGAACTGGCCTGTGCCTCACCTGGAGTAAGGGGTGTGTGTAGATGCTGCCACTGCTCATAAAGGAGTCAAAATGGGAAGTTTTGGAGGTGAGAGCTGCCATCTGTGGCTGTGGGACCGTGACTCGTTGCCTGACGCAATGCTGGCAACGTTTCACTGCCGTTTGGAGGGTGGGAAAGCTCCTCTGGCACCAGGGGACACAAAAGCCCTGCCTCCTGGCTGCTCACCCTTAAACTGCTGACTGTCCCCTAAAGCAGGACTGCCCCTTCCCAAATGTGTGCCATTTGTCCCAGCACTGTCCTACCTTGCTCCATGCCTGCGATTCGGTCCGACACCTCCTGAGCAGCCCAGTGCGTCCCCCTTCTCACCAAACAGCTCCTGCAGACACTAAGCGCTCTGCCTGGGCATCCTCCCTGCCAGAGGGGAGCAAGCCATGGGAAGCCTCTGGCCATTAGCCTTTGCAGTGACAGCAAATAACCCCCTATCTTCTCTTCTTTTGCTCATCCCAGGAGGGAGGATGCGTCCGGTGTACTTCAAGATGGGCTGCATGCCAGATGCTGGACCGGGAAGCCCCAAGATATGCCAGCCGTCCGGAAATGCTGCTTTTATGTTCTCCTTAAAAGACAGCTTGGTCTGCGGCAGCATCCAGAAACCATTACCACTACTTTAAACAGCAGCAAGCTGAAATTTCCTCCTGTTGGGAGAGACCTGGGTCTGTTCCCCTGGCTGAAGTGGCCCTTGGTAAAGGCCTGGGGCATTGAAAGTTTCTCTCATGGTCGTCAAATCAACCAGCCACAGAAATGGGGCCTTCTCAGGTCTGGGCCCCTGGCTGGGGCGTACGGCGATGGGCTGGCTGCGCCCAGCACCTGGCCAGGGCAGTGCGGAGACTGCTTACACCCATGCACGCACCACCACCACCACCCCAGCTGGGGCCAGCCCTCCAGGAGCAGATGTAGAGCACGCAGTCTGCTGAAATCGTGCTCTTCCTACATGTTTCCATGTCCAAAGCAGTATGTTTTTTGACTACAGAGCTGATTTAGAGTGAAAGAGCAAGCTGGGAAATCCCTGCATTGGTGGTGTACCTTGTGAGGGGCTTGGTGAACCTTCCTTACAAACAGCCGGTTGCAGTACAGGAAAATTGAAGACCAGCCATATGCAAAAGAAAACACCAGCAATGTGAAAGTGTTTTCTGAGAGGATGCCTTGACAGATATTGTCACCAACCTTGAGCTGTGGTCACCAGCCCAACCAGTAGTTCTTATTGGGTCTCTCCACGTGTCCCTTGACCCTGGAAAGTATAGGATTTGGACACTGCTCAGAGGGAAGAGCAAAGGGATTTGCAAAGGCACAGCGCAGACATGACCCTCTCTGCTGTTGGGAATTCATTCAGAGACACTGCTGCTTTCTGTCTCCTGAAGAAAGGCAAAAGCTTTGTGGAGGAAGGACGAGTGAGCAGGAACCGATTCCTGGAGAGGCTTGCAAGCACTTCTTGATCTGCCTGCATCTGCTCTGGCCCTCTGCTCAGCCAGTGCAACCATGTAGCAGAAGTTGCCACCATGTAGCAGAAGTGCAGGTACTGCCAGGTTTCCCCTGTAGTCTTCAGGCCCGTTGGGATTGTTCCGAGCCTCACACTTGTTCAATCTGGGCTCTGGCTTATGGAAATTTGTCAGTGGTGACTGGCTGCACATACCTGAGGGGAGACAGGATGGTGCCTGGGGATACTGGTGCATGGTTCAAGAGCCATCAGCAGCCATGTGGGTCAGAGGTGCCACCTGGGACCTCTGCCTTTTGTTTGGAAATGCAGTCAGAAAAAAAACACCCTGATCTTGCCCTTTCTCCGCTGCTTGGTGCTACAGGGAGTCACATCATGATCCAGCCCTACGCAGCTCCAGACTTGAGACAAGCTTCTGGCTAAGACATGAGGTTTCTGGCAGCCCAGCCACTTTTGGCCTTGCCCAGCCTAATGACTCTGCAACCACACAAAGTAACTCTGTGCCCTTGTTTGCGGGGTCATGTGTCTGCATTATTATTCCTTAAACAAATTGGTCCCTATGGCTCCAGTTGGAGGGACAAGTCAGTGACAAGGCTTGGCCTTTCATGAGGTTGTATTTTGGCATGGGTATTGCACTGAGCTCGACGGTAGTCACTTAGCAGCAGGCAATGATCTCCTTCAAGGACGTGGGTCTGGAAGGCGTTTCCCTGTGCAATGAAATGAAGCTGGTGGCGGATGGAAGCTGGGAGGATGGATGGAGGAGCTGTTTCTTCCAAAGTTGAAGCTATTTTTACCCAGTTTCCTTGATTTGAAAATTGCTGCCCTGGGGCAAATTCCTTCATTAATAGTATGTGAAGGTTATGAGAGAAGCAAGTCTGCAGCTTTTTATGCTCTGGTGCCTTACAGGTTGCACCTGCCTGTGGATGCAATGGGACGTTTTGATGGACTTTTTTTTCCTGCCTCCTTCTGCTCTGGCTCCTGCACAAGGAGTGAATTAGCTGCAGAAGTACTGGCTATGGAGTGGCAAGTGTCACATCGTGCTCCGTTTGCTGAATTCATGGTGAGTGGCAAACAGATACATGCTCTTCCACGCAGGCAAATGTGTCTGGCGTTCAACGAGCAGAGGCGGAGGAAGGCAGCCCCCACAGCTGCGTGGCCCTGTGGATGGGCAGATGCACAGACAGGCAGCTGTCGCCACCCTAGAAAAGTGTGGACTGCACAGGGACCCAGGCAGCCAGGAGCAAGGGAAAATCTCTACAGCCCTTGGAGGAAATCACTGTCAGGGCCATGCTTGTAGCATTTAAATATTACCGTCTCTCTAGCACAGTGTCCAATTTTACAATTAGGCTTCACAATTAGTTTATGTCAGCAAAAATTCGGTTTTCACAAGGATGGCAAAGGTGTTTGGGGCATATCCTTCTGCCAAATTTCATGGTCTAGCTAATGTTCAGGTTAGGGCTGTGCAAATAAAGATAGGGCTTTGTAGCAACAGTAAACAGTGACAACTGTTTTAGGGGACATGCAGGAATGGTTGCAGGCCCTTTTTGATATTAAAAACAAGCAAAAATATCTTCAGTCCCAGGAATGAGAAACATGACCTGGTGCTGGTCACACTTCCACATCGACATATTTGTCCCCACTAGACATATTTGACCCAGCTGTTATTTTTTCTGGATAACACTGTAGCTATTTAAATCGGAAATTGTGAGTGAAGATCTCAGGGTTTGAGCTCATGGGGGAGCTCAGAAAGCTCTGAGGAGCTCTGCTGCAGCATGTGGTAGATCTTGCAGGCCTTCACAGGTTCAAAAAGAGAAAAAATACTCTCAAGGGCTGGTGAAATAAAAGAGGTGGACCCATCACCTCCTGATGCTCTTGCTCTTCCCCGTAGAGGGCTGGAGGAAGTGTCGCCCCCCCAGCTTGCATGTTCTCCTGCCACATCTGCTATGAGCCGCTCTGCAGGTGGGGTGCTGCCCTCAGTCCAGCACAGCATGGAGTGGGTTTCCTGAAAGGCAAAACTGGTGCCCTAAGTCCCTCTGATGCACCAAGGATGGGACTGGGTTGCAATGTCCCTTCTCTTGCAGCTCCCCCCAGCTCCTTCCTTTGGGTCCCCACAGGTTACTGCTCCCCAAGGCATGCCAGTGTTGTCCGAAGCTCCCACAGCTCCTGTATGTATAAAGTGTTGCATCATTGAACTCATCCGGTCTTTCACATTGTACACGATGCAAGTGCCTACCAAACCCTCTGTTTCCCTGTCAATAAGTATGTGGGGAAAATGGATTAAATACCAGTTTCATGGTGCTGTGACTGCTGGTATCAAGCATCCAGGACTTTCTACTCTTCCCAATTATGTTTTGGAGGCCACAATAATTAAAATGTGTAATCGAATTTTTACACTTGGCTTCTCTCCTGATGGAAAAGCTTACCGGTGACAAAGTCCCTCTCTTCCCTTCTCTGTGCTTCCACTTGTTAGTGCTCCTCCGCTTAATGCAGGGCCGGTTCATCCAAATTGCCTGCAAAACTGTGATTGTCATCACAGCAAGAAATGCCCATGTCTTTCCTTTCTCACTGGGAAATTATGCCATGCTGCCCAGCCAGGACAGAGCATTGCAGGCTTACTGAGGTTTGTTGTCCGAGGATTTTCAGGATCGTACGTA
Organism: Dromaius novaehollandiae; assembly: GCF_036370855.1. Taxonomy (NCBI): domain Eukaryota; kingdom Metazoa; phylum Chordata; class Aves; order Casuariiformes; family Dromaiidae; genus Dromaius; species Dromaius novaehollandiae. Next base: position 44,874,533 of record NC_088104.1, read on the forward strand.
GCATTGCAAAGTCTTGCTGCTGTCTCGCACAGGTTAGTGTGGCGTTAACATGGGTTTGCTGGCTGTCAGTGTGGGGTTATCCAGGGTGATTTTGCGGAGAGCTGCACTGGGAGCAGCAGAGATGAGGTGGTGGGTGCAATTCTGCATTTCTCTCTTTCTGGACAATTTAATGCCAGTGACAGGACTGCTTTGCTGGAACAGGGACTTGCACTCCCACGGCAGCTACTCGGCTATCAGCGCTGGCTCGGGGACAGATCAGTGGCACTGTGCGGGATTTGCTGTGGGAAGCCCTGAGTTTAATCATGAGGTTGCATTTGTCCTGCAGAAAATGGATTTCTGTTCCTGCTGTGCTTTGGTGGGTGGCACTTGTCACTTCGCATCCTTGGGAGAAATGTCAAGTTGGCTGGATGCCACCGAGCTGACACTGCGGAGCACCTCCAGCTCGGAGAGGCAATGCTGCTGATATGCATCCTCTTATCACCTGCTGCTGCAGCCCCAGGGCAGCGCATTACTTTGGGAGTGACAGCTGACCTTTTTGCTGTGACGTTGGGCGCCAGCGGTTCCTAGGCTGTCTTACAGCTGCTTCACGTACCCCACAAACCTGCACCAATGGGGACCGACTGCACCGGGGTGTGAGACAGGAGCCTCCGCGGAAGGTGGGAGGATGCCCATGCTGGCGAGCTGCTGCCATGTGTGTATTTTTAATTTTCGTGTCTGTGTGTTATTCTATAGTTTTATTAATAAAACTTCATGAGGGGTAAGAGACTGACATCTCCAGCCTCCTCAGGGGTGTCTGCCCTGCCTCTCCCTGGCTATCCCTGCATTTCATGGAGGGGCATCAGGTTTTTGCCCGGGGGGCTCTGGCTGCTATACAATTTCACTGTCCATGGGCACTGCAAATCCCTGTCCTGAGACACTAGGGCTGTCCTTGCCTTTGCAGGCTTGGCTTGGTGGCCAAGGCACATTGGGGGTTGTTGCCTGCAGGGCCACAGACGTAATATGCTCGTGATGGGGCAGCAGAGATTGTGCAATACTGAGCAGGCTGCCTGGGGCCAGAAGACCCCTAAGCTTGCTGAGGTCTCTCTCTCCTCCTATCCACATTCAAAATAAATTCTGTTTTCAGAAGTAACCCATGGGCAGGAGTCTGAGGACGGGAAGGAGCTGAGGAAGGAAAATGGGACAAGCTAGAAGCAAAACTCAACCCTATGGGCTCCTGTGTTCTGCAAGAAGAGGTGGAGATGAGGGGTGTGATCTAACTGATCCTGAACAAGCCGATGCATCATCATGAGGTTGCACTCGTCCGGCAGAAGATAGATTTCTGTTTCTGTTGTGCTTTGGGTGGCAGTTGTCGCTTGGCAACCTTGGGAGAAATGTCAAGTCGGCACTGGGATAAGACTGGTGAGGGTAAGAAATGCAATGTCTACGTTGCAGATAAGCCAAGAGGAAAAGGTCTGAGGAGATCAGGGTTGATCCAGTAACCTTGGAGACTGCGTGAAAATGGCAGAACCAGTGCTGACAGGGGTACAGGAAAGATGGGATAAAAAGCCAGATGCCACCACACAGTTTCTAGACTGGAGCAGTGTTGCACTCAGGAGCATGGCGCTGACCTTGAGGCCTGCACAGAACCTCATACCCTGCCTGCCAGTGCGTCCCTTCCTCCGATGGGTGTTGCAGGCTGAGAGATCTCTTCTCCTTGGACGGGGCTTCCTCTGTCTGCTTGACACCTGCTGCATAGGAGCTGCTTTCATGGAGATGAAAAGCCACAAGGTGTGTCCAGCCCCCCCCTTGGGGGCTGTGGAAAATCACCATGAGTGGAGAGCTTGGCGCATACTGATGAGAAGTTTCTTATTCGCAGAAACAGATGAAAGCTGGCCAAGGCGAGGTACCAAGGCAACCACCACTCTAGCTAGCTGCAGAAGCTGAGGACCAAATGCACTATGTAGGTGTAACCTCTGGCCCTGGCAGAGCTTTCCAGGCCCTAACCATGAGGTTCATGGTGCTCACCAGGCTGCAGCAAAGACCCACAGCTTGTAAGAAAGCTATAGTGGGGGCTGCTCCCTCACTTTGTCCTTGTCTCACTCGTAGAGTGTCTCTCTGGACAGCTGGAGAGCACCCAGCTGGTCTGCCAGGCCACCACCAAGACCCTGTAGCATGCCCATGTGTCGCGGCCCGAAGGGAGTCGTTCAGGACGACCTCCCTCGCCTCGGGGCCAAACGACCAAGTTCGTGATGCCCTTGGACTGAATTAAGGTGAAACGACACCAGCCAACCAATTTTAAGATTTATTAAGAAATCAACTAACTAGACACGTCCCGCGTCACACGTTCAGGGAAAAAAGAGGAAAAGGAGAAGACAGAGAGAGAAAGATAGATATCACCACCCGTGGATCCAGCGGCGTCCCGTTGGTCCTCTTCTCTTGGGAGTCTCGGTGGCGGGGGGGGGGCGCAGCGGCGGGAAGCTCCTGTCTGGTTCCGCTGACTCCGCTCGAGTTCCTCAGTCGTCGCAAGCAAGCCCCCCCCTATTCACGCCGTCTGCAGTTTTTATAGGTTGTTGCCCCACCTCCGGGAGGTGCTTCCTCACTCCCCATGCAGATTAACTGTCATGCGCAGTCTGCCCTCTCGGAACCTTCCAGAAACGGGCTGGGGCATCTGGGGGTCTCCTGCTCATGCGCAGATGGCAAATGAATACGTGCAGTTCGTGCCCTAGAGATGACCTTCTGCCCTTTTTGCACCCTTTTTACCTCGTGCAGGTGCACGAGGTTGTTTACCTCGCAGACGGCTCCCGGGGGGCGCCGGCATGGCATTGCCGGACACACCTTGGCAGCAGCGGCTTTGCAGCAGCAGCAGCAACGTCGAGACAAAACTGCATGTAGAGAAACGGTCCTCTACACCATGCATGGGGCAGATGATGAACACCTGGAAATATGTCCAGCCAATGCATGGTGTCTCTCTCTCTCTCTCTCTCTCTCTCTCTCTCTCTCCCTCTCCCCCCCCCCCCCCCCGCCAAAATGGGTGCTTGGCTAGAGCAACTCCTGGAGGAAAAGAGGATCCCTACAGGGATACCCCAAAAGGTGCAGAGGATTTGTGGCACTAGGGATGGAGACCAAGGTGTCAGTGGTGCAGGAGCAGGCTCAATGCCTTAGCCCAGGGCCTTCGTACGGGGGCAGAGACAAGGGACAACTGGGGACAGGTCTGCCCTCATCCTCTGCAGTGGGCTTCTGTCCCGGTGGGGCAGGGCAAGTGGAAGGCAGGACACTGAGGCATGTAAATAGGACTCTCATTCCCATAGATAGCAAGACCATGAGAAACTGTTCTGTCTGTCTGGTCTGACCACAGAGTAATTTGAGGAAGAATAATTTGTCTGGATTTACCTACTGAGACTGGGGGTTGCCACTTGTTTCCAGTAGTCGACTGGTTCCATCACATTACAACCCTTCTTTTTGCTTTGCTTTGATGCAGTGGGGGCCTGGTCCTGGGTGGGTCAGCATCAAAAGTAGGCAGAATTTGGGTGGCTTCATCCAAAACGGATTTAGAGGAGCCACCATAACTCTGCAGGTATTGCCTTTCTTTTCAGGTGATACCTCTGACAGTTGTGGTTCCTGCTGGCCAGAATGCAGCGGGCCAGGGCAGTGCAGTCTGGGAGGTGAGCTACCAGGATGCACCTTGGAGGACCCAGCTCCCACCCCACTTATGTGGCCGAGGTTGCAGTGGGGGCATGCACCAGGCGTATGGAGGGACACGAGAATCCAATGTTGGTACCACTGGAGACAGCTGCCATGCTCAAAGGGGGTAGGAGAGAGAGCTGCCACGGGAGCTTTTAGCCTAGTGAAGCATCACTCCAACTGCTGTTCACCATGCCTCACTGCCCGCCAGTGTCGCCCAGGACATGGACGTTGGGACAGGGAGGTCTCAGTGCGGATGTCGAGGTGGAGCAGTCAACGGCTGTCCACCATGCCAGGAGCACATGGCTCAGCTGATGCAAGGTTTAATGTTTCCATGTCTCTGCCCTTGGTTTGTCTGTGCTGTGCATTACAGGCAGGACATTGTGAAAGAGCAGAGGAAAAAAGGCTCCTTGAAATCCAGCCTCTCACCAAATAGGATTTGTTGCATTTTTTTAGATCATTTTCACTGCCCACCCCCAAAGGACCTGCTACTGAATTATTCTCCTAATAGTCCCTTTAAAGCTGCTCTGCTGTAAGTTAATTGCTTGCATTAGTCTATCCCCGAAAAAAATGACCCAAGTTAATTATGGTGATTCTTTGGAGTACGGCTGGGCTGAAGGTGAAAGTGTGAAAGCCTTTATCTTTGCGGGCAGCCTCTCTCTCTCTCTCCACCCTCCATGAAGCCTATTACTTTCCTTTGAAGTCAGCAGAGTAATTAAAACATCAGCTGGATGCTGTATTTTATTCTAGAGGCCAAAACCGCTGTGACAGGCCCTGTTTGCACTGTGACCTCCATTTGCTGTGTGCGTGGGTCCCTGCCAGCACCCTGGGGCCGAGCGCCATGGCAGGCAGATGGGGGCTGACGCAGCCCCTTGGGGCTGCCCTCACCTGCACACGCAGCCCTTGGTGGAAGGTTGGGGCAGCCCCAGGCCGGGGAGTGCAAGGGAAGGCACTGGGGTGTAGGGGCCGATTGAAGGTGTCCCTTCCCCGGGGAGCGGGGCGCAGAAGAAGGAAGGGGGGGGGTCAGGGCTGGCTGGGGCTGGTGGCAGGTGTGGGGCAGCCCTGCCCTGACCCACCCAGAGCAGGAGGCACCAGGAGGCAGAGCAAAGCTCCTGTGCTGCACAGGGCCGGGGCTAGGAAGAGCCCCAGCAGGGCTGAGCCTCGAGGAGCATCCCCAGCCCTGTCCCAGGCATACTGGGCTTTGCTGAAACACTCCTGTGGTGCAAGGGATTGCACAGGCTAGGGCCAGCGCGAGGAAGAAGAGGGAGAAGCGCTCATGTCCCACCCGAGCCCTCTGGTCCTCCCATTCAGGCTGCACCACACCGAGTGTCCCAGGCAAGAGCCCCGCGCCAGCAGCAGGCGGCCCTGGGTGCCAGCCTGCAGATCAAAACTGAGGTTCAGTTTCAGGGCTCCAGGGAGCACCCGTGCTGTCAAGCAGAGGTGTAGGTCAGCGCAAGAGCTCATGGCCGTATGATGTGTCTCACAGACGTAAATGCTGATCCAGTCTGAGAGTTGCCCCGGCACCCAAAGGATGCCCTTTTGGATGTGGGCAGCTTGGGCCCAGGATCAATTCCATGTGTGTCCAAAATAGGGAATTAAGCAAACCCTAGGCTCCAAATTTACACCTTTGTACTCACAGATCAGTGAAGGAATGATTCTATTAGAGCACCCTGCAGACTTCATCACTTTAACTTTCATCTTTGGCTGATATTTCATAGTTATATCCATGACTTTGATTTTTTTTTCAAAAACCCTACAAGCCAACCTGTCAGGGGACGCAGCTCCTGGGTCGATGTCCCATTAGGACAATGCGTTGCCATGGACTTTCACTGCCAATGTCTCCCAAGGCAGTTCCTGTGGAGTGGATGTGGGAATACTAAAAAAAAGCAGCCTTGCTTGAGCAACCACATGTGGCGTTGGGGTGCCCCTGCTTAGGGGCCAGGGCAGAGACCTCCGATGATCTACCCCGGTCAGGACTGTCTGTGACACCTTCCCAGGCTACTTCTGTGCTGAGTTCATGCAATAGAAGAGGTGGCCAGGGCCAGCGCGAGGAAGAAGAGGGAGAAGCGCTCGTGTCCCACCCGAGCCCTCTCGCCCTCCCATTCAGGCTGCACCACACCAAGTGTCCCAGGCAAGAGCCCCGCGCCAGCAGCAGGCAGCCAGGGGCACCCGCCCTGGCTCCAGCCCTCTCTGCCCTCCATCCTGCCCAGCCTGGCCTCGTCCCTCCCAGCCCGGCCCGGGGAGGACGCTCTCATAACTGCCTCTCAGTGAAGCCTTCTCAGATGTCCGCAAGGCATTTTGCCATGAGGATTTTGTTCTTGAAAAGCAAAAGGACACCGAACAACACTCAGCTGCTGCCGAATGGCCTATCAAGCTATTTCCACTCCTCCTTTAATTTTTCTAGAGCAGTGGGTCTGGCTGCGAACCCTGCAGTCACGATACCACGATATTGAGTGTGCTTTCAGGGGAACAACGCGTGGCTTTGCCCTGTCTGTCATGGTCCATAGGGGACTGGCTAGAGGGATGGGGCAAGGCGAACACAGAAGAGGTTTGCCTGGGCTGCTCAGGCCACCAGTGCCTTCTTCCCTCTGCCAGAGAAATGAGGGAGACCCCAAGAAGCCTGCGAGTTTACCTCCTGCGCCAGCTGGCAGTGCTGCTGCGCCTGGAGGGGCTCTCCCACAAGATCCCCATCGTGGCTTTCCTCGTGGAGGTGAGCCCGATGGCCTGAGGAGCCGAGAAGCGCCACCCTGCCGCCAAGCAGCCCCTCTCCTCGGTTCGCCTCTGCGCTGGCCTGGATGTGATCGGCGGTGGCACGCTGGTGGCAACAGGTTCAAAGGCACCCACTCTTGGCTAGACTCCAATGCGTCATTGAAGGCCTTGCTGTGCCCAAAGGAAAATCCAGCCCCCTGCCTCCTCTCGCTCCCCTCCGGCCTTGCTGCCACCCACCGGCAGCCCCTAGCCTGCTCCTGCTGGGTGCAATCCGGGCAACGCCTGCAGCTGCACAGGGAGCCCAAGCAGCTGCGGCTCCCCTGCCCCAGCGGCCTCCTTCCCCCTCCCTCAGCAATGCCACTGCTGCCCCCTGCTCCAGCCACTTCCAGCCTTTGGGCATTTTCTGCTCCTTTCTTTGGGGAAATGGCGCATGTCCAGAGCTGAGAAAAACCACTGTAGTTCAAACCCTCAGGGAGGGAGGTGGAGCAAGGCCATCCCTGGGCAGCCCTGCGACAGGCAGGGACCCCCCCAGGCACAAGGAGGGCAAGGATAGGCAACATCCCTCTGTTCCTCGCAGGTTACCTGTCCCTGCTTCCACCCTCTGTATACTCCCTTTTTAAGTCGGAGTTTTTCAGGAGCTCCTCGTTCAGCCATGCAGGTGCCCTGCCACCTTTGCTTGACTTCTTGCTCATTGGGAAGGACTATTGCTGAGCTTGGAGGAGGTGACCCTTGAATATCCACCAGCTTTTTCAGACCACCCTCCTTCCCTCTAGGACACTATCCCCTGGGATTCTTCCAAGCAGATCCCTGAAGAGCCCAAAGGCTGCTCTCCAGCACTCCACGCTGGTCATCCTACTTTTTGCCCAGCTCCTTCCTCTCAGGAGCCAGAACTCCACCATGTTGTGGTCACTGCAGTCAAGGCTGCCCCAGACCTGGCCATCCCCAACCAGCCCTTCCTTATTTGCGAGCAGGAAGTCCAGCAGAGCACCTCTCCTCATTGGCTCCTCCATCACCTGCGTCAGGAAGTTGTCATCGATGCTCTCCAGTAACCTCCTGGACTGCTTGTGTCCTGCTGTGTTGGCCCTCCAGCAGATACCAGGCTGGTTCAAGTGCCTCAAGAGGACCAGGGCTTGTGAACGTCACGCTACTTCTAGCTGTCTGTAGTCGGCCTCATCTACCTCACCTTTCTGATCAGGTGGCCTGCAGCAAACTCTCACACCAATGTCACCAATATTGGTGTGCCCCTGAGTCCTCACCCGCCAGCTCCCAGTCACCCCATTGCCTACCCCCCGGGGAGAGCTCCATGCTTTCCCGTTGCTGCCTTCCATGAAGGGCAGATGCCCCTCCTCGCCTTCCTGGCCGGGCCTCCCTAAAGAGCCTGCATCCCTTCACTGCCCCACTGCAGGCGTGCGAGCTATCCCACCACATCGCCGGGATCCCCATGGGATCACAGCCCTGCAACTGCACGCCCATCTCTAACTCCTCTTCTTTATTGCCCTTGATGCATGTCCTAGCGTAGAGGCACTTCAGAGAGGCCCCCAAGGGTGCTGATTTCCCTGAAATCCCTCCAGCTGCCTCCAGTCCACCTATGAGGGGGGTCTCAGGGTTTGGGCAGGCTCAGGGAAGCCCAGGGGTGTGTGAGGGCCCCGAGGACCCCTGGGTTTGGCTGTGCTCCCCAGGGCACGGCTGGCGGCGGTGATGAAGCAGCCCACAGGGTGCGTGGAGGAGAGGTGTCCTTCAGGGCTCATCCCCTTCACACCTCATCCCACATGTGTCCCCGTGCGGTGCTCACTGGGGTGGAGGAGGGCAGGGACAGGGAGCAGCAGTCAGGGAGGACCAGGCAAGGATCAGAGCGGCCCTGAGGGGACCAGACCCCCATGGGGGCCCTGGGGCACCCCGAGGGCAAACCGAGGTGTCCCGTGTTGGGGGGGCAAGCCGGCCCTGCGCCCCCAGAGGGGACCCACCCTGCCCCTCCCCGGGCCGGTGACAAGCGTCGCTAGGGTGACAGTGGGGCCCTTTGTGACTGGGCTCCTGTGACACCCCGCGGCGTTGCCAGGCACCCCCGCGGCCTCGGCCCCCGCAGTGTCCGGGAGGACGGTGACAGGAGAGGACGGGAGTGCGTGGGGCTGGCGAAGGAGCCCCCTGAGTGCACTCAGGCCTTTCCCTGTTGTCCCCGGGCAGCCCCGCGGAGCCTTTACCGCATCGCCTAGGATGGCGGAGAGACCCCCCAGCCGCCCCAGGGTGGCCTGGGAGGAGAAGGCGGAGGACCGTGGGGTCCCTACGGAGAGCAGCTGCGAGCTGGAGCCCCACGAGGTGCGCACGCCCCAGGCGCTGCCAACGGCTGAGTGAGGGGGCACCGCTGGGTGCTCCGCATCTATCTGGGCTGCCCTCCTTTCTCCCGTAGATGTCTGGGGGACACCTCGAGCACGCTGTGAGGACAAGTGCCATCCTCGCAGCCATCAGGGGCATCGGAGCCTGCAGCACCCAGGATGCGCAGGCGGCTGCTCGCGAGCTGGATGCGCTCGTGACAGACGACGCCTCCCTTTTGGAGCACGTAAGTAGCCTGTGGGTGGCACGGCCGGGGCTCGAGGCCTCCGGGGGTTGTTCCCCCCCCGCCGCCTCCCCGAGTCCATGTCTGCCAGGCACCCGACACCCTCCGGGGGCAGCGCAGAGCGGTGGCAAGGGCGGCCCTTCTGGGTGGGAGCTGGGCGACTGGCTGCAGGCTGGCAGCAGCCCCACTCGGAGCCGTGTGCCCTCCAGGTGCCAGAGATGGTGAGGTGCCTGTGGAGAAGCGTGCTGTCCGTCACGGAGGAGTCTGCGCGGCACAGCCTGGACAGGGCTCTCCTCAAGCTGGCCTGCGCGTACCCCGAGGAGGTGGTTGTGAGCCTGCTGCGCTGTTCCCCATCCTGCGACAGGTACGGGCCCTGCTGCCTCTAGTGCTTGGGGCCCCGCAGGCCTTAGAGCTCGTCCCGTGTGGGCCGCGGGGGAGAGGGAGATTTTCAGGACTCTGCTGAGGGGCTGGGCCCTCCCGGTGTCCCCGTGTGCCAGCCCCGCTGCCTCAGGCAGGGCTGCAGCAGCCAGAGCTGAGCAAGCCTGGCTGCCTTGGGCCCCTGAGCCCGGTCGCCTGGCTCCCTCCCTGCCCCACAAGGGACTTGAGCTTGGCGGTGTGGTGCCTGCTGGGGCAGGGCCGGCTGGGTGCTGCCGGCACGGGGCAGTGGGCAGCGGGCAGCGGGCAGCGGGCAGCGGGCAGCGGCAGGGCTGGCGGCCAGCCCAGGCCCTGTGGGGCTGCCCAGGCCACGGCGCTGCGGCTGCGGCACCCGCTGACAGGGCGCTCTGGGCCTGCAGCGCTGCCGCGGCCATGTGGAGGGTGCTGGCGTCGAAGTCCATGGCTGCGGGGAAGGTGCTGGGAGAGCTGTTAGACGTGCTGTTGGACTGGCCAGTGCACAAGGCGTCGACTTTGGATGGGGACCACATGGACATCTCTCCCCTGACCGTGCGTTTGTGGAGGAAGCCTCGCTCTCCCCTAGGGCTGCACTGGCCTCTGTGGGCGAGAGGCCACAGAAAGGGCCCCCTCTGCCCTTCCCCATCCGCCGCCAAGCCCTGACCTCCCCAGGGCGCACAGGCACAGCGCGTGAGGGAGGGCTACGGCTGGCGGGGCCCTGGCCAGTGCCTGACCCCCGCCACACCAGCACGCTGGGCTGCTGCTCACCGCTGGAGCTCCCTGTGCACAAGGCGGGAGCCCTGTGTGGGTGGCCCTCCGCCCTCCTCTGTCTCTGCATCGTGCTTCGTGGGCTGGCAACGTGGGTTGGGGGCAGGATTAGGGGCTGGGGCATGCTTAGGGGCCCGGCAGGACCAAGGCACAGCCCAGGCAGGCCTGTGCATGGAGGGCCCCCCCCCCCCCCCCACAGGGAGACCTCCCACCAGCGCAGGAAGGGTTGTTGTGCCCAGGGCAGAAAGACCCCAAGAGCTCCCATGGCTTTGCCCTGGCCACACAGCCAGGCCAGGCACTGCTTCACTGCCCCGTGGCCCAGGCCAGTGCCCAAGCATCGCTGCCAAGACTGGGCCGTGCAACAAGTGCACGTCTGCAGCGAGAGCTGTCTCTGGGTGTTTTCTGCAGGCAACCATGGCGCTGCATAAGATCCTCCAGCGGCCCCCCTGCCCACCGCAGGTGGAGGCATTTTTCCCCCAGCTCTTCCTGGCGCTGCTGTTCCAGATTTCTGTCACCGCAGAGCTGACGCCGGAGGAGGCTGAGATGTGCTGGAGGGAATGCCAAGGGGAAGAGTCTGCTCTCACCAGCCCCGTCAGGTGCTCCATGCCAGCCCCGTTGTCTCTGCCGTGGACCTATAGGCCGGGCCAGGGGTGCCAGTGTGACCTGGTGTTTGCTCCACACACAGGGCCGCAGTGCGGACCATGAAAGCACTGCTCTGCCGTGCTGGCTATGAGAATCTGGTGCTGCTCATGGCGAGGAAGGGTGGCTGGGACATGCTCCTCCGCGCTGAGAGCCACCACAGGGGAGTGGCTTTGCTGGCCAGGTGAGAGCCCCCTTGTGCCCGCTCTGCCCCAGCATTTCTCCCCTGCAGATGCGGTGCCCCACAGAGCCCGTGGGGGTGCCCAGCTCCCCAAGAAAGGGGCTGCAGGCCTCAGCGCTTGTGACCAAGGCATGGCCGAGGTTTGCCTGGGCTGCTCAGGCCACCAGTGCCTTCTTCCCTCTGCCAGGGAAATGAGGGAGACCCCAAGAAGCCTGCGAGTTTACCTCCTGCGCCAGCTGACAGTGCTGCTCCGCCTGGAGGGGCTCTCCCACAAGATCTCCATCCTGGCTTTCCTCGTGGAGGTGAGCCTGATGGCAGGGCTGCCTCTGGGGTGCCTCTCACCCCTCTGCTCTCCCGTGCCTGTGCTGGGGGGTGGGCGGCAGTGAGTGGAGCTGGGGCAGTGGGTGCGCTGCGACTTGTAGCCTTGGCTTGGCCCATCCGCGCTGGGGTAACTCTTGTGCCCACGTGGATTTGGTGCCTGCTGTGTGGATGGTGGAGAGGAGCGGAGGAGCAGCCCCGGGGGCCCTCCGCACTCACTGCTGCCTTGGGGCCAGGCTTTGTGTGGGCCTGGTGCCCTCGCCCTGAGCTGCTGGTGGGAGCCGGCACGGCACGATGCAGGGAGTCCTGCCGGCTCTGGCACTGTCTCCCTGCAACATGTGTTTCAGCTTGTGGCTTGCCCGGACCTTTGCGAAGACGATGCTCATATCCTGCTGCTCCTTGCGAGGTATCTGGAGCGTGGCAGCCAGGTGATACGTGGACTGGTGCTCAGAGGCCTCATCCTGCTGTGCGAGAGGCCGCAGATGGTGAGCAGGGGACAGGCGGGTGAAGCTGTGCAGGCAGCGTGGGGCTGGGTGAGGGTGCTGGGGAACACACAGAAGGGGGCGAGTGGTCAGGTGGAGAGGAGCCGGTGCTGCCCTCTCCTCCCTCCCTACGCCCCCAGTCCCCCACACCGCCATGGCTGTGCCGCTAAGCCCTGCCTGGCAGCAGGTTGCTGCAGTAACCGCCATGCCAGCTTCTGGGAAGCCAGAGGAGAAGCGGGTGTCTAACAAACCGGGCATTTTTGCCTGGGCAGTCCGCTACTTCTTCAGCAAACGCGGTGGTGTTTCACACAGGTAAGAGAAATGCACTTCCTGCTGCCACTCATCATGGAGCAACTGCGGGATGCGGACAGCGACATCAGCACTAAGGCCCTGGTGGTGCTGCGACACATGGTGCACGTCACGGGCGAGGAGACGGTGGCCAGCATTGCTCCGCAGCTGTCCGCGGAGCTCCTGCTGCTCTTTGATGTCGTAAGGCTGGGGGGAGAGCCAGGGCCCCTGCCGGTGTCCTGGGCTGGGGGGGCTGCATTGCGCCAGTGCCCTCTCTGCCCTCGGCTGCTCCGTGTTGTGCTCGGCCCCTGCAGCGCCGGCAGGAGGGCTGGGCGCGAGGGAGACCGTGGGCTTGGAGCAGCCAGCGCTGAGGTGCCCCCTCTTCCTTCCCACCAGGACGCTGGCCAGGTGCGAGCGCTCTCCATGCAGCTCTTCGGAGATGTGCTGGAGATTGTGCTGGGCACCAAAGACCAGCAGCTGCAGAAGCAAGTGCGCAGCAGCCTGCTGCCACTGCTCTTCCACATGGAGGACGAGAGCCGCAGCGTGCGCCAGGTATGGCTTTCTAACCAGGGCCCTAGAAGGCTCGAAGCAGGGAATGAGAAGCTGGGCATGGGCCTTTGCCAGACCTGCTTTCCCCGGTCCCTCAGGGCTCCGCCGCAGTCCGTGGCCACAAATGTCTAAGCCCTGGAGTGCCTAGGGGCTTCGCAGCTAGCCCTGCAGGTGTGCGAGGCCAGGCTTTGCCCCCCAATTCCTGTTGCCGCCGTGCCCTGCCCCAGCAGGGGCCTGGAGATGTCTGGCCTGGGGCATGCCCCAGCTGCCTAAGGCAAGAGCACTGCAGGAGGAGACACCCTGCTCCCCACGTTCAGCGTGTGCCCCCAGTGCCCTTGGCCTGCGCAGAGGGAGGCAGCACCTGCAAGGAGTTTGGGGAGCCAACTTGTTCCCCAGCCCAGGAGCCTGGGGAGGGGAGAGCCCCAGGGAGGGAGGTGCGGTGAAGGCAGGGGCCGGGCCCTGCATCCCGGCTACCCAGCTCTGGGGCGGGGGCACAAAGTCTGGGCAAGGGCGCAGGCCGGGGAGCCGAGCACCCGCAGGGGGAATGCCTGTGGCAGGTAGTTGTGGCCGAGTCCTGCCTGGGCGTCTCTGCGACTGCAGCCCTTCAGCCTCCTCCTGGCCTTGGCTACAGCTCAGCAGCTCTTGGGGCTCTCTGTTGTGCTGCCGCGGCAGGACGAGGTGCCTGAGGTGGTGGGTGCCCCATGTCTCTGCCCAGGGTATTGAACCCCGTGGCAGAGTCGGTGCCCAGCTGCTGCCTCTTCCCATGGTGGGCCAGGCAAGGCCCCGAGGCTTGCCAAGAGCAGGGGGATGCAGGGTCTTGTCCCCTGGGCTGCGGTGGCATCTCCCTGTCTCTGCTGCTGCACAGGCCTCTTGGGAAGCCCTCCTTGGCGCTGCCAGGTTCCTCAAGTGGAAGCAGCTCAGGCAGCTGGTTGAGACAGCGCAGACATGGAGGATCGGCGAGTGCCTGGTAAGAATGGCCCCAAAGCCCCCAGAGCCAGCCTGCGCAAGACCTGTCCCCCTCCATGCCCCGTGTGTGGGGCAGGCAGCTGTGCCCCTGGCCCTGGCTGGCACCCAAAGCCGCCAGGCTGGAGCAGCACTCACGCTGCCCTTCTCCAAGCACGCTGCCCTGGCGAGCTCTTCTCCAGGCTCCTCTGCCCTCGCTGCCCCCTGGGATGCTAAAGCAGCCCCTGGCCCAGCTGGGCCTTGGCAGCAGGAGGGCACCTCAGCATGCCTGGGGAGCAGCCTGCCCTCTGCTCCCTCCGAAGCTCGGCACTGCCCAGCTCGTGTGTGGGAGCCATGAGCGTCCTGGCAGGGCAAGGCCGGGGAAGCCGGTCCTGGGCGCAGGGACTGCCTGGCTGGGTGAGGGGGGGTGTGCGCCAAGCCCGTGCCCTTGTGCTCTCCCCAGCTGGTGAGGGCCAGAAGAGCAGAAGAGTACCTGCGCCAGAGCCTGTCATACTTGGAGAGCCCGCAGGAGTCCTTGCGAGAGGCAGCCGTGAGGTTCACTGGTGAGCCCCAACCGCTGGTGTCCCTCTCTGTCCCCGGACACCTCGGCCTCAGCCCCCCCGGCTGCTGCGCTGGCAGCAAGGACCAGCCTTGCAGCTGTGTCTGCTGGAGCCCCCAGCGCCCGATGCAGGGCCTGGGTGCCCAGGGGCTGTGTCACCCTCCGCCATCTCTGTCCACACGTGTGGGGCTGCTGGGAGCCTCCTGCTGTGCCCTCACAGCAAGACCCTTGGGTGGCACGCAGTGCGGAGCACCCTGGCGTCAGCGCTGCAAAAGGGAGGAGGGAGCGTGGCCAGGCTGGCAGGGCCTGGAGGCAGCTGTGCTGCTGGGGGTGGGCTGGGGAGCCGGATTTGTGAGCGGCTGTGTGTGTGTGCCTAGGGCTTGTCGGGCAGCACCTGAGGGGCCGGAGCAAGGAGAAGCTGGAGGACATCTGCGCGGGTGAGCGAGGGCAGCAGGGTGCCAGGCAGGGCTGGTGGGAGGCAGACAGATGCTGGGCAGGGAGCTGCCACCCCTGCCCCAGGCGAGGAGGGCTCTGCTGCCCGTGCAGAGCAGGGCCGCTGTGGGTAGAGTAGAGAGAAGATTTCAGGCACCTTTGGGACGGTCCTGGCCAGCAACTCCCACCTCATCCCTTTCTTGCTCCTGCTGCCTCCTGGCTGTGGGAAGAGCTGGGTGGGACTGGCTGCGTCAGCAGGGGATGCCTGGGGTCTGTGCAGACACGGTGCCTTGATCTCTGCTCTGCTCCTTTCTCTCTCAGCCCTGCAAGGCTTGCAGGAGGACAGCAGCCTGTCCATCCGTTCCCTGGCAACACAAACCATCCTGCTCCTGAGAGCTCCAGGGAAGATGACTCCCTCCCCAGGCACCACAGAAGGCCTGCGCTACCGCCTGAGGAGACTGTGGGAGCGGTGGCACTGTCCTCTGCGCGGTGACTGTGTCTGCTGCTGGAGCTCGGCTGCCTCCTGATGCCAGGCTGCTCTGCCCGCAGCGGCCACCTGAGTGTGCGGGGAAGTCGGGGGGTTCCTGGCCTCTCTCCCTGCCCGCAGGACAGCTCCGGCCCTCAGGCCCAGCCCGTCCCAGGCTTGTGCTGCCAGTCCCCCCTCTGCTGGGCTTTCCCCAAAGAAGCAGCCCTGTCTCTTCACCACGGCTCAGTGTCTTTTCTTTGGGCAAAGGAATGGGTAGAAAAGTCAGGTGCTGAAGGAATCGGGGTCACCCTGGGAGGGGGAGGGCACACACGCTCTCCAGCAGTCTGGGGCAGCCACAACATACCCCCCTTCCAGCAGTCAGAGAAGCACCCCATTTCCCCTGACAGCAGGGTCAGGAATGGCAGCAGTCTTGACAGGGTTCTGCCCTGCAAAGCCATGACCTCTTCTGCATGAGGAGGGCCCGGAGCTGGCCCGGAGCTGGCGCTGGCTTCCCCTGGTGTGGCTGAGCCCAGGAGTTAGCAGGCTGCTGGGATGCTCTGGTAGGCCCCGCAGGATTTGCCCATGCAGGCACCAGCGCAGCAGGGCCCCGAGCTCTGCACAGGCACGAGAGGCTCCAGCCCCTCTGCAGCCGGGGCTCTTCGGGCACCCTGACTGCAGAAGCCCAGTGTAACAGCAGGAAGATGCTGAGCGTGCCCCTTCAAAGCGATGACATGTTATTTGCCCAGAGATTTTACACCTTTCCGATGAGGGTTTGACGCCTGGTGGTTTCTCTCCTTCAAGGCCCTTCTTCTCCATGGCCACAGTCGGGGTGATCCCTACTGTAAACCGCCCCCGCCCCCCCCACCATGACTGATCAGCCAGAATTAAAGCAGGAGCCCCTAAATGGCTGTGCGTAAAGAAGGTCACCACAGCTGTAGAGAACCGGTACTAAATGTGGTTTTGTCTCGACATTGCTGCTGCCGAGCCGCCACTGCGGAGGCGCGTCTGGCAATGCCGCGCCGTCGCCCCCGGGAGCCGTCCGCGAGGTAACGACCTCATGCGCCTGCGCAGGGAAAAAGGGCGCAAAAAGGGCAGAAGAAGGCTTGTAGGGGAACACCACGTCTGGCACGTACCGCACGTACACATTTGCGATCCGCGCATGAGCAGGAGACCCCCACCCCACCCCCCAGATGCCCCCAGCCCGTTTCCGGAAGGTTCCAAGAGGGCGGACTGCACACGACAGCTAATCTGCATGGGGAGTGAGGAAGCACCGCCCAGAGGGGGGCAAGAACTTATAAAAACTGCAGACTGGGTGAAGGGGGGGGGCTTGTTTGCGAGGACTGAAGGTCTCGAGTGGAGTCAGGGGGACATCATCGGACTCGGAGTGGCCGTAGCTAGTTTCTTTTCTCCTTTTCCAACTTCCTCTGTCTTTTCCTCTTACCCTTTTCCCCCTCTCTCCTTTGCCTCCGCCTTTCCCCACCTTTTCTCCCCACTTTGTGGAAAACAAAGTTAAAAGGTTGTACGATATATGACCGGTTTTAGCATCTTAATCTCGTCCTTGGGATCGTAATGAAACCTTCCCAATACTGGACTGGGACAACAGCCCATCCAGGAGGCATCAGGCCTCCGGGCCCCTTGTGCAGCCAGCGGTGCTCAGTACATCAGTGCCGCAGAGCGGACGCTTCACTAGGCCCCAGCTGTGGGACACAGAGCCGGACCCTGAGCTCAGCCCAGCTCCCCCCGTCACAATCCGAGCGCCCCAGAGCAGGGGCTGTCAGCAGCAGCGGCGGCTCGGTGCCCAAGGGGTCGGCAGCACGGGCTCAGCTGAGGCGGGCGGCAGCTCGCCCAGCCCCGTGCGGCCGCTGCCCTCGACCGCTCGGCTCTGGCTCTCCGCCGGGCTGCCCCCGCGGCCCTCGGGGAGGGCAGAGCCAGCAGTGCCCGTGCGAGCGCTGAAGGCGATGCCAGCACCCCGCACGCCTTCTCTCCCGCCCTCCTCTCTGCCTGCTTTCCAGGATGCCCCGGCGCCTGCGGTGTGGAGCATCAGCGCGGGCACCTTGGAGGCGGAGGAGCCCCACCGGGGCCCCAGGCTCCCGAGGGCCGTGTGCGTGTGTCCCTGCGAGTGCCGTAGTGCCCAGCGCCACGGCAGGGAGACGGGGGCTGACGCAGCCCCTTGGGGCTGCCCTCGCCTGCACATGCAGCCCTTGGTTCAAGGCAGCCGCGTCTCTTCCCCTGCGCCGGGGCTGTGCGGCAGCATCCCGCGGTGGCAGGAGGAGCCGAAAAGCGCCACCCTGCCGCCAAGCAGCCCCTCTCCTCGGTTCGCCTCTGCGCTGGCCTGGATGTGATCAGCGGCAGCACAGCAGCGTGCTGGCAGCAACGCGAGTGACAGGGGTCCTGTCTGGCTTCCTCGATCCCGTCACCACTGATAGGACTATGTGTGCGGGAGGGTGTCTGTTTTTGTGTGAAGGCCTTCACGCATAGGAAGGGGGGCTTTTGCTTCCCTCATGGGAAAGGGCTGCCACAGGTTCAGCTGTCCCAGCTAACTACAAGAGAGGCTGCAACTAGGCAACAGGCTATCTGTGAGTGCTCCCCCAAAGGTTTTCTGCAGTAGTGGAGAAAAACCGACTCATATTTTGCAGCCAGAAGAACTCATTAGATAGGCTAGTTGTGCCTGACTAAGCACATGCTAACAAACTTCTGCAGCTACTTTAGTTTGGAGTCATTTCTGAAGCGTCCAGGTTGACTACATGTGAAATGTAGATGCCAGAGTTACCTCTTCTTATCGCCTCTGCTCAAACATTCCCGCATTGTGGTAGTTCATGTCAGGGCTTGGTGGGTAACATGTCCAGTGGGATTCACAGACTGAAGGACTTAATTAACTTAAGGCTTAAATTAAAGTAAGACTTATTTAAAACTTGCTTTTGGCAGTGCCACATCCCAAAAGATCTCAATCACGCAGCAAAAAGAAAAAATCATTAATAAAATTAAATTATAGTCTTATTGTCTCCACTTTCAACTACTTTGACTGAGATAGATACCATTTTATAATTACCCAGATCATCTGCGTAGTGTTATTTGGCATTAGCCCACTATAAATCCTCTCCCAGTCAAAGCAAGGTTAGCTTCAAAGTTAGGATCCTGCTGGGTGCCAGCCTGCAGATCAAAACTGAGGTTCAGTTTCAGGGCTCCAGGGAGCACCCGTGCTGTCAAGCAGAGGTGTAGGTCAGCGCAAGAGCTCATGGCCGTATGATGTGTCTCACAGACGTAAATGCTGATCCAGTCTGAGAGTCGCCCCGGCACCCAAAGGATGCCCTTTTGGATGTGGGCAGCTTGGGCCCAGGATCAATTCCATGTGTGTCCAAAATAGGGAATTAAGCAAACCCTAGGCTCCAAATTTACACCTTTGTACTCACAGATCAGTGAAGGAATGATTCTATTAGAGCACCCTGCAGACTTCATCACTTTAACTTTCATCTTTGGCTGATATTTCATAGTTATATCCATGACTTTGATTTTTTTTTCAAAAACCCTACAAGCCAACCTGTCAGGGGACGCAGCTCCTGGGTCGATGTCCCATTAGGACAATGCGTTGCCATGGACTTTCACTGCCAATGTCTCCCAAGGCAGTTCCTGTGGAGTGGATGTGGGAATACTAAAAAAAAGCAGCCTTGCTTGAGCAACCACATGTGGCGTTGGGGTGCCCCTGCTTAGGGGCCAGGGCAGAGACCTCCAATGATCTACCCCAGTCAGGACTGTCTGTGACACCTTCCCAGGCTACTTCTGTGCTGAGTTCATGCAATAGAAGAGGTGGCCAGGGCCAGCGCGAGGAAGAAGAGGGAGAAGCGCTCGTGTCCCACCCGAGCCCTCTCGCCCTCCCATTCAGGCTGCACCACACCAAGTGTCCCAGGCAAGAGCCCCGCGCCAGCAGCAGGCAGCCAGGGGCACCCGCCCTGGCTCCAGCCCTCTCTGCCCTCCATCCTGCCCAGCCTGGCCTCGTCCCTCCCAGCCCGGCCCGGGGAGGACGCTCTCATAACTGCCTCTCAGTGAAGCCTTCTCAGATGTCCGCAAGGCATTTTGCCGTGAGGATTTTGTTCTTGAAAAGCAAAAGGACACCGAACAACACTCAGCTGCTGCCGAATGGCCTATCAAGCTATTTCCACTCCTCCTTTAATTTTTCTAGAGCAGTGGGTCTGGCTGCGAACCCTGCAGTCACGATACCACGATATTGAGTGTGCTTTCAGGGGAACAACGCGTGGCTTTGCCCTGTCTGTCATGGTCCATAGGGGACTGGCTAGAGGGATGGGGCAAGGCGAACACAGAAGAGGTTTGCCTGGGCTGCTCAGGCCACCAGTGCCTTCTTCCCTCTGCCAGAGAAATGAGGGAGACCCCAAGAAGCCTGCGAGTTTACCTCCTGCGCCAGCTGGCAGTGCTGCTGCGCCTGGAGGGGCTCTCCCACAAGATCCCCATCGTGGCTTGCCTCGTGGAGGTGAGCCCGATGGCCTGAGGAGCCGAGAAGCGCCACCCTGCCGCCAAGCAGCCCCTCTCCTCGGTTCGCCTCTGCGCTGGCCTGGATGTGATCGGCGGTGGCACGCTGGTGGCAACAGGTTCAAAGGCACCCACTCTTGGCTAGACTCCAATGCGTCATTGAAGGCCTTGCTGTGCCCAAAGGAAAATCCAGCCCCCTGCCTCCTCTCGCTCCCCTCCGGCCTTGCTGCCGCCCACCGGCAGCCCCTAGCCTGCTCCTGCTGGGTGCAATCCGGGCAACGCCTGCAGCTGCACAGGGAGCCCAAGCAGCTGCGGCTCCCCTGCCCCAGCGGCCTCCTTCCCCCTCCCTCAGCAATGCCACTGCTGCCCCCTGCTCCAGCCACTTCCAGCCTTTGGGCATTTTCTGCTCCTTTCTTTGGGGAAATGGCGCATGTCCAGAGCTGAGAAAAACCACTGTAGTTCAAACCCTCAGGGAGGGAGGTGGAGCAAGGCCATCCCTGGGCAGCCCTGCGACAGGCAGGGACCCCCCCAGGCACAAGGAGGGCAAGGATAGGCAACATCCCTCTGTTCCTCGCAGGTTACCTGTCCCTGCTTCCACCCTCTGTATACTCCCTTTTTAAGTCGGAGTTTTTCAGGAGCTCCTCGTTCAGCCATGCAGGTGCCCTGCCACCTTTGCTTGACTTCTTGCTCATTGGGAAGGACTATTGCTGAGCTTGGAGGAGGTGACCCTTGAATATCCACCAGCTTTTTCAGACCACCCTCCTTCCCTCTAGGACACTATCCCCTGGGATTCTTCCAAGCAGATCCCTGAAGAGCCCAAAGGCTGCTCTCCAGCACTCCACGCTGGTCATCCTACTTTTTGCCCAGCTCCTTCCTCTCAGGAGCCAGAACTCCACCATGTTGTGGTCACTGCAGTCAAGGCTGCCCCAGACCTGGCCATCCCCAACCAGCCCTTCCTTATTTGCGAGCAGGAAGTCCAGCAGAGCACCTCTCCTCATTGGCTCCTCCATCACCTGCGTCAGGAAGTTGTCATCGATGCTCTCCAGTAACCTCCTGGACTGCTTG
The DNA here is from genome assembly GCF_036370855.1 of Dromaius novaehollandiae. Taxonomy (NCBI): domain Eukaryota; kingdom Metazoa; phylum Chordata; class Aves; order Casuariiformes; family Dromaiidae; genus Dromaius; species Dromaius novaehollandiae. Next base: position 44,895,014 of record NC_088104.1, read on the forward strand.
TGTCCTGCTGTGTTGGCCCTCCAGCAGATACCAGGCTGGTTCAAGTGCCTCAAGAGGACCAGGGCTTGTGAACGTCACGCTACTTCTAGCTGTCTGTAGTCGGCCTCATCTACCTCACCTTTCTGATCAGGTGGCCTGCAGCAAACTCTCACACCAATGTCACCAATATTGGTGTGCCCCTGAGTCCTCACCCGCCAGCTCCCAGTCACCCCATTGCCTACCCCCCGGGGAGAGCTCCATGCTTTCCCGTTGCTGCCTTGCATGAAGGGCAGATGCCCCTCCTCGCCTTCCTGGCCGGGCCTCCCTAAAGAGCCTGCATCCCTTCACTGCCCCACTGCAGGCGTGCGAGCTATCCCACCACATCGCCGGGATCCCCATGGGATCACAGCCCTGCAACTGCACGCCCATCTCTAACTCCTCTTCTTTATTGCCCTTGATGCATGTCCTAGCGTAGAGGCACTTCAGAGAGGCCCCCAAGGGTGCTGATTTCCCTGAAATCCCTCCAGCTGCCTCCAGTCCACCTATGAGGGGGGTCTCAGGGTTTGGGCAGGCTCAGGGAAGCCCAGGGGTGTGTGAGGGCCCCGAGGACCCCTGGGTTTGGCTGTGCTCCCCAGGGCACGGCTGGCGGTGGTGATGAAGCAGCCCACAGGGTGCGTGGAGGAGAGGTGTCCTTCAGGGCTCATCCCCTTCACACCTCATCCCACATGTGTCCCCGTGCGGTGCTCACTGGGGTGGAGGAGGGCAGGGACAGGGAGCAGCAGTCAGGGAGGACCAGGCAAGGATCAGAGCGGCCCTGAGGGGACCAGACCCCCATGGGGGCCCTGGGGCACCCCGAGGGCAAACCGAGGTGTCCCGTGTTGGGGGGGCAAGCCGGCCCTGCGCCCCCAGAGGGGACCCACCCTGCCCCTCCCCGGGCCGGTGACAAGCGTCGCTAGGGTGACAGTGGGGCCCTTTGTGACTGGGCTCCTGTGACACCCCGCGGCGTTGCCAGGCACCCCCGCGGCCTCGGCCCCCGCAGTGTCCGGGAGGACGGTGACGGGAGAGGACAGGAGTGCGTGGGGCTGGCGAAGGAGCCCCCTGAGTGCACCCAGGCCTTTCCCTGTTGTCCCCGGGCAGCCCCGCGGAGCCTTTGCCGCGTCGCCTAGGATGGCGGAGAGACCCCCCAGCCGCCCCAGGGTGGCCTGGGAGGAGAAGGCGGAGGACCGTGGGGTCCCTATGGAGAGCAGCTGCGAGCTGGAGCCCCACGAGGTGCGCACGCCCCAGGCGCTGCCAACGGCTGAGTGAGGGGGCACCGCTGGGTGCTCCGCATCTATCTGGGCTGCCCTCCTTTCTCCCGTAGATGTCTGGGGGACACCTCGAGCCCGCTGTGAGGACAAGTGCCATCCTCGCAGCCATCAGGGGCATCGGAGCCTGCAGCACCCAGGATGCGCAGGCGGCTGCTCACGAGCTGGATGCGCTCGTGACAGACGACGCCTCCCTTTTGGAGCACGTAAGTAGCCTGTGGGTGGCACGGCCGGGGCTCGAGGCCTCCGGGGGTTGTTCCCCCCCCGCCGCCTCCCCGAGTCCATGTCTGCCAGGCACCCGACACCCTCCGGGGGCAGCGCAGAGCGGTGGCAAGGGCGGCCCTTCTGGGTGGGAGCTGGGCGACTGGCTGCAGGCTGGCAGCAGCCCCACTCGGAGCCGTGTGCCCTCCAGGTGCCAGAGATGGTGAGGTGCCTGTGGAGAAGCGTGCTGTCCGTCACGGAGGAGTCTGCGTGGCACAGCCTGGACAGGGCCCTTCTCAAGCTGGCCTGCGCGTACCCCGAGGAGGTGGTTGTGAGCCTGCTGCGCTGTTCCCCATCCTGCGACAGGTACGGGCCCTGCTGCCTCTAGTGCTTGGGGCCCCGCAGGCCTTAGAGCTCGTCCCGTGTGGGCCGCGGGGGAGAGGGAGATTTTCAGGACTCTGCTGAGGGGCTGGGCCCTCCCGGTGTCCCCGTGTGCCAGCCCCGCTGCCTCAGGCAGGGCTGCAGCAGCCAGAGCTGAGCAAGCCTGGCTGCCTTGGGCCCCTGAGCCCGGTCGCCTGGCTCCCTCCCTGCCCCACAAGGGACTTGAGCTTGGCGGTGTGGTGCCTGCTGGGGCAGGGCCGGCTGGGTGCTGCCGGCACGGGGCAGCGGGCAGCGGGCAGCGGGCAGCGGCAGGGCTGGCGGCCAGCCCAGGCCCTGTGGGGCTGCCCAGGCCACGGCGCTGCGGCTGCGGCACCCGCTGACAGGGCGCTCTGGGCCTGCAGCGCTGCCGCGGCCATGTGGAGGGTGCTGGCGTCGAAGTCCATGGCTGCGGGGAAGGTGCTGGGAGAGCTGTTAGACGTGCTGTTGGACTGGCCAGTGCACAAGGCGTCGACTTTGGATGGGGACCACATGGACATCTCTCCCCTGACCGTGCGTTTGTGGAGGAAGCCTCGCTCTCCCCTAGGGCTGCACTGGCCTCTGTGGGCGAGAGGCCACAGAAAGGGCCCCCTCTGCCCTTCCCCATCCGCCGCCAAGCCCTGACCTCCCCAGGGCGCACAGGCACAGCGCGTGAGGGAGGGCTACGGCTGGCGGGGCCCTGGCCAGTGCCTGACCCCCGCCCCACCAGCACGCTGGGCTGCTGCTCACCGCTGGAGCTCCCTGTGCACAAGGCGGGAGCCCTGTGTGGGTGGCCCTCCGCCCTCCTCTGTCTCTGCATCGTGCTTTGTGGGCTGGCAACGTGGGTTGGGGGCAGGATTAGGGGCTGGGGCATGCTTAGGGGCCCGGCAGGACCAAGGCACAGCCCAGGCAGGCCTGTGCATGGAGGGCCCCCCCCCCCCCCGCCCAGGGAGACCTCCCACCAGCGCAGGAAGGGTTGTTGTGCCCAGGGCAGAAAGACCCCAAGAGCTCCCATGGCTTTGCCCTGGCCACACAGCCAGGCCAGGCACTGCTTCACTGCCCCGTGGCCCAGGCCAGTGCCCAAGCATCGCTGCCAAGACTGGGCCGTGCAACAAGTGCACGTCTGCAGCGAGAGCTGTCTCTGGGTGTTTTCTGCAGGCAACCATGGCGCTGCATAAGATCCTCCAGCGGCCCCCCTGCCCACCGCAGGTGGAGGTGTTTTTCCCCCAGCTCTTCCTGGCGCTGCTGTTCCAGATTTCTGTCACCGCAGAGCTGACGCCGGAGGAGGCTGAGATGTGCTGGAGGGAATGCCAAGGGGAAGAGTCTGCTCTCACCAGCCCCGTCAGGTGCTCCATGCCAGCCCCGTTGTCTCTGCCGTGGACCTATAGGCCGGGCCAGGGGTGCCAGTGTGACCTGGTGTTTGCTCCACACACAGGGCCGCAGTGCGGACCATGAAAGCACTGCTCTGCCGTGCTGGCTATGAGAATCTGGTGCTGCTCATGGCGAGGAAGGGTGGCTGGGACATGCTCCTCCGCGCTGAGAGCCACCACAGGGGAGTGGCTTTGCTGGCCAGGTGAGAGCCCCCTTGTGCCCGCTCTGCCCCAGCATTTCTCCCCTGCAGATGCGGTGCCCCACAGAGCCCGTGGGGATGCCCAGCTCCCCAAGAAAGGGGCTGCAGCCTCAGCGCTTGTGACCAAGGCATGGCCGAGGTTTGCCTGGGCTGCTCAGGCCACCAGTGCCTTCTTCCCTCTGCCAGGGAAATGAGGGAGACCCCAAGAAGCCTGCGAGTTTACCTCCTGCGCCAGCTGACAGTGCTGCTCCGCCTGGAGGGGCTCTCCCACAAGATCTCCATCCTGGCTTTCCTCGTGGAGGTGAGCCTGATGGCAGGGCTGCCTCTGGGGTGCCTCTCACCCCTCTGCTCTCCCATGCCTGTGCTGGGGGGTGGGCGGCAGTGAGTGGAGCTGGGGCAGTGGGTGCGCTGCGACTTGTAGCCTTGGCTTGGCCCATCCACGCTGGGGTAACTCTTGTGCCCACGTGGATTTGGTGCCTGCTGTGTGGATGGTGGAGAGGAGCGGAGGAGCAGCCCCGGGGGCCCTCCGCACTCACTGCTGCCTTGGGGCCAGGCTTTGTGTGGGCCTGGTGCCCTCGCCCTGAGCTGCTGGTGGGAGCCGGCACGGCACAATGCAGGGAGTCCTGCTGGCTCTGGCACTGTCTCCCTGCAACATGTGTTTCAGCTTGTGGCTTGCCCGGACCTTTGCGAAGACGATGCTCATATCCTGCTGCTCCTTGCGAGGTATCTGGAGCGTGGCAGCCAGGTGATACGTGGACTGGTGCTCAGAGGCCTCATCCTGCTGTGCGAGAGGCCGCAGATGGTGAGCAGGGGACAGGCGGGTGAAGCTGTGCAGGCAGCGTGGGGCTGGGTGAGGGTGCTGGGGAACACACAGAAGGGGGTGAGTGGTCAGGTGGAGAGGAGCCGGTGCTGCCCTCTCCTCCCTCCCTACGCCCCCAGTCCCCCACACCGCCATGGCTGTGCCGCTAAGCCCTGCCTGGCAGCAGGTTGCTGCAGTAACCGCCATGCCAGCTTCTGGGAAGCCAGAGGAGAAGCGGGTGTCTAACAAACCGGGCATTTTTGCCTGGGCAGTCCGCTACTTCTTCAGCAAACGCGGTGGTGTTTCACACAGGTAAGAGAAATGCACTTCCTGCTGCCACTCATCATGGAGCAACTGCGGGATGCGGACAGCGACATCAGCACTAAGGCCCTGGTGGTGCTGCGACACATGGTGCACGTCACGGGCGAGGAGACGGTGGCCAGCATTGCTCCGCAGCTGTCCGCGGAGCTCCTGCTGCTCTTTGATGTCGTAAGGCTGGGGGGAGAGCCAGGGCCCCTGCCGGTGTCCTGGGCTGGGGGGGCTGCATTGCGCCAGTGCCCTCTCTGCCCTCGGCTGCTCCGTGTTGTGCTCGGCCCCTGCAGCGCCGGCAGGAGGGCTGGGCGCGAGGGAGACCGTGGGCTTGGAGCAGCCAGCGCTGAGGTGCCCCCTCTTCCTTCCCACCAGGACGCTGGCCAGGTGCGAGCGCTCTCCATGCAGCTCTTCGGAGATGTGCTGGAGATTGTGCTGGGCACCAAAGACCAGCAGCTGCAGAAGCAAGTGCGCAGCAGCCTGCTGCCACTGCTCTTCCACATGGAGGACGAGAGCCGCAGCGTGCGCCAGGTATGGCTTTCTAACCAGGGCCCTAGAAGGCTCGAAGCAGGGAATGAGAAGCTGGGCATGGGCCTTTGCCAGACCTGCTTTCCCCGGTCCCTCAGGGCTCCGCCGCAGTCCGTGGCCACAAATGTCTAAGCCCTGGAGTGCCTAGGGGCTTCGCAGCTAGCCCTGCAGGTGTGCGAGGCCAGGCTTTGCCCCCCAATTCCTGTTGCCGCCGTGCCCTGCCCCAGCAGGGGCCTGGAGATGTCTGGCCTGGGGCATGCCCCAGCTGCCTAAGGCAAGAGCACTGCAGGAGGAGACACCCTGCTCCCCACGTTCAGCGTGTGCCCCCAGTGCCCTTGGCCTGCGCAGAGGGAGGCAGCACCTGCAAGGAGTTTGGGGAGCCAACTTGTTCCCCAGCCCACGAGCCTGGGGAGGGGAGAGACCCAGGGAGGGAGGTGCGGTGAAGGCAGGGGCCGGGCCCTGCATCCCGGCTACCCAGCTCTGGGGCGGGGGCACAAAGTCTGGGCAAGGGCGCAGGCCGGGGAGCCGAGCACCCGCAGGGGGAATGCCTGTGGCAGGTAGTTGTGGCCGAGTCCTGCCTGGGCGTCTCTGCGACTGCAGCCCTTCAGCCTCCTCCTGGCCTTGGCTACAGCTCAGCAGCTCTTGGGGCTCTCTGTTGTGCTGCCGCGGCAGGACGAGGTGCCTGAGGTGGTGGGTGCCCCATGTCTCTGCCCAGGGTATTGAACCCCGTGGCAGAGTCGGTGCCCAGCTGCTGCCTCTTCCCATGGTGGGCCAGGCAAGGCCCCGAGGCTTGCCAAGAGCAGGGGGATGCAGGGTCTTGTCCCCTGGGCTGCGGTGGCATCTCCCTGTCTCTGCTGCTGCACAGGCCTCTTGGGAAGCCCTCCTTGGCGCTGCCAGGTTCCTCAAGTGGAAGCAGCTCAGGCAGCTGGTTGAGACAGCGCAGACATGGAGGATCGGCGAGTGCCTGGTAAGAAT